>NC_091846.1:45193121-46636871 GCF_037783145.1 Equus przewalskii
TCAGGGTCAAAAAAATTGTATTGAAGAAATTAAACTTTTTTAATATTATAAAAACTTATTCAGCCAATTACTTTCACAATCATTGATATAGAAAATATCTGATTAACATAGCTACTTTAGTAATTTTTTCTTCGAAAACTGTGCACATTACAATGTTGTCATATGTAATCAAAACATTCTCTAAAATATTGTGGTTTCAATTTTCCTATTTGGCTTCAAACATAAATAATGATCACTGTGATATTACAAATTGTAAACAGATAATATAATTCAGTGGTTCATAACATGTATATTTTCCTATCTATATAAGCAAGCCACACACCCATTAGTTAATTTGATAGTACTAATTGTTTCATGGAATATTGATATGCATCAATTGCTCCAGACATATATTATCTCACTTAATTCTGAAAAGAAATTTATTGCATCCACCGATGCTAGACTCTGTGCTGGGTATACAACGATGAGGAGAAAACATAGCTTCTGCCCAGAATAATTTTGGTCTGAGCACTAAGAGATAAAGAGGCACATACATTGCAGGTAAGGAAAGAAACCAAATCATCTGGGAAAGGACAGAAGATGTTTGAGAAAAGTGTGACAGGATGGTCAGCAAGGTACATGGAGAATAAAATAAACACGAAAGCCCATATTTTATACCAATTGCCCAACACTACAGGTATGTCATGGGAATTTCATGGTAAGGATTTTCTTAAGTCATCATTGAAGTATTAATGCAAGCTCTGTTTCTCAAATTATAATTCATAAAATAATAAAAGCAACGCCTTAAGAAAGTTTCCCCTGAGCTGTGGCTTCCCATGTGAAACCTGCCAGGTACTCAGGAAAGAGCCCCAGGATTTAGAGAAGTTTGTCATCCAGTGTTGTGAATCACAGAATTGAGTATCAGAATTAAGCGCACACCTTTCTATGACAATTTGGAAACTGAAGAATAAAGTTATGTGAGTAGGTATTTAGGGAGAATATTTTATAGGAGACTTTAAGAAATACCAAGAGAAATTACATCTAAAGGATAAAAATGAAGGAGAAGTTGCATGTTAGAGAATTTTGAAATGAAAATACTCATGGCCTTATTTGTGTGTTAACATTATCAAAATATGGAAAGTTCTAAAGAAAGGAGGCTTTCACTCCACATACAACTATATAGTCACATGAGACAGTAACACGTTCAGATTTTTGATATATGTGTATATAACATATACTACTAATTAATTTATGTAATGTCAATCTACAATTTAAAAGGAAAAGTCATTTTTGAAAGCTCAATCCTAATTTGAGCAAAATGAGAATTTTTAAGCAATGAGAAATATGCAAAAGGAAATATATTTCAAAAAAATTATTTCCACAAACTTGAGAAAAGTGATAGCACAGACTTTTACAAAAGGTGTTTTGGAGGGAAATGGTCCACAAAGTTGGATGCTAAGAAGAAAACATTAACAAGAGAGGAAATCCCAATATGGCCAGAGTGCTAACTACTTTACAATTCAGAGTACCAATGGAAATCTTTTATATAAGTATGTTAACCACTGGAAACCTTGAGCACTGCCATCAAGCAGAATATGCTACAAAATAGATGTTTTATGGATTGAAGTAAATTCCCTGTATTTCCTGCTTTTTCTTAAATTACTCCTGTTTCTAAAATGGCAGAAATTAATTTCCTGCAGGAGTCACCAATGAAAGAAAGTTTTCGTATTTCTTATGAAAACAAAGAGAGAAGCCTCAATTATAGGGAAAATTAGGATGCATATCAAGAAAAAAAATCTGTACAATTACAGCATAGAGAGAGAGAGAGGGAGAGGGAGAGAGATGGAGGGCAGTTTTTGCATTTCATCTGGTTTATTTCACGTATCTGGCATTCAGTAAATATCTATCATTGATTATGTCATTTTGGTATACACAGTCCAACACTGAAATACAGTAAAGTAAATTAACTATTCAGTAGTTAGTGCAACTACAAATGCTTAAGTTTTCTATAACTGGAAAAAGCTGATACTATAGGCTTGCCTGTATCATATGTTTAATTCTTAGTAAATTAAAAGTGAGATAAATTCAATAATAACAAAAAACGTGCATATGAAACTACATGCAAGGTACAAAGCATGCCCCAAAATAGCAGCACTTTAAGGAAAACCAAGAAACGAATTATGCATGAGAGAGTAAGACTGTAAATTAACATGAATGGACAAATACGCAGAGGAACAACAGAGAGCTACAGCATAAAGAACCACTCAGCCTAGTTACATAATTCAAAGGTCAATTATTACCATCTATGCCACTAAATTTAGACTGAGAGAAAAGCTCAGCAATATTTTTAAAATCCAGAAACCTTGGAATATTTTAGAAAAGTTAGAAGACATAAAATTGTTTTTGAATCTGTGAGCTGTTTCAGTTTTCCTTAGCATATATCTTTAATAAACTCCTAATTTTAGTCAAAGTTCATAATACTAAAAGCATTTCTTCTTACACTTGGAATGACTGAAACAATATTATATGTATATTACTTCTTGATATGCTAGCTCATTTTCATATTTATATTTTGAATGTACTTTAATTAAATTCTTCCTAGGTTCAAAAGCATATTCGAGTGTTTTTATTTTTAAAAATAAGAAGAAAATCTACTCAGCACTTAGTATTTCTGAATTCCAATGCCTGTAAAACTACTGGTCCTTCAGCTAATGGTGAATTGATATTCTGTCTAATAGACTGGAGTCAATAGGTTTTTAATATTAAGAAAATTTTAAAATGCTTGCAAGTTACTGATGATTAAGATTTTAGACAAAAGGTAATTCTCAGCATACAAATTAATTTTGCTGTCTATTCTTAACATCAATGTTTTCCTAAGAATTATTATCTTTTGAATGATTTAAAGGGGTAAGCAGAAAATTACATATAGGAAGTTCAAGCCTAAAATGACACAAACATATAATTAATTTCTCTACAAATGTTTCTAAATGAAGCTGCTTGTTTTAATACAGATATGTGTAGTAAGAAAGTTACAGGGCTAGTATGAGGCACATGATAAATGTAGTCATGAAAGAAAACAATTTTTAATTTAGTAGACTCTATCAATCTAGAAAGCCTATGAATATTTACTATTAATTCAGTATGCTGAAAAATAGATAAAAGAGAGAGAGTGTGTACAAGAGCAGCATATAACAAAACACACACTATAATAGTATCAAAATCTCTTACAACTTCTATGACTACATAACTACATTTGAAATCATAAGATGAGTTCAATTATAACTTCATATTCCCAGGGAGAATATTAAAATACAACTTATTTTCCTTTATAAAATATACATTAAAATATTGGAAAATGGTTGGAATATGATCACGGTCTTTAAACTGACAACAAAAGCATTTTACAAACTCGGATGTGATAAGAAATACCATTAGTGATATAAAAAGTTTTTGTGTATATGTGTGGTCAGAACATTCCTTTGTTTCACATAGATGTACATTCTAAAAGTATGTGATTCCACGTTTTGCCATCCTATTAATCCTCAAAGATCTTCACGGTTGTGATAACATTCCTTCACTGTCTTCCAGAATCTTACAGTAATTCAGCCCAGATCAGCATGCATTCATAGATTCTCTAGTCTGTTTAAAGCAAATGTAATACATGGATGACTCCAAGGAGTTTACAGTCTAGCAATGGAAGCAGGTCAATGAAGAAATAACTTCCGAATACACGGCAAATGTTGTAATGGAGATTTTGAAGGCAGGCATACAGGAAAACCAGAGATGGGGCCCCTACATCAACCCAGAATGGTATTTCAGGAAAGCCTCCCTGATGGTAAAAAGTTAAATAATAACAAATAGACGAGAGATAGATAGGTAGATAGATAGATAGATAGATAGATCAGTAGATAAAACTCATGACTCATGAAAAAAGAAATAGTTACGAAAATTATATGTCAGCTCAACTCAGAACATCGGGTTGTAGAAAACTCCACCAAAAATTCCAGTAGAATTCATTATTCCAGTCATGCCTTTGGTTGTATTCTCTTCACTACCAGTGCTTTTATATTTCACTCCCAGTGCTTCCCCACCAGGGTTCTGCAAGAAAATGAAGCCCGGATTCCTGACTTCCATTGTATATCATAAATTAACTTCCCTCTTATGCATTTCCAGTGAAACTAGCCATGCAGCCTCCATGGGAGGATTGAGAAATGAGTCACTAAAATAATTTTCTGTAGGCCTTATTCTTTTGCAGAATCCTGGTGGAGAATGGCTGATTAACCTAAACAAGGAATTCTTATATTTAAATATTATTACTTAAACTTAAATCTTCTGTGAAGCTTTATATTTTCTCACTATGCTAATTTTCATAATATTTCCACAAATAGATTTTTTGATTAAACATAAAAGTCATATGTCAAAATATACATAAGTCACAATATATATGACATTTTTATTCATTGTTGAAGAAAAACCCATGGAAAAATTAGAATTAAACATTTAGAGACCATCTGGCCTACTGATGTACTGCATTTAGCCCACCTAGCTTAGTAATAATACTTGACATCAAATTTCAAAATAAATAATTAGGAAGTGGCCTTAATGCTGCTCCCTCTCAATTATGCCTTGATTCTGACGTTGGCACCTAGAAAAGATTATCATTTTCTCGTTGACATTCCATGCTGCAGATAATCTGATTTGTAGAAATATTGTATTCTTTCTCCCTAGGGGCTCAGCAGAGTTGAATGGAAAAAGGTTTTATGTAAGCATTTTTACTTCTTTTGAATAGCCTTTCTAGGAAAAAATTTGCTCCACCTTAACTTAGTCTTTTGCCAATCATTTCTTTCTGATTATTTAAACATTCAATTTTATTTCTTTTTCTTTTTGATAGCCAATTAATTGTGGCTTTTGTATAATTATGCTTTCCAAAGAAATAATCCTTTTCATAACACAGATTATTTGATATTCACGTCAAAAAAGATAGTCAAGTACCCAGTCTATATTAATAAAATTATAAAATATAAAATTAAAATGCAAAAAATGTGGAAGCTCCTATATTCACAATTCAAAACTTACCATTTGAAAACATGAATTTGCATCTACTAAGCACAAATTTCCAACATGCATACTAAAATAATATTTCAATTTCTTCGTGAAATAGGGCACAAAAACACAAATTTTTGCCTGTAAAAATGAATTAGGCTGATATGGATGAATACAAATAGGAAACTTTCCCAGCTCTGCACAATCTGGGCTTTGTTATTTGTTACATACACTTTTGAAACAACTACAGTACACTGGTTGATAAGATTCACTTCTGTTTCCTGACTGGTCCAAGGACCATGCGTCTTTTAATCCAAAAAATATTCATAGTAATTCTTTGTATCTTGTTCTTGCTCTGTCATGCTAAGTAACATGAATGATTGGCCCTGCAGGTTTTGAGGAAGACAAACAGCAGACCTTCAGGAACTCAGAGATAACAATTAAAGCAAATAAGTCTCCTCTTTTGTTAGTGTATTAGAAAATAAATTAACACCTACCTGTTATATAAGAGAAAACTGGCAGGTCTTCATTCATACTTCTTTTTTGTTGAATAAGCTTAATTTTTACTTAATATTGCCGGTTTTTAAAATGTTTATATGCCATCTTTTTTATATAATCTAGAAATATACCTGATCCCATGATTAAAATTTAGTTCATATGGTGAGCAGGAAAAACAAGACCTTATAGTCATATATTACCTTTTTCAATATGCATCCTTTTTGACTCATGTCCCATGTCATGACCAGCCAAATCACCCTCTTTGGGCCCTGGGAGTACATTTGGTGATAAACCCATCAGCATCTGGTTCATGGACAACCCATTCTGATGGACAGCTGTTAAGCCCGAAACAAAAGAAAAAAGACAAAAACACCATAACACACAATGTTCTAATAAATTATTTAAACTTTTGAACTCAAAAATAAATAAAATATAATGCTCTAACATTAAAATTGATAACCATGATAATTCTTAAGGATAAGCAGAAAAGTGTTGAAAACGAAAACATTTTATCATATTTTTATTTTACATAAAATATGCTTTTTTTAAATGTCTGGAATACTTTTGAATGGCTATACAATTACAACCACTACTAATGAAGTATTTAAGCTTTTATCTATTGCATCACATTCTCTTTCCAGTATATAACCTTCCTTAACTTTGCAACAACTACAATATTAACATTAGAATGCTCTTTAACACAATGATGTTAAACATAATAAATAAATTCTAGTGGCATGAGACGGCAAATAGATTTCTCAACAAGTTAAGGCACTGAAATAACTGTTTCAAGAGTCATTTCCTATTCTAGTCAATAAAACACAAAGTTTCATAGATATCAAAGTACTTCTTTAAAAAATTGGATTTGAACTCAAATTTGCAAATAAAAGTGCCCAGTTTATATCTATTGAATGGTTCAATGATTTTAAAAAATAGTTGCTTTCTTGTACTATTAAGAGAAATCTGTCACTATTGAAATAATAAAGTAGATGATCAAACACCTTTATGATTTTCACAATCCAATCAATAAATTTCTTTATAAATTGCCTGTGAAAATCTTGGTTTTGTGCAAAAATTTGGACGAAGAAACATTCTGTAAAACTTTACTTTCTCTGGAAAATAGAGATTTTTTAAATATCATAAGGCTTTGTTAGGAATTACCATTTGGAAATCACCACAGTAATAATTGTCTCAGGGAAGAATCTTCAATGGATGATTCTAAGACTGGTGAAGTAAAAGTTTGACGAAGAATAGAACATTTACACAGTCTTAACATAGCTCCTCACAAGACACTTATTATCTAAAACGGTAAAGAAAATGTAACTGTATGGTAGAGAAATCTGGTAGTTACCACCTTAACCAAGTGATAGTTATTATAAGTAATGGAGAAATACTATATGTGTCCTAAAATGATGCACTGAGAAGGACACACTATCTTGGCTGTGTGATTCCCGCCAAAAGGCATAATCTAACTTAAGTCAGGAAGAAACATCAAAAAATTCCAAACTGAGTGACATTCTACAACATAAATGGCCTATATTCTTCAAAAATGTCAAGGTACTGAAAGACAAAAAAAGATGAGGAACTATTCCAAATTAAAGGAGACTAAAGGAATATGATGAGAAATTGCAACATGTGATCCTGGATTGCTTTTGGACCAGGAAAGAAAAACTTCTTGTTATGAAAAATATTAGTGAGGAAAAAAAAAGAGGTAAAAATATCAATGGGAAAGTTGGTGAAATTTGAATAAGATTTGTAGTTTGGAGAACAGTACTGTAAAAATCTTAATTTCCTGATTTTGATCATTGTTCTGTGGTTATGTAAGATAAATTTCTTGATTATAGAAGATAAACTATGAAATATTTGAGGTAAAGAAGCCTGATGTCTATGACAGGGGCACTAGAGTGGTATTACGCCTTTATTGGGGTTTCTCTTTCAGAAAGATGGATTGGGTGAATCTGGGTGATGAGTATGCAAAAATTCTTTGGGTATATGTGTGTGTTCATGGATATATATTTATTTCCATTTGAACAATTATGGTAGCCCACTCATGCAAAAATTTCTCCTTTGTTTCTATCAAGGATGAAAAACAATACAATGATTAACAACAACCAAACTTTTTCAAATCTTTCTCTAGTTGTCAATATTTCCTTTTAAGTAGTATGAAAAAAATTATTTTTATTTATCTAGAAGGACAATGCCTTTCCAATGACCACATCTTATAAAAGCATTAGAGATGAAACCAAATATTCATCACTAAATTTCTGACTCTAGTGTCAGCATAACACAAAAGCATACAGAAAATATTTTATTTGAAAAATGGTTTGAAGTAGAGAGAGGTAGGGTTTACTTGCCCCAGGAATATCATTGATTTGGGAATGGCTATCAATTGATGTGTCCATTTATTTATTAACAGTTACAATCATCTCTTACAAAATTAGGGAAACATGTTTTGGGCCAAATTGAGTATTCCTATTTAGAATTATGTTGAACTATATAATTGTCAATAATAGACTATTTTTAAAAATAATTTTATTACATACAATTCAACCTAATATTTAAGTTATCTACCTCAACATTATCCGTATTGAGGATTTCTGCTTTATGCAAACATTCCTTTACAACTTATAAAGACACTTGCTAGGAAATGTTTTTCCTATTATGAAAATGTTCTCAACAACCAAATAACTCCAATAATTTTTTGTAATTAGATGAAGTTTATATAACATAAGCCTGATTTCATAAAATAATAACTAAATCCTGGAAAGGATATAATAAATGTTGGTTTTATTAACCAGGATAGTTACTGTTAATACGTTCATTTTATTAGAAAAATACTACTAGATTCTTATACAGACACAAAATAGCCAGTTAATTGAATGACATTTTAACTTTACTCTTAATTTTCTTGGGCATGAGGACCAAGATTAAATATCTGAAAATAGGATCATGAAATAAAATATAGCCCTACTTTTTAGAATTTAATAACAATAAATTATGACAATGTGCATTATTGAGTGATACTAATTTAAATCCTAAAATTTAACCAATTTCAAATTCCTCAATCTACTGATCATCTGAATGACTAAGAAATATTTTTTAAAAATCAGTTCTTTTAAATTCTATTTCTTTTACTCTTCTCTCTGGATATCTTTGTAGACGAAAGGAAGAATTCTAAAAATTAGTGAATTTAAAAAACTGGCAGGGATGGGATTGAAGGAATGAAGATGAATAACCTATAAACAGCATACTTAGACACTAGATATTGGAGAGTTGAAGGTGTTTACTTCAGAAACTAATCTAGAAGGTTACTTACCTTCTCTAACTGTTTCATAGCTCAAATTTTTATGTGTGGCATCAAAGAGAGGGAGTTTATATCAGAACCTGCTAATGTAGTGCCATACCTCATGATATTGCAAACTGGGAAACATAATTTTGAGAGATGGCTATTGCTACAGAGCTTCAGAACATGATACATCTGAGATCTATTTGGAATGAGGGCATTTTGATTAGAAAAGCCAGCTGCACCTAATAAAGTTTAAAACGGTGACAAGTAAAAGTATGAGACCTACGGATTCTGTCAGAAGAGCTCTCAGTCCGTGCTGGGGAGCTGGACACACTGCTGCTGCGATGTGATGACGGGTGACTGCCAGGCCTTCGGCCCTCCTCGAGAGAGGGGGCAGGCGAGGGGCTGTCGGGTACTCGCTCCTACACCACCATGGAAAGGGAGGGGTGAAGAGAAGAAGTAAATACATTGGATCTTTACTTAAGGAACGTTGATTTTTCTAAATACTATAGAAATGTGAAGACAATAAACACATTTTTTCATCAACATTTAACTGTATTAAAAGACATTTTTTATCTTGAGCAAAGACAAAGTAGGGAAAGACTAGAAAAGAAACTAGTTCTGTAAGTAAGCATCACTGTAGTAATGGAAAGTGTCAATCCTCTCTTTGGATAAAAAGAGACACCAAAAAAGGACAACCAGTTTAGTACCCATTAGACAAGAAAGAATTAACAAAACAAAGCAGCTTTCAATTCTAGACAATTATCAGTTTGGAGAAATCTTTAAATATATTCTATTGCTTCAGTAAGTGTCTAAGGATCATTTAGCACACAAATTATCAACATGACAGATCACAATAATAATACCAGAGGAGTTGTTAACAGCCATTTCATCATGGCACTGCTCTGGACACACTTGGATGGTCACATTGTAAGGCATCATGGAAATCGATTATTATTTAACATTGGAATAATTTTCTTTAATTCTAATAATTTTCAGACTACCTTCTACTTCTAGTTCCAATTCAACCCCACAAATGTATTAGGAGGGGAAATTGATGAAATATGTAGTAGTTGCATCCCAGGGAAATCTGGTATCATGTTGCCTGATGCTAAACATTCAGGTCTCACTGCATACCTTCCCCTCTAAGCCCTGAACCTTCCCTATTAGACTAATGTGCAAATACATTGTATAACTGTCTCCAACAAGCTATTATAAATGGAGTTACAGATTAAGAAATGAGATACTCATTTGTTAGCATTTTCTTCTTGGAGCATCAAGATATTTACACTTTCAGATATCAACATACATAGACGTAGATGACCTATCTTTTCAATAATTAATATTTGGAAGTGTAAAAGTAAACGTCGACATGATACATGATAAATAATAAGTAACTTATTTCTTATTAGGCTACAAAGATATAAATACTAGAAGAACAGACTTTTAAAATTTAAAAGAAAAGAGTTCTAAAATGTAATTGGCCTGTAGGAAGCTGTTTTCAAAACATCAATGGCTAACGTAACATGGAAAACAAGGATGAAGCTCTGTAGAACAAGGCTTTGTTCCACCAGTGAGAATGAGGGTCATGCATGTCTTTGGTCTCAGAGGTTCCATTATCCCAATAATGGTTCACCATCCTGCTTTGCACTAGAATCACTTGGGAAGTTCTTAAATGTGCCCACGCCTGGGCTTTACTCCCAGGGTTTCTGGTTTACTGAGTGTTATTGATTGAATTGTGTCCCTAAAAAAGATTGAAGTCCTAACCCTCCTCAGTTCCTATGAATGTGACTTCATTTGCAGATGTAATTGTTTAAAATGAAGTCATGCTGGAGTAGGGTGGGCTTTTGATGCAACATGACTTGTGCCCTTACAAGAACACATTGTGAAGACACAAGGGAAAAATGTCATATGAAGATGGAGGCAGAGATAGTTACACAGCTACAAGCCAAGAAGTCTGAAATCAAGACATCAGCAGCACCATGCTCCCTCTTAGATTCTAGGGAGAATCCTGCCTTGCCTCCCTTTAGCTTCTGGTGGTGGCTGGCAATCCTTGGCTTGCACACCGGAGTAGGATGGGCTTTTAATGCAAGTCATGTGGAACTACATTTAAAAGACTGCAAATGAGCAAATGAGAAAGAAAGAGGTGGGGCAAGAAAGAGGGAAAGGGAGAGGCACACACTCCAAATATTAAAATTTACAATTAACTTGTTCAAGGAAGTTTATGGCGCAAGATCCATTGGTTATACTAAAGAATACTAAAGATGGTATTCAACTGTATGATTTGCAGATTAAAATATTTTGAAATCTCTGTCTCAAATAACACAAAAAATGAACACATTATCACTGATTTTTCTAAACTAAATAAATTAAACAAGCTATGCTTCTAATTGGTCTAAGTTCTTTAGTCCACATGCAAACAAATGACCTAAATTTCTAAGAAACAAACACATATCTGATTTAAAAGAGCAGGGAATCCACATCTGGATGCCAAAAGTTACCCTCTATCTTCTAATTATAATTTAAAAGCCACTGAGATGATAAATAATTTTTCTTAACATTCACCCCTACCCTAAACCATGAAGCAGCTTCAAACTACACATTTATTATATGTTCAGTTTGATAAGTTTTGCCACAATCTAGAATATTTCCATAACCCCAGAAATGTTCCTCATACCCCTTTCCAGTCAATTCCTCTTATTTCTATAAGCAACCACTTTCTAAATTCTATCACCACAGAGTAGATCTGCTGGTTCTAGAATCTCATAAAAATGGAATCATATAGTACATACTTTTTGTGTCCGGCTTCTTTCACACAACAAAATGTTTTTGAGATTCATCCATGTTGTTGCATGTATCAGTTTATTCCTTTTTTATTGTTGAATATATTCAATTGTACAAATATACCACAATTTGTTAATCCAAAAAGAAGGCAATAAGGCTCACATCAAGTCTTTGCAATCACAAATCAAAGGATAATCTTGGCTTGTGCATAGCATTCAAAGGTTGGATTTTGTATCTCTTTTGGAGTATCTGTGCATTTATTATAGAGTACGGATTTATAAAACTGTATAGTAGAACTCCTTTACAGTCTATATAAATGTGTTAGTAAGCTATGCTATAGCTAACTGCATACATGACCAGAGATACACTACAAAGCATCTAACCTTGATTTCTTGAAATTCTGACAAAGAGGCACACAAGTTTGTCTTTGCTTTAAAGCTAATGCCTAGTACATCTAACTCTTCAGGCTTGAATTACACAAAAATGCATGATATGTACTTCAGAAAGAACATTGCTATATTTTCATATAAATAAAAATTTTCTAAATTAGCCATTCGATTTTCTTCAAAAGGTCACTCACATCAATGTTTATTCATCAATACATTTTAATATTCTTATTAATAATTATGTGAGTGTCCATATTTGCTGTGGCACATGTTTGACTGAACAGAGATAAAGAACAATCTGGAAATAAATCAATCTCTCTAAAATCATTTTTGCAAGTCTGAGTTTCCTATCATAATAGATTTCTTAGTGGTGCTAATGGAAAGCACGAGAAACTTATTTTTTCCTGAGATATTTAACTCATAAAATACTTAAATATTTAATGCATAAGACTCTATCAAAAATACTTATATCATTAAAAACAATTATTTGTTTATTTTATTTTCCACATAAATATGAAAATTATTTTGTTAGTCAATATATTTGTCGTTTTTCTTGATGATTCTTTTCATTCATGCATTATTCCCTTATTCATTTATACATTCAAAATAGTCTAAAGATCGCATAATAAACTAGGCCAAAAATAAACTAGAGTAAAATCTTTACTTAAAATACATCTTAAAAGCATAATTTAAGGCCTGGAAAATATAGGTGAAATTGTAGTATTTAATTTAGCTTTAGCTTATTTTTACTTTAATTCTAATTTTTTGTCTAAGAACAGAGGATACAAGGACAATACTTAATACTTTTATTTAAAGAAAATATTTTAATTTATGCAAATTTTTATGATTTAAAAGCTTAAGGATTCAATTGAAACTTTCTATAAATTGAGACAACATATTCAGTCACTTCACTCAATGTATAATTTCAATCTTTGGAACATGATGTATTGTTCTTTGAAGAATTTCATTAAAGTAAAATCCATTGAGCAAGTAAGATTTGAATACATTGTTGCACAATAAATTAATTTATTTCAACAGCTAATTCTTTTATCATATTTATATGCTTGCCTTTCCCGAGTATGCTATACGGTGGAGAATAATGGAGACAGTAAAGAATTGCTTAGGAGAGAATCTCACAATTATTACTGAAACAAAATAGATAATGAGTTTTATTCAGACATAATAAGAAAGAAGCAGTTCAACGTCTATAGGGAAACTATGTAAACTGGATTTATCATTTCATTTGTGTAATACCCTTTAACCTCCAGGATGGGCCTGAAGTAGGACAAAGAGGAAGAATATTTAATTTAATACTTCAACACACTGCTTTATAGTCCTGCATCGTAACTCCACCAATCAATAAAACACAATCTTTTGCAATGTTCCATCTTTATAAAACTAGCCACAATAATAAATGAAAATTTAAGAGGAATACTCTCTCCCTGAAAAAAAAGGTCATACTAATAAACTAATGGTAACAGAATAACAATAAAGGAAAAGCTGCATTTACTGCCTCTGGGTAGAACAAGAAGTATTGGTCTCCAGAATAATTAGAAAAAAAGATGAAATTTGAAATGATGCATTCTAGAGCTCTAAAATAAAAAAGTATAAAATGTTCAGCATTGCACACATAATTTATTAACCATTTAAAGAACTGCATATTCTCAGCTGCCTCCTCTCTGCCACAAAATGTAATGTATTTTATTCACTTAAAATATTTTCTTAGACTAAGTCTAAAATACCACAACTCATTTCTCTAAAGGATTTCTTCTAGCTTTACTCTGTGTTGCTCTTTTTAAAACTGTCTTCATTTTCATCTGTTTATAGTTAGAAATTCCCTCACTGACTATGTTATGGAAGTGGGGAGAAGATATTTCTAACGTTAAATGTTATCTTGATATATAACTTTTAACTTACAAAATTGAAGTTGAGTAGGACTTTATATAATCCAAACTCTTGAGCTTTAAAACAACTCAAACTTGAATTCTTTCATTCAAAGAATATTTACTGACGCATAATGTGTACCAGAGTCCTAGGCTCTGGTTATATATAAGTTAACAGAACTGACAAAAATCTTTTCCCCCACACAGCATCTATCATAAACTAGTAAACGTTCTTAGTGAAGTCCAGAACATATACACTGATTAAGTGTGACATCCAAATTCCCTTGTTCTGGAAAAATGAACAGAGCAGATAACAGAAGGGATCCTGGATTCAGAAAAATGTTAAAAAGTGCTTTTGGAAGACATAGCAAGTTATGCCGATACACTTGCATATAGCAGAGGATCAGGCAGCCACCATTAAAACTGCATGACTCAAAGTTCTAAATTGAGGTTTCAAGGGATATTTACATAGTTCTTTTTATTTGTTTTGATGACGATACTCAAGAAATATTCATTTGTACTAAATATGAAACTGGTAGGACCCCTGAGTATAACCATAAACAATTTTATTCTCCTACTGTCTCTTTGAACTTATTATTCAGTACTGGCAGGGGACTATATTTTTCCCACATCCGTATGAAAACCCAGGCAGCCTTTTCAGATTACCACGTTTTTGGCAATATAAAGTCCTATTTACTTTAAGCAACAAAATACAGTCTTGACTCAGAAATTATAACTCATCCCTCTGTAATAATAAATACTAGTGTTTAATTAAAAGATAGGATTTCTTTCTTCTCCACACTCAAGGAAGGGAGAGTAGAGGGAGGAAAGCAAGGAGAAAAAGGTAAATTCGGACTTTGGCTAGCAGTGCCTTTAATTGGCATCACTAACTGTGCATGGAAGATGTTAAAAGCCAACATTTTATCTAGTTAAGGCAGTGTGTAAGTTCTTAGAGGCCACCACCACTATGAACTGCTCCTACCCAGTTCCTGAATGGATCTATTTTGTCTCTTTGTTGTTCTGTCCCCTGAATTTCCTGCATAGTTAGATCTGGAGACTTGATTCAAGATGATTTGGGGGCAAGACTACTTCATAGATGGTGTTGCGCGCTTCCATCAGAAGCGCATAATGTCTGCTTGGTTGCATTTTATGATGCCAGACACCAATGATGATCATGGCCTAGATTTATCAGTTCATTAGGACTTAGAATTTGGTGGTATTCTAAATATATCATTCCTTAGTCATTTATTTGCCAAAAAATGTATATGAACAGGAAATATCCCTTGTGAAATATTTGGATATCCTGAGGGACAGTTTGTATGGGAAAGGCAAGAAAACGCTTGATTCTACCCCTTTTATCCTTTATTTATACCTTTATTTGTCCATTAAAAGAATCAATTCCCTAGAATTCTCCAAAGGTGAACAATTAGTTGATTTTTTAGTGTTATTACAAACTCATGAATTTAAATATATGTGATGTCTTGGAATACACTGATGTATGATATCCGCAGTGGTGGTTGTATTTTAACACTTTTTCTTCTTCTTAGCATCCTCTTTTCACATTTAATATCAATACTCAAAGGAACATTAAGAGAACGTAATTAACTGGTTTTCTAAATTCAAGTAAAGATTATATGACATCACTTTTCGTGAAAAAAAACTTTAGGTCTAAAAGTAATTCCTTCATCTAGAGTTATTTATGGTTTCCCAAAAATAAAATATTCCGTACTTAAAAACAAACATGAGGCACATGACATTGTGCTAAGATTTTAACGTACTTTGAGAATCAGATCACTTTGGTTTTAGTTTTTATAATCTTTAAACATTTTAAACTTCATGCACGTAAAGTCCTATTTACTACTATAGTATATTAAGCATCTGAAGGAAAGTACTAGAGAATAGAAAATTTATACACTGTATTTTCAAATGTTTTCTCAATGGTTAAGTCTTTAAATGAGAATGTCATAAAGTATGTTTCTCCCCTCACTCTCCCCACCCCCTCTTTCTCTCACACACACACACACATACAAATACACCAGGTTGGCAGAGAATATTAACAAATTTAAGTCATATTTCCTGTTATCAGAAAACCCTATAATGTGGCATGAGAGGAAAGATGTTTATTCAACAACGTAGGATAATTTGAGTGTTGCCAAATTTCTCAAAAACCATTCTATATTATCCCTGAAGAAAATTGAAATCTGAAAAAAATGTATTTAAAAATCCGCTTTGTATACTACTGCACTACAAAACCCCCAAAATCAAAATACAGTTTTGTTGGGTGAAAAGGAGAAAAGAAAAAGAAAGTGAGAGAGAGAGGTATTACTATACAATTGTGACTTCTTGTCAAAAGCTTGACGCAGTTTCCTTAAAAGAATCTAGAACTTATTTTTAAACTGATGATCATAAATACTAGAGGAAAAAATAATAAAACTAGTGATGAGATGAAGACAATGTCAGTGTACAAAGATTCTAATGATTTTCTAGATACTAATTTAATCATCGTGACAACCTAATGAGATAGTAAAGTTATCAACTCCATTGTATAGAAAAGGAAACAAAGCCAGAGCTACTAAGTAACTTGTCTAAGGTCACATAACAAGGAGGTGGTACAGTTGGAATGCAAACTCAAGAGGTCTTCCTCCAGAATTCATGTTTTAAACACTAAAATATACTGCCTTTCTTCTTTTCAATGTTTTCTCAGCAAGAACTTTTTTCAAAGTCCTTATGATATCATTGTGACTTTATTAAATAAAAACTGAGAAAAATATTGATTCATTCAGGGGGATTTGGAGTTACTTGATGAATGACACCCAAAGAGAATCAATTAGTAGAACATTTCAGCCTATTAGGAATTCTCTAATGACAAGAGGAATTGATCTCTTGATTTATACTGTTTATTTTCCTCAGTGATTTAAGGTAATACAAGTAATACATCCTTTTACAATTTGGAAATGATACAAAGATGATATAAATAGCTAATCTGAGAATTTAGAGTGCTAACACTCAAAAGTATCTACAGAGTCTAAATCAATGGACTAGAAAATAAACATGGATAAATGAAAATTCCTAATACAAATAAAAGATGAAGAATTGGCTTAGTTGAATTTCATGTTGCGAAGGCATGAAATTTACTGAGTCACATATTCAAATAGCAAAACAGTCTTATAAATTATTACTGTATTTATAAACTATTGTCCAAATTGAGGTTTATGTCAGTTCTACTGTCTTTTCACTGGCTGGTTCACTTCCAGAATCTTGTATGAGAGGGGCTAGGCAGGAGAGAGATGATGTGAAGAAAAAAGGTCAACCAAGACCTTGATGAGGAATGGTCAGAAGAAATTAAACATTTGGTCTGGAGGAAAGAAACACTAAAAGTACTATGTTAGAGGACTTATTTATTTAAATGGCTAGAACACAGAAGAATTAGTAAACATTTTCCTTCCAAGAAAATATAGTAAAGTTAGGGTAGATGCTATTGAGATGAAAATTTTAATTTGATTAATGAATATCTTCCTCACTAGAAAATTTACTGAAAATAGAATAGGCCATTTACAAAAGCTTAGATATATAAAAATGGGTAGAGACAGTGGAATTATTTCTCCACCATGGGGAAAGCTGGATTATATAACATCTAACATTCCAAATCTATGTCTCTTCAAGTTCTACGAATGCTAAACACTAAAAATATATGGGTCTTACTAACACATAATAGACTGATATAGAGCTTATAATAATTTAATATACTCTTACAGATAGTTGGCTATTAGGGATTTGAATTAGAATTATTATTGTCTAAACAGTATATGTCCATTTCCTCCTCAAAGTTATGTACTAAAATATTTTCAGTAGTTCTTGACAATGAGCCAGAGAAAGTCTAAGTTTAATACTTTGGCAGACTCCATCATGAACACTAGTATTTAAAGAAAATAGCAATGTTATTCATCTATACAATTTTCTTTTCCTCAATGTTTTTAATTTCTTCTCTTTTTTCAACACCAAATCCTGTGGCTCCATAGTGTTTGATAGTTTAGTTTGAGCTGCCTCAATTGTCTGAAGCCTAAGATTCACATGGGTTTGAGTCAATCAGATCTCTAATGCAGGGATCAGCAAATTTTTTTCTGTAAAGAGCCAGCTAGCAAATATTTTACTCAACTCTGTCTTTGTACATGATAGCAGCCATAGACATCGTGTAAATTAAAGAGTGTTGCTAACTTCCTTTATTTATAGATGCTAAAATTTGAATTTCATCTAATTTTCCTGTGTCAAGAAATATTATTCTTTTGATTTTTTTTCCCAGCCACTTAAAAATGTAAGCCATTCTTAACTTATGGTTCATCCAAAAACTGGCAGCAAGGGTGGACTTCACCCAAGGATGGCAGCTTTCAGACCCTGCTCCCCTCTTTGTACCAGTATGTCCATTTTCATAAATAGGTTTATGAGAAAATCATTGGAGCTCCATTACCTCACGGAAAAGCACGTAGCAGAAAGAATATTTTAAAATATGTAACTCTCAGAGCTGTGTTTTTGCTTCTCTTCTATCCTACAAAGTCTTATTGCCATTCTCATTTAGACTGAGTTTTAATTTTAATTCTTCTCATTACTGCAAATAGTGTATCCTGGCACATGGAAGATCTCTCAAACTTCTATTTTCCCTGCAAAGGCTATTTCTCTTGTTTAATCTTTCCTTCAGATGGAGGTAAATCTTTGGTATTTAATATTTCACTTTTAATCTGCCGTCATAATTAAAATCTCTACAGGCAAACAAACTTGCAGGCACTATTCTAATTACCCACTTGGGCCCCATACTATGTAATATGACATAGGAGTCAACCTTTTTCTTTGGGGAAAATAAAAATTTGACCAAATTAAGTTTAACTAGTATATATCATTTGGGTTTACTAAATACTGCTTGTACTATAAAATCTACTATATCTAAATTTATACAAGTTGATTTACTAACTTGTATGCCCTAATATTTGGAATTCCATAGAGAATCTATTCCTCAACCTTATTTTCTGAGGCCATGCCTTTGTATTTTTTAGCAAAAAGTATTAGAATTGTCTCATCTATTTTTTGAAACGTGTCTGCTCTCCATAATCTTCACCTATCGGCATTAAATTTGAAGCTATACAGACAGATAGCTTTAAAGGAAAATGGCAAATAGGCCTTTGAGAACTTCCACAATGGCCAATTGAACTTCACTTTGATGTTGGCAATTAAAACTATCAGCTTTTACTTTCTCTAATCATTCTCAAGTGGAGCCATTGTTTCCTACTTAGCTACTATCACCATTTACACGACCACCACATTCAAGAGAATTTCCTTTAATCTATCTGTAGCCAAGTGTCTGAAAATATTTGCCCCAAGAGACTAGGAAGTGGGATATCACTATAACTTAGATGTTGGCACACATTTCAAGACACAGTGCTCTCTCACTTTCTTATTCCCTTTTTACGTATTTCCTTCCTTTCTCCCTATCTCCCCCCTCTCTATTCCTAACCTTAATTTAAGACACCACAGGAACATTGCTGACTTTCCAATAATCTAGATTGTTTTCTAAAGACACCTTCCAGAGGAAACCCAACTGCTTCCTCCTACTTTCCTAAACTTTGACAACCAAGCATTTATTAAAGGAAGCTTCACTATCTAAGTATTCTAATTAACATTAGATGTAGCACAAACTATTTTTGAAATATATTCATATTGAAAAAATAAAATAAATTAAGCCTCCTGATGCAACTGGAGCCTTTCAGATCCAGGGGTATGTAAGCTACCAACTCATGTCGAAATTATCTACAGCTCATTATTAAGTCACTCATTATGATTTCCAACTGCTAAAATCTGCTCTTCTGTCATATTTTTACTTCACCTATGAATCTAAATCTTATCTAAATGAAAAATAACAAAAACGTTGTTTTGAAAAGAAAAATTATATAATTAATATTATGAAGATGATTCTCTACAGCAATTATTACTAAATTTTAAAAAATGAGAATAATCACTTCTTGTAACTAATATTTCTTTTTAATTTTTTAAAAAGTAGCCATCAAGAACAATGATTGGAACACATAAACGTTTTTTCTTCAGCCAAAACCTTCCTCTAGGTAACTTCAATGAGTGAGGCGATGAGAATGTTGAATTCTCAATAATAGTTGTTACCAAAAATGATCATAAATTGAATTACACGGTGATACCTTGATTGACAAATCTTCTGGTGACAAACAAATCCTCTAAAAGTCTCTCAGAATAAAGGAGAATTTTTGAAGGTTCTCTTCCCAGTTCTTGGCTGATGACAATGTAGCATTCATTGGCCTTCTCTCAGGTAAAGATTTTTAAGAACTGGACCTTGGTCTTTTGTGATATTTTCTATTATTTTTCCTCTGGTAAGGATACTTCAGAAAATGATATGGGGGACTAGTACACATCTCTGTTTATAGAGCCATTATTATATGAAAAGTTGCTATTTGTATATTATTCAACATTCTGTATAAGTAGTAACAGGGCCTTTTTGTAATGTATAATGACATGTATCCATCATAATAGAATCATACAGAGCATTTTCACTCCCCTAAAATCCCCTGTGCCCTGCCTCTACATCCCTCACCCCCAGCCCCTAGCAACCACTAATCCTTTTAGTCTCTCCATAGTTTTGCCTTTTCTAGGGCGTCATACACTTGGAATCCTTCAGTGTGCAGCCTTTTCAGACTGCCTTCTTTAACCTAGCAGAATAAGTTTAAGTTTCCTCCATGTCTTTTCACGGTTTGATAGCTCATTTCTTTTTAGTTCTGAATGATATTCTATTGTATGGTGTCAAGAGTTTACTTATGCTGCTCCATGGTATTGCTGCCTGGGCATCCATTTTGTTTAGTCAAATGGCCTGCAGAGACCTTAAACTCACGCTAACTTCCTCATGCAAGTGCATACCCTAGATAGCAGCCACAGTCACAAGCAAATGTAAGTTCCTGATACTGTGATATTGATAGGACTTCCCCAACAGCCCTTGTGATCAACAGTCTCTTCTTAGATAAGTCCCTGCTCTTCTGATTTGAATTGACCAATCCAGCCCTAGCCTGGGATCCCAAAGTACTTCTACAATGGAGCCTAATAAAGGCATTTGCCCCAGGTCCTGCCTTGCTCCCCGTCTGCACTCTGCCTTGACTTTCCCAAGTGGTCCCTGGAGGCATGCTGGGTACTTCCTCCAGGACTTATGAGCAATAAACTTCTCTATTTATCTTGTAGTCTGTTGTTGACTCATGGCTCACCATCAGGCACTCTGTGTTTCTCTTAACAATAGTTAATTTAACAAAGTCATAACATATGAATGTACCACAATTCTTTTTATCCATTCACCTACCGAAGGACATCTTGGTTGCTTCCAAGTTTCCAGAATTATGAAAAAAGCTGCTATAAATATCTATGTGTGAGTTTTTGTGTAGACATCAGTTTTCAATTGCTTTGAGTAAATACCAAGGAGCTGGGTAATATATAATCGTATGGTAAGAGTATGTTTAGTTTTGTTAGAAACCACAAAACTGTCTTCCAGAATGGCTGTACCATTTTGCATTTCTATCAGCAATGAATGAGAATTATAACAGGTCCTTTTATGTAAGACACACTTCAGAGGCTCCCCTAAATTCAAATGTATTATATTGAGAAAAATGAGGTAATTATTATGTCAAATAAGGATAATGCAGCATGAGGTATCTTTTACTTAGTTTAAAAATTAATAACATATTCTGATGATGCATTTAAAGTACTTTGATTTTAAATACATGTTATAAAATATATGAATGAAAAAGTATACAAACACACAGTTAAGGGTATACACATACCCCCACAGAGAGAGACAGAGAGAGAGAAAATGTGTATATACACACATATGTGATGTATGCATAACAATCATCTTATTTTCCACTTACAGTGTACTTTTGAATTTATAAAAAACTTTCAATTTTATTATTTTCTTTAGTTTTTACATCTACACTGTATTATTTTAGATGTAGAAATGAATCAGAAAGATTGAGTTACATGCCCAAGGCAACACAGCTAGTAAGTGGCAGAACCATAATTTAACCCTTCAACCTTTCTGGTCTGAAAACAAATCAGGTACTATTTTCCACACCTTAAGGCTCATAACACTACACACACAGACACACACATGCAGGTATGCACCCACACCCCCAACACACACACACAATCATACATGTAAGCACACACAGTATTTGAAATATACCATTCAATTTCCTATGTTCATCTCTCTCTTAATACATACACAGAGAACTTAAAATTAACCTAGCCTGCCTAAATATTGTACCCCTGGTTCTAATTACTGCAAGTGACTTTTCTTGTAATCTATTTACTATTACTTAGTTATTCAGAGTTAGAATTACTTATGGAATAAGAAAAATGGATTGAAAGATGGTGGCTTAAATGATGCTTAGCCTAAGATAAAACAATCGTGTGAGAAAACAACTACCTTAATAACAGATGTCTCAACTCTGGATGGAGGACTCTGAACTTGTGCTGCTGCCGCCATGTTGGCAATGGTGCTGAGATGGTTCATCTGGCTCATTGCCATGGTGACAGATGCTGGAGGTAGGCTGACAGGAATTAGAGGATGGGGCATCATCATAAAAGGAAGTTCCAGTCCTATAAAAAATACACATATATCATCATTGCTCTGTTCAAATAAAACGATGAAACATGGTATATATCATTTATTAAAGGGTTAAGAACATAAATCATTAAAAACTGTAGCATTCAAAATGTTCTGATAACGACAGTCAAAGGAAAAATATTTGTCCTCTTTGTATGCAACAATACCCCACTCACCACTCAGGGAAATTAGGCTTAAAGCTAACTAGTTTGGTGCCATGTTTTATCACAAGCCACTCGTCATGTGCTTAATACAAATGGTCAATTCTTTGCTATATTACTCTTCTGATCAATCCAATTCTTGTTTAAAATACTAGGGTCTTCTTTAGCTTAGCACGATTATTTATTTAAATGTAGTATATCTATTATGTCCTATATTTTACTATTCCATAATTAGACAATTTTTTTTCTTTGCAACTACCATTTTTAGTTCTACAGAATGCCATCGTACCATTTGGCAGAAGGTGGCCGTGCTGAAGATGGTGGAAAGGATGACTAACTGCAAGGCTACGTGCCCCAGGCCTGCGGGGGTGGGTAGCAGAAGCCTGAGCTCCCTGGGGTAGGAAAGAGGACAATGTTTCCTTATCCCAAGAACCATCACTGTTGCCTGTGGGGAACGAATATAAATTATTTGGATACAATATTATTCCAAATCTTCTAATAACTAACTTGAAATGAGGTTTTAAAAAGCATATCCCAATTGGAGATTGGCTAAGTGATTTCTTGGGAAATAAGCTCAAGTAAATAAATTTCCCCTAAACCATATTTTCTTTTTGTTTTTCTATTTCTCAGGTAGGTTCTCAAATTTTCTGAAAACTAACATTTCTATAACATTTAGCCTATATGTGAAGTCTAATCCTGTTTGACTAATCAACAATATAAAATGGCTCTATTATATACTTAGAGAATGAATTACTTCTTAGAACTGAAACACTCTGATAGTTAAAGAATGCAAAGTGATCCTTGTATTAAATGGTATCCTAGCCACCCTTCAGAGTTAAAATTCCTCAGTTCCACAGCAAATCCTAAACATGAAATCATTAAATGCCCAACTTGGTTAGAGAGATAGTACAGAGAACCCAAAAGATCACTTTACAAAAGATAATAATGTCGAAACAATAAATTAAATGTGTGTGATCAACAAATACATCACTTGTTTTCAACTACAGAGAGAGGTTAAGTTTAAGACTGCGGCAATATCAGTGCCAAAGTCAAAACAGTACATTGTAGGGCTTGCATTTCAATATTGGTGGCCGTGTCTTACGTTTAAATAGCTCTTGAAACACGTTAATAGGATACTTCTTGGAAGGTGTTTATAAATCATTTCAATTTAGACATGTCCCCAAATTAAATTATTTTAATATTAATGCTTAACTGAAACTGTTGAATATACAAACTACCCACTTGAAAGAAAATTTCTGTAATATCCTGGTCAGCTTATGAATTTTCATTTCTTAAAATAAGAAAAAGAAACCATATTTTCATAGAATATGCTTCGAAACAGCAAAGTTGGTAAAACTCCAATCTAAGTGCTTTAGCTCTATTAAAAGCCTCATTGTAAAATCTCTACGACATAGTTTTTAATGAAGAATATTTAGTTACTGCCATGATTTTTTTCCATTTACTTCATGGAGACAGTTAAGGTTCAATATAAATTCAAACTCATTAGCTCAATACTGTCTGGATCTTAGAGTAAATTGTTCAGAAGTGGGTAATGAAAACTCAATTCAAATTCTTCAGCAATCAAACAAAGCAATTTTATTAAACAATGAAAAGAATCAATTAAAATGGATATCTTTATTATCTTTATTATTTTACAAGAAACCATGACAGCTTTTGGCTGAAAAAAAAGTTTATAGCTTCATACAGAAATGACTCACATAAAAGAAATTTCTCCAGTTTTCTCTTACTCTGTGATATAAAATTTCACTTTCATATCAAATGATTTATATACCTTATTTTTCTACTCATGACTTTTTGCGACACTTATACGAAGGTCCTAGTCAAACACGCAAAACTATAAATGACGTCAAGAGGACATTCAGTGACAAAACATTTTAAACATATCCACTTTACAGTGCCTTTATCAAAGTATGTCCAAATTTTTTAATTATGTATTTACTTTTATGTTATCAGTCAAAAGAAGAATTAAGGGAAAATCATTGACTATTAGAAATAGAAATAACACTTTGAAATAAATATTATTTGAGCATAGAAACTGCATTGGAAATTTATAATTGATAGATAATTTTCTCTATATCTCATAATTCATTTAAAAATATCCAACAAATGCAAGGATTAAATTTTCATAGTAGATTGCCTATTTCAGAATAATTAAATAATATGTGAGTAGATAAAAATGTTCACATTCATTATTTTGGATTCAGTTTGTTTCTGCTTATACCTATTATCTACTTTTGTTTTTCTGTTCACTTGAACAAATTTCCTCTCTTATTTAAATCCTGATTACCGGTTAATAAATGGGAAAAAGTAATTTTTCCAAATATAGTTCAATTTTACTCTCATATCAGTAAAGAAGCAGTATAATTATAATTATGGTTTTTTACATTACCAATGTGTATAATATTAAGCTAAAATTCTGATTAAGTCATTCTGAAAGCAAATTGTAAACAAACTACTATCTATTTTCACATCTCTTTTGCATCACAGGATATCAATCCTTTGTATAGGGTAAATATCAACCTTCCATAAGTGAATTTTCCATAGTAAGCTTACAACAGTAGATTGGATTTTCCCACTGCATAAAATGCTCCTAGCCATCTCCGCCAATCATTATTTGTTAAATACTCATGATGTTAGCTCATTTGAGTAATAAATAGAGCAAACAATTAAGAAACTAAGTCTGATGAAAAATATACAATATATAACCAAGTCAGCTGTAAGTGATTTTTGCATTATTTATTACATCCTTCTCCTCTATTAGCATGAATAAATAAGAACTGAAAATAGGCCACCTCAGAACAAGACATGCCTATAGTTATTAAACATATAATTTCAAACGCTTTGGTTTAAGCCAACATATTTAGTGATAAAAGCCAGTATATATATAGTATGCCTACATACAAACACACATACACACATATATACGTTTAATATTAAAGTTTACTATTATGACCACATGAAAACTTGCAAGAGACAAAAGATTCAACACATAAGAAAAATTCCAAAATATAAGAAAAATTCCATAATTTGGTAAGGGGAGTTAGAAGGACAGAAAACAACTGATTCATTTCTCCTCTTCCATTCTTGTAGAATCATGCTGTTTCTTTGACTTTACAGTGGAATAAAAAGATGAGGTTAATATAGCCCTAAGATCCTCAAAGAATATACTGTGTACTATGATAGGGTGTTGAGGTGTGTATGCAAAGACTCATAAAAGATGATAAAAATAAAAACTAGTTTTGAGCCAAGGAAAACGGTCATGGGCTCCCAAAAAGACTCAGATAGTGCAGCCAGCTGTCTGATTACCTAGAGTCTATAATCGTATGTTAATGTTTGGGGGAGAGGACTAGAGAGAAAGGATCCCCCTAACTAGTCCTGTATACAGGTTGTTTAGAATCACTGGGGACAATCTCAGGCTAGACATCAGTTTACACAGGTGTAAGCAGATCTGCACTTCTGACAGCAGAACACAGGCAGCCGCTATGATGAAATTAACTGGTGTAACCATAAGCACCACGAAGCCCAGCTAGTAATGCTATGGCATGATTTTGGTGGGATAAAAATGAACAAATGTACAGTCTTGCAGCTGCCAGATATAAGTGGGTACATGAATGTAAGACAGAAAGTTGAAATTAACACCCAATTACCTATTTTGTCTCTAGATAAAAACGATTAATTACACATTTATATAATCTGAAACACCTTACTTAAATGCCTAATTATACTGATATTAAGAATTTATCAATAATCACATATTCAGATACATGGAACTTATACAAAAAGTGATTGCGTGTGCTTAGTTTTCCTTTTGTGTAAAAGATGTGTATTTCTCAGGGACAAGCAAGGTGATCTTAAGATTTGGTGTCACTGAAATTCAAATTCGTAAGGACTAGGTATGGGAGATTCTCGCCCCCTTACAACCTCTCTACCACATCACTGAAACATAGTTATAGATTCTGAAAAAACAAACAGAATTATGTACCATCTCCATCTTTTTATGAGCTCAGAATCTTTTCCTAGGCTCACACCCATTTTATACTTTTATCTTATTTTGTGATGCATATTTTATGATGGACTAGGTTTTAAACACAGAAATATACTACTTTGGGGAGAAACTCTTAAATTTTGAAATCCATCCCTACTCTAAGGGCAACCAAGTTATCAAACAGCCAGTACTGATGGGTTACCAATATAAAATAGTTTTATTTTCCCTCTAATTACTGCCTTCAAACATGCTGTGTCAAGGTTCCCTTTTTTGCCCCTTAATAACCCTGAGCAAATTTTGAGTATAAAAAAACACATTCTAGTTAACATTCATTTCTGCTTCCCCATCTCCATCAGCACTGACTAGGCCTAAAGCCTCGGTACCTGGAAGACAGAAGGGCTTGGTTAGCTCTTCATCCATCCCCCTCCTCTCCTTCTTTTGGGTAGTGGATAAACATGTCCCACCCAACTGGTTCCTATTAGCCAGTGACCTCTTCCACGTGGCAGGTGCCTAAGCACTTTGTATCTCCTATTGAGTAATGTCTGATCCTTTAAGGTGGGTCTTCCAGAGGAATATCCTATAGCACAAGTCCCTGACAATGAATCTCCTTCAGCTGCCTGCTCTTCTACACTGCCTTCGCCTCTTGATCCTATGGCCCTTCTCTTGGTGTGGGTCCTCTTGTCCCATCAATGTGAATTCTGCACACCCTGCCACTCCTCCTCAATTCTTTATCCTCCTGCCCAAATATTTATAGAAATCAGCAGTTCACGTCAAAGCAGAAATCCAGCTATGAAATGAAGTGGAGGCATTTGTAATCTTTGAGTAATTGGAATTCCTTGGAACTCTCCTCCATTTACTTGGTGGTGAGGAAGGACTCTCAAAAAGAGACCACAAAAGGGCAGGCCCCATGTCCTACAGGTTAAGTTCAGTGCACTCCTCTTCAGTGACCCGGTTCAGTTCCTAGGCATTAACCACTTGTCAGCAACCATGCTGTGGTGGCAACCCACATTTGAAATAGAGGAAGACTGGCACAGATGTTAGCTCAGGGTGAATCTTCCTCAAGCAAGAAAAAAAAAAAAAGAAAGACCACAAAGCCACATAGCCCTCTCCATTATGTGCTGTCTCTTTACTACCATGATTTCTTCAACATCCCTCTCCCCATGGTCATTCCCTCTTATAAACAGAGAAAGAGGATGTTTGTGGAGTCTGGAGTGATAGTCAAGACAGAAATTTTGGTTCAGCTGCTACTAATAAGTACTAACAGCTTTTTACTTTCTTCAAAATGAGGAGTACCTGGTACCTTTTGTTCTTATGTGGGACCACAAAGAAAATTCTATTTAATATTTTGTTACATAGCATATTTAATAGAACCAACAACAAATATGGCTAAATTATAAATAAAATTTTGGTAACTGATTCTTGTAAATAAAATGACATAAGAAGAAAGAAATGTGAATGCTCAACATTTAAAATGTTATTTTACAAATCAAGTGAAACTTGAAATTATTGATCGAGACAGAAATTCAAAGAAAAAAGATTACCATGAGTAAAAAAATTAAAGAATGATTAAATGTGGAGATAATCATTAGTAAAAGAAAAAAGATCACTTCATTCTTTGGAACACAATTTTTAGGTAGGAAAGGAAATGGAAAATGTTTTGGGGAAAGATATTAGTTTCTCTTTAATTAAAAAAAAACTTTGGGTATTTGTATGAGTGGCACTAAGTATAACCCTGGCCCAAATAATTATATTTATGGGCCAGCCCAGTGGTGCAGTGGTTAAGTTTGCACATTCCACTTCGGCGGCCTGGGGTCCACCAGTTCGGATCCCGGGTGCGGACATGGCACCGCTTGGCAAGCCACGCTGTGGTAGGCATCCCACATATAAAGTAGGGGAAGATGGGCACGGATGTTAGCTCAGGTCTGAACTTCCTCAAAAAAATAATAATTATTATATTTATTATTCAATCCTAAATATATCTAATGAGGAATAGGTTCCAAAAGAGAAGGCTATAGTATTTTTTTATGAATTTTGGATAGAATACATGTAAAATAATCAAACACAAGTTTAAAGCAACCTGTAAAAAAATAAATGCCCTTTAAACCACTGTGCATTAAAACAGTAAAAGTCCGTTTAAATATGATTATCCTTTATACCTGGGTGACAGGTAACTATTTGTTCAAATTTTCCCACAGGCTGACCCTGATAAAGGAGGCAAATCTCACAGGGACTAACGGTCACACCACTGTTTAGTGAGTGATGCTGATAGACTGTGACGGGAACCTGACATTGTCAAGATTCGTTTACAATAAAAATGATGGCAAGAGCAGGCATTTGCTCCATACCATTGGAGACCACTAAGAAGGATGTCAACGCCATCTTAACAATGGAAACAAGACTACTAAGTAAAAGTAAATACTAGTCACAGGTGCTACGGATGTGCAGCTGTTATTTCAGAGGTAGGTGAGAATAAACAAGTTATTATCATTTAGAGGATTAACTTCACCCTAATAAAAAATGGGATACACAATGTCAGCAGTAATACTAGTATTTTACATAAATAGGAGAAACAGTCCTCACATGAGTTATTGTAATGGAATCTTTAAATCTTTTTCTGGATAACAATCTGAGCTTAGTTGATGTACTTTAGCATATATGAACACTGAAATCTTCTGGTTTTTTGGTTCAACTTGATCAAATCGCTGTTTTAAAATGAGGAAAAAGCAATCTTTTAGGGGTGCAATTAATGAGGGGCCCAATTTAAAATGTTCCTGTTTAAGTACAGTGATTTAGCAAGGAAAACACTGCAAATGCCTCCTAATTGGTATCGCAAAATAATGCCCATGGAGTAGGCCATTTCCAGAGTCTAAAATTCATATGTGCATACATATCATGCTTGATTTGGAAGTGCTGGGGAAAAACAGAACTGGTTGGCTGTCGTGTAACCAATCCTGCTTAGCTGATGTTCTGACATCAATTTTTTTCTTAGAGAGAAAGAAGAGCATTGTCATGAATTCTAACTATCCCACTACCAATAAATGAGTCATGTAGGAAAACAGATTACTTTCCCAGAAATAATTAGATATATTTTCTTTAGCTATTTATCATTAACTAAATCTTACTCTATGTTACCTGTGTGTTAAATATTTGTTAATTAGGACTTTAGAACTCTTCCCATAAAAGGGGGTTTCTATTTTACGTGTGATGTTGTCCTTTGAAGGCAGAGCTCTTTTGATACATTTTATTTAATATGTAATGGTGATAACATGATACTGGTGCTATTAGTACATCAGAACTATGGTAATATCTAAATTTCTACACCAAGTTGAGATATTTCTTTTGCCTTACATATTCCACAATGTTGTTGAAAGCAGCATAAGTTAAGAGGCTGCACAAAGCAGCACACCAAATACTGGAAATCAGAACTGCTTATTTTTTAAAAATTTTGCTTAAATATTCTTTACCATGGCTAATAATTGTTGAACTAGAAAGAAAAAGAAACAAACTAAAATCAAAGTTGAAGTTCAAGTCACTAATGTCAGATAGAATACATAAAAGGATCCTTGAAGAACAGGCAGACATTACTAAAACACATCCTGAGAGTCTTTGAGGAATCTTGGGAAAGTGGAAGAGCATTAGGAAACTTAAGACAGACAATGGTTTCCAGTTTAAATAGCCTTGATTTTGAACTTATCAAAATGATTAGAATGAATCATTATATACAAAGTGCAATACTATGTATTTTCCCTTATTTCATACCAAAATCCAGAAAGTTTTGATGCAGCTTAAAAGAAGGAGGGCCATTACTATAAAGATAAAAGGTTAAATACTTTATGTGGGGAAGACAGAGATAATTATATCAGAAAACACTTTGCTTTTTGATGCTGTTGTTGTCTTTGGACTCATTAGCACCATGCTCTAAGTGTTAACCAGGTAAAACAGACCCCCAAAACAAAACAAGACAAATGCAGACTCAGACTGGATAAACAGTTTCATAGAACTCAGTAAGAGGAAAGAAATCGTAGCCACATTAATTTGTATTGACTAAATATTTGGAAGTGTTGTCGATATGGACAACAAGATAATTGTAAGCAAGAGCCAAATGTTTCTATTCAGTGGAAAAGATGATATTGCAACAGATTGGTTAATTTGAACAGCTAAAGTATAATGCTATCATGGACAGTGTAGAAATAACAGTACTAGGAAGATACTTAAGCTTTCCAATCTAAAATACATTCACAAAATTCTTCAAAATAATGCAATTTGGCATAATGTATCCATGTTAATTTAACTGCATCATAACCTTTCTCACTGCCAAAGTCAATGAATTTCTACCTTTTCCCACTTTAACTCATCAAATTATTTTTCCATTAGGCAAACAAATGAACTAGAAATTCTCCTCCCTGAGGATATTGTAATTTCCCTATAGATTTGCAGACATCAAATAAAATTTCAAGTTAATGCACTTTCTATACTGTTAGTAGAGTAATCAACGTCACGGTATATAATAACAATTTTATGTTCATGTGTGAGTGTTGCTCACGGTCAGTAAAAATCAGTTTTAATATTCACTGTTTTATACAATATTGAAATCGAAAAATCTTACTTGAGCTAGAATTGCTGTTGAATTTTCCAAAAAGCATAAAACTCTCATAGGTAGAATGGCATGCTCATGGGAATTATCTTGATTTTTCTCAACTGTATGGATCTAAGTGTTAAATTATCTTCTCCCCAAACCTGGTTAGCCTCGACGAATGACATCACCAGCTAGTCATATAAACCAGAAACTTAGGAATCATCTTTATCTCCTCCTCTCTCACTGTGCACCACTAAAGTCCAATTCCTGTTCACGTCCTGTTGGTTTTACCTAATTAATTTATCTCTACTCAAATTCTATATCTGCTGCTGTAGTCAGATTCAAGGGCCATCATTACTTTTAAGTACAAATCTTACACTGTCACTCCTCTCTTAGAGGACTTCAACTGTTCCCATTGCTATTAAGGAAAAGATCCAACAGTTCCTGCCTCATGTAGGTGCCACATGGTCAGGTCAGGTCTATGTCTCGATAGCTAATCATTGTATCCCATGCATTTAACAAAGCAGGACTAACTGTCAGTCAGTTCTTGAGTTGAGAGCTGCAAACCCAGACCAACTCTTACATTTACATGTGGTAAACTTCAGTATGGCATTCAAAATTATAAGCTATCGCCTTTGTTCTTGAGCAGTTTATAGTGTGGAAGAGAGATACAGCATATATGTACATAAATTTATACTTTGACTGGAATGAAAGAGAAGAAGAAGAATGGAAAATATATTAGATATTTTGGAAATAGACTTGCTAGAACTTGGTAATCATTTGGATACAAAAGGAGATGAAGAAAATAAAACATGAAACATAACCTGAGTATCTAGATTAACAAATGGGTGTATGGTCATATCACTAATAATGCAATAACAATGATGGTGGTGATACCTAATACGCATCATCTACTTTCAATACGTCCAGCATTGTGTTAAGCTTTATATGTACTATCTCAATAAGTCTTTAGAAATGCTGAGGTAGATTGATAATGGTGTTATAAAGATTGATTTAAATTGCCCCATGATTTAGATCTTGGAATTCTGAATTCACAAGTGTTTAATCACTTTTATGAGGAAGATCAGGTTTAACGATGAATAAAAATCCGTTCAACTTTGTACTTGTTTAATATGAGGTATTTCAGACACAGTCAAATAGAGATTGACAACAAGCAGTTAGAAATATGGGGCTGAAACATCGAAGAAAAACAGATGCCCAGTGAGGAAGATTTGGATGTCTTCGATTTGTAGGTGGGAGATTAAGTCATGATACTTGAAGAGGGTATAGAAAATATAAAGGTATGTCTACTCAAAGCGCATCTCCTCTGTAAGTCACAGAATAAGTCCCAAATAAGCCGGGCTGGATGATTCAAAAAAAAAAAAGACCTGAGAAGCTGAGCAGGAATAAGTCAATATTGGCATATGACTCCTACAATACATTCTTAGCACAAAAGGATGTCAATGCATTTTTATAATATGCAAGTCCCTCCGCTTATTTTTAAGCTATAAAATTATTTTTAATAAGATGATCATCATGAATGCCTCACAGATCTTGGGCCCTTAATTAATACTCAGTGAAGGAATGTAGAATATTATGATTGGAGTTAAAGAGTTAACAATCCTAACTACTGTTTAGGTAGACAGCCTAAACAGAGACAAAAAAAAACAAATAGACACAACTAGGCATAGTTTGAAAAGATGCCATTAGTCTAACTTGTAATATGATAAATAATTATAATATTCAATAATTACAAAGTCCCCCTTAAAAACATTATGGAGAGAGGCAGCTTTAAATCAAGTGACTACATATAACAAAGAACTAAGCACTTTTGAAGATCCATTGAAAGAATATTATATTACAGTGGTAGATTATATGCAGACGTCAGGCCTGTTGAAAGCTACTGTTTATATGAAACCAAATCATTCTTTCCATAGCTTCTATTATATGCAGCGAAAACATACTATTCAAAGCACTTTTCATCAGTTTTTCATGGACAGACATGGCAAGAGATTTTCAAGGTCAAAACAACCACTAAAATTTCAATTGTTGGCAATGAAAAAAAATACTTAGGAAGATTAGCAGTAATATGGATAATTTATTTTTACATTTTAAGTCCAATTTGGCAATTAAATATAAGCACTGATTTTTATCCCAAGAATAAATGGATACAATATGCTTTTTTAGGTTGGAATGACAATGTGAATTACAAAAGAAAAATGGTTAGAAACTGTGTTTTGAAATGAGGATTGATTTTCTGACAATACCAAAACCCTTAGGTCAATATAAAGTAAAATTTAAGCATTCTTATTCATTTTTTATTTTAAAAATTATCTGGCATAATTATGATAACCATAATGTGACCAATGAAGAATGTAAGGGAGAATGCAATCAATGTAAGGTCACACAATGATTCAGTGTCAGAGTTAAGTGCTAAACATAGGTTTATGTTCATTTTTTAAAAACACACACACATCCAGTGTGGTATTTGGATAAATCATTCATATTCATTATTTTTCTTTTCTTCAACAATTTTTCCAACATCAATATTAAAAAGATTCATGTCTTGTTAAAATTAAATGATGAATGATGAAATTGCCATCTTTTCTAAAGTGCTCAAAGCAACAGGATTTTTTAAAATCTTGAACTTATAAAACTAACATCTATCCAAATTATCTTTATCTGTAGTAAAGCTATTATATTTTAAATATTGTCATTATAAAGAGAACTCTACCTGTTAAAAATAATTATCTTCTAGGGAGGGATCCTTAATTACTGAACAATAAATAGCTATCTAATTGTAAACAATACTCTGTAATAAAAATTATTATCATCTGTTATTTTCCCTTGTGATCACCGTCTGTCTTAAATAATCTCAATATCTCCTCCAATATTAAAATATGGCAGCATTTCTACTTGTCTGTTCTACCACACACCTTCTCTCACATCATTACACAGGAAATGTTAGGACCAGTGTCAACAGCACACAGATGCTCTCATTTACGTATACCTGTCTTAACACCTGGGTAAGTACACCTTGTTAAATGTTGGTCTTAATTAAAATAATTTATATTAAATAACTATGTAAGACTTCAGTTAGTAGGCTAAAGCACAATTTTTCAAAACAAATTAAATACCTCAAGAACTTCCTATAGTTAAAATGATCTGTACACAAATTGTTTTTCTTCTTTGGTAAATTTTGAAATTTTGTTGTAGGGACTTCCTGCTTTTTACAAAGAAACATCTAGAGTATATTTTTCACCTCATTGGATATATACATATTTGGACCATTTTCACAAAGAACAATGTTCTGGATACATCAATAAACAAAAATTCAGAAATGATTTGGTTTTTGATGGCTTACATGTATAAGTACTCTGGAGGAGGATCTTTTGTATATTTATATATTGTTATCTATTTTAAATCTAATAAATTCACAAAAGCAACAAGAATTTAAGAAAAGAAGGCTTAATTTTTAAATGTGTTAAATCTCTACTGACTTCGAAAATAATTTTTGAACATCACTCTATCATGTGCATTTACTCAGATTAGTATTAGTATATGTTTAGGTTCTGGCTCTGAAAAAGATTTTATTTTCTCATTTACCCAAAAGTCAAGGTAATAGTGTATATTGAAAACCTTGGCGAGGAAACCAGCAGACTTATCATGCAGTCATATCAAATAGAAAAAACATAGAAATAGGACAGAAACACAATATTTTTAAAAATAATATATAATCAAATAAAGAGAACCAGATACCAAGAATGTTAGGGTGTGCAAGTCAAGGAGCAATAAATTATATTTAAACATTACTACATAACGCACAATTTATTTTTTGCATATATTTGAATCATAGAATGCTACAGTACCAAATAGACACAGAAATCATTCATTCATTCTTTCTTTTAACCCATATCAAATACCCAATATGGGCCAAGGATTGTAAGCACTTGGAATATAGTAGTGAAAAATGCAGATAAAAATATATATCCTCATTGCATTTATATTCTAGTCGGGAAGTGGGTATAAAAAAAATAATGAGCAAATTAATAAAGTGACATTGTATATTAAAAGAGATACCTGTCACAGAAGGATGAAAGAGAATTTTTGCATGTACATGATATATGTGTGCACATGTAAGCCCGTGTTTTAGGAGGGTACATTGGGAAGACTTCACTGAAAAGACGGCACCATGAAGCACAATCCTCTCATTTTACAGCAGAGGAAACTGAGGTTCAGAATGATTAAATTAAATGCTTACAGTCACGTAATTCTTTAGGAAAAGAGCTGGATTGGAGCACTTTTATTTGTCTGACCCTTGGTCCTAAAGCCCTTCTACTGCACAACAGGGCACACTCAGTTGAGAGAATTGCCCAGACTGTGCAGTTGGGCAAAGACAAACGTAAATGGTAAGTCTGAATGACAGCTGGGTAGCTCCATAGACTGGAGGAGAAAGTACATATTAGGAAAGCACAAGAAGTCAGAAAGAATTAGGTAGGCTAGGGCCAGATTATGAAAGTTCTCAGATGTCAGGATGATGAGTTTGGTCATCATCTTAGGCAGGGGAGAGATATGATTAAAGTGATGTATCAGATAGTCAGAAGGAGGAGAAGGAAGTCATCACCAGGAATAATCATCCCAAGTTCTGTCATCCACCACATTGACACTGATATGACCAGGGCAGGGATCTTGATTCTCATATTTCATGCCACAGGAAAACCAATAAAGCAGAAAAAGAAAATCTTGTCTTCTTTACCATTAGAGGACTCTAAGATGATGATTGAAAAACAAATTGGTTTTCAGAGCCAGACATGACAAAACAATTATGCTGAGTGAGGACATACTGCATACTCTTCCCTGTATCTGAATCCAGTGGCTTGTCAACTAATTCCTTTTAGATATGCAATGAAAAAAATTTTTTTCTCAATGAAAGGAAAACTATGTAAATCTTGTTTGGAAGTCTTCACACAAAGAGATATAATTTACCCTTTCCTGACAGAGGGCAACAGCTTAGAGACTATGAGTCAGCAACGTAGAGTGATTATTAGGAAAGTAAGAGCAAGCTCAGTAGATTCAGAGTTGATGGACTTTTTTTAGATCCTCCGTGAATGATACAATTGGGGAAGCAAAAAGGAAATATTCCCCCCAAATTTATGATTTAATAATTAGGTTTATGAAATATAACAAGTTTGGTTTTAATGTTTTATTGAAAAATTAAATCTGGGAATGTGTCTATGTCTATTCTGTGTAGAACGTCTATTACTGTTCTGTAGCACCTCATGTAACTGTTATCACATACAGAATATTATACACATCAGCAGATAACAAAACAATGTTTACTATCCTGACATTGAAAAATATGCACCAGTAAAATAAACATCCCAGGCTTAGGCATTATTCTTACTATTCTTCACTTTTTTCACTATTCACAGTTCTTATGTTCACTAGAATTCCTCAATACTGACCTCTCAAAAATAATGGTATAATATATATCATGTAGGTAATAATTTCTAAATGATATCACAAAAAATTTCATTTCCAATACTATATAGAATGTCCTGTTAGAATTTCACACAAATATGTACATGCAAAAAGTACTTATTTTCTTCAGGCTGAGAAAAGTTATACAGCATGATAAGCCTTTATTTTGCCTGGGGAGGATTTTATTTTTCTTATCAAAACATATTATTTAAGTTGCTAACATGTAAAATAAAACACATGAATGTGTACGAATTTTTGAAGTTTGTATAAGATGTGTCTATAAAGTATATCATTTACGTTAATGACTTCTGTTTTCTTACCCTGAAGTTTTTAAGTTAAATTCTAATTTTATCTGAATGTTTTACAACTTGGTACAATGCAACGTGCTAAAAGAAATTTTCAAGCAGCTTACTATGCATAGACAGCTTTTAAAAATTCAAAAAGCCTGATAGCAAATGTCATTTCTTTCATAGTTACAAAATGCAAACTCCAAGTGTTTCATCTTAATGAATAAATGAGTTTGTCCTTTATGTATAAAATATAGTTTGTGTTTGTTGCACAAGTTTTTAATAATAGATGAATTTTAGGTTTGTTCCAACGTATTCAATAAAGTGTGATTAATTTGGTTTTTCAAAAATGCAAACTAGACATTACTATATTACTTTGCAAAATGCACAGCTTGCAACATTATTGTCTCAGTGGGATCTTAAATTGAATTGTAAAATGTGTCTTATTTCCAGTTTGATTTATGTAAGAGATAGCAGTGGATAATGTCCCTTTTGAAGTTTCACTGCTTTGTGTGAACAAACAATATAAACCTAAAATTCATAATAGAGTGTATTAGAACCCAAAGCAAACTTTTGAGTTATATCATGTTTGACTGAAATGAAAGCTTACGATGGAGAATACCACATTTTCAATTAAACACCTTTTTGAAGTTTTCTATTATGACAGATTATACAATACATTTTTGACATTTTCTGTGATTTTTATTATGATATTTCAAGTAATTACCAAATCATGTTTTTCTCTAAAAAAGCTTTCCTGTGCCCTGAGAATTAATCTATGATACCATTTAACTTGGCTTTTTGAAGTAAATATCACCAGATAAAAGCCAGCTGGATCTGAATAATAGGATACTTGAATGAATGTATTAGTGTTTGAAAAAGAGAGTACAAATCTTCTAAAAAGATTAATTTCCATAAAAAAGATAGCTCCCAGATCTACAAAAGAATAAATTCAAAAACATAATAAACTCTCAGGAAGAAAGGTAGATTAAAGTAAAGGCTGCAGCACCTTGTTACCGCAGCTGTTGCGCAGCAATGATTCTATATCAATTACATTTGGTTGGCCCTGTAGGGCTCTTCAAAGCTTTGTGTGAAAAGCCTGAATATGGGATACATGTGACACCATAAGTAATAACTTCAGCGATTAATTTTGATGCCACACCACTTTCATTCTGATGATACTCTCAATATTTACAGTTTGAGAGAAGCTACAAAGGTTCTGATGGGAATATATGAATCTAGCAAGGATATTTTTTTCCTTCATTTATTAAAGATGTGGATATGAATTTTTCTTTGTCGTGAAAATATTGCCGCTTTATCATGCAACATAGTTGCTGACATCATCATGTAAAAAGACCAGAGTTGGCCAATGGAACTTTATTTTCAATATCCTGTTTCAAAACATGTTCTCTAAAAGGGCCATGAATTCCGTCCACACAATTTCACTATTTTAGTTTGTACAATTACTAATCAAACAAAGTTTGGCCATGCATAAATTCCTCTGGGAGGTAAAAATGACCCTTCCATCTTGAATGACTCTTATGCTATTATTATCTTTAAGACAAAACCAGAAGCAAATGTGGGGATAAATTAACTTTAATTTTGACTAAATCCTAGAAAAATGTAAATCTGTTAAAAGAATTGACATGAAAATGCTATATTAATATTAGATAATTTCAAATGCAATGGAAAGTATACTCAAAAGAGAAATAGATAATGTGATGAAAATAGTACATATATTTCAATTCTGAAGTAATTTCTTCATAATAAGTAAAAAAGGGAAATTACTGTTCAACAACAAGAAAAGAAAAGTCATCTAAAAGAGATTAGTAAATCATTTTGTCAATCATATTTTGAAACTAGTTGGAATAAAATAAACTGCTAATTACTCCCCTCCTTTCTTTTATTTTTTTATAGTACGATGTAAAAATGAATCCCACAATGAATTACACTCTAGTGATTGCATGTGTTCATTTAAACTGGGTAAGTTGTTTAAGTATAGTGAGATGTTTAAGTCAATGTTTATCATAATGAAGATTTAAAAGATGTATTGCCATTATTAGAAAAATATCACTGCATATGAAATGCTATCATGTTTATCAGAAAAAAAACTGAAAACAAAGGTTGCCTTCTCTGTACTTATATTAACTACTAAATAGTTATGACAATTTTTAATACTGGCTCAAAAATTTCTTTATCATACTTCTTCAAGAAAGCTGCTTTTAGTTAAAACATAAAAATGGTAGTTACAAGGTTTCTGCAAACATAACTGTCATTCCATTAAGGAAATGGTGCGGCAAACAGTAAATAGTGGCCTCAAGGGAAATGTAAGTATTGATTTTATTACTGTGTTGGTTGGTTTGTATTTGCAATTGTCAACTCTAATTTTGGGCTATGCTTTAAATATCCTTCAAACTGCTTGAGGAAAGGACAATATTAATAGGAATATATTGATAATTATTATTTTTATAGCTTTCAATATCATAAGAGATATTTTCAGTTTTTGATAGCTTGCCTTTTAAAAATAAGAAATTTTAATTTTGCCATACATAGTGAATGAACAACCAACTCATTTTTATTGTCAAATTATATACTCATTTTGTACACTGTAAATCAGTATTTGATTCTAGGAATAAAGTTAATTGCTACGAAAAGTGTAAACATGGTTACACACTTTCTTAATTTAGTTTGAAAATTTAGCTTTGAATTCATTGATATTGAAGTTTTGATTCACCTAAAAAGACATAAAATAGCTATAAAACTAATTGTAAATCTAGGATTTTCATCATATTGGAATAAACTTCAACTCATAGCCTCATTAAATGTAAAATGATCCGACAATGAAAAAAAGAACAAAATTTGCCAACTTAATATAATTAATATGTTTGATAGTATCACCATCATTACCTTCATCATCATCCATTTGGTCTTTACATTTCAGTAAATGACATTCACACACTTATACTAAGGGTGTAATTAAGAGCACAGATCATTTTCTTAAACCATGCCAGAGAGCAACTCTGTTTAATATGTAAATTTTCAACTATACCTACGGGGCTGTAAATATAGTCAGAATTAAACTTCTACAATTAACTAAAAGATGTGTTTATGCTACACATAAATTTTAGAAATGTCCTCTGTGGAAATCTAAAGAGGTGCAAATTAATATTAAAAAAAAAACATTATGGCTGCTCTTCAGATTAAAAAACATAAAGTATTCTTTAGTTCACAAGCCACACAGTATGCTTTAAACATCTCATATCAAAAAGAGAAAGAAAATCTGTTATAAACACACACAAAATCTTCAATATCACTAAACACCAAGTCCCTATATCACGAGGCTACACAGAAGGTCAAAGGAAAACAGTTCTCTTGGTTTAGCATAAAAGCCATACCTATGCTGCGTTTTAAAATATTTAGAGAAGAGAAATGTCTTAATGAAGTAAAACCTTGCTTTGATTAGAATCATGGGAATTCTTTGTGCATACTCCATATTAAATATACGTGTTTACTGGACTAAGTGTCTCGGTACCAAATAATTAAAATTTGATGGATAAATACACAAACTAGCCTCCTTGGTTGGACTATAAACTGTAGACTTGAAACTTAGCTCTGCCATTTACTATATGGTTTAGAGTGAAAGTGACAAGGAGTATTTTTTCATTTGCACTTTGCAATTCACCATCGACTGGAAAGCCTTACACAGAGACTTTGCCCCCTAAATGTTAAGTGAGTGAGACGCATAGAAAAAAATTTAGCAAGGATATCTGAGAGGATTGAAGTTTTTATCTACAAGAACAGGGAGAGAGAAAATTAGAGATTATCTAATAATGATCATTCAAAAGTCAACCAAGATTTTGAAAACAACTTTTTGCTCATCTCCACCGTCACCCTTTCTGAGACCATCGTATTGCTTTACGATGCCTGAGATTTTCAACTTTCTCACTGCAGATACTTCATTCTCCTTCTCACTACCACCACTGACTATGAGCAATTTTAAAGAAAACCCTGGAATAAAACTTAGTGTAAAAAGACCAAGGTTTCTTAATATAGAGTCTAAAAATCTAGGGTCTTGTATACAATATATAGCTCTGTACGTCAGTGATTCTCAAACTTTTAGGTTTCAGGATCTCTTCATAAACATCGGTTATATCTGTCAATATTTACCATATGAGAAAAGAACATTGAGAATTTTAAACATGTTTATTTATTAATTAAAAATAGCTACAAGTTCAGTGTATGTTCTCATAAATAACATGTTTTAATGAGACATAAATGTATTTTCCCAAAAAATACACTTTTGTAAAATTCTTTAATGTCTGGCTTAAGAGAAGTCATTTGGATTTTCATATCCATTTCTGCATTCAGTCTTTTGTGATGTCACAAATCACACACGCTCTAAAAAACTCCAGTATACGCATCAGAAAATGAGACTTTTTAAAGGTAAATAAGGTCTTAGCATCATTGTGAAAAAAATTTTGATCTCTTGGCTCCCTGAAAGTGTTTTGAGAACCCTCCCCTCCATGGGTCCTGGGACTACACTTCAAGAACTGCTACTATATCTGATAACATTTTAGAGCATCCGGGCTACGTACTAATTTAGTAAGTCAAATACCATCCTAATGTGACTTCAGACAACAAGAACAAGATAAGAAAAGTTGCTCTAAAGTTTCTTATAGAAATCTGATTACCTTCATACCTACAATTGAATTTTTTAAAAGGTAGTAATAAGAAAGGGAATCCTTTCTCTAGACTTAATATTACCTCCCAAGGAATAAGTCGTTACTTGTGATTTTGAGGTGACCAGACAAAGCACAGAGGTTGGTAAAAGTTAGAGGTGTCTTTAAACATTGCTTTTGCAGTCTTAAATAAAAAGCCTCACTTTGTACCTCAACCACTTCATCTGGAAAGTGAGAATAATATCTGTTTAAGAGCAACTTAGAATTAAGTGAGATGATGTACATGAAGCATAAAGTATACAGAACTAGGTAATTAATAAAAAGAGCAATTATTAAGTAGAAAAGTCAAAGTTAAGATCCCCAAATGTTGAGGTCAGACAGAAATGAGACAGGACCGAGATGCTGAAGAAGCTGTGTGAGCTCTGTCTCTCATGTGTACTATATCAATAATCAAGGATGAGTATCAAATTATGGCACAGATTAGATAATGAGTGTATACAAAGCACCTGTCGTAGAACTGATACGAGAAGGATAAGAAGGAGAAGGAAGTGCCTGAAAAAAAATGAGAGAATTTTGCCATGTCAATTTGGAGTTTATAAAATTATAGAGAGGAAATTATAGCCATTCTTAAGAAATATTAGACGAGAGGAGCAGATTTAAACACAAATAGAAAAATAGTTAATACACTATGAGCATTAAAAGAGAATACAGTTTGAAACTGGTAAGTTCTAAAAATATACGCAGAACTTGACCATCTCAATTTTAACAAGGAAAAATGCAATGTTATTCCAAGGGGTTCTTATAGTTCTTTAACAGTAAAGCCTCCACCTTTAGTCTCTGTATGACCCAGATTCGCCCGGGACATGGTTCAGAAGAGGCATTCAGTGAACTGGCATTCCAAATGAAGGCAGTGTATTATAATTAACATTTATGTGATGCTTTGGAGTTTAGGAAACATTAGTAGAATTTAAAAATATATGTAATTGCTAGGGAGCGGCCTCAGAGTTCAGATTTTTAGAAACAAGAATAGTGCACAATATTAACACACAAGAACACACCACCGTAGAATGATAGGAAAAATTAGCAGGGGAGTTTAAATATACACATCTTCCTCAACTTGTTATTTGGCTATGTCCCAATAAACACATCATAAGTTGAAAATATCCTAAGTCGAAAATACATTTAATACACCTAACCTACCCAACGTCATAGCTTAGCCTAGCCCACCTTAAACATGCTCAGAACACTTACGTTAGCATACAGTTGGGCAAAATCATCTAACACAAAGCCTATTTTATAATAAAGTGTTGAATATCTCATGTAATTGATTGAATACTGTACTGAAAGTGAAAAAGACAACGATTATCTGGGTACAGAAGGGTTGTAAGTGTTTCGGTTGTCTACCCTAGGGATCACGTGGCTGACTGGGAGCTGCAGCTCGCTGCCACTGCCCGGCATCATGGGAGAGGATCTTACTGCACATGCTAGCCCAGGGAAAGATCAAAATTCAAAATTCTAAGTAGTTTCTACTAAATGCATATCACTTTTACACCACAGTAAAGTTAAAAATACAGAAGCGGAACCTTTGTAAATTGGGGATTGACTGTAATGTTGGATTGACTAAAGCCAGGAATTAAACTGAGATAATATAAAATACTCTGGGGGGTTATTCTATTTTTATCATTTTTAAGCTATCAGTTAACAAAGAAGGGGAGAAATATCCTTTTATTGAAGATAGCATAAATGTTCAAACCAACTTTTTGTGACATCTTATAATTCAGAGGTAGTAATACACTCTGAAAACATTTTTCTGATTGTCTAGATTCTACAAAATTAATCAGATCTTTTATGTTCTAAAATTTTAAGACCATCTGCAAGCTTTTATAAACAACAGATCTAAATTATTTATTATATCAATCATTGAAAGAATAGATGCCAAGCCATGTCCAGATGACTTAGCTAATATGTTTTAATTCGTAAATGAAAGCTACACATTCCAAATAATCGATAATATTCCTAGTGGAATTTTTATTTCTATCAAAATTTCATTTCTAGGTTCTCAGATGCATTCAAAGCAAGCATGAAAATTTAATTTTTAGACTTCAAAATGTCAAATGAATGTTATACATTTTAAAATTCAAGAAAGTGCTGTAGAGTGGGAATATACAGGAAAAAAAAAGAAAATAGTAAGAGTATGTACGCTTTCAGCCAAAAGTATTCATAATCCTTAACTTAAGAAATTTTAAAGTTCAATAATAATGGAACATTTCCATTTTTCGTCATCATTTCCCATGGTGAAGTAAGTAAAATATATTGAATAACTATGACAAACTATGAAGAAGAATCCGTTTGTGTTCACATTAAATTTGATTAACTCACATGCTTTTTGAAAATAAAATCCTAAACGTTCCTAAGAAAAATATAATCTTGAATATTTCAGTTAATTACTTAAACACTATAATTTAATAACATAATTTCCAATTAAAAAACTTTGTTGCACATTTTAAAAAATTGAATAAAAAACGTTTACATAAATTTGACAGTTTTAGATATCTCATATACGTGAAATCACGCAGTATTTCTCTTTCTATGACTGGTTATTTATTTAGCTGGAGTGAGGAGCGAATAAGAAGTTGCTAATTAACAGGCATTAAGTTTTAGTTAAGCAAGATGAATAAGCTCTAGAGATCTGCCATACAACATTGTACACATAGTTAACAATATGTGTTGTACCCTTAGCAATTTAAGAGGGTAGAGCTCATCTTAAATATTCTTGCCAAATTGAAATAAAACTCTTCCAAAAGATAATAGTATGAAAGAACGTGAAGTGCACCTTTGTATAATTCTTTCAGTGTATTAAATGAATTCCAATTGATAGAACATAAACATTTAATATATTTTAAAAGGCAATCTATTAAAATAAATAATTTGCTTGATTATGGATATCTTTAATAAGGAAATTTGCAGGAAGTCTTGGGCTGCTACCCGTAAGTATATTACCATGACAAAAGTAGTTTATTAAAAATATACACTTTATGTAATAGATCTACAAATATATAATGAATTCCTATCATTTTAAAGAAAATTATTTAATTTATAAAAATTCATTCTCAAAATGCATTTTTCATAATTGAATGTTCAGAGATTTAGAGATATATAACATAACTTCCTACTAAGGAAACACCACTTTGCTTTTATAGATATTTTATTGCATCAATGGAAATTTCTCTGTATCCTTCTATGACTAAACTCATAAGCTATAACATAAAAATTACTATCAACAGTGTAGACCAGCCATAAAATTCAATTAAAAATACCTAGATTTTAAGCAGTTATAGAGCATAATGTGTAAACATGAGCTGAAGTGATGTGTAGCTCCTAGAGCATGTCACATTTAGAAAATAAACGTTTTAACTATTTCATCATCACTTTCTCGGTGCATAGAATGTTGAGGGCTTTTTATTTATCTTTAGATCTCACTGGAAAAGTTAGTGCTTTCATTAAAGAACAACTGATATGCTCATAGTTTTTCTCAGTTAAATCTGTTTAGCAATATTATTTTCTGTATGTTTTGGTGATCCAAAACATATATTCCTTGTCAATTCGTTCTTTCAATGAATCTTGATTGCAGGCACTGTTCTGGGCACAGGGATTAGCAATGATGAGCAAACTGGACAACAAACTCCCAGCCCCAAGGGGCTGATAGTCTAATAATTATATGCTCAATAAATTACATGGTGTGTCAGATTGTGATACGTTCCATGAAGAATAATAAAACAGGAAAGGAGAGTAGGGAGTACACATTTACTGAGGAGGTAGGTTGCAATTTAAAATATAGTTGTTGGTAAAAGCCTTAAAAAGAAGGTGACTTCTGAAGGAGATAAGAGAACAAGAACTATGAATCTCTGGAAGAAGAGGATTCCAAGGGGGAAAAGACATGCAAAGACTCCAAGGCAGGAGTGTTCCTGGGATATTTGAGAAATGGCAGGGAGGCCAGAGTTGCTAAAGGTGAGTGAGTGAAATTGTGCTTGGGATGGAAGCCAGGCAGAGTGGAAAAGAAGCCAGGAGCTCATCATGCAGGGGATTATAGGCTATCTAAAAGACTTATTATTTTACTCTACATGAAATAGGAAGAATTGGCACAGTGTACAAAGAGGAGTGACCTGATCAGACATAAGAGTTCACAGGCCTAGTCTGCCTGTAAAGGAAAAGGGAGGAATCAGGGAATCAGGTCAGGAGACCTTCACAATGAACCGAGCGAGGGATGATGAAGGGGTAACAGATGGGTGGATCTGTGGACACATTAGACGTGGGTATAAGAGAGGGAAGATGGTTCCAAATTTGAGGCATGGGCAGGTAAGTAGAACAATGGAGTTACCAATAAGGAAGATGAGAAGGCTGAGGAATAAGCAGTTTTGGGGTAAGGCTATCAAAAGATCTTTTTAGAGATTTTAAATTTATGTCCCAAACTGAGCTCCTAATCAAGTAACAATTTAAGAGGTAAAGTCTACAGGTAGAGACACTAACATTGAAATGTGTTTTTTTCACTTATGAAACAAATGGCTGATGAATGGATGGTCTCAAATTATGCACCTCCTTCATAGCTTATTGTTTAGGTTTTCACGGGAAATAGTATATCTTAAAAATATAAAATAGTTTATTTAATATTTCTTTGTTTTCAGGTTTCTCACTCATTTACTCATTTATTCATTTAATTCATTCACTGAGTGGCCACTGAATGAGAGTCATTGTTCCAAATACAGGGAAATAAAGAGAGGATAGGGTTCTGCCCTAAAGTTACTCACAGCCTATGGAAGGAGTAACAAGATACCACGGTGTTTATACATTTTGAAGATTTGGAAAGCAAAGTGGAAAATGTATGGTTTATATGCACTGTGCTCATATATATGGTTTAATGCAGTGTGGTTGTAATAACTGTACTAGAAATCGATGTGACATTTAAAAGCATGCAAAGAAAAGGGTGATATAAGGAAGACTATTTACTGTTATATGAAAATTGAGAAAATGGAATCATAAGGCTCAATGAGTTACATTATCTCATAATATTGTATTAGACATAAATGAAGATGCATCTTCATTTACTATTTTACAGATATGAACAAGGCACTATAGGTCAAGTGCATGCTCACTGGAGTAGGGAATGTCTCCATAGAAAAGGGAACATTGGAAATGTAGTTAATGAAGGAAAAATGACATTTTTGGCAGAGGGAACAGCAAGTTTGAATTTATAGAAGCATAATAAATAAATAACTTTGTGGGCAAATGGGTATAGCTAGAGCTTTGAAAGAAAGGTTGGGGTATTGAGAGGGACACATAAAAAGTTGGTCCAACAACAGTGCATTTAAATTTAATATCCATTTTCAATTCCAAAGATTTAAAATTAAGTCTAAATCAAGCTTAAAGAAAACAGGTATTTTGAATAATGTCACTCAAATAAACCAGTCACTTCAAATTTACATATTGGTTTACTTCTCAGATTAGTATAACAAGGTATCATTTTTGTGATGCAGCATGAATTGAGAGTCTTTCTGATCTAGAATCTCAAGACACTTGTTTAGAGTGGTATTGTCTTTTCTAAAATGACACTATGTGTGTTTGTATACTAATGTTGTATAATACTTACCATTTGGGCCAAAGGTTTAAATGTACATGATTTTTCCCCCAGGAAAGACAGACATTACTGGAAAAGCCCTCTACCCAAATACCTTCTCCACCTCCCTCATTTTGATTTCTTTGCCAGACTCACATCAGTTCATGCTGTGGTTGGGTCTGCAGACTTTGGCATCCAATCAGCATTCAAATCCCAACTCAGCCATGTCAAAATGCGTGATTTGGGGGAATTTGTTTGATTTCTCAATGTCTCAGTTTACTCCTAGATCAGGAGATAAGCATCATTGTCCCTGCCTCCTTACTACATTGTTGTGTTGAATGGCTTGACGCAGCTAAAACACTGCGGCCTGTCCATTCATAGAAAGTGCTCAATAAATTGCTGGCACTATTATTAACACTGAAGGAGGAGGGCAGAAATAAAATTAGTTAAACACTTTATATTAATATGCATTATCTGTAATTTTGTTTCATTTCACCATAGTCCTTGGAGACTTGGAAAGACCTAAAACTGGGACATGATGTAAATATTTTGATAAATTTTACTATTTAAAATTTATTAATGTTTGCTCGTCTGTCCTATAAACTGCTTTTGTGTTATGGAAAATATATATAAACAACTCTTTATTTCCTATTGGTTTACATCACAAGCTTTCCTCTAAAATAAGGTTCACTTGAGTCCTGATTAAGTTGCCAGTCCTCAAAAGCCTACTTAAAGCACTATATATTCAAAAAGTTGCATCTGCCACCCTTTTTCAACTTGAACTACCATTTATCAGATATTTAACACAGAAAACCTGTTTTCATAGCTCTACTTCCAATTCAACTAAGAATCTCCCTCAGCAGTAGTGAAAATTATGTGGGAACAATACTCTTGAGCACCAGAAATTTGCTAATTTTCCACATTTTTAAAGGAAAATAATCTTAGTAAAAATTTACCTCTGATTATTCTTACAAATTATTCATTCTCAAAGGAGGGTCAGCATTCATCCTTCGAAAGTGTCTTAGTCTTAGAGTTCTCCTTATTTAAATTTGAATAAAGCTCTTATTTATATCAGGATATAGCTCAAAACATATCACTTTCCTGAACTGCAAAACTCTATTGTTAAAATCTAAAGATAAAATAAGTCAAAATCTGACAATATTATTATAATTTAAAACTTCATGCTGATGAAATAAATAGACACATGAGCATTGATTTCAAAAATGAGTTTTAACAGAATGGCAGAACTGCACTATTCACATACTTAAAACAACCTAATACCACTTCAGACAAAATTGCTGAAATTCTCTGATCCACAAATTAGAAGCAAGTGAGTAGCTAAATCAAATGAATTAGGAATAAAATTTCATTAAACGTAATGTAATTCAGACCTTAAAGAGATTTGTGAACTATACAACCTGAATGGCAAAAATGCAGTTAAACAATCCTTGGGCTTTCGGGAGTCAAAAAATGGCATCCACTCCCCTGTTCTGAACAAAAGCAAAAGGCAGAAGTTCTGCATCCCATCTACTCATGTACCTTCTTCAGAGTTTAATTTAACAGAGATTTCGACAAAGCCTTAAGCACTTGAATTGGCATGGTAGAGCAGGAAAGATAAATTGAGACACATCTCTCCACGTGTGCATCATGATGTGCGCACAGAAATAAAATTGACTTCAACCACCCAAATGATATACCTTCCTTCTTTCTGTCTTTGTATTATTTTGAATCAGTAACTTTATTAACATGGTAATGATCTGTTACACCCTCATTAATTCTATACTAATTATGCTAACGTTAAACATTTTGTTTGTGCGGGTAGTATAACAAAAACAACTTTCAGGTTTTTTGCATTAATTCTTCATACAAGCAAACTCATTTATACACACACACAAATAAGGAAATTTAGAGGACTGAGCTCCACCGTGGGAATGTGTTTGAATAATAAAGATACAAAGTATCTGAGGTGAGAAATCAGGGTAAAAATCTTTACCATAATTTCCATTCTTAGTATCAAATCATAGTCACTGGAATTAAGGAGAATGCCAAAAAAATCATGTGGCAATATCTCAACATCTTAATCAGTGGTTTGAAACTCAGGGAATGAGAAATTATGGTTATGTATTTGTCACCAAACAGAATGTAACTAAAGGATCCAAATATGCTTGATTACCATGACCAATGAGAAAGTAATTGATGTTGTAGAAAGAACACAGATTTTGAAATCAAAATTAGTGAATTCAAATCCTTCAATGCACTAGCTTGGTCAAGTCATAACAAGTTTCAGAGTCTCTGTTCCTTTCTTTAAAATACTCCAAAGCTTATGCAAAATATATTCATTCAGAAATAATGGCTATATAAGATAATTCTAGTGGAACATTTTTCCAGTTTTTCCAACTATACTGCCCAAATCTTGGGATATAGGTGGATGTATTTAGTTTAACAAAGCCTCTCCATGCAATTCTGACTTGTCCACACTTATAATTGTGAAGCCATAAAATAAAGAGCCAGGAAACGATGTTATACAGAAAAAAGCCAGGAAAGGAGCAGAATAAAAATCCAGGATCCACTATAGTTTTCTTCAAATATCCAGAGGACTCTCACACTCCGAATGTTCTTTCTATACAATTCACATAAATACTTTCTAACAGTCAAACTTTTCCACAGAGGGAACTGTGTAATGGATATGAGATAACTAGTAGTTTTCAAATTTATACTGACAAAAATATGTAAAGAGGCCTCAAATCATAAAAAGTTAGTTAGACTGCAATTCAGTGGTTCTCAAAACAGCTCTTCATTGGGATCACCTGGAACTTTTTAAAAATACCAATACATAGATTTTACTCGTAGGGATTATGATTTCATTGATTAGAAGTCCAGGTATTGGGGCCGGTCGGGTAGTGCAGCAGTTAAGTGCACACGTTCCGCTCTGGTGGCCCGGGGTTCACTGGTTTGGATCTCAGGTGCAGACATGGCACCACTTGGCAAAAGCCATGCTGTGGTAGGTGTCCCACGTATAAAACAGAGGAAGATGGGCATGGATGTTAGCTCAGGGCCAGTCTTCTTCAGCAAAAAGAGGAGGATTTGTGGTGGATGTTAGCTCAGGGCTAATCTTCCTCAAAAAAAAAAAAAAGATGTCAAGGTATTTTTTTAAACACCTCTGGGAAGATTCTCACGTGCAATTAGGACTGAAACACCCTGAACTAGGTGAACGATCTGGTCTCTTGCAACTCAGATCCCATGATTCCAGGAAAAATTTGATTTAAATAATCATATATGTGCCAAAGTAGGATTTGCTTTATACTCTCTATTAACCCAAAAATGTTCAAAGAATTAGCAGGCAAATAACATTGTTTTCTCTTCTGGAAATAGTTTATTTACATATGTCCCTGCCCCTTTTTGCCTGCCTGAGGCAAGCGGGATAAGAACTTCGGGAGTCCACAGGGAGATGGTAAAAATCTCCCAGGCATTGTCAAAGTGATTAATATATTTGAGCCTGCGATCTATGTGAAAAATATATTCTTATAGAACAGAAATATTTTGTCTAACTTCCATCAGCGGGAAAATACATAGTGGGAAGAATATATTATTTTTTAATTGTTTATGTTGCATTACATACTTATCTTTCAAACTGTCCTTCAACACAGTACTACATAGTAATTTATTACTAAGTATGTCTTGCTTTCTGGATTTTATTTTTTATTTGTTTTGTAATTGTTCAAGTTGATATATGAGTTTAATGCTTCAGTTATAGAATGGGACAGGAAATATGTTTTGATACTTTCACCCTTTCTCTTTTTTCTTTGAGGAAGATTAGCCCTGAGCTAACATCTGTTGCCAATCCCCCTCTTTTTGCTGAGGAAGGCTGGCCCTGAGCTAATATCTATGCCCATCTTCCTCTACTTTATATGTGGGACACCTATCACAGCATGGCTTGGCAAGCGGTGCCATGTCCGGAGCCGGGATCCCAACCGGGGAACCCTGGGCCGCTGAAGCAGAAAGTGCGCACTTAACCGCTGCACCACCGGGCCAGCCCCAACTTTCACCCATTTTATGCTATTGGCTGAATCCTGTAAGATCAGAAGCTCCTTCATCCATCTTTTTTCTAAACAAAATAAGAACAGACGTTATCTTGTTTTAAAGACTTGTGAGGACTGTTCCTGATACAAATAAAATCAGTGCCAACTTGATACTCTATTATCACTTCAAAATGTTTCACGGTTTGCAGTCGAAAAATAAAAGATGAGGAAAATTATATTTCACACCTATGAAGCCAATGTAATCATAGATCGTATAGCATATTTTAAAAAATTCTACAACAAATTACGTTGTCAGTTGCCAAAACAGACTATTTCAACATTTGGCTCTCTTACACATTTTGTGTATATTATGTAATATTCCTTTACGTAATTTGGGTAATGCTAAACAATGAGGCACAATTATCCAGATATTTAATACAGTAAACATTCTCAGATTTAATAGGAATCTAATATGAAGGGAATACTACTGGTTCATGCAAGTATATGGACTAATGGTTATTTGGAGGCACAGTGAAATTGGATTATCAGGCTAGCTGGCTTCATTGAGCTAACTTGATTCCGTAAAAGAGGGACTATCAAAAAAAGTGTTTTACACTCTGGGAAATTTGACACAAAACTTCTTATATCTTTTCAACATTTCCTCCCAAAATTAAATTTTGTATTGTGTATCCAAGCATGCATATTTCTTAAAGTGTTTTCTAAATAAATACAAAACAAACTACATCATTGCAAGTCACTAAACGATTTGGCCAAATAGGAAACACTGTTAAAAGAAAAATCTGTGTGTGTTTTCTTTCATTACAAAGACCATATCTAATTTTAACTGCCTCCTTTTTTTCTTAATAGTGAGTTGACCTTCTATTCTCCTTAACCCTTTTCTATCAAAGCCATCTACACCCACTTTGCCTTCTGTTTCTCTAATCTGCAATTATTTATGTTTTCTTCATGCTGCTTTGTCCGCCATGGGAGCAAAATTGTATTTGGTGAAATATAGAGCTAATTATACCATGAACCCAGCAACAAAAAGACAGAGCAGATGTTACTTCAGACGTGCTAGAAGTCCTCATGCTTAATGTGCATGTAGTAAAACACTGAGCAGAGTCGTCAAAAACAATATCTAATCAAGGCACTTTTAGACATGCAAATCTTTTTAACACCAGAGTTAAATGGAGAAATTCTGTCAATAATATTTTCAGTACTTACCATGTGCTTGCCAGAATAATTATACTAGGTAGTGATTTCTAATTAATATAATAAATGTGTGAGTCCACATTGTTTCTATGGGGGGGGGGCGGGGGAGAAATCTAGGGAGGCAGAAATGGAGATCATATGCCATGAGTTAATAATACAACACACGATGTTTTCATTGAGAATGTGTTTCCATAATGCCAAAATAAACTGCTTGAATATTTTTTAAATGAATGAATAAAATACATTTTATTTCATTATATGCTTTTTATTCACAGTGAATCATTTAAATTATGTATTTCACTGGGTATTGAATTGATAAAAGTTAACATCAGTTTCTCTTTGCTTAACTTATATTTTCATCTCCAATTCGGTTTCATTTTTGTTTTGTAAATATGTGGACACATAAATATGTCATCACAACTATCATGACACAATGCTTATTTTTTTTGGCAAAAACTGAAAATAATTTTCGACATACTGGATTTAAATCAATATTACTTGTCATGAAGAAACTGATTTCCTGCATTGTGACCTGTAGACAAATGGTAAAGTATTCTAGGAAAGTACCAAAATGCTTATCACGGTGTGTAGTGACTGAAAACAAGTCCAACCACATTAGTTTGAAGTCACTGTAAGAGGACAGTATTTTAATGACATACTTTCCACTGAAAGAAGTGTGCCTACACCACAGGATGTAAAGCCCCTTCTGAGATCTAAAACTTAGTGGGCTCAGCACAGCAAACCTCCCTCCTGGTGGGTGTTAAACGTGTGCATTGAGTGGCTGGGCTGGGTATCATTTTCAATGTTTATTTTAGGAAAATAAAGTACCTCTCTGCAAAGCTGAGATAGTCGAGCTAAAGAATTCCATCATATTAAGAAGTGTATAATGTGCTCTCTTTTCTGTGTTATATGCAAAGTCTAAAATGAAATAGTGTCTGGTTTATACAAATAACCACTTTTAAAACATTCTATGTTGGCCAGTTATAAATGGGATAAAGGTTCTACAGCCAATATTTTACACAAATTACCTATTGAGAGAAATACATATTTATATGATGGAAACATTACATTAGTCCAAAATTTGTGTTTTAATTAAACTAAATTATGTATGTGATATACATATATACGATATATACATAATGCCCCATGTAAGTAAAATTATGAATATTACTAGTTATTGTTTCTTTATTATGAAGGAGAATGGAGTCCTACTTCTATTTTCAAAAGAATGTGGGAGTAACTGAAAATATTGATATTCCTCTCAATGCTGAATATAACACTTGAAATTATATATCTAGTCAGTCTCTTTTAGTTTAAGCCATTATATCAGATTATGAGGAGGTTGATATGATATGTTCATAAAAATTGCCTGATATAATGAACATATTTTTCAAAACTCTACTTATGAAGTTTAATTTTACCATATTCAATCAATAGCAAACTGCAATATAAAACCATTTCATGTAATTTAACAACCATCACTGATTATTGATGTTTTCAAATCTTATTTTCCAATTGGTTGATTTTTTATTTATCCCATGTTTCAAAAAGTATTTAAACACCTAAATGTGTAGTTACCATAAAAATAGTTATTTAATCAAGAATTATCAAATCAAATCATTATTAAGTTAAAAATGAGTTAAATATTCTAAAAGACAAGTAAAACAAACAAAGTAAGTCCTTCAACTTTCCACAGTGGAATTTAACTACTTTGATATTCAATAGGCCAAACAGAACCATTGCAGACTAAATACTAATTGTAACTCTACCAGCTTTGTTAATCTGGGCACTCAGAAGAATGGACAATTTCTCATGAGGCCGAACTATTAAACACTACTTTGGAAAAGTAAAATATCCAAGTTGAGGGATTCTGGCTTCACAGTTTCCAATAATTTGGGCCCTTTTAGGAATTAAGACTAATCAAGGTGAAATAACTGAAATGGAAATATAAAAGCATATCTTGTCCCAGCTTGATTCTTGGTATCTAAATAGAAGTTACCTCAACCAGTAGATTATGAGAGTAAACTCCACACTTTAAAGAACCCAGGTGTCAAATGGCAATGGAGCTATTCACTCATTTAACTCTTCCTACATCAAAGGCACTATCTCATCATCTCTTGCATCATATCCTGCTAATAAGTCAAAACAAAGGGACTTTCAAATGAGCTATTTTGCCTACTAGTATTTTAATCAAAATAGCAAACAGAAATACTTCTTTTGATCTCACTTAGCTTTTTTCCCCCATTGGCAAAGTGGTCTATAAATATATACATGTATGAAGCAACATTTATGCAAAATGGCTTGAATTGAAGAGGCATTACAGACGTAGTTCACTTTAATCAAATGCATTATATCAAAATGTTTCCTAAGTAGCCGATTGACTTAAAACTTGATTTGATAAAACTCCTAATTTACATGAAACATTTCAGGAAAAATCCATAGATGAGAATGCCTGTATATTAAAGGAAACTAAATGTTTAATATATTTAGTTCACCAAATCAATAACCATATTTTAAAAATACTAAACTTCTACTACTTGCTTCATCGCCTTGCTTAAATCATACACTGTTTTAATGTAGTAGGTTCATTTTTGAAAGAAGTAAATAAAATAACAAGATGTGATTTTTAATACTAAAAGAAATATCTGAGTATGGCTAATTTCTCTTCCTGAAATCACAAGATCAATAATTAGAAATATTTTAAAATTCCAAGGATTGAAACATTTGGTTTAGTGTGCACAAGACACTAAACTTTAATGAAATAAATTTAAAATAATATAGCTATTGAATGTACTAAATGTAATAAAATAATGTTTCATGGTGTAAATACTTAGAAGTTGATTCCTTTCTATATAATAAAAACATGTATTCACATAACATTGTTAAGTTTTATCAAAGAAATCTTTCCCACAAAAAAGCTGGCTCACAGTATAATAAAAGATGTTGTGTAATGGGAAAAATGAAAATTTGATTCTTCCTGTTCACCAATTCTAAGTTATACTTCTCTCAATGAAAAAAGCAAATTACAATGCCCTTATCTTTCCGCATGCAGAATCTACAAAAAAATATGGAGGAGGAAGAAGTGAAGGCAGACACTGTCTCCCAGATTCTCAATCTGTGTAATCAAAAGTGATTGGTGCAGGGGCTGGCCCCGTGGCCAAGTGGTTAAGTTCGCGCGCTCCGCTGCAGGCGGCCCAGTGTTTCGTTAGTTCGAATCCTGGACGCGGACATGGCACTGCTCATCAGACCACGCTGAGGCAGCGTCCCACATGCCACAACTAGAAGAACCCACAACAAAGAATACACAACTATGTACCGGGGGGCTTTGGGGAGAAAAAGGAAAAAATACAATCTTTAAAAAAAAAAAAAAAAGTGATTGGTGCAGCGGTTAAGTTCGCATGTTCTGCTTTGGCAGCCTGGGGTTCACTGGTTTGGATCCCTGGTGCAGCTCTATGCACCGCTTGTCCAGCCATGCTGTGGCAGATGTCCCACATATAGAGGAAGATGGGCATGGATGTTAGTTCAGGGTCAGTCTTCCTCAGCAAAAAGAGGAGGATTGGTGGCAGATGTTAGTTTAGGGCTAATCTCCCTCAAAAAAAAAAAAAAAAAAGCGATTTCTGAACTCTGCTGATGAAGACAAAATACATTGTACTAAACTGAATAATAACTTATACTCTACACGGACTGCAGATGACTTCATTGTGTCTGGTAGTACTTTGTAGCTATTCTATGTTTGTCTGGCAAAAGTGACACACCTACTAGTGAAGCTGCATTCTTGTGACACAATGATCAATAATGGTGTTCCTCCGATTTAGCACTCACTTGCTGTGCTAGTTTATGGGGGTGCTAACTCTTCTCCTATTGGTATCGAAACCAATGACACCCTATAGGATGACTAAATTTGCAATAATGCTTAATACATCATAGGCATTATGATATATATATGTAGAGAGAAGACAGAAAAAGACACAGAGACAGAGAGAGATTAAAATTGAATGTAACAAAGATTTTGTTTAAGTTGTCCAGTTTAATACTCTTTTTATCCTGTTTCTTACAAGGTAAAGATTGCTTCTTACTAAATCAATTTGATAACTGCCAGTGTAATGAATTCACATTTACAAAAAAAAATTAGTGAATGTTAATCTTAAACTTCTTCTCAGGAAATAGAGAATCTAAAATAGAAATATTTTATTTCTAAAATAGGAGTATTAACATGATTACTGATATGACAGATATGAAAAGCCTTCTTGGTTGCCTGCATACAAAGGTATCAAGAGGTAGAATGAGTGTTGAATTTATGTTGTGGAAAATTGGTCCCAAGTTGGTTTTCCACTTCATCAGAAAGCACTTTTGTCTTGTATGCAAACAGTTAATGAAGCATGCCAACACTGAATTGTTTTAACGAGTGTTAGAAATACTTCACCTTTTTTCCTTTCTTTTCTTTTTGGAAGTTTTAACACTAACATAATGAGACACCTTAAACTTCAAAAATCCCAATTCTATTTTTCAGGTAGAGTGAAAGAATAATATAACTATTCATCATTTAAATATTTTCATTTTCATTTATGAATTATTCTCCAGTGAAAGGTAGCAAAAGATCCATCAATCCTGCTGCACGATAATAAATGTATGAGAATGATCTAGTCATTACATTTTCATCCAGAAGCCTACCTTTCGTTTGAGTATTTTGAAGAAGTAAGCCTTTTGATTTAGTTTTTAAAGCCTCTGGCAGGTGGCAAAATTTTGTTCCAACAACACTCATGTGATTGGGAACAAAGGAATTCTTTCAGAAGGTTTGTGGTTTTACCTTTATACCACTTTCAAAGAAAATGGGATGATCATTTCTTTCATATTAAAATTAAAACAAACATAAGGGGCAGGAAAAATTACACATTATAGCAAATAATTGCACCTAAAAAAAAGAGCTTTTCATAGATTTATTCAGACTACACTTTATACTTGTAAAAACAAAGTGTTCACCTGCATAACTTTTTCACAGTATGATAATTTAATCCTTACTTTGCATGCCTTCTATTTTAATATTTAAAATCTGCATTTTAAATTCAAGTGTACAGACTCATTATTGTTTTGTATAAAACATTACACCTTAAATGCTACAATCTTAATATTAGAGTTAGGTTGTAGAGTTACTAATCCGTGTAATTCTAAAATATTATTTCTAAGTGCTTCAAATACATATGTTTCTGATATCAGTATTACTTGGAAAAAAGAAAATCTGTACGAAATGCTGTACCAAAATAGGCTTAGCTTTACAAGCCAAGTTAAATTATCATCAAATATAAATGGGATTCGTCTCTTAGAAGTTTGGTTATTGGTGTTTTAATTCTACTAGAAATAAACAGTCGATAAAAGTGACTGCTAGGTCATGGTAAACTTATTTCACTAAGTATATACAAAGATTTTCATCAGCAATAACACATGTATTCCTATTTCAGGGCTGATGCCTTATGGAGTGTAGGTAAACATAATAAATTGCAAAATACCAACAAAATTCAGAGTGCAAGTCAGGCATACCATTTTCAAAGCAACAGAGGTCACAGAAAAGCAAAAACTTTTTAAATGAGAAATATTGAAAATTATTGCATTTGTCCCCTTATTTTATAAATGAAGACTCTGATGCCCAGAACTATTAAATGATGAGTATTAGCTCAGCATCATGCCGCTCTATCACAATTTCCATATTCATAGGCATGATTTACATTATGAATTAGAAATAACTTCAAAATATTTGTAATAGAGTTTATCTTACGGGTAAGCTATATATTGTGAATTTATCCTTAAGAGAGGTAATACTGAATTAAGAACTGAGTCACTTGCAAACCAATTTTATACCACATCAGGAAAATATTTTTCCTGAACAGTATGACTGGTTGATGTCATGGATGTATATTCAAATCACAGGACTAATATCTAGCATTTACATAAAACAAATCAGTTTTAAAAGATTTTCATACATATTAAAACTTATTTCACTCATCGAAGTTATTAACAAGATATCATGATGTCCATCTTACAAAAGAGAAAATGGAATATGTGGGCTTAGCTAAGAACACAAAGTAGCACGCAACAAAACCAGGACACAAATTCAGAACTTCTGATTTTATAAACTGTAATGCCTCCCAGATGACACTTTCACTCCACATTAGACTTCTCGATGGCATTTATTACCATATGCCTACTGGAAGATTCTTAACAATAAACTTTATTCTCAAGTCCTTAAATATAAGTAAATCAATCAAAATATTCATTTTTAAAAATGTCTCAGATCAGTTCTACAGTGAACAATATTTCAAATGAGGAATGTGATAAATCTGCTCACTTAATTTAACATAAAACTAAATTATTCTAGAATCAATAAGGACTGAAGTGTAGTGGTGCTTCAAAAGGAAAATACATGGGCTTGAGTATGCCAATTTTACTCCCCCTATTATTTTTCTATAATAATTATGTAGTGATTTGTGCCAATGGGAGGATGGGAGCCTCTGCAAACTTTAAAGGCATGGTCCACAGTGAAGTTACTGAGTACATGCCATGAACATATGGGCCTTGTTTGGGGATATAAAGGGATAAATGTTTGGGGAAATAACTGTATCTGCCCTTGAAAAGACACTGTATAATTCAGGAAGATATGAAAGGAGCTCTAATCCACACGCAAATTTGGACAAAAGACATATGGATTGGGTTTTTTTGTTTTCTTTTGCTTTATTTTAAACTTTGAAAGGAGAAAAATAATAACCCTCTCTCTAAAGCAAGTAACATTTTATAAGAGTTGTTAAGCAACAACATCAATACTATAATAAAGCTCATTTTGAACCATTAATAACTATGATTGATTATGTAATATTAAGTGGATCATTGTGTGCCCAGTAAGCGAATAGGAACTACGGAGACTAAAAAATAGAAATAGAAGAAAGCGCACACCATCCATATCCTTAGAACAGAAGAATGATCTTTCCCTTTCCCTTTTTGTCACCGTATCAGGCCATCACTGAATTTATTTTACTTTATATACAGTCATGTGATGCTTAGTGATGAGGATCATTCTGAGAAATGCATCATTAGGTAATTCCGTCCTTGCGTGAACATCATAGAGTGTACTTACACAAACCCATATGGTATAGCCTACTATACACCTAGGCTATACAGTAGCAATCTAAGGGAAGCATCATTGTATATGCGGTCCGTCATTGACAGAATCATCCTTATGCAGCTCATGAATGTACGTGCAAACGTACATATGTACTTACATGTATAGAAATACATATGTGTATCACAATGATATATAGATACAGATACATGTCAAAGTTTTCCTAGTGCTGTGTACATACAATAAGAAACCATGTTCCTTTAGTCCAGATTGAAGACCGAAATAGACTAATATAATATTAGCTATTTTTCTAGTAAATACAGCTAAGTCATAAGCTGATGTTTTCAGAAATTAACTTTTTACCTTGATAAATGCAAAAATTTATATTATTAAGAACTCATTCTTGATATTAAGTTAGTAAAAGGAGGAAACATTCTCATCTTGATAAATATACTTCCCAATACCCACAGGGAATATCATATATCAGGAAGAAATAAGAGACATATTCTCCATAAATCTAAAGGCAGAAAACCAATATTCAACTTTGTTTTTGAAGTCTGGGCAATTCATTCAGATGAGATACTGAAATATGAAAAAAAAAAGAAGCAAAGCTACTATGATAGAAGAGGGGAAAAAAGTGTTCCTATTTGCAGTTGATATGATTGTCTTTCTAGAATTTCCAAATTGAAAAGATGGACAGCAGAATAATTAGGATGCTGTAAACTGTTTTAATCACCAGGTAGAATTAGAAGGTAATACCTGTCTGCTCTATTAAATGAGAAGTGGACAACAAAGGAGGGATATTTGTATTTATAAAAATTATATTCTAAGTTATGTTTTACTTTATAAGACAAGGTATATATGCACTTCTGCATACACACACACTGGCGAAAATTCAATGTATTATTATAACACAAAGACATGAAGTTTGGATGTAATTGCAATTTTGCAATAATTTTTCTAAATATGGATATTTTAGACTGATAGAAATATTCTTGGGCTTTGTTTGTTTGATATACACCTTCAAGCTTGATAGTTACAGTATAAATAGTTTACTTATTTAATAACACTTAGTAAACAAGAAGCAAAAATATTTAAAAGCTCTCTCAACTGTCCTTAGAAATTCTGGTGCGAAACTTACCTGAATGAAACATACCAAGAAATGTCTTACGCCGAGAAAAGTTTTGGGAAGTTTTTAATTTCTGAAATATTTGGTACAGGTTAACATGTTTTTCTGATCACTTGTTTAATGTGAAATAGGAGAGAAATCTAACGTAAGAATCGCTCTCATCTCTCTCTCTCTGACATTTGAGCCCCCTACACACAAAGCAAATCACAGTCAGAATGAGATTATGATGCAATGATCTCGTTGTGAATGCTGCATTATGGCTCAGGCAGTGCATAAGCGGTCCCTCGACACTTGTGCTTACAGCAATTTGAATTTCTCTGGTAGCCCGGTATGATTTATGGCATATTTCAAACTTTCTCTTCATCAAGGGAGAACACTGTCAAGTTCATGAGAGTTTTGCAACTAAGATAAAGGAGGGAAAGGGGAGCATTTCCAGTAAACAAGAATTTGTGGTTTGTTATATTTTTCGTGTTTAAAACTGAATTGGTTGCAAAATTATCTTTGACAGTTGTATTCAATATAATCTTGCGTAGTGAATAGAAAAACCAATGGTGTTTATTAGTGACTCATCCATGGGCTTATTCAGCCTTCAATTCACATGCAAAACACCTGTTTGAAGAACAAGTTCTAAGGTTTTAGTATAAATAGCAGAATAGACCTTCAACAGGGACCTGTATAAAATTCTGTTGTTTATCTTTTTTGAAACTCCTCTTCTGGCAAACAGGTGGTTTCTTATACCTGCAGTATTTCATTTCCTCATGCACAGCTGTGTTAGAAAATGTTTGATTTTATGAACCACATGCCAGACTTGGCAATATTTTCATAATGGACAGGAAAAAGCAAATTGTATTGCTTCATTTATTTTTCCTATACCAGCAATGTAAATTTTCAGATTTAATATTACATGCTTTCTTCATATTCAACTTTTGTAATATAAGCAGCTGTTTCTCCAGAAATATGGACAATAGCATGAATTCATCCCCAAATTCACATGCAAAATAAAACACTGCTGATGAAAGCTCTTTTTTGCTTCCTTTTTTATTATTATTCATAAAATTCCTTAGGTATGCATGGTGCTTTATAGAGCATATAAAAAGACAAGGTCCCTGCCACAAAGAGTTTATAGCACAATCCAAGAAGCGTATCATGTAAAACGGCTCAGATGTAGAGAATACATATTATTTGGGGGACAATCATAGGAGGATGGATTAATAAAATGGTTATTAAGCAAAAATATAGAGCCACAAAAGATATTTTTGTTGTTATATTTCTTAGATCAATTTTCTGGGCAAGGGTAAAAAATGGAAAGTGATAAATAATAAAGTTGATAAGGTACCAACTCAAATTTTATTTTCAAATTCTCCATAGTCTATGAATTATGTCCACAAAAATCTAAATGCGGTAATATACTCTACACCTGAATTTCTATAGTAACATCCTACCTCTCCCTCTCCATAATACAGGGGTTGATGCGAGTGAGTTAAAGATAACATTTACTTATGTTATATTACATTATGTATTCATAGAATTATATAAATTGAGAGCTTTTAATTCTGAGCCCTGAAATCAACTAAATTTAGTAAAGTAAGATACGTAAAGATTACATTATGTCTTCAAGGTTACCTGAGATAGGAACTGGTAAAATTAAACTGTAAATCAAGTTCTGGGATTTCTAACTTAATATTTTTTAAGAAGAATGAAACTTCCTTTCCCTATTTTAATAACCTGGAATAAACACTAATGTAGGAGTCCAAACAGTGGACCCTGCCTTCAGTTGCACTACCTTAAAAGTCACAAAATGTCAGGCGAGAAATTATCTCTTCTGAGATCCAATTTACTCATCTGTAAAATGGAAATGCCAACAATATTAACATTTTATGTGTCAGATTAAATGAAAAGAAAAAGTAGGTGTGAAAATGAGAATAAAAATTTTACATATAAAACCCTGAAATGCTGACACTGAACAAAATGCAGCCTGAACCTATCTCTGAAATGAAGGAAATATTCTAACTGATAAGAATATAGGGGAATTCCATGAGTAAAAAGAGAGCCAGCAATAACAAAGATACATATAAAAAGTTATTCTTGCCTAATTGAGCACTCATTCAGTAAACATTCATTCAGGAGTATTTTTTTTAAGTGTTGAGTATTTATTACCATTGTTTTTATTTACTTCTAAATTTACAGAATTTGATTTTTAATAGTGTTTTAACAATCAGCTTATAAAATTTTTGACAATTTGATAATTGACTCTTCTGAGCTAGCTCGAGCACACCACTGCTTGCTGCCCAAACTCAGAGGTATGCATATCAAACTCTAGCTCAAGTCTCCCTCTAATTCCAAAATCTCATTTTCCTCCTGGAGTATTTGTTGAACAACCATATACTGACAATACATGCCAGTCAATGTAGCTGAGCCAGTATAATTAAGAAGACAAGAAATAAGTGTGGGAGAGCATGTGGAGAAAAGGGAATCCTCATACACTGCTGATAGGAATGCAAATTGGTGCAGTCACCATGGAAAACAGTATGGAGATTTCTCAAAAAATTAAAAACAGAAATACCATATGATCCGGTTATCCCACTACTGGGTATTTATCCAAAGAACATGAAATCAACAATTCAAAAAGACTTATGCACTCCTATGTTCATCACAGCATTATTCACAATAAAGACGACATGGAAGCAACCCAAGGGCCCATCAGTGGATGAATGGATAAAGAAGATGTGGTATATACATACAAAGGAATACAACTCAGCCATAAAAAAGACAAAATCTTGCCATTTGTGACAACATGGATGGACCTTAAGGGTATTATGCTAAGTGAAATAAGTCTGAGAAAGACAAACACTAAATGATTTCACTCATATGTGGAAGATACACAAACAAATAGATAAGGAGAACAGATTAGTGAACAGATTAGTGGTTACCAGAGGAGAAGAGGGTAGCGGGAGGGCAAAAGGGATAAAGGGGTATATATGTATGGAGACATACAAAAACTAGATTGTTGGTGGTGAACACAATGCAGTCTGTACAGAAACTAAAATACAGTGATGTACACCTGAAATTTACACAATGTTGTAAGCCAATACGACCTCAGTAAAATAACTCTTTAAAAAACACACAAAAAACTTATGTGAACAAGAAATAACTTTTCATTTCATTTAGAGGGAAAAACAACAAATAGCTGAGGCAGCCCTGCCCTCAGCAAGCTGATGGCCTGATGGAGAAGGATGGTCATGAAGCAAAGAGACTTGCAAATAAAGATATTATTATAAAATCTTCAAAATGCTACAGAAAGAACAGTGTGGTGTGGAATGGAACCAGTTGAGGGCAGAGTTGGAGAGTCAACTTAAATTTAACATTTAGGTAAGGACATTTAAGCAGAGTCTGGAAAATGAGTAGGAGCTAGGAAGTCAAAAACAAAGAGAAGAATGTCCCATGGGCCAGATTTAAGAATACATAAGGTAAGCAAGGTATGCAGTATGTTTAAGGAACTAAAGAAAAGTCAGCGTGAAGAAAAGAAGAAATGGGAAAGGGTAACCCAGAAGAGTTTGGGGAGAGGAGATGGAGCACATTTCTCATTACGCAAAGCTTTCAAGCCACGCTAAGAAAGTTGGGTTTTATTCTAAGCACAATGAAAAGCCTTTGAAGGCTTTTAAAAAGGCAAATCTCATGAATTGATTTATGATTTACAACCATCACAGTAGCTGTTATAATGAGAGAGGATGATAAAAGACAGAGTGAAATAGGGAAGGCTGGATTAGGGGTTATTGCAGTGGCCCAAGTGGGAAGTGTTAACTTGCATTACCACATTGGCAGTAGATGCAGTGGAGAGAGGACTATGAATCCTAGATATGGTTTGGAGGAAGAATAAACAGACATGGTGACATATTACATAAGAATTAGATGCAAGACGGGGAAAAGAGACATGTAAAGGATGGACAGGGGAAGAGAGACATATAAAGGATGATTCCTATTTTCTAGATTGAGCATGTAGGTTGAAAAAAAAGGTTGCTATTTACTGAATCTGGGGAAGACTGACCCAAGTCAAAGTCCACGCTGGGGCGTAAGATTGTATTTATTTATGATTCATTTTGCTGGGACCATACTAAAATTCTTTTTTTTTTTAATATTATTTTTCCTTTTTCTCCCCAAAGCTCCCTGGTACATAGTTGTATATTTTTAGTTGTGGGTCCTTCTAGTTGTGGCATGTGGGATGCTGCCTCAGCACGGCTTGATGAGCGGTGCCATGTCTGCACCCAGGATTTGAAGCGGCGAAACCATGGGCAGCCGAAACAGAGCAAGAGAACTTAACCACTTGGCCACGGGGCCGGCCCCTAAAATTCTTGTTATGAATCTTTAAACAGAAGAGAGTAAGCTAAATCATTTAGAGGAGAGTATATGATATTAACACTACCTATAATATTTAATTATTGGATTGCATAATTTTCTATAGAATGAAAATGAGGAGAATTCCATTGGTTTTGTCAATCTAGAGCTCATGGGTGGTTGACCTACTTTGAATAAGGTTAATTATACATAAAAATATATGTATACATATATGTATATTAGTGAAATATATACACACACACATCTATCCATCTATATATATACACATTCTATAAGAGAAGTTTCAAGAAAATGAGTGTGGGAATGAGTAACACAGAAACTGTTTGAGGAATCCTGAGAAATAACTTCACTTGAAATAATGCCCAAGAACTTATGCATGGAGGGAAAAAAACAGCTAAACTTCAGTTACTATTACCCCAAACATGATAAGGAAAATAGGTACCAAGGTTAGCTATAAACAATAAAAGACAGCATTAATATAAAATTTTAACAACTGTAAAAAATCTTTTCAAGACAGAAGAAATCATCAGGATCTATAATTTACTAAAAAGAAAGTAACTAAGTCTTTTGAAGATAATGTTTAAGATACCTATTCGTTAAGATAATTAAGATATCTGTTTCTAACTAAAATTATATACCACGTCATAAAAGTAAATGAAAAATTTTCATATATAAATCTTAGGAAATTATCCAAAACTATATATTTTAAGATTAATTTATTCATGGTAAACCTAAAGAAGCTATAAAACTTAAACTGTGAAATCATGTGTCCTATTGTTATTTCTACATGTATGGAAGTCAATATTCAATTTTAAAGTATAAATAAAATATAACTTTCATTTAAAAGCTTCAAACTTCTTTTCAATTCGTAAGTATAGGAATAATTTAGATCATTTTTGCACGTGATTTTATCCATCAATAGTAATTAACAGTCTTAATCTGGCTAATGTTAACGACCACTGTTCTTCCGTAAATCCCAGTTAAACCAAGCTTATTACGGGCTAATTAAAGGAAGTCTTATGTGCACTGAGTAAAGTAATGTCTGTTTTTAGAGTTGGAGTATGTATTTTGTCTGATAACATAAAATGAGACAAAACTTTTCAATTAAAAGTTTATGGGCTGATTATTGATTTCTAAAAAAAAGGTGCCAATGAAATAACTACAACTTATTTCCTCTTCTTACGGGTATGAGCCTTTTAAAAGCGTAGCAATGTAATCTAAATCTGGTAGCATATTTTCTGAGCATGACACTAGGCTCAGACTGCAGCAAATAATCAATAAAACACCTTTGGATAAATATCCAATCAGGATGAACTAGGGAAGATCCAGGATATGTAAGGGATGTTGAAGGCATGTAGAGGAGGAAATATTATGTGTCGTTTCAAATAATGTTGAGATGCTGGGAATACTGGAAACTCCGAACATTTTAGAAGATATTTGTGAGTGTGTATGTGTGTACACTTAATTATTTTATTTTTAGTTTCTCTTTAAGAAACAGTAGAATGCTTACAATGCATTAGGCAGTGCTCTGAGAACTAATTTAACCCAAATAACCTCCAAAGAGCTCTAGGAAATATTTATAGTTATTGTACCTATGACATAGATGAGCAAACTGAGACACAGAAAGGCTAAGGTGCCAAAAATGTCATCAGAAGAGTAGTAAAGAACAGAACTGTTCTTAATATCCCAGCAGTCAGGCATCAAGTTTTGTGCTCTCAGCACTGAACCACAAAGTTGTGTTGCCTCCTGGTTTTCCTGTACATGTTCTTATTCTCTCTGTCTCTCTGTCTCTCTCTCTCCCTTTCTCTCTGCCTTACACCCTCTGCCAAAAACTCTTTGCGAGAACAGCAATAAATATAGAGTACTAATAAAGTTTGGGGGAGTATGAGGATTAACAGTAAAGGAAATTAGCAAATCAGTGGAAAGCTGGACACATGAAGATTATGCATATGTGAATCTTAGAATTTGGGGTCAACCATGACTATATTGAGAGACTAAACGATGTCCAAATGCACTCAGGGTTTTTTCATTTGTTTTATTTTATTTTATTTTAATCTAAATCAGGGAAGAATAAGGCATTGGGTACTGAATAGTATAAAAGTAGAGAAATATATATATGTATATACATGTATGATTAGAGAGTATGATGACATTTAAACGTTTGTCTCTAGTACAGCTTTAGAGTTCACATTTGGAGAACAACAAATGTAAATTTGGTATTGAGGGACATCTTCTTGCAAATCTATGTCTCATATGCAAACTTGTATTAGATAGGTAATGGATTGTTTTGACAAATTAGGTAATATTGTCTACTGGATGACTTCCTTACCTGTTTTTATCAATTCGTTTCTCTTTTATTCATTGTTTTTGTCACCTTTATTTCTCAACATTAGTGATTTATATCTAACTAATCAGAATTCCTAGTTATTGACTCAATGTAATACTGCTTGCACGGCATGAGTTTATGTTACAGAAATTTCAAACCACAAATCACTCCACATTCCTGGGGGAATAAGTAGATGTTATACAATTATGCTACAGTCTTCATCTCAAAAAGAAATGCTTACAAATAAATGACTCATTCTGGCTGATCATGCTATGAAATATCACATTATTGTGCTGAATCACAGCTGAGAAGATCACACACAGTAACTAAAGACCCTAAAGAGTAAACTAGTTACAAGGTTCCCAACTATTCTATGACTTAGTTTCAAAGAAACATCACCCTACAAAATTAATATTATTAGAAAGTAGAGATCTAAATAAACTCATACATTCATTTCTGTGTAAATTTATCTTCTATCAATCACAGAAAGTAGGTTCCGCACTGTAAAGAGAAGATATTTCCAGCAACATTTTCAATCATGGGGCAATATATTCAAAAGCAATCAATAAAAAACCGTACAGGAACTGACAAACAACTAGTCAACGGAATCATTTTTCCTGAAATACTTAGCAGTAGCCTTTTAAAGTAATTGCTTGTGGTCAATGTTACTCGTATTTTGGTCAGCTTGCTTGTTAAAATAGAATGGATGTCATATCCATTAATTTTTTTAGCTGTCTAAGGAAGTTTTTCACACCTACAATCAACCATAAGAAGGCCTATTATAGTAATATATCTAAAAAATCATCTTGTTGCCAGTTTTACCAAGCAAAGTTTTGAAGGTCAATAGATTTGTTTAAAAAGGTGAGGGGGTGAGAAAAAAATACACATAAAAATAGAAAAGATATATAATCTTTCCTCATCCATAACTTTCTGTTAAAAATTTCTCTCTAATAGGTAAGAGTAAAGACACTTCTTATTTTGAAGTAACCACTCTGAGAATTTATATCTTAAAAAAATGACGTCTATGTGGGGGGTTCAATATCAACTTGGATTAAGCCAATTATGGGACACGTCTTTCTCAGTTGATGGGAGAACTCAGAAACTGCTGAGTTACACTTTGTGGTAAACATTTTGGAATGTTGCCAAAGCCGTTATAAACATTTCTGAGCTCACTTTTCCAGGGAACTCTTTTAAAAATCAATTAGAAGTGAAAGTCTTTCAATGTTGGTGTTTTAAAATGTCAAGCTTGTATAACTTTTTTCCTTGTGCGTCAATGGCAATATTTCCAGACTGCATATTACATTGATTATATTCTATAATTAAGCTATTAAAAGGGATAGAACGTATCAGTGTTCTAAAAATTTACACTACAGCAGAACTCACTTGTGGTTTTTGTTTGTTTCTTTGTTTTTAAAGAAAATAAGCCCAACTAGGTAGAAAATGGGGAAGGCAAAGAGAGAGAGCACGTGGTAAGAAGAAAGTATAAATGGCTACTCAGATTTATTTTAAAAGTATGTTCAAGTATATTTATTGATTTTGAAAAATATTTTTTAACATTACAGGTCAAGTTAAAATAATAAATGTTTTTATTAAAATAATAAATGTTTTCATTTATGATTCCTGAACCAGGATTTTTAGAAAGTATTCTGTGGACAATGGCAGAGGAGCAGTTATGTGTCTAGATTTACAAAAGACAGGTCTATTCAAGAATTTACTACAATCAAGATTACAATATAGTTATTTAAAAATATATACCATGAAAGTAGATGCATATATGCCTTGTCTGAATATGTATGTTTACATAGCTGTTTTCTTATTAAAAGGTGATATTGTCAAGACTTTTCAAGGGAATGCCAACTTTTCATGCACTAAAAACAACCTATGTGTGTTATATATATATAGCGATGCCATATAAAATAGTATATTTTTAGAAAAAAATGATTAAAATCTATAATTATAAAAAAGTGTGCTCCTTTACTCAACAAATGAATCGCAAATTTACTGTAGAGAGCAGAGGATTAAAATTCTTCATGTATGTGTAACAAACACATTGATATTAATTGGTTTGTCCTTTCAAGTTGTGTTTATCTCTTCATTTCCATCACAGTTTCAAAGGTCACTCCATTCCATTTATAAATCCAATATGACAGAGATTAGTAAAAGCAAAAAGCAACAACTAAATGAGTACATCATCATGCAATCACACATCTCACAATTCATTTATCCAATTAATAAAAAATACCATCAAATGCTTCGTGGTGAGTTTTTTTTAAGCATCAAAACAGTTCATGTCAAGATAACTTAACCATCAACATTTAGGTTTGACAGTACGGCAAATGTAGAAAAATGGTGAAATTACACCCCAGTGAAAAGATAGCTAAATAAGTACTTCTACATTTTTCCAGAATAAAATAATCAAGAAAATAAACAAATTTAGTAAATTCTGCTTATACCTGTAATAAGTTAATGAGAGATTCTTAACAGCTGAAATACAGGGATCCGTGTATGTGTGTGTGTGTGCGAGCTACCTATTTACTTAATTGCTAAAGTCACATTATCGAGAAGAAGAATCTACAGGATTGAAAAAGTGCCATCACTTACTATTAGAGATAAGAAATTTTATAAATTTGATGCTCACTTAGACATTTATTTTAAAGACTCTAGAACATGACCTTTTCTCTTGATGTGGGCACAGGTTTGAACAGTGGTAGGTATATGAAAGAACAAGAAGAAATCGAATACATGCCTGTGTGCCTTAAAACTGGCAACTTTAGGAGGCTCATGTTTAGGTTTCTAAAGGAAAATATTTTAAAACAATTTGACAATCTTGGTAAGATTAGCATTTTTTAACCTTGAATTTTACATAAAATGAATATTGGACTTACATTGTCTATATAATACCCATCGTTTGGAGCGATAGACCTGCTCCAAAACTTGAATTGGTTTATTCAAATGTAAAGGATGATAAAGGAAAAACGAAAATACAAGCAAAAGCAGGGTAACCCAGGGAGAAGATATCTCAGAAGAACTCATAACACAGTTTCAGCATGTAGATAAATAATAGAAAAATAAAGAAAAAGTAATCAATTTCCAAAAAACAGCCTAAAACACATGGAACTAAATAACAGATTATTTATAAATGATATAGACTTTTTTCCAAACATGAATGAAATTAAAATGAATTGAAACTAGTTTCAGAAATCTTTCTTTTTTCCCCATCTCTATTATGTGGGTCTGTGTCTCCTGAAACATTAGAAGTCACAGAATCCTAAGACAGAATCAAGAATGTTCATAAGGCCACTGGGTTTTGAAGTGACCTTGAATCATCCAAATGGCATAGTGCCTGAGTATAAACTATTAATTACCACATTATATTTTAGAGTCATATCTGTTTACTAATTTATGCATTCTTATATAATTGTGCCTGTAGTTTGTTTAGAACATAAGCTCTCCTTTCAAGTTAAATATACTTTCCGGAAAAAAGTTTAAATAGAAATGTAATTATTCATTGTTTTATGAAGATGGTGAAGTTCTCCTTCCCTGCATATCCTGAAATGTGATATCTTATATAGAACTGAGATTTTTTTCCCCGCAAATCTCAATCTATGCAGTTGTACAGGTAAAATTCCAGATGAATTACTTGTTTTTTAAATTTTCATTTAGAAAAATGAACAACTTTTCTGAGAATTCCTGAAATGTTGTAATTTTGTACGAACTCAATTGATGAAAGGACTTAAATGTGTCCCATAAAGACACGCTCAGCACTGATAAAAATTCAGAGTTTACATTTTCTTATAAGTTACTTTAACTTTAAAACATCCATATATACATATATATGTATATGTGTGTGTGTGTGTGTGTATGACCAGATTCACACACACACACACACACACACACATGCACACTTAACCTCTCTTCTTTGTCTCTGTGCAGATTACTACTCTCAGCCTACAAATGACCCCAAGGAAGTAAGTACACTTCTTGGCTGAACAATTTATCAACAGCTTGAAGTGACAGGAATGGTGATTCAATCCTATGTCCCCACGTATCAGATGTAGGCCACATTCTTCAGTCTGCAGAACCAGAAAGGGAAAAAGTCCCTGTCGCATTTGCCCTTTCATAGAGATGGAAATATTATTAGAAAGGACATAAACAGACTAATTAAATCACAGCAGTATGGCTAGGATGACAGCTGGTACAGCGTGTGACTGAGAAGATCCATATCTGTGAGCAGGAGGTACTTCACTTCCAATCCATTCGCTATTAGGTGCTTTCAAGCTTGCTGTGCAGACATTAAATAATAACAGATCATTTCCAAGACTAAAATGATGTAAAGAAATAAAAAAGGCTTTCTAACCAAGAAATCTTTTGTGCCACAGAGAAAAAAAATCATTTACCACTCAGTTCTGCTTTTGAGATAAAGATGTAATAATGCCATTACCTTTCATCAGCAGGATCCTTGAAAATCAACACTCTTTGCTTATCATGCTGTGAAACACAAATAGAGCTAAAGGCATGGTCTGCGAGCACTGCTGCAGCGATATTAACTAACAGATCTGCCCTTTGTGAAGGAAACCGTATCCGTTTCATTAGTGCAGACTCTAATTCAAAACTGTTGAAAATGAACTGCACATACTGTTTTAATAACAACATTCCTAATCATTATCAAACTGGTAATTCTCTCAGCACTGAATGTAAGGGTTTGTGTTTCCATTATGACCTGCTGTTAAAGAAAACCATATTTAAATCCTCCATTCTTTCCTATCTTCCAAATTATCCAGGTTCATTTTGGGTGGGGGAGGTATCAAGAGCCTACAAGATTACGTCCACCACATTATTTCGTCATAAGTGAATTGACATTTTTAGACGTTCATGTCAACTACTGTATTATTTACTTATTATCATGTGGTTATTCTGTTTTGTATTCAATTTGGCATGCCATGATTCATACAAATGGCTTTGTACAGTTTTGGAATATTTTGACATTTAGAGAAGAACCACAGTCACTCAAATGTAAAACACTAGGTCTGGTGACGGGGTGTTGGGCTCAGAGTTATCAACTTGTGGGCTCACACTCACAATAAAGTGGGACCACGAGCACCCTAGTTACATCTCAAAAAATACATTTTCTAATGTCAGGTCATCGTGAGATATTTGAAAATTTATACCACCAAAATTTATAATTCACAGAACAGAAAGTTGAAGATTTATTTTAATCATATAGCATCAATCTTATGAAGTTAAAATATAAAAAAAATAAAATAACAGAGGATCATATCAATGAATAAAGTAAGAGTTACCTGATCTTAAAAGGATTGAATAAGGCCTGGGGTTATTTTAAACTGAAATGTTTGCTGCCACTACAGTTTATGTTTGCAGCTTCTATAAACATTGCAACATGTTGATGTAGGTTGACAAAGATCATTTTTAGGGCTGTCCTCAATGAAAATCGTATTTCCAAGGCTGTCATAAATGTACTCAGTCTCCAGGAATGTGATGGAGTCTACCATGTAACACATCCAATTGGATCTATCTTACATTTCCTATGGTTTATGATTACACAAGGATACAGCATCAAATAAAATAATTTAATTTATATTTCTTAATATGAAATGTTTGAATGATCAGGTTTACTTCATCATCTTGTAATTAGTTGGAATAAACAATACTAAAACAAAAACAGTGAGTTAGTATTTTCTAACTATGTTCTCCAACTGTACATATAAATTAAAAAAAATCTTCATGAAAACAAAACAGACACTACAGAAAAAGTGGAAATATTGTCCGCATTTTACTTATCTATACCACACAATACATTTAATAATTCATACGGGAAACTAGTATATGTTATTGATCATACTCTAATGATTTTATTAACATAGAAATTGACCTAGAAATATATGTTCAAATAATTTTAAATGATAAAAGTGTTCTTTTTAATAAAGAAATGAACTTTTTCGGTATATAGTTACCTGTTATGATCACTGGTGTTTCTATCCTTTTATATAACCAATGAAGATCAAAAATATATTATGAGAAAAAACGCAAAATGATGCCATCTACTTTCTAGAAAATCATGAAAAAGAGCTTAATAAAATGAGCACTTATTAATACACATGTCATTTTAAAATAACCTAATTTTAAGCTATATGAAATTTTTGAAAAAATGTTCCTTATTCTTCCACAATAACATTAACAGTGACCAGTTAACTCTTGCCCAGTTCCTTCCAGACCCTAATGAAATGGATATATAGTACCAAGGTGTAAGATATAGGATATATAGTATCAAGGTGTAAAATATAGAATCTCTTTTCTTACATTCAAAATAAATATTTTCCACCCTTACCCATCATATGTAATGGTCGCATAATATGTGAAATGATGAATCACCATATATTTAAGGATGCTCCTTTTGGACATTTAGGTTGTTTCAGGTTTGTATTTTATTTTAGAAATCACTGTAAAGAATATCTTATTGCCTTTTATCTTCTATTGAGGTTTCAAAAATCAAAGAATTTTAGAGCCAAGAGGGTGAGTGGGCATCAAGCTCCTTATTTATTAAATAAGAATGCTGAGAAATGAAGGGGTTTATCTAAGTAGTTATTTATTAGCTACATTACTACTAGAAGCTAAATCTTCTGACATATTTTGCTCTCTGCTCCCCCATCTCAGTATGACTTATCTCGGTCATACTATATGATGCTCAAATTTCAGAGAATGATTTTTTGATGTTTGTTTTAAATTAGCTGTTTATTCTTTATATTTTCACATTAGATTACCTTATTTAAAATATTTAATGAAGAAATGCCAGAAATATTAAATATCTACAAATACACCAAAATTTATGAAAGAGTAGTTTACTACTTTTTAGTTTTTTAATGTTCGGGTAAGCAATTTTGTGTGAAACGTCAGGATATGAAGACATCTTTTGCATAGAGAATGATGGGAACCATATGGCTTATTCACAATCAATTGAATTACAAACCATGGCAGTTCCTGCACTTTTAAGAGATGCTTACGTGGTCCTTCCATTAAAATTCCACTAATGTGACGTTTGTGAAAAAGTTTATGTTTAGACATACTTTCCTCACTATATGCAATGCCACAGAGAGCAAAAGCATCGATTAAAAGTGTTTATATATAAATTGACAGCTATCAGTTCTAAAATATTTCTCATTTCATGTGTCAGAACCTTTTTGGCCTTTTAAGGCAGTCTTGTGTGTTTCCATGTTTACAAGACTCTGGCCGTTAATATTGTTAAATTTTACTCATCCGACAGGAAGAAGGATCTTGAAAATCATTGTTAGGCAGAGAAACATTAAGAAAGTTAAAAAAAAAAAAAACTTTCCACACTTAATCTGTTAAACAATGGCAAATTTCTTATGAATCAGTGATACTGTAATTGAACTGGAGACATTTTTAGAGCAAGCTTGCTTTGGCTTTTTCACCCTCCGATTTGGAATCTGCTCACAGTACTGCCAGCTTAACCAAAAAGGATTAACTCTCATATCCAACTGAGAACACAGATAATTCTCAGTAATTGGTAAAAAATGAAGATGAATGGGGCTGAGAGATAAGGAGCAATTAGCTCATCAGCAGTTACAGCTGTGCACTCAATCCGGATCCATCTCTTGAGTCTCGGCCCCTTTTAAAGAACCTAAGCAGAATAAGCATAGGACACCCCCTCCCCCAAAAATTGCTATACCTGCCCATCATTTCTCTAGACTTCCATTTTATTTCCTTACTATACAAAGACACCTGTCATAGCATGCTATGTAAATTACTACCTCTCTCAGGACCTATGTCTAAAGCCAATCTTCTTTTTAAACTTTTTTTTTTATAACAGAAACCAAATGACTACTGTAGACACTCTTAAATTCCCTGTCAATCGTTTCATTATAGCAGCATCATCTGTTTGAAAATATAAGCAATTCCCTCATCTAATTATAGGAAGGATTTGAGGTTCATTAACATTGCCAAGGCAGAGAATCCAATGTGCAATTGCAGAGCTCTGCTTGGTGGCCTGTGTTCTCAGTTTCCTTTTATTTGCTTTCTCAAGGTCTCCAAGACTTTTTCCTGAAATCATAAAATTAATTTTTCCTTCCAAATAGACACGTGAGTTAGAAGAAAGGAAATGACTACAGTATAAACTATTCTATTTCTGCGGGAATGGCTTTAAAAAAAAAAAAAAGACAGTCAGCTGGGGAAGATAATTTTATCTCCCTATCCTCCTGGCTTTTTTTTCCCCTCATTTGTTTTGTTTTGTTGGTTGGAAGACAGAAGTAAGGAGTAAGGAATACCATTGAAGAACACAGCTGTTAATCCCCAACTCAAGTTCTTGTTACCTGAAACTCCTACATCCTTGCAACTATGGTAAGTTTGAGAAAATGAAAAAGAATCAGACACTCCAGGCATATGAACTGTGTTCAGATTCTGGGATCCCCGCATCAGGGTACCCTTGCCTATATTTCACAGTGTTCAGAAAGAGAAAATGCTGAAGACTTAAGATTACTTCACTTCCTTAAAGAAATAACAGCAGTTAGAGGGTTATGACTATAGTTTAAACAATGAGATTTTCTTGGGACATCTGTTTTGAGATCACATTTTGAATAGATATGAACTCATTTCCTACTAAGCAAGCAATCTACCATTGTTGATAGCTGTTTACCAGTTCCATGAGTCAGATATTAGCTAGTGGCAAAGGTCCCTCTTAAATCCTCTGAGTATTCTTTAAACTGTGTACATAGTGTTTTCCTTAAATAAAATGTTAAGAGAAGTAAAAATGCAGTCTTTTCCTGCCTCTTGGTAAATCATAGTCCACAAGGTCTTGCACTTGGGAATAATATTTAATGTATTTATCTTTATAGAGTCGTTTCCTTTGTTGTCATTAGTTAAGGGAGTAAGATATTAGGTTTAGCAAGTATTTAAATAACAGAAACTATTAAGAGATGCTCACTATGTCAATATTTATATAGCATTTGAAAACTAGAAGTAAAATTAAGTTTCCTTTATTTAGATTAGATCGATTGTGATTAATTTAGTATCCTCAAAATATGCATGATGCCAAAAAAAAGATAAGCAGATAAAAACACAACTATAGATGCTATGGAATTGACCTTGGGTTCACCGGTTTTAAATTCTGCCTTTCCAATATCCCGGTCCCAGTTTCCAAGCAGCATTTTTAAAGCCGGTTATGTAGATCAGTCCTTAAAGCAAAAAAATAGCAATTTATCTGGCCTGTGTGTTGTGGATAGTGTTGCCACTAAAAAGAATCCAGGACATTTTTCCTTCTTATCTACAATGTAGCTCATATCAGCCAACCTGTCACAAGATAGTACTTGATATAAACAAGAGATTGCAAAGACATCTCAGTAATCAATATCAGGATGGCTACAGTATGGAAACCCCAACCAGTGCATATCATTTGTCTCAGCATCTATTTCTATGGCCAAATGAAGCATTAATTCAAATCATAAATCTATGGTGATTTAAATCTGGGAATGAGCACCTGCCTGCTTTAATGATTTATTTTGTACATTTCAGTAAGCAGGAGATTTGTCCATATGAACTGACAGGTCACCTTCAGATGCCAGGAGCAGACTGTTTATCACCATGCAGACTAGCATCTCATCTTAGCAAGTAAATATTAAACTAAAAGAATCCAATTGATTGTGGATGAGGGAGAATGGCGACACGGCCATATATTTCACTCAGCGTGCTGATGCCTCCCTCGGATCTATCCTGAGTCCCCACTTCTTCCTAAAGTGATCATTCTGTTGGAAAGATGTGAGCTCAAGGTTACCGTGGAAAATTGGGATATAAAATAATTATTTGTCGGTGTCAAAGATTTCTTTAAACACTTTTTCCTGGCTAATTTTTATGATTCATATTAATAACAGGAATGAGTCATCTATAATAAACAATCCCTTCACCTCACCAAGCCAAATTAATCCAAACCAAGCAAACACAAAATCTATTTTCTGGGCAATAAGGATGTATTTACAACCAAGGAAAAAAATAGTGTTCAGAAAGCCTGAAATGTTTAACAAAACTTTTGACCCAGATGAGTACAAGAGAAAAAAGAATCCTGAATTGACTTCAAAAATGTCGCTGGATTTGGTCAGGGCTGAGTAGCAACAATATATCATTTAAGTGGCAACTCTCTGAGGGGTTTCACTACTTCAAAGAGCCAGTTGATAGATTCATGAGAGCAGTAAGTTTGTATTCTGAAATATAGGCCTTTGAGATTCTTGGGATTCCTCCTGGAATTCATATGCCTCAATATCACTTCCTAAGCACCTCATGCTAACCGAGGCTCCTGGAGGATCTGGCACATCCTGTTATGACTGCCTGCTGACGCAGCCATCCCGCCCACAGACTGCACGGCCCGTGAGTGCTGGGACTCTATAATGATTATTTTTGTGTCCCTAGAATGAGCTAAGATCAAACATACAACGAAATCCAAATGACCTAACAGCTGCCCCTAAATTTCCTCACAGGCCTGCAGTTTAGCCAATAATACCTAGCAGAGAGAGTAGGAAAACAGAGAAGGAGGCAGTTGATGGCAGGAAAAATAAGAAGGTAATTTTCAAGAGAGTAAGTTTGAAAAAATAATAATAATGACAAAAGCAATACCAAAACGACTCACCTTACTGTTAAGGTCAGTCATTTTGGTATTGTAATAACATACTAGTCCTTAATATGAGTAGGAAAAATTGGCCAGAAAAAGGTGTTTAAAGAAATCTTTGACTCTGACAAACAATTATTTTATATCCCAATTTTATTGTAGTAACAATGTGATAAACAAACATTTTAATAAATAAGGTTATAAACACTTGACAAATACGATCGCCTTTAATTCTCATGATGTAGATACTATTATTTATACCATTTTCCAGATGGGGAATATTAGGCTCAGAAAGTTTACATAACTTTCCAAAGTCATAGAGCAAATAATTATTGAAAACTTACCAAGAGGAAGGCACTGTCCTCAGGGTCAGAGAAGACTGTGGGCCATACAAAGCAACTGCTCAATTCAGCAACTGCTTTGATAGATGCAAGCTCAGCCCCCACCCCCACCAGTGCCCTTACCCCTCCCGGAAACTCCAAACTCTCTTTCACTGATCTCTAGATAGATAAAGGGGGGTGGGGCAGTGTGCTCAGGAAGGATAATAAATTATTAATTCTTAGAGGACAGCAGCATGTGAGAATAGAATAAAAATAACATTGACAACAATTTTTCCCCCAAATCAGCTATCAAATATCTAACATAAATGATCCACATGACTTAGGGACTAGCAATGGCACCAATGTTAACACAATCTCAAAATACTAAGACCCTCTAAGAAAATTCAAAGAAATTTCTGCTGCTGGTTCAAATCGATGTTGGATGATGGGTGTCAAAACTAAAAAGCAACGTGAACTACCAACCAAAGACCTTAATGAAAGAAAAGTGATTTCCTCCAACTAAGCAAAAAAGAAAATTCAAATTGTTTCTTTTTTAAGTTATTATGATAGCCTATCTACACAAATAATTAAGGTAAGCTATAATTTGGTCAGTAGGCAAACGTTATTCTGTAATATCAAATATTAAATTTATGTCAATGTTTAATTATGAGTCATTTTCTCTTTACCTTATGCCTATTGGTTTCTCCAAAGTCAACTTCTGCTCTGCTGCTCAGGAAACTTGAAGAGAGATATCGTTTTAAAATATTTTGCTTTAAACCTTATTAAATTGCCTAACAACACGAACTCTAGAGAGCAGCCTGCATTAAAGGCTTTACTCCTAAAATTTTGAAAACAATCCAGATTATGTTTCGGAATGATAACTATAACTTCTAGTGGCCAATGACTTGTCTTTAAAAGTGTCCAATTTTGCTCTATTTTAATAGGCTAAAGTAAAAGACTGCTATCGTAAGAAAAATATGTACTTAATAGTTCTAAAAATAGAATGGTAATTCATTCATTTTACTTTAATACTGTTTTTAACCTTTAAAAGCCTAAATTTCTGTGTGTAGACCCTGACATAAACAATCCACTGCCTTTCACTTTCCCAGTAGGAGCACCACAAATGCAAACTAAAGATGTTTCCTTACTTCCTCTCAGTTTTAGAGCCATGTCTTTTGGGTCTCTTCCACGTCTTTTCATCCTTCTAAGGATTGCCACCATCTACTTTATAACCTATTTTCAAATCAAACCCATTGCTGTGGCTCGTTTTCTTTTTCCCTCATGTAGTTTTGCTGAAAAGTTCCATTTTCTCCTTTTTTACATTAGAAGTTGCCCTTTGACATCACTGAAGCAGTGGTGTTTTGTGTTTTGTTTATATATTTCAAAATTACTTCCTACTCTAACGGTCATGTCTAGTGTATGCTTCCACGGAACTGTTGCAAGAATGATCAGTGCTAAAAGCTATAATATTCTTTCATATATCCTTAACTATATGTCAATGCACTGAGAGCAGGAAGCTGCTGATTATTGAAAGAAATAATCTGTTAAAATGCTGCATAGAAAGAAAATTTAATTGAACTGTCATGAATTACTGTGTCCTTTATGAACGTATGTTGGATATAATATCTTTCTCGCACCTTGTAGGATCCAACTTTTTCTTGTTAAATTATATTTTGAGTATGATTTCTATAATTGAAAGAGAAACAATACAGTGCAGCATAGAATAAAGTGTTTTATCTCACCAAGACATAGATGCTAAAGATACCATCAATAAAAAAATTAATAGACATTTGACGTTGTGTTCGACCAAGCAAATTACTCAGAGGAATTCTGCCAAGAGAAAGCCGTTTCTTTTGGTTTCAATAGTGACTATCAACTTTCCCTCTCTTTCTCCATACCTCAGGAAAGAAAAAAATCAAGAGAAATTAAAGTTGTAATTTTAAAATGAGATAAATAGCTTATGGTTGTTTATAGAAAGAATTAATTATAAATATAATTTTTATTCCTGGAAGCACATGAAAGGATTTAGTTTATATGTTTTGCTGCTAATGCAAATTTAGTATTTGATGACAAAAGCATTAAGAATGAAAAAGATAAAGTGTATGTTTTACTTTATAAATATTCTTCTGTCACCTTACCTATAATCAATACTTTCGAATTCTGATTATTAAAACTATTTGTATTATGAAGGATGTTAACTGAATGCTTATAGTAGAAGTTGCAGACATACAGTTGAAGCTATAATAAAAAATAATTTTGCTAATTATTTATTTAAAGTCGTGTTGTTAGAGAGGCAAAATGGTATCTTCAGAATATATACTCTTGCAGAGCTTCTCAAAAGGATAGCCAATAGTGTTGTTCTGGAAAAGAGTCATTCGGTAGCAAATGATCACAATAAGTTTCAGTGAACGTAAAACTTACCGACACTTGAATTCATGTCCCCATTTTCCGAATCTGCTCCATGTTGGTTATTACTGGCATGATAGTTGCTCATAGCTTCTAATTTGATTTTTTTCACCTTCATTGCTTCGGCGATAGCTGCATTGGTAGCAGCGGCAGCTGCTGCAGCTGCTGCTGTCAGACCTTAAAAGAATAAATTAAAAACGAGGTAATTCAAATTCTGATTTTTCATGTAATAGTCCATGTAATTTATATAACACACATACAAACATTAGGGTATCTGATTCCTTTATGGAACACTCTGATAGCATATATTCATTCCCAACTAGCCAATGAAATAACTTTGATACAATCGAGAGAGTGCTCTCGAAACTCCCAAATTAAATATTAAGCAGAAACATAATTCACATACAAAAGAATAGTAGTAGAAATGCAGCCAGAAGTATCTCTCAAACAAACCAGTCTGAACATGTCATTCCCTGCTTAAAACTTAAAATCCTCTACAGCTGCCTAAAGGGGGGGGGGGGGGGGGGGATCTGAACTGCTTAGCTTAGCTCACAAAGCCCTTCATGAAAGAGTGTAAACTCCCTAATCACCCAAAGTTCCCTTACTCTCATGTCACACGCCAGCTATGCTGAACATGCCACCAATACCCATGCATGCCCTGACTCTTCACCCTTGTGCTTTCACACTTGCCATTCTCTTTGTCTGGAATGTCCTTATCCCATGACTCACTTCCCCAGCCTCTCATCCTCCAGCATTCGAATCCCAGAAATGACACTTGTAACCAATATGCCACGATGTTTATCCAGAACAATTCATCTCTGTTCATCCAGAGAACAGGAGGTAGGAGTGGATGTGAGATTAGAAATAGAGTTTGAGACCAGATTATGGAAGAGCAGAAAGCTAAGACCGTGCTTTATGTATAGGCTCTAGAGAGCCAGCAGAGGTTTCTCAGCAGGGGAGTGGTTTGTCTCCTTAAATGTGTGAACTTTTACCAAGTCAATTCACTTCATCCTGACATCCTCATTTGCAAAATGACTGATACTGGAATATATGAATGATCTTTCCTAATCTAAAACTCCAAAAGTCTAGGGGAGGATGTGTACCCCGCCCCCCCCCCCCCACTCTTTTTGCTATGGCTGCTTCAGAGTTTCTGACTACAGTGCTTCAGCCTGGCTTGAATTTATCTTTGTGATTTATTTCCATTCCCAGCTGGTGGATTAGAAACTGAACACCTCTCTCCTCCTTTTCCTCCCCACTAATCATCAGTTCTAGTTACTACAGCAAATAAGTTACAACCTCAGGAATTACAAGAAACTCTTTTTCCCTAGAAATCTCTGCTGTTTTTTAGGAGATAGAAGACCTCACCTTTTCTTCAGATCAGACAAAAGAAGCCTTGACAACTTTCACCCCAATGAAATGAGATCTTCACATTGGATCTTTGCATGAAAACCTGATAACTGCCCCCTAAAAAGGCACTGATCTAAACTCAAAGAATTCATCTGGGTCTGGATGAACACTTATTGCCTTTTAAGTCCCCACTTGAACTGATTCTCTCATCTTCCTATGATTGAATTTTCTCCCCAGTTACTCATTTCCTTCAAAGATGTTTCAGAACATTTTCTTTCCTGTTCTCTAAAAATTCTCTTTGTGTTTCCCAGAAAATCTCTCTTCCGAAATTTTGCCTTGTCATAAATGTGAGCATCTCACTTTTCCGTTCTCTTCATTGCCTGGTGTTGTCCCATCTCTAATCTCTGACACTTCCGTGATATTTACCTTTGGTTTATGTGGCAGGTAAATCTTGTTCCATAGGATTAAAATGAGAGAGATAAACCTACAATTTGAGATATTATTGTTATTATTGTATAGATCTGAATCGAATTTGGTAGTATGAAACACAAGGATGCATGATATAACCTTGGCCAAGCCATAAAATCTTCTCGAGTATGGTTTCTTCGACTGTAAAGTCATTCTCTTCACAAAGGGATAATATAAGGATTAAATGAGATAAACTATGTGAAGAATACCACATCATGCTTAGTAAAAACTAGACATGCCTTGCATTCTAGTTCCTCAATAAGTCCAGTCCAGTCCTAGCTATGATTCCTGCAGGATATCGTGGGTGGCCACAGCCTCCTCAGCTAGAAGAATCCTACTGCTCCTTATCTGACTGCATTAAACCTTGGATTTTAAAAATACTTTTTATAATTTAGTTATGTATGATTTTATGTATGATACTCTTCTATTTTTCCATTTGACAGTTTATTTCCCAGTTTTACACTTCTAATACAAATTCCAAAAGATGTATGTATGTGACATACACACATGCTCTAACTTAACTAAAATACTTTTTTTTTTCTGCTTTATCTCCCCAAATCCCCCCTGGTACATAGTTGTATATCTTAGTTGCAGGTCCTTCTAGTTGTGGCACATGGGATGCCGCCTCAACGTGGTCTGACGAGCGGTGCTGTGTCCGCGCCCAGGATCTGAACCAGCGAAACCCTGGGCCACCACAGCGGAGCGCTCAAACTTAATCACTCGGCCACAGGGCCAGCCCCTAAAATACTTTTTAATATTCTATTTTTCGTCCAATTTAATGAAGGTGGGAAGAAAGCTATACCGTTGGCAACAGTTGCTGATTTTAGTTCCACTAACTCACCTGGCTGTTTGATGGGTTCTCAAATTTAATTCTTTAATACCTTTCAAATTCAACCAATTTTCTCCATTTCCACTGGCTCCCCCTAGTGCAAGCTGTCACCTTTTCTTCCCTAAAGTCTTACAATAATAGCCCTTAATTGCTTTCACTTTCCTCACCTCCAATCTCTTACTATTCATACAGTAGTCAACATAATCTTATGAAAATGAAAATCCAATCACGACATTCAATGCGTATTCTCGGGAGCAAGTCAGATGCTTCTCATGGCTGTCACAGCTCTTTATGCTCAGTTCCCTGCCTATCTGTGTAGCATCATCTGTTCCCCTGAGCCCTCCTTGCTCTCTGTGCTCCAGACACACAAGCCTTCTTTCATTTCCTCTAATGGACCACATTCCTTCTTTCAAGTCAGACTTTGCACATGTTGTTCCCACTTTCTAGAAAAGCTCTCCACTCCCCTGCCCACTGACCTGTCCATGCATCCATCATGTGATGACTTAAATATTACGCTCTAGGAGTAGCAGGCTCAGGTTCCTGACTCTTTAGTATACCTGGGAAACAGCTATCAACATGTCAAGAATCAGCTCAAGACTCACTTCTTTTAAAGAGCTGACCTTCCACACCCTACCCCTCCAGAGTAGAGCTGGTGGTCCACTTGCTTGTGTTCTCAACCCTGTTGCATGCGAGTTTACCATCTTTTGTGAACCACAATCACCCATGGGGCTTTACCATTCAGACAGCTGAGGCCTACCACCTGAGATTCAGGTTGGGACCCAGGCATCTGTATATTTTTGCTTGATTTTACTGTTCCTCAGGTCATTTTAATGTGCAATCTGAGATATGAAAGCCAGTCCCTTGGACTCTTTATTGCTCTGTTTTGAGGGGTTGAGGGGACTAAGGAGGGTCAGTTTAGGGTTAGCTTCTCTAACTAGATTATAACACCAAAAGGATAGAAATACTTTCTTAGCACATATATCCCAAACTTCTACCATGATGCCTAGCACAAACTGCCACTGAATGAAAAAACACTTCTCAAACTAGATTACTTGGAAAGCCACAGGAGAAATATGGTGATTATTTTGACAATATCAATGTAAGTAATTTAAAACATTATGTTTATGTTGCAATCAATGTGAATATACTAGGAGTAGCAAATCTCATTAATTTAATATAAAGCATGACTCTCCAAAGCTTCATCTGCCTAGGGCTGGAGAGAATCACAAAAGGCTTACCCCTCCTGCATTTATTGCACTTCCTCTTGGCCTCGCAATGACCCTTTCAAATCTCTGATGTAATTCTCAAATCCCCTCCCACTTGCTGTCTCTAAAAAAACTTAGCTTAGAATCTAGACACTTGCCTTAGAAAGAGATCTCATTCTATATTTTGTTCCCTAATAAAGTTGCCTTGGAAAAATAAGTAATAAATCCACAAAATAATTCTAGTTTTTGGTCTATACGTCACAGAGAAAACTGAAATCATTTTCTATGTAATCAAGAATTGTCTACTTGTGTAAACACTGGCCCTATTATCTCCCTGCCTAACGCTTTCTCTCTTAGAGCTCTCTCCCCTTGCCTCAGATTCGTAGAGATGTGTTTACCCTTCCTCAATACCCTACCTTGAAGTACATTATCCTGCAAGTTTACCACTGCTTTTAACTCTCCCCAATCAAAACAGCCCATTTTTTCCTCAGAACTAGGTAGTTCAGTGTTCCACAAAGTGATAAATTTACATCAAATCCAGCTGCAAAGTATGGTGAAGTTGGAGATTATCTTCCCCTGGGCCACATTCACAGACTCTGTCTCTGGGATGGACTGAGGAATCTGTGTTTTTCCCTCTCAACAGGTTGATTCTGATGTTCACTGCCCTTAGATTATTTGATGACAATAATTGACACTAAAGTGTGTTTGCATCTTGCAAAAGCTTATTCACCAAGCAGATCATCGTTGCAGTGGTTTTCAAAAGTGGGCAACTAGGGAACTTGTTCAAATAGAAAATCAGGTTGGACCACGGAATCAGAGTTTTGAGACATAATGCTCTAGTGTGATGCAGACTTTGTAAAAATGAATCTTCTTTTACCTTTAACCTAACGCAGCAGAAGCAAATAGGCCAGCCAGGTAATACAGCACTTGCGTATGTTATTGATGCAGCAGTCATGTATGTTATTGCCTCCAGCAACCACTTACACATACGAATTTATTTGGTATATACCGTAATTGTTACTTAAAAAGCTTGGGTAATTCATCCTGATTCTTTAATTGGTAAGTTTTTCACCAGATTTCTTTCTCTCTTTGATGGAAAAATTATATATATACATATGCATGTGTACATATATATGTGTATACATAAATCTATGTGTATATATGTGTATGCATGTGTATATATATATATATATATATATGATGGACACAAATAAATGATCTCTTTCACTAAGGAATGATTAACCCATCTATTTTACCTCACCAAACTTACATTTTTACACTCTCAAAAAATATTTATAGTGTCTTATTCACCAAGACAAAAACATGTACTGAACTGAGAAGTCAAAGGTAGTATCTTTTTATTTTAAAAGGTTCTAAATCTAATTTTATCATCAACAATGGGAAAACTTTAATGTATACCTGAAATTTATTTGCCATCGATAAAATAATGGATTGAGAAATGTTTTGTTTAAAAAAGTTGTTTTCCTTCAGAGGAAGGATAATAAGTCATATATTGTGTAATCCTGGACCTCCAGTTGGCCCTCAGGAAAGGAACTATACATTAAACCTAGGTTAAAGCCTATATACTTTATATCGTGCAAAAATATTTAGCTTTCTTTTTCTTTCTTATTTGATCTTCACAAACTCTATTGCTTGCAATTTATAAGAATGAATAATTTTTACATAGAATTTAGAAACACAGTTTGTCATATTATTGCCTGAATTATGATACAAACTCATCGCCATGGGCTCCATTCTGCTCTGCTCCTTCAGAGCAAATTCTATGCTTTTTTAAAAAACTGGCTACTAGAAATTCTTTATTTTTATCTTGGCTTATAGATTTCTTTTACTTTTACTTTCACTTTCATTTTTTGTTGCTCCCAATTTCTTGCTGAATAAATAACTGGCCTGGAAATTGCTAGTTATCTAAATTCACCATCATGTAAGGAGTAAATAGATGGTGGTTGAAGAAGAGGCACTCCAAAAAGCCATACAAACATTGGACAACATGCATCAAATTTATCTGGGATACTGCAGCAAGTTATATAATTCCTAAGGCTTCAAAATTGTCATCTTTAAAACAGAGATATCAATTCTGACCTCATAGGGGTATTGTAAAGAATAAAGGAGAAATAATGTCTGCAATAGCATGGTCACATACTAATCCTTCTGCAAATAGTAGTAAATATTATCAAGTAACCCATAATACCCCTCTTTTCCTTATCTTTAGCTTTACCTTTGTTTAGCTACTCACAAAAATGCAATATGACAAAAACTACCTAATAGGGTAGAGTGAGAATTTAGTCATTTGATAAATGGAGATCTAAAAACCACGCTTCTATCAAATCATTTGACTTACCAGTCCACACTGATCAAATTTACCCTAAATATCACTAAATCTTCACTCTGTGCTATATTGATAACAAAGCCTTCACTACCTCAAAATCAATATCTTAAAACCAATCCATGGGTTTATCATTTGGAAGGGAAGCAGGCATTGTTACCACTTAAGAGCCGTATTTTACTTTGCAAAGATAGGATTTTTCTTCTGCTTTCAACTTTTATCAAAACATCCTTTAAAACCTTCAAATGCCATTATACAATCCTGATTGCTCTCTCTAAAAAAAGGAAAAGTATCCCCATTCTACTTATTTCAAATAAGTTAGTACCCCTAGATATAAAGAGTAGATTACAACTATAGATTATAAATATCAATAAAAGAGACATATTGCTGTCAAATTCTTTCTCTGATCTGTTTGTTTGCTCATTAACTTGAAAGGTTCAATCTTTGATCTTTGGTTTCAAAGACATCAAGATGACTTCCAAATGTTTGATACGTTGTCTACTTTTACATCACATTCCATATAAAATGCATTTCCCTAAACTTAATGGTTAAATAAAATGAGTTATATGCAAGAGATAGTAAGCATTCAAAGCTTCCATATGATAGACTTTTTATTAGACTATGTCACTTTGCCCAAATTTAGAAGAAACCATTTTAAACATGCAGTAGATTATAGCCAATGGTAGTTATTATTAATATTCTGGAATTGATAAGTTATTTATGTCTGGCATTCTTCCTACTGATTATTCAAGGAGACAGGCGGCTTATAAATATCTCATCACTCCACCGTCACAGAAATTTCATCGACAGTGCTTATGCACAGCTATTAGCAATATGAATCTAACCATTACAAGAAGGAGGAAAATCGAACATGTGGCATTAATACGCAGTCCTGGTTCCTAACCATCTGATAGGCAGATGGTGTGAAGCGGATTCTCCAGCTGAAATGAAGGGCACATCATTTAAAACCTTGTTTGCATTCTAACTGATATCAGTGCCATATTGATATACATGATACATCATGGCAGTATTTGAACAATCTAGTTTGTTTCAGTCATAAATGTTTACAGCCTTGTTTTTTTAATCTTATAACCATGTTCAGAAGAGTGTATTTTTAATTTATGAAACCTATTGTTTACTTCTGTTGAACTAGAAGATTAGTGGAAAGCAGGAATATTAAATTACTTCAACCAGAGCAATATAACCAAGACAGATGAATAAAGCGAGTTTCTATTTTCAATAAAGGGTGTTAGTAAAGGAATTTTAAAATTAGCCCAGGCATTTCGTGCATTAAATACATTTATTCATTTAAACCTAGCTTTTTTTTCCCCCAAGTGGCATACAAAGAAACTTAATGTTTTATATAGTCATTCATTTAAAACTCTCACTGTGTGCAATTAATCTTGTCCAGCAGTTCAATTCAGAAAGTAAAACATCAAAAAGCATAGTTCAGTTCAACAGTCATTACTGTGAAGTAATCTTTCTGCTCCTGACAGTTCCTATAGACTCTGCAAAACTCTGTTGAAGGTGCATTGTAAACTCCATATGAGTTTGAATTACAACTCAATTGAAATTACTCCAAGTCTTAGAAGAACTCTTGGCTCAGTATAACAACTTGAAAATACCAGGACCTTTTTTTTCACCCTGTTTTCTTCCTATCCTTATTTAAATACCAGCTGTCTAAAAAACTGACAGAAGCTTTCACAGTCATTTTATTTCGCAATACTCTCTAAATAAATGAAAATTGTGATTGCAACATGCCTGTCCTCACCCTTAAAAATGACTAAATAACAGAAATAATAAGCAACTAGAATAAGTAACTTGATTGTAAATCAGGGTAGACTGAAGATTTTGAGTGTAAATTTGTCTCCTGATGTCCATTAGACTGACTTTTCTTGCCCTTTGAAACACATTTATATTCTACAGCAGAAAGGAAAATTGATCTTTGAGGCCATTAATGGAAACACTCCATATACTAGTTTTCACTTTTTCAATTGATTAAATTAGTTTTTTTTAAATGTTTGGATTAACAAAAACCCCAACAATTTAGAGAAATGTACAGAAAGAGTTTACTATAATATTGATAATGACTAATACATCAAATTTAGCATTCTTATTCTGAATAGCTTAAAATCACAATCTCCCAGAGTGAAGAAAGTAACAGCAGTAGTGAAGTCAGGGTGAGGGAACACCATGGGGATGTCATTTGGCCATGTGTAAATTACTGAGGAATTTCCATGGAAGTTTTTGAAACATTCGACTTCTGATCAGTAACTCATAGAATCAGGCTGAAACATAATCAGCTAAAATTATTATGGTTTAAAAGAAGCAAATAGGTAATTTATGAAAAGCTGAACTTGGCACAACCAGGTCTTGAATATAACTTTCACTTTTACTCCATCTGTTAACATTGCCACTTTTAGAGAAATATTTCTTAACAGCCGTTTGGGGTTTAGACTTATAAAACATGGAGATGAGAAAGACTTTATCTAATGTGACCCTTTTATTTTACTAATAATGAAAACTTAGGGGCAGTGAGGTTAATCATTTCTATAAAGTCATACCATTAAATAATGATCAAGTATTCCCAATTCCCCCAACTCCCAGTTCAGCGTTGACCACACTGACTCTGTCAATAAATGCAAAAAGAAAAGTACAGAATACAGTAAACTGTGGAATCATTGAAAGGAAATCACTCCCCTTTGCCCAAGTAGCTCATGGATTGCATAGGAAGTCAAGGTAATAGACTCTCAGATGATGTCACAAGTATAGGTTGACTCCACTTAGAAACCTAATCTAAATCTTCATTTGTGATTCAGTCTTTTAGAATTTAGAATGTATTTGCCACAGAAACAATGGTCATTCAACTTTATGCAGAAAACTTTTAACCTGTTCTACTGGTGAAATACAGGATTTATAATGTTAATCTGAATCCTATATCTTAAATATGGCACAACAATGAAAAAGAGAAGAGTGAATAAATTGTTTTCCTGTGTATATCTTGAATATAGAACAAATTCTAAATATAAAGAAATTGAAATAGATAAACTTTGACTCTAATTTTCTTTAAAGCATCCTTTTCATTATTTCTTATGATTCCATTCTCCAGTAAACTGGGCATTAGGTATCTTCATGTTTGTCTAAGGCCCAATACTTCTTACTAGCTACACAACTCATCACCCCAACTTGCTCAATGCATTGACTCCAGGCAGGTGACTCTTACTAGCTGAGAATAACTGACAGTGTATGGCATTCTGAAAGAATGTTTTTTAAAGAGACTACTTGTCAGTTTATTGGTGACAGTTCAGGCAGTATAAGTGAAAAGAGGAAACGGTGTCATAAATTTAATTTCCTGCAAAAAAGTCACCCCATTGGCATTTTAGCCTAAGAATAATCTCTCCCAATGTTCTCCTACTTTTCTCAATACCATGTAAATCCTCTTCTAAATCCTTTGATACTTCAGTAAGCCTCTCTTTTTTTTCTTTTTCCAGAATCCAGATAGAATGGGGTTCTGTCAGTGTGTGCTTCTTGGTGAGACAAGAAGAGGAGATGAGAAAAAAGAGTAATAGAGGTGACTATTTTTACATGTATGTCTTATTTGAGGGGCATTATCCAATGAGAAGATGTGGCCACAGAATTTTTCTGATATAGTAAGATAAACTTTTTTCAAGGAAAAGACTCAAGAAAGAAATATATTTAGACACACACACACATATACACACATTCTAGATAGAGGTCAGGATCAGGATTGGGAACAATATACAGCCATATTCACTGAACAACAACAGAAACCGAAGGATTAGTTGAGGCAATGTATTCACTCCTTTGTCATTAGGTTCTTGCATTTATAGCAACATCTTGCTGAACCTCCATAATTTGCCTACCAGGTAGATATTTCCCTCATTTCATTACAGGGAAAATGTGAATGGTGATAGGCCAATTGTAGTGCTTGGAACTGTAGGTTTTTGACTGCAGTTTTAAAGTTGGACTACGGAAAAGTACAATCCTGATTAATTTAGAAAAATAGATAATGGTATGCAATAAGGAAGATTCAAAAGAAATAGGGTTTATAATCCATAGTCTTAAGTGACTGTCATCTCCTAGAGCTGTTGAATAGATGAAACTTTTATCTTGGCACATCTCTGGAATCACAGTCAAGTTACTAAGTTTTTTGAGTCTAACTTAGACAAGTTACTTAAATTGTCTGATTTTGAGGCAACCTTACACTTTCTTGTTCAAGAAATAAATGCTGTCTATGTTTAAAACTATGTCCCATCTGAGGTTTGAATAGTATAGTCCATGCAGCCCACCTAGGAACAGAGCAGGTAGGTGTCAAGGGAGAATTACCAATGGTTAGTATTATATTATTCATTTCTCTTTTTTTGCTGCAAAAATCATTCCAACAGAAAGAATCACTTAATTCCTAACATGGCAAGAAATGTGAGTCTTTTGCGAATTCTGAGAGAACATTTTACTTTACTTCAAAATAGTAAATCATAGCAAATCTTCAATTTTCTTTATATCTCTTCATTTTAGGAGCAAAGTCTGTAGTTATACTGATCCAATGGCTTCTCTTGACCTAATTTATCTTGTATCATGAGATTCTATTAAAAGAAACTAAATCACTGCAGTAGATTTATTCACCTTAAATAATTTAAGCTAATTGAAAAAGAACCAAACTAATGCTAAAACACTTCTCTCAAGCATTCAACTGTTGAATGTTGATTACTAATTTAAACAACCAGGTAATCACAGCAGCTTTGTGAGAAACATGGACTTGTACTATGTACACATTTCTCTCTCTCCCTGGGCTGGAGATAGAAATAAGCATAAATTTTGAGTCTGAAAGGAATTGTATCTCTTCTGTAGTAATTAGGAAATTCCAATAAAATATTTTCATTGATGGATTAGAGGTTTTTCTCTATATTCCCGAAAAGTTTTGAAAACAACACATAGAAAAATGAGAGGAATATCTGGAAAGTCATATCGAATCGCTCTTGGCAATGAGTTATGGCATTTCGAATTTATAACACGGCTAAAGCAAAGGAAAATTAAAAACATTACTGTTATTCACAAACTTTGCTACATCATAATTACCAAAAACTGAATTCCCATGCATTAGTTTAAAAATTAAGACCCTGTTAGTATTATTACTATATTTTATTATTGTTACTCTGCTTCTTGTTGGTCAAAGTTATTAAATACCATTTTGCTTTGAGCGAGGTTAATAGTGACTTATAATGTTATCACAAATTATAATATTCTAACTGTCTCATCATTATAAAACTCCACTTGTAAATTCAGTGGTCATTTTTCTCATGTAATTATTTGATTTTATAACTCAGCCTTGTAATACTTGGAATATGTAGTATAATCACTCGTATGACAATCCTGCAAGGAGTTACAAAAGCCTTTTGCAGTATTTTTAACATACATCTTTCTTACGAGAATTAGAAAATTCAGACATAACTTTATCTTGGAGGTAAAGCCTTTTGAAATATTGCTAAAGTGCATACTGAATAAAGACAACACACTTAAGCAGACTTTTCCCCCTTTAAAGAGCATTCATCTTTTCAAAAGCAATAGATTCTCGGTCCACCCGGAGTCTATTGCATTATTCATTTCATGTGCAACCTCATGCTGCACCATAAATTGTTACTTTATCTAATCAAAGGAGACTTAACTCTACAGAAGGTCAAAGGTTTAATTTTGTGAAGTATTATCTTACGCTATGAGTTTAACCGAAAAATAGAAGAAGAAAAACAGCCAAGAAACTGGTAATAAATGAACCTTTATTGCCTCAGGCATTGGCCTAGTTAATAAACTTTCATTGAAGGTTTCTTTCAACTGTTACGGACAATGAGAGGAAAAAAATCTTAAATTACAGCCATGTGTGACTTTTAAGGCAGTCATTCTTTTTTATCTCAACCTCCCTAGCTCAGGAAAAAAAAAAAAAAAGACAAAGAGAGATTGTCTTCGATCTTTTAACCAAAAATGTATGTTTCTAAACAGATGAAAAAGTGCAGATAAACTTTTCTAAAAGCAGAGGTCAGCTTTGAACAATATAAAAAAATGCATTCTTTAGGTGTCGAATCTTAGAGAACAATCTCTCTAGCTAAATGTAAAACTGAAAAAAGGAGGAAGACATGTTGTTGTCTACAACTCTTGAATTGTAGTCTCCTGCTAGCAAAACAGGATGCCCCATAATCTCACCATCACTGCCCAAAGTCCATGGTAGGTTTGATATTCATTAAATGTCTTGCAAATAAGTACATTATTTATGTACTATCTACCCTGTTTTAGTACAAAAAAATCCTTCCTTTATATTCAGAAACAAAAACACTAGTAGCAAAATAATTCATTTTATTGTTATGCAATTAACAACAATTTTTAAGAGAAACAAGTTTATCTTTTTAGCAGATACTCTCAACCAACAATGGCCTGTGGGTAGTTTTTCTTTCAGTATTTTCTAGAGAAGAAAATGAACTGAGTTCTTCTGAACTAATCTCCCATATTTTCAGGAGGCACTATATTGAGTATAAAGGTTATCATGGCCTTACTTCCCACATCTTTGTCGCCACACCACAGCATAAATAAGGTAGATCTTCATGTCACCAAAAGAGTTTGCATAAGCTGTGAAAAAGGAAAGAAGCCATGCTCTGCATCTTTCTTTAGATCTTCTCAAACAGAAAAAGGAGGGCTGGCTCTGTGCTCCTAACAGGACCCCCCTGCCAGATTCTATCCACAAATCACAATGCTCGCAGCAGGGCACCCAACCCTCTTCCTACCTAGTAGCATTTGGACACAATGAGCTCTACTTCATTCCAGGGACATGTCCCCAGGATGCTATCTTGGCCACCTTTGAATCCGAACATGATAGCTGCTTACACTGGCAGCACCAGGTGAAAGCAAAACCAGGCTCCCTACTAAGAAATACGCTCTGCACAGCTGGGAAGCAATGAGCTCTACTGGGGTCAAGGATGAAGCACGTTTATACCAGCAGCTCTGCTTCTTTCCTGTATTTGCCAAGAGTAGTGAGAGAGACTTAGGAGAAAGTGGAAAACATAGAGATTAAAGACAATGTAACATGATTTCAAAATGGAAAAAAAATGTGAAATTTTACACATAGAATATTGAGAATAAAAAACAGGGGTTTCTAAAACATAGTTAAACCTGGATATCAGAATCTGAAGCAAATTGAGATAATTAGTTTTCATTAATTAGTAGAGAGTTTTAGAATCAATGAGTAGGTTTTGATTTCATGCAAGAAACCATGAATAGCTACTCAAAGGTTACAAGGAAAAACTTCGTCAAAAGAGCAGTTGATAAGCACAATGTTTTTTTTGCCCCACTTAATTCTACCTAATTTGTGTGCACGCATATAGTTGGGGAGCAAAAGAATGAAGAAAAGAAGAAAAATGAAGAAATCTTTCTTTCTTTCCAAAAAAGAAACACTATATTTGAATGTATATAGTGAATGGCTAGTTACATACCTTGTTGGATAAATAATCTAATAATAGCAAGGATGAGCATGCTTTATAACTTCAGCTTTTTCATTTACCCTTTTTGAAAAAGGCTGAGGTGCATTTAGAAAGTGACCTCAAGGTCAAAGAAGCATGAGAAAGTAACAAAAACAGGTATCTCCAATCTAATTCTTTATTTCATTAATCAAAGTTTTATGGGTTTGGGAAAGTTGTGCTACAGTACACAGAGAGGATAAGAAAAAAGAAAGATCAAGGGAATTCAAAGGATTTATTAAAAGTGCAGACGGTAACTGACTAGTGTTTTAGCTAGATAGACACAATTAATTACTTGTAACATTGTGAAACTCTAAAATGCTGAAAGAACGTGCTCATGCCTGCAATGCAGTAATGTAGCAAAATACTTATAATCTTTCAACCACCAGGAGCTTTTGTTGGTTTTTAAACCTAATCCACAGCTTGACATAGATCCTAGCGTAATGGAACACAGTTCTTTGATTGAAATAATATCTAAACATTGCTGTGCTAGCCTGGTGGCCTAACAGAAGTCTGTCTCCCTGAAACTCGAGAAATTCAAGTTTGGAAACAAACTCAGACACTGAGCTCTGGCTTGTACGTCCTTCAAGAAAAGCCTCTGAGACTGGAATATGCCCTTTCCAGTTTAGCAAGACCACAAACAGACATAAAACTTCTCCAATAGCTTTTCTTCCAAATAATGAGACAGTCATAGCAAATAATTTTCTTCAGCTCCTAAAAAGTTACTAATAAGACAACAATAGTGTTGATAATAACAAGGAATCTAATGTATGTCATAAAAAAGCTAAGTATTTTAGAAGTGACCCATTCCTCTGGCTTTCTCCATTTTTATGTGAAAATGCGAGTAATATCTACAAATTTGGTCATCGTTACAAAGAAAGTTGATCCATATATTTGTCAAATTTAGTCACATGGAAAATTTCAAAGTGTTCAAAAGCACACTAAAAATATCTGAAAAGCAACATATATGTAGCATTTAGTGAAAAAACTTCCATATTATTTTGTTGTATCCAATGTACCTGAATTTGCAATAATGGTAAGAATGCCACACTTGAACATTTTAGTGAGAAAGGAATAATTTCTAGGTCTGCATTTGCAGCAATAAATACACTCTGATAAAGCTCTGAAAGGTAACTGCAATAAAATCTCCATTTTATTGTGTATTCTAATAAATTTCACAAAGCAAAGAAAATATACTATTCCCAAAATCCAAGCATCTCATAGAAACTGCTAAGCAAAAAGTAGATGAGTAGAAAACAGGAAAGGCATGAGTAGCATTAAAAATACCTGAGGCTATTGCCAAATTATGATTTTATGTTTGGATGCCACGTTTATAGTGTTAAGTATGAAAATGATTTTTTATTTATTTTTTTTAGGAAGATTAGCCCTGAGCTAACATCTGCTGCAAATCCTCCTCCTTTCGCTTAGGAAGACTGGCCCTGAGCTAACATCTGTGGCCATCTTCCTCTACTTTATACATGGGACGCCTGCCACAGCATGGCTTGATAAGAACTGCGAAGGTCCACACCCGGGATCCGAACCAGCAAACCCCAAGCCACCGAAGTGGAATGCACAAACTTAACTGCTGTGCCATCAGGCTAGCCCCTGAAAATGATTTTTTACTTAAAGCCTCTCATCTGACACTATCAAGTCACTTTATAAACATGTTAATTAAAATGATACTTGGATGACAACTGAAACAGTCTGCATATGTAGTCACAAATATGAAGTCTTGACATATTTTATCACTACATTGTAAAGCATAAGCTGTGAAGCTGGGTGGGAAGTAGAGAGCAAGTAAGAAAAATCCTCAAATTAAATAATAAATATATAATCCTAAAAACATAGTAGTCCTAAAAAATATTCCAGGAACACAACTAGAGTTGGTTAAATCAGTAGGTCAACAATGTCTAGGAACCAAATTCTTTCCATATTTCCTTTCTGCTATCCTCAATATATTGAGAAATACTTCCAAGTTAGCAAGTTGGCCATAACAATTCTAGGTATCCAAGAAAAAAAGCGAGGAGCTGTTTATTCTATATATTTATTTCTTTTTATCCCCCAAGGAAGCGTTTCCCAGGGGACATCCTACAGGCTCACCTCTCATAACTCATTAGGCATAATTGCATCACCTGATAATTCCCAACAAATCATAGGCAGAGAAAGAGGTTACCAGGACTCACATCTGGGATGGAACATGGGACTGAGTCCTCTTAGGCACAAAGTTGGAGGAAAAATGTGAATTCCTCAATAAAATTAGGATTTTGTTATAAAGAAAGAGAATGATAAGTGGTTATTGGGAAGCAACCAACAAGGTCTATAACAAAAGCTTCTTGGGGAATATTGAAGAAAATAGTTAACAGCCTCAAATAGAAGCCCAATTACATTGCTATTCCATATCTCCTATCATTTTAAATCTTTCCCAAGCTTGCGCAACAGTTAACATATACCAAGATTCAGAGGATAACATCATTGTTTTTCTCAAGGTACTATTTTACTTCTCATAGTAATGAAGTCCTTGTACAGAAAAGTTCCATAAAATTATAATAGTGACCTTGATTTTTATATTTAGAACTACCAGGAACAGAAACATGAAATAGCACTCAATTGCTTTGAGTTTCCTTTTCCACCTCTAGCTAGAGATAACTATAGAATAAAAATAAGATGGCACGCCTATGGAATGTATAATAAGATGCTGTCCTTCATTTGATTGCCGGACAAATACATACAAGACAACTGCTACGTAACGTAACACCAAGGAACTGATTATTTTTTGAGTTATATCAAATAGACATTTAAACATTTTCTGTGGACCATGAGACGGCTAAAACTAGTGGTGATAGTACTCCATCCTTTGATACAGTACTAGAAGTATTGCCTCATGTTCTTCCTTCTTAAGGATGCAGACTGGTGTAGGAAAACTTGGAATAGCAACTGCAGAGCTCAAGCGAGGGAAGTTAGTGAGAGAGAGGACTGAGGGGAGAGAGAGGCAACAGCAGCTTCTAAGGGTACACATATTTACTGCCATGTCAGTGCTGTTTGGCCTCTTCTTCACTTCCATCTTTGGTATCATCCCCAGTAAAATGGAAACTTGTAATAAAGTTTAAAAATTGAGAGCAATAGCAAAAATATGATATAGGACAAAGAACTTAGGCTTTGCAGTCTAGATCTGAGTTTCAATCCACTCTCTGTCATTAGGTAGATGGCTTCTGTTTGCAAGATCTAATTTCTGTCAGCTTCAGTTAACTTTCCCCCAGTGATAATAAAGAGGATTGTGTTGCCTGTGTCTCACAGAGCTGGTGAGAACATTAAATGACATAGGATGTGTGAAAAATGTGCAAAGGTGTTCCATGATGACAATTTCCTTCCTTTCTTTGTTTTGCTATCATTCCATCAAAGCAGGTCCTTCCCTGCCTTTTTTTGGCATTACTATCCCCACTACTGACAGAGCTGCCACTACTCATTCAGAACAAAGGGCAGAGCCAGGGCCATGACATCACTCCCACAAATCTGCTCCTTCAACTGTATTTCCAGGATCAATGAAGGAACTCAGTAGAAAAATATATTCCTCATAAAGAATTTTGTTTTATAAGTACTTGCATGGATGAACTCCAGATCAAATTTCAAAATTATATAAAATTTGCATCCACAACTTACTAAGTGACCTTAGACAGCTCAATTAACTTCCCTGGAAATGGGGCTGATAAAAGGACCTATATGATATGGTGGTTATGAAAATTAAATGAAGGAGTACACGTAATGAACTTCAACCATACACAATATAAGAACTTCAGATATACAGCCTATTGTTATTGTCTTCTGGCATCAAAAGACACTAATGTTTGTAATTCAATATCATATGGAAAATGATTTTAAGATGATGGAGACTGACTCTTGATTCATGTTCTAATCAAAAGGAATATACATTTTGCAAAAAACACAAACGGATTCATATTATCATTACATTACATACTATCATTACACATACATCTTGACTCCAAGGATATTTTATTACAAGAATCGTATTATGGTAAAGTCACCTCAAAAGAGATCCAGCTACATGGACATAAGCAACATTGTCTAATAAAAATTCCAAAGAATAAGATTTTAAACACACAGTCACTAAATTATCAGATTTAAACATAAGAGTTGGTAGTGTCTTGGAAATCATCTTCTCTAACCCAGACTCACGTTATGAATAGAGACAGAACCAAGCTAGAATCTCTGTTTCTCCACTGACGGACCAAGCAATTTTACCTTTATAAAAAGCTACACCACCACACACACATAGGTTCTTTAAACACATACTTGACCCTCTAAATATATTTACTCTTTTTTTATACTTACTGTTTATTCATACTGGCATATCCAGGAATAGTGGAGGATAAATAAAAGAAGGTCCAAGTGGCTAATAATACCATAGCTATTTACCCATTATTTCTTAAGAAAAAATAAATCAATACACACCAAGTTCACGTCACAGTGTTACAACTACCATTGCATTGGTTTCATGGTCAGTGGCAAGTTTTGTTACTCAGGAAATTTCTAATGGTCAAGTAATACAGTATATAAACAGTACTCAGTATCTTGTAGCAGCAATTCACCAGATGGGTGTCTACTATCTAAATAAAACATACCTGTTCTCAGAAAAGTATAATTTGTTCCCATTTCCTTACTTATTGCTCTCAACATCAAGCTTCAATCACATATACCCATGGATATGATTTACTGAATAGAAGTTAAAATACTTAGTTTTCAATGTCTAAAGTGTGATTTAAATTAAGGAAGTATATTATTCTAAAAAAGAATGAGATATTTGGATTTTCAGGGCACACAGTAAATAATCTGTTTTAAGTATACAGGCATGTGTCATTTAAATACAGGGATACATTCTGAAAAATACGTCATTAGGCAATTTTGTCATTGTGCAAACATCATAGAGTGTTCTTACACAAATCTAGATGATATAGCCTACTACACACCTAGGCTAATGGTACTAATCTTATGGGACCACTGTCATAGCGGTCCATGGTTGATGGAAATGTCGTTATGTGGTGCACGACTGTATTTATAAACAAGAAATAGTCCTACCTTTTCTTCTGTGTGATAATGGGAGACCAAATCAACTTTTAAAACAGGAAATCAGAGACTTGTAGAATTCTAAGAGACTCTACACTCTGTCTTCCTGAATTCTAATTATTATCAAGGCATTCTGATAAAAGTTGACAACTACATATGATCTTTCAACATATACATTTATTCACAGTGTAACTAAAATTGACAATGCATCTTTGTCATAATAAATTTGTATGAATTATTTGATGCTAATAATTCTTATGATAAATTATTTTAATTTAATTCAAGTTTTAAGACCTACGTGCAAGAAACATACAAACAAAACTGGTTCTGACACTTGCTTATGAAAAGTAAAACATTAAAATCAGGAAAAATTCACTGGCAATTACCTAAGTATCTCAGTACTTTTTATTGCCACTAAAAACTTGCAAGATCATTTGAACTGACTATTATATAATCTTTACAAAACACAGTTTTGGTAATCGTAATACAAAATATGCAATATAGTTTTGGTAATCATTATAATATAAAATATGCAATCTCAGTAGGAAAAGCATAATGAAAACATAGGCACTCAATCAAATATTTCTTAATTTCAGTAAAGAACCATTATCACGGGTCTTTTGAAAGTCTGTGAGTAGCTATGATTGTGGGAGTTTCCAGTTAAATTTCAATTCCCATAGATATTCAATTCAAATTATAATTGTTTAAGTACATAATACGTTCCAGGGACTAAAAAGGATAAAAACATGGGTACAACATGACCCTGCCCTTAAAACTGTAAACTCAATCAGGGTAGAGATTGCATTTGTCTTGTACATGGACACATTGTCAGCACTGAAAACAGTGATCAACATGAAGGAGATGCTTATTATGTGTTGAAGAAAGTTATGAAGACAGTAAAGAAGAAGAAAATGAAGACGTGAAGGGCAGGCAAAAAGGGAGAAAAGAGGAAAAGAAGGGAAAGAAAGGAAGGAAGGGAGGGAGGAACAAAGTTATCATTTGGTTGAGGAGACAGACACATTTACAATTATCTATAACATGAGAGAATGTGTGAGTTGTATTAGAAATACACAGTGCTTCTTTTATAACTCAGGATCGTGAAGATTAATTTGGGCTAAGGTATTCAGGAAAGCTTCAGGTAGGAGGTGGTATTTGAGACAACTCTCAAAATATAGGTAGAGACTTGGTTGATAGAACTGAGAAAAAAGAATATTTCAAGGTAAAAAGAAAAAAGAAAAAGTGAGCAATGTGACAAAGTTGGGAACACGTTGGACTTACATTGATAATACAGGGTAAGAAACATTGGGTGGGGAGACTAGTAGGACACAGACTTGAAAAGGAAGATTGATGTCACTTCATAAATGTGCTTTAATGCCATTTCAATAGAGTTTCATGCTCTGGGAAATGGATGGTATTTAAGGAGGGAAGTATCTTGGTCAGAGCAGTGTGGACCCACAACCCTCCCAGCCCCCAGGCTTCTCTCCCAAGCTGTTGGACTTCCTCAGAGCACCATATGTGGCAATGTCTATGTACTGGAGTTACAGCCCTACCAATTAGACATGTATTTCGATAATTTTATTGTTTGGAGTAGTTATATTACCCAATATCTAAAATAGTATTTGGCACAATTAAATTGGGAATTGCATAGAAGAAGCAATGTGACAGATCTCAGTTCAGATACTGAACACATAACTTACTAGCTGAACTGCACTTCTCTGAGCCTCAATTCCATCATCTATAAAATAAGCATAATAATATCTATTGTTAGAGTTGTAGTGAAGATTAACTTATCATGGGAGACAGGATAATGTGCAACTTCATTCACTGACAGAGATATCATAATTCCTGGAACCTGTAAATATGTTATCTTACATGGCAAGTGGAACTTTGCAGATGTGATTAAGTTAAAGGACCCTGAGATGGGAAATTTGTCCTGGAATATTCTGCAAGGTCTAACATAATCACAAAAGCAGCAAGAGGGTCAAAGTCAGAGAAAGAAGATGTGATGATGGAAGCAGCAGTTGGAGTGATATGCTTGGATGATGGGGAAAGGGGCCAATGGGCCAAGAAATGTGGTGGCCTCTAGAAGCTGGAAAAGGCAAGGAAATCATCTTCCCCTAGAGCCTCCAGAAGGAAAACAGTCCCGCCAACACCTTAATTTTAGTCTGTAAGACTCATTCAGGCTTCTGACCTTTAAAATGTAAGATAATAAATTTATGTTGTCTTAAGACACTGAATTTGTCTTAATTTATTACAGCAGCAATAGGAAACTAATAGAGTTTTATGCATACACATGTGTGTGTACATATGTAAAACTATACACACAAACACACATACATGCCTGGAAGGCAATAGGTATTAATAAATAAATTTTCTTATTGGATCAATAAGTATTTCCATCTAAACTTTGTTTTGCTCCTTCAGGATAAATTAAGAACAAATTGAGTCAGAAAGAAGCCATTATAATAGGTCAACACTGTATTTGTCCCAGCACAAGAGTGCCAGAGCTAGGGAGGAAAAGAAGGCAGGAATGAAAAGGAGGGGACCAAGTGTCAGATGATTTCAGAAAGAAAATTTGATCTCTAAATAGACTGTAGGTGTGGAAAATAGGAATTAAAGATGATTGTTACCATCCAAAGTGGAAGAATATGTGATAAACTAACTCCAATATTAGAAATAGCAAGGGGGCCAGCCTCATGGTCTAGTGGTTAAATTTAGCACACTCCGCTTTGGCGGCCTGCGTTCAGTTCCCGGGCACGGACCTACACCACTCGGCAGCGGCCATGCTGTGGTGGTGACCCACATAGAAATCAGAGGAAGATTGGCACAGATGTTAGCTCAGGGTAAATCTTTCTCAGCAAACAAACAAACAAAAAGGAAATAGGAAGAACAGAGAAAAATTCAAGTTTGGGAGTTCACATTTTGAGCATGTTGCATTTGAGGTGAGGAGCAATTGCTTGAGAATAGATGTTAGCCACATATGTTTTAGGGAACTGTCAAGGGTCAATAAGTTTTCCAAAGAATAAAAATGGGAGGCCACAGCAAAAGTGGTCAAAATCCAAAATCACCTGGGCCTACTTATATATATAAGGGGTAGATGGAGACATAGGAGTGATAAGGTAGGATCAGAGGCAGCTTTCAAGAGAACAGCATCACAGAAAAGATGGTGCAGAAGCTGGACTGTGAGGGTTCAGGGACAAACGAGATGAGAAGAAGCCAGGCAACAAATGCACATTATTCTTTCAAGAAGGCCGATGAAGAAAACCAGACAGCTTCACTGAGGTGCACATTTCTTTAAGTAATCAAGGATTGAGTGTATTGGTGGGAAGAAGGATGATGTTAATTGCAAACAGTGACTGAAGAAGTGAAAAAGAGGGGCCAAGTAATGAAGGAAGAAAGAGAAAGCATCAAAAGTATAGGTGAAGGAGTTAGCATCTTGAACAGGGGAAGCACTCCGTGTGAGAATAATGTTTGCTTTTGGTTTTTGGCATTATTTGGAATCATTGGTATTTAAACAAAGGTGTAAATTAATAGGCTAATTTGATTCCATTTCTTTAATACATCTTTTAGAATGCAAATCAAAAAATGGACTCATATAACAATGCATTTTTTTAGGTTTGAGATATCTTTGCATCATAATGTTCTGAATATATTATGAAAATATTTGAAATATAATTTTAGGGAACTGCAAGCTGTATCTGTACTAGTATCGTATACACATGCATGCACATATACACAGATTTTCATGTGTTCAGAAGGGTTATATCTATAATGTATATTCATGAGGCAGGCACCATGTCTTATTCAATATTTTATCACTAGCCCCTAGTGCTATCTCTGGTATAGACTAGACATTGAATAAATGAATGAACCCTTAGTCAGTTTTTCCCTGAAGTTCTGAGGAAGTACTTAATTGGCATTTGTCATGCTGGATTGTACTACAATTTATGGTTCATATGACATAAGCACCTAATAAATGCACGATTGTAAAGATTACATATGAGATCATTGATTGGCCATTAGAACCAGAAAGGCAGAAGGCCACACATGGAAAAGTGAGGCTATCTCCTCTTCATCTAGGTGATCAGAAATCAAGTGTGAATACCAATATGAATTTCAACTCTCTGTCAGCACTCTCATAAATAGCTGCTCTCTTTCTCTTTCAGTCCCTTCCCCGACTGCAGACTTTCTCTTTCTATAACACAAGTCATTCTATTCCTCTGCTTTAATGTTGATAACATTGCCTATTGCCTACAGCACAGATCCAAATATCATATTCACAGCAACACTAACGCTATCATTATCTGTCCTTCATCTACCTTTCCAGATACGTCACCAAGTCACTACTTTGACCCCACTTTATATTTGATGTAAAACCACAGAGAACTAGCCTTCATTTTTAGCGTCTAATCCCTTTGCATTCACTGTTTTCTTTGCCAGGAATCCTCCCCTTTCTTCTATGCATAAATGCCAGCATCAATTTTCACTTCCTAGGAAGAGTTTTATTGATTCACTGAGGTAGAGTTGATTATGTCCTCTTCTGCGTCACCCTCTCAATTCTGCAGAAATCTCGACCATAGATATTACTGAATTACACTGTAATTATTTGTTTACCAGTTTGTCCAATTACACTAGGAGTTCCTTGAATGTAGAGGCCATGACTCATTAAATTATCTTTTTGTTCTCTCATGCCCTCAACAGAGTAAGCATTCAGTTTTTGAATGAACGAATAAATGAAAACACTATAGCAAAAATAAATTTAGAAAATGTAGAAAAGTGGACTGAGATAGTCAATACAGTAAATAATTGAAGAAGTTAGTTTAAAGGGTCAACAATTTACCCAATATTCTCACAACTCAAGATAAATGAGACTCAGTCTTGCTACAGAACCTAGGTCCAGATTCTTAAACTTAACAAAATCACCTATTTGGTTGAACTGTATGAAATTGCTGACGTTTGACCAATTTTAACCCATGAAATGACATTTTCATATGATCAACCTACCCTCAGATGACAAATTTCACCTCCATTAGCCAAGTCCTCTGGAAAAATCAGCACAATGAACACAGCCCCTAAATTCATGTACGAAAGAAACATACTCTTCCAAATTTACTCGCAAGAAAAAACGCTAACCCCAGCACCTAAAAACATCAGCTGGTTCTAAAGTCGACACCCTGCATTTACCGAAGAATTACAAGTAAACTCTAAAAAAGAACAACAAAAATAACCTGAGCCTGAGTGAAGTATGATTGTCACTAAGTTCAGTGCTACTGCTGCTCCCTAATTGGCCATTTCCTCTTATCTCGGAAGGCTAGTTCACTTTGCAGACGCAGAGCAAGGGCGGCAACAGTACTGCCAAGGTCCCGCAGGCTTTTACCTCCGGTAATGTTTACACCTGCCACCTGCAGTTATCTCCCCCACTAGGCTGCCATCGCCTTCTTACAGCTTTCCCTTATAGTGCTTTTCTTTCCCGATATGCTTGAAATATTGGCACATTAAGGCTGCAGAAACAAAGCCTTAGGTTGAATATCCCTCTCTCTATATACATTCTGTCTATATCTGTCTACCTATAAATATCAAGAGATTACTGTTTTAAAAGAAAACATACTTCTAAAAGTGTTTACTATCATTTCTTCTAAATGCTATTTTCTCAGAGTTATAAAAGATATTTCAGAATTGGCAAATTATGTTGAGTTTTCAGAAAACATGAAAAGATTCACCATTTATAAAGTATTGGCTACTTGAAACTATAGTAAGCACTATATTAATAATTGTACTACATCTATAGAATGTAGAGTATGTATGTGTGTATGCGTAAACACACACACACATACTATTTGGGATGAGGAGAATGAAATGCAAAGGGATAAGTAACAGCCTAAAATTACACAACTAACAAATGGGGCAGTCAGAATTCAAACTAGATTTGTCTAACTCCAAAATTCACACTCTTACCTACTGCACTCCAAATGGGCCTCGATGAACCAGAAGACTGGCCGCCAAGTGCAGCTGTAATGCGTGAATACAAAGAAATATTTGGGAACTTAAGTTTTCATAAATGTTGAATTTCACAAACATTGAATTCACTTCAGCCTCTAAGTCTGACATGCCAATTTTCTGGCCATTATGTCATAAAGTGATTCCAAATACACAGAGAATAAAGATAGGAAAGCTAGGAAAACAAAAATCATTCTAACATAGCGTAAAATGATAAAGCGTTTATTTGATAGGGAAATGGGTGAAGAAGGAAGAAAGACAGGCTTAGAGGAAAGCTAGAGGCTCATCTCCAGTTAAAGAACACCTCTTACTTTGCCATGTGTACAAATGTCTGATTCTTCCTGGATCCATATGGCAGCATTGATTTTTTTGTGAAGTGTGACTTCTACCATAGCTTAGTCAACTTTAAAGAAAAGTTAAAGATGCAAAACTAGAAATTTTCCAGATTGTTCATTTGAAACAATTGAAAATAACTTGTTTCACTTCTGCAAGAAGCCTCCTCTGATGGCTACTGTTGTGATGACTATAGCCTCTGAACTTCTTAGCCCTCATTGCCTGTCCCAATCATGTGACACATATATCCTGATACTATGCTATGTTATTATATTATTACTATTGTTAATTACTCTATGAGTAAAATTTGTCTCACAATGAGATCTTGATCCCTTGAATATAGAAATCAAGATATCATTTGGTAAACTTTTCACTAAGGTATAGCAGGTTGATGTTTGCGATACCACTTTATCTGTAAAAAAAATAAGGTTAGAAATGACATTTAAATTCTTCAGTACTCTGAATAACAACAATCCTGAATAAGAACACTATTTTGTTCTCTTCCCTCTCTCTTTTTTTGCTTTAATTTGTTGGTATTTGAATTTTACTCACATTCCCAGGAAAACTGTATTAAACGTCACTCTGGTCTAAATTAATCAGTCAAAGAAGAAAAAATTATTAAAGAAAAATTCTAAGGGTCAGCCCGGTGGCCTAGTGGTTAAGTTCAGCACACTCTGCTTCAGCGGTTGGGTTCACAGGTTCAGATCCTGGGCACAGACTTTACACCACTTTTTAGCGGCCATGCTGGGGTAGCAACCCACAGACAAAATAGAGGGAGCCTAGCAACAGATATTAGCTCAGAGTTAATCTTCCTTAAGCAAAAAGAGGGAGATGGGTCACAGATGTTAGCTCAGGGCAAATCTTCCTCAGCAAAAAAAGATAAAAAATAACAATAAATTTCTAAAAGTATCACAATTTTATGAAGCATATAAATAAAGAAGAAAATTAAAAGGTAATTTTTAATTGACCAATAATTTAAAGAGCTTGACATTTGTGACATGCTTCAAAGTTTATCATTAACACTTTTTTTAAATTAAACTATTTGAGATTTAGGATATGGGTCTTTATTTAGAGCAAACTGTTCTTGCCTCTTTCTTCTCATTCGATTCAGTTCAGGTTCATATTATCTTTGGTCTCATTGGTAGACTACTTCAGACCAGTCTTGACTGTGACTTCATACATGTACGTCATTCCTTGTTCATTCCCTCTTTGTTCTGTTTTCTTCCTCACTGTATGCCTTAATTCTCCTTCTGTCCAACCCAAACTGTTGGTGACAGGCTGGGCAACTGTCTCAGGCTTTATTTTCCTTAATTTGATCATTGGTTTACAATTTTTCTTCTGCTCACTGAATAGGACATCTGGCCAAACTCTATTTGTCAGTAGATAACTCCTTAACTCTGGGAAAATAGCTAACTGAACTGGTTTTTAAGGCCACCAGTCTAAGTCTAGTCTAAATCTTCTCTATCTGGTTTATCTTACTGATTTGAACACATTTTGTTGATTCTTCTCTAACCAATCTTGACTTTTTTCTTTCCATTTTTTTCTCTTTTATTTCTTCTTCCCAAACATTGTTTTTAAATTATAAATGTTAGTTCCTTTACATAAACTGTCATTCTGTCTCTTTAATGCTGGCAAATTAGCTTTCCTTTAAAAAATCAAAACGTCTTCCTATCTCCAAACATTTCTGAATAGTCAATCTGTATTTATGGGAAAGAAGATGAACTTTCAAGTCATATATTTATAGGATCAAATGCTGTCTTCACTACTTCTTAGCTATGAATCCTTGAGCAAGTTAACTAACTTGACACTTGGATTCCGCATGTCAAAATGGGGCTAATTGCATGCACTGTATAGGATTCTGGTGAGAAGTGAATGACAGGCAGGGTATAAAATGCCTCCTAGTCCAGTGCCTTGTACATGGCTGGCATTCAAACAGGGCTTCTCCTTTATTCTATTTCACAATTTTCTCTAGTGCTCATTTGACTTTTCGGCACACAAAGACACTCACATATATAGTACAAAATGCTATCATGCACCAAATCTCAAAATAATTAACATACAAGTCTACCTCATGGGTTTAATTTAGTTTCAAAAGCACACTTATAAACTTAAATAGTTCTAGACAAAGTCAATAAAAATATACTTAGATATCTAGCCCTAAGGGGAAAAAGGACCAGCTTCTCTATTAACATCCTAACACTAAAATAAAAGTGTTCAATGGCTCAAAATAAACATTTCTGGACTTTAACTCCAGGATAATAAAATAGTATACCTATGATATGTCACTAAAAGGTACAATGCTTGAAAATATTGTTTGATAATAATAATCATATTGATTTAGTCTATCCAAGTAATAAAATTGGATTATATAAATCAGTTCTTAGAATGTGATAGTAGAATATATTTATTGCTTCCATTGCATATTATACATCATATATTTCCTGTGATAGAGTCAAGATTGACTTGGAATTTGAATAATCAAAATTCAGAACATATTTATATAATGTATGTCAAATCATAGTTGTTCATTTTAATCTCCTTCATTTGGCCTGAATATTCTCATACCTGAAATATTAGCAGCAATATATTTTAATTTGATTATTTAAATGTCTAAAACTTACATACTGTATTCTAAAAGCTGGAAAATCTGTGATTTGAAGAACAAGTTTTACTGCCATATTTTCATTTGGCAAAAGACTCGTACCAAAAGAATGTATATCATTTCAAAGATTTGGGGTCTCTAAAAATGTCTCCGAGGCAAGCACACATATTTCCTTGACAAATGTGCACATTTTTAATTTTTTTAGATATTTCTTTAAAATTCTAAACACTTTACTCGCTTTCATTTTTCTTAAGAGAAAAATCTGATTAGCCCAATTTTTTAATTAGAGTGTCAAAAATCCCAGGAAAGTTCATCAATACTTTTGGAGCTATAATCAATGCCTTTTAATCAGAATATGAGCTCCTTAGAACTCTAATATAAAAAAAGTTACCATCTCTTTGTGTAATCAAAATTAGGAAACAACGTATGCATTTAGAACTTAACTATGAGGCAGAAATTAATTTACATGATGAATACCTAGAGACTGAGAGAGAAGGAAAGAAAGAAAGAGAGTCAGAAAGAAAGAAAGAGAGAAGGAGAGAGGGCGAAAGGGACGAGGAGAGACAGAGACAGAGAGAGACAGTAACAGGAATGAAAGAAGGAGAAAGGAAGGAAGGAGGAAAGAAGGAAGGAGAGAAAGAAAAAGGAAGAAAGAAAGGGAAAAAGAGATCTGTATATCACATTTTTAAAAACTTAATATACGATGAGTGGCATAATCATCCTGTTTTTGACTCTTATTGGGAAAGGGCAGCTCACGAACTTACAAGCAGAGATTGTTACATTAAAGCAATTTCAATGCTCTAATAGAGGGTTATGTATTTGCAGTGGAAAGTTACTTGAATTTCACACTATAGAGCTGTTAGTGGTAAGTAATTATACAACTGTATTTCCAATGATGGAGTCCCATCGCTGTGCTTGTTCCCTTCCCAGTGGAAAATATCTTGTGAAGCAAAGAGTGGCTAAGGGATTCAAGAGGAGGAAAACACATACCATAAAATATAATTAAAAATTGTGGAGGCTGCATATGACAAGAATAACCATAAAAAACAGATACAAACCAGCTGGCTGTTAACAACTTCTGAGTTATAAAAATCTTAAACCTGCTGTAAAGCACTCAATTCGATTTACATAACCACAGAGCTGACATTCCTTTTAGGCTCCTCTGTTGGGGATTATTTTGACATGTTTTAAAGCAACATAAAAAGCAACTGTGAAAGGAAGACATGTATCATCTTACACAGGAATTCATTCCTGCCTTAAGACTGGACTTTCATACTTTAATCTGAACCTCTTTCCTTGAACTGGAAAATATCTTTAATGGACACTGGCTGTCCGATTTTACAGCATTACTCTTCGGATGCTCATATTTCTAATAACATTGATGCTTTCCCTGTGTGTGTTGTGTATTTGAGTCACTGGCCTTACACAATTTCAGCTCAGTGGTACGCATCCAAGAACCAATATCCATGGTCTATAAGAAGGGAATAATATTTTGGTCAACCATGACCAAAACAACTATAATTTCTTAGGAACCTAATGATGCAGACAGCATTCTACAAAACTAACATAGCTTGCTGTAGGGAATTAAAAATAAACAAAATAAAATAAAATCAATCGTACACTGAGTGAAGTTTTGATGTATAAGTGCTGGCAGCAGAAATTGCCCAGAGCACAAAATGAGCTCCGCCGTTTGATAATTTGCTTGATTCACTATGTTGTTACATGCAGGGCATTTTATGCCTGACTTATATTTAGTCCAGCCACCTGCTTAATGTTAGAAGGGTTATAATTATATACAAGGGTTTTGACCATATAGCATGTCAATATTTCAGATCTGACACAAAATATGTATATTCATTTGAGGTTTAACCATTAGAAATATTTTTAGTAATAATCTGATCTACAGTTGTAGTAAATCACAAAATCATTCTATTTTTACTAGGAATAAGGTAAGCAAACGTATTGGGGTCATGCAACAATAATGGCCCCTTACATGAATACAGCAGAAAGTGCAGAGGCATGGAGTTACAGATTCAAGTTCTTGACCTGTCATTTTCTAGCTGTTCTGATTGTGAGCAGCAAACCTGGGTCCCACTTCCTTCATCTGTGAATTGGCGTTTTATCACGTACCACAAAAAGTTATTGGGAGATAATATGATATAATGAATGAATGAATGAATGAATGCTTTAAAAATAAGTTAGAACTTTAAATGAATTTCTATAATAATCTTCTAGTTTAAATGGAAGCTTCTTTTTGCTGTTAGATTGCCTTAGCAGTTACAGTTAGTCTCAGATTATTTAGAACAGAAATTATAAATATGCAAAAGATAGGGGCTGGCCCCATGGCAAGGTGGTTCAAGTTCCATGCACTCTGCTTCAGCGGCCTGAGTCTGTGGGTTTGGATCCCAGGGAAGACCTATTCCACTAGTCAGCCATGCTGTGGACGCATCTCATCCCACATACAAAAAGTAGAGGAAGACCGGCACAGATGTTAGCTTAGGGAGAATCTTCCTCACAAAAAGAAAAAGAAAAAGCAAAGCAGAGAAATCAGCTGAGTTTGGTATGGAAGAAATAATAATGGGTTCAACTTTAGTCATTGACAAGTTTGAAATGACAACAGGAAATTCAAGTGCAAATATCCAATATCTAGTGATGGATGTAAAATAGTTTGGAGAGTATTGTGGATAAAAGTGATGATAATAATGAAAAAGGACATAAGATCATTATAGAATAGATTCTGAACAGTGAAAACAAAAAGATAAACTTCAAAATCTCTCCCTGTTTTTCCTGTTTATTGTAAAGTGTAACAGTAATACTTTTACTGCATTGTTTTGTCTTCAGTAAATATGAACTTAATCACTGGAAAAATTTCTGAGTACATAGCAAAATCAATTTCCTGGGGTCTTTTAAATTTAATTTATTAGGTAAAATAGAATGTTTTTATTCTTTTCTTGCCTAGATCTGCCAAAGGATCAGGAAAGAAGTATCAGGAAAAAGAATGAACACTATTTAACCTGTGACATGCAATTTTGCAACCGTTTCTGCACGATGGAATGATTAATGAAATAGTACTCAAATAGACAATCATGTATAAAATTATCCAAATTAATACATCTAAATACGATTTAATCAAATCTGTATAGTTCAGATTTCAAGCAACTAATTCAACAATTATATTGCTTCCTTCTAATAGCGAAAAGGAACATAAACTTATGCAACTTGCTGTATTATATGTTTACAAAATAAAATGTCAAATGAAAAGTTTTAGGTAAAATGAGTTCTTGAAATTAAGTTCATTTTTATTTTGTTGGCATATTGAATCTTGGCACTAATGAACATAATAACAAGACTTATAAAATTATTCTAAATGTAAAAAAATCCCTCCACAACATACCAAGGAGAGGTCAGTCAAGACATTTATAATGAGACATCAAAGCCAGGCCGTCCACTCAGTTTCTAAGTGGGCTAACATTTGGAACTTACTTTTTTCCCACTGTAAGCCTTTCTCTTTCATGAGTGGAATTCATTTGTCCAGTCCCACCTTCTAGAACAATGGAGAATTAATCTATATCGTTTGTTAAATATCCAAAGATAGTAATCATGTCCTTCCTCTAACGTCCCATTTCTTCTCTAAATATCTTCATTTCCTTCAACCAAATAAGATAACTCAGTTCTGATTACCCAATTTGGACAAATTGTTTTCTATTGTGACCTGTCAAGACATAACAACCATAAATGGACACAACACTGTTGATATGCTCTAAGGAAGGCTGCTGCCAAAACAGTACAATATGTAGAGCTCATTAGCACCCACATAATTTGTCAAATTTAAAATGGACTTAAGTGAATCACCATGTTGGCAATAGTACCTTGAGGTTTTATTTCCAGGTGCAAAAAGTTGTACTTAGGGGAAAAACATCAAATGTTATTGTTAAAAGTGTCCAAGGTGAAATGGATTGGTGAATACATGTTTTCAAAAAATTATGATCAAATATAATAACCATAAATGGACACAATGCTGCTGATAAGCATGCCAGGCTGTTGCATAGTGATTTAGGAGACAGGCTTGGCAGTCAGGTTAACAGTCTTGAGCAGGAAAACTCAGTGCCAAAATTTATTCATCTGTAAAACGGAAACCATAACAACTACCCAAAGACATATTATAGGGATTAAATGAGCTAATACATGTAAAAGGATATGTAACTCAAATATACTAAGTCCCAAGAGCTGGTAACAATTACTAATGCTCTAATGATCTGAAAATCACCATCCATTAATCAGCCAATGATTGCCTTGAATCTTAGTCACACCACACTCTGTGATCAATGTAAAACCCTACCATTATTTTTTCGCAAAAAATGTTATCAGATTTATTTTTCACAGGCTTGTGTTACACAAATAAATTTTTGAGTCAAAGCATACCCATTTAAAGCTAACATCAAGTGTCACTTTCCATAGTGATGACAGTGATCATCCCTCTAACCCCTAGTTTTCTCTTCCTCTTTAGAAAACCTATAATGCTTTTGATAGCTCTTTGGTAACTGCCACTTTGTACCTTCAATTACAGTTTATTGAGTGACAATGTCATCCATCTTTGTAACTCCTAAAACTCATGATAAGTATTTGTTGAATACACTAATGACCAATTCTATAGTGTATTTTCCACAAATGACTTTTGATATAGTTATGAGTATGTTTCATGATAAAAATAACAAATATTCATTTCAAATTAGCTGCAAGTTTAAGACATTATATTTAATAACTATATATCTCTTACTTACTTAGAAATTAGGGATGTGTGTGAACGTGTGTGTGTGTAACTTCTCCAACTGAGAAAAACACTTATCAGAAGTGGATGGAGGAATTAAAAGTGGGACAATAATTCACAAACATCAACCAGTTATCTTTGGCTACTTTGTTTCTCTAATCAGATTTTAGCCTCTGATAAACTCAAAGTTTCATTAACAACCCTGACATTTAAACTTTTTTAAATAAAACTCAAGAAGAAGAGGAAAAGAGGAGAAGAAAGCAAAAAAGCTAAGTTGAGAGGATAGATAATTTAGGTTTGGAGAACAGAGCCTGGGTTCATATGAAAAACATGGACAGATCTTTAATGCAGCAGTTAGATGTCTTCTGGTTAAAGGGTTACTGGAGAAAGGATTTAAAGGTTAACAGCTAAACAATTTCACAAAAACTACTATATCGTTGAAAGGGAAACTCAGGCTCAGAAATTTAAGCTAATTACCAATGTCATACATATATTTAGTGTTTGAGGTTAATCAAAGATCCACATCCCCTTGAGAGCCCGATTTTATAGATTCCCAACTCTAGATTCTGTAACTCACTAAGCTTTTAGAGGGAATACACATAAGAAATAGAGATTCTAGAGATTCCAGTTGCTCAATTTTTTTTAAACCAATTCATCATTCATTTGCTAATCGTTGATATAATTTGCATGGCCATCTCAAATAATACAGCCATGCAGATTTCCAAAGAGTGCGATATATAAAGATCATTAACTCTCATATAATTTTTCAAATCTAAAAAGGATTTAAATGAATCACTTATTGGCAGCAGTAGGTTGAGGTTTGATTCCCCGATGTAAAGTCTTAGTTAGGTTGCAAATACCAAATCTATTGTTGAAAGTCTCCTGTGTGAAGTAGATTGGTGAATACACGTCAAAAAAAATCATGATCAAACCTGGCACTTTTGTTGACAGACTTTGTAGTGAGGTCGAAGGTGTAATTAGGCCAGAAAATTACTTTCTCACTACTAGAATTGTTCCCTTCAGGTCTTGAGTTATCAGTCCAGAAAATTTCATTAAACACTAAATTCACTTTAAGACAACTGTCAAAATTAAGCAGAGGTGAGTCAAGTCAAGGTCCTAATATTCAAATCTTTCATTTGGATTTTGAGATTCAATGTAAAATAAAAAATGCCATAGATTCATTTTTCTATCAAGACTAAACTTTTTGTAAATTTCAGAAACAACTTCTTTGCTGCTGGAAAACAAGATGAAGCTAAATAACAGAATAAATGTAGAATTTGAAATGCTTAATAGTGATACATCATTGAAAGGATTTCCATTCCCTGTTCATGGAGATCTCAATGTGAAAATGGTAAAAATTCAAGTACTCACAATTATTATGGATACAATGCAAAGGAGAAAAAGAAAGAATCACAAACCCAGGTTTTGAAGATTGATATGAAATTTGGAATGATACTAATGATGGACCTGTGAATTCACCATTTTTACTTTAAAATAACTCTGAGATGGTGATAGTATATTTATAAACAACTGGTTCACTAAATTTTGAAGAGTAGCAAGACAGAATATTTTGGTACATATTTAGAAGATAAGTGAGCAAGGACTCAGCATTAATAAACAAAAAGAAAATATATGTTACATGACAGTGGAATTACGAGTGATGTTTATCTATATTTCAAAATATTACAATAATAACAAGAATTAAATATTTGAAATATAGCTTCAACTATTTTGCCAATTATATCGAACAGTTTAGTGTTTGATAAAGCATACTGAAAAGTATTTCTATAATTTTTGGAGTCAAAGAGCCTACATTGAACTGCCCTTTGATGCCTGACTCTTACATTGCTTCAATCAGGTAATACAGCAATTGAACAAAGAAGAAATAGCAGAGAGGTTTACCACTAATGAGGAACAGGGTAAATGAAGACCCAAAGAGTCAATGATTAATAAAAGTTAAGAAATTAATTTTTTCGATTATTTAGAGTAAAATAGCATGCTTGGAACTTACAGGTAACACTATATTGTGCTTAACTATTCATAAAATTCAGAAATTAATAGCATGAAACACTTGTCGGTTAGTTAGCACTATGCTATTTAACAAAGTGCAATGAAAAATAAAGCTTAATAGGATTTTCCACAAACACTTAGTAAAGGGATAGCTAGGTTAGAACTGAAATTTAAACATAGTGGCTTATTAAGAAACTAAGCTTGATTATGAGTTTTGAAATATAATTTTTAACATCTCTCACTCTATCCTTTTGCTGCCCGTATACTAAGCCTCCAAATTGTGGCACTGAACACCTCAATTCTTTAAAATATAACTATTTTAAAATAATACTTAAGTTTCCACCCAATATTCACAGAGAAATATAATATTAAGGGTGATATTATAATATAGATTGGTGACTAGAATGCCTACAAGAATTTGATTTATCTGTCCAATATGTGAAGTTGTATTTGATTTATCTGTCCAATATGTGAAGTTGTATTGTGAGAAGTTTTCCAAATTCAGTTCAAGCATGTTAATGAAAATTTGGAGCATTCTTTAATAATTTGACTATATCCTTAAAAAAAAATCTTTATTTCAATTCATGCTGTTTCAATTCTACTCAAAATATGGATGGTACCTAAAGAGATTAATGCATTCCTTGGCCTGGATGGTGCAGTGATAACAGAATTTAAAATTATCCATTGCTGAGTTCAATCCCCAAGTGAACTCTTCTGTTCAACTTGAGCAGGTTATTTAAATTGTTTGTGCCTTAGTTTACTTGTATGTAAAGTTGGATAAACCATATCTCCTTCATAGTCATGTCTCCCGACATGAGAAATAAATTACATCTTTAGCTATTAGCAAATTTCGTACCACGTAATAGTTACTCAATAAATGTTTGCACTCCCCGTTATTTTAACCAATTAACTGTAGTGTTTGATTAAATTATTTTTAATTTAACAATGCTTTGACCAGATACCATACTAGCAACTGAACATAGAATGGTGAAAAATATAGACATACATATTGTTTCTATATATAAAAGTACTAGGAACTGCTCAGTAAAATGCACATGTATCTGATAAGTTGGTTTTGTTTTTCTCCAGTGTATGGTATATATAGCAAAGTCTTATAATAAATATACAATATAACTGCAAGAATATCTATAGAAGAGTACAAGAAGTACCATGTAGATGAACTCAACCAACTATTTGGATGCAAATTTCAAAGATTTTTCACTTGGGAAAATATTCTCTTTTTGTGTTTTACATCTGTAATATGGCCAACGTTTTTCTAAGCCAAATGATTTGGATTATAAATTTGAATAAGCTTTTAAAAATGTTTTCTAAAAAGTAAAGCTCTCTTTGAATGTATTCATAGGGTTTCCTAATACGTTACTTAAGAAATGCACATTTTATTTAAGAAATCCATGCTAACTTCTAGAGGAAATAAGAAATGAATTGAAAATACAACGATCACTAATAAAAAGATGACAAAAATATGTCAAAATAATGAAGAATCACACATGCTAGTTAATGTGGCATTTTAGGAACAAAACTAAGTGAGATTAAGGAAAAAATGAAGCAGCTGCTGTTGGCAAAATATAGGCACAGATTTTTTTTTTCATATAGAATAGGAATAAATATTTACATGAAACAACATAACAAAGTATTTTCAATAATATTTTGCGAAAAGAAACTGGAGAAAATATAGCAGCACACTCAATTCTTTACACAGCTAAGATCTCACTTTAAATCTCTCCGATTCTTACAGATAAAAGAAACATGGACAGATAATGGTAGTCCATTTCACATGTGTTTAATCATAATGCTGAAATTTAAGACATTAAGGCATAGGAACCCCAGAAGCAACACATTTCATTGAATTCAGGCCAAGAACAACTGTGGTCTAGGCAAAATTAGCTGGATGGACATTCAAGGGAAACTGAAGATTACTGCTGAGAATATGGAATACTCTATTAATGAGAGTGATGATGCTGACCAGTTTTATGATCAATTTAAAGAATATCAAAAGAAGTATCCTGCCTGTTTCATTAAAATAACAATATTGGTATATTGGCGTATTTCTACAATGTCTACCTTCCACTAGTCCTCTCTCATTGATACATATAGTATTTTATTATAGATGATTGATGTGAGGCTCATTGCAATTTCAAAAATTCATAGAATATTATTATGTCATGAAATCCATGCCGAGAAAGCAATTGCTGTTATAAATCAAAAAGACAACTCATATGGACAGGTCATATGGTAACGGGTTCTCCTTGGAATGGTATCCTTAAATGTAATTTATTCAATAAGTTAACTTAAAGGTTAGGTATGATGAGATGCATCTCATGCTCAAATAACTTCAAAATATTGTTATATTGTAATATTAAGAGATTAATTTTCTTGGAATTTGGAGATACTTGCATTTATATTCATTTGAAGCAACATGGTTCCACGCAATTCTTGTTAAATGTTTTCCCCCTAGTATAATTCTCTAGAAGGATTTCATTAAGCAATATAAAATAATAGACAATACAAAGGCATTTACTGCTTTAATAGATGAATGAAGATATCCAAATCGAAAAGCAGATTTTGAAAACCTTCACAACGCTACATTTTCACATTTAGAAAATAGTTTTACACTAGACGGTTTAATAGAGGAAAGAAGAGCTCAAATACTGATTTCTAGGGAATCACGTGTTACTAGAGGGATTAAATCTTTCCTTGACTTTCATACTGAATATTACATATGTTTAAAGAGAACCTTGATGATATAACATCACACTTGTAAGTCTAACCAAAAGTAGCAACTTATAATTTCATAGCCCTTTGTAATAGACAAGTCTTACATCCCCTTTAAACCTTAAAAACTCAAAACTGTTTGTCATATGCTTACATCTGAGAAAACAAACTCAAATTATTAGAAAATATATATTTAAAAAAATAGTCCCTCCACATATATTTGCATTTCTTAGATAAAAACTAATGGATATATGTTTGATGGAATGATAGTCCATCAAAGGATTTGATGTAGAAGGCATTTCAGTACATTAAATATGAATCACAAAATTCTATATACTATGATGATCAAAAAGCAATCATTGACATGAGAAGAGGATTGTATCAGGGGAAAAATATTTTATTTGAGCTAATTGGAAGATACAAAGTAATTTTTTAAAAACTGAGGGCTGGCCCAGTGACATAGTGATTAAGTTTGCATAATCTGCTTCAATGGCATGAGGTTCATGGGTTTACATCCCGGGTGCAGACCTACACACTGCTCAAGTCATTGCTGTGGCAGCATCCCACATATAAAATAGAGGAAGACTGGCACAAATGTTAGCTCAAGGACAATCTATTCCTTAGTCAAAAAGAGGAGGACTGGCAACAGATGTTAGCTTGGAGCCAATCTTCCTCAGCAAAAAACAAAAAAACAAAAAAAACTTGGGGCCAGCCTGGTGGAGTAGTAGTTAACTTCACACACCCTGCTTTGGCAGCCCAGGGTTCACAGTTTCAAGCCCAGGTTCGGACCTACACACTGCTCATCAAGTCATGCAGTGGCAGCATCCCACATAGAAAATAGAGGAAGACTGGCACAGATGTTAGCTCAGCAACAATCTTCCTTAAGCAAAAAGAGGAAGATTGGCAACAGATGTTAACTCAGGGCCAATCTTCCTCACAAAAACAAAACAAAACAAAACAAACCTGAGGAAATGATTACAACCTGATGCCATAAATATGGAAAAGGACCTATCATTCCCAGAAATGCTATGTTCAAACAGAGAGATAAATAACTGGCATTCATATTTGGAACAAGACAAAACAAGGCAAAAGTCCTGTTTTGAAAATCATCATAATAAAACTAAATATCTTGCTATTTAAGGCTCTGCAAAGCATTTTGTGATCCATTAGCTCCTTTGTTCTTTACAAACTCCCATGAAGTAGGAGATAAGGCAGATCTCCTGATGTTTGGTTTATAGATGGTAAAGTAAATAGTTCAGAAGGCAGCAAGATGTAGGAAAATAACCAGTAAATTGGAGTCAGAAATTTGAATGGAAAACTGATTCTAGTACATAATAGTGAAACTTTGGACAAGCCTGATAGCATTTTTTTCCTCTTCTCCAAAATGGTGTTTTAGGTACCAGAACCTATCTTGTGATGACTGAATAAGTGAGGCCAGATAGTGTTGGTCAAGGCCACATTGCTAGCAAGTGATGAGGAAGAGAACAGAAGCCAGACTTTTCAGTTCCAAGTTAGGAGCCAAGTCACAATGACATGTTGTTTGAAAAATACATGTCCTTTAAAGAGAATCATAACCTACTCATCATATTCTAAAATCAGCAGAGATAAACGAATCAAGTCCGTGCTGGTCTTCTCTAGGAATCAGGCTTATGGCAACTTTAATTAAATGTGAAATGGCACAAAAGAAGATCTTGAAAGAGTTTAGCCTACTTTATATATCCTTCGCCATATATCAACAAGTGAACATGATAAAAAGCTCCCACATTAATTATACTGACTACTTCCTTAATGAAGTGCAAAAGTGTTTGCATAATCTGATTCAATTTATTGAATTAGGTTACAGTTTTATCATTTTGAAAACCAGCTTCATTGTTTACTTTACAGTATATGTCAATTCATTTCCAACAATTAAATAGCACAGTATACTGCTGTAATCAATTGAAAGCAATCTCCATTTTTAAGATCTACTACCATTTGTAGTGTGCATATTTCTGAAAGCAACATATGACAGTTTGAACACATAACAGTAGCACTGACACTTCATATCCTTAAAGATTATTCTGCCCACAAAAGAAAATTTATAAGATGAATTCATTGTCATTAAGGCCTGAAAAGTAAACATATAAAAACTAAAATTAGTGTTAACTTCCTCTATTAGGAATATCTGTAGAGCACATTTATATCAATCCAAATAACTTGCCAAATTTCCTAAACCTGAACTATACGTTTAAAAAGTTATCAGTTTTATTCTTAAATCCAATGGACATGACATGAGCATAGAAAGTCAGCAATAATAATCAATAACACTTAGCCTATTTAATTACAATAATAATATTTTGTCTAGTTTCATCATCTGCAAAATGCTGCTGTAAATTGTGTCATTTGAAATTCATGGCAATTCAATAAAAAAATAATTTTGATATGATAAAAAGGTTCTTTCTTACAAGTGAAGGACGTAAAGCATCAAAATATGTGACTGGCTCAATTATTACACATTTAAAAAGTGGTGTGATTGGAAGAGTGCTTTGATTTTCAAGAACTGACTCCTCTCTTGGGGACTTTATTTTTTTAATTGGAAAGTCAAATAAAAGTAGTGATTTATAGTAAAGTTCAAGGTCTTTCATTTAAATCTGTTTAAGAGTTCATGTCTTTATACCATCATTTCTGATGATCTCTATTGGTTAAAATAATTCTATCTTTTCCACTCCTAGTTCCAAATCCTACCACAGCTATAAGTATTCCTTTGTATTATACTCAATGATTGCCCTTTCCTCCTGTCTGTTAATTTTTCAGCGATGGACCCCGTCATGGAGTGCTCATGAAAGAACAGCAGAGAGGACAAAGAAGGAAAAGCATTTAAAAACTTCTTTTAATTGGAAAATAAAGTATATGTTAGGCTACCATACTCATAGTTTTACCTATGAGTTAACTAACTCATCCATGAAAACCAGTGTAACAAATAGTATGATAGATTATAAATATGAAGCATTCATTTCAAAAGTAACTTTTAAAAACTATCTTAAAAACTATGAAAGAAGAGCCAGCCCTAATAGCCTAGTGGTTAAAGTTCAGCCCACTCCACTTTGGTGGCCCAGGTTCAGTTCCCCAGTGAGGAACCACACCACTGGTTTGTCAGTAGCCATGCTGTGGCGGTGGCTCACATAGAAGAACTAGAAGGACTTACAACTAGAATATACAACTATGTGCTGGGGCTTTGGGGAAGAGAGAACAAAAGAGAGGAAGATGGGCAACAGATTTTAGCTCAGGGTGAATCTATCCCAGCAAAAACAAAACTGTGAAAGAATATAAGAATATAAAACCCTGAAGGAAAGATATCCTTTAACTTGAAAAGCAGCATATCAAATTTGGAAGAATAATTCAAAGTAAAATAAAATGGAATCATCAAATTTCATAATTAGAAGGAAACAAGACAGTCTTATTCAATCTACCTCCCTCCAAAGCAAAATTACTTTCAAACTTCCCCTAATAACAGTGAGTACTAAGAGAAGAAATGGATGGCTGATGGTCAGGGAGGGAGAGAATTTTTTTTAAACTATTACTCTTTTGTACCATGAACAGTATGGCCTGTAAAAATTAATTAAATATAAAACTACAACTAACAATTTTTCGCCTCACTTTCCTCTTGAATGCTTCTGTCAGAAGGAAAAGTTAAGGTATTTTTGCTTTTTTTTTTTGAGGAAGATTAGCCCTGAGATAACTGCTGCTGATCCTCCTCTTTTCACTGAGGAAGACTGGCCCTGAGCTAACATCCATTCCCATCTTCCTCCACTTTATATGTGGGACACCTATCACAGCATGGCGTGCCAGGTGGTGCCATGTCTGCACCCAGGATCCGGCCGGCGAACCCCGGGCAGCGGAGAAGCGGAACATGCCCACTTAACCGCTGTGCCACTGGGCCGGCCCCTAAGGTTTTATGAGTAATACGTTCTACTCTTAGCCAATTCTCCATCTAGCAAGCTTCTTTCTTATGGAAGCCAATGCAGATGTCTCTGTAATTATTGTCTATCAGTTAGATTTCTGTCCTTGGAAGAGCACAGTGGAAATTTACACTATCATCAAATTTCAGACCCTCTGTAAGTCTTCTTAAGACTAAACGTTGCCATCATTTCCAAATCTCTATCGTTTAGTCTATTCGCTTAAGGGTCACCAGTTGGTCCTACCAAAAATTGTGGTGCCATGACTGAATATAACATTCCAGATGTCATCTGAAGTGCAGAGTAAAATAGTAATGTTGTTTCCCTTTATCTGAACCTTACATTCTTATCCATTAAGCTTAGGTTTACATTACCATTTTCAGAAGCTCTATCGCAATGTTGGTTTATATGATTGTGTAACCAAACAAAATCCTTCAGTGTGTTTCATGCAGAACGTTTTCAGAGCAGGTCTTAAGTTCATTCATGACTAGGGCAATAAACGTTTTAAGAAACTGAATGCAAGTTAATACTGCTATCTTTCTGACATTTGCCAAATTCTCTTGAAATGCTTGGTCCTGTCAACACTTTCATTAGCAATTCTACTTCTTTGCAAAGAAGAGAGTAAAGTTGTAAAACTTACCCCCAAAATGCTTAGAAAAAATACAAAGAAATTCCGACACGATATAGTTAAATCCTTAACAACAAACCTGAAGCACATTATTAAGGAAAGGACTTGAGGCTTTGAAGTTAGGCTCAGAGTGGAAAGCCCAACAAAGACAGAGAAGGAGACTAAAGAAATGATTTTGTTTATCTTCTTTTGCCTGACTTTTGTTCTACAGCATCTTTAGGAATATTAAAAATGTATCTATAGCAGAGTTGGTTGTTTTTCCCGAATGAACAATATTTGTATTTCTCACTTCTCTTGGTTAGAGAGAGAAGTAGGATAGTAACAGCACATCCTACTGGCCAAGAAATTGCAGTGAGCAATAAAAGACAATATGTAAAACTAAGGGACTAGAACACTGTCTGAGAATCTCACAAATAAATGAATAATCCACAAAACTCCAGTTAATTCATACACCATCCACTATCATAATCAAAAGTTGACTCAAAATCTGATTTGATTTCTTAATGTAAATAAACTTCTCTTCTGTCAAAGGAGACATCATATTACCAGAAAAGAAGCAAATAATACCTTGCAATTAGTCAATTAAGAATATTAGCAATTTCATTACTGCAAATCTACAGAGAGAGAAATGTAGGTAGATTATACATCTTAGTATGGCCCGGTGTAAGCATTTAAGACTACAGAACTCAATAGAAACTTGCAAGAGAGAAACAAATTAGGGAATAAAGGACTGTAATTTTCTTCTAAATTCAGTAGATGAGAGGACAGTCCAGAAGTCCAGTAATATGTGGTTATTTACTCTAAGAGCTTAGAAAAAAAGATTTTTATGAATTTCTATGCTAGTAACAGACCCAAGGCATACTGTAACTTGACTGAAATAATCGATTATAATGTATATTACATATTTACTAAAATAAATATATTTATTATCTAGTTCCTCACACCAAAGCTGCATTTACATTCAGGTAAATTATAAGCTATATTTTATTCATATTTGTATTAAATTAGTTCTGTAGCAAGATAGGCAATACAATGAGGACTCTGATCCTTAAAGAAATGTATAATATAGTATATAATAGTGATATATATGTATATGTAAGTATTTTGAAAACTATGTTCTATGCTGCCATTTTATTCCTGCAAATATTGCTTCTCTAGAGCATCAATCTACAGATAAAATTTCATTAATTGTTGATGATAATAGTTAAAGGTCGCCGTCATAATGCATAAACAAGCAAATAAATAATGGCTTCTATTTACTTAGTACACCTTTAGGATCTGGACTCTGAGTCTTTAATTTGGAGCCTAACCATGCTTAACAGGATTTTATAAAATGCAATATAACACCAGTGTTTAAATTTGTAACTCTGAGGCATAATAATTCCTCTCAGAAATCCTTTACTAAACATATATTAGCCATATTCATTAAACAAACATTTATTTTGAATATATGCTTTGTGGCAAGCAATATTATATACTGGGATACCACAGTGAACAAAAATGGCTAAAATCCCCCAAAGGCTGTTTGTATGCATGTCTACCAAACCATGCTTGAGCCCCTCACAACACTGTGGGCAGTGACTTGCTGGGTGTGATAGGCTGGTAATGACTCCAAATTATGCCCACATCCTAACCCAGAGAACATATGAATACTACTTTAAGATTTTTTTGCAGATGTGTTAAAGATCTTGAGATGGGATTATGCTGGATTATCTGATGGGCTCTAAATATAATCACAGGTATCCTCACAAGAGAGAGGCAGAAGATTTACTTGTACATTTATTTTTTGGTGAGGAAGATTTGCTCTGAGCTAACTTCCATTGCCATTCTTCCTCTTTTTTTCTTGAGGAAGAGTGTCCCTGAGCTAACATCTGTGCTGATCTTCCTCTACTTTGTGTGTGGGTCACTGCCACAGCATGACTTTACGAGTGGGGTAGGTCCATGCCCGGGATCCAAACTCAAAGCCTGGGCCACCAAAGTGGAGTGCACTGGACTAAACCACTACGCCACAGGGTCAGCCCCAGGCAGAAGGTTTTATACACACACACAAAAGAGAAGGTAAAAGTGAGAGCAACGCAGCCACAAACCAGGGAATGCTGTCAATCACCAGAAGCTCAAAGAGGCAAGGAACGGATGCTCCCAAAGAGCCTTGGGAGGAAGTGTGGCCCTGCTGACACCTTGATTTGGCCCCGTGACACTGATTTTGGACTTCTCCAGAACTGTGAGAGAATCAGTTTTCGCTTATTTAAGTCACTAAGTGTGTGGTACTTTGTTACAGCAGCCACAGGACACTAATAAAATGCCTAATACAAGTTTTAAAACTAAATCAATTACATGAAGTCTAGGGTTTAGGCTGATCTTCTAAAAGGAAAAAAGAAGATATATTACTTTATTTTTCTTTCCAAGAAAAATATAAAGGGAATGCGCATTAACTACTTAGAAGATAAATGAACACTCTCAAAATGTCCAGTGATTATGCTTCACCAATGTTCCCTCTGTATAAATGCATGAAAACACGTACGTACGCATATAACATAAACATCAATGGTTTAAATAGTTTATAACATATTTACTCTTTGAGTAAAGCATTCAGTAGATTGTTATGTTTAATTTATTAGTGAAGACGATCAATCCATTTGTGGCTGTTTTACTTGTGCACTTTTCTGTTATCCTTATTTGAGTCTCCCCAGGGAATACAATGCTTTGTTATAATAAACTTCTCAACATACAGGACACATTTCCACACTCTGAATTTTCTCCTCAGAAATTGAAGTGTATAATGCATTTAGAATATTATCAATGTTGATAATACAAAAAGAGGTAGTTTGGATGTTATTGCTGGTTAGTTAGTAACATTTAGCAAGAAAAATAAAGAATATAAACTTTGAAAACATGTTTTTGAATTATACCTCCACTTGAGAACACTTTCATATGATCTTCTTTTTTAAGATAAGAATGTTTCAATGCGATTAACTCTGGATTAATATTGCCCTGGTCTAGTATTTTTTCCAAAGTGATAAAATTGCATTTATTAGCTCTTACCTTTTAAGCATAGTGCATACGTGTGTACAATTGCTTGCTTTATCCTGAAAGCATATCGGTTATGTGCCTACAAGATCACAGTGAGAGAAAGACATGTCCAAGAAACAAAACTATAAATCATTCATTTAATTTGAGAGTATTTGAAAAAAAATTTAGGTATTGGATAACTTCTTTTAATGTCAAATGAAAATATTTGGGACTCACTGAGTTACTCCTTAATACTTATATGAAAATTGTATTTCAAAACTAGCTTGCATTCTGCCCTAAAGACAAAATCAGGAAGTTGGCCAAAAACGCTAGCCAAATTGCACTCCTGGCACAAGAGGGGAGTATTTAGAATTCCTAAATAACTCTTTCCTTAATTGTAAAATACACATGATTCTATAAAAAGTATGAATGTTATTGGAACTCTGTTGCTAGGATGAATTTATTCCAAACTGGTATTTATTATCAAAAATGATTTATGACATGTGCTCAGTCCAAATAGATGTAGAGAGCGCTACAGGAGGTATTGCATTGTGAGACTCTACAAAGAACCTTCTTTCTTTCATTAACTTTCACTTCTGGTTGCTATGGCATCTGGTGACAACCATAAATTTGGAAAATTATCACCATCTGCCCACGCCCCCTTCTAAGATTACACACAGGCCCACTCAAGCAACCAAAATAAAAAACAAATAAAAACTCCATAGGCAATCTAAAAGTTTTTTTTTTTAAGTTATAGAAACGTAAATGCATAATATTAGAGCTGAGAAAGACATTTTTTAAAAACATAAAAACAGTCATATTTTTTCTGAGAAAACAGATGCCTCCAAGAAAGATTATCATTGAACTCCAATGTTCAATTTTTGAAAAGAAAAAATGAGGGAATTATTAGGAACAAATTGATAGGTTTTAATAAATTTGTCAAAATTAATAAATTTTCCTTTCCACGGGATGAATTTTGGCAACTTTAAAGGTAAATTTGCATCTTTTATGTTTTTCAAATGGTAATACTGGGAATACAGAAGTACAGGTCAATGTTCACAGGTAAGCTACAATTTAAATCTTAAAAAGGATTTGAAACTTGGGGGGGCAGGGCTGGTTCTTTTTTCTTTGTTTTCCTGAGGCTTACATGTCTGCTTGTTTTGCTAGTTTTAGAAGCATGATTTCCAACTCTTTTATAGCTACAGATATAACTATAGAATCTTGGAAAGAAATTTTTAAAATTTCAGACTTACAACTCAAAAACATAGTAGAATTGTGATCAAGCTAGTTTGTTTAATGTCAGCAATATTGAAATATAACTTTTTCACTGTTTAAAAAATAAATAACACACTTCACCTTCCCCATCTTAGGAAGAAAAAAATGACATTTTGTTGTTTAAAGAAAGTAACAAATGTAAGAAAAGAAAGTAGCAAATGTAAATAAAGTACTGAGACATAAAAGTCTATATGTCCATTTTGAATCCTATTCTCCCAAGGGACTAAGTACTCCTTGGGAGAAAAGTGTTACGCTCTTTTGGGAACTACAAGATTTCTTTAAAACATTAAATTACTAGCTAATGTTTTAAGATAGTAAATAATACATTCTCCAGGGGATGGAAAAACTATTCTGTATTCCCTAAAATCTAATCTTCTCCATCTAGAAAAGTTTTAGGGAAAAAGAGCAATCATATTAAATATATTAAGATAAGACCATTCAGGTGCAACAGTAAAACTTCCGGCAGCTTCAAATCTTTGGACCAATCTCTAAAAGTTGAAAGTAAGTCAAAGAGTCAATAGTGAGCTCACATGCCCTGTTTTAAAGGCATTCACTGGGCTCTATGGAGCACTGAACTGTCCAAGACCCACTTTTCAACCCAGTCTTCTCTCCTGGTGAGGCTCGATCTCCTCATCCTTCTCTAGAACATGCGTGCTTAAGGTCTTTTCCAATATAATTCTTAACAAGGTTAAGTGAAATTCTGGTTTCCGGGTTCACAACGTACTGGGAAGTTCAAAAGTAAAAAGGCATGTCTGAGTAGACAGCACAGCAACTGAAATATATGAAATGATCCTACTTCAAAAATGAAAGCCCATATTGATGAGTCAAATTTAAATTCTCTCCAGTGTCTCTGTTCACCAAGCCAGAGAAGTATGTAAGCTATTTCAGAAAGAGGTCTATCAAAAACGACTTAAGGGGCTGGCCGGTGGTGCAGCAGTTAAATTGGCACATTCCACTTTGGCGGCCCCGGTTTCACTGGTTTGGATCCCGGGTAGGGCTCTATGCACCGCTTGTCAAGCCATGCTGTGGTCGGTGTCCCACATATAAAGCAGAGGAAGATGGGCACAGATGTTAGCTCAGGGCCAGTCTTCCTCAGCAAAAAGAGGAGGATTGGCAGCAGATGTTAGCTCAGGGCTAACCTTCCTCCAAAAAAAAAAGGAATTAACTTAACAAAAATGACAATATTTTGATTTTGAGTTTTGGCTTTTGATCTTCAGTTATTTGGAAACTTCATTTACCCCAAAGTTACTTGACAGTGTTAATTATGCAAGGTCTTGCTATACTTAGAGTCTGACATCAACTTAATTCATCATTGCTTTGGTAATGAAGTATTTCTTGTCTTCACCATAAAAGATTGTGTTGGCAGACAATTTGGAACCAGATCTTCCCTATTTTAATATGAATACAATCTCGAATACTTTTTTCCCATAATAGTGATACGTGAGTGTCAACACAAACTTATCAAATACAGAATGATTGTGAAAATGATTATTTTTCAAAATCCACCAACAAATAAAAATGGCAAGTAATAGGATATTGGAGTATATGAGGAAGGGATTTGGTGTAAACCTAATTCGGCCTGATCTTGTCTTTCCAAAAGGGCCTGACTGAGGCCATTGAGCATGCCTTGTATATCTGCTTTAGATATTCCCTATGGCAAGAACAAAGGCCCTTGAGATAAAGGTGCAACTTCCCTCCCCCTCCCAATGTTGGCATTTCCTTAAGGATTAAGCATCTTTCCTTAGGCTAGGAACTGACTGCTGTGCTCACCTGTGACCACCCAGCTGGAGACAATAGACTTGCCTCCTGCTACGCCCTCTGAGATAGCAGACCCACTACCTGCTGTGTCCATCAAGTGCTGTGCCTTCAGGGCAATCTTGTGACTATTGTGGGAGGGACATTTCAATCATGTGAAACAGCCTGTTTGAGGGTATATAAACACTCTGTATACCTCACTTCCTTGTTGCCCTTTCTTCCTTCGGGAAGAAAGGCCCCGGGCCATGGTCCTCAGATTTCAGCTCAGGATAAACTCTCCCAAATTTTTATTTATAAATTGGTTATGGATTATTTTCGTCGACACCACGAAACGTATTTCATTGAGAAGTTAAGTCAAAGAATCAGGTCTTTCTTCTAGCACACCTGAGCCTTTCAACTATGCAACATGAAAAGTTAAGCTCTAAGTTCTATCTTGCCTATGCAGTACCCCCCAAAAATTCAATTTTTCCTTTTTTAAGGAAGACTGGCCCTGAGCTAACATCTGTGCCCATCTGTCTCTACTTTATACGTGGGGTGCTGCCACAGCGTGGCTCGACAAGCAGTGTGAAGGTCAGCACCTGGGATCTGAATCAGCGCCCACAGGCCACCAAAGCAGAGCATGCAGACTTAACCACTGTGCCACCAGGCTGGTCTCCAAAAGCCCCAAATTTTTGAATCAGGAAATTTTATCCAGTCAAGGCCCAGCAAAACAGTTAAGGCTTAACAAATTTCTTTTCCCGATATCAAATTTGGAATTAGAATTGCAGGCAGTAGGATTCAGTTACTTGAGAACCATGACTAACTAGACAAATAGAAATGATGATATCTACTCTGTAATTGAGTTGTTTTCAGCTATTGATTTCATTTTTCTGTATCTCAGTTTTTCATTTGCAAAATTAGCATAAAAATACAACTCTTTGTATTTAAGTTATTACTTTGTATTTAAGTTATTTGAATTTAAGTTATTTACTCCTGAGAACCTTTGGTACCTTACTGAAAAAAAGTTGGATATATAAAGTGAACAAATAACTTCAAATTCAACCCAGTGGATGCTTGATAAAGGTCCACAAAGGTGAACAAACTGTTCAGAGGTTGACACTAAAATAAAGGTAAGTTAAAAGTCACTACTTTCAAGAAGCTTTCAACCAAACAAGGAATGTGAAATCAGATACCCATGATTATGTTACAGCATGGAGAAAGACAAATGTTACAAAAGAAAAGAAAACACTGATATGAGAATTCAAAGAAAAAATGAAGACTCTCTCCTGAGATTCCTTTCCTGTATCAGTTGTGTTACATGATAACTATATGTTTATATGTATATCTCCTCATTGACTTCCATGATGACAAGAATTAATACAAATATTATATATTATATAATTATAATATATCATTTTTCTTTAATTTGCTCATGGATCTGGACAAAACATGGAAAGTGAGCAAACATATGTATAAGTACTTAAAAGAATTCATGAACACATCCAAGTGGTAGAAATCAAATGAATTATTTTTGCATGCAGTGCACTATTGAAGTTGTTTATGTGGTCAAGACTATTCTTTTACATTTTCAAAATTCTAGTAATAACCATCTTTCAAATGTTTCTAATGGAAATGTATTCACATTACAGTCTGAGAAAAATTAGAAGATATTTGTATTTGACATATTTACTGTCTTTTGTTTCAATGCATTTCAATCTGTTTCAAAGTTCTCATGGAAAGAGAAATACATTTAGAATCCAGAGACCTGGGTTTGAATAACCACTGGCAATTACCAACTCATTGACCTTGGGAAAGTCACTGATTCTTTCTGAGCTTTGATTCCTTAACTGGAAAATACAGATAATAATTTGTTGTTTGATATTAGTGAGAGAATTAATTAGAATAACTCCTAGCACTGTACTCAATTAAGCTTCTTTCATTTTACTTTAAATAAATGATGATAACCATAATACACTTTTAAAATAAATTCTCATCAGTAACGGTATCTTAGTGTACACAAAAATAATTGATGGGTGTAAATATCTATACGAAGATAGGTATATATAAAAGCTATGGCATTGGCTAATTTTTAATATTTTCAGCATAAATAAGGAGCACTCTTACCTGTTGGTGGGATTATCCCAGGAGACATGAGGCCAGGGACCGAATGTGGCATGATATGAGAGTTCTCTGGGGAGGTGACACTTTGAGTCCTCTTAGGAGGCCTTCCAGGTCTAGAACTGAAACAAACAAACAAAAAATTTTTACAATTAAGCTGTTGTCTTACACATCATTTCAAAGTTGTTTCAAGTGGTAACATGGACTGTAAATAAATTTGTTTCAAGGACGGTTGCTTTTGCAGTTAGATGTAATAGACTTCCATCACTAATTAGATTACATGCTGAATTCATTTTCCTCATTGAAGATCAGCCACTCTTGATGCATAATTCATAGCCTGCACCTCGTTACCTGCTTCTTCATATTAATATCTATACACAGTTTGAATTGCCTCGTTTGCATATGCTAAAGTTCTGCATGCAGCCTTCAGCACGAAAATTATGCACTAACTTGTAATAATTATTACAGTCAGCCTGCTATTGATTTATGAGACTTTTAAAAACCAAATATGTGTAGTACTTGTAATGAATGATATTTTAAGGTTCTTCAGGAAATTAAAAGGCAATGGCTGCCTAAGGAAATGTTCTGCTTGTTTGATTTAATACTACAGTTAGCTGGGAGGTGGAATGAAAGAGTGATTCAGACCTATAGCACATTTTTCGATGATATGTTTTATTACTTCGCACTGCTAGCCTGATATCTAGATGATAAATGACAATACATATCTAATGTGTGAAAAGGTCTTGCAATTTCTTTATTTTTTGTCATTTAAAAGATAAGTCAAGTTATCATTTAACCCTTATTCTATTTAAATGAACAGCCCCACTAGGTTGCCTTACTTTTAATATACGAAAATAAATGGGAAAGGCTCAGGATTATTTCTAGGACATCATTGAGAAAGTGCCAGTATAGTGTCTTTTATCTGCCTTTAGGATAAATAAAAATACTTTGTGTTTGTGCTTTAGCAGTACTTGTCCTTTACATGCTTATTGCACAAAATTAATTTTTAAAATTATAAAAGCAGAAGGTGGAGAGGAGACAAGTATTCACTATCCCTGTATGAGAATAACATGAAGAATAGAATATTAGCAATTTTTGACACAAACATAGCATTATGTTCCCACTTTCTGCATTTGTATCCTAAATGTGCTTTTATGAAATGCTTTTCCAACACATATCTGGCCATGGTGTGCCTAGGTATATCAGAACCTCCAGATACGTCCTTCCTATGTTAGCATTTCCATGTTAGCCTCAGCTGAGATCCTTTGCCTCACCAGAAGATTCAAAGATCCTACACCTCTATTCTTTAGTGCAATATATACTGTCATTTAACAAATAATTATTAAGCACTTGCTGTTTTCAAAGCAGTTCATGTGGAAGCTAATTTAGGAGAATGAGTTCTTTAGTCTTCAGGACCTTATACTCTTGTCAAGGGGCACAAACCTGGTGCATACAAAACTATGGTGCAAATTGGAATGTGCTAAGTGTCACGAGAAAGCTGCAATTCAAATACTAATTGGATGTTAGGCAAGATGATGACACTTCCATGTTGAGGGAAGGGAGATACGATTTCATGGCAGTAGAAGCATTAGGAGAGAATTCTGAAGGATAAGTTAGACACAGAGAGGAAAAGAATATAGGAAAAGTACACTCCGGTGAGAATGTGAGAAAGGAATAGAAACATGAAAATGTATGAATGTACAGGATTGTCTCCAATGAGCTGAAACAGGTCGAATAAGATGAAAAGCCGAGATTGGTAGCACTAGACTTTCTGCCTGGGGCCAAATCCTGGAGGGCTGTGAACCAAGAACAAGGAGAGAGTGTATTTGTTTTGCTAACCAATAAGGATACTCTCTTCCATATTGTTCTGAAGTATCTCTCTGGCTACTTATTCTTCCTTATTACTCTTCATCCTCATCTGGTTCTTTACCTCCTGTTATTTGCCTAGGGTCGATCAATAGCCGCTGATAGTCTCCATTCTCCCTGAGTGATCACTTCTGTTGACATCACTGAGATGCTAAGGAATAATGGCTAAATATATACCTACAGTCTAGATCTTCCCCCTGAGATTCAGACATATTAATGCCTGTCTACTGGAAATCTCTGCTTTGATTTTCTATAATAATCTGAAACTTAGCTTATCCAAATCTGAACTCAGCATCTTCCCCATTAAAACCCATTCCTCTTTCTCTAGTTCAGCAAAATGACACCCAATTGACTAAGCCAAAACTCCAGGACTCAGCCCTGTCTTTTCCTTCCCTTGTACACTCATATATCATCCAAATGATGATATCTCTTTAATTCATTCTCTCTTCTCTATCCCCACTCTTATCTTCCATCAATGCCTCAATTCTTATTTGATCTACTATCACAGCCTTCCAAACACTTCCAAGACCTACCTCACTAGAGCGCAGACAACACTTCATACTGATCTCAGAAAGATTTTTCTACAACACAAATTTGATCACGTTTTCCATTTGCTTAAAGATATCAATAGTTCCCTATAGGATTCACATTCCTTAGCATGGCAACAAGGTCTTTCGATACTTGGTCCCTGCCAATCTCACCCTTTTATTCCTACATTCATGGCTTATAGTTGGCCCTACTGAATCTTTTAACAGTCTCAAGTTGCTTTGGTCTCCTATTACACTACCTTTATAGATGCTTCCTCCTTTGCTGCCAGAGCCTTGTTCTCCACCAACACAACCTCACCCCATTTTACCTCACTAAGCCTTAATTATCCTTCTTGCTAACCACTTCTAGTGAGTATTCTTTCTATGCACTATAACAGCACGTGGTGAACAACTCTAAGATAGCTCTTCCTGCACTGATTATAAGAATCTGCTTATTTGTTTCACTCCCAAGACTCTATGGCAGAAAGTGTATAAAATATATCTTTGTATCTTAAAACTTGGCTCACTGTATGTATCTAAATAAATTTTAACCCAATTTATGAAGCCCTTTCCCCCAGATTCCTCAAGTATTCTACTTCATCCATTCCAGTGGTCTCAAAGTTTCTGGGAAATGAAAAGTAAGGCACAAAAAAAAGTTTGGGCTTCTGAGTCTAAAGATAATGCTAAATATACATGAGAAGACCAGAGAAAGACAATAGATGTATCGGAGGATCTCAGGCAAGATGCCATTGAGAAAGTAGGAAAGGAAAAGGAAGTCAAGAAGAGAAAGTTTTAGCCCTTTAATTTGTTTTGCTGTTAAAGAAAATGAAACTGTTTAGAAGTACTTTATTATTCAGGCCACAGGAGCTGTCCTCACCTAAGTCAGGCTACTAAGTAGGGGCACTTTATTTCACACTGTGATTAGAATAGACCCAGTGGGCTCCTTTCTCCCCAGTCTCCTGCCTAATCTATCACATTGCCTCCAATTCCACCAATAGAGATTTACTGCTTTCAGTCTTGAAGTTTTAAGATCTTTTAAAGCCTTCCATTAAAATGCAAATACCCTTGGTGGTGGTAACACCCTACAGCCATCAACTAACACCCTAGGAGGATTACTTTACAATTAGGGGAGAGCACAAACTTGAGTTATCTATGCAAAGAATAGAAAGGACTGGAAGGAAAGATTTGGCAAGTAACTCAAGTCACTTACCCCTTTGCCTAAGACTAAGAGTACTGGGAACCTCTCCTTGGAGTTATACACAACTTCTTGGCTGAGGAGAAGTTAGAAGTTTTATCCATTAGCAAGACTTCCCTCTATCCCTTCATGACCTATAGTTAGGTTAGGTCCCCTCATTGATGCGCCTCATATTTTACTCTTACTACATACAGACTTGGTCACTAACTGATAGAGGGTTTGACTCTAGGGAAGATAAATTAATTATAAAATATTTGAATATTTAAACTACTTTCAACAGAGCTTTAGGGAACTTCCAAGAGAACATGTGTAGTGCTGTGGCCAGAAGCACAGGTTGTATCCCCTTGATAGATCTAGCTTTAAATATTGGCTCTACCAATTTACTGGACGATCTGACCTTCATGAAGCTACCTAAGTTCTTTGAACATCTGATCAAATCAGGATTTTTTTTTTTAAAGTGGACCTGTTTACTTTGTTAGAAATAAGTCATTCTTGGAAAGAAAAACAAAAACTTAACTGAAAAGAGGAAGTGAAACAATTAAGAAAAGCATTTCCTTTTGGAATGATCAATTGCTTCAACAGTAGCCATCTTCATGCCTCCTTAGCTACCACAGTAACCCAGCTCTACCCCAGAGGATCAGAGCCGCTGAACTCTCCTACTTCTAATCAAAGCAGCAGACCTCACTTAAATAAATTATTACCCTTAACAGCTTGAATGAAATCAAATTTATGACTTTGGTAATTGTTTTTGCCAGAGTTACACATGAGCCATAGTGCAGTCCTTAGTATTTTCAACCAACCACATTAAAAGAGGAGAGCACCAGCTTAGAGACTCCACACTTAATATATCACTTACTTAGGAATCCACCCAGTCACACCCTTTCCTGCAATTCTGAATTTAAAAGTTTTCTTTTCCAGATAGATCATGTGGTAGACTTCTCTCCTGAATTTACATCATTAAATCATTCTCATGCTAATTTCTATCTCTCTCCCACAACTGTATAATGTTTACCAACTCATCCTAGTCCATTTACTGTGATTATTCAGGGTGAAGTCAAAATCCAACTTAACAGAAAGAAACAAAAGTGATATGACTTAAGAAGCTAAGTGCATCAAAAGAGTGAGAGGCATTTGAAAATGTTAGAGGGAGGGTACATTACAGATTTTTCAATCCCCAAGCTTCTCTCCATAGACATCATCTGCTACTAATGTCTTCAGTAGTTTTTGAGACATTAAGTTCAATTCTCTTCCTGAGAGTTGGAGCAGAGAAATACGTGAAATGCAGAAAGAGACTGTGACGGTTATAAATTGGGAAATGTAAAAGTAGCTACCTAGCAGAAATTTTGGTTCCAAATCCTACCTACTTAGAGTTCCATTCAACCATTCAGTTCATTCATCCATCTATCTAAGAGAAAGGAGCTACTGTACAAGAAGCAACAGGCTAGACATTAGGGTTGCAAGAATACAGGCACACTCCCTTCTTTGAGGAGGAAGATAAAATTAAATAGCCTGTGGGAAAACAGTGCAAAAGAAAAATACATGGCAGCACATAAGCACTGATTTTAGTCTTAGGACACAAACAAGCATTTAGAGGTGAAAGCAGCTTGCTCCATTAATCTGCAAGAGTTCATTAGCCCTCTTAAATCTATTCACCCGAAGAAAACTCCAATTGTGTGTTTATGTTCTGCATAACTTTTTTCTAGTAAACTGCTTCTGTAAAGCCAAGAAAGAAATATGAGAAGTTTGACTACATATATAGGCAAATATACAGTCATGCATTGCTTAACAATGGGGATATGTTCTAAGAAATGTGTTATTAGGTGATTTTGTTGTTGTGTGAACATCACAGAGTGTGCTTACACAAAGCTAGGTGGTATGGCCTACTACACATCTAGGCTATATGGTACTAATCTTATAGGGCTCCTGTTGATATGCAGTCCATCATTGACAGAAATGTTGTTAAGTGGCACAGGACTGTATAAGCCACATATGTATTCTTATTTCTAATTGGAAATGTACAATTTGCTTAATGATTTACACATCCACTTGACCATTATGAAGTCATGAAGAGTCATGTGTATGAGGAGTTTATGAGAGAACGCTTATGTTCTAAGTAACGTGAAAAAGTAAGATACAAACCTGCAGATATGGACATAATGGAGCACAAGAGAGAGAGAGAAATTAAGTAAAGCAAGCAACAAATACCCATAGAAAAAAGACCAGAAGGAAACAGTAAAATATTAGGAGGGATTATCACTGGATGGGGAATTACATATTTTTTTTAAATCAGAAGATTTTAGTTTCCGTGTCATAAGCATATATATTTAAAACATAAAAACAAACTTTTAAACTTAATTAGTGTAGCACTTCAATGACTCTGATCATATTCTTCAGACAATTCATTGTGAACAAACCACGATTCCGGTTAAACTTGATCTGTGCCTGAGGTTTACCTCTATCCATAGCAGAAAACATATACAATTTATTCTTTTAGTCTTTCTTTTCTACTTCAGTTCTAAACTAACCAATAAAAAGCCGATGATTATATGTAAAATTATTACCCTTGTGAGAACTATAAAATTAATCTAAAATATGAAAAGAACAAATAATCATTGATATCTTCCAGAATAAATCAACCTCATAAAATAGATCCATCAGTATAAAACAATACAAAGGACCTCCTAAGATCAATGTATGTATATATTTCACCAAAATACGCAATTGATGTATAATCCTAAATTTATAAATAAGTAGTTTTCCTTCAGAAAGATCTTGTCAACTTATTAGTTGAAACTTTTTTTCAGTTTTCTGAACGGCAACAATATAAATAATCCAGGAAGTATACAATGAGCATTATTTTCCCTTAGTATGGAGTTTTTTTCTATAGCTGGAAAACTTTGAAGGATATGTTATTTTTTTGCAATGATGACAAATGTGAACACTTTTTCAATCTCCTATCACACATTTGTTTGAACGTTTTGTGTTCTCTCTGCAGGTCTGAGTCCCAGTCACGTGTCCCTCTCAGGACAAATAGATTATGAGCGAACTCATCAAAGAGAGAAGGTTCCACAATCACTAAAATACCAAGTTCCAGGGGACAGGCACCTAAAATATCACCAACTGACACTTGGAGGCACCCTCAGATTACTGGTTCATGAGCACAAAACACAGAACATTCCCTCAACTCTTTACATGGCAGGTGCTGTGGACTGAATTGCGTTGCCCTAAAATTCATATGTTGAAGCCCTAACTCCACTGTGATGGTATTTGAAGATGGGGCCTTTGGGCAATAATTAGGGTCATAGGAGGATATATGGGTGAGGCCCTCATGATGGGATTAGTGCCCTTATAATTAGAGACACCGGAGAGCTTGCTTGCTCTCTCTCTCAGCCACGTGAGGACACAGAAAGAAGGCTACAACCCATGAGACAGCCATTACCAGAAACCAACCATGCTGGCATCCTGATCTCAGATTTCCAGCCTCCAGAACTGTGAGAAAATAAATTTCTGTTGGTCAAGCCACCCAGTCTACAGTGTTTTGTTATGGCAACCTGAGCAAGAGTAAGACAGCAGGCAATTCTGTGCAATAACTGAACAAATACGTATAAAATACACAAAATGAAATTTCCTGTGCAAAAGAGTTAAAAATAAAGTAAAAAAAAAAAAAGGATTCTGAGCTCAAGTTAATTTGAGAAATGCCCAGTTAAACCTATTAAACATACATAGGTTTTGTGGAAAAACTTCACAGATTCCCAAAGCTTTTACTATTTTTGTTTTGTGAGACAATTTCTCAGAGCTTTGGCTATGTTAATAGTTATTATAAATCTCTAAGAATGTGGTAAAATAGGCATTTACTAAACTTAGTTTTCCATGAAACTTGTTATTTCCAGGGAGTTTGCTTAAAGACATGCTTTAAAGGAATATGTTTTTCATAACAGTATGATTATATTCAAATTACAGAAATTTCTCATCTTTCAACATTATCAAATCATGTTCTGTGTCATAGGTCACACGACAATTGTCACAGGAGAATTATTCTCTAGGGACCAGGAAAGCAGGAATTCATGTATTCTATAGGCTTGATTTAAGAGTTGATGATTTCTCAAAACACAAGGTTAACATGAGTAAGTTGAAATGATCACTAACAAAAAATAAATAGGACTTGAAATTAGCTACTCTGGTGAGGAAGAACTATCCTTGCCTCTGACTTCAAAACGCACGCTATTTAGACCTGAAGTAGCATGGGAAATTTATTTAATACAAAACTGTTTCAAAGGTCATTGCCAAAATATCTGAAGTCTCTAGCTCAGTTGGAGGTATTTAAATGCTGAATAAGAAATCACCCTAAAATAAGAGTTAAAACATATTGGAATGTGACTAAGCTACTCTTAAGCATTTGTATATTAGTGTTGACAATTAATGACAACCAAAATACTAAAGAGAGTCTCTGTTCAACAGGTTACACACTGGGGACAATCTACCCTAAATTTTATAAGTCCCTCTCTTCTTTCTTAGAATCTATACATGAGGGCCACGTTAAGAAAATTCTTCAAAGTCCGTGCCATATGTGAGTGATATTAATCTTAGAATTAATATATTAATCCTAGTTTAAATTCCTTAACTTAGTGAATATATTTTTGGAGGACAACTTTTTTCAAATCAGGGGTCTTGATATGTTCTTGCCTCAAATTTGAACTATTTACTTAAATCAGTGGTAAATGACACTTTATAAAGTATATCTACTGATTTATTAAAGATATATACTCATATTTTATAAATATTTTGTGGATTAAAAATCAATTTAATGTAATTTAAAGTTTTAATTACAGAAATATAAATTTTTAATACTATTTATTTTTATCTTTCCAATATCATACATTATAATACATCTGCACATATGGTATTTCTCCCAGAAAGGATGCTGTTTTTAAATTTCATTTAGTGACATGTTTGTCTAGAGAGCTAAATATTTTCAACCTTTTAATCACCTACTAATTTTCTCTTCTTCCCATAAGCCTTCCAAGCCACAGATGATTCTACCTACAACACATCTTTTTTTACAGTTATCTTCAAAGACTGACTAAAATCCCCTAAGAGACAAATCCTAAAATAATTAGAAACAATTATAAACAGCTTTCTTAAAGTTTTGGTAGGAGTTAATACTTTATTGGCTTCTTTCTCACATTTCCTGTCATATCTCAAAACCATATTCTACAAAATTTAAATTTATTATTAAAAGACATTCCAGGGCAGCCCTGCTGGCCTAGTGGTTAAGTTAGGCGTGCTCCACTTCAGTGGCCCAGGTTCAGTCCTCAGGCACACACCTACACCACTCATCAGTGGCCGTGCTGTGGCGGCAGCTCTCATACAAAAAATAGAGGAAGATTGGCAACAGATATTAGCTCAGGGTGAATGTTCCTCAGCAAAAAAAAGAAAAAAAGGAAAAAAACAATTCCAATTAAAACATGCTATCTAAACCAATCTTTTATGCAAACTGTAAACTCCATAGTCACAAAGAAAAAAGTTTTATTTCTTGTAATTTTTCCATTCAAATTTCAATTGACTAGATCTTCCAGGCCATTACTTATGGTTATATTTTTTTAATCAAAAGCAATGTATTCAGTCTGTTATTTCACTGTCATGTGCCATGACATGACCCTATTCATAAATGTGCAGTGGCTCTGGTTGCCTATTATTCTTTTTTTTTTTTTTAAAGATTTTATTTTTTCCTTTTTCTCCCCAAAGCCCCCCCGGTACATAGTTGTATATTCTTCATTGTGGGTCCTTCTAGTTGTGGCATGTGGGACGCCGCCTCAGCGTGGTTTGATGAGCAGTGTCATGTCTGCACCCAGGATTCGAACCAACGAAACACTGGGCCGCCTGCAGCGGAGCGCGCAAACTTAACCACTCAGCCACGGGGCCAGCCCCTGGTTGCCTATTATTCTGTTTTTGCAGATCAGCTTGAATTTGGCCCCAAGATATACCCATTGCTCCAATCTCAAAATCATACCGAACTCTCCTCTATAGGAGATGCCACTTCCAACTCTCTGAATGTCCTTTTCCTAAATATTTTCATTTTATTTTGGAATAGTACATAAAATAATCACAGTTGTATTATATTGTCTATCTGCCAGGCACTGTGCTAAGTTCACTACGTGATCTAACTCTTTTAATATTCATAACAAACCTTTGAGATAGGTGTTATTATTATCCTTATTTAACTGATGAAGAAATTGGGACACAAAAAAGTAAAATGCCTTACTCAGTATCTCACACATAAAAAGTGATAGAGTGAGGTTGGTTGGTGGGAAGGATAAATAGGCAAAGCACAGAGGATTCTTAGGGAGTGAAAATATTGTATGATACAATAATGGTGGATACATATCATTACACATTTGTCCAAATTCGTAGAATGTACAACACTAAGAATGAACCCTAATGTAAACTGTGGACTCTGAGTGATTGTGATGTGTCAATGTAAGTTCATCAGTTGTAACAAATTTATCACTCTGGTGAGGGATGTTGATAAAGGGGAAAGCTACGCATGTGTGGGGGGTATATGGGAAATCCCCGTACCTTCTCAATTTTGCTGTAAACCTAAAACTGCTCTAAAAAAACTTGTCTTAAAAAAGAGCAATAGAGCCAAGTTATGAACCAAGGCAATCTAGACCAGAGGCCAAGCCCTGAGCACCATGCAATATGCCTCCATAGCCTATTTGTTTGTTAAGTTATCAACAAACATTAAATGCTAATGTGCCTGACCTTACATCGTGTGCTAGAAATACCAAGAAGATACTGTCCCTGACTTCAAGTAACTCACAGTCTATTTTGGGAAATAGATAGATACATAAAAAATTACAATAAACTAAGTTAAATACTGCAGTAAATGTTCCAAAGGAGTGTTGCAGGAACACCATAGTGGGGGTACCTCAGGAAGGATGAGATGTGAGGAAACAGGAGTTAGCCAACTGAAGAAGAGGAGGGGGTGTAAGTAAGGAAACATCCATAGAGGCACATCTCCCTTACACACACACACTTCTGTAATGAAATCCTGAATAACTCAAAACTCATACTCATCTTTCCTTCTTGAAATGGTTAGTATCATGCAGTCTAACACATCATCATTTTCATAGTTTCAAAGGTCATATCTCACTTCTCCATATTGTCTCCATGCTTCTGACCTTGAGAAATATGGTAGATATGGGGTAGGCACTGATTTTTGATCAACTGTCTTTGGGACATTATGATATATTTACTTTAAATGTATGTTCATTGTGATTTGGGGTGGGGGGATAATTTAAAAAGAACACGAGTTGGTGTTATATAATGGACTGTGTAGACAAAATCTGACTCTGACCAGTAACGAATCCATCTCGCTTTCAATATTTTACTTTAACATGGATTTGTATCCATAACAAGGAAACTCATTAATGACTTAACTGAGTTTTATTTTGCTATATTATTTATTAGCTCAATCTTAATCATAGTTGCTACTGTATGCCTTTAATATACAAGATGAAAATATTTTGTAGAGAAATTATCACTAAGCAACAATAAGGAAGGAAAAAACTAGAGCAAGTGTGCATGAAACTTTACGTTCTAAAGCAATCACAATCATAAATTTCTGGTAAAGTAACTAAATCTACACACATAAGCAAAAACAATTTGGTATAAGCATCTTGACACATAAATCACAACAGCAGAAACAATAGTTATGTATATATTAAACTATTGATCCTTAGAGATGTAGTTTCAAATGACGGTTCAAAGTAGAATCTAGTAAATCAGAACTCAGAAAACCTTGTCTTCCTGCTTGTGAATGCAGAGAGGCAAGATGGCTGACTCAACCTAAAATACATGTTTCCACTCTCCACTGACAAGTTATTTGTTTGTTACCTCTGGAGAAAATGTACATAACTAATTTATTTGAGAAAGCTGTTACGAAAAAAAAATACATTTGCCATTCCTGTCCACTGTGTAATGCATGGGGAGCTGTCAAGAAATGAGGTCGTGAAGCACAGACATTCAGATACCAACCCAGATCAGAGACCTCCTGACAACTTTTGGACATTCCCAGGAGGATTCTAGGCCTGGGAACTAATGAAAGGATTACAGTAAGACAGACAAAGTATGCTGTTTTCAGCCTGCAGAGTTTTAATAACATGCTTAATTCGTTACCTGACACAAATGTTACATAAGCACCAAACATTGCTATTAATATGATTTACATTAATTGAATTCTGTTTAATACGTTATGAAAGTGTTTTATTTAATGAATGGCCTTTTAATACTAATTTTCCATATTCTAAGAAATTATGATATAAACTGCCTGCACCACAGAGTTGGAGAAGACATTGGCAATTGTCCTTTCAAGCTTGGATAGACATTGTTTTATCATGGAATTTTTTTCCTCTGGAACACTATGCAGATGCTGCTTTTAAAATCCCAGTCATTATGCTAATTCCTATATTCTCTTCTTTATTTACTTGTACCCAAATCATGATCTAAAATACTAAAAAGTATTGCCTTAATACCATTATTTAAATTGACTAAATAAATAGTAGCTCAAGTTTAGAGCTGACATATTTATATGTACCAGGAAGTCTTTTGAGCGTGTTATCTGTATTACTTCATTTAATTCAATAGCTTCATGAGATGAAAGTATTACTTCTATTTTATGAGTACGGAATCTGAGACAGAGATATGTTGAAATATGGTGTTACTAAGAATAAAAATACAGATTTTCTTATTCATTAGTTTAAATAAAAAAAACCGTTTCTTGATTAAGTCTTGTGCCTGACACTGTATTATATAGAAGTCTAAGGAAATAATAGCTGTCATATTTTAATTTTTTAAAACTGAAGATAGTATTCCATATTTCGGTCAATTTCCTTATCTGTCTGTTTGTTAGAGGATTTTCTGATATTCACACTCTGCCTTAGTCTCCTAGTCAGACAAAAGACTCTCAAAGTCCATGACTATGGATCTGATGACTCACTCCTATGTGTTCTTTCCTTCCTTCCAACATTACTAGAACCCACAGACACATGTTAAGTAGCCACTGGGTGCAAAGACCAGTCCAAATACCATGACAAAGACAAGGACAACAAAACACAACTCTTTCTCCAAAAGGGAGCTTCTTACTGGTAGAATATACAGTTAGTTGTGCTGCTAAGTCCGAAGTAACTTAAAAAAAGAGAAGGATAAATTTTCAAACAATATAAAGAGAGAAATGGCATTTACAGTGGGTCTTGAACCATGAGTATGATTTTGGGTGATGGAGATAAGGTGAGAAGAAGACACTGAGGTTTGCAAATGGCATGATCAAGGGCTCCAAGGCAGAAAAGTATGTAAAGCACCAGGAATGATGGTTGGGTTAAGCCCTCAATAAAGTTGCCCTCTGCACAGAACTTCTAGGCCATATTTCTTGGTTTAGTATGTTTCTTTTGTGTGTTACAGTCCCAGATATTTTGTAAAGCCTTTGAGGTCATAACCAAGGCTTGTTTCCTCTGAAGCCCTCCCCTGCTTTCCAGTACAGAGGGCAGCTAATTGTGCGCGTTCTGTAGTGCAGACAGAAAAGGGTGAGTGAGTTTAGTAACTGAAGATCCCACTGTAAAAGGCAAGGCAAATATTGAGTGTCTAGAAGGAGCCTTCAAGAAGGGCAATATGATCTAATTATAACATTCATACTTAGGAAGTGGTAGTACGTGAAGATGGCTCACAATTTTGTAGATTTTCATCAGATTAGAGTGAAAATTGTCAGCTGCTATTGTCAGGATAGTGCTTCAAAATCATCAGATCTAATAATAACTGAATTTTCTATGGGACTTTTATCATGCTAAATACTTTGACATGCATTATATGATTTGATCTTCTATCAGAGAAATATTGCCATTATGCCCATTTTACAGATAAACGAATGATTCCTGGAGAGAGAATAAGTAACTTGACTAGGCCATAGACTGCTAAAGGAGCAGAGCTGAATGGAACCAGGTCTGACTGAGCCAAAGTCCACTCTGAATGGCCACACTAATCCTAAAAACGTTTCAGCCCAGAAGAAATTTACCTCATAAGTAAACAGCCAGATGTAGATGATTTTTGAAATTCTGTTTCAAGGCTGCATTTCCATTCTACAACTCCAAATACATTTAATATTTTGAAATATATTCACTACTTTGAAAAATAATTCAATGTTCCTGCCTCCACACCTTTGCACTCGGTGTTGCTACTTCCTAGAAGGCTGTTTAGTAAGATGGCTCCATGTTGAATCTTCCGAGACTCCCATACAACATGACCCTGGGGCAAGTTAACAGCTCCCCTCCCTCACCCTGATGCATTTTTAGCCCAAGCATTATTTAGCAATACTAAATATTTACTGGTTTGTTAGTAATTATCTGTCCAGGCAGGCTTCATGGGTGCAAGGATTTTTAAATGTGTTTTGTTCGATGCTGTATCCCCAGAATATAAGAACAGTGTCTGGCACAAGGTAAGGACTTAATAAACATCTATTAAATGAAAAAAAATGAATGAGTAGGTGAAGGAAGAAAAGGATGCTCACTGCTGATCTCTGGCCATCTGAGTCTACATTGTCTTAATAGCTATTCAAGTACCTGAGAGGCTGGGGCTATGGCATGTCAGAGTGTTTCATATGGTGTCAATTTGATAATGATGATGAAGTGGAGGGCTGCTGAGTTATTGCCTTCTTTGCATTATCCTACCTCAAACTGAAAACTCTGGATCTGTTTTAGCTCTTCAGAATGATGTGGTTGGAAAGAGAATACCCCATAAATTTTTAAACTGATGGCAATCTGTGGAGCTTGAAATCATCAGCCAAAGTGTTCTACATGCAAATACGTATAGTTTTTAACTGGCTTTACAAATGTAGACATATACACTTGAAAATTTAATTCATACTTCCATAATAACGTATGCATTTCTAATCATTTGATTTAAGCTACACTTCTAGGTCATCAAAAATAAACCATCTTTGGACTAAATTTTAGTCTCACAAATTGTTCCCTACATACACATGGTTATATATGAAAGTCTTAAACTATTCCATTTAATTCCAAGAGAAGGATATATTATTTTGAAAATTATGTCAGAACAATTCGATAGCTATCTGAAAAGTTGCATTTTATGCAATTAAAGAAGTAGATTAAGTAATTACATACTTAAAAATTCCAAAAGAGTAAAAGAAAACAACCCTTGGGATAAGGAAGGACTTTATAAGCATGAGATTAGTGTCAGAAACCATAAAAAAATTCATAGAATTATCTGCATATAAATTAAAAACATTTTTAGGAAAACTAATTGTGAAGGATAAGTGACAAAATAGGAAAATGTATATGTTAAAGAAAAAGGATAATTACCCTTAATTTATGAACAATGAATAATTCTAATATTAAATGGCAAATGAATACAAATGGGAAAATAACACAAATAAGTAATTAATTAATTAGCATATAAAAAACTACAATCTCACTAATTAATAAATAATTAAAGATCAAATCAAATACAAGATATCACATTATGTCCATCACACTGGCAAAGCTAAAAAATACTGTCAGTACACTGGTAGAAGTATATATATTGCATGATATTTCTCAAAGTTCATTTAGTCCAATGCATCAAAATTTAAAATACGAATACTTTCAGGTCAATACTTTCACATTAGCAAATCTAGGAATTCATCCTGAGGTAATGAGAGATAGAGAATATGTAAAATTAAAGCCCTGAATGTTCATATAAATATGTTGAGTTGAATAAATTATGGGGTATGCTAGACTGAAATTCTAGTAGGTCATTAAAATTATACATATTAGAAAGCTGGATAAAAAGGATACGAAAACATGTTCATGGTATATTCTTATGTTTTATAACAGGTTAGACATAGTATGATCACGTTATATATGCTATCAGTGCTTTTCTTCTTCTTTGTGATTATATATCTTCACTTTCTTAGTTTGCTGAAATTTTCTAAATACTTGTCAATTACCAAGGTTTTTTTTCCAATCAGGAAAATAATAAAGTTGGTTGAGTATCCAGAGATGGATTCAGTTACATTCAAAGAAAATTATTTTTCAAACACTAGGAAAAACTAATACTTAATGCTCTGAAAATGTTAGAAGTAAACTGTGTATGTATAGAAAAGTATTTTACTTTAGAAGTATATGTATAAAGTAAAAATAAATAATTAGAAATAGATCCTAAACTGCCTGGATATTAGGAGCATAGCATCTAGACCTTATTGACTAGAATTTATAACTTGGCTATTTGCTCCCACAAGTTGAAAAACTTAAGGCAAGTTTAACCTCCAAAAGTCCTATATACCAAGGGGAGCTGCAAGACTTAAAAAAAAAACCAAAATTTAAAAAAGATGACATGATAAAAAATGAATGAAGACATGAGGATTGCTAACCACATAAATAACTCCCACCTTGAATTACGCCTTGAAGCGATCAGATAATTTTTGAATTACATTTCATTATTTGTTAACATTTAGCCTGACTTTTCTGAAAACTACACTGAATTTTATTAAATATTGAGGCCTCCCTGTTTGAATGGGAAAGAGTAGTATACATTCCTACAAGATATGGCCTCTTTGGTGTACAGGCTCCATACTCTTTTGTTGCCTTCATCAATAGGATTTATTCTACATGGATGGATGGTGTGTGATGAGCAGTTTATGAGCAAAGCCGCCAGTATGTAAGATATCCATCTGAATAGGATGAAAAAAGCCAATGGTAGAATTTTGCTACAGAACATATTTTGAATCAACCCAAGGAATTTCTCTTGTTTTCAACCTTTAGACAAAACTCTTAATAAAGTTTGAATATTTGAAGGAAATGCTGAAACTTATGTTAGCTCTCCCAACTAAATTTTAAAGTCGAATATATAAAATTGCTATAGACTCATGTCAAAATGCTAATTTTTTAAACAAATAATATTCCAGATGAAAAATTTAGAAAACATAGAACTATCTCAGAACTTTGGTTTTCCTTGATTTGTTTTAATTAACTTTCATCAAATATTTTAAAAGCAGTGTTCCTTTTCTTATTTAGCTACATTCCTGAATTTGTACTGCTAAAAACATTTGATTGCATGATATTCATTTTAATTGCATCTTTTCTGTTATGTTTTCTAGTTACTGTTTGCTTGGCCACCTGGACTAATACACTCTGACATTTTGTTAAAAGCACACACCTGCATGTGCGCGCGCACACACACACACACACACACACACACACAGTTTGGACACATGCTGGCATTTTCCATACATGCTGATGTCGATGGAAACGGCAAACGTATAAAGAAAGGGGAAAAAGAAAAGACAAAGCAAAAAATTGATCTCAGCAAAAACTGGGAGATATTCCTGCTGTTAAAAGAGTAAGTTCAGGAAAAGATCGTGAGAAATGAGCAGCCTTAATTTACATGGTTACGTTTAAGAAAGTGCGATAGAGTAGGCTGGATCACTGTATGCATGGCTATGCTAATATTCTAATATTGTGAAAAGGCAGATGTTCTTATCTTCTTTCCTCTCCGTGGAGCTACAGTAAATAATGCAAACTTTATATTTGAAGATAACAATTAACACAAGTTGATGTTTCCAAACTTTTCACATCCCTCACCCCATTTTAGCTTTTAACTGTTAAGAAAACTTCAAAGTAAATTAACTTTTAATAAGTTAAAAGCAAAATCCATTAATTTTAACTTTAAATTAACTCAAGTTAATTTAAAGAATTCTGAATTTTAACTTTAACTAGTGAATTATTTTCTAGTCACTTTTCCAGAATTATAGATTAAAAAATAGAAAACGAACACTTGCCCTAAAATCTAAACTCAGACTTACTAATAAACCTTTACCAGCTCTCCTTGATCTTCAAACATATAGTGGATATTCATAATTTGCAGAAGGACTGATGCATGTACACAAGCAGAAACTGAAATACACACAAAAGGCAACTGACTGACGTGCAAGACGGCAGTGTTGTTGAGTAGAAACACAGATGCACTTTAAGTAGATTTTTTTCGTAAATAGTTATATAAACAAATCTATGAAATCGATAAATATGAATACTTATTAAATTACTACATGGCCAAGATGCTTTCTTAGGTAAGTATATATGTAAATATAAGATTTAATAATTCAGTATAATAGTCAACAATTATTACATTTATGACTAATACATGTAACTTTAGATGCAGTTGTCTTCCTAAAATGATAATACTTTATTCACCACATACTCTTCCTATAATATAATGATCATACCACTCTGTATCCTATGACAAAATATTTTCTATTTGATGACTGCTTGTATAGTAGCTAAGTGAAAGTTACTTAAACCTCAGAGCATGGAATCCAGAAAGATCAAATATGAAAGGAAATGAGAAATAGTGATAGAACAGATGGAGGATTGATATGAGGTAGTTAAAGGAGTAACTAGGGTTTGGAGAAGAACTTTAAGATACACACTACAAATATGAAGTAGAAATTAAGAGAAGTAAGGTTACAGTGAAGTAGAAAGATAAAAATAAAAATCAGAAAGGATCTTGTGTGAGATGACAGTGTGGGCAGGGAAACAGAAAGGTATATTAATTCAAAGAAAGGAAGCATAGGTAAAAATTCAGACTTCATAATGAGGTGTGAATGTTTGTTCAATTCCATGCTATCTCATGGTGCTTGATTCTATAGTTTTCAGACATGGGAGCCTAAGGAGCCTAGAGAGCCTAAACTCCTGGTTCACTGCTCTACTGCAACATTGCATTAATATTTAACATGTGATGGGGCAAGCCTAGTGGTGTACTGGTTAAGTTTGCACAATCCACTTTGGCTGCCCAGGGTTCACAGGTTCAGATCCAAGGTGTGGACCTACCTGCTCATCAAGCCATGCTGTGACAGGGTCCCACATACAAAATAGAGGAAGATTGGCACAAATGTTAGCTCAGGGACAAACTTGCTCAAGCAAAAAGAGAAAGATTGGCAACAGATGCTAGCTCACAGCCAGTCTTTCTCATACACACAAAAAAAATTTAATTTGCGATGACCAAGTACCAAGACACCACTCCACAACCTAGGGCCTTCAGCTTAATAGTCACCATTAGCAACATAGCCAATCCCAAACTATATAAATAGGTATGCACACAATGGGCAAATTTTGGTTTCTCCCAGCTGCCATCTCCTTTTCTTTCTCTTCTTTCTTATCAAAAGAATATTTTTAACACATATATGAATGATGCTATGCAAAAATCCATGTTTTTCCCATTCTATTCTATACTACAACATTCTATTTAAAACATCAAGCAAGACACAGGAATGTATATGCTAAACTCAAATTATTGACATCTAAAGTACTTTTGAAAAATGTGAAATAAGTTCTCAATTTTAAAAAGACTCTAAATTGTGCATGATTTTCATATAAATTTCACCTTTATGATAGTAAGTTAAAATGAAAATCATATAAAGTATTTAAATCTACATTTCTTGCAAAATGATTTTCAAAAGTTTGCCACCAATGAATTATTTTCTTGATTGACAAAGTATATAAAACAAGGAAAAAAGGAAGAAAGAAAATAATTCTGGGCTTATATAAACATCTACCTTCAATAGCTTAGCAAGCAAACATTAACAAATGCTTTGCATCCTATTTACTTACAACAGTCCTATAAAACAATAAACCTCTGAAAGCAATTACTTTGAATTTATTTTTCCTCTACATTGAAGCAGAAAATATTGTCATGCAAAAGTTAGCATTGAACTTGTATAATAATAGAGATTTATTGAGACAAGGAACAATGCTGATTAAAAAATAAAAGCACTGAAATACACCCTAACATCTTTCCTGAAACACATGATAATAATTATCTTAGGAAAAGGTGGTGCTGACAGCAGCATAAATGATGCTGCCAAATGGAGAGTTAATTTTATTTTAAAGGATTAAACCATAAATTACTTCTTTAAAATTAGTGAGAAAAAATAGATCTCTTCTAAAGTCAATTTAATCAATTCACAAGAATTTTGCACAAGAGAAAAAATTATTAGACCATAACATTCCAAGAGGTTATATGAGAATCATATTAAAGAGCTTCGCCACTCTTATTCAGGAACTAATTTAGAATGTATATGACTGGATTTTCAAATATCTGTTTAACAACCTATATTCTAACATATTTATCGCCATCTCAATCTAGATTTTAAAATGGTAGTTGGCTAGGTTTACCTCGCTTTTAAAAAATGTTTTCTTTTCACTTCTAAATAAGAACTCTAAATAATTGGCTTACTTGTGTGGCATATATATGTTAGAGTCAAAGGATAGTAAGCATTTAATAAATTCATGTTGACTAATAAAGGCTATTATTTGTTCACAATTAGCTGTTCCTTCACAGTCCTTTCTCTACTTTCCAATGAGAAAAACACACTTCATTGTAGACGGTTTTCCTGTCCTTTAGTTTGGGTCTTGGCTGTAGGACTTGCTATTGACAAAGGAATGTAAGCAGATGCGACACGTTCCATAACTGAGCAGAAGGCTGACATGCACTTGCATAGCTCTGTGCCTTCCTTAGCTTCTCCTCTCTCCCATGAGAACACACAGGTCAACAGACCCCAACAGAATCCAGTAGACTTGCGTGTGACCAGCAATTCTCAAGCAACGTGAGCTAGAAATAAATGTTGTTATAAGCCGCTGAGATTTTGGTGGTGTTTGTTGCTGCAAGTAAAGCTGACTATGCAAGATGCATCATAAACACCGTAATTATTTGTTGTAACTACTTAAAATGTAAGAGCATATATAGGCCACAGCTCAATTGTTGATATAATGCATCAGAAGTCAACATACATTTTGTGAGAAGAAACCCAAAGCTTTCAACTCCTTTGGGTAGGGTAAGGAATCTGCATCAGATTAACAGTAGACTCCTAATCAGAGCAAATCCGCTCCTCCTAGCTAATTCTTGATTCATTCTTAAGGGAGGAGAAGAGGAGAGAAATGTGCATTTAAATGATGGTACCAATTATGTGGAACTCACAGGTACTTCAGTGTCCTGAGAAACCCTGACTGACTGAAGACTGCAATTTGATTTTTGACAAATGTTCCAAAATTATGTTCAAGTATGGGGAACAAAAGGTGGATACAGTCTTAAAGTTAAAGCTATGGCAATGCAAAATTTTTTACTGAATTCCAAACAAAGTAATAAAAACTCACTTTCAATCTGTTTAATGATGGCATTTAATATCTTTTCAAATAATAAAGGGTAGAAATAACCAGATTTTAATAAGATTAAAGTTCATTTTTTATAAGTATGCTTCTTTCCTCTCAAATCAATGTAGTAATTTCTCTGAGAAATTTTGATTAAAAAGTATTAATTCATATTTTGATGATAGTAATGTGGAAACCAGCACTAACCTATATTTACTAGCACATATTTAAATAATGATCCACTGTGTTTGAAGATAATGGTGATTAAGACAAATCTAGGACAGAACTGAAAATTTTCAAATATCTAGGAGGCGCTCAGTGATTATTGTCAAGGTAAATTGTTCTAAGTCCTGGATTTAGTTTTCCTCTAGTAATGATATTTTATTTTGAGATTTTGACTTTCATTTACCCAGTGCCTCCTAGTTGGAAATAAGAATAAAGTCCATTGTGAGAAACCAGAAAAGATTGGCACTATGGCACTATTTAGTGACCAGAATGCTGTTGGCTCCAACTGTCAGTACATTGGGGTTCATTTGAAGAAACTATCCTATTTGTAAATGAGTATTTGCTGATAGTGAGTAGATAAGGGTGACTAAAGTGTATGGAAGACTGGTTTAAACACTAAAAAATCATCATTAAAATATCATTAAACAACATTAAAAATGAATTTATGCAAAAAATGTTTTGTGGATTTGAATTCTTCACTGAATTCACACAGCCCAAGCCTCGAAATGAATGCATAGACTGATAGGTGATTTGTCAGCTACCAAAGAAATTCTTCCAATCCATCGATAGCTAAGACTTGGGGAAAGTTATGTCTCCCGTTAAGTTGCCATCAGACCTTTCATCTGGACCTACCATTTCCATCCACGGATTGAATCTTTTTTTTTTAGAACAAAATATATCAGGTCAATGTCTTTGTAGAATGCCATGAAGTAGTCATTATAACAATCAGTAACTGTTACACAGTTCATAAGAATTTTGTAAATGTGCTCCTCAATTCATATTTCCATCTCTTCCTTAGCCTGCTAGCCCACCACTCTCAACAACTAACCTCGAATATCTGCCTTTATTTTTTATACATTATACAATAGCCTATATTTATTTTTTCATTAGAAACAGCCAATTTTTCTCTCATCAATCAAGAAATTTACTTTTCATCATAAATATCCTCTAGCCTTACCATCCAACTTCATATAAATAATCTATTAGAGTATTTTCTAATGTAAATATTACACATCACAGAACAGAACCCCAAACAGTTTCAGAGATTTTAAGTGGCATTTTAGTATGCACATCTTCATCAAGATTTGATAAAGAATCAGCAAAACAAAGAGGCAAAAAATTACAAGCACATGTATTATTAATCCTGTTTAAATACGAGAAGTTAAGATCAACTGAAATCTATTGGATAAAATATTTGTATTTTTTACAAGGATGAAGATGCACTTTTTCATAACAACTCCTTAATTAAAATCCAAACAAGATAGCATATTTGCAAATATTCAGATTTGAAATGATCAAAACAGTGAGATATAATTTCCCAGTTTGCTTCCTATTTCATTTTTAGTATCTGAAATTTAGCAAAAACATGTGATGTGATTCCTTGGACACTTTCCATGCTCTTCACATGCTGGTTTGATATAAAAATAAAATTAATTTCTTCACAAGTATGATCTATGATGTTTTCCTTATGATTTCACTGGCCAAAAGATTTTTTCAGAATAATTTTCTTAGCTTATGGTAATTTTCTTCCATCACACAATTTTATTCTAATTCTATTTTTTTCTGAATAAAATGTGCATTCTTACTTGAAGTATTACACTAGTGTTGAATAATGTTAAAATGCATTCATTCTCATATTACAATCAACATAATACTATGTATTGTAGAATTATTCTTTGCACTCTATTTCAAACTGAATTCTCATATTTATAATGAACCTGCCTCAGTATTAAGAGTTTGCTTTAACTGTTATAATTACTTTAAAGATCTTTTTACCAAACCATGATTTTCATTTTAAGATCTGCTAAAACTTTATTTCTCAAAATTATTTGATATTAGTCTTGAAGAAGTACAATTTGGATGCTTTTCTCCCCAAGGATATCTTCACATGCAATTCAACATAGTTTAGTGAGCCTCTCTTTCTGTGAGAACATTTACTTGGTTACAACTTCAAAGAAGATTAAAACTTAGTATGTTCCCTTATGGTACTCACAACCTCTAGGAGTGACAGACACATACACACACAAGCAACAAACATTAAGTGGTAAGTGCTACATAACAAGGGTGTGAACAACATGCTATGAGAGCACTTCTTGAGGAAGTGTCAGCACAGCATGCAACTTGTGCAGTAATACAGGGCCTATGCTTAAAAGAGACTCTTGTGATGGATTTACTGCTTTGCTGTCACCATCTTGAATTCTTATCATTTTTTAAAAAAGGAGCCCCATATTTTCATTTTGTACTGGGCGAGTCCAGAATGTGAGCTTGCATGTAGGGCAGCCAAGGGCAGGTATGGACACTTGGAAAATAGAGTAGCTCTAAGCTCCCCAGAATAGTCGATATTTGATTTGGGTCTTGAAGGTGAATTGGAATCTGGAAAGAGAAGAGGAGGTGAGGAGACACAAATAATTTCAGAGAAAAGATATAGAACAAAGACATGAAGTAAAATTTGCTTAGGAATAATAATTAGGCTCTCATATCTAGGCAAGATGAAACTAAAAGGGTAATTTGTAACCAGATTTCCAAGGGCCTTAAAAGCCTGGCTAGAAGGTTGGATTTTACTTGTACAAAAATGATAACTTTGAGCCAGGAAATGAGATGAAACATTGAGTACTAAATGTGAAGTTGTGGAGAAAGACTGGAGAGTGGGACCTTTGCTAGAAGATAATGGAAGAAATCTAGATAAAATGTGATTGCAGGCTATAGAGGGCAATGAAAATGGGTATGGAGAGATGGATATGCACACAAATATTCATGGGCACACAGTGCTTCATAAACAGATCCCACTATTTGTCTTTTATTCTTGCAAGAGAGCACATAAGAGAATCTTACCATGCCCTTTGAAATGGAAAAAATGATAATATACTTGGAGAGTAATACAAATTCTTTTGTTCAAAAGTTACTAATCACTTGCAAATGAAAAAGAGCCCACTGAAGCTTTATAGCAAAAGATTAGCAATTTTCACTAAAACCAGAAATGAAGATGATTAAAAAATGAAATCCTGACCAAGGATCCATTAAACACATAAAGTACAAACTTTCTATTCTGCACAATTTATTCCTTCCTATATCTCTGTCTATAGCACCAAATCAATCAATCAACATCCCATACAGCCAAATTAAAGACTGATACTAAAATTAGCTTGATATGATGGAGTCAAAGCAGTTCATTTGTTAATTTTCTCACTTCTCAACCTATTCCTTTGAAATAAGAATATGATCATATTAACTAAGGAAATAACTCTAAAAGGATGCCTCAGAGAAGATCAAAATAATCTCTTTTCTCAAATACAGATCTGGAGAGAGACATTGCATATTTCACTTTGGGCTCAAAAACTTAGTTTGAAATTATTCAGTAAGATGTTTTAGATGGAATTTTTGGGCTTTCCAAATCAAACTACCACTCTTTCTTTTATACAATTTCATAACTACCATATGAAGGATGTGATAATTAAATAAGTGCAATAGTTACAAAATAATCTTTGTTGAGGATATACATAGCTATAGTGATTTTCGACAATATAATGGAATTTGCAAGATTCAAATTTAAAGAAGGCTAATGTCTCCAAGTATTGCTTTTTATCAACTTCTTTTCTATATAATCTTAAAATGTTGCTTATGGTTGTCATTTTGTCATTTTTATCAGAGTTTGGAGTATTTTTTAAATGATTACAATTTATTCATAGCCAAACTTTACTTACATATGTAACATTTTTAATATTATTTCCTCACCAAAATATAAGTTTGCCCTTGAGTAATAAAATAAAAATAGGTATTTTAAATTGCTTGAATATCTTTCATCTAATTGTGATTATAAATAGTCTGTTTACTGATACTATAACACAGTCTGGGACCATGTTTGTCTAAAAGAGGATAGAAAAGAAAGAAAAAGACAATCCTGGACTTTAAGAAGACTATAATCCTTGAATTTGAAATAATTCTGTGTAGATGAATTAATTTGATTGAATAATTTTCCCTAAAAAATTACACTTCACTTTATGGATTCCATCTTGAGGGCCTCCCATGTTTGCCAAATATCGAAGAAAAATTGACATGGAAATGGAAAGACTGGAAGGGGTGGAAGGAGTAGCACAGACAGTCCAAGAGACGAGTGAGAACTGAATTTTCTGTGGGCCTGAATATGACTTGCCAGCATGATGCTGTGTGTATGTGTGATCAGTGGAAGGGCAGTGTTACAAGAGAAAAGGATAGAAAAGCAAACAAGAGCTAATCATAAAGTATCTTGTAAGCCACACTGAATAATTTAGATTTTTTAACTGCAAGTTTTTGAAAGACATTGAATTGTTAAAAGAGAAAACGAAGCTTTTAATAAATATCATTTTGAAGTCTGTGAGACAGGAAAACATACGACAGGGTACTTTAAAAACCTCTAACATTTCCTTTCCTGCCTCTTCATAAGGATTTTTATATGAAAACATAGAATAAATGAATCCAGTGGAATATCTGCAAAGCATACAATTTGCTTAAAAATTATATTGGATCTTGAAAGTCTTCGGGGAATTTCTCTTTGGAAGAAACTTTAAAGTTGACTTCAGGGGTAAATTACAAAAAACTTAAATATTTTTTAATCAATTCATATTGGAGCTGTTTCTTGCACTGGAGCAAGAATGGATAAAACAATTCCCCTAGCCAGTTATTCTAGATAAAAGTAAACAATTATATCCCTTTATTGTTGGTGAAAAATGGTTCTAAGGAGAGAGAAAACACGGTTTCAAGGCCACTGAAGTTGAGCAATATACATTTAGGTCACATACTAGGCTGGATCCTTGAAAATGCATGAGATTTATTTTCTAACTGTTCATGCACTGGGAAAATCTCCCAATAATAAATTCAGAATACACAGTAATAAAGAGCAGGAAAATAACATTAAAAATAAGTATCAACCCTTAAACTGCAACAGGAGAGATGTAGATGAGATATGAAAAGATAGTTCTTCCTCTCATTAGAGCAGTTAAACATTAGAATAGGTTATCAGGTAAAGTCTCTGTAGACTCTTCTCTTGAAGGTTTTTAACATCCGAGAGGCAGCCATTTATCTTGAATCGTGGAGGTAAGTCCTGTCTGCCGGCAGGTGAAGGACTAGATGACCTCTGAATTCATAAGTTACTTGTTACCAGCTGCCTGATTCAGTTATTTAAGCAGTCTTTTTTATTTAGAAGTGATAACCAGCAATGTTAAACATGCTACAAGTTAAATATTTTCCAATTTTAACAGATGAAGAAACTACATTGAAAATGTATGGATCACAGATTAAGATCACCATTTTAAATATAAGCAGAATTATGTTTTTTAAAAACTATGTTTTGGATGCTAAAATAATAAGCAGTACAGAGACAATTTAAGATTTTGTCATTTCTGTGTGATATTGGAAATATGAGCAGACATTTATGAGAAGAGTTGCAGAAATGCTATTTTTGAATAATATAAATGATGCGACAAAATTTATATGAGAAATATTTTGGGTACTTTCTACATTGTGATTAATTTAAACAGATAATTAAATCTCTCCCTTTTCCTTTACTACTCTTCATCTAGATCATGAAAAAGTTCAGTTCTATGTTTGGCATAGATGACTTCAAGGAAAATAAATTATGTTAATCAAAACAACAAAGGATCAATAAACAAATGAACATATCACAGAGATAGCGTCATTCCAAAAAGTTACAAAGATTCATCTTACTCTGTTATCTTGATTCTGTGTAACTTCTTCTCTTCATTTCTCACCTCTGGAAACTAAGCATTACCATGGACAACAAATAAAAAGTAAAACAGTGCTTTTAGCATGACTATAAGAATTCTAAAATGGCCCGTAAAATCTTTATTTGGAGAAATATCTAATATCTATATATATATTTATTATTTGAATCTATATTCTTAAATAAATCGTATATTTCGTCTGAAAAAACTTTTTCCTTAGAACTTCCACTTGAAAACTTTTTTAAATATAAATTAACATTAAAAAATAAAATGTGGACCAAAATTAGATGGAAATATCTTCAGGCAGTGATTATGTCTGAGGTACACAGATTCTACAGTGCAGGTATCATTAAAATTATCATTTTTAAAATAAAAGAACTGCATCAACTGCATTGCTTTCACCATAAGCTGTTATGGGTTCAGAGGACAAATGTGCAATAAAGTAGATTGCATTCACCTTCTTCAGAACTAACACTAGGTAAATATTTTTAAAACAAAATTTCCGCAATTTGCAAATATAGCCTAAATTTATGATTTTGAATTTGTTTAATTTTTACCTATATTCAAAAGACACTCAGACGTTGCTTCAAGTAAGGTCATGCTGGCCCTTACATATCACAAATTCTTACCATTTAAGGTAACCAAAATTTTTTAATAAAAATGCGTCTTTAGTTTACAGCTAGAATAGGATAATAAAAATAATCTCCTTCTTTAAGTTAAAAAAACAATTTCAATAAATTTAATCAAAGTTAAATTACTTTTAATAAGTTATTCCCCTGGTCCCCCAAAATCAACAAACCTTTCATACCATAGCAGCCTTACAAATTTTTAATTTTTTACTGGGGAAAAGTTTAAATAATGCTTTAAATGAAATTAAACTAATCTAAACACTTGATGCAATGACACCAATAGTCATTGAATATGTCTGGAGATTACCTACAAGTGATAATACAGTATATTTTGGCTTGTATTCATTATAGATGACTGTTAAGTTTTAATTTTCTCTGTTGCAATGTTTAATTGACAAAAACAAAAAAAGCACAGTAAAGGACTCATGGCAGCAACGGGTCACAAACCCAAGATCTCTTCTTTTCTTCTTCTTTTTTTTCCCCTTTCTGTTTTGTAACCATGGTAAAACAATAGAAGTGAACTTTCCCTGAACTTTTCTCTTTAAAGACCTGGGTCCACATTGACCCAGCAGGGCAAGCTGGAACCTGATACTATCAACCCGAGGGCTGCTAAAGCAATCAGGTTCAACAACAACCATATATGTTCCCTAATGTCATTTTGCCACAAAGCCAAGGCAAAAGCAAGCTATTTCTAGTACAGAATGTCTTTCTATTGTTTAAAAGATTAATTCAATAGTCTAAACGTGCATAAAACATGGACTAAGTGGTAGACTACAGAAATATATTATTGTTCTCTTATAATTAAATCAATACTGTTTATTTGTAGATAAGGCCAAATCCCACAAAAAAATAAAAGCTCCTAGATGGATTATTAACGAAGAAATGATTTAAATCATTATGGAGTTAGATGATCTTATATTTAACTAACTCATTTTACCAAATTCTCATGGTAACCTGTTTTAAAAGATAATACTGTTTAAGAAAGTTTTTTCATGTCCTTCTATAGATAACTAAAGGATGAAGAAAAAATTGATTAAATTCTCTAATTAAGATATTTGTTATTTCTGCAACTGCAGCATGATAAATAATGAATTAGATGGACTGTAGTAACACTATTTCCATTTTTTTCATTCAAAGAGTATTGGCATTTCTGATTTAAATCTAGTTTTTAAAAATTTATATCTTTATAACACAGCATTTTTTTAAAACAGTCACTATATCCAGAAACAAGTAAAGAGATAAATATAATTTCTAATATTCACAGATGAGAATTGTGGAAGTAGTTTAGATTCAGTCTTTTTTCAACTCCTAATGTTCAACTAAAATACTACAAAAATTTAGTAAGAATGATATAATAATAGGAGAAGTTATTCTATCATTACTTCACACCCTCTCAAAATGTCTGTATAATTAAAATAGATATGTATTTATCACATATCAACTGTTATTAATAACTTTGAAATGTTAACTGCAATGCTTAAATAGATGCTCAGTTATATTATTTCCTCCTGAATATTGTCCCCTATGGTGTCTATAGTACACATTCACAGCAACAGTTACAATGGTTCCAATAGTAGCATTGAATCATGTAGATGAGGTCTAGGTTATGGTAACAATAGGTCGCGGCATACCAATGAGAAGAAATCAGAATTGTGCCCACATATAAGAGGAGTTCAAAAATTATTAAGTGAATGAAGAAAAAGAGAGAATTCCAGAATACCTAGGGCATTAGCCACTGTAAAAACAGTTGTCCTTAAAATGGTAATTTTCCAGAATTCTATAACAAGATAATCCTTTTTTGAAAAGTAAAACAATCTTTTTCATACTTTCACTGGTTCAAGTAAGTCAGTTATTAGTTGAGATTCACTCGTGTAGTTGTATGTGTTTAGATATAGTATTACAGACATTTTAGAGATAGCCAGACTAAATACAGACAATAAGAGATCTGTTCCAATTTATTAAATATATTTAAGATTCCTTACAAAAACACAGGTTTAATATTTTCATCTAACTCTCCTTAAACTGACTTTCCAAGTAGTAATATGAATAATATCACTACAAGTGCATGTTTAATGCTATATTTGTTTTTAAGAGGTTGATCTTCAATACTTATAACAAATATGTAGGGCATCTATAAGCGACATTAAAATTTTAAAAGTGTACTGTAAAATAGAAAGAATGGGAAGAGAGAATAGAGCCAAGAAACAAAATGGGCAGAGGGACTATTGGCCTAACTGCTGGTCTGACTTTTGAACAAGTCACAATAAAGGGTTCATTTATTTTCTTTTCTCCCAGTTTGAGCACATAGGGAGGTAAGACTGTGATTTTGGTGATGATGAAGGGAAATCTAACAAAGGCAGAGCACCTTCTGTGTACCAGGTGAGTAACATAGCTCATCTCATTTAAATTCCAAGAGTCCAAGAAGGCAAATATTATTATCTTCATTTCTCAGATGAGGCAATTAGAGCAGATTGGCCCAACAGTATAACTCATCAATTTCAGACATTTTTGTCAAATCCATGTATCTCTGACTTCAAAGCCTGTATTTACTCCATTATAACATGGTGTCTCTGAGTAACAGAGACAATAGATCACTTGGCCATGGATCAAAAGGCAGAAGCTGTCACTCATTAGATGTGTGACCTTGGCAAGCCACTTAACCTTTTGGAACCATCTTTCCTTCTCTGACATGCTCAAGGGATGCTACGGCAGATAAAATTTAAAAATCTAAAATAAAAAAGTCAAAGAAGATAATAGTATCATAAGGTGGCTAATAAGAAAAATGTGAACAACAAGAACAAAGGAAAAAGATAACTGTATTCTATGATGTTCAAGGATACATTCTTCCAATCCAAGAATACAGTTTCTATATTTGTGCCATTATCTTCATGCATTTCTACTTCAATGTTACTATTCTTCCTCCTGCCCTGACTGATTTTGTTGAGTAAAGACGTTATACAGGGATTTTAATCTTTCTCAATACCTATTTATTGGTGAATATGAAGTATATAAGTGAAGAATATTTTCCAGTGAGAAAAGGATATATGTATGTAAATATATATATATAAGTAAAATATATACTTACATGCATATAAGTAAAAAGACAACTTTCAGTCTAGTGGGAGAGAGAATTAGTGGGCAGTAAAGAATAATTTTCTTTGGTCACTTTTTTTTTCTGAATAGGTAACAAAACTTCTAGTTCTTAGACTGAAAAGTTTGTACCCCAAAGTAATTTCTAGATCAGCTTAGAAATGAAATTGATGTCTAATTTATCAATTATTAAAACAAACTTCTGAGAAATTAGAAGTAGTGTTTTCCTTTTTCTCTTGAATTCCAAACCCATCTTTCCATTGGTGTACTGGACATCTAGACATTTCACAAGTACTTCAAGTTCAATATGTCAAAAGTTAACTTATCTTTCACCCTAAACCTACATCTCATTATCTGTTATATTCTATATATCTGAAAATAAACCACCACGCAACCAATCCCCAAATCCAAACTCAGGGGTCACCCCAAATCCTCCCTTTTCTTTAGTGTATTTTCTACTTCTCAACTCAATGGTCATTAGCTTCTATTGATCCTACCTATGCTATCTCTCAACTCACTCTCTACTTTGTTCACATTGCTCCTGTCTTATCTCAGATCCTGTTCCTTCTCTTCCTGCAGTGTAGTGAACCAAGTGATCTATATAGAAAAAACATTACAGCACCTTCAGCACATTCTGTAAATCTTCCAAAGCTGCCAAATTTCTTATCATAGCATACAAGATCCTTCAAAAATCTAATGCCTCAATTCCTTTCCAGTATAATTTCTCAAAACTTTCCCACCCTCACTCTGTAATTGGTGCCTAATCACTTTCATGTATCCATGCTAATCTTTCTGCCTAGAATGCCCTTTCCTTCAATTGTCCATGGGAGAAACCCTAAACTAGTTCACATCCCTCCTTCCTTAATCTCTCCAGGTACATGTGGTTCACCAACTTCCATCCACTTCCATAATCCATGAACTATATTACAATCCTTACCACGCTAATATGACAATTTATACGTCATTTCTTTCTAGGAATACAAAGCCTTTAAACACACTAATTATGTTCTATTTATTTCTATTTCTCCAGAATTCAACACAGTCTGGTAACTAGCAGAAAATTAATACTATATTTGCTGGAGAAGAAACAAAATAATGATTTTCAAAAAAAGTATATATTGTGCATTAAATTACCAGAAAGTATTAAAATACAGGAACCACCTTTCCAAAAAATAACCTTCCTCAATAAATAGAGATAAATATAAAGTGTTAAGAAGTCACCTAAAGAGACCATTTTTAATTGAATAATCAATTACATTACATAAATCCTACAAAATTTAAAATATAAAATAAACTAAAGCAAAACAATATAGAATTTTTCGTGCTACAAAAAATTTTAGTTTAAAAATGCTGTTGAGAGTCAATCAAATAATATAAAATATGAAGTCATCATTGCCCTTTAAAATCCCTTCAACAAGAATTCCCTAATTGTACTTTCACTTTATCTCACTGTACCAGTAAGTAAATAAATTAACAAAATAGCTTTTATCACACAGAATAACCTTTTAACTGAGGGATTATCTCTGGTTTATTTTTCATTTCTTTCACTGCAGATAGCAGTTCATGCCTCATTGATTAGTTTGCTAAGGTGGTGACCAGAAATGAAAACACAGTCTCTCAGATATTGCAAGGACCTGAGTGTGTAATCACACACACACAAAAAAAAAACACTATAAACGCACGCACACACACACCCATTCACTCTGTGCTTCTATTCCTGGCATTTAGTTTCCAAGAAACAAAAAGTCAAGAATTATAAATATTTCATTTATATTAGTCCATGCTCAGATATAATTCAGATTTATTTCTCATTTACATTTTTTTGTGCTTTTTCATTAAATTGCATTTAAGTTTTTTTCAATCATAATTTGTGCATTTCATGACAACTTTCAGGGGAAGAGAAAATATAAAGTCAAAAGAAAAAAATGTAGTTTTCTTCAGATTCCTTCCATTTCTGAATTCAGTGGTAGCCTATATTTTGATATATCCCATTGCATGTACATCTGCATTTGAGACTTAATATATTGATCATTAAGCATATCATTTCAAGTCAAATCTTTAGATCTAACACCTCTTTCCTTTCTTCAGCCAAAAATACCTGGAATTATTAATCTAAAAAACTTTTTAAGCAAAAAGAAATCAAGTATGACAATACATGTTAATTAAAGTAACCAGAACCAGGAGGGGCAAGCCACTCTGATCTGGTCTGCTGCTACTCAGGACTGTTGAATCCTGTGTCCTGATATTTAAAAAAATCATTGATCACCTAGCATACACCAGAAAAAAGTAAACACAGGTTTGAAGGGTTTAAAGTCTAGAACAAAAGAAAAAGAAGGACATGATATGACCCCACATGGAAACTAACAGCTTAAATCAGAAGAGGAACCTTAAAACATTTAATGAAAGATAACCAAATAAAAGACAGATTAAAGTTATTCCTTTCACTTCTGAGCTCAAAAATAAGAGGAAGAGTATTTTAGCCAAACATTAGGAAGGGCCTGTTGAGAGTTAGAGACAAAAATTATCTTCCTCTGAGATCCTCGTCTCCTCGGAGGTTAAGCAGAAGATGGACAATTTCCTCAACTTATCAGGGATACTGTAAAACAGACATTGGCATTTGTTAGAGGTTTTAGCTCACTCACTGCAGAGGCCTCTTTCTAATCTGAAATTCTATTATTCCCTTCACCAGAACACACTCGCCATCACCTACCCCATTTGGTTATGTATCCAAATATGTTGTTTCTTTTTCATTTAATTTGCTATTCCATTAATTAGGTGCTTATTTCCTTAGGTTGTTATGCTATCCTGATAACTGACTGTTCTGTCAACATTCCCAAGTACTAGCCATCCTACCCATTGCTTTTAGAAGAAAGATCATCAGGCAAGATGATTTTGAGTAATGGCTGAAGCAAGCTTTAGGAAAATTATAACTTGGCAGTCCTCATGTCTCCACTTTTAGTGGAGCTTTCTTTCTTGTTAATGCTCTTACTCCTCTCATTGATATTTATACCCATCACCTCAGCCATCCACACTTGTTAATATTTTACTTGCAACAATCAACTAAACCCTGCAAGAATTTAATTGATAATTAAGGTTGAAAGCTTAAATTATGAGTATTTGCATTTAAAAAGGGCTCCTTCTTCTGTATGAATGCAACCTCTGGTGCTATTTCTTAAGAAGAAAAAGAAATGAAGCATTTGCAGACCACCTTTCACAGGTTACCTTTGACCTAATATTAGAATGGATTTGCTTCTGAAGGAACACCTCAGCTCCATGTCTTATTGTAGTGTCTCCAAGCCTCTTCTTTTGCCCTTCTGACTCTTTTACAAACTTTATACGCCAAATTCTCACCAAATGATTATACTTGAGGTGATATTACAATTTCATGCATACAAGACTCATGTAAAAATTATTGCGCTGGAGTGAAATGCATAGATTCCCTTCAGAAGTCAAAACTCCCTGATTATTTTCTGTACTGTCTTCACAGCCTTCATGCTTTGTGTATATTATGACATTATCTATATTTTCCTTTTGTGTAGGGAAGGGCGTAACATCTCTCCTCCCATCAAAAATGGATTTCAAAAGTGACCACCCCAAGTAGCCTGAATTATATTGACTGTTTCCGTCTTTATTACTGTAGTTTTCTTTGTTGGTTATTCACTGTTGTTTATTCATTCTTTCAACATTTATTAAAAGTTTATTATCTACTGGAGAAGGTTCTGGATGAAGAAAGACAAAAAATAATGAATAGACTATTAAAATGGTGCCTTTGATTAGTAGGACAAGTAAGACTTCTCTAAGAAGGTGAGGCTTGAATTTAAGAAGTTACCAGCTATCAGAAAAAAAGAAAAAAGAGTTCCAAGTGACGGATAGTGAGTGCAAAGGGCCTAATGTGGAACAACAAGCTTGTGTTCTTGATCAGGAAACCAAAGGAAAGTCAGTACGGCTGGATTTTAGCGTGTAAGAGGGAGAAAGGAAAGTGATAGAGTCTGGGAGGCTGGCAGTATAAGAAGTTTGGGTTTCTATTGACCTATCAATAATATTTATTTCTATGCTCTCTTATTAAGTCTTAAATCTCTTCCTGTGCACAGCACACTTTTCCATTCTCCAAATATGATATATTTTCTCTCAGGCAAGAGACATACCTTGCTGCCCTATTTCCAGCCATAATGTCTAGTTCAAGGCTCAGCTCATAATCATGTTTAACAAATGTGTTTGACTAAGTAAATTAAAAAGTAATATAAATGGAAACCATTCACTTAAAATTCCAAAGCACTCCACAGTGTTTAAGTTTTCAGATTCTATAAAGAATACTATCTGTATTTTAATGAAATATGAATCCTTTGCCTGCTAACTCGTCCTTAACATAAGGATTACACTGCAGCCAAAGACGCATTATACAAATGTCTATATTTAGTCTTCCTTTGTCAGAGCTTTGCTCTCCATATAAAAGATCAAGATCAACATAAAGGTAATAAAATGATACATAATAGCACACAGTTATGTTCTCTGTACTTATCAGTTCGAACTAAGATGTCTTTATCAAAAGGTTCATTTTCCTGCAGTGGTGAGTTTGTATTACGCAGGCATCCTCCACACCTGTCAGAAAGTTCCTACCCCCAAGTAAATGTAACCGTTATCAGATACGGAAAAGAAAATGTAAATCTTCTTTATAAAAAATATTTCTCTTGGTGATCCACAGTTATTTTCGGTTATAAATACTGTGTGGCAAACAATAATAATATTGATTGAAAAAAATATGGAAAAGTAACCGATGGATATCTAAGAAACAAATCCAGCACTGATCCTCTACATGAAGAAAGTAAAAATCTATTTTCAAATATGCAAGTGATAAAATACGATTTCACTATAGTATAAATGTTCACATGTTAGGCCTGGTGCCCCCATAATACATTTGCCTAATACCACAGTAAATTCTTTCATTGTTTTTCCCCAACTAGGATGACAACCATCTAACCTACATAATATTAAGCAGACATTTAGTTCCACTGATGTGAACAGCCAAGAGATTAATGCTGACAGAGCTAAATTACACAAGAGTCAGGAAATGTGATCCAACAATACAATTATAATTATCACTCGGGGAGGTAAAAGATGAACATATTTTCATCTTCTAAGGGCTCTGGATTAAAGGGCCAAACACTTAAATGCCACTTTTACTCATTTGGTAACTAGGGGTATTCCAAATTCTGTAATTATATGACTTTGCATACGTTAAAAGCATGGTGGCATTAGAGGCTTCTGATAGCAATGTTACAATTAAGGGTCAATGTCTATTTTTCATTTTCAGCCACTGTTTCAGAAGAACTAAAATAATCACTGAGTCATATGAAGATTAAAAAAGAACTAGTTCTTATTATCTCCCAATTTTCTTTCACTAAATTTGCAGTGCAATTATTTTTTGTTAGATTGTTGTTTATTTTGTGATATCATAAAATAATTCAGAAATTCCAATAGCATGTTTTCTTCCCCAAAATCTTGTTGGAAAAAATATATCCATTTTAAAAGCAGGATTTTAGATGAAAGTTCTTCACAATATACTAAGTATTTTACTTCTTCAGAGTTGTAATATAGACGCTTAAAGTTATGAATATATACCTAAATGCTTTCATAATCCCTTTAAATAGTGCAGCTATTATAATGATATTTATTGTTGGGATAAAATTAGAAAAATATGCTCTTAGGCAATTATAAGTCTATACCTATAAGTTATTTTTAGCCCAGTATATTAGTCATTATTCTGAATAATTTATAAATTAGAAAGGAATATTCCTTAGGAGTATGCAACCAGCATGTGCCATTCGTTGTAAATGAGTTTCTATATTATATATGGGTAACACAGTTAGGATGAAATTGAGGAAAATGTCTTCCTTTTGACTTTTCTTAGTGACATGCTAGATGATTTTAAGAAGCTCAATGCAGTTTGTTTCCATCATACTAAATACCCCCACTTGGAAGCTTGTTGATTGAGCCTACCAATGAATGCAGATTTCCTATGAGATTTTATATCTTTGGATACATATATAGAATTGCTTGTTTTCTTTATATAAAAAGATAATTCATAAAACAACATTCCATTTTAATGATTAAGAGATAGAGTCCCTTATATGTGAAATTCCAGTGGTTTCCCAATAGCAGCCTCTTGTGACTGAATCATACTGAACATCAAAGAAATTCTTTATTCAATAATTTTCTTGATAAGAAATGGGTCAAAATTTGGTTGAAAATTGGAAAAGGAGTATTCCTAGATAATAATATATGAAAAATATTAGTGAGCATGGCTTATATCAATGTGGAAATTTTTATTTTTTCAAAATGATCCCAAAGCAGATATACATTATTTTTTCATTTATTATTTCGCCTCCCTAGAAACAATCATTCTAAATACACCAATGAAGAACCAAAAGGCCAGTCACACAACACGACTCAGTTTTACAAGATGAGGAAAGGGGTTTGGATTTTGCGTCAGGAGTTACAGGTTTCAGCTTTTGCTCAATAGTATAGTCTGAAAGTTTCTGGGCTCAGTGTCTACATCCATACAAAGGGGTTTAAATACACCATTCCTGGTTTTCTCCAAGTGACTAGGATGAATTTGAGGGTGTGGGCAGAGAAGAGCAGGAGGGTTCTGACCGCCCCTCCCTCAATACTTGGGAACTGGGGATATGGAAGGAATAACTGTTATCTGGAGATTTTGTGAAGGACTGACACAGTACCATCTAAACACTCCTGTAAATGGGAAGAGCAGAATGTGTAAGGAGTTCCTATTAATCTTTTTCCATGGATTATGTTATAAAACTCAGAGAAGAGCTATTCATTTACCTCCCCTAAATAAAATAAAAGCTACTAAAATGTGTCTTAGTAAACTTGGTACCTCAAATATTTGCTGTCACATTTTAAGATATTTTGTCAGTTCAGATAGCACAGATAAATAGGTATCTGAACAGTAATGCTGAAGAGGTCTTTTGATGTTGACTTGCATTTGACACAATAACTAAACTTGGTTGTAATCATTACTGAAGAGGAAATTCCAATATTGATTGCTCTTTTTAAAATATGACAGATAGACTCTGTTTTTAGTAAGGGGTATTTGTTTAAAATTTATTTTCTAACCCCACATCAGTCCTCCTCTTACTTAACAATTTAAATGACAGATTATTATTTTGCATTTTTGCTTTCACTTGCTTTTCAGAATATTTTGATGAGTAACAACAACTCTTACATTAGACTGAAAAGTTCTTTCAGTATTGCAAAGAGTTTGCAGGCATTCTCTCAGGCCTAAGATAAGCAGAAATATAAATTCCTGTCTAATGGGAACTATTTCAAACATTTTAATTTTCAAAGTAAAGGCACCAAATGTAAAAAGATTTATATCATCAAAAACTTCTAAGGGTTTTGTGATTGTATTTACCCTGTTTAGCTCAAGTGAAAAGTAATTTGAAAACCTCCTCCAAAAATGTATTGAAAACAGTTTTCTATAATTGGACAATTCCATCTGGTGATCCTCAACTATGCAAAACTTTCTGCTAAATGATCTTTTTATGTATGAACCAATATAATTGCATTTACAATGATTAAAACTAATATATTCAATGCATGTCTATTTAAATCCTAAATTACTCCAACTGACCAACACAAAATCTTGAAATCATCAAAATTTAAATAAAACCTGTTCTGTAACTTGTTGTGCAAAATAAGTTGGAAGCACTCTTGAAATGCTGTGCTGATATCATGTACTTTCTTTTCTAATTTTTCTTATTTTTGCAAACAGCAAAGTAGATAAATTATTTCAAAATCAATGAATAAAATATTAATTACTTAAACCTAACAATATATAAGAAACATATCTTAATTTTAAGAACAAATGAAACAAACTAGCTACATTATGTCTAGAGTTATAAAAAGATTAAAAATTCTAACGGGACTGCAACTAAAATTCTTTATGATTTATGGGCATTTTAATTTTTAAAAGAAATTTCCAATTAGCTCCAATAAAGTCCACATTAGAGGAATAAAAATCTTCAAATATTTGACAGTGTAAAGCACTCATATCATAAATTTTTCTTCATGAATGAATCTTTATGTTATAATAAAGATTAATCACAATTAACTATAACTTCTGGATTATACAGGAGCAATTCTCTCCAACAATCCCAACTACAAAGGCAAACCTTCTAAACAAGGGATATTACAATTGGCAAAGAATGCTATCACTGACGAAAATATATGCAGTCTATGTGTGGATTACAACATCTCTCTTAGTCAAATTGAACCTATAAAAAGTATTTAAAGACAAAAATTTTGAAAATAACTGCTTTGGAAATGAAATTAGTATAATCAAAAAAGCTTGAAGATTTTCCAGCAGAACAAGTCTCATCAAAACCATAATAAGAGGGTTATCTCCAAAAACCATGTTTGTACAAAGGCATCCTCATTGCAACAGCTTTAATTATTTTAACTGATGTAGCCTTTAAGAAAATGAAGCAACAGTCAGTTGAGTTTCAAAAGAGAAGATGAAAGAGAGAGAGAATAAATGTGAATTGACTCGAATACAAAATTCTAGTTTTAAAACTCAACTTAGAAACCCTGAGTTGATTCAAGTGTTAGTTTGCCCCTTCTTTGAATCCACGGTGCCCTCTTAATTTTATATATTAAAGTAAAACACCTTTGCTTATTAACTCTTAGTAAAGGAGTGCCACAATCACAGTATAGTTGATCCAATTGTATAAATATAAACTATATAATATATATTATAAATATATATAAAATGGCAGATTGAAATAAAAACAAAACATCCAAATTTAGTAATATGTGACAGTTTGCAACTCTATATTTACATTAAATTACATACACAAGATATAACATTATGGCAAATTTATAGTCAGTTAAATCTTCCTTTTTTCTAAGGTATACTTTTTTGGTGAGGAAGGATAGCCCTGAGCTAACATCTGTTGCCAATCTTCCTCTTTTTTTTTCTCCCCAAAGGCCCAGTACATAGTTGTATATCCTGGCTCTAAGTCCCTCTAGATATTCTATGTGGGATGCTGCCACAGCATGGCTTGATGAGTGGCATGTAGGTCCATGTCCAGGATCCAAACTGGTGAACCCTGGGCCACTGAAGTGGAGCACGCAAACTTAACCACTGTGCCACCAGGCTAGCCCAAAGTGAGTTAAATTTTGATGTTTTCTAGACTATTTTAAAATATTCATTTTCTCTAGAACTATTTTGCCACCTTATTTGCACATATAAATTTGACTTTGTTCAATAGATGTTCATTGCAAAAATAGGTTAAGATAGAGTTGATAATTTATATCTATTAAAGAAATGAGTTCCTTAATTCATCACAATATTTAAGATGGCAATGGTCATTGAAAATAAAACAAAAATGTAGGATATTCTGCTTGGATATTGCTCTGAAATAAATAATATAATAGTTCTGCCCTTATCCATCTTTTCACTTTCTGTGGTTTTGGTTACCTGTGGTCAACCATGGTTCCAAAAATATTAAATGGAAAATTCCAGAAATAAACAATTTGTAAGTTTTAAATTGCACGCTGTTATGAGTAACATGATGAAATCTTGCGCCATCCCACTCCATCCCACCTTGGATGTGAATCATCCCTTTGTCGAGTGTATCCAAGCTGTATAGGCTCCCACCTATTAGTCACTTAGTAGCCATCTGGGTTATCAGATCAACTGTTGCAGTATCACAGTGCTTGTGTTCAAGTATCCTTTATTTTACTTAATATAGGCCTCAAAGTGCAAGAGTAGCAATGCTGGCAATTCAGATATGCCATAAAGTGCCTTCTTTAAGTGAAAAGGTGAAAGTTCTCAACTTTGTAAGGAAAGGAAAAATGGTATGCTGAGGTCACTAAGATATAAAGTAACTTTTATAACAGGATATTGCTATAATCATTCTACTTTATTTGTTATTGTTGTTAATCTCTTGCTGTGCCCGATTTATAAATTAAACTGTATCATAGGTAGGTACGTATAGGAAAAAACATAATATTTTTGGGTTTGGTACTATCTAAAGTTTCACGCATCCACTGGGGGTTTTGGAATATATTCTCCATGGATAAAGGGGAAATAATATACTGTATTTAGAAAGAAATTATTAATGAAAGATTTAAGGAAAGCATGTTTACACATGATTGATCCTTTAGAAACTTACACGGTTTATAGGGCACTGGATTACCTTTTTGTCTGGTTTTACATAGATATACTTTGCTCCATTAAGTTAAGTATTTGCTATTATGATTCACATTATGCTAGTTTATCTTATTGGATAATGAATCCCTTTGACAACCTGTTGAAGATTACATACCCATCTAGTCAGTAAAATGATCATATACCCAAAATCGTGCAGCCAATTTCAACGGCTTCCCCGATACCCCCACTTCAGAACCTCAGTTGCAGCCCAGGGCTCTGACTGCCATGTTTAAACCTCTATTCTTCTCCACGCATTCCACCTCTGTACATCTATGCAGATCTTAGGTGAATAAACTGCATTTTTCCCCAGCTTTATTGACATATAACATTGTATAAGTTTGAGGTGTACAATTTAATGATATGATATACATATATATTGAGAAATGATTACCACAATAAGGTTAGTTAACACATCCATCACCTCACATAGTTACCTTTGTGTGTGTGTGTGTGTGTGTGTGTGTGTGTGTGTGTGTGTGTAATGAGATCATTTAGGACTTACTCTCTCATCAATTTTCAGGCAGGCAATAGAATATTGCTAACTATAGTCACCGTGCTGTACAGTAGATCCTAGAGTTTATTCATCTTATAACTGGAAGTTTAATAAACTGAATTCTGAAGCTATATACATTTGTTTCATTTAATAGAAAAAAATACATGCATTTTTTCTACTTATATTCACATAGAGACTTGTAGCTTTCTTGAGAGAAAATCCAAAATAATACTTTTATGTCTGAGATTTAAACATTGATTTAGTTGGAACAACTGATGAATATAAAATGTAAACTCAGTGTGATTTAACAAGAAAATACTTTACATAGAAAAAATAAAAGCTTGGATTTCTAAACACCAAATCATATGTGTATTTTAATTTAACTAAATGGCAACTTCTAATTTAAAAAGTAGATGCCTAACAGGAGTGTAAAATGGTATTTGTCATCTTATATACAGTCAATGAAAAAACCTATATTTAAGTTCAAGATATTAAAGTGAATTAAGGAAGTAACTATTCCACAAGAGAATACATCATTTCAGTCTAATTTTAGTATATAATTCTCCTTATTAAATATCATGTATGAAACGGTCTTATTTATCATCTTATCTCATTAGATATTGTCTAGAGAGGCAATTTTGAAAAAGAAAAAATGGTTAGGAAGACTTTATTTTAGTCAAATTAGATTTGATACTTTAAATGTTTACCTATTTAATATGCAATCTTTTATTAAACAACTCTTCAGCTATAGCGTATTTTTTGGTAAAGTTTTAATAACTTTCTTGTAATTAAAAATAGCATATGATATCAGAGACCAACAGTAATTAAAAGTAATCAAATTTAGTGAAATGTGTACAAAATAAAGAGATCTGTCCATATTTTGCTAAGAAGTTATCAGTTGATCTGTTTTCTCCGTAAAATGAAATAATGCTTATTACTAAAATATAGGCCAAGTTCTTTGCCTCGTTTTCTGCTTTTGTAAAATGTATTGCTTGAGAAACAAGTCTTCAAAAAACAAGGCCTAAAAAAATCTACTACTCAGGGTGCCTTTGAGGATATTTAATTAAAATCTAATCCTGCATTCATTAAGGCTCACATAAATTAAGCTGTCATTCATAAGATTTATGGATTCTCATTTGCATATTGCATACAATTCATCAATTACTCAAGTATGAAAGGAGCACATTTCCCTTGGAGCTGCCTGCTACCCTGCCAACATTTGAAATGAGGGAAAGAGCAAGACTGTCAGGCATTCACACAAACTTTCTTCCAAATGTCTGCTCCTTGATTAATCTAATTTTCTAGATATTCCTTACAAGATATACCAACAGCTCTGGTGCATATTTCTATTATTTCTCCTGTCTTCATCACCAAAATCTTCTAGTCTTTGAATACTTCTTCATGTCTGAGTGATTATTATTTGTTTGCTAATGATATGGCATTGATGATTTCTTTTTATTAAAATGCCTTTGAGCATATAAGCAAAATATGAAGAGGTGGGCCATACATTTGTTGATTTTAACATTAATATTTAACTATCAATGATTAGCCTATTTCATGTGTAATAAAAAAAGGAAATGAGGAAATGAAAAGGCAAAAGAGTATTGCTCTGTAATGTCGTCAGCATAAAACTCTAGATTTCAGAGAATCTTAGCATTTCAGAAGAATCTAAAACAAGGCTACATAGTTAATCATTGATTCTATTAAGATAAAAACAGAATTCACTCAATCAGCCGTAGGTATACGTTACTGCACTTTTTACTGTTCTAAGAAAGGTAGTAACCCAGATTAGTTTGTTTTCATTGCGCATAAAGCATACTGTGTTAATTCACTTGTCTTCTCAAGGGAGTAGATCTTAATTTCAGTGGCACAACTTGGAAGTAACAGCCACTTTCAGAGCATACTCTGGAAATCTTCCAACAGGCATGTGATCAGGTGTGGAATTTAATGCAAAACACTCCTCATGTCCAGCACTTCTACAATTAAAATATATGAATGTATCAGCACTCTCAAAAATTACTGCTCCTGAAAACATACTGTCTCTTTTATGTCAATTAAAAGAAAAAACAGGAAGAAGTGTCTTTCATAAAGCATGAGTCTTCCATCGAGCGCATATACTCCAGTACAAACAGAAAGCATTCGATTCAATTTCAATATTTAGAAACTTTTATTTGGTAACATGACGATTTTATCTTACTGTGTAATACTGGACAAAACTATGATCACATCCATTTGGAAATGCTCACCTACTTAGAATCCAAAATTAGAAATCCCCAAATTAAAACCTAAACATCTCAGGTTAAGTGTTAAATTAGGAGGAGAGACACGTTTAGGTTGATGTTGTTAGCAAAGAGTCTAAAGAAATGAGTAAATGACTTTACGGACTATACCAGCATAATCATAAATATTTTCACTTTATGAAAGCTGTGCTTCAGTTGAGGAAAAAAACATACTCAGCAATAAAAATAATTGTCACTAACCCCTTACAAATACATTTAACATGGGAGAAATAAATGCCTTTATAAATTTAATCAGAAAGATGAAATCATTAGCATGCTCAATTTATAAAATGACTTTCAAAACTGAAAGCAAACAACAGACCAGCTCAAGCTTTTTATTCATTCAAGTTGGATGGTTCACCGTAATTTTCAGAGATCCACGCCGGAGAAACTCCTGAATGTATTGTCCGCCTTGTAACTCTTGCATTCTCTACAGTTCAGTTTTCTCAGCAGGAGCTGTCTACTTTATTCTATCCAAGTAATGTGTAATAGAGAAAGAATTGTCCCACTCTATAATAATAAAGCTTATTTTATTTCTTCAATACAAACCACCTGTTCAGGTTTTGTTTTATTATTGAGATTTTTTTCACTATATAAATTAAATATGATAATTAGCTACCTTACTCAATTTAAGATAATGTGAATGAAAATCATATGGAAGCTTTTATTTTCTTTTTTCAATGTGTCCTATAAAATAATTCACCTCAGATTAATGAAGGGATTCCAAGTAAGAGAACACAAAATATCTAAGAGTGATGGGCAAGAAGGGGAAGAGATGAGATCACTTATGGCACTTCACTTAAATTGGAGATTTTGCATTAAACATTTGTACAGGGGAAGGAAAATTGTTTTATGTCCCAGAGTGCAAATTTGGTTAGAATAAATTATCCCCAAAATGAATGTGCTTTTGTTATTTTTCATACCCATGTTTTGATTAATAATCAGGTCTGAACTGGCATTTCTGAACCTAACCCCACACTCTAGGCCACACATATGACAGAAAATACTGATAAATTAGAATGCCAAGAGGAACAGAAAAAATAAAGGTTGTGTAAAATTTCATTTCAAGCATATAATTTTAAGAGAGAATTATTTTAAAGTCACACACAAGACTGATTTAAATAAGAGGACAATGCTCCTTTCTAGGAAAGTTAAACATATTTTCAGGAAAGAAAGCATCAACATGGCAATGACCTTGACAAGAATCTTAGGTGATCATGGTCCATCACTAGTGATCAGGACTGATATCCATCAAATGAAGATATCGGAAAATGATTACCATGGGAGCACACTGCTATTTATATTACATCTCTTAATATTATTTAAATATTACTCAGGACTTATGAAATCAATAGAAAACAATAACAAAACACAGTGAGAGACCTGGGGACAACAGAACAAAACTTTACCACCAGTTGACAATAAAATAGGCATGTTCAAATTCAACAGTTAACGTATTTATGTAAGGTGATGAGGTTTGCAGTCTCTCTGGAAGAACATTAGGTAATTAGTAATATTCAACATACAACAAAAATTATAGAACTTCCTAAAATTGTTTACCACAGGGTTTAAAGCAGACTAAAGCTGATGGGTATCCAGGTTGCAGAAATATACACTACTAATTCTACCTTCATGTAAAAATGCATTTAGCAGTGTATCCTAAATATAATAATATGGAAAAGCATTTTATATCAGATCCTCTCAAAAATTGTCTTACCAAATTATTCTGGATATGTGCACTACTTCTATAAAAGAATGTATAAGATCAAAGATATTTCCTTATGGTACAATGAGAGTTGATTAGCTTTACTAATTTTATAATAAGAAAAATAAAACATCTAAAAGCTTAGAAAATTTCCAAGAAAGGGCACGAGGCATCACCTGGGGCTACCAGGCTATTCTATTCTGTACAAACGTGTTCTTCAAAAGGAATCAAGTATTGAAGCTATTTACACATTTTTTCCCTAGGTTGAAAGCTAAGTACGTAGAAGGAATAATAAGTTGTGTAAACTACATGTTTTCGATCACATGAAAAATAAGTCCCCTAATTCTGAATATATTTGTAATAAGCATAGGGGTTGTGCATGAAAAGTCAAAAAATCCATTCAATCAAGAAATGGTTACTTCTTTTGCACAATGTTACATAATTTAAATTTGTTCCCTTATATATTAAGTCTGTGTATATATATTCTACATATATATGTATGTTTATAAGGGTTATAGAATAACCGTCTTAGCTAATTCTCATGGTTGACACATTAACACTCATATAATAGAATAGACTCTGCTATCAGAATCACTTGGGTTTAAAATATTGGGAAGTTATGAGAAGAGATGCTCAATCCAACTGCATACCTTTTGTAAGAAACTCAGCCTTGAATTTCCCAAAATTACTTCTCTACAAAGAGAAAAATGCACGGCTTACATTTTTCAGAAGTTATTGCAAAGATCAAATAGAGTAATTAATTCTAGCTCTTATGATTCCAAGGTTCTTCTGAGACAATTTTAGTACTCTCTTCCTTCTCATGCAGCCTCCCTAAACTATTAACTCATAATTGAGCTTGTAGTCAACTACAATCTCCAAATAATTTTCACACATAATATTGCTAAACAAATCATTTTGAACTCTTTCAATGCAAGATCTTACATTCACCTCTATGAAAGTATTATGTTTCCTATATTTGATCTATTACTCCAGTCTGCCAAGATTTTGGGGATCTTGATTCCAACAGTATTTATAGTTTCATCCAGGCTCAAGAATATAAAAGACCACTTCTTTCCCTGTACCTTAAATTTTCCATGAAATCTATCAGCTCTACTTCAAAGGTTCTATCCAATCTATCCCTCCCCTTCATTATCTCTTCTACTGCCCTGGTTCAACCTTTAGTTTAATTATCTCTCTTCTTTGCTTAAAAAGCCATCAATTGGCTCCCTATTCCTAGAGCAGAGGTCAGCACATCACACTCTGCAGGTCAATTTTGTCTACCTGTTTTTATAAATGCCATTGTATTGGAACACAGCCATGCTCATTTGTTTCCGTGTTGTCTATGGCTGCTTTTATACTACAATGGCAAAGTTGAATAGCTGCAACAGAGACCATATGGCTCATAAAGCCTATAATATTCACTCTATGGGCCTTTCCAGAAACACTTTACCAAGCATTCTTCTACAGGGTATTTCCAAACCCCTTAGACACTAGACTTTCTTTGGTCTGATCTCAAACTCCCATTGTACCATCTTTTTTATCAATTCTTTCTCTTTGTTCCCATTGACCTTACCCACATCTATGTATTTATTCACATCATTTCACTAAGTGGAACTCCTTCCTCGTATCACTACCAAAATAAATTAAAACTTTATAAATAAATATTATTTATATATAATACTATTATATCAGTATATTATTATATTTATAATAAATGTAATTATAGATATAAAATAAATTATATATAAACATATATAATATATAATAATTTATATATAAATTATATACCAAGGTTCTTTAAAAAGAAATGACATTCAGATGTAGTAAGTGAAAAACAATATATCATATGTGCCTATGTTTTATTTTATTTTAGATTACTACTGCTATTTGATATATTTATTCTCTGAACCCACTTTAATAATGTTAATACGGTACTAGTGCATATTGAGATTTGAAACTATTTTTTCACCAGAAAGTCATTTAGACAGCACTAGGGAGAAGAGTTCCTTAAATATATAAACATTACCAAATAGTCACCCAGACTATCCCAATACTTCCTAGAAGTAAGCTAGTCACTTTGCAGTTTTATATCATAGAGTAGCATTTTATTAATGGCAGCATCTTATAAAATTATTCATTTGTCATCATAAAGAATTAATATTACCCTCTTAAAATAAATATTTTATATATAATCTGAGCCTATAAAAATTCTTTCCTGTAAGTCAACCAAAGCACACCTATTAAAATTTGTTTGAAAAAAAGTAACACTTTGGGGCCGGCCCCATAGCCTAGTGATTAAGTTTGGTGCACTCCACTTTGCTGGCCTGGGTTCTGTTTCAGAGCACAGACCTACACCACTCGTCAATGGCCATGCTGGGGAGGTGACCCACATACAAAATAGAGGAAGACTGGCACAGATGTTAGCTCAGGGCGAATTTTCCTCAAGCAAAAAGAGGAAGATTGGCAACAGATGTTAGCTCAGGGTGAATCTTCATCAGAAATACATAAATAAATAAATAAATAAAATATCCTTGAATATATATCCCTTCTTACCTGTTACAGGCATTGCTCAGATGGGATCCAGTGGTGTTAAAGAGTTAACGTTTGTTTCCAAACAGTCCCCTTATTCTCTAAGTAATCTAGACCCTGAGAGAAAAAAGTTCGACTATTTTTACTTCCATGGAGTAAGCCTTTTCAAAGTTTTACCTCTTTTTATTATAATACAGCTGATCTTTTTTTTTTCATAACACAACAAAATAGAAATTTGTGTTAGATAATGACAAGGATTTCAGCCAGATTGTGGCTGTATGTGAAATTAAAGGCATCCTGCATGCCATTTTTAGCAGCTGCAAATGATTGCTGGTTATTTCACATCTTACTTTTTATTAAAAGGTCATATAAAATACTTTAAAAAATCTATCTTCATGGTACTAGCCACCAGAAAGCACTGAGCTGCATCAATAGAGCAAGGAAAATGTCAGTGGAGTGGCATTTATGTATGCATGTATTTTCTGGACATCAACCTCAAGCATCAGTAGAGAGTCTTAGAAAAACAGAGGCTAAGCGAATAGCGGAGGGCTGCCCCAGTGGCGCAGCAGTTAAGTTCGCATGTTCCGCTTTGGCAGCCCGGAGTTCACCAGTTCAGATCCTGGGTGCAGACCTACACACCACTTGTCAAGCCATGCTGTGACAGATGTCCCACATATAAAGTAGAGGAAGATGGGCACAGATGATAGCTCAGGGCCAGTCTTCCTCAGCAAAAGAGAGGAGGATTGGTGGCAGATGTTAGCTTAGGGCTAATCGTCCTTAAAAAAAAAAAAAGAGCGAGCGAGAGAGAGAATAGCTATGGCTGTTTCCAGTGACCAAATAGTAATAAATATTGAAAATAAAGCTTACAGGAAGAGGAAAAATATTGCATAGGCTCTTTGTCACTTGCCTTAGAACAGATGATCACTATGACCAATTACAAATAAGATTCATTCAAACTTTATTGAGTACTTACTAAAATACATGGCAATATTCACCCACTGAGGTACAAAAGTATAATGACAAAGGCCTTGAATATGGAGGAAATTTTATTGATGAAACCAGTAAGATACATGGAAAAGTATAGTAAGAATTTACGAAAAAAGTTAATCATATTTAATCAAACATCACAATGAGAGATATAGACTGAAAAAAATAGATGAACATAGAACCTCATGATTGCAGAAAAACAAGTGGAATAAGGGCTGGTCCATTTGCAAAGGTCAGAGAACAGAAGAGAAGAAGAGCATTCTAACACATTCAAAGTGCATTGCTACTTTTTGTAAGAAGGATGGAGTCAAATCAATAATAATGCTTACTCTTTTTCAATAGTTAGCCTAAAGTATACATAGAATAGATATCATAATGATAGGATTAGATCAGTGACAGTATGTTTTCTTAATAGATCTAATGTATATGAGTACATTCATTCATTTAATAAATACTTACTGAACTTTTATAATACATGATGTATTACGCCATATATGCTCTGTGGTACACAAAATTGAATCAGACATCAGTCTTGTTTTCTTTGTGTGTGTGTGAGAAATAGTGGCCCTGAGCTAACATCTGTTGCCAATCTTCCTCTTTTTGCTTGAGGAAGATTGTCCCTGATTTAGCATGTCTGCCAACGTTCCTCTGTTTTGTGTGTCAGATGCTGCCACATCATGGCTTGATAAACTGTGTGTAGGTCCACACCTGGGATCTAAACCTATGAACCCCTAGTCCCCTGAAGTAGAGTGCACGAACTTAACCACTATGCCACCAGGCCGGTCCCAGGGTCCTGTTTTCTTAAAAGAGTTAAGTAGAATACAAAGCATGTTTATAGACAACTAAAACACCATATACAATGTAATAAAGGACATTTTTAAAAGTTGAAGAGAAAAGGCTGTGGAGAAGAAAGAACTACAGGTGGTGTGAAACCTCAAAGTATTCTTGAAAGAGGTGGCATTTGAGAGTCCTCTGGAACAGAGGGAGGACTTGGAACTGGAGACGATGGCAGAGAGGAGTTGGGCAGAGGAGGTGCATTCCTGGCAGAGGGACCAACAACAGCAAAGGCAGAGAAGCCACAGAATATGGAATATTTACGAACAAAAAGTAGTTTAAGCTAGTGAAGATATCATTTAAACTGGAGAAGTAAGAGATAAATCTAGAAGTAGCTTGAAAAGAATTCATAAAAAGCTTTAAAGAAAAGAAAATAGAATGATCTTTATTTTTATAACTAATCAGTAACTATTAAAGGATTTTTTTTGGTGCATTTCCTTTGCCATTTTAGTTTGTTTTCAAACATAAATGGAGAGACTGGCGCAAGGACATCATTTAGAAGATTTCATTTGCCCTGAAATCTATCATCTCCCAAACTATATTGGTAATATTATAGGGTAGAGACAATAGGAGTGGTGAAGTTGGGAGAATATGAGGCATAGAGGTAGAGAGGTTATAATCCACAAAGCTTAATAGTTTATGAAATGTAGTGGCCAAATGAAAGAAGGCTCTTTATTAATAACAACTGAAAATATTAGAGCCTGGTGCCTGAAATAAAAATGATCCTGTGGAAACAGAAGGGTGAGTAAAGATGAAACATAAGATAAATTTTGAATATATTTTGGTGGTGGTAGAATTTATGTATGATAGTCATCAAGTAACTGGACACGTACTACTAGTGCTCAGGAGAGAGAGGGAATTATATTTGGAAGTCATCTGCACAGAGATAATAATTCAAATGATAAATTATTTGATACTGTAATTCTTGATTATTCCAACATACTTGCTGAGGTTGATATATTTCATCAATAAGAGTCGTTCACCATGGAAGTGATTCTCCAATGAGGAGTACCACTCTACCAACAGGGAGACACAAATCCTGAACTTGAGACATAGGTCAAAAAGGGTGTTAGGGCAGGGTGAATGAGGTGAGAAAGGAGTTTTGCCCCACACTCCCTCCAATTTTAACAGTCTGATAAAAGGACTATCAATGGGTCCTTAGCGAAAAAATTACATTTACCATATTAGTTGAGGGATAAAATTCAGGGAAAATGGGATCAGAATGATAGGATGGAAACCAGTATGATAAAAATTTAAAAAGAAAACTGTCAAATGCTGGAGAAAAAACCTGAAAGGTTAAGAGCTAAAGAACAGGGACAATCTGGCAACTAGAAGGTTGCTGGTTACTTTCAAGGGAAGTTGAGAAATTTCAGCAGAATTTTTGTGGAAGGCAACATACAAGAAGTTGTAGAGTACGTTAGAGATGGAAGAGATGGGTGAATCAGTGACTGTTACAAGAAATTGGTCAATGAAAAGGAGTGATGAAATCATCATGGCTTGAGGCATTAACAGTATTTAAAGAAGATGAACATGCATTTAGAACAGCATTGTCCAATAGAAATGTAATGCAAACCCCATAGGAAATTTTACATTTTTAGTAATCATCTTAAAAATTTTGAAATTAAATCAATAGCCTATTTTACTTAACTCAATATATCCAAGATATTCTCTTTCAATATAACTAATATGAAAATTATTGAGATATTTGACATTCTTTTTTCCTGTTTCTACATTTGGTTTGTATTCCACACTTACAGCATACCTCAATCTGAACTATTGACAATGCAAGTGCTCAAGAGCCACGGAGGGTTGTAGCCACTGTGCTGAGCAGGACTGCTCTAGAAATAGAGAGCTACAAGCCAGAAATGGCTTTAGAACTTGTCACTTGACTGCTGAGTTTGGTTAGCTGGCCAGTAAGAACTATTATGCGTGTATTTATTTTCTCTCTCTCTCTTTTTTTGGTCATTAAATACAAAAAGAGACACTATGAGGGTGTTTGAATTGGGAATCACCGAATACTATTTTAATTTCTCTTTGTAACTAAGCAATAATAATTATTTGACATGTAAACTTAAACTAAGACATTTTGAAGCTAATCACATGAGCTTTTAAAGATACAGTCTAAAAGTCAGAGGTGGGAAATACTTCCAGGATTCCTGAAGTAAAAGACACATTATAAACATGAGTAAAATTGGTTCGAGAATTTCAAAACCATTCCTCATGAAATCATAATTATATCAACTTGTACAAATAAAAGGTCAAGAACTTTCTAAATAATTGCATCCAGACATTGTCTCATTAACCAGAATCCCACACACAAAGTAATTCAACATCTATTGGGTTTATCCTTTGCTCACTCTATTTTCTCAAGACTGATGAAGACAGCCAAATCACACATCTGGCATATCTTCTTCATGTCATTTTTTACTACTACATCAAACAAGATGAAGTCCAAATACTACACTCTTTTACCAATCAATCCAACAGGAATTCACTGTAAAACAAAACAAAACTACGTTATTTTAAGAATGTTTTCCTTGAACAAGTATTTTTCTTTACAAAGTGTGTCCCTCATTTTTATTAGCATTTGAAACCAATCAATAATACAGAATATCAAATGAAAAACAAGATACTAAGAATGTAGATACTGTTTTAAATTAAAAAATCCCATAAAAAGCAAACTTCAGCCTACTTTTTAAAAGATCTCTCAGTAAAATTCTGATTTATTTATATTCACATAAGTATGCTTAAAAGAAAAACTGTGTTTATGCTAAAATAATTCAAATTGATAGACCAACTCTTAGAGTCAGATGACACAGATCTAAGATAGCATCAACAAGGTAGCCAAATGAGATATAATTGTATGTGCTACTGCCTTATAAATATATATATATATGTTATCTCCCAGCAGTCACTCCTCAGAATGTAATAATTCCAAAGTGAAAAATTACTAGAATTACTTTATATTGATATTATCACATGACAATACTATGTATAATGTGTGGTCATTTTTCACACTAAAAAACATAAATTAAAACTGATTTGAATATTCTATTCAATATTTTCAAAATTATTTAAAAGTGAAAGCCATTGCTACCTCACATTTGTCCTTTATACTTAAATGAAATATAAGTATACTTATTATTTCATATGACTAAAGATGACATGAAATGGCCCACATGAGCATAGTGGTAATATATTCTCAAGATAAAACATTAGTGGGGATTTGTTTTCTTAACCAAAAGCTTATACTATGATAATTTGGAGGAGAAATGGAATCTATCCCTTCTTTCTTCTTCTTCTTCTTCTTCTTTTGGTAAGGAAGATTGGCCCTGAGCAAACATTGGTTGTCAATCTTCCTCTTTTTGCTTGAGGAAGGTTGCACCTGAGTTATCATCTATGCCAATCTTCCTTTATTTTGTATGTAGGATGCTGTCACAGCACGGCTTGGTGAACGGCATGCCGGTCTGTGCCCAGGATACAAACCCATGAATCCTGGCCCCCAAAGCAGGGAGAGCAAACTTAACCACTGTGCCATCAGGATGGCTCCCTATCCCTTCCTTCTTAACATGAGTGCTGTTATTATTTCATTTTCTTGTAGAGTTGACTCACTATGTATATGCTATCTTGCAACCTAAGTTCAAACAGGTTCCTTGAAATAATGCCTGTGGTACATCTGACACACCCTTCAACTGCACAGAGTACGAAGCACATGGAAGACATTCAATAATTGATTTTTGTTTTTATTATCAGAAGGAGAAAAGAAAGGCAAAATGCCCACAAGGAAGTGCCTATCAGATGATGCTAAGAACAAACTGCCATAAAAAACATTGATCAAACAAGGACTTTGTTCATCTGATTCTTTTTCTATGAATGGACTTCAATTCTAATAATGTGTATTATCATTAGGGGGAAATTAAAATGAAAAAAATTGGGACATTTTATTAGGAGAAAATCCCACAATTTACTTGTTTATTTTATTTAATATTGTATTTTCATTTTTCCATTGAAGATAAAAAATATTTAAAAAATTCCTTCAAAATGCTTAATAAAATTAATGATGCATCTGAACATTTATCAGAGATTATTTTGTTTGCTAAATTTGAAATGTGAGTTAATTGTATTAACATATTTAGATCTATGAAAATAAAATTATTAAACAAATAGAGTGGATAAAGATGTAAAACAAGTAATTATCCTTCCCTAAATTCCTTTGGTAAATTAATATTTCTTCCATTATTTTCTAGGCTATTCTGGCACATAAGGAAAAAATAAGCCACTTAGCCAAAGAACGAAATAGAAAATAATCTCATCTTAGAGAAAACGACATGTAAGCATAATCATTTAAGACAGAAAAATAAATAACAGTATAGCCCAATTGATCCATTGGAGACCAAGTTTTTACTAATAACCTACAGAAATTCAGCTACCAAAAAAAATTAGTGTTTTCCTCAATTAATCTTCCAAGTATCAATGTTCCTTACTAGGCTTTTGTTCTTCCTTCTCATCCCTCCAAATAGCATATGAATGTTGAAACTATAACATGCAAAGTGTTCTAATCATTAGCAAGCAAAAATTTGGGTAGTTTCTTTAACATAAAATATTCCTAAAATTTACTCATCTTTTTAGAATTGAAACTCTATGCTTACAATATTTACTCCCTTGGGAAAAAAACAGAAAGAAGGAAAATGCAAGCAAATATTTTATTTTTAGTTCTCTCAGACAAATAAAGCTGATAATGAAAAACAAAAATGCCTTTTACTATCAGTAAAGGTGTTTGTTTCTACTCTTTTTTCAGAATTGCAGATTCCCAAATGTCATCTTGGTTTGAATATCTCAATATCATTACTTCTTCATCTTGTACTTTTTTTCTAAGACACTTAGAATATTTCAATCTTTCCTTTTACCTCAGAATATTTTTCCAAAGGTCAGTATGCAGAGGGATCAGTATATAAAACTCTTAAATAAGTAAAATTTGCCTTTACTTTTTCTCTTGTTCTTACTTTGTATCTCCTCTCTAAAGATATTCTAATGCTTTTTACTCCACTGGCTATTTCTCCAAAGATATTTATGGAGATTACAGCAAAGTTCTTCCCCTAAAGTCACATTAACAAATGCGAAGGCCAAAGCACTGGTTTCTTTGTTGGACAACTCTTTAAATTAAAGAACTCTTATGGAGGTCCCGGTATTTGCACAGCGGCATGCTTGACAAAGTAGAAGAAGGAGTTTTCAGTCACATGGAGAGCTAGACATACATACTCATACATACTCATAAGACAGAAGTTCAACAAGAATACACAGTGTGTACAACTCAGTGCCAAAATTATTGACATACTTAGTGTCACGTGAATGTAAAAAAAAAAAAGGACAGATCACTAAAAGGAGGAATAGTCAGGAAATGACTTTATGGACCCCAAAACAGAACAGGCTCTAGCCAGGTGGAACAGATTGGAGAGAAAAGGCAAAGCAGGAGACATCAACAGTTAAGACATGGAGATGGAAATCATAACAAATATTTGAGAAACAGTGACAAGACTTCCTGGCATGCCTCAAGGCAAGGGTTGCAGTTAGGATTATTAAAATCAAGAAGCCAGATACTCTGTTTAGGGTTTTACTGTTTTGGACAATCCTCCCAATAGCTGCATGAGGTAGGTATGCCCTTTCTTGGAGATAAGAAAAGGAAGAAAACTTAAGTATCTTGCCCAAGTCTCCTGAGTTGGTAAACGGCAAAGCCCAGGAATGAACCTGATTTGGAAGATATTCCATGCCAAGTACAAGAGATGGGACTTAATGTCTTAGAAAATTTACATTTCTTAAATATCTTTAAACAGTTTTTGTGACTTTATAAAATCAGTGTTTTGGGTTGTTCGAAAAACAAAAAAACTTGTTTTCTAATATATTCATGTTAGTAAAAGAGAAAATTACATTTAAAAGGATCTTTTCAAGTCCCTTTCAAATAAAATGATTCCATTTTTGAGCAGTTGTATTTGTTACCATGTGATCTCAGCTTCTTCTAATTATGTCAGGAGTAAACTTGTTTACACAAAGATTTTATCAGGTTGATAGAAACCTCAAACCTTTAAAGTAAAAGAGAAAATATAACAAAGGAGCCACATGCCCCTTTTTCCTTCTCACTCCCAAAGCTCAACAGCACAGAGGACAGATAAGGTGTGAACAGGGAAATTTTATTATCCTGACATCTGGTGAAAATCTCACTTTACTAAAAGTATTGCACTTAATAAATTTATTTGTTGCAGTGACAGATTCTCTCCTAAATGGTAGAAAAAGCAACACTGAAAGGTTGAATCATTTGGTGATTTCAAAATGATAATCTTTGGATAAATCAACTACCACAGTCTATATTTTATTTAGCAATGAAGTTTAGAAACTTGCAAGAGAATGAAGTATAGTTTCTCAAAGAAGGCATCTAAAACTCTCAACATCTTCTACATCGGTTTCTCGTGCCTGATAGATATATTTTAAGAAAGACACAGACAAACCAGAAAGCATCCAATGAGGCAAAATCTGAGAGCTATGACAGAAAACACTGAAGGAATGGGTGATATCCTGCCTGAAGGGCAGGAGACGCAGAGGAAACAACTTGTGTGTCTTCAAATATTTAGAGGATGCTGATCCTTTAGGATTAATGTAGCCCTTTCAAACAGGAACAAGCAGAAAATAGACCCTTCCTATTTACTTAAGAAAGCAAGAACTCTTACAGTTAAAGTGGCTACACCATAAGAATATGCTGCTAAGAAGATTCAATCACAGATTTAACAAATACCTTCAAAGAATATTGCACGTAGGTGTCCACTAGGGTTGAGATTTAAATAACCTTTCTGAAAACTATAAATCAAAGTTTCTGTGATTTTATGAGAACCCAGACAAAAAAGAAAGAGACTTCTATGACTATTTTAAATGCATAAAGCAACATACATTAAAAGTGTACGTGAGCTCAAGCAAACTCTAGCATTTTCCTTAGATGTTCCACCAGTTTTGGCTTGGAGTCAACCATGAATTATATGAGAAACTAAACAAAGTTTGGTTAAAAAAAGTGCTAGACTTAGAATCAGAGGCTTTGTTTGATTCATTCATTTACTTATGGCAAATCAACATCTCCGAACCTGCTTTGTGTTTGTGTGTGTGTGTGTGTGTGTGAGGAAGATTGACCCTGAGCTAACATCTGTTGCCAATCTTCCTCTTTTCGCTTGAGGAAGATTGTTGCTGAGCTAACATCTGTGCCAGTCTTCCTCTATTTAGTATGTGGGATGCCGCCACAGCATGGCTTAGTGAGTGGTGTGTAGGCCCACGCCTGTAATCCAAACCTGTGAAGCCAGGGCAGCCAAAGCAGAACATGTGAACTTAACCACTACGCCACCAAGCCAGCCTCTGAATCTGCTTTTTTTATATATAAAATAGCAGTAATACCATCTTGCATTACAGTGAACCATTGTAGTGAATATCACATTAAATTACATTTATACATTTAGGTTGTGAACTATATGGCACTGAATATTATGAAAGATTGTTTTCATTAGCTTTAGTTTTTTTTCAAAATGTCTCTGTCCAGTATTTCTTCCCACAAATCTCTTAGTTATTAAAGAATTCATCTGTCCCCACTTCAGTTTACCTCCTCTTTTCCCTTCAAATTCTACTAGAGGTTCATTATCTGGAGAACATATGTAATAGCCACACGAACGCCTATGAAAAATGAACATTTTGCAGTAATGGCGTCTCCAAAAGATAATTATCATACAAACTTCAGTATGCATGTCAGAAGATTTGACCTCACAGTATCAAAGGGAAGAAAAGCAATAATTTCTCGCTACTTGGTGAATATGCAGATTGCATTCTCCTATCATAATATATAAATCCTAATGGATGTTTAAATGGCAGTGGCATGGCACAGAAGCCTGGATGAAACATAGCTTTATAGATTTCAGGTTTCCACTGACAAATCTGTTTCATCCAAATGTGTCACCCAGATTAAGAAATAATTCAGTGTGAATCTTCCTGGAGAAGCAATCATCAAGCAAGTGCAAGATCATATAACAACCTTGTATAGCTGTGCAACTCTGTGCCCAAAAGACAATGTTACAAAGAGAGTGATGCTTTAAAATTCATCAACCTGCAGCAGCTACATCTAAAACTGCCATTAACTAAACAAAAGAGGATGCCCACTCCCAAGAAAACTGGAGGGCTTTCTAGTGTCTCGCAGGGAAAACAGGGAGATTACCATGTTCCTCCCCTACAAATCAAAACCTTAGAGTCATCCATACTGATTAACAACTAAGGCAATATCTTAAAAAGTAATTGCTACATCATAATAAGTGACACCATTGACATGGAAGTTTCTTCCAAAATGTATTAATGAAGAGGAAACTCTTTGCAGAAGACAATGTAGAGATTCAGTCCTTCCCTTTATAGATGAGAAAAAGGAAGTTTAGAGTTGAAGAAGGCAAAAAAATCAATTCCACTTGGGTTCCAACTGGTCACTGATGAAGTGAGCTCACTTAACTGAAATAATTTTTTAAAAACCCAGCACTGAAAAAGGCATGATGATTTCAATAAGATGAAATCCACTGCAAAAATTCCCAGGTCGCTGGTACAACCTTACCACTACGGGCCCATTTGGAATTCTCTTAACCTCTGTAGCACCAGCAATCCACTCCTTGCCACGCCCATCTTTAGCATCTCTGAGAAAAGAAATGGTCAAAGAATCCCCATGGTATCTGTAGGTTAGCTCTGTTTTCTGTTCAAGCCTTTGAATGGCTTATGCCAATCTTGACTGGTTGCTCGTGTAAGTTAATAGAAGTTTGTAAGTTCACAAAAGTAGTAAGACTTCTCTAATGGTCTCAGTAACTAAAAACTAAAGTTATGTCAACTTAAAGTCAATCTCCTTAGTTAAATATATTTTAAGATAGACCATAAATACAGTATAGTAAACATTACCCCCAAACAAGATTTAGCTTGATAGAGTACACATTTCTCTAGTAACACAGATGCATTGATATGTTATATATGTACCGGTAAACAACTATTTTTGCATTTATGCATTTACATATTATATTTGTATGTATAAATAGCTATATGATAGATACATATCTATTTTATACAGATGAGCAATAACTAGCTTTCATAAGAAAACATTACCTACAGTTCAAAATAGTTACAGTGATGAGGACTAAAATTAAATTATGTAATTTAGTCAGCACACTGTGTAGAATTAATAAACAGAATTATTAAAATCAAGCTTCCCTGCTGAAAAAGTGCTTATGCTCAAGGCCAGCCTCACTTACAGCGATGCCCTAGGGGAGTCTAGGACTTTCTTCAGCACGTTTGGCTTAGATAAATTCAGGAGCTATATTTACCTTGAGAGTGTCTCTCCTGGGTCCATGGGAGGAAGCAGGAAAATTTGAGTTCTGCCTTCCAAGCCTCATTTCCCTAGGGATTCTAATTGAATTACGTCCTAATGGGCCCTTGTATAGCACTATAGCAACTTTCTCAGAGCCAAGAGGCCATAAGTATTTCAGGTAAGAATTTCAAGACGACCCTGGCCAACTGTCACATTCCTGAGGTGTCAGAAAGGGCTTGCCCAGTATATGCAGCATCCTGCCAGGTAAACAGAGCAGCTATTCTGGGGAGAAGCAAAAAGCAATTGAGAGATCTTTTGGGGACAGCCTGGCAACTTTCAACTATAAAAAGATTAAGTAAATTTAAATTGCTTTTGCAATCGAAATTAAACTTCAAATTTACTGCTGACTAGCCAGCTTTACACATGCATTGGTGCAGATTAACATGAGTGAACCCTATCCCCTTAATGGAATCTCAAGAAAAACCCCAAAAAACCCACAAAACAATGTTGAGATGGAAAAACAAGTACACTGAAGCAGAGTAACAATGTCATTCCTTAGCAAAAAGTGGTAGGAGACGCTACTTAAGGCAAAGAAAGTAGCTTGGAGTACAACTTTGAGACCATAAACAGAAGTTCATAAAGCCAAAAGTTGATCAATGGGAGTAGCAGCTAAAAGACTTGAGTTGGAACGACACTTGAAGATCATTTTATAGCTGAAGGAAGAGAAGCTCAATCTCTTAGTTTTTAAGCAAGGAAAGATCTTTGGGGAAAAAAATTATGTAGCTGGTCCTGTCTTTTCACTGTATCAAGTTATTTTTCTAAATCTGAATCCATCAGACCGTTTTCTCTGAGCAGAGGGAAGAAATTCATCAAGTGCAAGGGGTAGAGGAAAAATGAAAGGAAGGGATCACTAGTGGTGAAAATACCCAACTTGAAGACAAAATAAACATCTTTACCTAACTCAAAAGTTTTATGCTTTCAAACAACTCTTTATAGAAACATCTACTATGTGCCGGGTACTCTGTTGGGCATGAATACCATGTAGAATTCATGAATTATGTCATAGTCTCTCTCATTCCTGCTTTTTCTATGCTGTTCTTCTGCCTGCAACACTCTTCTCTTTCCTCTCCTTCCCACTCTCCACTCATTCTCTTTTTTTTTTTTAAGATTGAGTCTGAGCTAACATCTGTTGCCAATCTTTTTTTTTCCCTCTTTTCCCCAAAGCCCCCCAGTACAAGGTTGTATATTCTAGCTGTAGGGCTTTCTGGCTCTGCTATGTGGGACACCTGCCTCAGCGTGGCCTGATGAGCCATGCCATGTCCACACCCAGGATCCCAACCTGCAAAACCCTGGGCCGCAGAAGCAGAGCATGCGAACTTAACCACTTGGCAACGGGCTGGCCCTGTACTCATTCTCAGAATCTACATTTAAACATCATCTCCTCCAGAAAGCTTTCCCTGAAATACTGGGCTTCTTGAGATACCTTGTCTCTGCATATCAATAGCAACTATTTATCCCACTGTGTAATAATTATTTCTTTTTGATTGTCCTCCTCATCGTTGGGCTGAGGAACTGCACTATACGTTGCTACAACGCCACACCTATGTTTGTTTAACTAATAAATGCATGCATAAATGAATGAATGAAAAGGAATTGCTTATCTAAGAAAAAAGCAAAATACGGGAAAAGTTAGCATTTCAAGGAAATGTACCACTTAGTAGCAATTTAATGTACCATTTAATTTAACATGTGTTTTAACTGGAGTGCATTATAAAAATGATTGTTTAATTTTACTTTAAAATGCAAATTGTTTATTTAGAATTCAATAATTAAATAGTAAAGTAGGAAATAAAAGCGCTATTTTATTTAATTGTTCTCACTATTATTTGCATGGCTTTTTTATATTTTTAGTAATTAGCAAAATGTAAATTGACCTTAAAGCCAAGAATAAAAGAAATATCATGAATAAATGTTGCCTGATAATTCTACACTTTTAAGAATTCCATCATTACAATAAGAAAACAGCAATAGGTAGTTCATGTAATTAGCTCTTGTAATAATTAGGGGACGACGGGGTGGGAGTCATCAATGAAACACACACATTGCTGTCCAAGTCAAACCAGAAATTCTTGATGACTAACATTAATTGAAAAAAAGACAGCTCAAAAAGAAAAAAAAAAAACCTATGTGAAATATTAAACAAAGTTATCTGATGTTTATGTTTTTCTCCTTTAATAATTAATGGAATGTAAATAGTCAGGGGAGGCGACAGTTTTGCATTGTAACTAACCACCATTATAAATGGCAGTCAGATGTTTACATAATACCCAGAACCCTTCTGTATGGAAGGAGGTTACAAATCTGCCCCTTTTCCCTGTTCAAAGTCAAAAATAATGGTGCCTGATCCCCAGAGCATTCACTGCGAGAACTGTTTGCATATTCCGTTATTGTTTCTGCTGCGTCAGTCATCTGTTGAAGTTCACTCTAATGTGGCCCTGATCAATTCTGCCAGCTGTGCTTAAGTGCTGTTTACTATAATAACATCACACTGCATTCTTATTTGGCAACAACAGCTATGACAGCACCTAAATGCATGGAGAAGCCAAGATTTTTATCATGTACACAGATCAAATTGAAACTGTTTACAGAGGACAGGGATGTTCTATTTCTGTCCATTCTAGTGAATACCAATAGCGCAATAATGGCTTTGCCAAAAGCATTACTATTCTGCCCTTTCTAATAAATGAAGAATTTGCTGATCTAAACCCTTAGGATATAAAATTTATTTTAAGATTGTACTTTATAATCTTGACCAAATGGTAGCTATCTAAACATGTTGATTCACTTGAAATAAATAAACCTTCACCTCTACAAAGTCCTTATGAAATGTGTAGTATGTATAAATGATCTAAAAAAAATCTGTTCTTAAAAATATGTAGCAGCCAAAAAAGCAACTGTGAAAGCGAGAAGGGAAACACTAATATAATCTCATAATGACAGATTATAGGTCAACAAAATATTAAATTGTACAGTTTCTCACCTGTTATGATAGCACACTTCATCTCATATTAAGCAATAAGGTCCATAAACTAAGCCAAATATGTCACTAAGGAGAAAAATCAGCATTTCTACACAAACTTACAGTCATCGTAATCAACGTTTGTTACTGTTTTGCTACTTTATATTTAAAAATTTTATAAGTGAATTCTACGATTACGTAACCTCAAATTTACAGTGTTGTTTATGGTGATTTTAAAAAATCTCATTCTCGTTTCTGTGATTCCTTCAGAATTTCCTTCATAATAAATATGAAATAAATCAAAATATTGGTTAGGGAAAAAACAGACAAGTCACTGAAATGCCACCTTCTCAGAGGTTTTAATCTTCCTAAAGCAACAGCAAATAAGTGGACATTTTTAAGAATAGCATAGAAAACATATGGATAACTCTTCATGTGAATTCCTGTCATAGCTTATAAAGGCTCTGAAGGCTCCTTCTGAGCTATTGTAGTGCATGCTGTGATTGTGTATTAACAATAGTGCACAATCATATGTTAAATACATAATATATTTGCATATTGAGTTCTATTCAACTGCCAATTCTAAAATACACTTTTTCCAAAGTATTATAGTCTTGGTTTCCAGTAGCCATAATTTTCACATTAGTGTCTATCAAAATAGTCACCTACTTTGACATTATTCAACTTTTTAAATTACATTTAAACTCCTACAAACAGGAAAATGTCTCTTTTTCTTTTCTTGCTCAGTGACTTAGCTACAGCTGAAATTTCAGTTTGGAAATTTCAGGAACTTATCTTTCTAAAGATGATCAACACTTTATATTAACACTTCTTAGTAGATAATAATTGTTTCCCCAAACAAAATCTTTCATTCCTGCTTTTTCAGAAAACATGACATTCTATTAAAATCATCAGGTTGCCAGCAAGAATCCAAAACAAAAATAATTCATTCAAACTGCTTAATCTAGTCATTGAAGATTGACAGTATCTTATTATATTTTTGAAAGCTCTTTTAACATTAACTGATACTTTAGTGTGGGAAGAAACTAAAAGCTTTCCACATATAAAAGTTCATCTTTTACCTCCTCACCACCATCAGATAAAAGCATAAAAGGCTTAAAGCCACACTCAGATATACTAGTCCCATAGGAATGAGTCAATGCATCAGTGGAGGGACTGGCAGCAGGTGTGAGATGTGACTAGAAAAGAGTCATGTTATACCAGGAAGTCAAGCTAGAGAAAAGTTAAATCTGACCTATTAATACCACTATGCATGGCATACTAGAAAGGCCTTCTTGTCACTAAAGGTGAAGCTAGACCAGCTAGAAAAATAAGCAAACCACTGCAAATATTGTAGTGACTGTCCTGTGAATGGATTGCCACACCAAATGACAGAACTCTCTCAATTCCACTTTCCAATAACTCCAAGGCACTCGGGATGTGACAGCATGATGAATACCACAACAGACAGCTCCAATATGGTACCATTTTACCAGATCAATATCTCGCTGCAATATAAGAAAAAAGGAGCTGATATTAGTCTACACAGTGTATTACAGATGAGGTACATTTCTTCTTACTGCACTCATGCTGAACCAAAGCAATAATTCATAGATCCCTTAAAAGGTTCGTGCACCACCACATGCAAAAAAAGGCTAATCTTTATTTCAACATCTGCTGGAAGATGTAATAGCTTAAAGCAATAAGTATGCAAGTTTTTAAAATGTCTCTCCTTATCATTTTATCTAGATATAGAAATAACAAAGCATATCCCAAAAGTGAAACAATACAAATATTCATAGATTGCTGATATTGTTCTAGAATCAGTGTAAAGAAAATTGTACTCAGGATTTTACTACTAGGCTACCTTACTCCCTCTCCAAGTGGAAAAGAGCTTTAGAACTTTCCACATTTGGAGTGTGTGAAATATAATCAATTCTCAATTACCTTCAATGCTTTATTCTTTTGGGGGTTATTCTATATTTCCTTTATAAAACTAAAGTCACTGTGATCAGCTACCCACACTTAGCAAGACCCACAGAACAGCAAGCTACGAAGAGTTCTCACTTACTATACAAGAAATATTAGTTGCTATGTGTCCAAATCAATACAAAAGTAATACAAGTAATTCTAATGCCATAGTCAAAATATAAATGACTAAGCGTTGTACTGTTTTAACACATTCTAATTTGTGCAGGCTACAGGTTCAAGGAGAAGTCAGAATAACATAACATGCTAAATCAGAAACCACCTAACTTTGACTTGATTTGACTCATGATTATCTTCTTCTTTAATCCACCCTACCCATGATCTACTGGAGTATTTTTCTTTTTCCTCACTTTCTCTCTTTTTTTCTTATCCTGTTTCTGCAAAATAAATATTTACTTCCTGAGACAAAGTTCAAAACTGTTCTATTAAACTTTTATAGGGGAATTTCACAGCTAGCTTACTTGATTAGTACTTCCTTTCTGATCCTGACCGTTTCCCTTCCAGCAGCACCCACAGATCCTAACATGGAGATCTTCAATTAATATCTCTGAAAATCTGAGATTGGTTTCTCAGCTCCTGCCCAAGAAAAGTAATAGTTTTCTTCCTCTTGCCCCCTTTGCTGCCACCCACTGAAGTATGTGCACTGTGCTAGGTGAAGTCTTTGTGACATGTAGGAGTTAATACTTCACAAGGGGATGATAACTCCCAATATTTTCCAATGCTGCCAACCTGAGCCATGAAGTAGGTCAGCACTAAGAGTTTTGTTTTACAAATAAGGAAAATGAGGTGTATTGAGGTTAAATGGCTTAGCCCACTGACCCAAAATCTGTCATTATTTAGTAACCATTCTTTGGGCCAGTGCTTTCCAGCCCAGACTTTGTAATACCCCAGGGTGTCTCACATTTCCTAAAGTATTTCATGAAATTCTCAAAAAAATATTCAATTAAAGACAAAAATAGGCCAAATTATATCTTTTAGATATGGCCAGGAAAAATGTCACAAATGCATAGTACATCACAGTTTGGCAAAACGGGGAAAACTTCACTCTCTGGTAATCCACTGTACTGCAGGCGAGTCTTATGAACAGGAATAAACCAAAGAGGTGGATAATAAGACAAGTGTGCTACCAATCATTAGATACCATTTGGTCCTTTGCTCACATCACATTCTATAATTCTATTTTTATCCAGTAGAAGGGCAAAAAGATAAGAAACAGACATCATAAAATACTATATCTCTTAATCTTCTCTTTGAAAATTAGCAAGAAAAATGATTAACTTTGTCCATATGTTTTGTTTTACCATCTTAAGGGTAATTATACATACTGAGATGTTGCCTAGAAACACTCGACTTGGCTAATATTAAATAACAGTGTTCAATAGAGCTACCACTAATATCTCCCTAGTTCACGTAGTTTATTTCTTTAAGGCAGACATCAATCAAGTATAGCATAGCAAAAAAGATCAGTTTATTTTATAGACATTTATTAACATACCACATATGAGTTGAGGAAATAGAAAGATATTTTAAACACTAAAGCTTTTATACAGTTAGATGCTTAAACATAGACCCTGATCAGAATAGCAATGTTAATGAAAAGGTATTAAAACAGCTATTTCACAGAAACTGTATTCTTGAAGTTTAAATCGCTGCATCAGTGGGCCAAACCAAATGGATGTTAATTTTGTTACTTTGACCAAAGCTAAAAATTAATCTTACCTCTCTCCCTTTGCAGTGGAGGAAACTGAGGCCCAGAGTGTGCCTCACTTGCCCAAGGTCTCAATGTTAGTGGTAGAGTTGGGAAGGTCTCTAAGTTAGGTTATATTTGTCCCATTTTATAAACAGCACTCTTGAGTTTCAGAGACATTTCAGGGTTACTAATTAGTAGAACATGAGCTATAGTGAACATATTCTAACTTTCAATTAGGTGGATGAAGAGGAAATAATGCAACCATCTATTTCTACGCATGTAGAAATTTAAAAATATGAGGTAGTACACCCCACAAATTAATGTCTAAGAATAGAGAGGAGCTTGTATATTCAGTCTCCAAATTCAGTTGTCAGTCTCTTGCCTACCCTCCTACTTTCACAAGAATTTCAAAAATATTGATTTTAATCATTAGAAACAAATCATTACTTTGTAAGTTATTACATTATGGAGAAAGAACAGAATAGAATATTTACTACAGATGACTAAATTGTTGGTTGAGTCAGTATGAGGCAAAAAAAATACAAAAAATACTAAATATTAAAGAAAAGTGTTAAATTATTTCAATTCAAAATACTTAAAATGCCTAAACAAGATATTCAACAGTGTACTTAGACCCTACTTACTAGGGATTCCATTTATATTTCCAATACTTTAGAGTTCAGAGAGTAGAACATCTGCCTTTATCATTTGTTATCATTTCAAAACTTATGTTTGAATTTTCTAAGAATACTGAAAGGACTTAGATTATCATTTAGGGTTGATTTTCAAAACAACAGGAAAATATTTTATTTTAAAACATATCATGCTGAATGGCAACTATGTCCTAGACATTCTATTAGGAATCAAAGAAATACAGATCATTATAGGGAAAAGGTTCGTCTAACTTGATGAATTCACAGTCTAATGAGGAAAACTGATAGGAAAAGAGATAATTATAACACAAAGCAATAAGCTTAGGGTTGAAATATAAATGAAGAACATCAGAAGCAGAGCAGATTTGATAGAAAAATCTGAAATCCATGATTGATTTTCTAAAAGAAATAATTTTAAGTTTCAGAGCCAATAGTTAGGAAGTTTGCTTTAAACTAAGAAGGCTCAAATATCTGATTATCATGGAAATGTCAAATCGGGGTATATGCTTGCATGGCTGCTTTTCACTTGTGAGAATGACAGAGTGAATTTGAAGGATCAGGAGAAATAATGACTCACATAACATATTTGTAACAAAAAACTCATATACTGCCACTGCCTGATTACTTGTTAGGTAAAATTCAATGCATAAAACATGAGAAATAGGTATTAAAAGTTCTAGTAAAAATGTATCACACGTTTGAAGATTTTTGAAAGGGCTCGTTATTGACATAAAGCAAAAATAGTTTATTTAGCTTGAATAATTAATATTATGCCTCAGTAACTCATAATAAACATGCATTCAATTAAATGTTAAAATATCACTTAAATCAATACATAGTAATTCAAGACTCAAGATCAAAAGAAAAATTAAGCAAAACTATTCTAATGCCCTAAATGCCACAAGCAACAGAGCAAGAGCAATATGAGGAAATGATTTGATTTTTATAAGCATTTTCTTTGGGGCTTCAGTCAAATAACCTGAACCAGTGGCCAAGTCCTGGCTCTGTGGAGTCCTTGCTGTCTAGCCCAAGCAAATCACTTACCCTTTCTAGGGATCATTTTTCCTAATCACTGAAAAGGATGTAATAACACTAATCTCACAGGTCTATTGTTGAGAAGCCAAAATGATTTTTTTTAAGATTTTATTTTTTTCCTTTTTCTCCCCAAAGCCCCCTGGTACATAGTTGTATATTCTTAGTTGTGGGTCCTTCCACTTGTGGCTAAAATGATCTTTTAAAGTGCTTTGAAAGAAGCAAGTCAGTTGTTGATCATCGCAACAGAATTCCGCTATCACCACCCTTTTGAGGGTTGCATCAATAAAACAGATTTAGGAAGATGCAATGTCAAGTTCTAAATTAAGGATTTAATTTACAAAATACATAGAAACATAAGTATAAGGTAATCTGCATTTCTATAACTAATAGAAACATAAGTATAAACATAAGTACTACTTTATGATTAAAAGGAAATTTATGACTATTGTATGCAGAATTAAGAACCAATATGATGACATCAAATATTTTTAAATTGACCACGAAAGATTTGATCACTTGAGATTAATACAGAGACTCATACACTATTAATACATACTCATAATACACTGTCCCTTCATGATGTATGCTCAAAGTTTGTTAAACACTGTTTAAGGCACCAGGTAACAATAATCCAGAGAAATTGCCAGTTTTTCTCTAGAGATTGATAAAGGCTCAATGTGCGTCAGGTGTCATGTGTATTTAAAATAGATTAACAGCAGCAGAAATACATTTTCATCTTAAAGACTGGCAAGTTTAATATTTTATATTGATACTGTAAAAAGAGACCTGTGAAAAGCAGCTCTGTAGGTGCCTAAAGAAACATAGGGAATGAGACCTGAGAAACAGAACACAGCACATTTTCTTCATTGTAAAAAAAAGTTATATGCACATAGAGGTATCAAGAAAGTATCAGTTCAAGTGATAACAGACCTCTAAGAAAAGTTGTACAACAAATAGAAGGGTATTTAGGTCCTAAAATTTTTTTATAGAAAAACCCCAAAATATGTCTAAGTAATTATTTAATAGCCTGAAATACCTTGAAATGCACTATTTAATCAAAATACAGTATTCTCTCTTCCTGAGTGTGATACATCTGAACAGGAATATACACCTGAAGTCTTAATGGGCCTGCTGAAGTTCACAACAAATAAATGAAAATAAATAAGTATAAATTTCTGCTATATTAAAAGATGACTGAGTGGTATATAATTTCTACTAGTAATTCTGTGCCCGTGTCAAAGTCTAAATTAGTACACAGTTAATGCCTGCTTTGAAGAAAGTTATTATGTACCTTCCATCCGGCAAACCAATAAACTCCCCCTCCCTCGCATTAGTTGTTGCTAGCCTTTGTCTTTTTTTTTCCTGTGGTCCTGTTTAAATTCTCACCTTGCTCTGCCCTTGTCATCAAGTCGTTCAAGCACAAAGCAGGGAGCATGGGGAGTGTTTACTCATTTCCCAAGTCCATTATCTTACACATTAATCACTGGTCTGGAACTTTTGGACAATGCTGAATCTGTTACCTTTTTTTTCTCCCCTTGCTGGCTGCTTTACTTGTGAGTCTGACAGTTCACCAGTTTCAAGCTGCACTTAGACTTGATGACCTTTTCATCTGATTAACTATTTTTGTCCCTTAAAAAAATAACGATATGGCATTTATAGTCCAGAGAAACCAGAATGAACTTAAACGTGGAAGATGAAGCCCTTCTTTTTCAACTAGTGGTTTTTCATCATGGAAAGACAGATGAATGGAGCTCCATATTTTAAATATTGGTTTGTGAAAGAGTGTCTTTGTTCGTTTGTCCGGATTCAGTTGGTTCTCTTCCCCACTCCACCCCCCACTATTATTAAGTGTCGTTTTCAAAGCAAAACATTAGTGAGAAATTCTGGTTAACTTTGGAAAGCAAATATTTTTAAATTTTAAAACAAACAAACTTTTTACTCTCTAAAATCTCCCTGGTTCTTGCATAATATGAAGGACTGTTCTGGGAATCCATAGTTAAGCTTCAATAATGATTACTAAACCAAGAGAAATAGATGTAAAAAAGCAGGACAGCTGGAGGCTCTTGAACTACAGTTGTCAAAAGATTTGTTTGTGAAACATGCATTTTATTGCCTTGTATGCATGTTATAATGAGGCATGGACAACTGCAACATTACACTTAATGATTGCATTTCTTGTTTCAGCCAGTTTCCTTGTCCTCTTGCAATTAACGTTTTCCCAGATCACCCAAGGCTACTTTGTCAGGAAAAAAAAATCTGAAATTCACATAAATGAGCAATGTCAATAGTTTAGAAAGAGTTTACTTAGAGAACAAAGGGCCCTTATGAGGCACTAGTGAGAAGAAATGGGGAAAAAATGAGTCCTCACAATGTAAGCCTTTTCTTAAAGAGACTTGTTATCAAGCAGTTCGGGATAGTCCCTCAAATCTGCATTAAAATGCATTTCATTCCATTGACTCATTTGCATTAATTTCTCCCATTATATCTGAAAATGGCTGAATGTCTACCCAACACAATGCCACAGCCTATCACAGGCTACCACGGCGGCCCCAGGTGCCAATTTACTCCTCTTAGTTCTTTTCATTCTGTTTGCTGATTCTGACAACTGGAGTTCTCCTCTCAGTCCAAGGGACTTTTCAATTGGATTTGCTCGTGGTGACAAAATTGTTGCTTTGCTGAGAGGAGGGGGTTCTTTGATTGAGCGTCTATCATGCTGCCATGGGAAAGCGAGAGGCGAATGATTCTCAGTGGCTTCTGATTTCCAGTATTTGTTCAGCATTAGGCCCACTTATCTCCAGAAGAAAAAGCAACATGTAGAAAGAAAGTGACAGGCAGAAACACACTCACTTGCTCGTTCATTCTCACTGTGCTCTGTATTCAAACAAGGGGGACCTATTACACTGAAAGCTCCAGATCAGCCTCACTCAATTATCGCAGTTAATCCTTATAGCTCTATAAAGTAAATATTTCATTACAATTTCAAATAAACAGTCACCCAATCTAATGAAGCAAGAACTCAAAGTGGCAATGTCATAGAACTCGTTACCGTCATCAAAGGAAAGGACATAGCCTTGTCTACTAATAATGAAAAAATGGATACTGGCATATTTATGAACTAAAGGGTGTGTAGTTGTGAGGGTTTTTTCCCCCCTTCATGCCATTGACCAATTTATCTTTCCAAATACAATTCTATTAACAGAATGCTACTTGTCTTTTTTCCTTCCCTTTATTTCCCTCATCTTTTCACCCCAGTCTCTTCATCATGCTCATCGTCTTCATCACACAGGCCATCATCAACATACAATACACTTGACATGTTCAACTAGAACTTTTCTTTTTCATAAACATCAGAGAATCTTGACAGGGCATTTCAAATTCAGGAAACCTACCGAATATAAAGTGATCATTTTCATAATCCATTGTCTCTACATCAATGTTATCTTAAATCCTTCATCTTGTATGTCCTTTTATCCTTTATCTTCTACTCTTACACTCTGGGGCAAGAACATCTAAAAATAACTCTCATTTCACCAAATCTGAATAATTTGAAAAAAGCTTGAATTGAATAAAGATAAGTAGATTAAGTCCTTAATCAAATGTTGAATTACCTCTATGCTACTCCAACTCTCATTTTAATCCTAATCTTTACTCCCGTGGGGAATCATTTTTCTTAAATTATTATTTTATCCTTCTTATTAAATATTCTGATAACATTCATTATATTTTTACACATTTATAATTTACTCTACAGGACAGAAGAAGGTACAATGTGTATAACAGGATGATTTTGCCTGTATTTTTTAGAGTTTACTCACAGGGGTCCCAGGTTATGCAATAAACCACAAATCTCCTCCAGTTAAATGGTAACTACAAACCCTTTTCTTTTTCTCTCAATTTAACAATGCTATGTTGAACTATCCTATAATTACTGTTTCTTAAGAAGTTAGATGAATTGTCTTGGGTTAGTGGGGAATATTTGCGTGTTTTTTCTTTCCTATGAAATTCTTAAATACTTATCCATCTTTAAAAATATTACTTAAAACTAATGCTTCCCAAACATTAATGTGCATACCAATCACCTGGGGAGGGAGAGGACTTATTAAAATGTAGATTCTGCTTCAGTTGGTCTGGAGTGGGGCCTGGGATTCTGCATTTTTAATAAGGTCACAGATGATGCTGATGCTACTGGTCCTGGGGTCTTACGCTGAGCAGTCAGGACCTAAACTACTACATGGTATTTATAATTTTTACAATAAAATCAAAGTCGAGGATCCTGAGAATATTATTAAGATAAAGCCACATGTAATATTATCATGTTGTTTTGTTAACTTCATTAATTAAAAATATCTAAAACATGGATGATTTAATAGATATTATGTATATTAATAAAATATCTAAAATACAGATTTAAGTAAGAATGTTACTAGTACTACTGGTAATAATATTGATAATTAAGTGGCTGCTGTGTTCACTTAATTATTAAGTCATTTTATCTTCACTATAACCTTATAGGCCTCTATTATTGTGTTCATTATATTAATTATAGACCAGAAAAGTGAGACTCAGTAAAGCAAAATAACTGGTTCAAGGTAGGAACTGGTACTTGAACCAAATATTCTCTACTTGTCAGTGGATAACAGTCTGTGGCCACACCTTCATTCACCCAACACATTTTATTGAGGACCTACAGTGTCCTAGGTACTCTTCTGGGTCCTCTGCATTCAGGTGTGAAAAGACAAGTAAAGTTCTGACCATCCTGGATTTACACAACAACTGAACAACTGAACAAGCCAGTGAGCACAAAAACCTCAGATATGGGTAAGTAATATGAAGAAGGTGACATGACAGAAAATGATTTAGAAGTGTACTTCTTAGGAATAAGCATATTTTCCAAATTTACATTTAATTTTTGGTATTATTATTGGATGACATTAACAATATAATTTTCTCAATCACTGCGGTTTACACAAAACTACAAATGCATAAATGGCTTATCACTGGTATATAAAACTATGCTCATAACAAAGATATGAAAGACAAGTTTAAAGACTGTCATCTTTTGGGATCATCTCCCGTATATGTTGCTTTGACTGCTATCTTAACACTCTCTGAGCCCATTGTCATACTCTTCATCATAAACATTAACACTTTTATAGCACCTTTTCAATTGGCAGTTTTGTTTAAATCATCTTAGATATATTAACACATTTGATCATCATGACTGTTTTATTAAGTATGATATTACTGTACCCATTTTCCAGATTATAAAACTGAGGCACAGAACATTTAACTAATAAATCCAGATTTATGTGGTTAATAAGTGTCAAAGTCAAGTTTGAAATCCAGGCAATTGGGTACCAACATCTATGCTTTTAATTGTTTGTCTTACTGCCTCTCCTTCTTGTTTATAAAATACGACAATTATAGGGTTATTCTCCAAGACCTCTTTTTGTTCACAAACGTCAAACCTTTATGATATTGATTTAAAATATAAAATGTGAGAGGTCAGGCTGTGTTTCAGCCTGTTTGGTTGGAATATTTAAGAGCTCAAAAAAATGCAGATCTCTGATCAAAGTTATCCCAATCTTAACTGGAGATTCTGCATTCCTTCTTTTATGTACCTTTCCACACAAGATTGCATTTACAAATAGTAATACCTTATAATTAATAATTAAAATAAAAGTGAAAGGAATATCACTTATAAAGGCATATGCTCAGCAGAAAATACTAGTCAAGATGGTTAACATGTTTTTTAATTTAATGCAATTGCCACATTTTAAACAAAAATTAACCTTTTAATAACATTTAGGAGCAAAAATGCCCCCCTTTGCCTTATTATAATGTATTTTACTCATCCATTCATTTAAGAAACATTTATTGAACATCTATTTTGTGTTCGACACCCTTAGGTACCAGGATATAAAGATGAATGGCCATAGAGCAAATACCAGCATTTAGGACACTGAAGTACTGATGATTTAAGTAAGAAAATCATTACCACTATAAATAATAATATTTATAATTAGTTGTCTTAATGTACACTTAATTTTTAACTAATTTTATTCTCACCATAATATTCAGTCTCCATCATTATATTGTTATATTAATTTATACAGACCAAACAACTATCACATACACACACATCCTACTCAAAGAATTACAATACACTTAATTGTATAAAAATGTACATGTGTAACTTAAATAAAGAAAATGTTCAATGAAAGCACACAAAAACAGAAAATATTAACAGCCCACAAATTTTCTGAACTAAAAATAAGAAGTGAAGGCAATGATGAAGTCTCAAAATGTTGTTTGCCTTGGGATGTAGTTCACCAGGGTATCAGTTTGATCTGTTTCTTTTCACATATTTAATAATTGCCCAGACTGATGCTGTGTTTATAGTAGATGCTCAAGAAATATACTCTCAATACAGGAAAGTTCTCATTTTACTTCTTTACTTTTTAGGGTTTGAAGATATGCCAGTGTAGTAAATATCTGACTACTCCATCTCCATTAGTGGAATTCTCTGTCGGCTGATTTCTTAGGCATCTTGACAACTGTTTACACCTTGAAATATATTGGTCTTTTGATTTTAGCAACAGCATTGTAATTGACTGTCTTTTTATATCTTTAATCATGCTTCCTTTTTTCACTGAATCCTCTCCTGTTTTCCCCTAAACGTAAAGATTACTCAAGGTTTCATTCTTAGCCCTTCCCTTTCTCTCTAAATCATCATATTCAGAGTTCCCATTCATTCCAATTTCCAATTTTAAAGTGCTGGAATAGTCCCCCATTGACATCAGTGCTAGTGTTTTCCTTATACCATGCAACTTTGGTTGTGTAATGTGCTGTCTTAAAAATCTTCCTTATAAGTAATATTTCCTCATTACTTTCAGAATATAATCCAAACTCAGTAGAGTGAATGAGAGCCTTTATGATCTGTCCCCTGCTATCACTCCAACCCATCTTTAAACAGTAACAATAATAGTTATCATTGTGTGTGCCTGGCACTGTGGAAATGTTTTCATACGCTATCTTATTTACTCTTCCTATCAACCCTAGGAAGTGGGTTTTAAGACCCCCAGTTTTACAAGTAATGTTCCCAGAGATAACTAACTTATCTAAGATCACAGGATTAGAGAGTGACAGAGCCAGGGCCTAAAACAGGTTCTGACTAACTCTAAGTCCTTAGTCATAACCACTATTCCTACTATCTCCCCCAAATTCCCTCGCCACTTCTCCCCTCCCCCTCCCTTCGCTCTGGTCTAGCAATTTTCAAGTCTGGTAGCACATTAGAGTCTATAATCACCTAGGCAGGTTTTAAAAACTCCAATGGCCTGGCTTCACTCACCCTTTGAGATTGGTATGATGTGGGATCTGGGAATCAGTATTTTTTAACAGCCGTCCAGCTTTTTCTAAGATGCAGCCAGGTTTGAGACCTACTGCCTAGTAAAACTAAATTATATACGGTTGGGCCAAACATCCCTGATCCCAGTGATTGCAATTATTTCTCCCCTTGTAATTGTCTATACTGGATGTTTGTGCTTCCTGCAGATAGAAGTCATGGATCACTTAAGTTTAAGAGTGGCATGTGATTGGCAGGCAGTAGGTCGCCAAAAACAACTTCGAAAATAAATACATAAGACTCATTGATTTCTCTTACAAATACTTTGTGGGAATTACTAATATAAATACTGAAAATTTGATATTTTGATACTATTTCAAAATAGTATTTTGAAGTTCCTTAAATTTCTCAGAGCCTAGTAAAAAATAAAAGCCCTGAAGAAAACAATTTCAATACATGAAATTATTTACACATAAAAAGTATTAGTTTCCTCCTGAGAAAAGGTAAAAAAAAAAAAAGCTCTCACTTAGATAAGGGCCAAGAAAGGTTTTTTCCCCAAGTTTTGTAGTGATTAGCATCTTGCAGAATGTACATGAAAAATTATAGGCTAGATTGATGGAGTAAGATAAGCAAATCAACAGAGAGATCTTATTTTCTAGTTAACACCCTCCTCCCTTCAGACAAAGCAGACCTTAAACATTACACTTTTATGCAACTGCCATTTTTTTCCCCCAGTGACACTACATTTTCCTAATGATTAATTACTTACTCATTGGGAAATTAAAATATCATACTACTTGGCAATTAAAATATCATACTATTTAACACTGTGTATCAGTAAACTAATTTAATATTATTATTGATACAATGATTTGTTTCTATTATTACTTGTTATTCATATAATTTTAAAAAATTTTTTAGAGGCTTCTTTCCATAAGGTTTCATTAAAACTTTAGTAAGTATCTAAAAATCCTGTGTCTCTGCTATCAAGTGAAAAAATCCAAGTTACAGTATTTCGAGGGGTGATTCAGTGGGGGGATAAAATACATAAGAATATAAAGAGAATCTGAATGCCCACATAATAAAAATTAATCATGGTGAATTGCTTTGGGGAGAATCATACACTTGACCCACATTGAAGACTGAAATATTAATCCATTTCTATGACAGAGATCAAGCTTCATAGTCGCTTTTTATCCTCCTCATAATAGAAGCAACAGTTGTAAACCATAATGTTATAGTTCAAACAATGCCCCCCCAAGACTTCAAATTTATTATAGCATTCATCTCCAAGACAAAAGACCTAGTGTAGGAAAAAAGCTCTTTTTAGCAAAAAGCATGGTTGTTATTTATGGCTCAGATGCAAAGAATGAGTTTGGGGAATTTATCAGAGATGAAGGTATGAAATGTTTTAGCTTGTTCTTCTCTCTCTAATCCATAAACCATTTTCTCAGCCACCCAAGTGAATTCTAATGGAACAGGAATGATGAAATAATATTTTCCTAGCCCTTTAACACTTTTTCTTCTGTATAAGTTTCAGTGAGATAAGAAGATATGATTTTTTAAAATTAAGGATATTTTAAGCAGCAAATATGCAATATTTTCCAATAACATATCACTTAGTCTCCTAGGCAGAATTTAGCATTTTTAATGATACTTTAGTTTTTATGTGTTTAATTCGTGAAAATATTATTATTACTATTAGTGTTATTATGGGCCAGCATATTATTAGAATTTCAGGATAAGTATATTTTCATGAATACTCTTTCAATAACATGAGTCCCATTATTGCCTCTAAAACTATAAAGACTCGATCATGACACTCAACCTCTTTTATTTTAATATTCTTAATCTTTAGCTATATCCACATCATCACTCTCCTTGAAATAAGACACACCATAATCAAAACAAAGATGACTTACAGGTTACCTATTGTCCACCCTTGTTTTTTGAAGTGAGCACAGGCCGCGAAAGCGCTGTCTATTTCTCTACTGACCAGGCCAGGCAGATGCTCCATGCAGGTAGGAAGGTTTGGGATACGGCAGGATGTAATCAAAATTCATTCTTCATACTTACATATTGATTTCTTAAGATGAAAACTATTCAATAGAAGTGATTTTAAAAATGTAGAATGTGTAGTATTTGTCCTCAAGAAAGTAAAATGTTTGTAGTTTATACACTTTTTAAAGTGTTATAAGAACAGTTCTATGGTCTTGAGCACAATGAGTGAGCTATACAGATGCCATTTGTTTTTTTCTTTCCAAATTCAAAAAAGACAGTAATTTTAGAACAACAAAAAAAAGGCAGCTGGAATAAAATATGGAATAATCTTTAAGCCAAAAACCTTTCCTGGCATTGTTTGATAGTTCTTATACTATTTCTATTGTTTGCCAAATTCCATTTAAATTGCTCAGACAGCTCAAGGAAAATGTGGACTATATCTGGACAGTTTTTTAACATCATAATTAGTGGAATTAAGAACAATCCACCACTGGGTTATTTGCCACCACACATTTCAATTGCATACTTGCTGGCTGTTAGTACTTTTTTTCTTAGTTTTGATACTATAATTCCTTTGCCACAATTTTCATCTGTATTAGACTACTTTAGCCTGACATAGAAATAAAAGTTAATTAGTTTCTATGGCGACCTGTGCATTAAACATTGCAGTTCTTTCAGATTTGTAAATACATTCCAACTTAGTATTCAGAATGCAATGTGTATAAGCATTCAGTACAAATAGTGTGAGTTTGTTTGCAGTTAAGATAGAATAGGGACTTGAGCCAGATAACATAATTCATTTGAGTACACAGTGTCAGGGGAAGATGTCTTAAATTTGACATCTATGTGCCATATACTCACCATATTTAAAAACACACATACCTTTCTAAATTTTTTTCTAACTTCTTTAAAGATTTAATACAAACACTCTACACAAAATATCTTAATCTTTTAAACTTATTTAACTAGGTGCAAAGTGTTAAAAATGGACCCTTTCCCATTTAGCCCATAGAGTGCAGTACTCTTTCTCTCTAAAATAGTACTTCTCAAACTTTTGTGCACAATAGAAACACCTGTGGAACTTCTTTAAAAATATGAATTTCTCATTGCCACTCCCAGAGTGTGAAATTCAGTATATCTAGGATGACGTCAATGAATCTACACTGTTATCAAACACTTTGGTTGATTATGATGTATGCGTTGTGAGGGTGACTTTTCTGAAAAACCGGGTGTAAATCTGATACTCTTTTCCCAAATGTAGTAAAAGACACTTTTAAGGTATCAAGTTATCAGCATACCATGATTTTAGTACGCTTGTGAAAAATTATTCTTTATATTGAGGGTATAAAAGTCACACTTCTCACAGTGTTACTCTAATTTTAACTTCTTTGAAGCAAAAAATGATAATCTTCAGAAAGAAATCTTCCAGAAAGACCAAATATACCAGTTATTGATTGAAATTAATAATATGTGACATGATCCTATGCATAAAGACCTTTCACAAAAAGCAGATGATTTACATGAGAAAAGAGGCTAAATTTTACTATCCACCATTTTCCACAGACAATATTCTTTCTCTATCATGAGAAAGGCAAGCTGTAATACATTATGCTTTGGGATTCTAATCAGAAACCTATAAACAATGTATAACTTACAAATGCCCTTCAGTGCATTAGAATACTTTTAGTACAGCTTTAAAATTTTAAATCAATTCTGCCATTCACTCCATATTATTTATCTTCAATTTCTCCATATTTTAAATGTCACTGTGTCATATTAAGTAATAAAAAGTTTAAAAGATTATAACCTGAACTTGGCAGATATTCACTTTCATTACTAGGCCTGAAATCCTTGCCTTCTTACATTTTCACTACCAAAGAGAGTCTTCCTACTGGCTTTTGTTGTTTTCATTCTTGAATGTAATGAAATCCTCACATTCATTGAACAACCTAAAGTATTATAATGGTATTTTAAGACAATTCTAATAATAAGTTAATGGCATTTAAAACACTGGATTCTTAATCAGACTCTTTTCTCACCTATTTTTAAAACTATATTCTTCTTGTCTAAACCATCCTTTAATTCTATCAATTATATAATTTATGTGTCCCATAATCCAGTAATATTTCGTTTTCTCCAACCTGAAGCTCAAGAAGGAAAGAAAGAAGGCACTCAAAGATTGATTTTTATATGTGCTTATAGATACAAATTTTAACTAAGTTATACACTAGGCTTTATTACACAAAAGTGATCTATACCAAAATAGGCTTGAGTGGTAAATATAATTTCTTTTCTCAAAATGTCTCCCTAAAGTAAATGTTGTTTTCATTAACTTTTTCCCTCTTGTAATAGCAATATGAATCTCTATTAACTAAAGCTCATAAAATCCATGTAAATATTAGTAATTCAGGACTGAGAATTTTATGGAACCACTATGGACAGAATAGACAGGTGCCTCTGTCCAATATAATACAGATCTTTCCTTGACTACATGGTTTTTGCTGTAACACTACTCTCATTAGATTGGAATTTGTGTTAACTTCCCTGTACCAGGACTTACTAATAGGATTGCTAGCAATTATTACACTGAAATGAAATCAGCACAAACTATTAGATCTGTTTAAACAAGTTAAAAATAAACCTTGATTAAATGTTCTTTTATAAGAAGCTGCTCATTAGAGCTACATGGCCTTCAGAAAAATTGGTGTTTCATTAACATCAAAGAATGTATTATGTTTAAACTCCCTAGCCTAAAAAGTTATGTATAAAATAAAGTTTTGAAAATATTTTAGATAATGAAATTGTAGAAAAGATCTTATTTATGGTTCTTGGTTTAATCAGTAGAAATAAAAATATTCTTAAGATTGAGGAGTATTAATAATGAGATTACCAAGAACAGCCCAAACAAAGGCAAAAATAAGCAAAACAAAAAAATCAAAAAGCTTTGCCAGAATGATCAATGATAAATTTCTTCTGAGATACAACTCTGCCATGAAATAGTTGAATTAAAAGGTCATTTGAGTGTTTAAATGTAAACAAGAATCCACTTTGGCAATAAGTCAGTAACTTTTGAACCACAGTAGTATTTATAGAACTCTAGAAAGTAGAAGTACATCATTCTAGAAATGAGAAATAACTTTTCCTCTTATAACAATGAATCACTAAGCTATTATGACCTGACTTGGTAGAAATTGTTCTGTTTATGATAGATAACCTAAAACAAGATACAGTGTGGTTAAATGTTAAGTATATGGCCTACAATCTCACAGAAAGAATTTGGGTGAAATTTTTGTAATTTTCCATCTTCCTATCTCCACACCATTAATCACACACATGCACACACACACACACACGCACACACACACACACACACATACACAGACGCTTATCCCATGAGGATAAGATAAATATTAGCTGCATAAAGATAAATGCTAGCTGAATAAGGGTGGACATCATCTCCACGGTCGAGGATGGGTAAAGGATAAAAAACTCTATGCCAGAATTGGAAAACCAAGCAAATTATCAAACATATTGAAATTCACAAAAACATAGTGACTAAAGTTAAAATTGATCTATCTAAAGATTATAATTTACTATAGTTTTAAGGGTCTTTTAAAAAAAGATTTCATTTTTCTGAACAGTAAATGTATTATTCTGAACAAACCATGCCATCATTACTACTGTAATTTAATTTCTTCATATAGACTGATATCCTCTACAGTATACTTGCCCCTTGCCTACACAGTAATAGAAATATACTCTGGTTTTTTAAAGGAGCAAACCTGGTTTAAGTAATTAATATTCCTTAATTAAACGTACTAAGGCATAGACAATGAATTTTTATAAATCTGTGAGCATGGCTAAAAGCAACAAAATCACACTTTTGTTAAAGCATTTGTGTGTATTTTGCACAATTTTTAAAAGTTTAACCTCTGTAGATCAATGTGCTTCCTTAAAAGACTTTAATAAATTAAAGTGCAGAGAGCTTTTTTTCACCAGGCAGAAAAAGCTGATGAGACAGGTTTAGTTTAATCTCAGGCAATAGAAGTCATTAACCATTCTCTCAGGGATTAAAATATAGCTTGCCCTTTTCTTCTCTCACTTATCATTAGCATCACTTTAATCTCCTAGCGTTTCACACTGCTATTTTAATCATTACTTACTGCCTTTTGACAAGTGCAGAACATGCTTTTTCTCATTGAGGCAATATCCTGGTTTTAGCTGACAAATGTAGGACATAATGTAAAAATATCAAAGTGACATCTCTTAAACACACCTTCATCATAAAAATCTCTAAAGTTACAATATTCCTTTGTCTAGTATTTCTATGAAAATTATCATTTGAAAGGTTTATATCTTAAACAAAGAAAAAAGTTTCTTCTAAATACAACAAAAACTAGTTTGGAAAAAATATTAAACTAAGCAAATGAGATCCAAAAATACTCACATAAATATCATTCTTTCACTCAAAAATGTCAGGAACTTCCAAGTATTTACAAGAGTAGTCTGTTGTTTCAACATAAGTTTAATAACAAAATAGAGAATCTTGAAATGGCTACTCTATTGTCATTTGATGCTTTATAATCACATTAAATAGTATATACATCCTAGATTGAACCAAAACAAAATGCTACAATGCTTATGCCTAATTCTATTATTTTTATAATACCCACCACATGTCTGCTGATCAATAAATGTTAAGTAATTCTTAAGAGAAAATTTAGGTGGAAATAACAATAGTTACAACTATATTAATATGTAACATCTGAAAACCTTTGAGATTGTTACAATTGAGCTTTCTGCTACATTTTCTCACTTATTATTTTGTATAAAAGAAAAAACATATGATGTTTGTTAATGTTCTTTTATCTAATGACATTTAATTTAATTTACAGAATCTCGTTAATGTAATCTGCCTAAACCTGATGTAGAAACATTTGGGATAAGTCTCCTGGGATTCAGGAATTTAAGTTTTATATTGTCTTGAGATACAGGTATTATAAGTAGGAGAATATATTCTAGCATCTTTATAAACTCACAAGTAAACCAATGAAATATTTGGTAATTATAAAATCTGACTTTTAAAACCAAAGTACCAATTTTTTGGTAATAATCACTCACATTTGGCCCCAGGCCCTTTAATCCAGTCCATCTGTAATGATCTCATAGTACTTTCAACCATTATTTAACTGTTAGAAGAAAAAATATGTCGCACTATATGTTTCGACAATAAAATCCCTTCTTAAGCTTCACAAAGCAGAACAATTCATTATTTGATCTCTTTCCAGGTTCAAAGTCTGTCTTATTACAGTACTTCAAAGAAATATGTAATCAAAGACAAACAGCTGTGAAAACAATCTTTTATTACTTTATTATCATTGAGAATATATCTTTGGAGTAAACCAATGGAAATGGCATACAAACAATCTCCATGAAGGTTGTTGTTTTGCATTTGTTCACAAACTGCACATTTATCTTTAAGGCTTTAATTTTCTTTCCTATAAATAGAGGAATGGCACAGTCCAGTCACTCTATTGTCTGTCCAAAAGAAAAAAAAACAAAAAGAATAACAACGACAACAACAGAGTGAGCTGTTCTTATGTCAAACAAATGTTTTTAATAAACAAATTTTCAAAATGATAGCCAGTGATGTGACTCTCTGGGTTAACATTACCCTGAAGTGAAATCATATTTTCTGATGTTCATACTAATCAGTGAGGATTGCAGTATTGTTCAACTACAAATAGGTACACCTAACTAGAATTCATACATCAAATGTACCATTTACACTCTATTCTGAAAATAGACACAAAATCAAGCAATTATCTTCTAAGGTAGTCGCTACACTGCCAAAATTATTCTCATACTTTATGTACCACACAATAATCTGGCCATGTCTCTACTTCTAATAACGGAGAATTTCTATCATCAATATGCAAATAGACTCGAAAATCCAATATGAAGTGTTCTTTGCATGGCAAGACTCCCTTCTCTGCGGCTTGTAAGACACTCTACAGGTGTCAAAGTGGGAGTGATGATGTCCTACCATCCCATTGCAATAAAAAAACGTGGAGGTAGAAGTAACAAACATCTCTTGAGAGCATATTACACGACAGAAACCTTATACATTATTTCACTAATTCTCACACTCCTGAGGAAGGCATTACTAGCCACATTTTACAGATGTGGAAATTTAAGTTTAGAAAGTTGAATAACTTGACTCGTTCCTGGGTTAATCTAACTCCAAATCAGTGTGCTCTTGCTTTAGGCCCGATGCTGTCCATTCTAAAACAAACTTTCCAGGTACGTGTCCTCGAATGCTCTTGAAAGGCACTACACTTGAATAAATCCAACTTTTCTTCAGAATACCCTAAGGCATGATCACACAGAGACAAAATGGGTCACTATAACTTTCTATGAAACTAAGTTGATGATTCATCAACACAGGCCACAATTGGGCAGATCATTGTCTCTAGGTCTCTATAAAACATATTGGGGCCCAAGAGCAATGTGGAACCTGTGCCACCATTCTCATCAAAAGATACGGCTGAAAGATGCTGCAAATGTGATTTGTCAAACTGAAGAAAATGGACAGGTAACAATAATTATCATGGGACTATGGCTGTACAAGCAAACCAGGTAATTAAACCTATGATATGAATTTTGAAAAGATAATGGTACATCCACTTCATTTTCTGCTGTCTCAGTATAATCATGAAAAGTTTTAATATCTTTGTACTGGTGTAAAAGTCTCTATAAACGTAGACACATACAGACGTACATATACATATACATTTATACAAAGGCACACATATATTAGGTATGTTATAGGAAATTTTTTCTACTCGTATAACACAGTCTTAGTTGTAAAATGTGAAGTCTGAACTGAATATAGTTGTCACAGACTTCCCTCTGTATTATTAAGGTTATCTGAAGGCCACTACAAGAGAAATGAAAAAAATTAAGCAACTATGCATAGTATATAGAATATCATTAAAAAAAAATTCTGTTGCAGGTAAATGTAGTTAAATACTCTAAAATCATATTAGCATAAACATTATATTCTCTATTTGAAATATCAATATAAAAATACAAAATTCCTAGAGATTCTTTGGCCAGCCAAGTGTAGGGATAATGAAAGAAACGGAATTGCTTATTTGAAGTCCTGATCCTTCAATTCATACGAAACTCGGTTCAGTTTTACTGGTTACTAAATAAACAGTATCAGAATTGGAAATGCATTTAATGCATGACTCAATTTCCATAAAAGTTAATTTCCTGACTTTTCAGTTTGATTGCATCAGAAGTTATTCAGTAAAGGAGGGCAAAACAAAGCCAGTCACTCCAGCTTTGGAATAATTAAGCAGTAATTTGACCGAACATTTCCTTCCTTCCTGTGTACTTCTCAAAGTCACTATTACACTACAAATCTTAGCAGAAACATTTTTAATGGGCACAATCTATAAGGGAAATAGTCCATAGTAAAATGTTTCACAGTCAGGGTCGGCAGTACCATCATGAGACCACATTTTACCGCTATTTTTAGGATGTATTCAAGATAAACCTTTGATTTTCAGGCTTTAGAATGGTCAGATTACAGAAGTGAGAGTCACCATCACTAATTCACATACAAGCCCAATATATAGCTCAGTTTATTAATATGGGAAACAATCTAAGGAAAATTAAATAATTCAGTATTATAACTTTAGATGTTCTTTTAAGGCAAGATTTTGTCAACAAGTTAGATTGGGTAATGTTATACCAGTGTTTCTAGTTTGGGTGCTGCTATTATGAGCAACAAAGCAGGAATATCAGTGTTTGAATTCCTGGAGACCCAGATTATTTGTCTTCATTAAAAATGTATCATTCATGAAATTAAGTGAAACTATCTTGTACAGCTGCCTTCTAACTTTTTTGGGAGCACGCTTTTACATATCATTTTATTTCATTACTGAACAAAAATTAAAAGTATATTTGAATTCTACTTACCCAGATTGACAAATTGACATCTCTTCTACCCCTGCAAATGAATGCTGCAGCTGCTGCTTCTTTGCAACTCGCGGTAAACTTTTTAGTCCTTCCCATTCACCTCCATTGACTGACTTCTCATCTGACTTGATCTGTACAACTTGTTCTTTCTTCATGACTCCTCCCTCCCACCCTGTCTCTGAAATCTCAAAAGCCTCTTGGCCTACAACGCAAACAGCTGAGGAAGCATCCTCAAAGCTCTATAGGCTTATCCATTATTTTTCAATCTTAATGATCAACTAAAATTTTGCTAACTATTCTCAGCCTCCCATAATCCTATTATCAAACGTATTTCACTGTCTTGCTCCCTCAGTTTACAAGAATCGCCCTCCTGTTATTTTCGGGTACATTTCTTCAAATGGAGTAAAGGGGAGCTCAGGGAGCATCTACACCTTCTTCTGGGAGATGCGCAGTGTAGGAAAGAGAGCACAAACTTCCCATTCAGACATTCAAGGCGCACAGCCTGTCTCCACCAAGCTGTTCTATAACTTGAACAATGAGTCTCAGTTTCTTCATTGGTGAAATGGGAATAATGACCTCTACATCATAGGGTTATTATGAAGATTAAATGGACAAAATTTTCAAATTTTTCATGGTACATTGTAGGTGCTAATCAAACTTAGTATCATTTCCACAGTTCTAGGAAATGGTGTGTGAACAAGAAAGGAAGTGTTCTCAATTACAATAGCCTAGATTTTTAACAATCTTCATGAATCTACATATAATTATATGAAAGAATGATGGCATCTATATATGTCGGCCATTTTAAAAATAAAAACAAATTCAAACTTGTGGATTGAGGTTATATTTTTCCATATTATTTGTTCATTAGACAATCTATAGAAGACTTGCTGACCTTATCAGTCATTTAAAATTTTAATATTTGTGTACAACATTCCCCTTATTCTCAATATTATTTGTCAGTGTATATGAATTATTAAATTAGCTAATTATAAAATAAAACTTTTAGAATTGAACTGGACCTTATAAAGCGACTAGTTATTCCCCTCAGTTTACAAATGAAGACCCTTCATTCCCAAAGATTGCTCAGCCAGTAATAGTCAGTATTAGAGGCCAGATTTTTGACCATTAATCTACCTTTTTTCTAATGTTTTGGTACTTTGATTTTTATATAACTCAAACGCAATTATATTTTAAAGATATATACTTCATTCATCTTCTCCTTTGACCATACAACAAATAGTAAAGGAACAAGCTTGGTGATTTATGTTTTCAAATTTCCCTTCAGTGACCAATGGGAGGACTCAATAATTCCTTAATTAACATTCTGTAAATTATAGCTCTATACTGTTCACTAAATGCCTCCAATTTTAAGAAAACTTTCAGCTGAAAAATTTAGCAAAAATCCTAGCTTTCTAAAGACGTAACTTGTTTTCTTTATAACGAGGTTTATTTACGATAAAAATTTCTTCTTGCAGTAAAAGTAAAGAAGAGTGAACTGTCATTTTCCCTCTACTAACTTATGTAGAAATCATATCTCTCACAACACATAGTAAGATCCTCTCAGAATTGTATGTAGTTATCAAGTCCACTTTAAGAACATTTCCAAAAATTGTAACTTGGAAACAAAACATATTTGTTCCATTATACTGCACGGGATTGTTATCCTAGGAGGAACACTGGTCTAACATGCCATTCATTTATCAGATAATTACTAAAGGAAGGTAGATTCTAGAAAGTTGGAATTTTATGTGATATTTTTATTTTAGTACTTCAAATAAGCAGATTTAGAAAAAGAAGTTGCTCCTATCTTTCAGCAAGATTTGGATGCCATTTTACAAAATTTAGCTTGTATGCCTTTTCTCCTGTCACATCTAACTCAAAGTTCCTCACAGTACAGATATACTGAAAATATAAGACTTTAGCATTTAAACAATGTGCTAAATGCTTAAATATATAAAACAAGCAAGAATAAGAGAAAAAGTTTTGAGAGCAAAATTTTGGATTTTATAAGAAAATTTGACTTCACTGACTCACAGATATTTGACAAAGAACAAACTGTAATATTTTAACATCATAATTTAGAAAATGGGATGCAGAGAATGACAAGGAAAAACATACTTTGGGTAAGGCACTTTTCTGGGCCTCTTTGCCTGTAATAAAGTAATCCTCACAGAATGCTGTGCATACAACTTACACCATTCTAGGAGCTCAGCTGATGAAAATAACAAAACAAAACAAAAACAGTTCTATTTCATGGAGTCATGGAGTTAGCTGTTTCCCCTCCACCTCTCATGCTTTCCCCTCTATTCCCAGGTAACTCCATTAAGGTCTTCAAAACTGAGCAAAATCTCTTCCCTTTCTCTCTCCTTCATGTCTCTGCCTACCTCTTCTCAACTGCACCCACCTATAGCATTTTGTGTTTCCTCTTGTGAAAATCTCAATTTGTGAACTCACCACACTGAATTATACTGACTAATTTCTTTCCTCTATTAAATTCTGAGCTTCCTGAGAACAAACACTCTTTCTTGCATTTCTTTCAGTGCCTGGCATAGAGTGGGTGCTTCACAAATGTTCTATAAATGAATGAGGAATGAGTGAATGAATGAGTGAATGAATGAATGAGGGTAATGAGGGCCAAATGAGATGGTATACGTTAAAAGACTCTGTAAACCATAATACCTTACATACTCCATTCTTAACCCAGCCTGGGGGAGAGGGGTCAGGGAAAGATGCACAGAGGCTGTGATGCTAAATTGTGACCTAAATAGGAATCAGACTAGAAAAGGAAAAAAGAAAGAGACTTCCAGATAAAAGGAACAACATATACAAAGACAGACCTAAAAGTTAGGAAGAGCTTGGAAAGTAGAGGGAACTGAGAGGAGTTCAGCGGGTTTGCATGATAGAGTTTCCTTTTTGTGCTATGCTAGTTTCTGGATTAGCATTGTTTTATATACGATCAATCAAAAGATATAACTTTCAACAAGTTTCAACACTGACAATATCTTTCGTATTTCAGAGGATTCTAAAGTACTTAATAAGTTTTTAGATTAAATATATTATTTCTCACTGATATAAAACATATCTAAATAAAACATAGAGGATATTACAAATAATAGGGCATGTAATAGAGAACACTAAATACAATTGAAAATTTACTACAAGTAGAGCTAATATAATTATTGATGTTAAAATATGGCCAAAACTTCAAAATTCATTTATTTCTCTTATTGAAAAAAATATTTCTCTTTGACTCCCCTCTTACTCCTACTCTTCCTTCTGTAAAATAAAAAATCTTATTCTCTAAGTCAAATTACTTTCTCTGCTTTTTTGTTTTGCTTTCTAGTTCCACTCACTGAGCAGTAAAATATATTTTTAAAATATTGCTAAGAGTAATCAATTTAAGCTAATCTTCAATTTGATGGTGTGGTTATTATTAATAATGCAGAATTAAATACAATGATTAAGAAAAAAATAACCATGAAATTACACTCTATATACCCAATAAACATACTTCCAGAGTTCTACTATAATTATTATTTTCTAGGATCTTGGTATGGTAAGTTTGAATTTCTGACTATGTCTTCCTTTTTGTTCGCTAGGTTGTAAGGAAGGCCACAAACTTGAATGCCCTAAGAACTAGATGATGAACAACCAGACCTCATGGGGACTACAGTGAACCTGCACACAGTCTCACAGAGAGAAAGCCACCACTACTCTCCTCCAGACAATTGTTGCCATGCCAACATAGAGGCCAGATAGGATTCTTGGATGTATGAATCATGATTTTCGTTTGAAATCTCCATTCTAAATTTGACCCCTAATTCATATGGTTGAAAAATCTCTCTGGACTCAACAAAATATGTCTATGAGATACAATTTGGAGACCTCAGTTTACTATAGCATTTCCTTATTTTTTTCTATTTTCTGACACAGACCACACAAAAGGCTTGTGAACCTTTGTATATGCTTTTGTAAATGCTGAATTGGATCAGATCACACTATCTTCAGAAAGTTTTAATGGCGCCACACTGTTTACCACGATAAGTACTGATTTCTCAACCAGACATTCATTGCTCAATAAAATGTGTCCCCAATGTCTTAACTATCACATCATCCTCAGATTCTTAAATTTCAAACAAAATGGACACTCTCCACTCATGCCTTTTCCTCCTATTCTTAAAAACCTATCTTAAACATCATTTCATTAGAAAATGAAACATTCATTTTCTTATCCTTCTTATTGTCTCGTTGCCTAATTACTTGTATTATTGGTAAAATTTGCATCAAATATTGCCTTGTTCTTAAAACTATTAGTTTATTTACAAATCTCCCATAAAAATCACTGACTCAAGGACTGTCTTACTCAACTATGTACATCCCCTTTCCCCCATAGTGCATAATGTGGTAGCCATTAAACCAATGTGTGTTAATTGAATTGAATCTCGTAGTTTCCTTCTCATACCAAACAATCTTAGGAAATCAAAGAATGAGATATTTACGATCATTATTAGTGCATGTTTGAAATTTAGACATTGTAAAAAATACATATTATCAGGTCATGCTATTGCAGGCTAATAACCCAAGGGAGACAGATGGGTTTGTTAACCAAAGTCAAAATCATATCTAATTCCTTCCAAGTGAGAGGACTGTCTCTACCAAAATTAAACAAGACTTCCTCAAAATCCTTCAAGCCATTGTCATAAGAAGGATCAATAATAAGAGACTGTGGTTGACAGTGGAAGATAGGAACAAAGATAACAACTGTTGCTTCAGAAGACCAGTAAGTAGCTACATACACACACACACACACACACACACGCATGCACACATTCACACACACTTGCACACAGAAAGGAGTTATGATAATATCACCAGAAAGATTAGGACATGTAAGAGATTCTTGGATCTAACAGCCAAATGTAAAGATACTTAAATTTGATTCTTGGTGATGCCTTCACGAAAAAACAAAACGCAACAAAAGACCAAAAAGAATAATGCACACTAGCTAATCATTACCAATTTGCATTCTCATTTTGAACTTAAACTTTCCAATTAAATCTTAGAAATGGGATTTTAAATTTTCCTACAGACAAGAAAGGGATGAAATTTAGTTGGTATTGTATAAAAACAACATCAAGACCTCTGCTTATATTTTCCTATCAAAGGATAGACAGAGGTCCCAAAAATGCAAGATAAAAGAATTTAAACCATAATTATAAGAGGATTGAATTAATTTAAGAAATAGCTACTGAGCTGTTATGGCTCAGATATTGTGCCAGGTAACCAGAGTACAGAGATGATAACAGAGAGTACCTGCCCTCCAGGTGCACAACCTTTGGTAGAAAGAGCACAGGAGAATGGTTACAAAAGATTATAAGAGGAGTAACTGAAATTTAAACATCTCTCTGGTATATTTAACTCTTCCTCAGAGTGACTGGGCAGGGAAATTTCCACAGAGAAAGTACCACAGGAGCTGGCATTTGAAGAATGTAAGGAAGAAACTATAAAGGAAAGACAAACTGTAATTTAGGCTATAATTAAAGATGATTTGTTTTTTTGAGAGGTATAAAAATGGAAACAGGATAATATTAACTCTGCTATATTTACTGACTATCATAAGGTTGGCTCTTATCCTGGAAGATGAAGTACACATTCCACAAAGTAAAGTAATAAGACCCAAAGTTAAATAAGAATTAGCATGAAAGTAAAGACTTAAGGAAAACAGCATAGTGAACTTAATTTTTTTTTGAACATGACATATACTTTAGCCCAATAGGTGAATTTGTAATGGAGATAACAAGTACCTGGGTAAATAAATAATTTATTATATGTATTATATTTAGTATATGTATTATATTTACACTGATTTCCAATCTCTTATGTTTAAGATGTTTTTTGACTACTAGAACTTCAATCTGTAGGCAAGACCATACCTATCCCATATCAGTGCTCAGTAAACCATGTTTCAATAAATCAATACATAAGAAATAGGTAAGTGGTTAAGTGTAGTACTAGAATGAAATTGGAGCAAATATAGTATTCATGTAAGAAAGAGAAAGCAGGAAATTTTAAGGCCAGAGTGTTGTCAGGAATTTCATAATTTTAGTTCTGAACTGGTAGACAGAATAGTCTATTTTCCTTTATGTTCTTGTGATTTACACCACTCACATAAGAACATTTGGTATATTCGGGTTAACAGACCAGGGCCTGTCTGTCACTTTTTCACTCCTCTCAAACTATTCCCAACCTTTCGAATTCAATCATTTCAATTACATCAATTCTTTCAGAAGTCCACTGCCCTCTTCTATCCTTTTCCCTATATATTTGAATTCCTCTAGACATGTTCATGAACCAAAGAAAGTTTTGTCATTATGAAGTACTAGAAACAAAGATAAATCCCCTGCAGATTTTCTGATCCATTTCTTGACCTATTTAAAAAAATAATCAGGTTCCCTAGCCTTCATCATAGAGAATTTCTATCATAATAAAACGTGCTAATATAGAAGAGCCACTTGCTGAGTTACTTAGGACTAAGACTAAGCAATGTATACGATCTAAGCCTTCAGCCATGTATAGATCTCAACTGGCAACTTTTCCTCCTCCTGAAAGGTGAGTGAGGCTAAATAGAAAAAGAAGAAACTCTAAGAAGTATTTATAAAAATATATAACAAGATTTAAAGGAAATAAAATTTGCTGAGCCCTTTGAACTCTCTAAAAACACAATTCATTCCTCACTTTCAATTTTGACAGTTCAAAAATATGACTATTTTGAATCACAAAATTAATAAGGGTACAATTAGCTCTTGAATTCTCGAACATATATATTCCTCAAAATTATTAAGAACTCCTGATATGTCTTTGCCATTGGCTTCAATTTTATTTCATTTTTCACTAATTAGGAAGAACAAAATTACGGAAGTATGTCTCTCTCTGTCATCTGTTAGAGAATCATTGAACACAAACAACAAAAAAAATCCTGTTAGCACTCAAATGTGATTACTGTAAACATTTAAAAATCACCATCCTGGAACTAACCAAAAAAAGTGCCCAGTATTCAAATGTATACCATGCATTTAAATTTGTTTTTAGAAGGTTCTCTTTACATTGTTAACCAGTTTGAAGATAATAAAGCAAGACATAGGCTTCCTGATGCTGTTTTTAATGACAATCATATCTGTCTTATAATGTTAATGTGTTCTTAAAGCCATGTGTACTCTTGTATCAAGGAGATGTTTTCACTTCATGTGTTGGATCACTGCTTTTCAATATAGCTGAAAAGACTCTGTTGACGGGGTTCAGTTCATTGCACAAAGCCTGAAAGGCCCAGTGATTACTAATGGGAGAGTACAGTCAGAGCTGAAATCCATAATCCAAACTCCAGAAAGGTATCTTCACATTTTCTGCTCAGCATCTTTCTTCTCTTCACATACACAGACTCCTAACAACTCTTTTCTCTCTTGCTTTCAACCAACCAATCCCATGCTATTTCCACCATGAGTTTTTCCACTACCTACCCAACTATCCATCACCAAATCCCACTGCTATCCCTGGACAAGATGGCCCCTCTCTCAACTCACTTGCAGACAAACAGCAGAGATTAGATCATTTAGGGAGTAGCATGAGGGGAAGGCATTGGTGAATAACAGCTTGGAACAGGGGAAGTGTGAATATAAAGAGGATAGAGGAAAAGAAAAGAAAGAAGAAAAGGAGCACAGCTTATAAGTGGAAAAGCTAAGAAGGCAGCAGACAGCCTGACTCACTAAGATTTAGGAGTAAGCAATAGGAATAAAATAAGGCCTTGCAAAATAAAATACAAGCTTGAGTAATCCACTTCAGCTGGAAGAACAAGCCTTAGGTTTTAAGAAACACAATCAGTTTATGTATATGTGCATAAAAACATTTAAGCCTCAAACAATAAACAAGCATTGTTTGTGAATGCAGATCAATATAGTTTCCATATTTAAAATATTTTGAAATGGAAAATCTTAAGTAGAAGCTACTGTTGCCTTGCATTCTATCAGGATGAAAAACACAGAAACTAGAAGTAGACCTGGCAACTACAGCTTCAAAGCCAGCTAAGGTGAAGTGTACTTTGTCAAATGAGAAGAAAATTAAAATATCCATTTCAGATCTAACGATTTAAGCATACTGCTTGCACACTCCTAAAGGTAAACTAGAAAGTGAAGAGGTTAATAAAATTAGATCTTTATAACTTAGCTGAAAGTGGCATATATGTCAACAGTTAATATTTACTACAGAAATAGTCTTTGGAATATATATTTTAATCATATATATAGATTGACTTAGAATGACCAAGAAGGACACAAGTTAATGCTATTTTTTTTGTTTACTGGTTATTTTTAAGTCTAGCCTCTTTGCCGTGGGGATTAAGCCTCTTCACGATATTTAGAATCTGATATTTTATAAACTGGGTTACATAAAACTTCTGCAAGAATCTCAGGGGAAAAAACATGAAGCTTTTCTATTGTTTCGTCTTCTTTTTGTTTATTGTGCATGGTAAATTGACAATACTTATTTAAACACTTTTTTTTTTAATCTGACCCTTTTCTTCCTGGACCAAGGAATTTTCTCCGTCACAGAGTAATAGAGCTTGAAAACTTCAGCATCAGCAGGGAAGGCAGGCACTCCTTAGCCAGCCACTGTGAGAGAGAGAAAATGCAATTAAGGCTCCCACCAGGGAGAGAGAACTAAACAAAACCTGCGTCTTCACACAAGAGCCTTTTTCTTCAATGCGAACTACAAGGCCTCAAATCTTGTTGGTGAGATGCTAGCATTTAGGACAACACACTTTCAGATTTTCTCACAGCAGATCAAAGTAAATAATGCAAGAGCAGCAAACAAAAGGGAAAACTCCAGTGTGCTTACATTAAAAAGAGATTACAGGGGACTTACAAGTGAGTGAAGGAATAGATGACATTTTTAAAAACATAAAGCCAAGATCTTGAAGTACAGCTGGCAAATAAAGTCGGGTTGTGTTACTTTAGCTAGAGTGACAAACCACAAGAGGCTTATCATCAGCATGAAATTAAAAAAAAAGTAATTTTACTTTTTGATAGTATTTTCTACATCTAAAGTTATACATACTCCTGCTCTTCCTTTCCTAGGTTTTAGGATTTTCAAGGCCTAGCGTCATGACAACTGATAAAGGGAACCGTTAAAGTTATGAGCCTTCTCAGATGGGGGCCACAGAATATGCAGAGCGCTCTGCAGACTGGAGATGTAGCATCGCTCCACTTCCCGCTTTCTCCTGAGGACAGTAATCAGTCATAAGAGCAGCTCTCCTCCTTCGTATCAAGCCAACAGCTGGAAACTCTTCTGCAATGTTAAATTTAGCACGAACCCCTTACCAGCCACTGAACTTAGTCTTGTGGGTCTGTTCTACCGTCTTAAATGACTACTTCAGGGCCATAGTTTATCCTTTATTTTTGTGTAAAATTCTCATTGACTTTGGTGCAACTCTATAAAGGAAGCAAGGATCGCATATCATCCTTTAATGCCAAATTTACTACAGTTGAACAAAAAGAGCGGAAATCTGGGAAGCCCATGTCAATAAACAAAAGATAAATGTTTGGGAGGCTTAATAACTGAAAGGAGCTTCAAATAGGATTTTTTTGAACTTTTTTTCTTCAAATATAGTGATACAGTGGTGTCTAGAACTTAGTGATATTTAAACCAGTATTTATATAGTTTGTATAGTATATATATAATATATACTACACACATATATCATATAGTATATAATACTATATACATATATAATATATATAGTATCTGTAAATATACTATATATATATACTATATATGGTAACTGCGATCGTGCTTTGGCAGAAGAATGAATGCTAGGCCATTAAAACTTTCCAAAACAATTCATTGATATAATAAATGCCCAATCAAAGAGAGAGTGTGGAGGAGAGATGCCAGGAGTCAGAATCCATGGATGTGAGATCTGACTCAGGCTTGACCATTTTAACTTTCCTGGGAATCAATTTGATAATCAATCTATAGAACAAGGAGGATGGATTAGAAATCCTCTAATGTTCTTTCCAATTCATGCATTCTGTTAATCTACACAGACAGAAAAGTCTACCTGATTCCTATAGCCAGCTGCTTGGCCACACCTGTGGCATCATGTGTGTGTGTTTATATATATACACATGCATATACATTTGTACACAGATATAACTTGAATCAAAGAACTTAGTATCAAAGTGAGAAATTCCAAATTTAAAGATTATGTGTGAAGAAATATCTTTGTACTTTCTGCCATAGCATACTTGACTAAACACACACACACACACATATCTTCTCTTCTACTTCTATATCTACTTGTAAAAGGTAAGATATATAATTACTTTTAATTTTAGAAAGGCTACTTTTGAAGACACTAAGGACATTTGGACATATTTGGCTAATATATTATAATAGAAATAATGAACCTAAGTTCTAAGTTGAATTTTTTTTATGTCATAATTAGAGAAAATGCATAAAGACATGCTTTTGTAAAAACATAAATAGATCTTGTGTTTCCAAATCCTCATAAACATTCATTCTTCAGCATTATTAAAATTGATTTTAAGTGTTTATATCTCAGATTTACTTTCATTCAACTAAAACTCATTTAGAGAAATTTATTCGCCAGAAATCAAATCAATGTTGACAAATATGATACTAAGTTGTGTTTTAATTGCACCAATGAAAGAAAAGAAATATTATGTATTACTTATTAAAATTCTGTCTTCAGAAAACCAGAGTGGAAAACAATCAGGCTGTATTCAGTTCACAAGACTCCTTTTTTTCACATGGATAAAGTAAGCAAAGTTAAATTCTCAGTGCTTTGTATCCATACTTATCTGCAAAATTATTTAATCTTGTTTACTTTGTAAAATATATGATGTTATTTTGTTTTGAGCACAATGCATTTAATTTAGGAAGAAACTAGAAGTTGTAATATGAAAACTGGCAAGTGTAAAAGGGGTATTAAACTGTCAATCACTGCTGATATTGCAGAGGTTCATTATTTAACGGAATATGAAGATTAGACACCCTACATTATGCATATCAATTTAAACATAAGAAACAAATTTAATCCTAAACTGGAAAGGGGTATAAAGATTTCCTTGAACTGAGGCAATTCGATTTATCCCACGTAGAGTACTATTTCTGACTCAATCATATGTATGCATATAAGTCAACATATATGCCAAAAGTTTTATATGTAAAAATTTAAATACTTAGGTTGCCTTTTCCTATCCCATGTTTCCACAACTCTAAGAGTATATCATAAAAATTAACATTAAGTCTGGGGAGGGGAGCAGCTGTCGCAGACTAATGCTAAAGGGCATTTTAACCCATTAGTGGAGTTCTCTCTGACGTATAGAGGCGTGTATATGTGAGTGATTGTTGTGCAATAAGCCTCAGAAACATGTAAATTGCATTTCCTCATGGCAAATTGCAAGTGAATTAGAATATTGGACAGACATAAACAATACAATCAAATTCTGACTTTTTATTGAGCTTCTATTTGACTTAGTATTCATTTGAAACAAAAAAAAAAAAAAGAAGAAAGAAATTGTGTTTCTCAGGGTCTGTGACATTGCAGGCCATAAGAGATTCAATGCCACTGCCGGCATACAAATTTATTAGTCTATAAAATTTGACATTCTCTTATTTATTCACAGAAAGGACAAATAAGATATTTTTTCATACTTACCAGAAATATCTGGGAGTGTTTATATGTCGCTCCATCTGGAGGATGCAAATAGTCAGAACTGCTTTACAATTCAGTAGGCAAAAGCCTGCTGAAGGATAACAAATGACTTCATGGTGAAACTGCTATTGAAATTCTTTCAGTATGTGATATTAAAAACAACTGAACAAACAGAGATAAGGGACAAATAGGATTTGAAACAGACTTTTTTTTTTCCTTACAGTGTAAAAGAAAAACAAATGAATGCTCTAGTCGAACCTATATATACCTTTTAGTGATTTCACTATATGGATTTGCTTAATGCATGATAAGTTTCTAACAGAAGCTTCCTAAACGTCCCGCTAAAACCAATGGGACTGATTCTAAAATGCCTCATTTGGACCAAAAATTATGATTTTGAAGCTTGAAGAGAGGAAGAAGAGTCAACATAACTCTTTTGATGACTTGATTTACAGGTTTACTCCTTGACATTGGCATAATGCAGGGATGTAGAGGTTTAATAAATATTTGGTGATTAGGATGCTGTATTTAAAGAAGACCTTTTTTTCTTTATGTGGTATACAAAGCTAAAAGCAAAAACTTACAATCAAATACTGTGAGAATAGAAGGATTATAATGAAAGCTACCAAAAAGGTGTAATTGAAAAATGCATTTCATTCCATTTAGTCTCTCTTACATGGAAGAAGTTTTACAAGTATTGGTTTTGCAAGGCAAACTAACATTAGTAATTTTCAGGTGATCAGGGAAGTCAAAATCTAAGAAACAAGAAAAGCATTACTTTGCAATGATTATTTTTATTTCTCGCTTTGAAGGGAAGATGAAAGGCTATTTAGTTGCTCTTTAGTTAGGTGTTCTTGTTTTATTCTATGGCCAGATCAAAGCAACTATCTCTAAATTTACAAAACAGTTCATAGAGCCCCTGGTAATTGAAGTATAGGCTAAATGATCCACATCAACAACATATGAACATAGAATCTGCCAAACAAAACTCTTACTGTTAGGTCTTCAAATGACCCATTATTTTTCCTAAAAATAATCAAAAACCAAATAGCTGACTGAAACCCTGACATGACAATGAGTTCCAGATCTTCCCAACATAGCATAAATGTGTCTTAATGTCTAATGAGTTAAAATTAGCTGGAGCATATTATACTGATCATCCTTTAGTTTGATCTAGATTATTCTTCAGGGCTGACTCTCAATGCTTACACATAAAAGCATGCCCCGTGTGAGCAGCTGTCTTAATATAATCCATTTGTTATTTTGGACAACTAACAATAGTTTACATTAGATGAATGTATGTTATCTCCCTATGCTAATGCTAAACCATTGTTGTCCTGATAATTTATTATACAACAACAGTGTGAAACTATTCTTAAAAGTAATAACCTTCCAGAAGAATTCAAATTTAAATGGGTTTATAAATATTTTGATGAGCAATAAAGTTTCATCAAAACTAGCATTGCCCAAGCAAAATTTAAGTATATATAGAAGCAGATAGCTCCAGTACAGTTTGTTCATTTCACTAACTGAACAACAAAGTCTAGGTGAGGATTGCAAAGCCTAGCTCTAGCTAGCACCACCCTCTTTCAAAACCACCTCAACTCATGCACAGCTTGGCCTCTCCTCCATCCAGAATTACTCTTCAACTATATTACTCACTTGGCATAAGAGTGTGTCTGTCTCTGTAACTCCTCTTTTGTTTTCTCCTTTCAATTATTTTTCTACTAGGCTTGTTATCCTGTAGCTCTTGCTTCCTTTGCAATGATACTATTAGAACCACCTTAACACTTCTCACATTTGATACGCAACCCAGCACAACGCAATTTACTATAAATTCTATGCCCAGTAAATTTCCCTAAATAAGTGACATATTACGTTCAGTTCTGGTTTCCAAAAACTTGATGTAGATAGAAACGATTAAGTAGAAAGCACAACAAAGATTATTAAGGATTTAAAAAGAAACATAGTTTCTAAAATAAGTTATTTGGTAAAGACACAGACACACATGCACAAAAGAAACAAACACACATACACACACCCAGAATCTAGGCAGTACCAAAAAAACAATAGGGATGATTATCAATCGATCTTTACATTATTCTAAAGATAGTAACTAATTCTTTTGTATTTCCTAAAGCTGAAGGATTCTTTTAGTTTTGATATTAGAGAATAAATCCTGAAAATATTTCATATACAATACATGTAAAACAAATACTTTAACATGTTAAACTAAGAATATTATAGAACTCACCTTGTAAAATATTTAAATTGAGATATTAGACTTAGAATTCAGCCTAGTCAGATGCTTATATATTTCAACTCACAGTTATCTCATGCCCAATATTATTCTATATTAAATGGAAATATATGAGCATGCCACTACAAAGAGGCATATACTCTTAGTGGTGGCTGGCCAGCATTCTACTTCAGCTAGCCCTCATATTATTTTTGAGACACTAAATTCTTAGGTCTCAGTGTTGACATGCCACTTTCAATTAGGAGAAAATACTAATGTCAGGTAACTAGAAATAGGAGAACTTGCTTAATTTTAGCTGACTCCACACAGAAAGGGGGAGAACAGAATGAAAAGGAGAGGTAAGCAAAACAAAATGGAATAATCTGAAAGCTACAAAATGCTGTATTCCTAAGAATGTTATTCTAAAGTCCCCTCTCTTGGAACATCTTTTAGCCCTTGTGGTAGTCACCTTTAAGTAAAGAAGTATCAAACACATTAAGGAAAACATTAAGTAGAAAACATTTTTTTAAAGTTTAACTGAAATGGTAAGGGTCATAGGAAAACACTGGTAAACTTGTTCCAAAAGTAGTGTTACAGTTAAGCAGAAAAACAGAACAAAGAGTAAAACTGGTTGAGTTTTATTTAAATGTCTAGAATTCTCAACTATCAAGTTGAATCTTTTTAGGAACAATGACCTTAGAACACCTATTTATTGAAGAACTAAACTTCTAATACTTTCATTCAAAAGCTGGTTAAGTATATCTTTAAGATTCAAGGAAAAAAAAAAAAAAACAATAGGACACTTTTCAAAGCCTTTCAAAGTAGAGAGCAAATCTGAATTAACTTTGCATCCCAAGAGGCTGGGCTGAGACACTTTCCATCTCAGCCTCTCTCCATCCAAACTTCCACATCCCTTGCTCTTGACTGAAAGGCAAAAGGGAAACAAATTAACCATCTGAGCATTTATTTCATCTACTTCTCAACCCTCTGAGAGCTCTTTTTAAGTGAGAAAACTGAGACTAAGAAACTAGTAACTTAATCAAGGTCACCCTAAGTACACATAGCTAATGAATAGGAGGGATGGAGCTGGAACCTAGATCATCCCTCTGGTCTTAAAACCTCTTCACTTTCATTAATAATTCTTTTTTAAAAATATTTTTGAGCATTAATTACGAAGCAGGCATTTCGCTCAGTGCTTTACATACCATAACTCAGTCTTTGCCATGATCTGTGAGATGCGTCAAATCATTATCCTTTTTTGAAAAGATAAAGAAACAGAGGGTTAGAGAGGCAAAGTAACTTTCCCAAAGTCCCAGAGGTAATCAGTGGCAAAGGCAGGATATTAGCCCAGCCAGTTCAAGCCCACGCTGTCCATCTACTCATTTCAGAGGTTAGAAAACTGAGACTCTGTAAGACGGCCTGCAAAACCAGAGGTCCAATGACCCAGATTCTTTTATGCCTTCAAACTCACTGTTCCTGTACAGCTCTCCTGGGTGCATGGTTATACATAATTCCATAAAAGGATGTCTTGCAGGACTGACTAGGAATAGCACATTGACATAGTATTCCTAAATCAAGATCTTCTGTTGTTGTTGCATAGATTTACCTACCTACTAATCTCCTTGAAAAATAACAATGAACAACCACTTTTAAAAGATAAATATAGGCAAAATTCCTTATATTACTTTTAAAATCTTGAATTGACATTCTAGTCCAAAAGTCTTAAGTTTCCCAACATTTTAACTGAAAAGTAAAAACAGAAAACAAAAAATGTAATCCCCTTCAAAGGGGGAACCACATTTTGTAAGGTCTTATCCCAGGTAATCTTAACCATATTTCAAATTTTGCTAGCAAATAACATATTTAGAATATAGTGTTTTTAAACTATAGCCATAAATGGGTAAAAGGAACTTTTCATTGAATCAAGGAAAACATTCTTGGAATTCCCAGTTAATTAATATTATATTTTTTGAATTTTACTGAGAAATATAAATAAGAGATGAACTGAGATAACAATAACATCACTACTCCCAGCTAAGCCTATTCTTATTTAGAAGCATATGTTTAGATTGGCTTTTCCATTTACCAAGAAAAATGTTCAGAACATAGAGGAATGAGGTCTTCTAAGCTGAAGACATGACACTAATGGGCCTCAAGTACTTAAAGAATGCTGTAAAGATAAAAGTGAATTCACATTTTGACTCAACCTCATTTCTTAATGCTTCTCCCACATCCTACACAATTCACCAACAGAACTTCTTGATATCCCCACGTTGTAACGTGTTTATTTTCTTGACTCCTTGCTTTTTTTTTTTTTTTTTTTGCCTTTTACTTACACATCATGGCCCAGTTCAACTCCCAGCTCCTCTCTAAGGCCTCCCATTTTTCCAAGGCAGAGCTGGTAACTCTGTCCATAACCCTACAGCATTCTCATATTACACTGAAATGATCTATTCGGAGTCAGATTCCTCCAAATAGAGTAAAGAAACTATATCATTCCCCTCTATATGCACTAAGCATAATGCCTGACACAGGGCAATAAATGGTCCAGGGCAGTATGTGCTACTGACAAAAAACAAAAACCAAAACAAATCAGATTTTGAAATCAGCCTAAGATATGTTCCAAGCCTTCTATGACTTATACAACGTTGACCAAGATATTTAACCTCTTCAAACCTCAATTTTGCAGCTCCAATATGAGGCCTATACTATCTGTCCTACAAGACTATTAGAAAGACCAAATTAAAAAAGACACATGTACACAGCCTTGTGTGGTAACTAGCATGCAGTAGGTGCTTATGTGGTTGATAGTTACTAGAATGAATAATTTATAGGAAGAAGAAATTAGGCTAAACATTAAGAAATTATTTCTTTAGAAAGGTATTATGAGGCATGAACATTCCAAGCAAGCCTGTAAACTTTTGTTTTCCCAAGAGTTTGAAGGCAAGAATAAGCAACTCTTTTTCTGGAATGCTCTATAGTATTTGACAAGACAATTTCAGGAAATACCTTTCAGCTTTCAGGTTTTATAATCATCAACCTTCCTAATTCTGCAAGTGATTTCAAAATTGCTTCAGTTCTTATGGTATTGTCACTTTCCTCATGCAAAAGGAGTTCCAGTCACTTGACTTTTTGTACCAGAACATAGTAAAAAATTTTAAAATGCTACTTAAGTTTTGCTTCAGTTGGATAAAAACAGGTAGTGGAATTATTTCTTAGAGATCAAAACTATAAGCAGGTAAGAGTATCTATGGCGATCGTAAAAGTCTTATTTACTTTTTTTTCCTTTTGAACAACACATAGCATATTATACTATCATTTCTACAAGTTGGGCTAGTGACAAAGCTTTTGAACTACAATCAAATTTTCAGTATCAATAATTTCCACCGGAAATGCCATACATGTTTCAGTTTAATTATTTAAGGTTACAAATATTCCTTCCAGAAAGATTTCCAACATCTCCCAAGGCATATTTATTGCAAAAGTGGCTCACTTAGTGGGTAAACACATAGGAAATTTTATATTTCAAGCTAATTATAAGGACTATGATTAATTAGGAAATCACATAAAGAAGATCACATAGAGATTCACCACATACTTTGTATAGAGGACAAGTAATATATTGTACTAAATTGTAACCTAGACAGTTCATGTAAACATATTCAATTAGAAAATTCACCATTAAACTTTGCCTTGTGGAGAAATATTTTATTTTCCCAAGGAGACCTAAGGATATTTACGGATAGGAAATTGGTCTCCTATTGATCCTATTCGTTACCTATTATCTCTAGTAAAAAAAATTTATAATGAAAATAGAAACCAGCTATTATGTTTCTCCCAGAAAAAAAAATGAACATTTCCTTTTTTTTTTCCCAAACATAGAAAGCTTGGATAAACCTAAACCAATATAATCCTCTCATATGCATTAACAGTACTAATATGGTGGTTGTTAATGACCTTCTTTCTCACTATCTTACCTCAGATATAATCACTCTACTAATTATGGTAGAAATATTTACTTGCATATTGTCATCTTTGAGCTACTCTATACTTATCTAGTATTCATTCAAATCTACTTTAACACACATACACGCACACACATGTTTCAGTTTTTGGGTTTTTACTTTAAATATTGCTAATAAATGTCCCAATTTCACCCTGAAGGATTTAAAGAAGAGAATGTGGTATTTTGAGTGATAAATGTCACATGAAGAAAAAAACTTAAGCTGAAAATTAGAAATGTATTTCTAATAAAACTTAAAACACTTCATGATAAGACGACAGTTGTAAGATAATTCTAGATGCCTTCCACCAACCAGCACATCGCCTAAACTGGCTTAGTCCTTAAAGGGTCAAAATTTATTATCATTTCAGTTCATCTAATAAGTAATGTTTTTGCCGAACAAAACCAATTCCCAATAAATTCTCACTGTATTTGTGTGCTATGATTTGATTTAGAGGCCTATGGGGAGACACCATTTGGTAGCACAGGAACACAGAGGGGTAGGTGTTGCTGGGGAGAAGTAGGGCTCATGTGCCAGAAGTGTTATTGTGTCAGGTTGATTTATTGAGTGAGCTTCACTTCACCGAATGTTCCGAGATATTTATTTCCCTAAAGGCTCTGCAAAGATATGAACAGACCCGCATCCACAGATGTCATCATTGCTCATTTTACCGAGTCATGAAATTTTCTCAACTGCAATTTGTCCATCTAAAATTGCTGTAACAGAACAATGTCAATAGTAGCATCCTACTCCAGCACCACCTTCTAAATAAGGCTCTGTTGCCAAATTCGGTACTTCTGTGCAACTTCATGGTAATTAAAGTGACAGAACAGTTTCACCGTAATTTCAAAAGAGTTTTTCAGAGAAGTTGCTCCAATTTTTAAACTCCACTTTGAGTACTCAGATAAAGGGAAATCTTCAAGGGGAACCCAATAGGAATACATAAGCAAAGAGTAATTTAACACCATCAAAATCAAAATCAAAATAGGTGTAGAGAAGCAAGCCAAAAAGAAAGCAGACTGTGTGTCACTAAACCCAAAATTTCAAAAATGTCACCTCTCTGAAAACCATCCTTAAATTCAATATCTTTATCTGGAGGTAGACTTTTATCATGTTACTTTCCTCCTCTCTATTACCAAGCAAATGAGCTGTGAAAGTTGATTTCAAAAGGAAGTTGCTATATACACATCCACTGCATATAAGTTTTATTCAAAAACACTTATGCAAATATATCAAAAAGTTCTTAAGGTACATTCATAACGCTAAACGTTATGACATGGGTATTTTCCATAATTTCATCTAAAATCATCTGCAGGATCTGATAGAATTTCAATGTCTGTGTTAAATAAAAACTGCATGCTTGTGTTGTGTGTGTCAGAATTTTCAGGTTTATTTAAATATGTTAATATTTCTCATTATGCCATTAACAATAACCTTCATCCATTTGTGAAAAACATTTTGCCAAGCACGCACATAAAAAATTAGCAAGTGAAGCAAAATCACCTTAATTTGCTTTGGACCAGCAAATAACCAACTAATTTGCAGAAATCCCTGCCAAGCACTCATATTAAATGCTTCATGCTTATTTTATGACCTCTGCTGCTCTTCTCCTTCCCGGGCCCTGAATCATATGATCATTAACATATTGCAAGGTCTGAAACTTTATTTTTTACATTCTTTAATTAATGCCTGTTTATAGAAGGCCATAGGACTTCAGATCCAGTTAATGAAACTTCGCTCCCCCAGGCCCCTGGAGCCCAATAGAGAGCTCTCTCCTCTGTTGTTTTAGTAGCTTTTTTCCAACTGTTTGTTTATACACACTTAATTGATCTCTTTAGTCCCAGAAGCATTCCAGAGACACAACCTGTTTTGAGGCAAGTTAAAGTTTCCCCCCTTCCTTTATAAAAGCCTTGAATGCCCAAGGTTATCAGTTTTAATTTGAAAGTTGAAGATTCAGCTTTATTTACACTGTCTAAAAGTAAAAACTGATACAGGCCCCGAAGTGTTTATTTTTATATTCATATACAGCAGAGGGGATCACAAGTGCGTACTGTATATAATTATTTTGATGTAGAACTAAGTAATTACTAAATGCTGCTATGTCTTATTTTATGGCATTGAATAAATGCAGTCTTTATAACAAGTTGAAAATAAAAACAAATCAGGCTGCCAATGCATGAAATTTTCATGGCTCTTCAATTTACATTTTACATATTCCCTATGACAAGAATTTCTATTATGCCATTCTCTTTTTTCTGCTATAATTAAATTAAAAAAGTAATTGGCTGGTGCTGCACACTGCAGCAATGTCTTAATCACATAGACAAACAGTTTTACAATAGCTTACACCATTTGCCACATGGGGCAATGACATTATTGTACCAGACTATAAACTCAAGACAGATATCACATACCGGCTTTCAACCACCGTGTTGGCAAGAACAGAACACAAGGTTCATTCGGCACCCTGATTGGCACCTCTATGATGGAATTCCCAATTAGGTAAAAGTACCTCAAATCTGGCCATGTGGTTTTGAAAACTGCCAAAATTTGAAGCATATGAATCCACACATACGTGCTTATACTCTATCTAGGTACAGAATATATGTTGGAAGGGCCAAAAAGAAAAATATGGATATGAATTATAAATACAGTAGGCATTATGAGTATTGGCAATGAGAAATCATCATTTCTGCATTTTCTGATGGGAAAAATCTTGATTGTATGTGTGCTGTATATGTGTGTCTAATGTATTCTTTTTTATTATTGTTGAGTTTGTGAATATTCTTATCTTTATACTTATGGTGAATACTGAACTAATAGTTATTGAGGGAGAAGGGTCAGAGTCATGAATTCTTTGATGTTTCCAAGAATTTAACTGACAAGGGATTCATGAGACCTGGGTCTTAATTCTGGCCTTTCTAAAAACTTACTGGGTAGCCTTGAGTGAGTTGCTATAACCCTCTGAGTCTCAGTTTATTCATCTATAAAATGAGTAAGTTAGACTAGATTATCTCTAAGGTTCCATTCAGCTCTCAAATGCTGTGATTATATACAAATTCAACCCTTTCTGTGAATAATATCTGAGAAAGAAACTAAGATAAAGCACAGGGGCTTCCAATGGCAGCAAAAGAGAATGGGAATCGAAATCTGAGACATCGAATTTGACATAGCCAGAGTGCTAAAAAGAATAAAATAAATCAACACAATTTGAAAAGCACAAGGAGGAAACATAAGAGGAAGCAAGGATATTTTGTAGATCAGCCTTCTCTATGGGTCTCATTGAACCCTGTTTAAAAAACATTGAAAGATAAAAATTTTAGAATGGACTCCTTTCTAGATTTTTAAGCTGTTTAGTAATGATGATAACATTTGCTGTTTTACAATACATATCTTTTCTCCCAACGGTCTATTAAAAAAGTAGGCATAGCAAGTGAAGAATTATCAAGAGAGATTTTTCTAAACTTCATAAAACCAAGATGTTCTCTTAACACCTACACTCGATTACTTAACTTGGAATCCTCATTTAGCTGAGAGCTCTGAAAAATATTAAAATGTTCCAATCTGATAAAATGTAAGCCTGTTTTCTGGAATGAAATTGCTCCATCCTAAAATCTACATGGTATTTTAATAGAATTTAGTGGCTAATTTGAACTCCTCAGATATTGCTCTTCAGTCATTTTAATTATTACTAATAATTTAAGAAGTCCCTTTGAAAATAATAAATCATAAATCATAAACAAATGTATACCGTGCCATATCCAAGAAGACATCGCACATCACTAATATCTCATTTACAAATTAGTCTTAAGTGAAAGGAAATGATGGAATAAAACTGAATATAACAAATAGAAACTATGTATTTTAAAGTAGATGTATTTTAAGAAGTTTTCCCGTGCACATTATACAGCGTAACTTATGGATAAACACACAGTGGCATTTTCTGGACCTTGGAGAATCTCACCCCTTCTTTCCCATGCAGCCCTCTCTCCCCTAACTTCTGCAGCCTGAACTATCAGCCTTACGTAAAGCAAATTCAGTCATTGCTGGCAAGGTGCTCAGTAGCTGAAATTCTTCAATCTTCACATAAATAGGGTGCAAATCAAATCTTACGATGGTATGTTCAGGCCTTCAGGATCTCTGTTTGCCACCAGAAATGTCAGAGTTTAGTACCTACTAAGCCATAGATTTATGAGGAAATGCTTGTAGATTGACAAGCAATTTTGTAACAAACGCATCTTCAGCGTTAGATTCACAGGAATGTTTAGGACATGACTAAATGATTTAGTATTTTATACCTCTGCTCAAAAGAACAGTTCATATAAGTCAGTTCTATCTGAAGACTGTCAATCAAGCAGAAACTAAAAGTAATTTTAAAATATCAGGATTCATTTACAAAAAAGTTTATCTCTAGAATTCAGGAGTGCACAGTTTCAAGTGATAGCCTGATAGACAAAGTTTTAAATGCTTTTATTGAAACAAGGCAAATTCCTTCTTATTTAGATATGATATACAGAGCATTTCTGATTACTTTTATTTATGAGCTGCCAATATTTGAACATATGCAAAGTTTGAATTGTTTCCCATTTGCCCCAGACTTTAAAAAACATAATTCCTTTTCTTAACGTGCCACCCTTCAGGGCAAGAAGTTGTAATGAACACCTCCCAGTCACACAGAATTACAACGTTCTTTATCTTGCCCAGTACCGAAAAAAAAAAAAAAAAAAAACTTCCAAAGGTTTGGAATCCTGAAACCTGTAAACAAAATCTGTGGAGCAGATAAAATTTTAAATGGCACAATGCAATTAAAGCTGAATTCAATTTGAGCACACCCTGTCCATCTGTCAGAGGGAAACAAAAGCCGAGGAGCTCCATTATTGCTGAATCCCTGCTCTTGTTAATTTGCTTGCTGAGAGATTTCAATTTCTAGGAAGTGCACAAATTAGTGTTCAGTCAGGGCTAGATCCTCAGTAAGTATAAGCAGATGGTGGAAATCAGCCCTAATCAAGTGGCCAAAGCCTTTTTTTTCTGTCTGATTAAAGCATTTTAATCCTTTCAGATTGTCTGCTTTTTTCACAAATATTCACCATCCTTTATTTTTCTTATATTCCAGGATAGATTTAAATTTAGCCTGTGCACATGAGAGGAAAAATAACTTTAGAAATATAGCTATCAGCATCTGAGTTACAAGCAGTGGCCAACTGGATTTGTGAATTCATTGAATGCTTTGTTTTTCTGTTATATGGTAAATAATTGTTTGAATCATTATTAATTTATATGCTAATATAAATAAGGCATATTTAATCTGTTTTGGTGGAATTAAATTCATGAAGGAAAGACAAAGAGTTAGAAAAATGTTCAGCTTTAAGATTACAGCTAGCAAAAACAGGACAAGCAGAAAACGTATGTGTTAATCTCCCACCCAGAGAGGAGAAAAAAAAGATTTTATTCTTTACACTAATACAAGCTAACAAATATATAAAATTTTAGTGAGGAGATATGTTTAAACCAAAAAAGGAAGACCTGATAACTAAAGTATTGCAGTCTTTTGTGAATAATGAAAACAAAAATTAATTAGAAATAAAAGCTATATAATTGTTTTCCAAGTATGAGAGCCACATACTCAAACTGTGAAACTGCTACAGTCATAAGTATGCTAAGAGTTTGCTTATATTAAAAAACTCACACACAGATTTACGAGCCAAGAAATGCACGAAGCAAAAATTGAAAAAATATTCAGAGAAGCAGTACTTATTGTCGTTTAATTGCATGTTTAAACAAACAGTTGGCAAAAACAGTCCTTCTGCCTCCAACATTTACCCAAAGTATAAAAAAATAAACTTTCTAATTATACGAAAAATGTCTGTGATACTAACTTGAGGAGTACAATTTCAAAGTGTCTGAGCACATTTAACGGTAAGTTCTTACATACTCTTTTGAAACCTCTCTAAACACACCAATGAGAAGTATTTATGGGGAAAAAAATGCCAGTTCAATATCAGAAAGTACTTTTGAACAAGCTGAAACTTTGCGTTGAACATTTGTATGATTTCTGATATGCTAAATATTTGTAAGATTCCTGACAGTGCTTTCACATCCTGTTTAGCAATTTTATTACACAACCAGATTCTTAACAAACACCCTAACAGTTTGATAAAGTTTTACAAGTACGAGTGGTCAGGTCTCTTTTTTGTGTTTGCTTTAACTAGAATAGTTACTAAAGAATCGGAATCTTTGTTTCTTTATTTGAACATTTTAAATTTATATTTACAAATCTAAATCTGAAATACATCCTATATGCTAAATCTTTATATGGCACCAAGATCATGCATTTGCCCATGATTATAAATATGAAAAATCCCAGGTACAAAAATTGTAACTGCCAGACATAAGGATAAATTGTTCCTTACGTATATAATTTACCCACATATTTTGAAGTTTCTGCTTAAACTATTTTTAAAATTCTCATTCAAAAGTAAATCCATCAAAAAAAAAATCATCAAACCCACCAGATATTCATTTCATGGAGATAGCTTTAAAGTTTTCCCACTATTTATAAAAACAGAATCAGCCTCAAATCAGCTCACAAAGAAAAAGTTTGTATTTCCTTTTTATTCCCCCCATCCATTCACTATCCAATAGTGTAATCTAGTATGGAAAAGCATTGCTCACATCTCAACACCCTCTCTTTAAAAGCAGCCTTAAAGTGTTGGATCCTGCTAGACTTTTAGACATTTTGTAACTTTCACCTGTCTGTGCCTAGGACTGGGTACTTGACAATAAATCTCTAGAAAGCATAATTAGGTTCTATACTGAGAAGAACTACAGCGGGTGCAGGAGAAATAGATCAACTTTTATATCCCCACTTTTTTTCCCCTTTTGTTTTGTTTTGTTTTGAGGAAGATTAGCTCTGAGCTAACATCTGCCACCAATCCTCTTTTTGCTGATGAAGATTGGCCCTGAGCTAACATCCATGCCCATCTTCCTCTACTTTATATGTGGGATACCTGCCACAGCAGAGCTTGACAAGCGGTGCCATGTCGCCACCTGGGATCTAAACCAGCGAAACCCCGGGCTGCCAAAGCAGAACGTGTAAGCTTAACTGCTGCGCCACCGGGCCGGCCCCCACAATTTTTTTTTAGTATGCTACCATAAGCAGATGTAGGAGAATGAACCCAAGAAATTCATGACCCTCACACCTTCCTTGTTTTACCACTGCCAGCACTCTAATTCTGGCCTCATACCTCTCTCCAGGGCTATTTCATAACCTCCCATTCATCCTCCCAACTTCTTTAGAGATTCCCTTCTCTCAACGAAATAAAACTTTACCTATCCTGTTTTGGCTGTTGATGTGATGGCCCTGACCAATGTTCAAGGCTCCTGTTTCTTAACCCTCCAGCTAAATCTTATCACTCACTAACTACATGATATGCTCTCTTCTCTCCATGCCCTGACTTTGCTCTCAAAGCTTCTTCCACCTGGAATGCCATTGTAAGTTAGCTCCAACTGTCAAGGTACAAGCCAATGCTTGTCTAAATTTCTATTAATTTCATAAACCTTTCTACCACAAACTAAAATTGGTGTCTCGCCACTTTTTGCTCCAATATCTTATTTTGATTTTTCTGGCATATTTAAAGAGTTACAGCATTCTGACTTGTATCTAATTATTTATAGACCTATTTACATCTTATCTTCCCTACCACACAGGAAGTCTTTTTTGTTGGTTGGTTGGTTGGTTGGTTTTATCTTCTCTGGAACACAGTAATGTACCTTCCATGTTATGGAGCTTCCATGCACAACACAGTAGCCACTAACAGCATGTGTCTATCTAAACTAAAATTAATTAAAATTAAATAAATTCAAAAATTCCTTTCCTCAATTGCACTTGCCACATTGCAAGTGCTCATTAGCTACATACGGCCACTGGCTACTGAACTAAACAGTGCAGGCATAGAATATTTTTATCATCAGAGAAAGTTCTATCACACAGCACCATTGTAGAGACTCAATAAGAGTTCAACTTGAATTTATATATAATTATCATCAAAGTGCCATGAGAATGGGAAACAAAGAGGGAGTCTTGAAGGCTACTTTTTTGATGTTTTGGAAGACAGGCTGATACATACACTCAACTGTCTTCTCTGGGAGGTTTTGCTAAGCTCAGAGCATCCAACATTTACTATCTCCATCATATTAAAAACCACTCCAACTAGGCCAGGACAATTTTCTGATACTTCATATATAATTAATAGTGGTTAAGGAAATTTATATGGCAACTGTTTTGCAGAAGCTTTAATTCACACTTTCAATATTTAAAAAGGCTGCTGTCACGGCTGGTAGGAATAAAATTAAACCCACCAGCTGTGGTTTGTTTTTTGAGGAAAACACATAACATTTTATTTCTGCTTTGTCTGTCGTCCTTGTAAATGTCAGAAATACAGAACTAAAATGTACTGAATACCCTGATTTACCTTTAGAGTCTTCTGAAAATGCTTGGTTTTTTAATTAGAAGGATATTTTAGTCACTTTTAGTGGAAGATTTTTGTTTCTTTTTATAGGGATACAAAACCCACAGTCCTTATATTTGGTTGGGAAAAGAAATGTGGTCATAAAATCCATTTGAATACTTTGTAATTTTTATATTCTTTTCTTTGTGAGTCTTTTCATCACAGGATGATCAAGGACAATTTTTAAAAGAGAGAGAGTTTTCAATTCTTTCATCCATTAGAATTGTGAGGCTATTTCAAGAAATGTCAGCCTAGAATATTTAAAATTGACCAGGTGTTTAGCCATAAAGGTCAGGAGTATTTTGCTGAGACTTGGGAGTTTTCATGAGACATTCTAGAATCACAGCACTGAATTATAAAGATTCCTTTTGGTCTATGGCATTGATGTTACACACTGGGATAAGAGAACTTACTTGTCACAAAATTTACCTAGAGAGTAAGAGAATATAGTCTGACAATTTAATTTTTCCCATTGTTTTTAACTAGGAAAAATTTTATTCTGTTTTCTTAATGTTTTTGCCTTGTAGGCCGTCAGCCATTGCTAATTACCCTAAGTACAAAGACTTAAGTACAAAAGCTTAGATATTACCTACTATAGATCAGCCCTTGTTACTGTCAACCTAATCAAAATAAAATTATTTAAATCTAAGCAGTATTACATATTATGAAGAATTTCAATTCCTCAAAGCTCACCATTATCTCACAGTATTATTATCTACTCTTGGTCTCCTTGCCTCCAAATATTTCCTTCACCAGCCTATGATGGTATCAGCATCCTCCTCTACTGAGTCTAAAATCTCCACAGAGACAGTGGTTTACTGGAATCAGGTACAAAAAGGTGGAGTCCTTCCAACATGTCATGACCTTTTCATTAACATATCACGACCAGTTAATTTCTTTCATCCACTGTTTATAAACCTAAAAATCATAAAGGAGACACGAGTTTACATTGTAGTATAGGAACTGTGGAGGTAACACCGTCATGGGCACCCAGGACACACGGGAAGTAGCTGATGGTAGCATGACCACTTCAGGCCAGAGTTGGGTTCCAGGAATGAGTAGCAGGAAGGCACAAGAGAGGAACTTCTGGCACTTTCCAGTTTTGCCTAAGGCAGTCTCTGCTTTGCAGAACAGAATGAACAAATGAAATCAGTATCCTTATGTTGACACACCTAATATTTATGCTAAATTAACAATTGTCTATTAAACTGGTGGGTTTATATCCAAAAACAACACCACAAAAACATGCCAATAAAATTATTTGCTAATATATTTATAGCTCAGAACTGTGGCTTCAGTGAGATTAAAATAAATAGTGGAACCTCACGCTTGCCAGTTCATTCACACTTTCAGCACCCCTGTCATTTTATAATGCTCTGCCAGTATTTATCACAGATTGCAAAAAAGAAAAAAAAAATCCCTGAATATGTAAAAATAGCATCTGTTATTTGCCATTAACAATCGGGCAACTTCATAAATCTTTACAAACTCACAGAGAAAATAGAAGTGTGTTGCTTTAAGATTGGTTGAAGTGAATTTTTATTGTCCTAAAGCCAAAAAATAATTTAAGGCTTTATTTTAAGCTATTATTCTTTTTGCTTATAAATATTTCTGGAAATATGTTTCTAATAGTTTATCTTTCATCACTACATCACATGGATGCTAATAACAACAGTTGGTGATTAATTTCCTAAATATCAACAGATAAAATAAAAAATATTTTTAAGAAATTAATCCGCATCCCAAATTTTTACCCCTGTCCAAATAGTTTGGCAATAGCTCCCAGTTCACATCTTAACTATTTCTTGGATCTATCATGTTTTCTATATCTCAATTGACACTGCCTGGGGAAATTAAGCCTAAAAGGTCCTCATACATTTCTAACCTTGATGATCACTGTTATCTCCTGAATGCTTTTCCTGGTGCTAATATCATCCCCATCAAATAATGTTGCAAGAGTAATCCATTTAGTCTAAAAACACAACTTTAACTATACATTTCCTCTGCTTCATATCATGACACATAGATCTTTTATGATCAGACCATTGATATCACCTCCAAACTTGGACCAATGAGTCCACCACACCAGTTTACAACAAGCAGAGCTCAAATTGTTTCTCTTACATTTCTACGACTTTAAAATGCTTTTCTCACTGGTTTACACAGATAGCTCCAGGATTTTCAGGAATTAATTTAAATTCTATTTCATATTTGCATTCTCTTGTTAATGTGCTGCTTCCAAAAACTACATCTCTGCTTCCAAGAGATTTTTTGTTGTTATTATTGCACAAACCTGCTGCTGTGACCTCAACTTTCATTATTGACCAGAATTATCCATTTTATGGTCTCTCTTGATCAAATTAAACATCTGTCTGCAGAATTTCTACTTTACTTTTGCTATGGTCAAAGCTCTAAACAAATTTTCTAGTAGTTTGCAAAGAATTTTCATTATTTTTATAAACACAAAAGTAATCAAAAGAGAAATAGAAGCACCTTTGGAGGCACTAATGTAATCTGTTTCTGCATCCTTCATAGAGGTGATTTTAATATAACATCATAAGATACAAAATATCATGTTCCCTGTTCTGTCAAGGTCATCTGGTCACTGATTGCAAAGGAGACGATGTTTTGGAGCAGTTTGACATCCTGCTTGTATGTCTTAAGCAAGGTTTAGTCAATACAGTAGGAAGAATCATTAGTTATTCAAGGTAAAACTTTCAAAAAATGCGACTAAGACACTTTGACCTTCTCTGAATCAGGAAATGCTCTGTGCATCTTTATGCTCTTTTAAATATAATTTGTCTAAACTGTCTAAAGTAAATCAAAAACTATCACTCAACCCTTGTAGTAAAAAGGGTAAATTTTAATTGCAGAACTTAAAACCTCACAATTAAAAGCTGTGCTTCTACTTAAAGCCAGCACAAATACAGGAATGAAAGCTGATGCATACAAATTAGATTTCTTAACATACTTGTAATTCTGAAGGCTACTGTAAAGCATAGACCATTTATATGCTTTAAATGTTTTCATAAGGGAGGAATAACATGGATGATTGTTAAACTTTTATAAAGTTTTGTCATATATGTTCTTAATAATAACTTTATGACTATCAAAATCTTTTATCTGATGAGATATTCATAACATATTTCAAACAGAAAACAAATATATGAAAAGAAAAAAATCTTTTATCTCAAAAAATGCATTTGGAATCTTAATATTGTTTAATGTATGCACTTTTAAAATTAAACTGAAAATGGTGTCACTAATTAGTAAACAAAGCTCAAGAAAAAAGTCTACCCAATATATAGGGAAAATAATATAAGAAGGAAAAAAATGAACAGTATTGCTGCTATACCTATAGTAATGTCAATTTCCTATTCCTTCCAAACAAAGATGTATTGCCTTCTATATAGGACACAGTCTTATTGCACAACAGCTTAATAAGAAAACATATGTGCTCACATGATATCCAAAGTAATGGGACATATAAGTACAAAGATATAGCAGAAAGGAGAGAAAGCATATGGTGATATCACAATTAAATATTAACTAATATGCAAATCCCAACATTAAAAGAAGTTGAAGAGGAAAAAGACAGAGATTTATGCACCCACATCTTGAATACTCAGCCCTTTGAGTTCAGAATCCTCAGAGAAACAGGCTGAGGAAGGAGTGGTAAGGATTAGGTATTCTAGCATTCAAGGAGGCCACTGTAGACAATATAAGTGTGAGTGTGTGTGCGTGCGTATGTTGGGGTGGAGGTGTACAGAGAGAGAACAGAGTCACTATCGCTGAAAGAAAAATAGCAGAATTGTGGAAAGAGGAAGCTGACTTGAAGATCAACTTTGCCTATTTCACAATTTTGCAGAAGTTAACAATAGTTAATATAACAACAATCAACACTTTCTGAGCCTATTAAATGACGGGGATTATACTAAATACGTGGGTTATGTTACTTAACATTCACAAAAACATTATCATTTAGAAAGAATTAACCCATTTACAGATGAGAGAAAGGTTAAATGGCATGGAAGAGACCAAGATTTGAATGCAGGTTTATTTTATCTAATGCCCAAATCAGTGTCCTTTCTATCACATGACACTTTACAATGAAAGGAGAGTCCATTCAAGGGAATATTTTTATCATATGTAACTAGCAATGTGTTAACTTCAACAGGAAGAATGCAATTTAGTGGAATAGTGAGCACCTACGATAAATCACTGGATTTGTGGGGAATTATGTTTAATCTGGGTTGTTTATGAAACAGCTTCATTCCCAAAGAATTCATTAATTAAGGTATGTTATAAAAACATTGACAAGATATACAGTGGACTCAAGTGACTTCTTAAATTCTGAATAGGAAGAGAAAATACTATGAATTTGCCTGTAGAAATGGTAGAGAAAAGATAAATTGATTGCTCTAATCTTTTAGCACGATCATAACTAAAAGCTCATATAGCTTCAACTTCATTATTTTTAACAAAATTCACTACGTTACAGTTACTTGTGGAGTACAAAGTACCATAAATAATTTAAATTAAACTACACTTGTCAAAATAAATGAACAAGTAGGTTTTATGATGCAGTACATTTTATGATGCCCTTGATTCTTTAATTTGTGTGTTTTGCTTAGTTGCTAATTCGAAAAATACTACAATCTGCAATGGCTCTTGTACTCATTAGTATAGATTACCAATGTCCCAGCTCAATAGGAAAATTAGTATGGAGAAGCATTCTACTGAATCAGAAGTTTTTTCAATAATATCCTCTGAATATTTTATAAATTTTGGTCTGAAAGAAATAGGAAAAATAGTTCACCTCCCTTCCACACTAACTCACCAATTATTCCTATGTATAGGAATATGATGTATATATATATATCTATCTATGTCTATAAGTATAGCTACATCTATGTCTATAGCTACGTTTGCATCTGCATCTATCTGCAACAATATTTACAGGGATCTATACCCACTAACTATCCTTACCTGAGCTTTCTGATTATATTTGCCAAGCAAAGAAGTTTCTTACTAATTTACTAATTTAGTCCTGCTATAATTAATATATCAATATTTCAATTATGAATTTCTTTTATGTTGTATTACATGGACACAGGTAAAATGTTGCCTCTAAGGCTGCTGCTAGAGCTCTCCAACAAGATGTAGGGAGAATAATCACAGTGTAAAACATTAAAATAATTATAAATAGTTATTTGAAATTATGAATTGCATAATTGACACTGTACCAAAGAAACCTACAACAGGAAATTTTCATATGTCTCATATATTACAGATGGAAATAAAAAATAAGTTCTTACGAAATAAAATATTTCCTGAAATGAGTACAATTTCCAAATACTAAATAAGGCCCATCTGATTTTTCCATCACAACTTATAAACTAACAGAAAATAAAACTCTCTCAGAGAACTATTTCACCTCCACAAACAACTAATTTACTATTTAGTTATCAAACCCCTGACATCTTTGAAAGTATCTAACTTAACACCAAGAAACCACAGAGAAATTCTTGGAAGAATCATTGAGCGTGTTTAGAGTTCAGGCTGATCAAGCCAGCAGTACCTGCTATGCTATCCCTTTGCTATTTTACCTGCCATCTTGCTGCAGAAAGCAAGTGACATTGAAGCACCCGTTGGTATAATCCCATGTCCTCAGTTCCTACTTCTAAAAATAGGGTTAATATCTTCATCAAATAAGTTAGTATTTGTTGAGAACATTTTGGGAAACTGGAAGTCTCTATATAAGGTGTTAAAGGGCATTTAGAAACTGCTTCTTTTTTTAAAGATTTTTATTTTTTTTCCTTTTTCTTCCCAAAGCCCCCCGGTACATAGTTGTATATTCTTCATTGTAGGTCCTTCTAGTTGTGGTATGTGGGACGCTGCCTCAGCGTGGTTTGATGAGCAGTGCCATGTCCGCGCCCAGGATTCGAACCAACAAAACACTGGGCAGCCTGCAGCGGAGCACGCGAACTTAACTACTCAGCCACGGGACCAGCCCCTAGAAATTGATTCTTTCATTACAAATTGATCTTAAGTGTTTATGAATTAAAGCAGAATGAACTGAACAGCTTTTCCCTCTACGTCTCCTCGTTCTCTACAAATTTACACATTTTTCCTTTTATGTATTTGAAACCTTTCAAAAACTCACTTCCAAATTAAACTGGTCTACAATTGTTTAAAATTGTTCTCCTAATATTAATTTCAAGGGTCATAGTGGCCTTCCATATATTTTATTTTTACTCTGGATTTACGACTTATTGATAGATTTCACAAAGGCTTAAACTTAAGGAATATATATTTAAATATTAGGCATAAAGTCCTAATTTTATATGCACTGTAATAAATAAATGAGTGTTTCCACTCTTAAGGATATAAATTAAACTGGTCATAATGCTTAGTCTCCACTTACCTCTCTTATAGAATTCCATCAGTATAGTACATTCTGATGTTATGTTTTCATGTCTATTTGTTTTCTTTATTAAAAATCCTAGGGCTATAGAATAATTTTGCACATTTACTGCTGTTTTGATTGTATTTAATTAACTTCTACTCCTAAAAGAAGTGTACTCTTCTTACTTTGATGAGTTTAAAGACATTACCTTCATTCCAAAACTATGTACTGTGATCAGTAGCAGAGGACAGGTCAATATGGTGATTGGGAGGCATCAAAATGGTGTCATCATATACATAAATTAGGTAACACTGTCTTGAAGTCTATTTCCCATTGACTCGGGCATTTACCATGTATGTCCTATTAATGTGCATTTTATATATTATTATATAATAACAAATCAAATATATGCTACCAGTTAACTTGAGGTTTCTCTTAATAAGAAGAGGCTAAAGTCATGAGCTACAAAAAAAGGAGACACCTGAAAAATGCTTATTCCCACCACCATGACCAAGTTCACAGCTCAGAGATCTGCATCGCCTAAACTGCCATTGGGTTATTACCCAACAAAATCACACTTTGGCATTTAAATCACCATTCTACATAAATGCAAAACAGCAGCACAGTCAGGCAGCCTCAAATTACGTGATGTGTCCCAGGCCCATTTTTTTGTTAGATGTGAAAACTCACAGCTACTCTTCCACCCCATTACAGCCCAAGTCAACCTTCTTCCAATAGATTTTACACTTGGCTTCTACTAAAATATTATCTGATATACCTTGCTCCTTAAACATATTCAGAATTTTCAAGCAAAGGTAATGGATTTTGTACATTTAAAAATGTTTATTTAGCCTCCTATGTTCTAGGTACCGCACTCAGCCATTGCATGCATGCCAGTCCTAAGTAATGGGTTTTGTTATTTTTCTTTCATAGAGAAGGAAAGGCTGAACTGAACTTGAAGGTAATCTAAGTTTACTAAATTAGTAATCATGGCTACCATTTATAGAGCACCTATCAATGATCAGATGTTTTACCTACAATCATTATGTCACTTAATATCACAAAATTCTGCAAGGGAGATATTATTCTACATTTGGGATAAAGAAACAGAGGAACCTATGAGTTGAGTTACCTCAGGTCTTATTATGTGATCAAGGTAGTGATCACCTCCTGTGTCAGACCCAAGAGCTCACACTCAAGCTGCAGTCTCTTAATTCTCCTGACGTTCGGACGTGTGTTCCCACCTCCACCCACAGATACCTTCTCTTCTTTTCATTAAGTTTCTTTTCTTTATTCTGAAGGAGGATTCACTCCTTCTTCACCCCAGGTCAGTATAACTAGGAAAGGAAAGTAGCCATACCATGGAACAGGTTTAAGAGCAAAACTGTCACAGGATCGCATTCGACTAGTTCTCTTCCAAGTCATGTCATGGATAAACTAGTGATACGCCAAAATATTCAGGTAGGCTAAGGTACCCAACACTCAAAAGCATAAGTTCTGTGGAACACATTATATCAATATTTAAGTGGATAGCCCTATCCTGACCATAATATAAAATAACATGCAAATTTATAATTTTTAGAGTGAGAAGAAACCTAAGAGATTATCTAGCCCAGTGATTTCATTTTACAGTTCAAGAAACATGGAGCCTATAGAGATGAGGATGTCTATACAAAGTGATACGGCAAGTTGGGGGCAAAATGAAGGCTTGAATTCAGACTTAAAGGCCTCAGCCAGGGACACTCTCTTCTGTGATATTTTATTCTTGTAATAATTATTTGAGGGCAAAGGATACAATTAATGCAAGTGGTAAAAATAAATGGGTTATGAGCCTGTCAACAAATGAATTGACTGTGGCCTTATCTGCTAGCAGAAAATAAACTAGATAAACTGAATGTAAATCTAAAAGCTTTCCATCAGTCAGTTTCATTGTTTGTCTAGAAAGTCTAGTTTCTCCAAATAGACAGTAAAAAAAAAATGACCTTTGTGGAATTAAACTTTTGATTGTTGCCACAACTTTGTGCAAATTTATAAACCGCATATTTTGCTTGGCTTAGCTACACAACCAACCCAAAATGTAGGAATTAAATAAGTATAAATTGTTTAAATCAATTCACATACTATATATTACAATTTTAAAATATATTTGATTCTTTTTTCACATTTTTCACTAAAGTAATACTCTACATAAATGAATGCAGCATTTGTATAATGAGAGAATATATGAGAGTAAGGAATTAAGTATCTTACAAAACATTTTTAAATGGGAGTCTATTAATAACAGTGGTAAAAACCTGGCATTAAACAAGTTCATATAGTTCAATACAAGTAAAATTTTAAAACATTAAAAGACTGAAATTAGATTGTAATGGACTCTTTGGATTAAATCAATGCAATTAAGAATATGATGAAGTATCTAGTTATCTGTTTTCTGAGCCTTTGAAAAGTGGAAGTATTAATGGAACTATACAAGAAATTAATGCTGACTAGATTAATTGCCATAGCAATTGTCATATTATAAATACGTTATTTGTGACAATTATGCATCAGTATAATGCACGGGTTGTCATATGACTTGAACAAATCTTTAGATCCTGAATAAAGATCATCAAGTGTTTCCTTATTTCCAGCTTTATTACAAATTTAGAACATTTTAAAGGAGAAATGTGACATTCTGTACTAACATAGCATATGTTTTTAAAAGTTTACCAGCACTTCAACGAATAAGTTGGGGGAAATTAAGCAGTAAAAATGCAACCTGAGGAAACCTCAACAGGAATGTAAACTAAACGGGTGGGGAGGTCTGCAGGTGTCAATCAAGAACAAAATGCAACTGTCAAGCTTGCTTTGCTAACAAACTGTCACATCAACAATATGGAGTTAATGACTACAAATTAACTGTATACCAGATGCTTGACACTTTGTTATGACACTTAGCAAGCTAGTTGACATTTGGGGATCAAAGCTTCTTTAATTACACTTTGTATAACATGTGCAACCTTTATGCTAATGTCCAAATATTCCTTGGAGCAAGACTGTCCAAGTAAAAACGACCACAGACTGTTTTCTAGGTGTGGTTTGAAAGTATTCATGTGGCTCTAAAAAAAATGGGAAGTAGCTGAGTGAGAGCCAGGCTTCGATGCACAATGTTATTCAGTATTACTGTTGCCTAAAATAACACTGTTTCTTAACTTGGTGAACTGGGGAACCACTTTTTCTCACATATAGACACAGTCTGTGAAATAAGACATTTTCAAACAAGGTGGTAATAGCATTTATAGCTATTTATAAAAGGAAAGACAACTAGGCATATCAGAATTTAAAATAACTGAAACAGGTATTAAAGAGTAGAGTGATAAAAAGACACACACGCTAACTGCCTTGCGGAACACCGATTTGAGTGATTTTTCATGTCCTTTTTAGGGAAATGGTTTGACATTTTCTCAAGTGAATAAAACTCAATAAATGATATAAGCAAAATTTCACATTACAGGTATAATACCGAATACTAAACATGCATAACCATGAATTATAGGCTACGTCAACATAAGAAAAGGTTAACATTTTTATCAGGTTGTAAAATAAGCTCGGACTAACAAAAAAAAAAGCCCTGAAAATTAAGAAAGTTTATAAAATAGCTAACAAATCAAGGAGGAAAATACATTAATAAACATATCTACATGTCTACACTAATAAGTTAATAACGTAATAGCAATATGAATACGATCAGAGGTTTTTTGGGGAAAGACACTACCTTTGTATAAGTGATAGACATTGTTAAGCAATAATGCTACAAGATTCAGTGGCATGTTACACTAATAAGTTAATAACGTAATAGCAATATGAATACGATCAGAGGTTTTTTGGGGAAAGACACTACCTTTGTATAAGTGATAGACATTGTTAAGCAATAATGCTACAAGATTCAGTGGCATGTGACCCTCTATCCCATTTTTGCCTGGATTGTACTTTTTGGAAAAGGCAAGTTTGTGATATGTGAAAAAAATTAAGGTGAGGAGAGGGAGCTAAATAATACCAAAATTGGAAAGGACATCGAGGGTCGCCTAGTCCAACCTTCTCACTCTATAGTTAGGACAAACCATGGCTCAGGTAAATGGAACTTCTCAGGTATAGCGTTAGGGACAGTACCGATACTGGATCCTAGTATTTTAAGTGATGTACGAGTGCTGTTTCCAGTACAACAATCTGGCCTCTTTGCCACTGTTACAGCTCCGTCACACTGAAATGTCTAAATGCAATGTAATTCTGTCAGTTGGTGAGCCAGTTATTCAACACTTATTATTGATCTCTCATAAAATGGCAAGCACTCCTCTAAGTGCTTGTGATACTAGTGACACCCCAGGGAACTAGGCCTGCACTGAACAATATCACAACCACTAGCAACATGAGTCACGACTGAGCACTTGAAACATGGCTAGTCTTGATTCACCTAGGCTGTAAGTGTAAAATACACACCGAATTTCAAAGACTATGTATAAAAAAGAAAAGAATGTAAAATATCTCATTAATACTTTTCGTATATTGACTATATGTTGAAATAGTAATATTTTGGATATACTGACAAAATGAAATAAGGTATTAAAATTGATTACACCTGTTTAACTTTTTTTTTTGAGGGAGATTAGCCCTGAGCTAACATCCTTTGCCAATCTTCCTCTTTTTCTTTCTTGAGGAAGATCAGCCCTGAGCTAACATCTGTGCCAGTCTTCCTCTATTTTGTATGTGGGTTGCTGCCACAGCATGACTTGAGTGGTATAGGTCTGCGCCCGGGATCTGAAGCTGGGAACCTGGACCACCAAAGTGGGGGGCACAGAACATTAACCACTCGGCTACAGGGCTGGCCACTATTTAAATTCTTAAAATATGGCTATAAGAAATTTTAAATTATATTTGTGGTTCACATTATATTTCTATTGGACAGCACTGAACTAGTCCAAGAGACTCCTCTCCTCAAAGAATTAGAAAGTTTGGAGTTAGGAAACAAGTAAATGAAATAAACACATGCTATAACGAAGATAAAACAGGGTTGTCTGATGGACAGTAATTGGGTATGAGTGTGCGTTAGCTAGGGTCATCTGTGAAGGCCATTCTGAGGAGTGGAGACTATTCAAGTAGAGACTTAAATAATGAAAAGACAGCAGATTGAGCTTGGTGAATTCAAGATCAGAGAGAAGTTTATTGTGGATGCAGCTAGCTTGTAGGTGAGGTTGGACAATATCTGGAAGTCCCAGTAAGGAGTCAAGATTTACTTTGGTTATAGTGGAAGTCACTGCAGTGTTGATTATCACCATCTCCAGGGCAGTGACCCTCATTAAGCTACTACCATTTCTTGCCTTTTCTAAGATCACCACTTCCTATTTGATAATCCTGTCTGTTCCTGCACAGCCACAGTGCACTCTCCAGGCTAGGCATCAATATTAACTGATATCCACCAATAAATTTCCAAATGCAATACTTTTACATTCCTATTAGCAAAGAAATCAAAGTAAATCAAATTTATTTGTTGAAAGTCTATTCTCCTTTGTGCTTTTGATGATAAAGAACTCTACTTTTGACACAGATGCCCCCCTGTCTCTTTTAACCTATATTAAGCTCTAAAAACATATTTTCATTTAGGTTCTCATTCTAGTTTCCTAAATACATCTTCTCCAGTTGTTAAACTCCCAGGAAGGGACCTGTATCCATCAGGGTCTCGGCACAGAACATGGTCTACTCAAATGATGTCACTGAGCAGAGTTACACAATGTAGGGAGTATCTTCAACAGCATCAGCAGAGTTGAAGTAGACCGATAAGGGAGAGTGTGGCACCCTGGGGCTTCCAGGCATGGGAGACCGAAAAGGGCAATTAGGTGGAACAATTCCTACAACTGGAGAGTAGATCAAGCTATAGGAGAGGTTTGCCCTGCAAGAATTGTGGATTTTGGAGGAAGGATGAAGCCACCTCTCGTTAAGGCAGCAGGAAGGAAGAAGAGAAATAAATGTCTAGACCTCATTCTCTCCTCCTTATCTCCAGTTGGCACTTTCTATTGGCTAAAGACATCCAGAAGCCAGAGGGGAAGGGAGATCAAGAAGAGAGTCCACAAAAATCTGGCTCCCAGAGAACGGGACCAAGTGGCAAAGAATGTAGTGGGGATCTGGAGGGGCACGTGGAAAATATCCAGCACAGAACTTAACAGTGTCATGGCATGCTGTCTTCTTTTATTTTATGTGGTCTTGTCAGCCTCTAGCTAAAAGCCTTTTTCATGGTCATAGGTATCATTAGGTACTTCTCTAGTAGATATAAAAAAATTTAAGAACTGATCCTTTCCTTATACCCTTCTTTCCTTGCACCAGCAGAAATAATAAGAATGTACAAACTCCATTCTCTACTGCTGACAGAATAAGAGCAAATTGGAGAGTCTAAAGATTCTGTTTCATCGTTAATTTAACAAACATTAATTGATCCCTTACTAAGTGCCAGGTGCTATTCTCAGCACTAAGTATCCAGTTGTGAAAAAACAAAGTCCCTGTTCAGAAGAATTTACATACTAAAGAGGAGAAAAAAACTAAGAAAACAAATAAGATAATTTCAGATATTGATAAGGGCTGAAACAACAAATTTTTCAGATATTCATAAGGGCCATATTTCAGATATTGATAAGGGCTAAAACAACAATACGCAACATAGTGTGACAAAGGCGTCTGGGGTGAGAACATGTGGGCACTCTTGATTAGGATGGACCAAAAATGGCTCAGTTTCATTTAACTGACACTTAATGGATAAGACTGAAGTTAACTAAAGGAAGATACTAGGCGGTAGAATTTCTGTGGAAGAAAGAAACACCAGGAAGACCAATGCATCTACAGCACTATCAGGGAAGTATGTGGGCCTGCTTGGAAGTTTCAAGGAAGTCCCAGGCCCTATCGCCACACCCTTACCCTAATATCCAGCCAAGGAGAAGTATGCTTTTCTTCACACAGTCAGTGGCACCACACTCCTGCAACCGAGGGCATGCAGTTGCTCATGAGATGATTTTTCTAATTCCCAAAGATGCCACAGAATCTAGCTGAAGCCTTGGGCCGGGCTTTCTAGGCCACAGTAGGATGTTTGGAATCTATTCCAAGTGCTAAGGAATGCAATCGAGGTTTTGAAGTTTTAATTTTTAAGTTTCATAAAATATTCTCTTGATGGCTTTACTTTGGACTAACGCATTAAACCATGGGTGAAAAACAGAGCTCAGTATATGTCAAACTAAAATATTAATATATCTTTTTGGAAATGCAAGTCAATTAAAATCACAAGTAGAGCAACATACAGTTATAAATCCACACTCTAATGTAAAAAGAGTATTAGAAATGTTCTTTTGTAGTAGATCATTTTCCTAGTGTGATTTCTATGAAGACAGGATAGGATTATCAACTGTCCTCTAAAAACTGTTCCCCAGGGGTGGTGGGGCATCTAGCTGTATTAAAATAGAACCAACACAAGAGAGGACAAAATGGGAAGGAGAAAAATCTTTCACATTTCTCTTCTGATGGTTTCATCACGCCACCCATCATCTCAAATGGAAAAAATGCAAAGTATGAACCTTGCCTTTCTAATACCAGAGTTCTAGACCATAACACAGGCCTATAAGATCTTGATAGCTAACGGCTGTACTTCAAAGCAGCCAAATCTGTGTGTTCATAAAGACTTGGCCTGAGAAAGCCAGGGCCAACTCTGGAAAAGTTTACAAGTAGACAGAGTAGACTGCACCTTACAGACCACTGATCAAACTACCTGGAGTGATGGTCTCATTCAAGAGAGTTCACCCACTTCCCCAATTTGTGAACATGGCTTCAGTAACTAATCTTTTTACGTGGTGCTTAGTTCCTTTTAACTGACTTAGTGTTAATTGTTTTTTTTTCACTTTACTAGAATTGAAAAATGACTTACTCTATCCACATGCTATAGTAATATCTGTTATTTTCCCTGTCTAGTAACAATTAGCTTTTTCCCATATAGATAGGTATATTATACTGCATGGACTATATAAGCTTCTATGAGGTTAATTATAGGTTATTGGCATAATTTGAAACACTAAGGTTGACTTTTTTCAATACTAGTATTAAAAATTTAATTCAGTAAACTGTCCACTACTTTACCTTCAAACGCTATCTTAAGATTTGAATTATATTTTTGAATTTTTTATGCCAAACAATGAAATAGAAAGGGTTTCATGCCCTTTAACCACAACCTAACAAAACAAACAATAGCAAACCCAACACAAGGGGCCGGCCTGGTGGCGTAGCAGTTAAGTTCACGCACTCTGCTTTGGAGACCTGGGGTTTGCCAATTTAGATCCGAGGTGCGGACCTGCACACCACTTATCAAGCCATGCTGTGGCAGGCATCCCACATATAAAGTAGAGGAAGATGAGCAGAGATGTGAGCTCATAGCTAATCATCCACCCAAAAAGAAAAAAAAAAAAACCTGACACAAAAGAAAGGAAAAGAAAAATATCTTAGAGAAATGCTTTTTCCCCTCAATTTTGAAGCAGGAACAAGATGACATTTGAAGCCTACAAGGAATAGAGAAGTTGAGATATGATGTAACTCACAAGATATGATAACCATTATACCTGGAACTTATCTAATTTTCTTTGCTCTAAAAGTTGAACAAATTCCATATGCAGAGTCTTAAAACTTTTCTGTAAGACAAGAAACAAAGGAGATGATCCCAGATAACTAGAAAATCATATGTAAGATCAATACTGATTGCTCATGAACTTTCTATCCTGCTCCAAAAGCTGGTGCCATTGTCTGCAAAGCTGCCCTTGAAAGTGGTAGTACGCTGTACCAAGCCAATCTTCTGGCTCTCAAATCTTCAAGAGCGAGGTGTACTTCATCTACCACTGTGCGGTTTCTAATTGCTATCAGTCTTTAAATTCTCAAAATGTATTGAGGAATCTTTATTTTCTGGATCCTTTTCTGATGAAATTCTTATATTAAGGAAAAGTACATGTCTATGATTATGAAATTTTCTATTTATTACAACAAATCTTCCTCCTTCCTCCACTGCTGTCCACTTCCATCCATGACCCCAATGTTATACATGGTTCTCCTCTTCTTTTAGATTGTGGAGTCCCTCTGTGTGCCTCAGGTCTCACATCTGTAAATTGAGGGAAACTGAGTAGAGGAGGTCTCTGAAGCCCTTCTCAGCTTCATTTTTCTGAGATTTTAAGCATTAAGTAGCCTGTTAATTTAATTTTTTTCTAAATTATGATGCACTCTGTTTTCTGCACAACATTAAGTCTTTAACTTCTATTCGAAATCTTCCTGCAAGGTGAGAATGCTTATGAAAGTTATCTTTTTTTTTTTTTTAATAAATCTATGCACTTAGAGGATAGGTATGACTATTTCTTTCGGTTAAAATAATATACAATTTTCTTTTTGCTCCTCTATCCAGTCATCACTGTGGCTTAAAACGTTTAAGATATTTAAAGTCTCTTTACACAGTACTGTCTTGTAAATCCCCTTTGATAACTGTTTAACAAGTGGAATATCTACTTCCTTTTTTCTCTCTTAAAACATAACCAGCAAAATTACATACACACACACACACACACACTTACACATGTATATATTTCAATGATACCTAATCCTAAATGTGCATAGAATTCTTTTAGTATCATTTATTAAAATATTTTATGTTAAATTAACACTACAAATGGAAAAGAAATGGGACATCCATTATATTTGTAGTGAGCAGACACACTCACAAAAGATCAAAAGTGCATCTTACAGAACGTTACATAGATTAATACTGTCAAATGACCTTTGAAACAGGAAAAGTAAAACAAAGTATGTCTTCATTTTCTTCAACACCTTTCTAATGGATGTCTTAAATTAGAGAAAAGTGTACATATTTGCATGTGGCGCTGTGCTCTCATAACACTTATGTATCTTATTATATCTGATATATACTGCATGTTGCCAAAAAGTTGCAATGAATGTAGAAAGGCATTTACTGAAGAAAACTTTCCTTGATTAGGGTTCATTTTCCTAATACAAGGTTTTCTAAAGACAGCTCTATTTTAGTTATGTAAAGTATGTAAAAAGTGGCATATGCTCAATCAAAACTGAATTTGAAATTAACCTGTCATTTTAGACACCACAATTTAAGAGGAAGGTTAGGATGTAATATTTCTTCAAAGTCTCCATCCTGGAATAAGTGGCTAGTAGTCCACTAGGGCCTTATGTGAATTCAAAGGAAAGAGGGAGAGCCTTAAAAAGAAAACAAACAAACAAGCAAAAATACCTCTTGTTTCCATTGTCAATGATTTAACAGTTCTATAAAATAGAAAAAAAAAAATCAAGGAGGTCAGCCCCATGGCCGAGTGGTTAAGTTCATGGGCTCCACTTCCACAGCCCAGGGTTTCACCAGTTTGGATCCTGTGCACGGACCTAGCACCGCTCATCATGCCATGCTGAGGTGGCGTCCCACGTAGCAGAGCTGGAAGGACCTACAACTAAAATATGCAACTATGTACTGGGGGCTTTAGGGAGAATAAAACAAAAGGAGGGAAGATTGGCAACAATGTTAGCTCAGGGCCAATCTTTAAAAAGAAAAAGAAATCAACCCAAAATCTCAAAAGAATATACTATGCATAAAGGATAAAGACAAATTAACTTTTATGTATTGGAACTTATAGTTTTGTTTTTTTGGGGGGCTGGTGAGGAAGATTGGTCCTAAGCTAACATCTGTTGCCAATCTTCCTCCTTTTGCTTGAGGAAGATTGTTGCTGAGCTAACATACATGCCAATCTTGTTCAATTTATTTATTTATTTTTATCTATTGTTTTGAAGAAGAAGATTAGCCCTGAGCTAACATCTGTTGCCAATCCTCCTCTTTTTGCTGAGGAAGACTGGCCCTGAGCTAACATCTGCGCCCATCTTCCTCTACTTTATACGTGGGACGCCTATCACAGCATGGCTTGCCAAGCAGTGGCATCTCTGCACCCAGGATCCAAACCAACGAACCCCAGGCTGCCAAAGGGGAACATGCACACTTAGCTGCTGTGCCACCAGGCAGGTCCCCAGTCGTGTCTATTTTATATGTGGGATGCCAGCACAGCATAACTTGATTAGCAGTGTGTAGGTCCACACCTAGAATCTGACCCTACAAACCCTGGGACACCAAAGCAGAGCACACAAATTTAACCACTATGCCACTGGGCCAGTCCCTGAAATTATAGTTTTATAGCTCTAAAACATCTACAGAAAATGTTTCTTTGAGAACTATATCCTGAACAATAACACAGTACCTCCACAAAAGTGGTAGCAAGTCTTGACATAATTTTCTGCAAAGCTGCATATCATGGTTGTGTTTATAAATAAAAAAACAAAATATTCAAGAAATTTTTATTTTTTCCTATTCTATGCACAAGCATAATAAACAAAAGTATCATTTGCCTTAAAACACCTTTTTTTGCAAGCTATTAAATATAGTAAAATTATTCAATCTCTTGTTTCTATTAAGAAAACTCCAGCAATCAGAGTTATTCTACTTATTAAGACAAAGGAAAGAGTCAACGTGTTCAAATAAGAAATCAAAAGGATTTCATCTCTTAACTAAACCTCCTGTTTCTAGATGCATGCACATAATGATATTAAAAAACGACAATGGAACTTTAGAGAGCTATCGAGCTATGAAATGAAAGGCTTCATAAAGATATGTGATTAACTTATTTAAACTTTTTCACTGATGCACTAAGAAATACATTCTCTTTTATTTCTGGTATTATAGTCAAAATCATCATGTAATGAAATATTCTTGGATGTTAAACCTATATCTAAAACATGGAACAGCTGAAAACATCATTTAATGTATTATATCACAGATAAGCAAAGGTAGCATTAAATTTAGAGCTATAAAAAAGTGATCATAGATGAAACTTACTTGTATCTTGATTTTTTTTTAAGGAAGATTAGTCCTGAGCTAACATCTGCCACCAATCCTCCTCTTTTTTGCTGAGGAAGACTGGCCCAGAGCTAACAGCTGTGCCCATCTCCCTCTACTTTATATGTGGGTTGCCTGCCACAGTATGGCTTGATGAGTGGTGTGTAGGTCCACACCCAGGATCCAAACCAGTGAACCCTGGGCCGCTGAAGTGGAACTTGTGAACTGAAAAGCTGTGCCACTGGGCCAGCCCCTTGTATCTTGATTTTTTTGTTTCTGCTGAGGAAGATTGGCCCTGAGCTAACATCTGTGCCTATATTCCTCTATTTTATATGTGGGACTCCTACCACAGCATGGCTTGGTAAGTGGTGCGTAGGTCTGCACCTGGGATCCGAACCAGCAAACCCCGGGCTGCCAAAGTGGAGCATGTGAATTTAACTGCTGCCCCCTACCTTGATTGTTTAAAAAGGCATTCAAGCCAAATTATCCTAAACTCTGAAAAACCAAAATGCTTGTTATGTCACCATTGTTATAAGATAATCACTGTGGAAATCAGAGGAAACTGTTTCAAATTGGAACAACAAATGGAAGCTACATGACAGTAGTTTCAAACGTTATTCATCTGGAGGCTTATGGTACTGCAGAAACTGAGGCACAATTATTGAAATACATTTACCCCACTCAAAATAGAAGACTTTATTTATCAGGAACTATAACAAAAATTTGCCAAAATTTGTTGTGTAAATTCCATTATTTCATTAGATATCAAGGAGAAATAGCTCACTCATTTGTTTCCATTTGGAATAGCTTGAATCTGTTGCCACGTGTCATGTAATAAAAGAAGTAATAAAATTACATCATCCTAAATTAAAAATAGTAATAAGGAATGTAAGTTTCCAAATGTCAGTCCAAGACTCTAACATATTTATTTTGTGAAATTGTTATTACCCAGTAAGGTATTACGTATATGGAGGGTTTTCAACAAAGAGTTGTCATTTACTGTCTACAATGAGTCAAGATTTAAGCTCCATACATTAAATCATTGAACTTTATCTGCATAATAACCATGAACTTTGTATATTATTATTACTATTATTATTATTGTTAAGATTAGTCACCTGGGACTCAGAAAGGTGTATCTAAGATAAAATACTTAGAAAATGAAGGAATAAAATAATGCAACTGATTTCCTATAAGAAGTTCATATACTGAAATTGGGGAAAGAGGAAGAAATTTTTTTCTAATAATCTAAATAAACAATCAATAGCTGAAAGTTAAACAAGCAACATAAACATATTAAGTAATGAATAGCAAAACTCTTGCCACAATAAGAGTAATATGCACCCAGCATGTGTCAGAGGCTCAGTAAATTTGTTCATAATTAATGAGAAATAAATGATTGAAGGAGTGAAGGGTGAGGGGGTGATGGGGGAGACATGGAGGGAGAGGGAGGGAAAAAGAGAGAGAGAGAAGGAAAGAACTAAATGGCCAAGCTAAGCCATAGCAAACTTGATTTTTATTTAGCCTTTTCTAGGTCTGCAGCTAGAGTTCCTCTTTCAGCTAAACACAGTCTTCCATTTGGTTTCTTTTAGCAGCTCTAGAAGAGAACTCCTAAGTCACTAGGGTATTATTTCAATTACTACTTCATCAAAAGAGTTAATACAATTCTGTACCTAGTCCCAGGGAGTAGTTTACACAATGGGGGAATTTGCCCTAAAATGTGTATGTTTCTTCCTATCATAAAGTCAATAAAGAAGAAGCTCTGTCCAAAAACATTCATTTCTTTGAGCAATTTTAAGGCTGAAATGATCACTCTTTTACACATTTATAAACATGGGACTTTTAATATTGTTGCTTAAAATTTATTTTAATAATGGAAGGAAAACATACTATTAAATTCAAAGAAGTTTCCAAATAATCAAGCCTGAAATTAAGGAGACTCTCACAGGAAAATGAAATGGGAAATGCATCACTGATTGGCTTGGGAGGTAGGAGAGCTATTAATTTATTAATTTCCATAGCTTACCCAAATTGATGGATGAAAGGTTAAAAAATATTTAAAATGAAATAATGAAAAAGATACCCTTAAATGTGTTACTAATTATGTGCTTCACATTTACTTTGTTCTTTTATTTACTAATTTAGTCTCCATATTTTATTTAAGAATATTACAAAGAAGAAACAACTACACAGTTGATAATTTTGCATTATTTAACTTGCCTCCTCATCCAAGCTATTCAATATATCATTTTTTTCACAGCTTTATAGAGAAATAATTCACATATTATATATTCATTCCTTTAAAATATACAATTCAATGGTTTTAATATATTTACAGAGTTGTGCAGAATCACCACAATCTAATTTTAGAATATGTTTATCCCCCCTAAAAGAACCCCCATAACCATTAGCAGTCAATCTCCACCCTACCCGACAGCCCTAGGCAACCACTAATCCACTTTAAGTCTCTGTAATTTTGCCTATTCTGGTCAATTTCTATAAATGGAATCATATAGCATGTGGTCTTTTGTGACTGGCTTCTTTCACTTAGCATAATGTTTTCAAGCTTCATCTGTGTTGTAGCATGTATCTGCACTTCATTTCCTATTAATACAGAATAATACTCCATTGTATGGATAGGCCACATTTTATTTATTTATCTCTTCATCAGTTAATGTCCACTTGAGTTGTTTCCTTGTTTGGGTTATCATGAATAATGCTGCTATGAATACTCATGTACAAGTTTTTGTGTAAATGTATATTTATTCAATATATTTCTGATTGACACTGAAAAATAATGACAACTTGCCTTTGCATTTCAAAAATATTATTATGCAGTCTAATACTTTACCTCTGGGAAACAGCTGATATATGGAAAAGCTTTTTGAAGCCCCTAGTCTGACATCTGGCAACAGCACAAACAGCTGTATCCATGCACATGTAAAACTAACGCGACGGAAAGAATTAACACCCTGAGTCCACTGCCTTTGGCATATCAATCTGATCCCAAATTCTGCGTCTTAAAAACTAGAAGCCAAAATGTGTATTGAAATATCAATTTGACTGCTTAATATTAAAAGAAAGATTTTTATAGCAACAATATAATGTTGCATATAGTATACACATATTGATACAAAGCATATTTGTCAACATTATCATTTCGTTCCCTATTGTTGATTGTGTATAACATATTGCTTTTTTAGATAAATACAAGTTTTAGAGTTTTTTTAATGATTCTGAATTGAATCCCATCTAGAAAAAAAAATTTAAAAACTCTCTTTAATCCAGACCATTCACACCTTTCAAGAATTTTCTCCTCCTCTACCTCAAAATGTTTACTGTTTTGTAAGCTATACAAACTATTTCATATCTGAAAGCCTGTGCTCATGCCATCTCGTGAGCCCAGATGCCGTCTCCTCCCTTTAGTCCTCCTTTGAGACTCGGTTCAGGTATCACCTCATCCAGGAACATATATAACCTGCCTTCCCTCCCATTTCCAGACGTGTCCATGCCATCCCACTGAGATTTCTTTTGGGACCTTTCCTCCGCTGCCAAAACAACCTGCAACTGTGTGTGCATGTAAAATAAAATATGGTTAAAACACTTAACATGAGCTCTACTCTCTTAACAAATTTCAAGTGCAAAATAGAGGTATCGTTAGCTCCAGGCATTAAGTGGTACAGCATATCTCTAGAACATATTCATCTTGCATAACTGAAACTTTACACCAAATTGTATACATTAAATATGTGCAATTTTTTATATTAGACTTCAATACAGCTGTTAAAAATAAAAAATAAAATATGGCTTATTATACATAATTGTACCTATTGTGTATGTGTACCCACACACAGAAAAGTGCACTTAATACATTTTATTTTAGCTACATGTTTATATATATCTTTATATTCCATAGTAGATCCTTGAAGACAGAAACTAGTATTTTCTTTACCATTTTATCTCCAGCACCTAGAAGGCTGCCTGACCAAGAAGACACTCACAGAATGTTAGCTGCCTACTCAACAGAGGCCAATTGCTGGGATTCTCATTAACTATATGTAGGTTGGAGTAGGGAAACATCAGACACCCTACGTCTACGTCTTCCGAATGCTTTACAATTAAATGGGTAGAGAGTTCCCAAAGGACATTCAAATTCCACTAGGACGGTGATTAAGAAAATCCAAGAGAATGGGATTATTATCATCATGATAATGGGTTCTAATACGCTAGGCTCACTTTTATGATCTAAATTTGAAGAGATTTTTTATTGAAAATAAAGGAATAGAGTAGAAAAGGGAAAAGTTGGTGAGTGTAACCTTAGATTCCAAACTCCAGAACACAAATCCACTTTTATGCCTCTAAACACAGCTCGAATAGCTCCAACTTCCTTGTATCTGAGGAGGTTATACTGTAATCAGGGTCTCTGGGATGTCAGCAGGGCTGGATCCGGAGGCTACTGGCTTACAGTGCCCTAAACTAGATCACCCATGTTATAACATACTGGGTGCAGGAACCTCAAACTAATCATTACAACATGGGCTTCATTAATTTGGAGAATACAGCCTTCAATGCCAAGCTGGCTAAAAACAAAATAAATGTGCAACTTAATTAGTAAGGCATCCTTGGGTTGTATACTAAGTTCCAAACTTGAGAAAACATTCATTCAACCAGGAAATGATTCCATAATAGCAGAAGCGCCAGCAGACCCAGCGACTGAGGCTGAGAGCAAAGGCGGGATGACTACATCAAAGGATTGTCAACGTTCCACAGAAGAATAAGGTCATTGATGGAACGATCCTTATTCAGTTTATAAAAACATTGGATTCACCTTCAATGGGACAGTGCCCTTTTAACATTTACAATTTAATTTATGTCACTGATAATAAAACTTCAGACTGTGCATGCCAGTTGAAGTAGTGGGAAAAGAACAGAGGAAAAAGTCATAAATATATAGCTGATTAGAGTTTCCAACTTCCCTGATTTTAAGGCAGATTAAATAGCAAATCCTCCATCAAGGCAATTGTCTCTGCTCCTTTTTTTGAAAAATTACAACTGAATTTTAGAGCAATTGCATTGTGTAGTGGGCAGTAACAAAGAACAGTGCCATTAACCTCATAAAATCATTTAATAGTCACCTGAGTTTGTTTGCAAATTTATAATCCTTCTGAGAACTTCTGATTAGCTGAGTAAAGAAGAGGTTCTGCCACATAATATGTAAATTCAGCTGCTGTGTCAATAACGAAACAGGAGTTGGTTATCTTTAATGCCACGAAGCAGAAGCCATCCTTCCTCTCCTCTGTAAACAAAATTTATACATAAAGAAGACAGAAATACACTAAAAATAAAATCACATAGGGAAATTTTTTTGCATTGCTTTCTGTGCTAAACTCTTCTGATGAAGAGTTGAACCCTGTGAATAGGGAAACCACAATCTTTCAAAAGTGGAAAGCCGCATTACAGGGTAACGGAAAGGCACCGGACCAAGAGATAAGATCTGGGTTCTGCTTCTCTCTCTGCAGCTTACTATCCTTGACCTTAAGCAAGTTCTTTAAGCTCTGTGAAACCTATGTTTCCTCCTTGGTAAATGAAGCTAATTGTACCTGCGCCATCTGCCTCCAAAGGAAATATGGACTAGTAAAAATAATGCTTTTAAACATCTTTCTAAACTTTTACACTTTTTAAACCACAAACCGTAGTCTACAGCATCAAAACATATATTCAACCATAAACATTAACATCAGCATAATGTGCATCTACAAAGCCAATCATTTTAATAAGACTGTTGAAAATAGTCTTCACTGTTCACAGAGGGAGGTTATGAGGCTTTAGGACAGGCTCACGCAAAACTGAGAAGACCGGCTTTTTCCTCATTATGTGGTCCTCCTGCAGTTTTGCCCTTCCTTTTCAGTATGACAGTCCCTCTCTTGCGGTAGCTCATCTTTGAATAGCCCACTCTCACTCTCCTCAGTCGTGGGTTCTCCAGTATCAAAGGCTGGCAGTCTTTTAGGTTCACTTTTGGGGTCTCTAACCCTCCATTCAATGCAGCTACTGCTGACATGCTTGTACACTCTCCCCTCCTGCCACTCTGGTCTTGCATACTCTCCTCTCACAGAAATACACTTAAATCCTGTTTCCTGAAGACCAGGTGTTTTGTTTTCAATACTGAATAAAATTATCTAATCTGACATTCAATCCACACTACTGTAATAATGTAAGAGAGTTAAAAGAGTTACCTTCCCCAGGAATTTAAATATTTCAGCTTAACTCTTGCGTTCTAAATAAAATTTCTTTATAGTGGTAATTTCAATAGTTGGGTAGTTGGGAGTATATTTTCTACACATATTTTAGTCGAGTAAAATCTCTATCTACAAATCAAATAGGATGAATTATTTAATTCATAATTAGGCTTGGTTTTGTGTGTGTTTGTGTGGGTGAGTGCATTTAAATGTATAAGCAAAAAAACAGATCTTTTAGATTCTAGATGCAGACTAATAAAATTCCACGCAGGAAATACTTTTTGAAAGATGTAATAGAAAAATTTTAGACAATTTAAAAACACAATTAATTTGACATTAGGATGAGTTTATCTAATTTCAATTAATTTGATTTTACAGATAAGAAAGTTACTGCAATTAAGGATGTCCTAGCTGTAAAAGTTCTACCATATAAATTCACATAAAATTCAATTTGCTCTATATATCTATTTCTTCCTAAAAACTAAGCTTTGGCTTCTTTAAATTCTAAACAGGTAATTGTAGACTGCTCATCCATTATATCCAAGCGCTCTCTCCCTGTACAGGATCCACCATGGTAATAGTTCTTTCATCAAAGCCTAATGGTTTGTTTCAAATAATCAAAGTAGTATTTATATCACTGTCCTCAGGTGCAACCATTTTGCTTTCCGGAGAGCAGTATGGTACATGCTAATGTCACAAGTGATAAATCAAAGTAAGTACATTTGTTTTTCTACCTCAACCAGTCTGTTCAGTGCCACTAACAAAAATACATGGTGGCATTTGCACTTATGTACTTTCTATTTGAGACCATCCAGTAATAAAAATGACCAAGAAAAAATACATATGTAAAACAAATGACTGTATGGAAGTCTCAGGCATATGAGAAATTGTAGTGTTAGATGATGGTTGATGTGAATTAATTTGTAAGCTTTACCTAGGGAGAGTGTAGAAATAGAGAAGTTATTTCTGCTATAAATGAGCAAGGATATGTCTTCTATTTACAGGAAATCAAAATAGGTTACTCTCCTAAAATCATCATATATTTTAAGTGGATATATTCATTTATATTTTTTACTATTATAAATCCTGAAAAGAAATAGGAATAAGAAACTCATTTACAACTTTTATAGACTCAGACTAGATCTGAGAAATTGAGATTGAATATATCTTATTTCTATAGGCAAAGTTCTTACGGCAGTCAATGGGAAACAGACAAAAATTAGAGTAAGTTGGAATAAGAACTTGGTTCCCTTTGTCCTGGTCATGTTCAGCTTGAATTCCCAAAGACATTCAGAGCTTTTGTTCCTTAAGCCAAAGGTGGCTGTGAAAGGCCCAAAGTAGTGTTTTCTATATTCAAAAGGGAATGGAACCTGCCTGGATATTGATCATTTCCAGTTTCCAGTTCATGTAGTAGCACTTTTAGCAGCACTGGAGAAATTAGAAGGCAAAGAGACACAGTTGAAATCTGCCTACTCACCTACTTAAGCATATATAAATGAAGGAGAAACAAAGAGAAATTGACAACTGGAAAATAAACTGAGATGAATTAAAGACCCACTATGTTTAACCGACCAGTCTAATATCCTTCGAGAGTCAGTATTCCCTTTCACATTCATCTTTGCTCAAGAAAGTAAATGAGAGCAAAACCACAGGGTCTGGGACTCCTAAAGGGAAAAAGAAACAGACAATGAAAACAGCCTGCAAAGTCCATCTTATGCCTAATAAAAAATGAAGAGCCGCAAACCTCTATCTTATTTACCTTTGGGTTTTGGAACCGTAACATAAAATATATCCTTAGCAATAACACCTCACTCTGTTTTTCTCTCCTCTAAGTGATGGCTTCTTCACAATCAAAATTCAGTCAATAGCCTAAGACGGATAGGACTTATCTCTAGATGTCAGCATGGTTCCAGAGGAACAAACTGACAAAGCAAAGGCGATAAGTTAGGGAATAAAATCCATTTAAATGGTAGGATGTCTGATTATGGTCCCAGAAATGTATATAGATCAAATGGTGTTGAAGAAGGAGCTTAAGTACAAATGATAAAATGACTGAATAAAGTTAAAGCCTTCTTTTCACCACCACGTGAAGTGCTGCCAGGGCAAATGAAGAGGCATTTATCATTTTAAAATGTCATCAAAGCTAGTTTTACTTCAAAATTTTGGCCACCATTTCCTCAATAACCCTCAATCTAATTAGAGCAATATTTTGATTCATAAGTATTTTAAAGATAGAATAGTCAGCTTTTCTCATGTCAAACTAAGCCATTTAAAATACTGAATACCTACTAAGTTTTAGTTAAATAGTATGTGAAAGTAAACACAGAAACTAACAAACACAAGTTAGTATTAGAAAAAATAAAAATTAAGAATACAAGAAACTGTAAAATCTGCTAGTAATTCATTCCAGACTTAATGTTTGTATCTCTTATACACATTTTTATATAAATGCGTATTTTCTTTTATTAAATCATTTGCCTTTGAAACTAATGCTAACATAACTTGTGATAGATAGGGGTTTTTTTTCTATCTTAATATATATGACCACCAGGGAGTTACTTTTCTGATTCTGTGAAAGACCCCCTTTAAATGAAAGGCTTAATAATCTATCACCAATTCATGATTAATTTTCTACCACCATGATACATTCTGGGATTACTCCCAAATGTTCAGTTTAATTTAAGTACTTTCTGATTCATGAACCGGAGGATAACATACAGCTATAAAAGGTAATCCAATCCTAACATGGCCTTGACCCCTATAATCTGCACTTCAATAGCAGGGAAACTGTATAGTTTTGAAACTGTAATCAAGAATTTTTTTTGCAAACACACACTGGAGCTGTCCTTTGCTCCCATCTCTTATTAGATTACAATAAAACGACCATGCTCTCTTTATGGTGGGAACAGAGCGACCCTGGGGTGATTTATAATCTTGTGAAACCCTGTCTACACTGCTGACCAGACTTTTTTTGAGGTCACTATCTGTTTCTTCAACTGATGTCTTCCTGCTGTGACAACACTGTTGGAGAGCTGTCAGCACACAAGAATTTCTCAGGCTATGTATTGTCTTTGAACGCATTTCTTGTGTTATTTCTATTGAGAAGCATTTGCGTGCTTGGTGTTTAGACAGTAAAGAATCTTTCTGAGATTTTCTCATTAGTCTAAATCCTGACAAAAAGAAGACAACTAAATAGGAATAAATGAAGTGGACCTTTTATTGACAAAAGGAGAGAATATTTATTTCTTCTAAATGTATAACATCACTATTGAACACAAACAATAAGGCAACAACTCATTTTTAAAATGGGAGCATTGTTCTCCCAAACAGTAAGATAATTTGACTCCAACATGTTAGATATTGTCAAAAGTAAGCATTAGCTGAAATGCTTGGGGTTCACATAAAAAATAAGTGTGCTTCGCTATTTTTCTCTAGTGTCGGAAGTAGGAGGAAAAGTCAAACTAAAAAAATGTTTTAATAGCAATTTTTGATAAAATAAGTTGTAATCTCCAATCCTGTCAAAAAGCAGCTGCTGATGAGTAAAATTTACGTGCAATTTACCCAAATAGCAAATGATATCTAAAAATCAAGTAGATGCTAGCTAGATTTAGAACTAGCTAATTTTTTAATGTTATTATATAAGAAGAAATTGTTCAAATGATAGATCTCAATCAATTTCGCTTCTCAAAATAAGACACTTTCCACTAATTAAAATATGAAAATGTTAGAGAAGGCATGGTATCCAGCTTGCTGGTTTCAATTGAATCAGTTTGTTCTCCCATTTTGTTCATTCTCATTTTAAATGTATTGGATTAAGTTAAGTAGGACAGCTAACATTGGATTACTTTGTTTTTATACTGAAATATCTCCAACTGATTCTAAAAGGGGAAGAAATAAATATTTTTGCAAATTTTCTCTCCTTTTTTTTTTTTTTTTGAGAAAAGGCAATTAAGAAAAGCAGTCTAAATTCCCCCTCTTTTTCTTTGAGAAAGTGAAGCCCATATGGCTTCAGAAAGATATTTACAGAGAATTTGCCCCCCTTCAGAATGTTCCTTCCTTAGCTCATTTGAGAAAAATGTTTTGAAGGATATAAGAAAAGAGCCAACATTGATGTAACAGAATCCCAGAGCACTGGATCCATTCATTGCAGTTGGGCCAGGAAGATGGGGGAGGCTCAGCTGAGGGGTGCCAGGACCAAGGGCCCTGAACCCACTGAGTGTTACGGGTCCTGTGGTCTACTGGACATGGCTCACTTTCACTCAAACACAGAGCTGTATTACTTTGAGAGACACAGAAAGACCTTGTACTTTCACATATTTTGCTTTGTCGTCCTATGTTTAGATGACAAAGACCCAAGGTTTACCTTCTACATACGAGGAGAAAATAAATGTGAAGTGAATTTTGTTTGAAAGTGTCCATAAACCTAATTTGTACATACCATCACTTGAAACATAGGTGGAACAGTGGAAAAGAGCAATGTTGATAGACTAAAACTATGATTTACAAACGTATCATGTAATATCATGATTTTTTTTTATATTAGCCAAATTTCAGGAGGGGGTGATGGTGTATGAACTTGACTGTATCTGAACTTTTATAAATATCACAACCCAGAGCTCATACCAGCTCTGAGATTTGGTGAGAGAGCCTGGGGGCTTTATAAGCCTTTGAGATTTATAAGACGATTTAGCCATCTAAACTTTTGTAACTTAGAGCAGTGGGAGAATCCATCTGAAGACCCTTGACAGAGTCATGCTATTTTGTCTAGATATGGCTTTCAGAATCAAAAATAAGAAAATATTGTGAGAGTAATTGTATGTGATACAATACATCATAATCCCTATTCTTGTCAAGAAGCTGCTATAGACAATTAAAACGTATGGTAACTTTCCTAAATAGGATATGATATTTAAAAATCAAGCAGACCCTAGCTAGAGTTAGAACTGACTGGTCTTCATTATTTTATTCATCATTATAAGCTATTTTGAAATGATGAGAAAATGTTTAACTTTACGAAAGTATGGACACATTGGTAGTCATAACAAATAAGTTAAGTATTCCTTTGTTTCCGGAAATAATCTACCATTTACCTTCTCCAAGGACTCTTTTAATAAAATGGATAGGAAAAGAATCAATTAAAATAGTGAAATGCCCCTTAGGATAAAGTTAGTTCAGCAGTCAGTGCATTTCTCAATAATCTCTTTATCTTGTGCTGAAGTAATACACATTTGTGCCATGTTTTTAAGTACTATATTTTTCATAATGAGGCTGTTTAAAACTGAGTGCTGGAAAAAGAACGGGTGCTGATACAGCAAGTGTTATGATATAAAACTGGGGTTATGAGCGAAACACACACCAGAAATGGAAAACGTGATTAGAGGCAAAATGGATGATGCAAGGTTCTCATATAACAAGCCAGTGAGTAAACCAGCCTCAAAGACCCTGAATATCCACCTAATCTCCACTATCTAGAGCTATTGTGCCCAAGAGCACCTCTAAAAATACTATAATGGGACATCATTTCTGGAATCACTACCTATATAACAGAAAGTAGTCCCAAGAATGAAGTCAGAACTTAAAGAATTCAGCAAATAATTCCACACACTTTTTTACGCCTCTGTTACCTGACTACACCTTCCTCTAGCCTGCGTTTGACCCATTCTCTCCCTTTTTAAAGGGTGTAGCCATCTTAGCATTTCAATGACATAGGATTTTTTCGATGCACGATTGGTTTCCTTTATCCCATTTCAAAAATTGTGATTCTAATATGGTGCTGGGAATAGTACTCATTGGAGGCAGAGAAGGCATACATTTTTGATGTGAGAATCAGAGAAACAGCACAAATTTTGGAAGCTAAATAAATCCTGATGTATTTGTTAGCATTCTGAAAATGCCAACATTGTGTTTTTACTTCTGCTTTTTCTACTCCTTTCTTTTCCCCATCTCTTCTTCCTCTCAGTGGTTGGCCATGCATGGTGGAGGAATTTAATATTGAGGCTCTGCCCAGGAATTTGCTTGTCAGGCAGAGCAGAAAGAGACAGAAAAAAGCAGGCCTGCCAAAATGTTTCCTGTTTCTCCCCAACTCCCTACCAAAAGTCATTATTCTTCCACAATATTTGCTGGTGAAGACTGTGGCAAAAACCTTGGGAATGTTGGCTCGTATGGTCACAGCAAGACCCAAACTAACCAAAGGCAGCTATTTGAAAACAGTTAACTACAAGTCTATTCAAAAATAAACCGTCCTGTACACTTCGTGAATGAGATACCAAGAGTTTGCCAAGGTAAATGAAGGCCTTGTTTACTGAGATGTACAGAAATACAAGAAATGGATGAGCCGGCCCAGTGGCACAGTAGTTAAGTTTGCATGGTCCACTTCCGTGGCCCGAGGTTCACCAGTTCGGATCCGGGGTGTGGACTTAGGCACTGCTTGTCAAGCCATGCTGTGGCAGGAGTCCCACATACAAAGCAGAGGAAGATGGGCACAGATGTTAGCTCAGGGACAGTCTTCCTCAGAAAAAAGAAGAGGATTGGTGCCAGATGTTAGCTCATGTTGAGATGTTAGCACAAAAATAATAAATAGATAAATAAATGGAGCAAAAAGATTTGAAGAAGTAAACTAAAGAAAAGATGTCTTAAGAAGAAGCCTGAATTAAAATAAGCTTTTAATCAATTTTTTAACCACTGGCATTCATGAGAAACTCTACAATCCTTATTAAAATGGAAATAAAAACAAGGGTAAGAACTGTGCTCTCCTGGCCTGCCTCCCAGTAAGGTAATTTTGTTTTGTCTACTCAAATTATTCCTGAAGTAATTATCTCATACTTTTTCAAAACTGCTCATCCCTGAGCTACTGACTAGAACCTCTATGTGCTGGTGAAAAAAGCTGCCCTATAGCTCCATGACCAGACATCCTGTTTGCCCAGGCCAGTCCTAGTTTACACCCGTTGTTCCAACATAATTATTAATATTGCCTCTGTTTATTCTCAAGAGTGTTCCAGTTTGGCCCCAAATTTTGGTTTTAAATGTTATGGTTGCCCCATGTAGGCCACCCTGGAAATGATGGAGGAGGTGACTGAAGTCACTCTTTTAGCAAAGGAAATATCGCAATAAAGAAGCTTACATTAAAGCACAATAAACTGGCTTATATTCTCCTAGAAATGTTCTACTACCTTTTAAAACCACCTAGAAGTGGAAATCCTCTATTGTATTGAGGACATTTATCTCTCTTAACACAGAACTAAATGAAGAGTAATCACTACAGTCTATTTACCAACTGAGGAATTAAAACATTTCTATGACACTTCAAATAAGGACAGAATCCTTGAATATAGACTTTATCTTGAGTACTCAGCTTGGTATACTGGTAACAGTCTTACCTTGTGCGAGTCAACTATTGCCTAATAACGAATATATCCAAAGTATTCCAGATCACACATTTTATTCTCTTCACCATAGAGAAAAATAATAATTATAGAAAGTTCTTCATACATACTCGGTAACGTTTCTTTAGAAAGAAAGCTCCATTTGGTGAGCTTTGAATAATTCCACATTTTCAAAAGCAAGGCTAAAATATTAAATAAAAAACTAATATTTAATGTTTACTAAGTACTTATTATGCCAGTCACTGTGTTAATTGCTTAATATGCATGATTTTATTTGATATAAGACAAGCATTATTATCTCACTTGTAGAGATGAGTAAGCTGAAGCTCATAGACTTTGAAGAACTTGCCCAAGATCACAAAGCCAGCAAGTGGTAGAGACAAGATTTTAAAAACCTAGTTTTCATCTGTAGCAGAGTATACTCTTGTACCTTAGAATTGCAGATAAATTTTTAATCTTTCCCTACTTGTATATAATGCACAGCCTTATTACACTACCTCTGACCCACACTTCCCTCTTTTACTAAGGTGGAAATCGGAGCCAGAGAAAATGCAAAGAGAAACAACCTTTGTTAAAACGCCTTTGAGCTCTTCACCTTCAAATATTGACTCGAATGTCATTTTCTCAATGATGCCTAATCTGACCACTTTATTTGCAATTTCAAGTATCCCACCACCCACACTCCAAACTTCCCTCACTCTGATCTATTGATCACCTTAAAACTATGTAATTTGCTTATTTATTATTTCTATTTGTCCGCGCCAGCTATCACCACTGGAATGCAAGCCCCAGCAATGTAGAGAGTTTTGTCTGTTACAGTCGCTGGAGTACCAAAGCTCCTAGAAGAATGCCTGTCTCCTATCCAGTGTGTAACAAATATACATTGAATAGACAGATGAAAGGTGTTTTCATCACTTCATGCACACACACTCACACACACATTATTTTGAGTTCTGTTGAACAATAAAGGGGGAGTAACAACAATGTGAAATAAGAAAAGGACAAAATGAATATGCACCATTCTCTAGTAACAAATTTAAGGTATATTTACTAAATATACTCCCTCATTTGGAATTTATTTTAAATTAAATCTTTGTGCGTTGAGTAACTTTATACATATGATAATATATAAAAACTTTTTCTTAAAGACTTTTGGGTAGACCTACTATGAAACAGTTATTGGATTTCACCAACTCCAGTGGTAAAGATATCCGATATTTATACACATTCAGGGAAGGTATTGTTTATTCAGTTGTAAAGAAGCATTTCTAAAACACGTTTTTTAACATTCTGCTGAAGTCAAGTGGTAAGAGTGTGACAAAAAGCTAGAGATGTGAGTAATTACTATTCCCAGTTACCACTGCTCTCTCCCAGGTAGGTATAAGGTATAGATGGTTAACGTTGGTAATCCTAAAATGAACTAAACACACAAACAAAAAAAAAGTTAACATCGGGGGTTGGCCTGATGGCACAGTGGTTAAGTTCATGGGTACTGTTTTGGCAGCCTGGGGTTCGCTGGTTTGGATCCCAGGTACAGACCTATGTGCTGCTTGCCAAGCCATGCTGTGGTAGGCATCCCACATATAAAGTAGAGGAAGATGGACAAGGATGTTAGCTCAGGGCCAATCTTTCTCAAAAAACAAAAAGTTAACATTAGTTACATTCCCTCTCCAATCTAATCAGTAGTGACCTTATTAGAAGGAAAGAATGGTAACTACCAATCCATTCTCCATTGCTGTGTGTTTGTTTGTCGTTGTTTTTATCTTCTATTTATGAGCGAGATCATATGGTATTTGACTTTCTCCCTCTAACTTACTTCACTCAGCATAATACCCTCAAGGTCCATCCATGTTGTCACAAATGGCCGGATTTCTTATTTCTTATGGCTGAGTAGTAGCGAATATAAGTCAAATACCATATGATCTCACTCATAAATAGAAGATAAAAACAACGACAAACAAACACACAGCACCGGAGAATGGATTGGTGGTTACCATAGCAGAAGGGGTGAGGAGGAGGGCAAAAGGGATGATTAAGCTCACATGTGAGAGGATGGACTATAATTAGTTTTCGGGTTGTGAACATGATGTAATCTACACAGAATTCCAAATATATTATGATGTACATCCAAAATTAAACAAATAAATGAAAAACACAAAACAAAACAAAATAAAAAAGAAGGAAAGAATGATGGCAGGCAAGTCAGACATGTCAGTCAGTATGAAAAGTCTAAGAAGTCCTACCTAGAAAAGGCTGGAAGAGCTTAAACTTCAAAACCATGATAATATTGCATTTAATTACTAGTCGACAGGTACATCATAAAATATAAACTCACAAACTAAATACAAACTGCAGACTCTTATTGCAAGTGGGATAATTTTTGTTAATAGAGAGTTGGTAGATATTTTGAAGTGCATAGCTAAAATTTTGTTATTTAATATATAATTTTTGTGCAGTATTGAAGAGTCACATTAATGGAGATCTCTTGGCAAAAAGGAGTTCAGTGAGAACAGTGCACTGTTCCCTAATAGATGTGACTGCAATAGTTCTATGGGTTGTTTTTGATTATAACTATGTTCTCTTGTTTAACAAGCACATTTTGTGCATACAAATGAAGAAAAGAGTCCTTTTCTTACATAGACTCTAAGAATTAGACTAGATAACTAAGATTAGATAAATGAAATTATCAATGAAATGAGGATTTAGGGAAACCAAATTCTGGTATCAATCCTTTGAAAGAATCATGTCACCAAAATCAAAGCGCATTATTGTTTATAAGCCATCTGGTATGAGAATATTGAGTTAAAAAGTAACTCTGAAGCAATTTTAGTTTGTTAATGTTAAGATTGATTTACATTAGATCAATCTCTTAGTTTTTAAATGGTATCATGATATTCATTTGCTGTTCCTAATTGTTAATGTTGATTTCAAGCACAATCCTTAACACTTGTCCTACCTTCTAGCATCAGATTAAGTCAGCTAGGATCAGCCCACAGACTCACTTTGCAAACTGAATCTGCTGCTGCCTTCCGTGGAGCCTACCTTTGCGGTCTGCAGCAGCTTTCCTACTGAAAGGTCAGCTGAGAGCTTAAGGTGAATTCTGTTAACAAAGCTTTCATTTTTAGTCAATGGTATTTTTCAAATTCCGGTACAGAATGTTCTCGTCTTTTGACACTAGTTATTATCACAAGCTTGGAATCAAACACAATAAAGGTATTTCTTAGAGTCACAATCATGACTCAGCAGCATAGAAAGACCTGCTCTCTGCAAGTCTCTATCTTTGACTTCCATTTAACTTTGAATAATTCATAATGGAAAAATAATATTTGACCTCTGGGAATTAAGAACATTTTTTCTTGTAAAAGTTGATATGTGGTTTCCAGAAAGTTATTTGAGACCAGAAGACACAAGAGCAGTGTTTTCAATATCAGAGAGAAATTGTTAAAATACTGTCAATTTATAGAGTCCTTATCAAAACCTTTTGAAAATCCCATTTATTATTTCATGGCCACAACCCACAACTCCTAACTCTCACAACAAAATTTCTCCCAAAGTTCACATCAAAATCTTGGACTCCTGTCCTGATTTTTCCCTTGAATCCCAGACAAGTGTCTCTAACATCACCTGGATAATTCACAAGCATCTTGAACTCAAAGCCTTCAAAATGGAATTACTTATCTCACCAAAGCCTTCTCCTCCTCATGGTCTTATGACTGACAACACTGTTCATCAGACACTAGAGAATTAATCTCAACTCACTTCTCCTTCCCCAAACATCTCACTAAGTCCATTTTAATTTAATTTCTCTTCTATCTTCTCCTCCCTCACTCACCACTACTGCTGTCTTAAACTAAAGCCTTAGTTATTTCAACTGGATTATTGTAATAGTCTCTAGTTTAAAATGCTACTAATTCACCCTTCTGGGGGTCACAGAGTTATCTGTCCAAAACTAATCCAATCATATCATTCCCCCAATTAAGAATCTTCCAATAGAAAAATATCTTCCAATGATTTTTCATCCTTTACCATATAATGCGCAAATTTCTTAATCATGTCACATAGAGGCCTTCCTGAGCTTGCCAGTGTCTACATTTACAGCCCCATCTCCTGCCCCTGATTAACAGATGTCTCCCAATCTCCAGCCCGGCCAACCTAAAATCCCTGGAAAATAACATGGGCCTCTTTTTTTCTTTTAAATTATCATCCTAAACATTTGCGCATTTATGTCTGTTTATTTCACTTTAATTTCAAAAGCTTTAATTTCACTAATGTAGACGTATCTTTTGCTAATACAACAAATTTAGGATAAAGAACAATGAAAGATGCAAAATGAATAAAAGGAGAAGAAAGTGATAAAATGAAAATAGAGCAAGGCAATAAAATATGTAAAAAGAACACGGTAAAGTTCGAAAGGCAACACCAATATCTGAGCAGCTAAATTTGATTTTAATTTTCTTCGTGTTCACATCTTTAAGCTTGGATTTCAAGAGAGAGATGATTTATGGACTTGGAGGAAGAGTTTATCACTTTTCTTTCAGCCTTAAAAAAGATAAAGAGCATGTGTAAAATTAAGGGAAAACACACGAAAATCCTTAGCCCATATCTAGATTATGGTGACACAGTTGTCCTACACGCCTAAGGAAGTATTTTATAGTATGTTTCAGAAGTCTATATGGGTAATCTTTGTAAAGAGGGCCTTCATTTTCCAGATAGCAATAAAATTTTACAAAACTCAAAATATGTGGGTGTCATGAAATCACAAGATTTCAACTAGAAAAAGTTGGTAAACATTGAACTATTTTACTTATTTATTTATTGTCTTCTAAATCTGCCTTTTACATACTGCACTATTTTCCTCCCAGGATTCTAACAGCATTATTATAATAATTTAACATTTATTTGTATGGTATAGCAACTCAAAATAGAATTCTAAAAACATAACTATACCTAATTTCTAGCGAGGAAGCAATTCCTCATTTAATTTTATCTCCAGCAAAACCCAAAAGTTTAAGCTCTTGGTCAGCGACAGGAGATGTGCATTTTTCTTAGTCCGCTGGAAGGATGCTTGAACAGAAGCACTTTTCGCCATGAAGAAACTGTGAAATGTAGGTGAAAATTCAATTTAGTTACAGCTGCCAGCCTTGAGTCTGCTCTTGATGGTGGTTGTCTCACTTAAACAAACATATCTGTTCGTGACATTACACAAACAAGTATTGCTACTGAGTAGGACAGAACTGTCTACAAACGGGAAAATTAATCTATGGTTTCTAAGGTCACTGGAGAACTACCACCATAAAGTTGGAGCCTTAGCTTTTCTGCTGACTGACCCTAAGAGCTATTTCTTGACTTCTTTTTCTCAAGTATGGCCTGAAAAACAGGGGGAAAAAAATGGCACAAGACATTTATTGAATTGCTACTAACCTCTATGTAGTTTATGATTTCTATGGCATTTAACTTTCATTTTTTTATCTCCTTTCCTTAAATCCTCATCTTTTTGATTAGCTGTTAGGCTCCCTGACTGACAAGTGATAAAACTCAAGCTCAAATGGGTTTATGCAACTCTCCTTAAGATAGGAGTTCGGTGTCATAGTTAAGAGTGTAGGATCTGGAATTAGAATCCCTGAGGTCAGCTCCTCATTTAACATCCACTGCCTTGGGTGATTTATTTAACCTCTCTGTAACTCAGTACCCTCCTCTGTAAAATGGAGATGGAACTGTTGTGAGGATTAAATGAGATAAGAAATGTGCTCCGGTTAGTACCTGGCATACTGTAAGTGCACAAAAGATAATATTGATAACAGAATAGGAAAAACCATTCCATAGAGTAGATTTTGTAAAGGACACTGATAGCTGAGTAAAGTGAGGAGTGCAGGAAGAGCCTGAATTCCAAGGAGAGTTGGAAATAAGATGGCAAAGAATTAAAGGATTATGGGGAATTGCTAGTGGAGATAAGAAAAAACAAAACAAACAAAACAAGAGACACTTAAATACTCATGTATTATTCAAAGTTAAATTTTAAAATATCTCTCCTATGCTTTATTCAGGAAGGTTGATAACAGGCTGAAAAATGATTTTCCAGTCAAAAGGTATCTATCTCTTCTTCTGACTTGGCAAAGACTTGTGGGTGTCTTGTTAGAGTGCTGGCTAACAAGGTGAGTGCTCAGGTGAGACATAGCTCATTTAAAGGGAATCTTAATTTTCAATAACATTTCACAGTTAGTGGACTAGAAGTGCTTCTATCATTCCAATATTGAAACCACTACCTATGAAAAATGTATATGGCTTCTTTTTTACTGCCCTATATTACCTGAAATGATTTAAAATATAGTAATGATGCTTCTAGGCCTCTATTCAATTTTGAAAAACAACAGTACCCTAAATTCCAAATTTGCCACAATACAATGAAATTTACATTTCCTCAAGAAGCTTTTCTTGTTTATTAGACACATAGAAGCAAAGATAAAAGTTCAATTCAAATACACTACATACCAAGACTCAGTTGCAGTGTTCTTTGATGCAATACACTATTGAACCAAAGGAAAAACGCATGGACCATGTATTCTACTAAGATCTTTTACACAGATATATTTACTGTGAAGGTTACAGGCAGCTTGGCCCGTTGCTTAAACCTGGTATGTGTATTTCTTACAAAAATTTAAATGAGCATACTATTTGCAAAGCAGTGCAACCATGGCTCTACGGAAGTCATAAATGCAAGGAATCAAATTTTGCAGGAGAAAAGGACAAAACCAGATCTTTAAGACAGAGGTCCCCAGGGGAAGTGAAAATGGCTCTGCTTCCTTCAGCGCATCCTAGTCTTTCCACAGAAGAATCCCTCACCTGAATCCTACCGCTGAAAGTTAAAAAGGAAGAAGTAAAAGTTTGAGACTTGCAAGAGCAAGAGCTAATAGGATTTAAAACTGAACAATCCCGGTCAGCTTAAAATTATCATTTTAAAGCAGAACTACTGAGATTTTCCATGAATTTGCTTCATTTCATATAATATTGTTAGTTTGAATTGACATAGGGTTGTCAGTAAGTAGTTCAAATTATCCTGGATAGGCAATCAAAGCAGGATAGGAGGGTGACAATGGAAAAGGGCTGTAATTAGTCTGCTGATGGGCTCAATTATGAATCAGGATAAAACTTCAGCAATGTCAAGGCACATTCTCCTTTTTCAACATACAGTTGATATAATTCAGGGAACCACCATCAAAAATATAGGAATCATTGCCAAATATTATATATAAACTCTATACCTTCTCTCCTGTATTAGTAAGAATTGACACCCTTTTGGTTTTTATTTATGCAATCTGTCACTTATGCAAGACTTTGATGAGACACTAAACATTAACAGAAAAACTCAAAATATTTAGGCCTACCACAGTTGACTCCTTACCTTGACTGTAGATATCCTGAAACAAGAGTTCCATTGCTTTCCCCAATAATTATTACCTGGTGAAAAAACGTTACTTCCCACACTTGATTAAAGCAAATAAACAAAAAGGTGCAAAGTGATGCACGTAACCCATCGAGGAACTTGCATACCACAAAATGTGCCGATCTAATAAACAACATGTTCTTCACGTGGAGTAGGATGAGGTCAAAATGTGAAAATACCTTTTCTGCTGTGGAAAAAAAAAGATCTAAAGACATCAAAAAAAATGGCAAACTACCTGGACGGAAGGAGGCATCCAGGTGGATAACTGAGATGGGATGACGAAACTTATTCCAAAGAACGTGTGAAGGAAAACAGACCCCACCCCAAACTTCCCATGGCTACTTCACTGTTTAAAAACTGGCATGTTTTTCTTAGAAATTCTGTGTATAGTAGGCTTTATCTAGTACACAAATAATGTTTAAATCCCAATTATATGCCAAAATGAATGGTTTTCAAGCTTTTAAAAATAACCTATTTTTATCTATTGGGAATTATAACCTCTCAGTAATAGGAGCGGCTTACTCTGACAATAGTCCTCAGGTGGAACTATAAAACAGGCATGGAGGGTGAATTAGAGTCTGTCAGGAAAGGACTGTAATCACGATAGAGTACAACCCAGTTACTCTTATATATTACTTTCTCTGCACCAACAACCATTGATCTAAAGGCATGAATTAGTTTAGTAAATTAACATTGCAATTATTTCAAATTTTATCTTACAAGCAAAATTTGACTTTACCTGTACAGTTTGTTTTGTGGTAAGAGTCCCTTTGATGATAATGAACTTAAGAATTATTAAAATACATTGTCACAAGATTTAACGAATAAAAAGGGAATAAGAGAATATACTTTTGTACTGGAAAAGCATACAAAAAGGCTTAAACCATGTAGTTAAAGAAATGATGAACATTAATCTACCATACTAATAGATATAAAATTTAATGTCACTTCTGAGTTTCTCTTAAAGAAATAAATTAAAACTGGCTTGCCCTACATTTTTAGTGTAAAAATGTTTCTACAAATCTTAGAACTATAAACAATGTTAAAGTTTTCCCATAAGACTACTAAATTGCTACAGGCACGCAGAATACACATATATATCTTGAATAGTTTTAAGAAATTCAAATTATTTCCAAATAATCTTCAAACTGCAATCTAGATTAGAGCCATTGGTCAAGTATTATCTGAATAGGAAAATATAACATAGGAAATAAAAGTTCCAGAATGAGGATGCTGGGGTTCTATTGTCTCCAGTTGTCATGTACCAGCTGTGTAACTGTGGGCAAGTTAATAAACTGCTCTGATCCTCAGTGCCCTTATCTTTCTTTAAAAGCAGGTTGTACCTACCTCGTATGGCTATTATCGGTAGTAAAAGAGATAACATACTGAAAACACTTATCTCTAGAAAATAATAATCACGAATAATAGTATCTATAATCATTATTATCATTAGTGATGATTTAAACCACAAATGTATATACTCTTATTTTTGGTCTGGCCACTCAATTCAAATTTTCAAATTTTTAGGCACTTCAAAAATTATATATTTGGTGATCTTTCATAATTAATCTGAAAGGTAAACCTTAATTAATAACAATTGAGATAAAGATAAAAGCTCAATCTTATAAAATTACATGTGTATGAACATACACAAAGTTTAAATATTTGTGCTTAAACTACTGCAAGAATGTGGGATATATTCAGAAATTAAAGACACCTTATACTTAACTAATATTAAATGTGCTTTTATTTCTACATAAAAATCTAAAACGTATTTCTATTCGTTTCTTAATTTCTTGGTCATAACCACAATGCTCTAAAATTAAAACTCTCATATGAAAATTTTAATACAATTCAATGATATGTAAACAAATTTCTATAAGGAAGTCAATTATACTTGTAATGAGTGCCTACTATGTGCCAGAATTACCTGAGAGTTTTAACAAGAACAGATGCAAAATAATACTCCATGAGATAATCCCAGGGAGGTAATTATTAGTCACCAGAAATTAAATTCATTCAAGTTTTAAAATTAATTGATCATTTCAAGAAATCGCCAGACCATCTTCTATCTGCAAGCATCTCTATAGCTATATTTAAAATTGTTAACAGCAGATAACAAATATTTTTAAACTCTAGATACATAAAGGAAAAATGCAGCAAAAGAAATCCACCTGGATTTCCCCTCTGGTGAATTTTAGACATGAGATGCTTTTGTAGACAAATGCCAAGGAGAAAATCAATCAGATCCAATTTCAACAACCTACTAAATTTCACAATATAACAAGGGAGAAACAATGTGTGTTACATAATTTACCAAAATGTCAAGACATTGTCATAAATCTACAAAGGCAGAACAATAGTTTTATGAAATAGAGAACATTATATTATATTGATGAGTTCACAAAATATTTGGCAGACACCAAATTTTATGTGAAGATGCTTGAATGCTTATCCTAAATTTATTTTCAAAACAGGGGACTACAGAAAATAATCATTCGAGGGATTTTGAGATGCTTGTAGAGAATAATTATAAATTATATATTTAGTTTAAGAAAATCCTAGAGACTTAACCATAATAGAATGTTCTACCTAACTTAAAAGGAATTCAAATATTCAGTGATACTTGATTTAAACTTCTATAGAATCTCCTGCTTTTTTGGAGAATTGCATGGCAGTTACTAAAGATATTGAGTCTCATTCTCCCCCAAATAAAATGAGTTATTTCCTGTCTGTATGCTGTGTCTATATTTCATCTTTTCTTGTTTTTCAATGTTTTAACCTGTTATTCAAAATATTTTTGGAAGTTAATGCCAATAGAATTTTAATAAATATTATATTTATAAAGAGACTGTAATTTTTCAGAAGTCACAAATTCTTATTTTTAATTGTTATGATCTCACTGTTATTTTCTCAGAAAGAGGGAGAAAATGTGATAGCAAGAACCAAAATAGATTTTTCTTTATGCTTTTGTACGCTGTTGTGGTAAAAGGAGATTAAAAACGTAACTGGGTGAGAACATCTGAGATCTAGTCTCATAGCAAATTTGAAGTATATAATTGTAACCTTAAACTTACACAATGTTATAGGTAGATTATATTTCAATTTTGAAAAGTAATTGGGAACTCTAAATAGATAACAACTCTTGAAAAGCGCCTTACCATTTCTGAAATGCTTTCAAATAACTATTATCACGTTCCTATACTCACCACCTTTTTTTGAAGTAAATAAAAAAGTTATCTTCATTATCTCCATTTTACATTTGGCAATATGGAAGTTCTAGTTGACTAATCCAACATCTTCCAGGTAGTAATTGATATCATCAGAACTTGAAATCAAGTTTCCAGATTGTTCTCATGACTCAAGTTGTCTATAGATTAGTAAATCTCAAATCTACAGCTACTGTGGTAATGAAATACCTCTCTTGGATATTCATGACAATTTCTTTTTGAAATAACATAATAATATTTTTCTGAGAAGCAATTAAGCCAACTTACATCTGTCTATAAAACTTTCAAAACTGAGTTTTCATATATATATATATATTGAGAATTAAATTCTCTTGCTAACCTGACTAACAAACGTGAACTAAAGAAGACAAAAATATATCAGTTGACTTGACAGTCACAACTGCTTTACTCATTACAGCCATGCCTCTGAAATCTGAAAACATTCATTTCAACATTTGACAGCACATTAACAGTCTCAATATTGTAGACTCCTGTTCAGTTTGCTATGGGCAAGAAACCATGCCTTTACACAAGCCAGTGGATCGATTGGTCTTTGGTAGAATCTTAGTTTAAGACTCTTTAAGGCACTGATTTATGCACAATTGATCTGATCAGCCATGCAGTCAATGTGATTTATTAGCTAAGATGGCCAAAACCCTTTTTTCTCCTTTTTCATGCAGTAGTAATTCACCTCATTAGAGGTGGAATCATTATAGGAAGCTACTGAGAAATAAGAAGTTGAACCTGCTGGCCTGACTCCTTATCTCTCCCAATCCATGGATCTACCAAACATTAATAGCTGCACACTAAGACCAGAGCTGCTGCGCGTGCACCCAGAAGCCAATGCACTCACACTGTGCCTAGAGATGGATGGAGTAGATTAAAGGCGATTCTAATATTCCTCTACTCTGAAACATTTCCAGACAGCAAACATTCATTTAGCTTCACGAGAATCTCATTCATTTAATTTCTAGCACATAATTTTTTCTTTATTTAACCATAGTAAGACAAATGACTTATATTACTTTGTAATTATGGTGTTTAACTAAACATAAGACCGACAATGTGTATAACAAGGTTTGGCAACCTACAGTGTACATGTGGACGCATGCTCGCACGCACACACACGCTTACACTCCCAATGTTACATGAGATCTAATCTGAATAGCCCAAACAAGTTCACCTATGGGCAAAATACACATTTGAATTTGTCAAACACTTATATTTACTATAATATTTTGGGGGAAAAATGTCTATACAGTAGCTTTTATATGGTATAAGCACTCCTTTCTTTGCTTTAAGATCTATCCCCCAGCCAGGTCCTTTATCCTAAGTCTCTAGTGACTATTAATTAGTTTCTTAAAATTTATTAACAAATAGTTAAGAGAAAAAATGAGGCAGGGTAAGGTATGCCCATTCCATGGGACAGTTCTACTTTAGAACAGAGTATTTACTCAAATTCTTCTCTTCCTTCCTTTCAAGCCATTCTGAGAGCTCAAAGTCAGGAGTCTTAAATCTGTTGCCTCAACCATACATTTCCCTTTGACTTGACAGAAATTCCACGCATCACAGTGATTTCAGGGGATGTGACCTGCTAATGGCTGCTCCCCTAAACCTTATCTTTCTCTAAAAGAATAAACACTCTGCCACTTCCCTGCCTGCCCCCCACCCACACCGTGGAGGCAATAAATGAATATGAAATACTCTCTGACTAACGATTTAACCACACATGAGAATGATTATGCAGTACAAAAATGTTGAGGGGTAGTACATTATTTCACTACATGCGTGTAATATAAATTGTGAATAGCTTTCATTAAAAAATCCAGATTTACTTAAGCCCAGTTATGTAATTTCTGTACAAAAGTATACTATGAGCTATGCCTTTGATTTACTCTGACAAACGACTCCTTTAAAATACACTGAACAAATGCACAATTTTTAAGCCTAACACTTTTCTATAAGACAAGCCTTAAAATGAAACAAAGAACAAGATAACCTGTAAAATATAGGAATGTTTTTTATAACTCTCCCAGGAGGGACAGCACCACCTGTCCTTATTACTAAATCAGCAATATCAAAATGCCAACAAATTTAGCTATTGAACTGGTTCAAAAGAAATACGGTGTATGTATATGTGTGTATTCGTGCTATGATATGATGTGTGTGGTTCGTACATATTCAAAACCAGAAACCTTTACTGAAAGGATCTCAGATGAAACATTTGCAATGTAAGAACCACATAAGTAAGAGAAAATATAATCTGGGATCCGGAGTTCTTATTCTCATCGGACCTTTGCTGTTAACGACCTAAACTTTTTCTTTAATCTTCCCTATTAATAGACATTAGTGGAAAGCAAGTAGTTTCTCCTGATTTATGTTTTTGTTTCAAAACTTTGGCTGGATTAGTATTTTGATAATTACCTGTTTATTAACAGAGTTAAAACTGCAAGTTTATAATACATTTTAAGATTTCCATTACATTTGGTGCATTATAACAGAATTAGTAAAATTCAATTTATTTAGAAATAAGTCTAATTCTCCAAATAAAATTTTGCCTATGTTATTAGTGGCTTAAAAGAATATTTTATTTTCCTCTAGTTAATTGTATTTTCTTAGCACTGGTTTTATAAATAGAATAAGATACTCCAGGGAAAATATTGAGCTGGTACATAGTGGCTTTCTGGTTGTTGAAATCATTCAGTCTTTGGACTTGCAAACCACAAAGCACCCACAGCTCAACAAATCCCAGCATAGTGCATGCCATGTCATGTCTTATTGCTTTAACACAGTCCTCACATTCTACCCTCCCGATATAGCTAAACAGTTCTCTATTGATGAGTATGGCAACAATTGACATCATAGTCTACGGAATACAGATCTGCCATTAAGCATATGCTGTTACTTCTTAAAGAATACAAATTTATCTTAACTGGGGACCACTTGGGATAAATATTTTAGTTTGAGACCCAAAATGTTCTTATAATATTGTCTTGTGTAATTTTGCTTTAAAGTGGATATGTAGTCTAGTAAAATTCTCATGGGCTTCTGTGTTGGTTTAAACAGTGAGTGTACAATCTGTGCCTAGTTAAACTACACATTTACATGGTGAGAGTGCCAATGAGTATGTTTCATCAGACATTCCTGGAAGCTGTCTGGCCAATAGGAATGGTTTGAAACGGTTCCCTAATCACTGTTGAAATCACTGATAGTACTGTCTGTCCACACTATGACAGACAAAAGCTGAAATGTATTAAACATAGCAATCCATCATCCTGCAGATGGAAAGCAGGAGCCAGGCGAGTTCAGAGGCAGTGACTACCCGCTGCTTAACAAAGGCTGGAGTCCTGACAGTTCAGTCCCTTCTTAGCTCCTCCCTACCACCCCTCCATCTAAGATGAATGAGTGTAATCAATGAGGGAGAAAGCCTGCTGAGGACCTCAAATTCAAACATTGTTACATTTAAAGTGCTGCTTTTTTTCCCTAATCAGAACTGTTGCTTAAACAGTTTTCTCCAAATAGAAGGAGATAGGTATTTAAGTAAATGAATGAATGAATAAATGAATGAACTGTAGATTCAAGAGAGCATATCCTTAGAAACTGGATTGGTGTCCCATTAAAGTTTGGAGAGTTAGTTTTGAAATAAAGGTACCATACCAACTCAGAGGAAGTTAAAAAAAGGCATTCAATTAAGGGTAAGTTTACATTGTTTGAAGAAACTTAATAGCGATGTTCTCTTTGAATGACCAGGGGATTATTATTTTTAAATAAGCACCAAATAGAAATGAAATGCTATTTGCTAAAGTTCAATTCATTTTGCATACTTATTTCTAATAAGGACATATGAGTCACAAAATAGCCAAAGGGAGGGAAGAAACTCTCAACTGCTAACAGCACATTAACAAAGTATGGAAACGAAAGACACTTTTCTTTGGATTTCAGCCTTGTCATTTCCAATTTTCTGCTCCTTGGACATGCTTGTATTCAAATTCTGGAACATCTATTCAGCATATCAATCCTAATTAGACAATCTGGGTCTGGAAAGGATGAGAGCTGGGTCATTTGCATAATTTAATCATAAATACTCAGTGATACATATTTCCAAATGCATTTGTACAATTATCTTTTCATCCTTGGGGCAATGGTATTAATATGATTAGGCAATATTTCTGGAAAAAACAGACAAGTATGCACTCTTTTTAACTGCAGCTTAGGGCGATATGAAAAATTAATTAATTTCTGAAGAAAATCAATTTCTCTACGTGACCACATTAGACATTGCTAAACCAAGACTCAGAATCCTCTCTCAATCACTACATTTTATCGGGCCCTTCTAAATTTTGATTAGTACGTGAACAATTCAATAGAAAAACTAGAGATGTATCAAAAAGCATCTTAAATTTTGAAGAGATCTTTCTGTCTACTTTTCATATCGAGTATACCACCCTGCTTTACTTTAATGCGTTGTTATTTAACCAGTCAATGAGAAGCCTGTGCTTTTGGTGTGAACTCATCTTGAGTGATCTTTTATTAATGTACATTAACCAATTTCAAGGACAATAGGATAAGGTTACTTTTGAAATGCTTTCTCAAGAAATGGATTTACATTCACCTAAAATAAGCTTAATTTACGTGACTGTTTCTTATGAAAAAAATTAGATAAACCAAGTTGTCCCAAAGAGTACCATGGTTATAAGAAAAACATTATAACATACTTAGTAGAGATAGAAGAACCCAGGTGGCTAATCTGATTTTTCAAAAAGAGATTCGGCTTTGTATGTTGATTAGTACAAAAGAAAGAAGTCACATTTGTGAGTTTAAATGCACTATTCTTTTCTTTTCAATCAAATGAAAAAGTAGAAATCACTGCATGCAAATATTCAATATTCATTTAATTTGCATAAAGGTGCTTGAACAAATTTTTGATTCTAACAAGCTCATTTTTCATGCGTTTTGTCTTTCATCCTAATCTAGCATCTGTCATTCCTTTTTGAAGTTATTATCGGCCCAATTCCCTCTTGGACATGGTTGCTGGGTGACCGGTATCTTAGCACCCACTTTGACAGGAACAGATGTGAATCTGATCAAGAGATTTCCCAAGAGTACCTGAAATCACAAACAACTTTTGTGAAAACAAACAGCATCTCTGTCATGGGCCCTTATTTAACCCACTCCCCAAAAGAGAGAGCAAAGAAGTTTACTCAAGATCAAATATACCATTTTAATTTTATTTCCTAAGCTTGGAATAAAATACCCTAATAAAAATAGATTATATTTTCACACTGTTGAATTTAGAAAGCTGATGTAAATATCAACAGTTCAAAAACCTAGTTTGTTCTGTTTTTTGGCTCGGTGTTTACAGGTAAATTTCATGATAAATTGTTTATATTTCATGCACAATTTCACTAGAGTTTCTAGCAAAAAAGGATTATCATGAGGAGAATTTAGATGACAAAGATATTTAAGAAGATGAAATTTAGTTTGGTGTCTGAAGCCTTCCTAAATGAAGTATGATGTAGAACTCTGTGCAATATTAAGGAAGACTCTACTTACAGAGAATTGCCTAAAATATAAAAGTTCCATCTCTCCTTGTTTTCACGCATTTTATAGCAAGATTTTTTAAGGTGATTTTTTTTTTTTGCAGTTCACATGGTGTACCATCAATCATTATTGGAAATAGAGCTACAAAGTGCCACTGGAAGACAAAAAAGGTCACAGAAACTTCATATTATCACCATTACAAAAGTCAGAATAGGTTGCCTTTCCTGAACTGGCTTCTTTTTAAGAACAGCATAATGTGGTTGAGTCATGTGGTCTGCCTCCTTTCCTTCCTTCCATCACGGTCAGAGAAAGTGGAGAGCAATAGCCATGTTCGATCACCGTGAAAGTAGTTGGGGCAAACTTGCCAATTAAATGAACTATTCAATCAAATATTATTTTATAAACATGGCATCAAAGCGGTCTTAGGAAACATATAAGTAATCGGTTTAATATTTCAGCTTCATTCAAACGGTAAGTGTCAAAGCAAGGCAGAAAAATGTTAGTGTACAGTGAAAGGAAGTTTTTTGCCACATACCAGCCAATAAAAAAGAATAAATAGCACATGTTTAAAACTCGAAATATTTTCTCCTTGATGATCATAACTTATGATAGTAAGGAAAGTGGTATACCTTCCACTGGAAATTTTAATGTTTTTCCTCTACTCCACGAATTGATTTGTTATAACCATTCCTATTAGGAAGTTTCATGTTTGGTTCTTGTAGGAAAATAACCAATTATCCAAATGGTTTTGTAGATGTTAAGTGAAAAAAAGAAGTGAAAGGTCCTTGAAGTTCTTTTTAACTTTTAATTGGGAAAGGAACATGCTAATCTCAATTCCAAAATCTGGTCATGGAATTATTTAACCCTCATAATTGTAATTGCATATATTTGAGTGGGGATATATATGTATGCCTGTTGCTCTATCATTTATAAAGTGTTTAGTGTATATAAGATTGAGATCAAGTCATTCTATATGGAGAAGTAGGTTCTGTAATCACGTGGTTGTCATTTAATACCATCAGTTATAAGCAAAGAGATATTATAACCCTACCCAATTATATTATTTATCCATTATGTATATATATGGCGTAGCATTTTGATATTTCAGAAATTAAACAAACTGTTACATACTTAAATTCCTCTTTATTTTCAACGTCTTAACTACAGTTTTGCAACTTAGGCCCAGTTCACATAACTAAAGTGAATCCACCCGAAATAAAAATAGCTTTTAAGTATCCAATTTATCAATGACCACCTTCACCTGTTACTATCATTGGCAAAAGCAACCTTCTGGAAACTGCTTTGGGAGGTCCAACTAAAAAGAAAATAAAAAGTATAATCATTTAAAATGTGAAGCTAAGAAATATTAAATATATTCATATAAAAATACTTATCCTGAAACGTTACCACAGGGAATGATTCCCTAAAAAAAAGTTTCTTCCCTTACTTGTGCTGACTCTCCAATCGAAAGACATTAATAAAAAAGTACAAAATAAATGTTGTGACATCCAATTAAACGTATATTTAAACTCCTTAGATCTAGGACGTATATTTAAAAGGTAGATATTTTGTTTTAAAAAGTAACATCTTCATAACATGTTAAAACTTGAACAGCTGCAAAATTTTGATGGCACTCTGGCTTAACTGTGAAATGTCATTCATGAATAATATTTTTTAAATTTCCTAAGAATATCTAGTTACTAAATTTGGTAACCAAACAGGTGTTAACAAAAGGAAAAATCAAATCTGACCCAGAAGGCTCCAATATTAAGGTTTGAATTGGGATCAGTTCATTCCTTTCCCATGGGGTAACTTGTATAAATGTAATTCTATGGTTTCATAAAAGCAGGTCAAGTTTCTATCCCTGGGGGTCTTTTGGCAATTTGAAGCATGGAAACACTGTTCCTGGCTACAAGTTCAAATCTGCATGTAGCGTCAATGGCGTGAAGAAAAAAATCAGTGAACAGCAGACATATATTCATCCTTGATTATAATATACACTTGTCAGAGGGTTCTTAGAGGGTAAAAATGAAGGTGTCAGAGCTCCCAAGTCATAAAATATTTTGAAACCATTTATACTTACTTACACTTTTTCAAAATATGTGCAGACCAGATGATGCAAAAAGTAACGTGAAACACGTTTCTTTTTACTTAGGTAACTAAACGCAAAGATGAACTTCTTACCAAACGTCATTTTACATTTATTATGTACAATTGTTGTGGGGTTTTTTTTGATTCCACAAGATTTAGATGAGGCAGAAACTTTTGAGTAGTCCCTGTTTTATAAGCTTCTTTCTACTTAGCAAAAAAATGCATGCATGCTTGCACTTTTACCAATGACGTAATGGCTTCACAAATGCCATGGAATGATTGAGAAAGTAATTGATTTCAATTTAACTGGACCTCTACCAGGTGTTTTCAAAGACAATTACAGTCTACTGAAAGAAGTGGTAATACACATCTCCTTATGTAGACCTACAGATTAACCCTTTGACCTCATTCCTAACTCATCTCATTGATGGCAAAGCTTTTAGAAGAACAATCATTTTTTTTTTTAGGTTATGAAATTGTTTTCCTATCATTTATCCACCGATTTTAAAGGATATGCTTGCTCTAAAGTGCAAGCAGCAATGAAATAAACCAATCAAAGAAGTGGAGTAATGACATGAAACACGTTAAATGTCTTTCAACAATGTACAGATTTGAGTACCTAATAGTTTAATATCTATTCCATACAAATAAAATAATTTTCAGTAGATGTATTTTCCATAGAGAAATAAAAGTACATTTTAGTTATTATAAAAATAAAAGCCTAGGAAAATTAAGATAAGCTTTTAATCACTGTCCTAGTAACTAAGTAACATTGTATATTTTTAAATATTTAAGTATAAATTACTTCTCTCACCCTAAAATTAATTTTGAATATATTTTCTATTGTCATTCAGTAAAGCAGAATCTGTTTTTCATGTGTTATTTTATATTTCAATGAATCACAGAAAGCAAAATTAAAGCCAATTTTATTGGTAAATTGTTTGTCCTATAGCCCTTGTCTTACAAGCGTGTGTGTGTGTGTCTGTGTGTATACATACACACATGTACATATATGTAAAGGCTTTTCTAACAAAGATATTATAATTATTTAAGCATAAATACATAGACTACAAATGGGCTAAGGTTAATAAAAACAAAAATATCCATCACAAAAATCTCTAAAATAATGACAAATATTTTACACTTGTTGCACCCACGAGAACATCCATCCTAGTATAAAATGCGTGACTGGTAATATGACTATTAAAAGTGCTCCAAGTTATTCATTTAAAATCCAAAGGCACTATTAAACTAGAAACTGCCTAACTCAAGAAATAAGTATCATTTCCAAGAGTTAAACTAAAGAAAAAGTAGATATTTTAAACATAAAATAGAAATTACAATGTTGAGTATATCAGTATTTGAGCAGAGTTGTGATGGTTCAAAGATTTGTTATACTTTCAGTGATTTGCTTTGTTCCTACAAAAAATGTTTTTAAAATATGATTGTGAATAATATAGCCCATTTACTGTTGTATTAATAAAACTTCAGAATGATTTTAACAAAATACTTCATCTGCTAGATACGTGAATATAATAAAGCATTTCTTGATTAACATATTCTAGAGATTGATTCTCATTACTTTTCCTTGAGAAGTAACCAGTATCCTTTAAATTGAATTAGCAGATATTTCCTGCAAATGCTTCTATATGTTTCCAAAAAGTAATTCCCTTTCAACTAGCACTCTTTCTTTCCTAATGTATTTTGTTTGTCCTTGAAGAAAAGTATTTTTCCCCCCTCTTGTGACTGGAGGGTAATCTAATTACTTAGAAATATTTGATACCATATAAATCCAAAAGTAAGTTACGTTGTGACTTTTTAATACTTTGTTCACTTCTCCATTCATTTCTTCTAAGGAACGGAAAACATTTCTCAGTTCTTCAATGTTACTAACCAATCTATTTTGCTACCTATTTCAATATTTGCCTTGCAAAAATCATGCTGGAAAATCATATCCAAGTTTTTGTCAAACATATATAATACCTTCAAAATCCTCTGCAGCGTTATTATAAGTCTACGTATAGTTAAATTTATGTTCTTCAAATCATAGTAAATACTTTTGACTTCCTGCTAGAAACACACAGTGTGTTCCAGGTATTGTATTCATTTTATAATAATATGTTTTAGATGCTTTTTTTTAAAATCATTACTCTCAAATTTTTTTTAAAGCAACCAGGTATTCAGTGTGTTGCTGTGTTGTGGTTTTAGACACTTCGATATACCTACAAGAACAAAAATATAAGACTAATTAAATAATGACATAGTGAGTTTTCCAGTTTAGTAAGTTGTCTTTGACAAGTTCCACTCAAGTCACGTACATTTAATTGTGCAAAAGAATCCCAGCTTGATATCCTGGATCAACTCCAAGCCAATCTGAATCAGAAAGCAACAGAGGGCCACACCTTGAACAAAATTCAGTCATTGCCCGTTTCAATATCCAATTTAGAAAAATCTACATATGAATTTTTTTAATGGATAAATTAGAATCCTCTTCTCTTATAAAGTAAAGCCAAGTCAGAATACATTAAGAAATTTAAAATGCACCTGGTTCAAGATCCCTGATTTTGGATCAAGTGGCAATTTGGGTCATTCTCTATATGTGATTTGATATAAATGCATATATTTTTTAATTGGACATTTATCTGTTATTTTATTAAAATAATTTTAATTTCATAGTTAATTTCAAAAAAATACTCTTTCATTGACTGATTGCCTAATTGACTAATTTATACCAGATAGAAAATTCTGTTCATAGTCATTTGTACATTTAAATATAAAGTTAGTCATTAACTGTAATAGACTGACTCTTAAAAGATTGTCAGAAACCTTCTCAAAGTAAATAAGTGCATCAAAATAAAGTGATCTACCCAGTTAATCTAATAATAACTAATTACTACACCAAATATAAATATACTACCCTTGGTGTTCTTGTTTTCCAAAGAAATAATTTGGTAAGCTATCTACACTATTCTAACGAAGTCATTTCTGTGCTGTGACTTACACTAAAAAGCAAATATCAGCAATTAAAAGTTATTTTAGAAGACAGTTACGGTAGCAAAAGATTATTTTTGACTGGAAATACCTCTGACAGATTGAGAAGAAGGAGAGTAAAGGAATTTGACACGCTGCAGACTCACAGAGCTTCCGCTCTGCCTGAGAGATCCGTATCTGTGCTCATCAGAGCCTTTGATATTACACTTATCTAAGCCCATTAGGAGGGCTTTTCATTCAGGGTTTTCTTCATTAAAAAATAGATTATTGAACATACATAAAATGGAAAAGAGTCTCCTTAATGCAGTCTCAAACCCTGAAAATATATATATAAATGTATTTTAATGTATTCTTAGCTAGAATTTTTAAGCTGCAGCATCTAGACAAGAACATATATGTATGTGTGTGTGTGTGTGTGTGTGTGCATGCGCGTGCATGTGTGTGTGTATAACTGACCAATCATATTGCAGTAACTCAGCAGTTAAGAGAATCGCACTTGCCGGTACATGCTAAGGTCATTCTATTCTTATACCAGCTCAAATATGAAATGATAATACTTTATTTTAATTACATATTTAAATGTCCAAATAGTTAATATCCATTTTTTACATTTCCTGTCATTTTAAAGGTACATAACTTGATGTGACTTTTTATTTCTGGTGAAGAGTTTGGAAATGAAATCCTTGAAAGACAAAATTCAGGCAAAGTTTAACTTTTTTAGAGAACCGAGTAACAAAAAACCTTAAAATAGGAATGTTTAGTGAAATCTGGCAGACTCACCTGAACCTATTTAAAAGGCATACTTCAAACTATTTTCTTCAGACAAAGATTCAAAGGGAGACAGTTTTCAACCTGTGAGAGTTTCATTGCTTATTATATTTTGCAATACATGTGTTCTATGTTGCTAATACAATGCAATTTAAACGATTATTTTACTTAATTAACAAAAGCAATTGTATGAAACAATTTAGTTAAATAACTTGGAAAGATAATACTAATTGATAGTCAAAGTACAAATTGTTTCTAAAATAGCAACTACCTGCTTGCACTTTAAGCTAATTTACAAATGCTACTTACATTCCAAAAACAAAACATCAAATGAAAAACAATAAAGCATATTATGTTTTTGTATGCTGGTGAATCACACATGGTAAATCACCAAAGAGGAGACTGATTTATGCTCAAATCCAGCCAAGACTTTAATCAATATTGGGTGTCACTTCTCAGGAGGTTGGAGAAGGTAGTGAGGCAAAAAGAGAGTGGCTAATACTGGTCTCAGTAATTTATATGCTATTTCCGTGAAACGTAGCAGATTAAACAAAAAATCAGAGCAGATTTAGTCTAAGAAAAAGAAGGTTTAAAAATTCTGTATTAAACGCAGATACCAAAAATTTATGTCAGGGAACTCTGAAAATAAAAATTAACCTGTCTTGTAGCTTATTCTACGTAATATTTGAAGCTTCACAAAATAAAATGTCATCTGTGCAAATCAAATTGTCTCTCAGAGCATTAACTAATAATCTGTGGAGTTCAGAAAGTAAACCATCTTCATAACTATGTGAACTTTTAACAATAATGACTGATATTATTGGAGACTAACTCCAAGAAAAACAAGAAGTTTGAAAGATATCTAAATAACTCAGGAATTTATATTTTGCACTATAATTTGATTGAACAAGGTAAATCCTACGTGAGAACAGTTTTCAATTTTATTTATATATTACTTATTAAACTATAATTTGCTAACATTTTTAAAGTATACAGATATTGGTGATGAAACTAAACTTCAGTTTTCATATTTTAGGCCTTAGTCTTCTAATTATGCCTTATTCTTTTTGAAGTGTTATAAAACGAAACATTAGGCTTTATAGGAGCCATTAATCACCTGTAAAACGAAAATTTCAAAAGCATAGTCTTTCTTCATTTGAAGTAATTTTTGAATTTCTCTGTGCCAAGCGTCCCAATTATCTGTTAGAAGTGAATCTGTATTTGTGCTGAAACTTTCTGTATCAATGCATAAGTGCACAAGTCCGTGCTATTGAAAAGCATGCAACGGGGCAAATGTTAAATATAGACTGCTTCAGTTTTTGCCATCTTTATTGAAACTCCTGGCAAAAAAAATAAAGCCAAGAATTAGAAAACATTTTATACTTCTTATACTAAAATTGCATTCGTATATTACCACTGACCAAAAAAGACTTGGAAAGTCTTTCAATTTGCTGTCCATAGATGGTATTGGCTTCCAAGAAAAAAGAATACTGTTTGTGAATATATGTGTGTATATATATATATATATATATATATATAATGTCTGATAAAACTGGAATCTATTCAAGTTAAAAAAGCTACAAATCTAGGGCCACATAGGGCCCAAATCACAATCTTGTTTGAAAGATCCTGAGACAAAATCATCTTCTGGCGAGACTCAGAAAATAAGCATTTTAGATAACAAAATAGAACAGTCACTTTTTATTACCTGAATTCATGGAAAATTGAATCCCAACCCAAATCCACAAACAAGCAACTGACTCATACAGAGGCTTAACCATGTACATAATTACTTTTCTTTTTTTATTGTTGTTTAATGGTTACCAGTTAATTAAGTGACCTCTGTTGCAACAGCCAAGTTCATGCAACTAATGTTTAGTTTAAAAATAATAATTGGAGGAAGCTGATCAAGGTCAGACTTTGTCCTTCGACAACTTTTAAATATATTTCCTTACATTTTCTTTCATGTTTTGAGACCCTTACTTTCCGCTTTACTATCAAGCAGGTGATAGTCTCTATTTCATCTCCTTGTGGTAATGACAGATGGCTTCAACATTTATTCTAGTTTTCATAGATAGCATACTGATGCAATAGCCCCAAGCAAATTAAATCCACTCTAAGGTTTGTTACTAACTGACTGAGCCACTTTGAGCAAGTTTATGAACCTTCTTTTCTTTAACATCATTTTGGTTCTTCAGATTCCCTGGTATCTAAATGCTATTAAGAAACATAATTAGATATATGCTCTGTAAAAATCTGAGAGTGCTAAGATTTGATGCTTCTTGTACAGTGTGTCTATGCTATTTTACACAGTTTGCCTTTTTGCACAGTTTCTCTTATCCTCTGTATAAATTATTCCTTTACATAGTCTCTTAAGTAGCCAGAGGAGAAAGACACCAGAATGAAAGAAATCAATATATCTAGGTGAATGAAAAAGGATCTTGATGGCAAAGGCATAAACTGGACTTGAATGAAAAAGTAATTTTAGTTTTGTAAAATCAAGATGCAAAATATTTTAGGTATTGCCTTCAAAGGTAAGAAATAAGACAATAACACTTGCAATTATCATTAAAGATAATAATGCATTACAATGCAAACAGTATATTTTGGTGAAAGGGAGTTCAATCGTAAGTTTTCTGTTTTTGTAGTCAGTGGCAGAGTTAGGAAAACCTAGGTGGACATCTGCAACTACACATCTTCTAAGGTTAATGCCTCAAGTATTTGCATGTATTTAGGTTTGAGCAAGTCGTTGACAGAAGATCAAAATGCAAGAAACTTACCACGTTTAACTTAAAAATAACCTGAAATAGAGTTTTAGAAGAACACTTTTAATTGTAAAGTATTAAGATCAGGTGATTGAAATGCAATTAGCGTATGGATGAGATATTTTTGCAAGGATAAACAGTTCTACTGGATTTAACTTATCTTGGCTCTGAAAGTTTAAACTTCAGAGCTGTTGTTAACCTCGGGGAAAAAAAAGATTAAAAAATTTTTGCTAAGAACTTTAAGAATATTCTCGCTCCATATGGCAAGGACTTCAATTCCAAAGTCTAAGCAAAAATTTCAGGGAAAAGAAATCAAGGGAATAATTGTAAGAGATGTAACACTCCTACTTTACATTGATTATACCGTTGCAGTCATTTTAGGAAGTTTTCTCTAGCAATTTTTTGTGCGTTAGGTGAAATAGCCATTAATCACCTAGTACAACGTATGCTGTTAAGAAACACACAAAGAGGATTCAAGAGCCCAGTGGTTTGATTACTAAAGAAAAAAACAGTAGCGCTTCACCAATTTACTGGATGGGTAGACAATTTTATAATAACATATCTGAACTGGCTTCAAATTTCACTAGCGTTCTTTATAACAACTCCATAACAATTTTCTGCCCTGATTCGGATAGTTTAGTAATAGATTTTTTGGCAAATATTTTATCTTCCGTACATCCAGGTACTCTGATTATCTCCATAAATGACGTTTACTGATCAAGATCCCCCCTCAGTCTTTACTGCCACCTGTCCATACTCTTGGGCACGCGCGCGCGCGCGCACACACGCGCGCGTTCTCGATATTCACCCCAAAATAGTAGAGATGAAGGTTCAAACCCAGACACACACCCATGCCTCCATACAAAGAATGCCAAATAAACACGGGAAAGAGTTTCTGGCTAGGTCAGGAAAGGACATTTGCTGAGTTGGAGTTTGAGTCTTTTTTCGTTAGACAGCATTTCAGGGTCACTAGTCAGGAGTCTTCTTTCAAGGAAGAAATGGCTAGGGGCTTTTTCACCCCGGCTTCCTTCTGGTCTCATCCTCCTCTTAGCTTCCTACCGCAGTTGCCCTAGCTCTACTAGAGCACCCACCCTAAAAGAGTAAAGCTCAGTTCCTTCTCCCGGTCTTTAAACTTATTTGGAGGTTTACCGAAGCCTCCGCGCAAATTTTGCGCGCAGTTCCCACGCGCCCGCTTCTCGTCTCCAACTTTCCCTCCTTGCTTTCTCCCAGCATCTCTGAACTTTTCCCTCTCCGGAGAACGGTGGGGACAAGGTGGAACTATGAAAGCGGGTGGACTGATCATTTCTACCCCGAAACTGACAAGTTACCCCACTCCCGCCCCCTCTCGGTCGATCCTCCCCCAGTGAGCGTTCATTAGCATAAAACTGGTCTGGCCGGGCTCCCGGTCCCGCGGCCTCCAGGGTTCGCGCGCTTTGCGGGGCTGGGGAAGCCACGGCACCGGGTATTCAGGTCCGCAGAGCATCCCAGTGCAAAGCCTGCACCTGCTTATTGCGTGAGCTACTAACCTTGAAAAAAAAGAAAGAAAGGAAGAAGAGAAAAGAAAGAAAGAAAAGAAAAAACAACAGTTTGGAGAGAGCGAGCGAGCAGCGAGCTGTGGTCTTCCTTCCCCATCTTTCCAGTTCAGCTTCCAAGAGTCAGGCACGCGGTCACCTCCCCGTACAGAAGGAAACCTGCTGGTCCCCTCACATCTGCCCTGGGGCAAATGTACCCTTTTATCTCCCTTGCACACGCACACGCTCACACGCGGACACAAGCACACATGCGCGCACACACAGACCCCTCCCCTCGGCGGGCTTTCTCTCGCGGCTTCGGGACTGAACTGGCTGCGGGTCCCCCGAGATTGCCCCAGGCCTCTCAGTCTCCGAGGTCGTCCCCCTCCCGACCTCCAAGTGGCCCACTCCCTAGGCTTCCTCCCGGGCCCCTCACCCGGAGCGCGTCTTCGCGCTCCCCGAACCTTGCCGGGCAGGGTCACGACCTCTCCCGCCCCCGGGACGCTGCTCGGCGCCGCAGACCAGCCCCGCCCGGGCCCCGCGGCTTGCGGTGGAACCCGGGTCCGAGGGAGCGCACACGAGGTCAGTGGCGCTGAGAGGGGTCCCCAGACCAGGGCGCGGCCCAGGCGGGGACTGGGGCTCCTGTTACGGCACCATCCTGCTCCTTCCCTCCCCCTCCGCCCCGGGGCTTGGGGTTCCCGCGTCCCGCAGCTGCCAAGCCCCGGCACCCAGGAGGGCAAGGGGCGGATCGGGCCGGAAGAGCGGGATCTGAGCAGGGTGAGGTGCCAACTTCTCAGACGGCCGAGAGCGGCTGGATTGCTCCGAGGAAAGGGAGGAGAGGGCCGCGCTCACCGGGGCGCGCGGCTCGCGGGCGCGCTGAGCCAGCGGCGCTGGGAAGGGAGTGAGGAAAGGGCAAGGAGGCGGTTGGGGAGGGACCCAGGGTGGCGGAGGCTGCCCCCCGCTCTTTACCTTGCGTTGGTGCAGTCATTGTAGAGGGTCTCGAAGTCCTTCCTGGAGATGAGTTTGCAGCGGTTCACTCCGGGCTGGATGGCGCCCAGTCCCCTCAGGATGCGAACCTGTTCCACATTGCACACTACCGGCGTGATCTCCAGCCGCTTCAGCTTGGTGTAGACCGTGTGCAAGCCCCCCACCAAGTGCTTCAGGAACAGGTCGAAAGCCTGGGGCAGGCAGATCAGCTCGCAGCCCTCCACCGTGAAGGAAGCCACTTTGGCCCCCCTCAGATCCACCATTTTGCACTCATTATTCTGGGGGGTGTTTTCCACTGGGGACGGGGTCGAGTACACGGGTTTCCCGGGGAGGGGGCCGCAGCTGCTGCTGCTACTGCTACTGCTGCTGCTACTGCTGCTGCTGCTGCTGCTACTGCTGCTGCTGCTGCTGCTGCTGCCGGTGCTCGCGTTGATGGGGGTGCTGGAGGCGCCGCCGCCGCCAGCGCTAATGCTGCCGCCGCCGCCGCTGCCGCCGCCGCCGCCGCTCGCGGTCACCAGGCTGGGGTTGCAGTTGCTGCCGCCGCCGCCGCCGCCGCCGCCGCCGCCACCGCCGCCTCCGTTGCCCGCGCTGCCGCCGCCGCCTCCGCTGCCGCCGCCGCCGGTGGAGGTGACTGTGGCCGCCACCGCCGCCGCCGCCGAAGCGATGGGCTCCGGCCGGAACAGAGTTGGCCCTGAGGACGCTGGGGGCCCGATGGACGGAGCCGGAGACGAGGTCGCCGAGGAGGTGGAGGTGGTGGTGCCGGAGGAGGAAGCAGACGTGGAGATCGGGGGTTGAGGGGGGACCAGCTGGGCCGGAGGGATCAAAGCCGCCGGCACTGCCATGGTCACATATAAGGGGAAACAGAAGGAGGAGAAGAGAGGGGAAAAGTTGCCACACACCCCGGGGAGGGGAAGGGGGAAAAAAGAGGGAGAAAGAGCTAGGGGACAACAACAACGACAACTCCAGGAGAGAACGAGAAGAAGAAAGGCAGAGAAGGAGGAAAAAGGAGATGAGGGTATGAAAGAGAGAGCGCAGGAGGGGCGAGCGCGAGAGGCGCTCTGGAGAGAAACGCACAAAAGTGTCCCGCAAGTCGAAATGCGAGTCCTCTCCGGGGGCTGGGATCGGGGGCTGGTTTGGGGGGGGGGGGGGGGCGGGGGCGGGGAGGGTCTGCTGTTGTTGTGTGGGTCCTGCTCTAGCACAAAGTTAAGGATGAAGGTGAAAAGGAGGAGGTTTGAAGGACTTGGGTTCTCCCTGGCAAGTACATTGATCAAAGATTGAGAGGGGAATGACAGAGAGAAAATGAGCTGAAAAGTGCAGGCTGCCGGCTGGACGAGTTGTTGTTGTCACACGGTGCAGAGGGGAGGAGCTCCGGAAACTTGAAATACCCTTTGAAGCCGCAAAAACCTCACTCACTAGTATTAACCCAAATTATCCAACCAGGAACTCGGAGCAGAGACTCCGAGAGCGCGAGACAGAGGAAAAGCGAGTGAGCAAGAAAAAGAGGAGGGGTGGGGGAGGTTAGGGAAAGAAACTATGGGAGGGACGGAGAGGAAAAGCGGGGACGCAGAAGTGGCGATCGGGAAAGGAGAGGGAGATCAATTTCTCTTCTCCTACCGTTAGATTGCGTGTCTAATAATTCCATTTCGTCCGCGACGACTCGTAATTTTTTTGCCAAAACCTTCTAAGCAATCGCCTGCCAACTTAAAGAGGAGCCAGAGCGCTCCGAGATCTCTTTCAAGGATTTAGGATATATTTCCGTTCGTTTTTGCAATGAGATATAAATGAAAACACATCCCCTCACTTCGTGATTATTAAGAGAGTATTTTGAGGAAAATTTACATGTAAGCAAAGCGTGTGTTTTATGCATCTCATTGTTTTTATCTCCCTATTAAATTATTTATTTGTATAAAGATACTGAAAATTCCAGGACAGTTTTCAAGTTGTGGGGGAAAAGTCAGTTTGAAGTCGCTTAGGAATAATGGAATGCTCTGTATTCAGTTCCTTATTTCCTCATAGATTGTGGAAAGAAAGAATTGCCTGCCCTGATGTGGATTGCTCAGAATAACTTCACTTTTGCCCCAAAGGCAGGTCAGAAACGCCTATTATACCAACAGACTTCGAAGAGATCAGGTACCCTTGAAGATTTAGAAAGTGGAAAACAAGAAAACACTGATTTTTCTTACTGAAAACTCTATAATTAATTCACCTGTCTTGCACAGCAACCAACTATCCTCACGTCCTTTGAGACCCAAGGCTAGTTGCTAATGTGTTACATGAATAACAATATTTTTTTCCTATTTGAAAAGTATCAGTATTTTGGGCAAGTTCTTTTCTGTTTGTCGGTGAAAATGTGTTTTGCAAATAATTGAAAGAAGAAAAACAAAGTTCACTAGCTGCCTTGTAAAGGCAGACAGGGCGACTCTGCTTAAAAACCACGTCAGGCTGAGTTTAGACTGCCTCTCTTCCTCTTTGCTTCCCTCTCTCCTTTTCTTCCCTTTTCTAACTTGTTGCATGGAGGTATTTATTCAAGGATTTTTGACCAATATATGATTTGAATATAGATCAAGTCTGTTCTCTGTTTATATCTTCAGGAATCTTAAATAGTTAGGCTTTAAACCTGTCTACACATGTTCATTAACTTCACTAGAGAGAAACAATGCTTTAGCACTTGACAGATTTCAAAAATAAACTATTAACGTTGGGTTCACTGTCTTGAGAAATTTCATAATGAAGTTTCTGGGATTTGATGTTGAAATTATTATCATATTCTCTTTATTATTTTAATTCTTTAGACTTTTTGGAGTTTGGTGTCAAAAGGGGTAGGGAATATCTACAGAGAAATATGACATTGTTGAGTAATTTGTGTAAGTTTCTGCTAAACTTTTTGGGACACAAGTTATATCAGGAGGTTTCAAAATTCAGAAATTTGAATCCAAAAAATTGATTGTTGCTAAAAAGTAGGTAAACTTCTACAAACATAGCTAAAGTTTACACAGTTGTTTGGCCTAGTTACCCAATGTATTTTAATATATTCAGAAGTAATTTATATTAACCTTTCGTTCCTCATATCTGTCCAAAATTAAAATTAGCGATTTGATATATATTACATACATCAAAATACTTCTTTAAGTGTTTACACATGTTCTGGAAGATATTACCTTTTTGAAAAATGCCAGATTACTATGTTAATGAGCAAAGGAGAGGAAGAAGATGATTAAGCCCTGAAAAACTAATTTTATTTTGGAATTGCATGCAAAACTTTAATAAATTCCAATAGTCTTTAAAACGCTAAACTACGGTTTCTTCATTTTAATTTCTAGACCCCCAAATGAATAAAATTGGATTTAAATGCTGAAAATCGGCCCTTAGCATTCTCATCTCTCACATTTCCTTAAACTGTCACTCACCCAATACCTGCCACATTCGGAAGCCACAGACAAGAAGTAATGATAGCTGACTAAGCCATAATCCCAACCTACTTCGAAGCAAACTCCAAATTTTCTGCTGGGAAACCTGTGCCTCCCAGCACACGCGCTCCATTCAAAAGCAGGGCTTGGGGTGTCTGCCCCCACCTGAATGGGAGCTTCTTCCCCGCTTAACCCCCCTCCTCAGGTCTCTAAACCGTTTCTAGGAACTACCACTTACCCCCTTGATCAAACAATAGGATGAGAAAAAGCATCTAATGCAAATTAAAATCTGTAAGAAAGCAAAGTCTCAAAAAATTTTGATTTCTTTCTCTCCTCCTTTTTTTCTTTTTTGAGAAATGTTACCAATGATTAAGGCAAACAGTCTTTAACAACAACAGATAAATCAACTCTAGCGACATTTCAAATTTTCACTCTTTCCATTGCATCTTTAGCTTTCAAAGCTTTTGTCTTATTTGTTTATTGTTTTTACATTTCTGATTGTTTCAGATCCTCTCCCTCCACCTCATCTTCTCCAACCTGCACTCAATTTGCATAAGCAAAACTCAAAGTACTGTAACTGATATTAGAAAATTCTCCCTGTGTTTTGTGAAGACGTATTGTGCTGAAATCAATAAGACTGTTTAAAATTCAAAGACCTGCAAATCGTTCTGTTTGTCCTTTGATAGGGCCTGTGCTGATTAAAATGCTACCAAGAAAGCTTAATTGCTGCACTAATTAAGAAGTCTTTAATTTCTTTCCTAGGATATCGTTTGAAGCTGAGCTTGTACCAGTTCAGGGAAGGTATTTTCTTCCCTCCCTCTGCCCCCTCCTGGCCCCTCCCCTCCCCTCCCCCTTCCTCCGTGCCCCCGACGATATTCCTATGAATGGGAACTAATAGAGAGCGTGGTCTCAGATCTCACCGTCTATTAACAAAAATCGGCCCAGGATACAGAGTTCAGTGCAGTATGAAATGCAGCTTTGAGAAGAGCTGTAAGGTTGCAGGAGACAGTAAGAAAATACAGAGTAGCTGTTGCAGCAAAAGTCCCGGTGAATACCTGGATGACAACAGGCACTTTAGCCCGATGATGAGGGCATCCTGTTTGGTTAAAAGGGGCAGTGACAAGGAAATGCTTTTATTGAAACAGAGAAACATAAAAAACATGCTTTCAAAACCTGTGGTTTAAAAAAGAAGAATAGATCTGTAGAAAGGTGGACTTATAGTTGGGATTTGGTAAGTATCCTTTTATTTTATGAGTCTAAAAACATGAATTCTATGGGGATTTACTTTTGACCCTTTTTATAACCCAGGGAAGCATAGCACTGTATTACATCCATTCCATCCTCATCTATTGACCTATTTTATTCACTGATTTCTCAAGTGGGGAAACTGACTAAATGATTTCACAAAGCTTTCTCTGTAATCAATAGTCATTTTTTAGCTTTATTCATGCTGCATTATAATTCTGGTAAATGAGTGCAAAGTAGAAGATTGTAAGAAAGATACAAATATTGACAAAGCCAGGATAAGTCATGTCTTTAAATCTTCAGAGTTTCAATATAGCCATTGATAACAGTTATTTGAAAGAAAGATTTAAAATGCATATTTCATAGAGTATAAAAAACTAAAATGATTGAGTAACTTAAAGGTAGTACATATTGGAATGTGTTTCTTGAATATCTCGAAATTTCCTGAACGCTTTGAGTATTCTCTTTTTATAGCATCACTAAGTGAAACAGAAACAATTTGGGCAGATGCAGAAAGGGCAACAAGAAAAGATTCATTACAATTTTATTCTTTTAATTTTTTCCCAAGTTCTCTTAGAAGCATGCACAGAAAAATACAGATGTATACTTCAGATCTATGCTGAATTCCTTTCAGTGACAGGACAAGGAGATAACATGCTTAATAGATTCAAAGGGAGATTTACCATTCCGAGCACGACGTCACTCTAATTATGTTTACTCTAATTGAAAGCAAGGTTTTTTGGAATCTGAAATTACTTTCAGAATTTTTTTTTAAATAATGCAAGTGGATCAAATGTTGATCACAAGCATTTCAATCTTTCAAAATGTATTGGAAAATTAAATGAAAAGTAGAGTTTGGTACAAACAATGCCCCAGGGCAAAAAACAACTAACACTAGATTTTCCAGTCCAGCCATAACACAAATCAATTTGAGCACACTTCTATGGCCAGACTGCCAGATTGTTATGACTGCTAATTTACTCAATCAAAGAGTGCATTAGCACACCCGGCACAAATAGCTTTAACAACAGAGTGCACTTCTGAACAATTCTAAGATAGATCACAACGGAGAAGTAAAGGGGAAGGACATTTTTACATCTGCATATTTACTAATGGACCTGTTTCCTTAATAGAAAAAAAAAAAACTGAGATGAACTTCAGGCAGAGGTTTATTAAAGACCTATCCGAGTTTGGCAAATCTAGAAAGATATCAGGGTACCAGGAGTTCACTGACTTTGTTAAACATTTCTCAGGAGAGAGTCCAAAATTGATGTTTGCACTTCAGTAGTAAATCATTGAAGATGGAGAAATTATGCCAAGTAACTCTCTCAAGCCTTTTTAACTCAGACACATGGTCTCACCAATCAGCTCAGCAGATAAACCTCGACTGCCTTAAGCAAAGACTTCTCTACTTTTACACATTCCGTCTCTGACCTCCCCACTTAGGGTTCCAACTTCTGACTTTTAGTGACTCGCACTTCCACAGTCTCCCTCTCTTTTCCAGTCCCCTGCCTCTCCTGCAGCACAAGGAATAAGACTTTTATCTCACTGATACATTCTCTAATCAGGCGCAGAGAGCTTGGTGATAAATTATCCAAAGGATAGAAGGTAGGGAGCTGAAGGTGAACACACTGTAACTTGAAGCACTCTAACTTTATATTACAAACTTCCATTCTTAACAAAGAAGTGGTTAAAATGGTTATAAACAACTCTGACTTGTTTTACAGCATGGAAGTGTGTGCACTATATATATGCTTACTGAACACATCCAGTAATTTTCTGTTCACATTCGTGTTTACATAGATCTCAGAGACAAATGGCACAATTTGGCACCACTGTTCCTCCCTCCCTCTCTTCTATCCTCACTTCCTTTTCTCCTGGTTCAGAATGAAGGTAACCTGTGGCTGAAAATACTTTGCTTGTTATGGAGCATATTTTAAGAAATCTCTAAACCTCTGTCAGGGGAGGGAGGATAGTAGCAAAGAGAAGAATAGTTACAAAGAAAGAAATTATCGTGGAATTGTTTTTCTGACCCCAAGCTATATCATTTCCATGAGAAGCAGTCAATTCTCCCCGATAATTTAGTTATACTTACCCATCAGTACTTACTTCCAGTGTAAGTAGCCTAATTCCATCTGTGGGCTGGTACTGAGAGTTGCACAGCCAAATATTCGATAAAAAAACAAACACAGTGAGATCATTTTAAAGTTGGAATGTAAAAGGAAGCAGCAACAAGAATAATATAAATTGAGATTAACTCCCTTCATCTCTTAAATTGGGCCATTGTGAGAGGAATGGCAGACCAGATTGAAATAAGGTCAAAAAGTCAGGCAGGTATTTAAATCCCTAGTTTTCTAGTAAATATTCTACCTTTGATTGTACATTTTCATATGTGGCATTTTCTAATTCTCATGCTACTTTCTCTTTAAATAACCAAAATCTCATTTTACTCTAAAGAAAACCTGTATTAAAACATATGAATTGCTAAGAGATACATAGTTGGGCATGGGGGTTGGGAGAAGTCCTATGTAGTATAAACACATATTTACTATTGAAACATAAATTAGCGTATAATTTTGTAATGTTAGGAGAAATGTGTTAAACTATAAAAGCTCCTATTGATTCACTGTCTGCTTTGTTGTTGTTGTTTTAACTTATTATCTTGGTCCTTTTTCTTTCTCTTTGCTTTATTAAATAAAAGAAGAGGTCATTGTCCAGCAAATAGCCTATAAAAATTGTTCTATTTGAAGTCAGAAATTTCAAGGATTGTTAGAAAAGACTAAACTGTTTATTTATTTATTGCCCTTCAGAACAAAGAGATTTTTTTAAAAGTTGAAAGAATAACAATTGCCACCTTCCAGCCTGAGATCTTGTATGTCAAGTTTCAGCCCAGAGCAAATTTTTACAACAAGTTATAAACCCCCTGTAACAGAGGGTTTATTATAATGGAAGTGCTGACACAACCTTAACTATAGCGTTGTAAACGGCTATGCTATAATATCCATTAAGCAGAAAGAAAAATAAGCTGGCTGATCAATAATTTATACAAAGAGTACCAACTGCAGACATAATAACTGTAATGTTTGCAAAGCAATCTCTCTGCTCTCCAGGCTTAACAGTAAACGCAAACTAGCAACGCTGTTAATTTCCAACTCCTACAGATAAGAATACAAACAAATTACTTAAAATTATATTTTGCTCAACATTTAGCATGCCTCGATGGGATAAAATAAAATTTAATTATGATGCAACTTGTGCCGGATGCAAAGCTGTTTTGTTTTCCAGCACATTTTATTATGAAAGGACATTCATTTGGAACATCAATTATGGGGAAATAGTATGTTTCACTGAGTTGACTTGGGTCAGACAGGCTCTTCTAAGAGTTATTCAGACATGGAAACAGATTGACACTGTTTAACTTCAAAGAAAGTTACAGGGTTTTACAGAGCCACAACCTGAAATACAATACTGCAGGCTCTGATCCGAGTCAACTGTCAGTAAAAACACACCTTGTCGTTAGAGTTCATGGGAAAAAAGACATTGGTTTGGAAAATGTGGCCATCATTAACATCTAGTGAATCTTGGAGAGCTCAATCAATGATAAGCCTCATTTGCATGGAAGCAAGATGTGTCGTTTCTACCTAGTAAATATAGATCATAAAATGTGAGCATTATTTTCTTTTCTGGAAAATTTTGAAAAAGGTATTTTCGTAGACGTCCACAATTATTACTGCTTTGTTTTCTATAGTGTCCACATATGTGGAGGATGCTATTGTGATATTTTTGTTCCTGTTGACGGCTTTTGAAGCAAGAAAAGAAGATTTGAGAGGAGTAAAAGAAGGAAATAGGAGAACTGAAGGATCTCAAATTGCCCACTCTGTATATACTTGAGGTTGAACCAGATTGTACATTTCTGAGGTTCACATCTCCATCAGTCTTTTTGTCTGTTCATTTCCTGAGGGGGTGTGGAACCCAGCAGAACGAAGAGACTTTGCTATCAGAGTTGTAAAATGGTGTATTACCCTGTGAGCAATTGCACTTGGAAAGGAACCAGTAATTTATATGAGAAGTGTTTAAGATTGCCTGCTCACCCAGTGATCCATGCCAGGTCAGTTCCAGTAATGCCAGAAAACAAAAGGAGGTGCACATCCCTGGGAAAGGGACACCTTATACGCCTTAAGAGCTTGTGAAGGGAAGCACTAAAATGCCATTTTCTCAAATGAACTGGTCATTACCATTTAAAATCCTGAGGGCCGTGGAACTGGGGAGGAGAGAAAGAATTTTTCTTTTGATTTAACAGGCCTCTGAAGTACTAGTTTTAAGGGGGAGGTGTTTTGTTGTGATTGTTTCAGCCCTACGCTTCAGCAAAGGTTACATCTTGAAACAAAAGTGCGGTTTTTAACAATGAAATGGAAAAGGTTGAACACCATGGCTCTGAGAATGTACTTGGCCCATTTTAAACTTAGAAATTGACTGTTTTAAAAATGACCAGTACAAATAGTAACACAACTGTCTATTAATAATATCTATGCCAGGTTCTAAGTTGTTGTTAATTTTTTACTTGAACAGATTTTGCCAGACCAACCCCTCACGCCTCCAGTTTTCAAGAGAGGACTGTGAGATACTGGCAGGGTGTTACATTAGAAATCACTTTCTGGGCCAGCCCTGGTGGCCTAGTGGTTAAGTTCAGCATGCTCCATTTCAGCGGCTGGGGTTCGTTCCCAGGCATGGACCTATACCCCTCCTCTGTCAGTGGCCATGCTGTAGCAGTGGCTCACATACCAAAAGAGGAAGACTGGCAGCAGATGTTAGCTCAGGGCGAATCTTCCTCAGCAAAAATAAAAAATAAAAAAAAAAATCACATTCTTCATAGCGCTTTTTATTGTTGATCAAGTTAATCAACGTACAGGCTCTGAGTATACAGGCACTTGGGGAGAGTTTGCACTGTTGCCATCCTCAGGCATGTGCCTTCCTCATATGCCATACAGTCATTTTAGTTTTTTAATCAGAGTTCAGTTCATGCACATGTCCAGCATATCTTCACTTGTATGTTTAGAGAAGAAACTAAGAAAGGGACAGTTTCCTATATGTCAGGATTTTTGATTTACTGATTGGCTGAAGATTCAGCACATCCAGGAATCTTTGCTGATTTATCCCTATGTGTGGTAATAACTTTCACCATGCATTCCAATGGGTGAGGTAATTGTCTTATGCTTTTCTACTTGTTGATATGGTTCTCTTCAGGTGGTCTCAAGTAATTTCTACTCCTTTTGGATAGCTAGTATAATGCCTAACACTTGCTGGGTGCTCAATAAATGTCAGCTGGGTAATTAAAATTGCTTTTATGTTATGCCATCCATTCCCTTCGTCCCCAAATTGTGTAAACTGCTCATTCTCCAAGTCATGTGTTGTTTGATTCAGACCAGGATATTAAAGACTAACAAAATTTTACATATGCTCATTTCTGTTGTAATGTACTGCTAATTTAGGAAAACTCTCAAGGCAAAAATCCAGAGATGCTAGTAAATTGGGTTTCAAAGAGCTGGAAAAGAGAATCATAGACCCATAACAAAAGCTCACATCTGACACTGGTACAGAAAGAATCTTCTTAGTCGTCCAAGGAGCCACTGGGGAGGGTTGAGTCTTCACCAAGACTGAAAATATGTGAGGCTGTACTCTGAAGTGCTGCTACAGATGATGAGGACAGGTAGGTTTGTTTGTGAAATTCTACCTACCAAATGTGAGTAAGAAGGAGGCATGTGCAACAATTTGTACAGTCTTTACTTTAACCACCATCACTTTAATGGACATAACATTCTCTGTTATACAAAGCATACTTTTTGTGTGTGTACTGACAGTATACTCGTTGCTGAGGATGTAGAGAAGAAAAAGATACTCATCCTGATCAGACTTTCATATACATTCTCTCAGTTGAGTCTTACTGCCTTAACTTCATTGAAATTGTGTGTTAGGGGAGCCTAGAAGATTATTTAATCCTAGGACTGCAGATCTCATCCTGCCATTTCCCTATCCGATGAGGATGCCAGACATCACAAATTGTTCTCAGATCCTTCCCTGAGAGCTCAGAGACAATCTCAGAGACATTCCCAGCATGGAAGTGTAGGCACCCTTTCACTACCAGCCCATTTGATTCATCCTTATATATCATCCTTTATCTTGCAAAAGAGGAAACTGACAATTAGCAAAATATGAAGACTTCCCCTTATACTCACAGCTAGTTGAGGCTTAAGCCAGGTATTAAACTCAAGTCCTCACTGAATTTTTTCCCCCAACTATCCTTGAAGGAGACCTTTTTGAGGTGAGCAGGGGAATTTTTTTCATTTCATATGTAAAGGAACTATAAAAATAATAGACTGGCACAGGTGGATCTAGATTCATGGTTCTCTGCCTTTTTCTACCACTGTATAATGAATTTCCATAAGCTCTAACAGAGCTACTGATGTGTTCTCCGTGGCTGCTTAGATGTTTGCGCTCATGTGCTACAATGCAGCATGATGAGCATGGAGAGTCTTGAAAAAGAGTTGAGGAAATACTGTTATTTCAAGGGCAAGATTTTGAGATCCTGAGAAATACTGAACCAGTACGTGATATCAAAACTTAGTCAAACTGCAAAAACCCCTGGGGCTCCTTGACTTTTGTGACTATCTCTGGTTTCCTTTGGTTAAAAAATGAGAGCATCCACCAGTAAAAGTCACCTGTTGAAGTCCTTTGCAAACTCTGGCATTAAACCAGCAGTTGACTGTGTAAACACATTACTTTTCCGTAGTCTCTTACCAGCTTTAGTTTGCTTTTCCATAGGGTACTATTCAGCCTCTTTCTCCTATCCTTTTTCATCCTGATTTCAAGAAAGCTCACTTTCTATTTCTTTTCCAAGAGATGATTCGGGAATCACTCACAGCTATTCCCAACAGAGCCATAGCATGCCCTCCTGCTGCCCCATTTAAATAGTCTGAACTGTGTGGCTTTTTCATTTACTCTCCCTTTAGATGGAAGCTGCAAAGTAGAGAAGGCTTGAATGGCCTGTGTCTTCAAAGAAGCGCCTTGAGCTCTGGAATGCAACAAAGTGGGAGAGACCACTGAGCACTAGGAAATGTCAACAATGAGAGGGAGACGCCTGGGCAGGTGGATTGGGGCCTTACTCTAGGCATTTTCTAGGACAAGGCAATCAACTCAGCTGAACAAGAAAATGGGTATTTTTCCCACAGAAACTAATTTAGCTGATTTTGAAACACATTGATAACAGCATGTGCATAAATTTCAGTACATGCTTACCAGGTGGTTCTATGTTATATTTTTATGTAAGTGATTTGATTGACAAATTGATGATAGTTATTACTAAAGAAGAATTAAAATGTGCAATAGTCTGAACATTTTGATCCTAATAGGAGACTTTAGTACTTGACTGAATAAAGCTTAAAAAAAGACATAGGATCAAACTAATTTTTTTTTTTTTAAAGATTTTATTTTTTCCTTTTTCTCCCCAAAGCCCCCCGGTACATAGTTGTGTATTCTTCGTTGTGGGTTCTTCTAGTTGTGGCATGTGGGACGCTGCCTCAGCGTGGTCTGATGAGCAGTGCCATGTCCGCGCCCAGGATTCGAACTAACGAAACACTGGGCCGCCTGCAGCGGAGCGCGCGAACTTAACCACTCGGCCACGGGGCCAGCCCAGGATCAAACTAATTTTAATAGCTAAAATGCATTTACACTTATTTGTACTCTATTTCAAGTTGAATTTAAAAGAAAGCAAAAATGTTCCCAAATGCTATATGCCAGTAGTAGCAATTAGGAGTTTAATTAATTCTAAGCATAGAATATGAAAATACAGAATTAGTAATCTATAATTGATAAGATTCATTGTAAATAGGTATTAGATGGAGCATTCATCAACTAAACAAATAGTATTTTATATACAAATGTAGAGAGAGAAATTCATGTCTTCAATGTTTCTTTTGACCTTAGTATTCAGCAGTAATCATCTTCAGTTTCTTGATATTTCAGTTTTCTTAGCCAAAATGTTCTAATAATCTGATTACTACTTGTTGAATATCCAAAAGAAGCCTCCCGATCAGGAATTGTCAAATGTAAATGTGCAAAGTGATGTTCATACACACTGGATTTATGCATGTTAATATTATTAGTCATCATAAGACATTCAAAATCGACATTAAAGTAAGTAATGCTGTATTTGAAGGCCTCTAGATGTGTATGGCACTTATGCTGAACATTTTTAAAGAGAATGTCTCCTATGAAAATGTACTTATATTTTTACAGTTTGATAATCTTTTATTTTAATGATATGATTGCTAAAATGTCTCTTTATAGTTTAGCTACACAGAAACAGTTTCAAAGAATTGCTTTACACACACCCATGGACACACACACACTCACATGCCTACTTTCAGAATTTTCTAAATAGTAATTACTTCTTTAGATTTGTAGTCTATAACTCATGGTATTTTTGGTATCCAAAAATATTTACTTTTTGCTTCCATTTAAGTAATTTTAGTCTAAAAGCACTTACTAATCATAACAACACAGCAGAGTTTGTTTTGTAAACATTTACTTTATTATTAGCCTTTGTTTTCCAATACAATGCTTTAAAAATATCCTCTGTTGTATAAAGGACATTGTTGCAAAAAGGCAGCTCAAAACTTGTCCTTCCCTTCCTTTCATTGATCTGTTGCCTGTTAAGTAATATGAACAGCTGTCTCTAGCTCACCCACAAGCAGGCTGAACATCATAATAAGGTAGTGTTACTGGCCCACATCTATGAATGATTATACAGAGGGTGCCAGTTCTTTTCCATTAAAGATAAGATAACAAACATACCATAGAGAAGAAAACTGGTTAGCAAAAGCAAGCGAGTGCTTCTGACTTTAAGGTTTAGTCACTTCTCTGGTAACCCCTGAGTTTCTCTTTCAGTTGGGTTTCCAATAAGGTGAAGGTGCCCTCTGTAGGAGACTTCCAGTAAATGCTGCTTCTTTCTATCTGGGTGACAACACACAAGTCATTTTCCCTCCTTTCCAGTTTATAAACAAACAATCACAGTGTCTGTGTTAACACAGTTTGAAGTCTTTATAAATCCTAGAGGGAAATTAGGATAAAGCCTACAATCGACTATGTAAATCTAGTGCCTTTTCAAAAAGAGAGAAATTGAACACAGAGAAAGTTGTACGGCACATTGGTGTTTGATATTTACTGACATTGTGGTACATAATAGGGTGAGTATTATAAATTCAGACAAGTTACTGAAAGCAGAAAAACAGAAGGTCTTGGCATAGTTGAGTGAAAAGTGGATCTAAACAGAAGAATCTACAAGCGGAGAGACACATTCACCACCTAATAAATATACCTCCCCAAAAGGTCTTCTTATCTTCCCTTCTTATAAAGGTTACCATAATGCAGATTCATTATCAGTCCCACTGGGTAGCATATAGCTTCGTAAGAAATTGCTTTTGTTAGCATGCTCATAGAAAGAGATTAGCTATTTCACCAGATCTCTTGGGGCTATTTGAAATTTTGGGAATTCTCTCTGTAATTTAAAATGGAAGTTAAAGCCAATGTGAATAGACTAGGGAAAATCTCACAAATTAAACCTTTCCATCTGGAAATTTCTTCATCACTCATTACCAAAGTACAAGCTGAAATCACATTTGTTACAGGCAGGAGAAGTTTCATCAGTGATGATGCAATCATATGTATATTAATGTTTTAATAATTAAGCATTTTGGTTGCAAATAAAAACCTAAAATTTAAATGCTTAACAGCATTTTGGATTTAATTTTTGGTCTTTATTGACTTTGCATATTACCTAGAGCTTCCCACTGAAGCCATCTATTTACATGTTTTGGACTATGACTCCAGCCCCTATGGAATGTGTGTAGAAGAAGCTGTCACCTGCATTGCAAGTTAGGGGATAAACAAGTAGGCATGGAGCGTATGAGAAGGGAATATCTGCTTCCTTTTACCTATCTGACTGCATTTGTCCTTTAATACCAGCTCAGACATCCCTTCTCTGTGAATCTGTATTCCCATAGCACCAGGTATAGACCTCAATGGCAGTATTTATAGAGCAATTACTATATGCTAGGCACTGCATTAAATAGCGTACATAGATTATCTCATTTAATTCTTACAACACATGAGAAGGAAAGGCAATTGTTATTATCCCAGAACAAAAATAAGGAAACTGAAGGTTGAGAGGTTATGTTACTTGCCCAGTCTACCCCTAGGCCTGCTTTCTTTTCCACTATGACCTATTCCCTTCTGGTTGCACTTCTTTTCCCATCTGACTGTCGTTCACATGCTCAACTTATTTGGGTCCCTGTTTTTCTAACACAACTGCCTGTTGAATCCCCAACCAGGACTAACACAGCAATCTGTGTTCACTCTGGATGACTGAGCATTGCTAAAGACTCTCTCACAGCTATGCAGATTGGTATCCTTAATTACTCATGACTCTTAGTTACAAGCTTTAAATTTAAGCTAGTTTATCCAGAAAGGGTGCTGAATAAGCTCACATCATCACATTAATAGGAGGTCAAGGCTCCAGTTAGTCTCAGAGATGACTGCAACCACAGATTCAATACCACCTCATGTTGTCTCTGATCTCTGAAGACACAGTTTTGGGGATCTCTTCCTCAGTTTTTCAGTCTGGCTTCTTCCATACAGCAGGATTCATGGTGCCTAGCAGTAACCATGCTCAGCGCTTCTAACTGCACCCCCACAGATAGATTGAGATTAGCTTACTTGATACCTAAGGTCAGAAATCCAAGAAAGGGCTCTGGTTGGGTTACTTTGGGACAGATAAACATTTCTGGGTGAATAAACATGTCCAGGGCAATGTTAGCCAGTGGTTAAGAAGGTGTAGGTTGTGAAGAAAGACACCTAGAATTGAAAACCTGGTCTGTGTATGACCTGGGACAAGTTTATATCTCTGGGCCTCAATTTCCTTATCTGAAAAAGGGGAGATGACAATAGTACCTACTTAATTGCATTGTTATGATGACTAAATAAGTGAATATAAAAGACTTTGCATAGTGGCTGGTTCTGAACATGTTAGTTATCACTGATCACTCAGGTTTTAGGATTGGTTCAGGTTGAGACAGATATCCATTCACAGATCAATCACGGTAGCCAACGAGGCAGAGTAATTTTAGAGCATTACTGATCACACTTGAGGCATATGCTTAGTCTGAGGGCTGACAAATTTTCTAGACGGGGTAGACTTTTCCAGATGAAGGCTTGAGGAGTGCTAGACAGGCAAATCAGCAGATGCCCGCTCTACAACTATGAAAAATGTACGATCTCCTATCCCAAAGGAGGGCCGCTCAACAATCTTTTTTACGTGTCCTTGATCAGCTCCATCTCTCCTTCCTCTCGGTGATAATTCTAAAACTTCTTCAAATTTTAGAACCAACTCCTCATGTACCAGATCCATATTGCCTAATAACACTCCTTCTATTGCAACAGGAAATTTAAACTTGTCCAGTATTCACCTTTTCTTGCCTGGACTGTTGCTAGAGCCTCCTAGCTCGCTCCCTTTCCCAGTCTCACCCTTCATCCATCCACATTATTTCCACATCCACACTGGAACTTGTGTATCTTCAATATAAATCTGGTCATACAGTTCACATACTTAAAATTCTTCAATGGCACGTCTTCACTTTCAGGATGAAGTCCAAGGTCATACTGAGCATGACCTAGAAGACTTTCTCTACCTCCCTTGTCTTGTATTCAAATACTCTCATGCATAATTTTTATTTCTGAAAGTCTAAAGTGCCAAATTTGTAAATTAAATTATCTTACTCTTCTGGCGAAAATACTTCCATTGCTTCTCATTACACTTCGAACAGTTCTCTGTTCTTTTCCTTCATGGTATTATTCATAGCTGGTAATTTTACATTGGGTTGTATACTTTTTTATTGTATGACTATCTCTACTGGTAATAACTTCTTTCAGAACATTTCTATTTTATTCCTTATGGTATTCTCTGTCTAGTATAGTGATTGGTATATAGAAGGTGTACAATATTCGTTGAAAAATTAATGACCTATTGCTATTAATACTGTTATTTCATGTCTGGCTTTTTGCTTATAACTACCTCTTCCAATATTTATTTGCTTTGGTAACTCTGTCTCATCCATCAGGACGTCTCTCCAAGAAACATTCTCCAAACCCGCAAAAAAGCAAACTATCTCATATCTATGCTATCACATTATCCTGTGTATATCTCTATTTTATTTGTTATGCCTTATGTCTGTCTTCATTAATGGTACAGAATAGATCTCAATCATCTTTTAATCATCACTGAGCATGATGCTTAACATATAACAATCCTCAAGGTGAACTTTGCTTTCTTTAAGACACAGATTAAACTTCACCTGAATGACCAAATTTTGAATGAACGAAATATTAAAGAATAAATTACTTAAATAATTATATTCTACCTCTTCGTTAATAACTTGCCTGATAATATGAGCCTAAATGCTTTCCCTCTTTTTATCTTTTATTTTATCTACTATTTAGCTACTAATACAATGTCTGTGAAATTCGTTAAAATTATTGCCTTCAATTACTATTTTCACCTTGGACAATTTAAATTTTGAATGGGTTTGTATCTCATTTTTTCATCTCACCAGCTAGAGAGTAGGGGATTTTGTCCTAGATAATCCTAGAAAAAGGCACATATACATACAATGTAAATTTGAAGTATACATAAATTCAGAGGCTTTAGAATACCTAGTCTACTATATCAGTTAGATTTTTCTGTATAACAGTACAACCCAGAACTTTGTGACTTAAAAAAAATCACTATTTCATTTATTTTGTGCTTTAGTGGGAAGGCTGGGATGGTACTACTCGTCCAGGTCAGCTCAGGTGGGTTGTATGGTCTACAGTGGTTTCATTATGTGTCTGGTGATTAGCATATCGGTTGGGCTAGGGTTTCACCAGGCAGTTGTGTTGGCTGTGGGTATTCTTGTACATGTTACTAACAGACATATACAAAAAAAAAAGTACTATGACCTGAATTGTGTCCCCGAAAATTCATATGTTGAGGTCTTAACCCCCCAATGTAACTGTATTTGGAGATAAGATCTTTTAGGAGGTAATTAAGAATAAATAAAATCACTAAGGTGGGGTCTTAATCTGATAGAGTTGGTGGCTTTATGAGAAGTGGAAGAGAGAGACATCCTTCTCTCCCTCTCCAGGAACACACATCAAGGAAAGGCCATGTGAAGACACAGCAAGAAGGTGGTTGTCTGCAAGCCAGGAAAGGAGCTCTCACCAAAATCTCAATCAGCCAGCACCTTGATCTTGGACTTGCCAGCCTCCAGAACTATGAGAAACAAATATCTGTTGTTTAAGCCATGAAACCTATGATTTTATTACAGTATCCTGAGCAGACTAAGACACCAAGGTATATACCTAGGAGTAGATTTGCATAATAATAGGGTGTACACATCTTCAAATGGATTAAATAGGGTCAAATTGTTCCACATCCTTCCCAACACCTGATATTCTAAAACTTTTGTAGTTTGGCCAGTCAGGTGGGTATGAAATGGAAACCAAATGCAGTTTTAATTTACACTTCCTTATTACTAAGACTGAGTATTTTCTCATATGCTTTTTGGCCATTTGGATTTTCTTCTTCTGTCAAGTGTCTGCTCTTTTGCCCATTAAAAATTGCACCATTTATGCTTTTCTTTTTGATGTATAGAATTTATTTATATATTTTGAATCCTTTGGCAGTTATATGTGTTGGAAATATATTTCCCTCAGTCTGTGGCTTATATTTTCATGCTCTTTGTGATAGTTTTTGATGAACAGACTTTTCTAATTTTAATATAGTCAAAATTCTTATTTTTATTTATAGATTTCTCTTTTTCTTAATACAGTCAAATTCCTGTTTCATTCTTTATAGATTTCTCTTTCTGTGTCTTGCATAAGGAATTTTTCTTACCCTAAGAACACAAAATTGTTCTTATTTTTTTCTAAAATTTTGTTTCTTCCTTTATATATTTAAGTCTTTAATACAGTGGATGTTGATGGGTTTAAGAGCCAAGATAGACAAGTGGGGAGAGGCGGGCAAAGGGTGTTGCTACTGGCATCTAGTGGGTAGAGGCCAGGAATGCTGCTAAATATCCTGCAATGCCCAGGATTATCCCTCTCGGCAAAGAATTATCTGGACCAAAATGTCAATAGTACCAAGGCTGAAGAATCCTTGGAGTAGTGCTTTGCCTAGTACAACCTTAATCAGGATTCTTAAGTTTTTCACGTGTGCCTAAAAAGAAAGTATACTCCACAATTGTGATGTAATTGATTTCTGTATTTTATCTGCTTCTTTAATATAATGTTGTTAATTTTGTGGTTCAAGCTTTCATAATAGTACTGCTTACTTGACTACACGATTTATATCATTATTGTGAGAACTGTGCTAAAATCTCCCAGTATGTGGATTAATCTAGTTCTTATACTTATGTCAACTCTAGCTTTAAAGAATTTGAGGTTCTTTTGTTAGGTGATACAAGGTTAGGATTCTTATGTCTTTCTGGTGAATGAAAATGTTTATCATTTTTAAGAGACTATCATTTTCTCTGATAATGCATTTTTCCTTAAGTCTATTCTATCTAATAGATTTTTATAAACACATCTGAGTTTTAATTTGTTTATGATTCACCTGTTATAATCCTTATGATTTATTTTATATTTTCAATGTCCTTACATTTTAGGGTGTCTCCTAGAAACAGTATGGAGCAACTTTATTTATTTTTATGGTACTAATTGATTTTTTAAAAATTGTGATAAAATAGGGGCTGGCTCCGTGGCCGAGTGGTTAAGCTCTCCCGCTCTGCTGCTGCGGCCCAGGGTTCGGATCCTGGGCCCGGACATGGCACTTCTCGTCAGGCCACGTTGAGGTGGCGTCCCACATCCCACAACTAGAAGGACCTGCAACTAAGATATACAACTGTGTACACGGGGGGTTTGGGGAGATAAAGCAGAAAAAAAAAAAAAGAGAGGAAGATTGGCAACAGTTGTTTGCCCAGGTGCCAATCTTTAAAAAAAAAAATTGTGATAAAATATATATAACCTAAAATTTACCACCTTAATCATTTTTAAGTGTACAGTACAGTCGTGTTAACTACAGGACATTGTTAAGCAACAGATCTCTAGAACTTTTTCATCTTTCCAAACTGAAACTCTATGCCTGTAAACAACAACTCTCCATTTTCCCCTGCCTCCAGCCTCTGGTAACCACCCTCCTTTCTATTTCTGAGTTTGACTGCTTTACAGACTTCAGATAAGTGGAATCATACAGTGTTTGTCTTTTTGTGACTGGCTTATTTTACTTGGCATAATGTCCTCAGGATTCATCCATGTTGTAGCATATGACAGGATTTATTTCTTTTTAAATGCTGAATAATGTTCCATTGTATGTATATGCCACGTTTTTAATTAGGGAATATAATATTTAACGTTATTATTTTAAAGTAAAAATTTTTCCAAAGTCTTTGGTATGCACTCAGTACCAGTAGGACTTAAATATGGAGGGGATGCTAAATAACTGCAAACAGGTGGAAATGAAACTTATTTGGAAAACATAAATTCAGATTCTGTAATAAATAAAGGTACACCACTCAATATATGTGATAGCCAAGTAATACTTAATAATATTTATTTAAGTTTTGACTAATCAAATTTTCTAATCCTTTACAAAACATAAAAAAGATCCTTTAACAATGATCAAGGTCAGGGCTGGCCCAGTGGTGCAGCAGTTAAGTGCACATGTTCCGCTTCGGCAGCCTGGGGTTCACAGGTTTGGATCCCGGGTGCGGACGTGGCACAGCTTGGCAAGCCATACTGTGGTAGGCGTCCCACATATAAAGTAGAGGAAGATGGGCACAGATGTTAGCTTAGGGCCAGTCTTCCTCAGAAAAAAGAGGAGGATTGGCAGCAGTTAGCTCAGGGCTAATCTTCCTCAAAAAAAAAAAAAAAAGATCAAATTCATCTTAAGAAATGAGAATTACCTAGAATTTTACTAAACTTAGGCAAAAAAAATCCCCCACAAAAACACAGCAAACCAGAAACACCATACATGAAACTCTAGCGAAAAGTTTTATTTTTCCCCTTTTAAAAAAAAGCAGTGAAAATCTTCCCCCAGATAGGGGGAGGCCAGCAGTATTTTTGTGGACCTGAGTGATTCCTCTCTGTTTCACATAGCACTAGGCCTGCAGATCACAATCTCCTGGTCCCCTGCTAGACTGGGCTGGGCAGTTGTCTCCTCCTTATATTTAATCCTCAAGTCCCAGTTTGATTACTTTCTTGTTCAAAGATTACTCTATTTGCAATTTTGTCAACTAGAGAAACAAAATGTTGCCTTCATTCTCACGAGCTGTAGGCAATGTTGCCTGCTTTACATACACACTCTTTGTATGACTCCTCTGTGTGCTTGGTAGATGTTGTGGTTTTACTTTTACATGAGAACGCTGAAACTTCTTTACTTGAGGTCTCCACTGAGAGATTTATACCATTAGACAGAAGCATCTTCAACATGACAGCGTTAAAATAGCTGCTCCATTCCCATCCCTAGACTCTCATCTCCCCTCCGTCTTCAGAGCAGCTCAGTTTCTGTTCCCATTGAGCCCCACATCACATAGGCAGAAGTAGACTATGTCTGGGCTTTATACCACATTTTCTTTATCCATTCATCTGTTGATGGACGTTTAGGTTGCTTCCACATCTTGGCTATGTTAAATAACACTGCAGCGAACATGGGTGTACAAATATCTCTGAGATCCTGCTTTCAGTTCTTTGGCTTTATCCAAGTAGATATACCATGTCATCTATATTTTAAATTTTTTTCTGCTTTTTCTCCCCAAATCCTCCCAGTACATAGTTGTATATTTTAGTTGTGGGTCCTTCTAGTTGTGGTATGTGGGACGCTGCCTCAACATGGCCTAATGAGCGGTGCCATGTCTGCGTCCAGGATGCGAACTGGCCAAACCCTGGGCCTCCAAAGCGGAATGCATGAACTTAACCACTCGGCCATGGGGCCAGCCCCAATATTTTTAATTTTTTGAGGAAGCTTCACAGTTCTTCCTATAGTGGATGCACCATTTTACATTTCTACCAATCGTGCAAAAGAGTTCCGATTCTCTACATTCTAACCAGCACTTATTTCCTTTTTTTTCTCATAATGACTATCCTAAAGGATGTGAGATGATATTCTCATTGGGGTTTTCTTTATATTCCCCTGGTAATTAATGATGTTGAACGTCTTTTCATATGTGTATTGGCCATTTGTTTATCTTCTTTGAAGAAATGTCTATTCAAGTCCTTTGGCCATATTTTAATCAGGTTTTTTTTTTTTCTTGTTGAGTTGTAGGAGCTCTTTATATATTCTGGATATTAACATACATGGTTTGCAAATATTTTCTCCTGTCCTATAGATTGCCTTTCATTCTATTGACTGTTTCCTTTGCTGCACAGTTTTTAAGGTTGACATAGTCTCATTTGTCTATTTTTTAGTCTTTTTGTCTGTGCTTTTGGTGTCATATCTAAGAAATCATTGACAAGTCAAATGTCCTGAAGCTTTTCTTTTATGTTTTCTTTTAGGAGTTTTATAGTTTTAGGTCTTAAGTTTCAGTCTTTAATCCATTTAGAGGAGCAGCATTTATTTTAAATCCAGTTAGATACACTTTTTCTTTTAAAGGGTCACTTAGTCCATTTATATACATTGTAATCACTAATATTTTTGCATTTAGATCTTTCATCTTATTTTGTGGTTTTATTTGTATTACTTTTTAAATTTTCTATTTTCTTCCCTTGCCTTTTAATAACCATTCATGACTTACCTGAGTCAGTCAGCACTGTGATGGTTGCCAAATAGTGTTCATCTATTTCCATTATTCCTTCTACATAGACAAGTTGTCATTTCAATGTAAGAAGGAGGTTTTTCTTCTTCCCAAATTATTTATTTATTACTTTATTTATTTAAATCATGTGGATCCATTTATTATTCCTATTTTCATGTTGAAATTAGCCCAGATTTGGTTGGTTGAACCTATTCCAGCTGGCTCCTGTCATTTTGATACACCACTATCATTCTTTGGGAGTTCCTTCATTTTTGGCACAATATCTAGGTCCATATTGTGCTCTTCATGCCCCAGTCCTGCAATTAGTCTTTTCTCCAAGAAGCCCAGTATTTTGTGGAAGATCGTATATAGAAATCAAGATCTGGATGCTCAATGTGCTCATTGCTATGTATGTCTCATTTCTTCTAACAAATAAAATAAGGAATGTATGAATGTATATACATAATTATAAATAAAAAAATAGGAAGAATATTTGTGTGTGTCACACATGGATTTATGTTCCTATATCTATTTCTTTCTATCACCTATCTATCTATCTATCATCTATCTAATCTACCTTATGAGTTTATACAATATTTCCAATTCCAATCTAATAATATCATGTTCATTCTAGCCTAGATTCCCTACTTTCTGTGTTTCCAAAAGTGAGAAATCTAACTTCCGTTACCCTCAATATACTTACTTCTTTGTTCAATCTTCTTATATGTAACCAATATCCCAAACATGTTGGCTACCTCCTTGATCTTGGCCTTTCTGCTGTCTCCTCAGAACATGGCCCTGCCAGGCCTCCTCCATTGGTTGACTGCTTAGCTGACCAGAGCCCCATCACCACCTTCTGGGCTCACTGCATTCTCAGTCCTCAACCCCACCAATCTCTGACACTTCTTTGAACCCTAAACGTACCACCACTTCCTTGACTCCCTCACTGTTTCCATCTTGGCCATGTTCCACAAGCGGAGGGCAGGGACACAGGAAGAAGGCAGCAGAGTCCTCAACTTGAAGCTAAAGTTTATCTGGATATTTAAATGCCCTCAGGCTAAAGAGGTTTCAAGGCTCTGCTTCTAGCTCAAATTCCCCTTTTCATACAGTTACTGATCTCAGAACATCTTCCTTTTTCACCAGTTAATGAATATGTTTAAGAAAATTTTTAAAAATTATTTTATCCAGAATTTTTACTTGTTTTCAAAGGGTTGCTCTGGGTACTTGGTTCTCTATAATGCCAGAGGCAGAAGCTGGAGGTACACATTTATATGTAACATCTGAGATTTTAATATTTTAACCAAATGAATGAATTTTGAGATCAGTCTAAGAGCCTGGTTCCTTGAAACTGGGTAAGGAAAGTCTAACTTAACTGACTTTTCCAAGGGGATGTACTAATAAATTTGAAATGAGAATCCAGATTTTCGGATGTCTACTGCCTTCCACATTAGTGCTCTTCCTACTTTAATTACAAATATAAGTGGAGTGATATAATTGCCAGAAGGAGGAGAATAAGAGTAGGAAATTATTCAGGATTTTCTATCTCAGTTGAAGCAGAGTAACTTTCTTTGACTTGCATGTTCTTTTTATTTATCCCACATTATTAGAAGAAAGTGTTCCTCTGCTAGACATAAAGATTGAAATCACTGATGGAGTAGATACGATATTTCTTTGTGGATACAAACTCTGCTTTCTCAAGCATCTTAGTTTCTCATTCTATGACAAGAAGAAGATAGATGAGAGTCATTTTTTGTGTTCTGTATGACATCCTTTATCCGAATATTATTACTCTTTTCCAAGATTTCTAAATTAGGCAATTAAAAGGTTGTATGGTGAAGCATTCCACATAAAGTACTAGAATTCTAGTTGAAATATTCCACCTGAAACCATAATTGTTTCACACTTCCCAATGTAATTTTTTGATGACAAATCCCTTTATTCTATATTTTACATATTTTTTGAAAACATCTAGAATTTTAGCCCCCTTTCCTTTTAAAAATAACAATAATTTCTTTAACATTTACTCCCACGTTATCAGTCATTGTTTAGACTCAAAAAGTTTCACTTGTCTTTTGTGCCAATATAATCTTTAATAATTTTTAAATATTTCTGCATTTCATTCACAGGATGTGAGAATGAGTCATACTGTGGTGGGTCTGCAGCATTCCTCCGCCCCCTTCTTCAGTAGCCCAGGTACTTTGCGGAGTGCTGACTGCTCCCCAGCAAGTCCTCAGTCGCCTGAAGCCAGTAAGCACATTCTTTTACTCCTCTGGTCACCGTCACGTGTCCAGGGGTGGTGGCCATGCACTTTAGGGGTACAAAGAATCTTGGCATTCTCATTTGGAATGCTGAGACAGACAGAAGTACAGACTCACTTTCTCTGCAGGTGGCAGTGGGGGAATGTGGTCCTGATTGGTTCTGGCAGACACTCTGAGTCCTGTTGAAGAGGATCCTTGAGATGAAGCAGATATCCCAGAAAGCGGAGCAGAAAGAAGGAAACAGTCCGCACTAAATCTGGCAACCACGGAGCCTCCTCTATCTCTGGACTTCCGATGACTGGGGCTAATAAACCTACTTTGTTGTTTGTGCTGTTCCACTTTGCTCTCTTGGCCCTCATGACATAAAAAGAGTCCTAACTCACTGCAACATGAAAGAAGAAAGCAGAATGGAGTGAAATCAAACCAGCAAAGGGTGGAAATCATGAGAAAAATCTAACCATAAATAAAAATAAGAATTAGAGCGAGAGTATCCATGCTTTGCAAAAGTTCGTCAAATGATAAGAAACCCTTTTGTAAATAGGTTTTATGATTTTTTTTTTGGTCAAAAATGGATAGTGATTAAAAATATCTTGTTAACTTTTCAAAAATATGCATTAAAGGAGCAAACCAATAGCAGCTCCAAAGTGATTTAGGTAAATCTGTCCTTCTAGGAGTTCACAATGAGAAGCCTAGTAACAGTCATTAACATACTCAGGTCGTGTCACTAATACTGCATTTACAAGTCTACAGTTTTCTTGTTTATTTTAAAGTATATTCAGTTAAGGCATAAATCTTTTTTGATTCCATACTGAAGGTGTCTGTAAGCAATTTTGTGAAAGAAAAGGAACTTTAAGAGACAGAGTGAATCTAAGGTGAGTCCAGACCTTATCCAAGTGACCAGAAATATTAGGGCAGTACTTTTATTTAAAAAATAATCTTGACATGTAAAAAGCAACAGAAAGGAAAAATATTGTAGGATTCCACTTTTTTAAGGTATCCAGAATATGTAAATTCATAGAGACAAAGAGTAGAGGTTATCAGGGACTAGGGAGAAAGGAGAACGGGGAGTTACTATTTAATGGATACAAGGTTTCTGTTTGGGAAGATGAAAAAGTTCTGTTTCACAACATTGTGAATGTACTTAACAAGCCATTGAAGTGTACACTGAAAAATGGTTAAATGGAAAATTTCATGGTATGTATATTTTATCACAATAACCCTTGATAGAACAAAATTTGATGCACAAATTCAATTATAAATGCTTCCATTTTTCCCCACAACAGTAAGTGTCTATGTGAGGTGGGCAGAGGATGAACAGAAGCTGGGTGGGGGTCCAGGAGGGGCCAGGAGAAGCAGCATGAGTGTGGGTCAGGACATGATTCTCTCTTTCTCTTTAATGTTTTATTGTTTTATTTAATGTACAAAAATTAATGTCACTGTGTGACATAATTTCAAAGCACCTTAGTTTAAAAAAAATGCAAAACATCAACATCTAGCTTTTAAAATATAATGGGGCACTTTGGCATCAGCCTATCTCCAGATAGAGGAAAATACTAACTTCAACCTGAGGACAACCAGTATTTACCCATTTAAAGTGTAAATTCTAGGTTAAAGCGCTGCCAGGTAACTCTCCAGCCTAGGCTGAGAATTCTTCTGGGATGGAGATTTTACTGCTTCTTAAGGCAGTACATTCTGCCTTTACACAGCTGGGGCCACTGGAATGTGCAGCCTAAATTGAGCAGAAGCCCTCAGACCTTGCTCCACTCATACATCATATCTAAGTTTCATATAACAATAATTCTTTACGTTTATTTAGTTCTTACTATGTGTGGGCACCCTGTTAAATGCTTTATATGCACAATCTCATTCTATCCTCATAACTATTGTGGGAAGTAAGTTGTGCTTTTATTCCTAAGTGTTTCCATTTTTATAAGAAAATTGTTACCTTTTATATAAAAAAAAAAAAGCAGTCAAGTATATCTCTTCAAAGAGTTGCCATGACCTAGCCATCTGCTTCCATTGAAGCAAACTAGGTCTGCATTTACTGCTTCAACTTCTTCAAAATATCCTGTAAATTGGTAATGTTTAAGGGCACGAGTGTGAAGAAAATTCATAATCTTGATCACTTTTCCAAACCATAATGTGTTGAACCTCAGTTATAAAGTTCACAGCACAAATTCTCCTGATGCAATGGAAATTGATCTCATTTTCTCTTTTTGATTTAAGTAAACTATTGAGATCTCCTATTGTACTTCTTTTATTATAGGCACTTTGTGACAAATGATCTCAGTTTTCCTCATAGAGACTAAACTTCTTAACTTTCTTGCCAGCAATGATTATTTCCCACTAGTTCAAATATGTTAGTTAATTGAGACTCAATATTATTATTCTTGATATTTCTAAAAATGCCTTGTTTTTACCTTTGGTTTGCAGTGCATAGACGAGACACAAGTAAATTAGAGGAAACAGCTTTCTATTTCTAATCAGATTCACATTCACAAAACACAAAGGTCAAATCAGATTCTTATTTATAAATATTTTTCATATATATATATATACTTATTCCTAATCCCTCTGTATATACTATTATATAATATGGATTCATGAGAAAGGAACACTTAGGATTAATAAAGGGTTCAAAAAGCCCAAATAATTTAAAATTTGAATACTTCATTCAAGTACTGAGAGTACCCTTCATTTGAAATATTTTATATTGACACCAATTTCTTTGTATTCCTTTGTATTCCCTCCATTCCTCATTACCGGACTTTTAAAACTCTAAGTGAGAATACACATAAGTTTTGGACTCATTTTGATTAGTCCATGCCACATTTTATCTCTATTGTAGTAAAAGATCTTCCTCTGAAATTCTTACTTTCAGCTCCATCTCATAACCTGCAATGCTCCCCCCGACCCCAAACATGCTGCTCTGTTAACTCTGCCTTACTTTCCCTCCATTGTGTCAAGCAGAGATCTGGTTAAAAGCTGGACAAAGTAGGGAAGGCTTACTGAGAATACAGGTCACTAAACCCTTCAAACCTGCTTCCTCAATATTGTTCCCCAAGCAACAAGGCTTGTATCTTCCTGGAGTAGCTGTTTCAGAGAACACTCATACTGTTCCAGGAGTAAGTGGACCTCAGCACTAAACGTCTTCATGACTTCAGGATAAAAGGTACCATTTATCTATCAAATAGGAGCTCACTATTAGAATTTAAAAACAAAAGCTAAATTTAAATGTTGAGAAATAGAAATACAGAAAAAAAGATATCTGTGCTGTCCATCCAGGTTTTACTGTATAAAAATTAATACAATCATTAAAGTTACTTATTTTCCACCATTTGGTATGTAATCCATAGTGCCCACCCACACTAGAATTTTCACAGCAGTAGAATATTATGCATTTAATATCTCAGTAATCATAACTATTAAAATAATCATACTAACACTTTGCACTTACTGAGTACCTTTCATCCAAGGATCTCAAAGTCCTTTTTAAACATTAATTACTTCTCCTAACACTTCTACCAGATAGATAAATATCATTATCCCCATTCCCTTGGTGAGGAAACTGACACATTGAGGTTGTGACCTTTCCCAGGCTATGCAGTCAGGCTGTGCCAGTCTTGAGGGCGAGATCTCAGTGAACAAAATTCCCATCCTGTGCATTCCTCTCTCACTGCCTTACATTCATTCTAAGTAGGCTGAATTCCCAGAGAGTTGTTTTAAAATTGTTGATGAGCTGTAAAATAATTTTAAGAATATTCACAAATTCCCAATGAAACTAATATAAACAGGACCACAGGAATAGGATAGCATGTGAACATTTCCCTGACATGCATTTCTAAATTTGTGTTCCCCAAATGTCACAACAAATAAGACTGAAGTCTATAATCAATTTGTACTTGCCATGCGTCTTTTCTAAGTTTTCATAACTATGCCACATCACTGTTTTTACTTTCTGTACTTGCTCAATTTCTTTGTGGTGTTTCACACAGAAAAGTCTAACTCTCTAGCTGATTCAATTCCTTTTAAATTGGGATATTGTAGATAAAAATTGAAAATGTCTGCATTCATTCCTTTTATACTTATGATGCTAAAAACTTTAAACATAGACAAATTTTTAAAAAACCCCTTGGCCTTCTGAGATGAAGCTTTTGGTTTATTCTTTCTCTATCTGTCTTGACATTCTAATTACCACTTAATTTTAGATCTTTCCTAGGTGATTTTTTTGTTTTCCAGTTTTACGGAGCTAAGTAATTTTTCATTTTAGTAGTTGATATTCATCGTGAATACATGTCCACTGCAAAGATGGCATTGCACACTAAATTCAATTACATAACACAAAAATTCACACATACATGTAATTAAGGATGAGATAAGAGTTTTGGGGAGTCAGGCAATTATGTCCCAGACAAAAATTTATAGTACCAGAAGGGTATAGACAATGTCATAGATATTCCAATCCTATAAACCAATTCAGAACTAGTTATGCTAATGGTTTATGAATGTTAATTATAGAGTCTTGGATCTCCTAATATTAAGTTAGAGTCTTTTAAATACATAATGTTAAATTTGGTTCCAGAGCATCTACTTATCCAAGTCTAGAAATTCAGTAAAGTTGGAAGATAAAAGCAACGTATACTTGCTGTTCTTTTAACCATTTACTGATATCCTAAAGCTATTCAAGTAAATGTACCTTGTTTCAGGCAAGTGAAACTTGTAAAATTTTACCACCTTATCCACCATCTTAATATTTTGGCTCTATTGAAATATATCTCATCTTGTATCCACTTTCTGTAATTTTCTTACTTTTCTTGCTTTTCTTATTTATCTTCTACCCACTGTCTTGCTATTCCATTTGCCAAAGGCTCACCACCAAACAGAGACTTGAGAATGCCCTCCACCAAGTAATGTGGATCCAAAATATTTTTATCCCTTTGTAGTGAGATTTACGTTGGTTTTTCTAAACTTTGGTGGTTTTGTGTAATTAGATTGTTTGTCATAATCATTAAAGTAGCTCTTGTGTTTAAGAAGCAACCCAGTTTTAGAAGCCAGAACTGCCATTTTGTTCAAATTGAGCACTTATAAAATTTATAGTTTCCTTATGTATGTTGTGATATTTTTTACCTTCATGCCTTCAATTTCTTAATTTCCTATTTTTGAACACTACACAATTTCTCATGTCATTCCATGTGCATCCCATTTTGTATGACATAGAAACCGAAAATTACTTGGATTCAAGTTTCTGATAGATGAAAACATTGGCAAAGAAGAAGAAAGATGATAATAATTGCAGTAAACTCTGGCCCATTCAAGGCACAAGCTGATGCTCAGATACATGTTTGAGAACTATCTTTCTAAAAGCTAAATCGTTCTTCAATATTGCTGGGATACCTTTCATCTTCTGAAATTTACTGAAAAGGACGAGGTATATTTCACACGCTTGTAATTGATTCAGAAATGCCTCTTTCCAACACTTACCTTTAAACACAGTTTCACACATCTGACACCTTCGGCTAACTAAACCCCTGAGTCACCAAGAGCAGATTAAGTTCATCCCCTCCCTCACCCCCCACCCCAGGGCAGCATCAGGGCCAGACTTGCAGGCAGAGGGGCCCCAGGCAATCTCTTCAACCTCCCACAGGATAATTATTGAGTAATCACTCAGGGCAAGGATTAAGTTGTTGCAGGTTAAGAGGAACAAGACAGGGTGGGCAGAGAATAATATGGTTCTGCCGAAAGCTTACCTGAGATGTTAGTTTAAAATACTTCTTTTGGTAGAATATGGCATACCCCAGGAAGAAAAGTCTCAAGAGTTAAAATATTCATATTTAAAAAGAAAGTTATGGCATGGTTGACTGAATATCACATGAGGCAGGGTTCATGGATATTAGGAGTGAAAAACTTTTCTTTTAAATTGAGTTAAATAGAAGTAAACATTTGAGAAAAAAATTTAAGAGTTATGTAGCAGTAAAAAGAAAACGAAAATTTTTCTTAAGAACAAAGGAATCTATAATACATTTCATTCATTTAAATAACAGAAATACCAGAGGAATATGGCTATATATATTTTTCAAACCAATGTAAACATACTTAAGTTCATATATTGTGGATGTTTGAGAAGAGACTACGAATTCCAGGAGTGAGAAATAGAGGTCGATTTAGGCTCAGGAAAGGAGAGAATAGATATGTGAAAATGGAGACCAGAAGAAATTAGAAATACCCCAAGGCAAAATGACCTTATTTTTCGTTTCCTGTGTTCCTGATTACCTGTTCCAGTACCTCTGTGATCCAGTTCCCCTTAGCTGTTTGCTACCACTGCCTGGATGAAAGGGGCTGTACTTTGCTAGCTCATCCCCCTCCTATCAGGCTGGGCAACCATCCATCCATATCAGTTTCAACCCTGTCTTCCTCCATCATCTCCCTGGGGAGACTCATTTCCCCTCCATGTACTTCTGGTAACTGAATCTGGCCTAGTCTTTCATATCTGTGTATATATTCATGTGAAGCAAATAATAAGGAAAGATCTCAAATCTCCTTCTTATAACATTTTAAGAAAACTCTTCATATGCATTTTTGACCAATAAGTTGTATTTGACACAATTAATTGTTAAAATTATATTGAACCCAAATCGCTTTCCTAGCATAAAAAATAGTACATTCAATTTTTTTATTTACATGTTTAGCACCTCTGATTGATCTTGAGCTCCTCTATGAAAAGGCTGCGTGTTACCCATGTTTGTGGTTTTAGAGTCGAGCATTATACCTGGCACAAAGCAGGTACTGAATACAGTTTTTAACTTAAAGAATGAAGTGGCAGTGTTTATTCAGAGGTTACATTCATTTATTCAACAAATATTTATTGAGTTCTTACTGTGCATTAGACACTAATGACATTGCGGATACATCACAAAGTGATACAGAAGGAGTGCTCTGTCCTCAGGATCCTACATTGAGATACAGATACAGGAATTTAGCTTTTGTGAAAAACAAGTTAGAAACATACAGATTTGGGAGAAATCAAGGCATCAAATCATTTGCTGCCATGAAAACAAATCAGTTCTGGAAAGAGAGAGTGTATAGAGGGAAAAGAAGGCCAAAGACATAACTAGTGCCCATAGTCAGGACTATATGTTGCCTTTACTCATAACATTTTTACAGATGACTGAATAAAAGTAGTTACTCTGATAATAATTGTTAATAAGTACTAGATATATCCAAAGAACATATACAATTATATTTGAAAAAATAAACAACAATATTTGATTCCAGGGTACTGTAAAAGCATTATGTTAATTAATTATGAGATTTTTTTTAAAAGCAACTAAATTGAACAGATTTTAAATAAAATTTGGTATCTTTCTTTCAAAAGCACAGTTAAAATAAAGTAAAAAAATCATTTATACCTCAATAAAGCTGTTAAAAAAAAAGTAGCTATGTAATAGTTTTGTCATTTGAAAGTTGTTCAGCTAACTGTTTGTGACATAAATAGTATACTTGTTAATTGATCACATTAGCACCATTTTTGAATAAATGATTTTACAGGGTAGATATGAGTCAAGTTACATGGAAATTAACAATACATTTCTTGTATCTAGAATTTCATACTTCCTTTTAAGTTGCTAATTAGAAAATACTGAAAATATTATTATAATCTCTTATTAATAAAGAGAACAAAGCCAAAATTTCAAAATAGTCATCTATAGAATTATACCAGGATATCGAAAATCCAAGTTAATGTCTGTGAGATGTTCTGTGAATAGCTCAAAACAGTGCAAGTTATCTATAACTTTAGAGTAAGTTCTTATAATTTCCTATTCTGTGGTCAGTGTCTGGGTTTAAATTCTGGCTTTGTTCCCCATGAGACAAGTTAATTAGCACAGGACTAATTACTTAACATTGTTAGGCCTCAGCTATCTCATTGTATAGTGGGGATAATGATAAGGTTGTCTAGATAATTAAATGAGATAATCCATGAAAGGCACAGCCTGACATATACATACATATATTCTGATTTTTAAATTATGTGGTCATATAATATACCCCATTCTAAGCCTTTTCCATTTAATGATACATCTTATAGAGGAGAACTTGAATATTTGTTGGATGAATGATTTGAGTAAGTGATTCTCCTGCACATGAATCACCAGTGTTTTTCAATAGCTTCAGTATACTTTGAGACAGACATACTATGATATATTCAATAACTTCTTTTTTGATCGACATTTAATCTCTTACATTTCTGAGTTTTTATTATCATTATTAATACTATTAGTATAGTTAATTTCTTGACTGCATTCGAGAGGCACTCACTTTCTCTAATGGAAAACTAAAAACTGCACTACCCAGATTCTCTTGCCTTGAACATTCTGGATGTCAGTTAGGTTTCCCTAAAGGGATGTACCCATGGGAGTTGTAGAAGGTGTGTATGTGGTGGAGCCTGCCTATCTGCCTATTTCGGCTATTTCTATTAGATAACAAAGTTGCTGGGACCCCTGAAGTATGATGAATTCTGTCCCTTGCTGTTATGTTAATGTTTATTATTGGCACAATTCATGGTCTGGCCTTCCCCCTTGACTTGGTGAGGGCCTTGGCCACCTTGACTCCATCTTGGTTGCTGCTGCTGGCTCAAACAGCCACATGATAGCAGACTCAGCAATCCTCTTTGCAGTCCTATCTTAGAGGCCCACTTCAGCCTCACCAATGGTCCCCATATTCAGTAGTTTAGCTCTGATCATATGTGTTCCTCCTGAGTGTACATGAAAATGCTTAGGCTCCATTCACGCTGCATGTGATCCAAGGGCAGCTCTGGAGAGATAAACACAAGTCTTCCCTTCTCCTAACCACGCTGTGCCACTGGGCTTGCTTGTTGATACCTCCAGGATGGTGCTGAACAGCCTGGCAAGTTCCCTATGTTAGGAATATCAAATGGGGAAAAAACTCCAGAAGCCTCTCTTCTGTTAGAATTCCCCTCGTGTTTTTCTGGATGTTTCCAAAGATATCCTTTCTGTGGAATGTTCCCAGAGGAGACATAGGAAGAGATGACATAATCATCTGCTTTATTTAACTCTACTTCTCTCTCCCTTCTCCTTCTCATAATCCCTTGTCAGTTGACGATTTTCAGACTTCTCCTTCCATCCTATCCATGTTTCTCAAACTTCAGATTGAAACACAACCTGTTATGCAAATTGTGGCATCAAGCTTATTTTTCAAAAAATGAAATGGAATAGACTAGAAAATATCAGGACATATTAACTTTTAAATATTTAATGAAATTTTAATTTCGATTTTAAAACATATATTTAGCTATGGTTGCATATTCATTTTATATCTCTTTTTGTACATTGAGTCATGAGATAAAATGTATTTCTTCCTTAGGCAAAATATGTGAAAGTCACTGTCTTATATCATAATGACATTCTTAGTAGGACAGCACCTCTGTATTCAGATTATAGCAAGAAGAGATGTCCTCTCGCACTTTGGAAGAAACTCTGTGATGTGATTCCTCTTGGCTCATCCTAATAGCTCATGAACATTAAGGAATTTAGTAATTTGTTTCCTCTAGAAAAAATTTGTCTCTTAAAATTATTAAATTTGATTATGAATGTCAGAAAGTGAATAGTAACTCTTTATTTTTGCATTCGTGCTCTAACAATTCTAAGCCTGCTCTCCTCCCCACCCCCACTTCCACGTGTACGTGGATGTCTCTGGGAGGACAGCATGCAGGTCAGTACAAGGAAATTCCAACAGAAAAGCATATCACGATATTTTAAAAACCAAATCTACACTATGCATCCTTATACGAGTCCCTCCAAAATGATCCAATAAAAGGATGATTTTTTTGGTAAGAGTTTTTGTTTATAGACTGGCATATCAATCATCTCTGATTTATCTTCTCACAGAACAAAGTTGGCAATATTCTGGACTAGTTTTTTTTAATAGTGGCCTAGATATTTACCCAGTGGAAGAGAAACTAGATATGCATTTATGCACATGGAAAATTACTCTTTGCAATTTAGGGTGACATGTAATTGTTTGTGTGATATTAAATAATTGTTATCAACTATCAGGAAGAGAGTAAAGAGAGAAGAGATATTATCTGAGGTAGAAAATCTTTACCAATGATTTTTTAATTTCAATCTTTAAACACACCATATCAAGCAATTCTAAAACCCCTGGGAATTTTAAAAGCAGTAGTATGAATATAAATATTACTTAAATTATTAAAACTTAATGTTCAAATATCCTGGGCACATAAATTTACTTTGCTTGTATTTCCTATCTCCCTCTAAATACCTACACTCCCTTCTCCAAAAGGCTACTCTGCCATTTCCAAGTCACGTGACTCTGGGCAAGTTTTCAACCTCTCTAGATCTCTGTTTCCTCAACTACACGATACCAATAATGATCACTGTCTCCAAATACTGTTGAATAGATTTAAAATGCATGGATGTGGGGCCAGCCAAGTGGCGTGGTGGTCAGGTTCACATACTCCACTTCGGTGGCCCAGGGTTTGCGGGTTTGGATCCCAGGCATGGATCTGTGCACTGCTCATTGGGTTGTATTGTGGCGGTGTCCCACATGCAGAGTGGAGAATGATTGGCACAGATGTTGGCTCAGGGTCAATCTTCCTCACCCCCACCCCCAAAATAAAGTAAAATAAAATACATGAATGTGTGTGTGTGTTTGACACATAGCAAGCATTTTGAAACATCAGTGGCTTTTCTTCTTCTCCCTTTCTTTCTCCTCCTCCCTCTCCTGCACCTCCTTCTTCTTGGAATAAATCAGCCAAACTTGGCAATCTAGCCTCAAATGATAACAGCGGCTCTATGGAAAAATAGGTACATTCAGAGATACTTACAACTGAATTTCAAATAATTTGTGGAGCACAATCCATTTTACTAGAAATTGCCTATACATGAATTTACACGTATGTAAAATTCCACTGCATTTATCACTCACAAGTAAGTTGATACAGAAAACAACTGGAAATGAGATGAGAGCTGAGGTGAATATTGGGCACAGGGAGGGAAAAGAATTTTCCCCTATAAGTGAGCTATAAACAACTATTTTTAGGACCAATCTCCCTTCTGTAGCATTTAAAAAATTAATAGGCATTACTTTTTAGAGTAGTTTTGGATTTGATCTATGAATAGAAAGTACACAGAGCTTCCATATACTGCCCTGCATCCCCTTTCGCAGTTTCTTCTATTATTAACATCTTACACTACGTGGTACATTTGTTAGAACTGATGAATGTGAAGATATTATTATTAACTAAAGTCTACAGATTACATTAGGTTTCACTCTTTGTGTCGCATAGTTCTGTTGTTTTGGGCAAATATAGAATGTCAGCTGTCTACCATTACAGTACCATATAGAACAGTTTCACCCCAACTATTTCAGCCCCAAAATTCTCTAGCATTTTAATTGTTTGGACAACTGTCCAGTCTCTCTCTCTTTCTCAGATTCCAAATGGTAAATATATGGCAAGGTAAAAGAGAAGAAAGAACTAAGAGTCTTTTTATTTGGGTATTTATTCAATAAATATTTATTGAGCATTAACTATGTACCAAAACTTTTGCTAAGTGTTAGGGATAATGCAGCGAATAAAAAACAGACACATCTACTGGATAAGAAAATAACAGAAAAACAATAATCACAAACAAAAAAATTACCAAACGTGGTAAGTACCGTGATGGGTGCTATGAAAAAATATTGCAGGGGTTTGTAACAAAGAAGGGCAGATGAACGTGTCACGGACGCAGTCTCTGAAGGAGCGAGATTTCAGGCGAGACCAGACTTTGAATGGTGGAGAGCCGGAAAAGCTCAGCGAATAGAGATGCGAAAGACGTTTTTCAGGCGTAAACAAGTACTACGGCAGCCCGAAGGTGGGAAGGAGCTCAGCTTATTGGAGGAAGAACTAGAAGGCCTGTGTCCTTTCTTCAGAAAGCAAGGAACGGGGGAAATGATTGAAATGGTTAAAACTCGAGAGAAGTTTGAGTGCAGATCCTGCGGGTCTGGTAGGCTGTGATGAGCACAAGACGTCCCCGAGAGCTTTAAATAGGGAATGACAAAATCAGAATTCATGTCTTCTGTGTGGGAAACATTGGAAATCAGCCAAAGTGGAAGTGGGAGACAGACCAGACCACAAGTTGGGATGAGAGAGGTGCTGCATTGGACTGTGGTGGTGGAAACAGAAACAGAGTGGAGAAGTTTGAGATGTATTTTGGATGTGTGAAGTATGTGTAAGACTTTCCACGTTTCTGCGCTCTTAGAAGGAAACAGCCTAAATACCCAACACGATGTATGAGATTAAATACCTTAACAGGATTGTGGTAGATCTGCATGTTCTAACATAAAAAGATTTCCAGGATATTGTGTTAAGTGAAGAAGACTATCTCAGAATAGATAAAATATTGCCCCATTTATTTAACCATAAAATCAAGCTATGTACATATGTATGAATAGGGATGGATGTGTAAGAAAATTAACAGTGATTATTTCTGAAGAGATGAGAGGGCGTAGGATTTTATATTTGTTCTGTGTCCCTCTGTCATATATAAATTTCTTTTGCAACAAAAATACATTTTTATGTTTCTTTTTTTTTTTTTAAAGATTTTATTTTTTCCTTTTTCTCCCCAAAGCCCCCTGGTACATAGTTGTATATTCTTTGTTGTGGGTCCTTCTAGTTGTGGCATGTGGGACGCTGCCTCAGCGTGGTTTGATGAGCAGTGCCATGTCCGCGCCCAGGATTCGAACCAACGAAACACTGGGCCGCCTGCAGTGGAGCGCGTGAACTTAACCACTCGGCCACGGGGCCAGCCCCCATTTTTGTGTTTCTTATGTTCTTTGAAAATCCAAAGTTTACTTTCCAGAGAAAGAATTACATTGGCTGATAATATTCCTAATTTTAGGTTAAATAGAACATCTAAATCATTAATCTCCTAGGTCAGTGATAAGAGCCTAGATTTCAGAAAGCTTTTAATGTCTCCAGTTTTTTAGGAGTTGTATTATTTACATGATCCTTGTTCCAGTGATCTGGTGTTCTGGAAATTTGAACTTTTCTCCACTTCTATTCTCCCATCCTTCTGTTTGGAGAATAGGTTGGAAAATGCAAACAACATTTGCCAAACTTCCCTGCTACTAAGATTTTGGATGTGGATTAGGTTCTCCTAATTGGAAACACTCATGTGAGATTTGAGAGATGAGATAGAAGCTATTTTCCCATGGCAGTGCCGGGGGTGGGGGTGGGGGGGGGCGGGTGGTGGTGGTAAGTGTGCCTGAAAGATGTGAGTCTTGGCAGTGGCTAGACGTTCTACTGACATTTTCATAGTTGGGTGGCAGCAGTTGTTTCCTGACTCTGGATCACAGCAATCATATTGTGATTTTTAAGCCAACAGTTTGACAGCCTCCTGACTTCTCCTCCTCCAGCTGCCCTTCCCCCTCAATGATTTTATAAGCATCTAATTCCCTATATTAAATCTCTTTCTGCTTGATATATTTAGAGTAATTTCTTTTTCAGGCACTGAAGCCTGACTAATGTACCTACTTTCTCCATGTGGCTTTGTGTTCTCAGATAAATATCATTGGAAGCTTCAGAAAAACGTAGTCACCTATAGGTCTCCATACACCTTCTGTGAGATGTCACCCTCCCCAGAAGTCTGCATCATCAAGGAGGAGCAATTGCCAAGTGGCAAAAATCAAATATTCAGGATTATACTTAGTACTGTTGCCTATCCTCATCGAAGGCGCTATCTCTATTAAACCATTCCCTTCAGTATAAACACTTAATATAATTCCCTAATCCTAAACACACACATACACACATTTGCACGCGCACACACACACACACACATACCATCCTTGCTTTAACATCTCTGCCATCTGCTGTCCCATTTCTCCGTTCTCCTGTACCGAAAAATTTCTTGAAATATTTGCCAATACTCACTGTTTCCACTCTCTCATCTTGGACTCTTCAATTCATTCCAGTCTAACTTTATCCTCACCACTACAAAACTATACTTGTCGAGATCACCAACAGTCTCCATGTGGCCAATGAGAGAACATTTCTATGCCTTATCTAATTTGACCTCTTAGAAGCACTCGGCATAGTTGACCACTTATTCCTTTCTGACACATCTGGTTCCTAAAACACCACACCCTCTTGGCTTTCCTCTTACCTCTTTGGTGACTCTCTTTCAGTCTCATTTGCTGTCTTTTTTTGTTCCTGTGTTTTCTACATGTTATTGAACCTCAATGTTCAGTTCCTAAGTCCTCTTTTTTATCTCCCAGAAACTTGCTAATATGCTATATGAATATAACTCTCAAATATGTATATTTAATACACTCTTCCCTGAGCTCCAGGTTTGTCTATCCAACAGCCTCCTTGATATCTCCACTTGGACATCCAATAAATATTTCAAACTTAAAATATTCCAAAATGAATTCTTCACTTCTCCCATGAAAGTCTGCATCTCTTCTCGTCTTTCCCACCCACAGAGAGTAAAGGGCACCACTGTGCACCTAGTTGTTCAGTCCTCAACCCCAAAAGTCATACTTACTCCTCTCTTCACTTATCTGTCACATCCGCTTTGTAAGCAGTGTACCATAACCCTGTTCATTTCTCTCCATCCCCATTATCACTCCCTCAGTTCAATGTACTATCCACTCTCACCTGGACCACGACAATGTTTCTTAGCAGTTCTCCCTTATTTCATTCTTTCTGCCTTCCGCAACACAATGTGATCCCTGCCAACCTTATCCTCATGTAACTCTGTCACTTACTCACTGCATGCCACACACACTGGCTTCCTTTCCGTTTCTTTTAAACCAGCCTTCCTCTAATCATGTAATTCTCTTTGCTTGGAATACTTTTCCTCATGTTCTTCACTTGGCTCATTCTTTACCATCTTTCAGATTTCTGGCCTAATGTCACCTTTTCTCTATCTCAATTTGCAGCTCAGATAACCAACCCTGTTTATTTCTGTTACAGCACTGATTAAAATATGGAATTATTTTTATTATTTTAACTTGTCTTCTGACCATAAAGTAAATGAAAACAGTAATCTTAATGGTCTTTTTTCTCTCCTTCATCCTCAGAACCGAGTAGAGTACCTAGGACACAGGTTGTGTTAAAAAAAAAGTTTGTTGCAAAAAATAGTACACATCTTCTGATATCCAGAGCAAAGACATTTGTTCCTTTCACCAAGACTAACAATACATGAACCTGAATAACTCAATTGTAATTCATGAATTTTAATTACTTTCATCCTTCTCTTGTGTCTCCATTGTGTATTGGTTTTCTTCAGTGATGGATATTCTGTTTTCAATATTAAATTTAGAGTACCTCTTGTATTAATTTTAAAAAGAAGTGCTACTTCAACTTTCTCATAGCTATTGTTAATCTGTTTATCTTGTTATTATTGGTAACATTCTCTCAAATCTCTCACCTGGCATGGTATCCTAATTTCAGAATTATTTTCTTGTTTGTGAAATATTCTCTAGTGAAGAAACACAGAAGTCAGGAGACTTGATTTTAAATTCCAACTAGGTGATTTGGGGATAAATAAGATAAGTTTGGAACTCAGTTTCTTCATTTGTTGAATTCAAGTTTGAATTGGAAGATCCCTCATGTCCCTTCCAGCCAAATTGTTCTCGAATGTTAAGACAAAGTAGAGAGTGAGAGAGCTGCAAGACAAATAAGAGCTAAAACTGAGCTGACATCAAAAAAATAAAGAAATATAAATAACCACCAGGGCATTTTAGTGATAGCCTTCTCACTTCTAAGTCATCTAATAATATCTTGTATTTTATCATCCTGGATTACATTGTGGTTTAGAATATTGCAATACTCAAATGCTAAGGTAGGTCACCACTGTAAGTCCCAACAACAGTAATAGCATTACATAACACCTTTCATCTTAGGCTTTTAAGTCACTTGGTAAACATCAATTAAATCTGAAAACTTCCCTATGCTAGTATTACTGTGCCCATTTAACAGATGGAAAAGTGAGCCATATTCTCATTGAAACCACAAACCACAAACCAAAGATTTCTCATTTTAAACCAGTAGACTTCCTTAAGTTAATAATTGATATGCTAGCAGAGTTCTGGTGTTGAATTTAATGAATGAGAATTTCTGTATGTGGTATTGCTGTTCCTGTGGATTTATGGAACTATATGTGGTGTCTGTGAATGTGTGTGGGTGTATACATGGTGTGTGAGTGGATATGATTATAAGTGTCTGTAGTCTGTGGGAAAAACTAGTTCATATGAGTGTGCGTCTCAATAAATATAAACTTGTGTGCTCTGTAGACAAGTCAAGATTTTTTTCTAATTTGGTTTCAAAAAATTTTTAGCTGTATTTAACACTTCTGGCTTTAACACTTCACCATCCTTCATACTCTTTTCTGGTACCTCTCTCATTTCTCCACAATTTCTTCTTTCTCTACCAATCTATGCTCAGAGTTCTACCCTCCAACTTTTATTCTCACCCCACAGACCCCCTCTGGTGCTCCTGTGCTCCTTACCATGGTTTCATTGACTTTCTATGTGCTGGTAGTACTCAAATCTCTTCCCACAGCGTGACTCTCTTCTCTAAGTGTCTCCACTGACCATAGAAATCCCACCATTATCTTATACTCAGGGTATCTGAGAATGCAGTCATCAACTCACTCACCCTCTCTCCCCTGCAATCTAAACCTCTTTTTCTTCTTACTCATGTTAGTAGAGATTACAAAGTATCCAGATGTCCACTACAGAAATCCAGAACTCATCCTTCTTTTCTCCATTTCCCTCACCTTCCACACTCAACTAGCAAGTCCTGCTTGCTAAGTAAGATTCTATTTTTAGTTTCCTCAATCTCTTGATTCTTCTTAATACTCCTGCCACCTCCTTCGAATAGACCACCATTATCTGCTGCCCTTATGATGACACAGGACTCTGAATAGATTCGCTAGTCTAATCTCAGAGTGGCTTTCATAACACAATAAACTGATCACATCTATCCTGCAAAAAGCCCTTAAGTAGCCTTCTTTATTACTATTAGAATCAGGTCCAATCCTTGATATGATTTTCAAGGTCCTTCATGGTCTGACTCCTGCAGACCACATCATGATCATCACTTGCTATTTTTTTTCATATTCTACTAAACATAATGATACTGAGATCTCTCTCTGTTTTTATTCCTTGAAATTGCATATTTTCTTTCACTCTGGTTCTTCTACACCTCCCTCCACTCTTTGTTTGGCTAATTCTTACCTCTCCTTTAGGTGTCAGCTCACAAGTCATTTCCCCTAGCAAAGTCTGCTTTGTTTTGTAAAGCGGTCGTCTCTGTGCTCTCAGAGCTCACTGTGTATCACTTATCACACAGCATCATTATTACTTTTGTTTGTGTGAATTTAAGTTTGAGGGAGGCAGAAATGGTGTCTATTTTTGGAATACTATATCCCAGTGCTGGGATAGAGGCTTTGTAAATATTTATTGAATGGCTGACTAACTGAATCAATGACCACACTGAGCTTGTATAAGTAAGATCACTGTTTTAGGTGAAGCTCATGGAAATAAGAAAAATGGGCCAGACCCGTGTCGTTCTATTGCTCTAAATAATCCAGGAGCAGTAGGTCATTCAGTCTAAATAGGGTATTCTAGTAGAATAATATTTAGTATGTCCTCACATTGCCTACTACATGCCAAGTGTGACTGTAATGAGACTGAATTCATTTGTGGTTTATGAAAATAATCTTCCTGGATTTGCTGTCGTGTCCATCAGTACACCCAGGCAGGAGAACTCCTCACCCTAGTCACATGCGTCTCTCCACACAAGGTGAGAAATCCTTGGGACTGTGGGGACCATGTACAGGTATAAGCCTAGAAATCCCTATCCAAACAAATTCTCTTACCTTTCTTTAAGCTGGCAAATGCCTATTCCTGGAATGTCTTTTCGAGGATTAACTGGGCCACCTTTGAGTCTGAAAGGTTACCAGAGGGCAAATATTTGAGGGTGATGAGGACTGAGTATTGATGTGAGGGCTGGAGCTTCCAAATCCACACCAAGGCAACTCATGGTGCTGGCCAGGGTGAGAAAAGAAGGGGCAGGCGCTCAATGAGATGTGCCAGAGATGGAAGACAGCTGTGGATCTCCGAGGGGTCTGACGATTCTATTAAATTTGTATCCGGCCATCTAGGTTGTTATGAAGTATATTAGTCAAGGTAGGAAGACATATTTTGTCAACTTGCTTTATAGCCTTTGACTATTTAAACATATGTTATGTTGGACTCTTGCACAGGCCCACAATTGTTGGAGACTGACCTGCTATTCAAAAACAGTTATTTTTCTAGATTTTTAGTCTTTGTAGGATAATGTGAAACTAATTATTAAAGGGTCCCTTAATTTGTTGATAACTGTCAATAATGTTTTATACCAACAGTAAAATGTATTTCAATTACACCTCAACTCAACTCATGGTTTTCATCATAACGCAGAAAACCAATTTGCATAGGTTTTATCTATCTCTTGACATAACGCTAATGAAAGTGCTTCAGTAAAGTCCGTGATGCTAATTTTCATGGTAGGGAAGAGATTGAAGATAATTGGAATCATATTGTGGGTTTTTTTTTTGGTACCTCTCTTTTTAAAGGATTGTCCCATTTCACCAGTTTCTCATCGTTTCAAAACTTCCTTGGTTTTCTTGGTAAAAGGGAGGCAAAAATTTTATATGATAGAGTTTTATTTTGGTATACATATAGTAAGAATACTATATGTATTTGACAATGTACACTTTTAGAATTTACTGGGCACCTAGTAAGAACTTTGTAAATATGAACTCATTCAGGCATTACAACACTTTGAACCCATTCTACAGATGAGAAAACATGGGCAAAAAGAGGCTAGGCAACTTGCCCAGAATCACCACCACTTATCCAATAATAGCCAAGCGAGGATTCAAACACAGGCAGCCTAGTCTGGGGATGTGACTCTTAAGCGTTCCTCCATTGCTGCCCGCAAGAGTGTTTGCTTCTTTTATTTCCTTTCAGTTTTATTGAGTGTTTACTTCTTAAGGACATGGAAATCGACTTTTATTTAAAAACTAAGAGCATAAAAATATAAATTTAACAATTAACAGTCATCAAAGGAGCAATTATTGACTCTGACTTGACAACTTAAAGAGGCTTAAGTTTTGCAATGTATCATTCAGATTTTTGAGAACTTTTAATATACTATCTTCAACCTTGTATGAATATTATACTTTATGTCTAAGAGGTAATAAATTTTGATCAAGAAAGAGGATATGCTACCATCTTGCTTTAATTTTTTAGGCAAAGCAGCTGAGTTACATTTGAAGGCATTTATGATAATAGTATATCCATACTTACAGGTTTTCCCTCTTGGCATTTTGAGAGACATGATGTTTTTAGATATTTACAAACAGCAACAGTCACCAGCACAGGTAACTGAAGCTTATATCTGCAATATAAATGAATGAATTAATGTCCGTGTCCTTGATAAAATGAGTCTATTTAGCTGAAGGAAATAAATCTGAAGGGGAAAAGGAATACTGACTTGCTTTATTCCACAATATACGTGCACATTTCTGTTAGAAATTGGGGTAGCGCAAGTTTACCATTAACAAGACACTTACTTGTGCTGTGAAGTGAGTTGCACAATTTCCATTTTAGCTATCTACATAACAATAATTACTTCACATTTTTATAAACATTCAAAATATATGTTATACAACTTTTGAATATAATTGATTCTCTAGGAGTAATCTGTAAGAGTATGTAACAGTCATTCACCTACTTGATTATGTAAAAAAATCAATTTCACATTATATGACCTTATTTTGCAAGCCAATAGCTAAAGAAAATATGTTATGAATTTCCAATACAATGTAAATAGAATACCATAATCTATAGAGTAAAAACTCTTCCTGAATGTTAAGAAGGTTTTCATATTTTCTCCCAATATAAACAGAGAATAACATTATTTGGCCTAGATCAGTTCCTTTTATATAAATTAGACTGGAAAATTGCATCAGCTTTTTTTAGGCATATCCACAAGAGAGAGCCTCTGATTATTGAGGTCATTGCTGTGACTACAGTAGTGTCTTAAAAACCAGTCTCACAGTTAGAAAGTTTTTTATGGAAAGTAATTAAACTTAGCCAAATTTAGGAGAAATTATAGATAAAGGCTAAAAAATTATGTGTTTCTAAAATCAATAACTAAAAGAAAAAAAGCAAAGTATATATTTTTCACTGCAGAGGATCTTTCATCAATATAAATATTAGTTACATTACTTTCCCCACAAAAAGTGGGATTAATTTTTTCAGTGCTTGACAAAGTACATGCTTATCCCACCCCTGCTTGGGAAGGATAGTACAGAGTTAATTTAAATACAGATGGTACCAGTTCAATAGACACATACCCCTTCCTATATATATATATAATATACATATTATATATACACATATGCAATGAAATTCCCTGATCCCCCTACTATTTTCAACTTTAATTGGGATGCTGAGAGATGATTTTAAAAAGGGGCATTTATCACAATGGTTCCCAGGCATTTGGATTTCAGTAAAGTGATATCCTTCCTCCAAAATATATATATATAACCTATGAACTAACATAGGGTTGCCATCTTTTAATTTTGCTGACTAAAGTTATTCAAAACAAAACAAAACACAAATAAATATTCCATTACACTACCACCGCCATTTCATTGGTGGTCAAAGGACACTAATTTTAGTGAGAAGGACATAATCTAAGAATATTGAATAGTTCTTACTAAAAAGGAACAGCTGGCAACTTTATACTATTATCTGCTTGAAAACATAAGAATCTTTTTTTGTGTCCGTCTCTGGTTTCATCAACTGGAAAATAGCATTTATTCTCCTACTCTAAGCAAAAATGCCTTTATTTCTTCTCTTTCTCTTTCTTCTTTGATCATTTACTCATTCATTCAGTTTACAAATAGAACATCTCTTCTGTGCCAGGGATTCACAACGAACAAGAGAGAGAAAATTCCTGCCCTCACGGAGCTTACTTTGAGTGAGATCTATTAGAAAATGGTGTTAGTTCTACCGTCATTATTCCCAGCATGTCTACTTTTCTGCTGCCGCTACCATCATCTCCTGTCTGGTTTACTGCAAAGCTTTCCTAATTTTTCCTTAGGATTCTATTTTTCGGCCACACCCTGGCCAAAGTCTATCATTCTCAATGTAGCCAGAGAGATCTGTTTAAAAGCTGATTCAGTCTCTCCCAGGCTTAAAACTCCCAATGGCTTCTCACTATATGGAGCCTTTCCATTCTGCTGCAGCATGGAAGGCAGTCTGACCCCTTCCTACCTCTTCCAGCATCTCATTCTTTGAGACTCAACCACACTGATTCCCTTTCTGTTACTACATTCTGCACTTCTATTTTAGGGTCTCTATATTAGCTCTTCCCCTGCTTTTTTCCTAGTCTGTAGGAAACAAAATATTCCTACTAATATGCTGCAGGAAAATAATCATCTCACATAAAAATAAGTAAATGGAAGGAGTAGCTTTGGGGTTGCTTATTTCAGTGTTTCATCAGGGGTACTCTCTGGAACTTACATTCTAGTGGAGAGAGAAAGACAAAGAAAGATGGTAAGTGAAATATGTAGTGTACAAAATGGTCCTAGTCTTAGGGAGAAAAATGAATCGAGACAGGGGATAGAATGGAGGTATATGTTCAATTTTAAATAGTGACAGAGCAATTGCTCAATAAATATTAGTACTGTCATTATTGCAGTCTTCTTTTATTGTTACTGAATGGGAAATGGAAAGATATCACAGATTCGTATTTCTCTGAAGTAGTGATGTCGCTTTCCTAGGTATTATGATAGATAATTGTGATGAGGTTGGGAATGAAAAGATACATACTATACTGGGGTTGGGGGAGTCCATCAGTCTCTTCCACATATTTCTCCACCACATATGTCGACTAGAAGTTGCCCAAGGTAATGAACATTTTATTCCACTTTTATTCACCCCAGCTACATTTCTTACTCTTCTACTTTATTTCCTGCTCACTAATAATTGTTATCATTGAGTAGCATTTAAGTAAAGAAAACGTTTAAAATATAGAACAAAAATAAACAAAAACAAATTGGGTTAGCCCAAAGGGATTTACTTTTTGATAAAGAAGAATTCATTATCAAAAAGTACATCTCCATGTGAACTAGTTTACAAAGTATAGAATAAATATTAAAATGAGATAAATAACTTTACAGAAGAACTGAACAGGAAATTTCTTTCAAAACGTTTTCTCTCCTAGCATGACAAAGTTTTAATATAAAAATTATGTTTGAATATAACTTTTCAAGAACATATCAGTTGCATCAGTTATAATCTTATGTAAACTTTTAAAGGCTATTTCATGAGATTACTGTTGACTGTTGAACCCCTTCGTGTATACAAACACAAAGGGCACATGCAATTGTATATGTAAAATGCATATGTATATTACACAGTTTGCATCAACTCTTCCTTTTTTCATGTTTCTAGAGTAACATGGCCAGCTTTTGCAGTTATTAAATCAAATATTTTAATTTTTCAAAATAATCTTTTTTTCCTCTTTTGACCTCCCCATATCCCAACTCAAACTCACAAACGCAAACATTTTCAATAATTTCCTCATGTCCACTTGACACATGTATCCTGGTAATCACGTCATTCATTACATAAACATTAACATCATTTTACTATCCATTTGCTGTGTTTTTGTATTTGCCATATTTTTTTAACTTTTGAATTTCTAAGCCGTGGAATTATTCAATGGCAATGAAATCCTCTTTGTCTTTTTGAAGAGTTTGTCTAGAAATAATGTTAAATATCTAATGTGATTTGATCATTTAAAAGTATGAATAAAAATGTGAGATTTCTTGTGTTTTTATATCTTCATTTTCCTTTTGAATAGTAAAACTCCCTTTCCCCACTCTTACTGCTTTGTGTTAACACCAATTTAAAAATGTGTGGCTCTGTTAAAAATATCCTGGAAGAAGATTTAAAGCAAGAAGTACCAATGGGAATGATAGAAAACCCTCAGTCTTGGGCATACTTCATAGTCTGTATGGTGTTTGATATTTTTCTTCAGATAATATATTTTCTTTCTGTCCTCCCTTTCTGCAGATTTGCATTCAGAAAAACTTTTAATTATTTGAATAACTTCAATTTTTCTGTCTTTTGTTCTTTCAGACTGCTGCTTTTGCTCTCTGTCTCCCTAACTTCTCTTTCCGATGCCACATTTTAAAGTTCCGGTTGGCTTGCTCACCAACAATAATAAGGAGGAGGGATGTTTTCGATTATAGTTTGCATTGAGAGTATATCCCTGGATCATTGCACACTGGATTTAGTAGGAAAATTGTATTTCCAGTCTTTTGATTTGCAGAAATAACAAGGCTAAATGCTTCAGTTTCTAATGGTAATTACTTTTCAACCCAGACAGTCTGGATAACTATATATTTACTACCTTGTAAAGAACTATCATAACAAGCCCTTAAGCATTATTTGAAAATTAATAAACTAAAGTAGGAGGAAACCCTTTACTTTCCCATAGCAACATGAACCGAGTTATATCATTTTATTGCGAAATTTCACTTTCCAATTATAGGTTTACTAAATTAAGTGGCTTGAAAAGCATAAAAAACAATTATTAGTTTCTTAACACTGTAGATGACTAATGCAATGAGTCCACTTTACTGTACAAAAACAGGTTTTTTTTTTTTTAAAGGAAATTCTTTCCTTGAATAGCCTGGGAATAAACCATGATTCACAAATAAGTCTTGTTTCTTTTATATTAATAGAATGCATACATATTTAAGTGGGGTTTTCTAAATTAGGTAGAAATAAATCTTACAGAAGAATCTTAACCTTTTTTCAAGTTTACTTTTCATTTTTATTTTCTAAAATTAAAACTTTCAAGTAGAGAAACTTAATTGTTAAAAATCCGCAAATATACAAGAGGGTCAGTAGTTTCGATTTGAGCTAAATAACGATTGCTATTGATGATTGTGTTAGATTTAAAAGATAAAATTGTGTATAAATTGGGTTAATTACTTAGAAGTGAGTGTGGAAGACAAAAATTACTTAACCTAATTCTCACCATCGCAGAGTGAGGGGTAGAGAGGCAGTGTTAATACACCCTGGCAGAGGGGGTAATGTAATCCCTTTACTACCAGACCCAGCACTGTGCCTCTGGATCATCCAGAATGTAAACTTTCTTAGAGGTCTGATGTCTGACTCCCTGTGAATGGGGTGTGTGTGTATATGTCTGTTAGAGTCTGAAGAAAGAGCAAGGATTAACTCTACAGACACTTGTTGGGAAGGGTAAAGTGCAGAAGGACTTATTTTTCTTCTATTCCTGGCCTTTCACTCCAACTTTAAGTCCACCTATTTATTCTTTTGATCTTTATGGTGTAATGGTGAAGAGCAAAGGCTTTGCCACAGACAGCTGGGATTCAGATTCTGGCTTTAACACTTATCAGCTGTGTGATAATGGTCTCGTCTCTTAACCTATCTGTGGCTCAGTTTGCTCATCTACAAAGTGAAGATAATCTCCCCAGATTGTTGCAAGAAGGAAATGAGTTATTAAGCAGGAGTTTCTTGAAACAGAGCCTCACACACACAAATCAGGAGAGCAGCATCTATGTAAATGACATTGATTTTTAAATTTTTAAAATTTTATTGAGGTCATAATAGTTTATAACTGTGAAATTTCAGTTGTATAGTATTATTTGTCAGTCACCATATATATGTGCCCCTTTATGCCGTATGGCCACCCCTCTTGTCCCCTTCTCCTCTGATAACCATTAATCTGTTCTCTTTGTCCATTTGTTTGTTTATCTTCCATATAGGAGTGAAATCATATAGTGTTTCTCTTTGTCTGGCTTATTTCGCTTAACATGTTGTTGCAAATGGGGCGATTTTGTCTTTTTTCACGGCTAAGTAGTGTTCCTTTTTTTTTTTTTTAAAGATTTTATTTTTTCCTTTTTCTCCCCAAAGCCCCCCCGGTACATAGTTGTGTATTCTTCGTTGTGGGTTCCTCTAGTTGTGGCATGTGGGACGCTGCCTCAGCGTGGTCTGATGAGCAGTGCCATGTCCGCGCCCAGGATTCGAACCGACGAAACACTGGGCCGCCTGCAGCGGAGCGCGCGAACTTAACCACTCGGCCACGGGGCCAGCCCCTAAGTAGTGTTCCTTTATGCATATATACCACATCTTCTTTATCCAGTCATCAGTTAATGGACACTTGGGTTGCTTCCACATCTTGGCTATTGTGAATGATGCTGCAGTGAACATAGAGGTGCGTAAGTCTCTTTGAATTGTTGATTTCAAATTCTTTGGATAAATACACAGTAGTGGGATAGCTGGGTCATATGGTATTTCTATTTATAACGTTTTGACAAATCTTCATACTGTTTTCCATAGTAGCTGCACCAGTTTGCATTCACATCAGCAGTGTATGAGGCTTCCCTTTTCTCCATATCCTCTCCAAAACTTGTTTTTGTCTTGGTAATTATAGCCATTCTAACAGGTGTAAGGTGATATCTCATTGTAGTTTTGATTTGCATTTCCTTAGTGATTAGTGAAGTTGAACATCTTTTCACATGTCTGTTGGCCATCTGTATATCTTTTTTGGAAAAGTGTCTGTTCATATCCTCTGCCCAGTTTTTGATAGGGACGTTTGATTTTTGATGTTGGGTTGTATGAGTTCTTTGTATATTTTGGAGATTAACCCCTTGTCGGATATGTGATTTGCAAATATTTTCTCCCAGATGATGGGTTATCTTTTTGTTATGTTCTTTGTTTCCTTTGCCTTGAAGAAGCTCCTTAAGTCTGATGAAATCCCATTTCTTTGTTTTTTTCTTTTGTTTCTCTTGCCTGCCTGGACATGGTATTCGAAAATCTCCTTCTAAGACCAATTTCAAAAGGGTGTACTGCCTATATTTTCTTGAAGGAGTTTTATGGTTTCACATCTTACCTTCAAATCTTTAATCCATTTTGAGTTAATTTTTGTGTATGGCGAAAGATAATGGTCTACTTTCATTCTTTGCATGTGACTGCCCAGTTTTCCCAACACCATTTAATGAAGAGACGTCCCTTTCTCCATTGTACGTTCTTAGCTCCTTTGTCAAAGATTAGCTGTCCATGGAGTGTGGTTTTATTTCTGGCTTTCAAGTCTGTTCCATTGATCTATGCGTCCGTTTTTGTACCGGTACCATGCTGTTTTGATTAGTACATCTTTGTAGTATATTTTGAAGTCAGAGACTGTGATGCCTCCAGCTTTGTTCTTTTTTCTCAAGATTGCCTTAGCTATTCAGGGTTTTTTGTTGCCCCATAAGAATTTTAGGATTCTTTGTTCTATTTTGTGAAGAATGTCATTGGGATTCTGAGTGGGACTACATTGAATCTGTAGATTGCTTTGGGTAGTATGGACATTTTATCTATCTTTATTCTTCCAAAACATGTGCATAGAATATCCTTCCATTCCTTTATGTCATCACTGATCTCTTTCAATGTCTTATAGTTTTCATTGTATAGGTCTTTCACCTCCTTGGTTAAATTTACTCCTAGATATTTTATTCTTTTTGTTGCAATTGTAAGTGGGATTGTATTTTGAGTTCTCTTTCTGTTAGTTCATTATTAGAGTATAGAAATGCAACAGATTTTTGTATGTTGATTTTGTACCCTGCAACTTTGCTGTAGTTGTTGATTATTTCTAATAGTTTTCCAATGGCTTCTTTAGGGTTTTATATATATATAATCATGTCGTCTACAAACAGCAAGAGTTTCACTTCTTCATTACCAATTTGGATACATTTTATTTCTTTTTCTTGCCTAATATTTTGTTGACGATTTCTGCATTTATGTTCATCAGTGATATTGGACTGTAATTTTCCTTCTTTGTGTTGCCCTTGTCTGGTTTGGGGATCAGGATGATGTTGGCCTTGTAGGATGTATTAGGAAGTGTTTTGTCTTCTTCAATATCTTGGACTAGTTTGAGAAGGATAGGTATTAAATCTTTGAATGTTTGGTAGAATTCTCCAGAGAAGCCATCTGGTCCTGCACTTTTATTTTTTGGAAAGTTTTTTGTTACTGTTTCAATCTGTTTACCTGTGAGTGGTCTATTCAGATTCTCTGTTTCTTCTTGATTCATTTTTGGGAGGTTGTGTGAGTCTAAGAATTTATCCTTTTAGTCTAGATTTTCCAATTTTTTGACATATAGTTTTTCATCATATTCTTTTATAATCCTTTGTATTTCTGTGGTATCCATTGTAATTTCTACTCTTTCATATCTAACTTTATTTGAGCCTACTCTCTTTTTATCCTAGTGAGTCTGGCTAAAGGTTTGTCAATTTTGTTTATCTTCTCAAAGAACCAGCTCTTAGTTTCATTGATCCTTTCTACTACATTTTTGGTTTCAATTTCATTTATTTCTGCTCTAATTCTTATTATTTTTCTCCTTCTGCTGACTTTGGGCTTTTTTTTTGTTCTTTTTCTAGCTCAGTTAGGTGTAGTTTAAGATTGCTTATTTCAGACTTTTTAAATTTGTTAAAGTGGGCCTGTATTGCTATGAATTTCCCTCCTAGGCCCACTTTGGTTGCATCTCATATGAGTTGGCATATTGCATTTTCATTTTCATTTGTCTCCAGATATTTTTTGAGTTCTCCTTTAATTTCTTCATTGATCCATTGGTTGTTCAGTAGCATGTTGTTTAGTCTCCGCATACTTTTTACTTTCCCTGTTTTTTACTTGAAGTTGATTTCCAGTTTCATAGCATTATGGTAGGAAAAAATGCTTGATATGATTTCAATCTTCTTTTTTTTTTTTTTTTTAAAGATTTTATTTTTTCCTTTTTCTCCCCAAAGCCCCCCTGGTACATAGTTGTATATTCTTCGTTGTGGGTCCCTCTAGTTGTGGTATGTGGGATGCTGCCTCAGCGTGGTTTGATGAGCAGTGTCATGTCCGCGCCCAGGATTCGAACCAACGAAACACTGGGCCGCCTGCAGCGGAGCGCGCGAACTTAACCACTCGGCCATGGGGCCAGCCCCATGATTTCAATCTTCTTAAACTTATTGAGGCTTGCCTTGTTTCCCAACATATGGCCTATCTTTGAGAATGTTCCATGTGCCCTTGAGAAGAATGTGTATTCTGCTGATTTTGGATGGAGTGTTCTATATATATCTATTAAGTCCATCTGGTCTAGTTTTTTGTTTAATTCCACTATTTCCTTGTTGACTTTCTGTCTGGATGTCTATCCATTGATGTAAGTGAGACATTAAGGTCCTCTGCTATTATTGTGCTGCTGTTAATATCCCCTTTTAGGTCAATTAATAGTTGCTTTATGAACTTTGGTGTTCCTGTGGTAGGTTCATATATATTTATAAGTGTTATGTCCTCTTGGTGGAGTGTCCCTTTTATCATTATATTCTGCCCTTCTTAGTCTCTCATTGCCTTTTTTATCTTGAAGTCTGCTTTGTCTGATATAAGTATGGCAATACCTGCTTTCTTTTGTTTGCTGTTAGCTTGGAGTATCATCTTATATCTCTTCATTCTGAGCCTGTGTTTGTCTTCAGACCTGAGACATGTTTCCTGGAGGCAGAATATTGTTGGGTCTTGTTTTTGAATCCATCTAGCCACTCTGTATCTTTTGATTGGAGCATTCAATCCATCTACATTTAGAGTGATTTTTGATATATGAGATCTTAATACTAACATTTTATCACTGTTTTCCAGTTGTTCTGTATTTCCCTTGTTTCTCTCCTGTGTATTTCTACTAATTCAGTTTGGTGGTTCTGTATAATGGTTTTCTCTCTATTTATGATTTGTGCCTCTGTTTTTATTTTTTATTTAGTGGTTATCATGAGCTTTATATAAAACATGTATTAGATGAGATAGCCCATTTTCTGATAGCCTCTTATTTCCTTAGTCTAAGTAGATTCCATCACTTTCCTCTTCTCCATCTGAGTTATTCTTGTCACAACTTATTCCATTTTGTGTTGTGAGTTTGTGGTTAAAATGAAGTGATTATAGTTATTTTTGATGTTTTCCTTCCATTTATCTTTAATGTTGTAATTATTTGCTAACTTGTTCTAATAGTGAGTTACAATTTCATGGTTTTGTCTGTCTGTTTTCTCCTTGCTCAAAGATTTATAAACCTTTTCTTTTTTATTTAAGGTATGAGGACCTTCTTAATCATTTTGTGTGTGTGTGTGGGGCGGGGAGCGGTTCTTATGGTGATGAACTCCCTCAGATTTTGTATATCTGGGAAAGTTTTTACTTCTCCATTATATCTGAAGGATATTTTTGCTAGATAGGGTGTTCTTGGCTGAAAGCTTTTGTCTTTCAGAATTTTGAATGTATCATTCCACTTTTTCCTAGACTGTAAGGTTTTTGCTGAGAAATCCTCTAAAAGCCAGATTGCGGTTCCTTTGTAGATTATTTTCTTCTGCCTTGCTGCCCTTAATATTTTTTGTCCTTGAGTTTTGCCAATTTTACTAATATATGCCTTGGAGAAGTTCTTTTTACATTGATTTAATTAGGAGTTCTATTAACTTCATTTACTTGTATTTTCAGCCTCTTCCCCACGTTTTGGAAGTTGTTAGCTATTATTTTTCTGAACAAGCTCTCTGTCTCCCTCCCATCTCCCGCATGAATACCTATATTCCTTATGTTGCATTTCCTAATTTAATCAGATATTTCTTGGAGAATTTCTTCATTTCTTTTTAGTCTTAGTGCTCTCTCCTCCATCTGAAGCACTTCTATATTTCTCTCCTCTAAATTGTTAATTCTGTCGTCCATAATACCATCTCTCCTATTTAAGGAATCTAGATTTTTCATTATCTCATTCATTGTGCTTTTCATCTTGAACATTTCTGATTTTTTGTTTTCTTTTCTTTTGTGAAGAATTCTTTGTGTCCATTAATTTTATTCCTGATTTCACTGAACTATCTTTATGAGTTTTCTTGTAATTCGAGTTTTTTTTTATGATAGCTATTTTGAATTCTCTGTCATTTAGATTGTAAATTTCTGTGACTTCAGGATTGATTTCTGGGTACTTATTTTCCTTCTTCTCTGGAGTGTTAATATACCTCTTCATACTGTTTGATGGGATGGATTTGTGCCATCGCATAGTGGTAGTATCTGGTCGTGGATTGCACCTGCCACTACTGGGTGGCAGGAGCAGGAGCTGTGTATTCTGAGCCTATTGTATTCCCTGGCAGCTGTTCCTGTACTTTGGAAGCTGTGCTGATAGGACTCTATTGCATTTGGCGATTGGCTACTGCTGCTTTAAACACATAGGTGTGCAGGTGCTCTGGTGGAGATCCCTTGCTCTGGCTGACTGGCTGAGCTGGTACACCAGGTGGTGAAAGGGGTGCTTACTTTTGTGTGCATGTTCTCAGGGGTAATCCCACTCTGCACTCACTGTCTGCCCTCCTGGGCTGCTCAGCTTTGTGAAGACACCCCTGAGATTGCTTTACCTCCTTGGTGTGGAGCATTCCCACAGTCTGGGAGGCAACTCCCAGAGTGAACATGTTCCCATGGAGGTCTTCCCTTCCCCCCCTCCTCTAAAAGCCGTGAGTGGTCCTGTACCCTAGATTGCTGCCATTGAGGGAGACAGAAGAGATCTACTTACCTCCTCCCAATGTCTCCCAGGGGCTGCAGCCCCTCCATGGTAAGACATATGGCCGTGTGGATCTCTCAGATGCCTAGTGTGTTGTGTGAATGTTCTCTGTTGATTTATAAGTGTCCTTTCCATTGTATCTTAGCAGGGAGAGTCTAAGGGAACAGCTCACTCTGCCATGATGCTGATGTCACTCCTGCCCAGATGAAATGACGTTGATTTTACACAAAAAATTCTCCTTCTACCAGATTCTGTTTGTACTCTTTAAAGTACTTTTAAATATTTAGTCTCCTAAGTCATTTAGTCATGATAAAATGTAGAAGGGCATAAGTTAAAAACAATTGAAGAAAAAGAAAAAGAGATGGTGGATATGAATTGTTGTGTAGAAAGTCTCTAACCATTAAATTTGGTACTTTTAATTTGTACTTATAATTTTCAAAGCACTGTCCCTAAGTTGCTCTCAGTTTCTCAAGGTCAATTGGGGAATGAAATAACCAGGTATATTTGCCATTTTAATAAGAATATTTGGTAAGAGAATGGAAAGAAATCAATCAATTAATTAATTCAAAACACATTACTAAGAATCTTAAAAGAGTCTGTTTGATCGTCAGTAAAGGATACACAGTGAAGGATAAACTCACCATTTCAGAATAATCAAGAATTCTGTGTGCTCCTGTATGATCCTAGTTATCCTTCACACCATCAGCGTAATAGGTGCTCAATTAGTGTCTGTTAAGTGAATGGAATGAGTGAATGAGTGAATGAATGAATATGCCCACTGATAATCAGAACTGGGAAGAGAGGTGAAAACAACTGATGGACAGAAGAACTAAATTTGAGTCCCAGGTGTATTTTGTTTGGTCTTCCTAGTTTGTTAAGAATAGAATTAGAAACGTTCAAAATTTAGGGGACTTCACATTAAAAAATCTAGATTTCTTGCTTCTCTTTAAAAATTAGCAGCTCTGCTAACAGGAAAGCTTTCTTTCTGCCTGACTACAAATTCCTGGAACTGGACAGTTGTTGTTCCCTTAAAATGGGCAGAATGCGGCAAACACAACCCTGACTGCTTACCTCATTTATACTATCTGCCAGGTCCTTTCACACTCCTAGTTAGTAAATCTCTAATCTAGAATGGCAGAGCTTTTATCACACTTTGGTTCTCTTACAAGATTTTCTCATAGCTTAAAACAAGTGGATGTACCCCTAAAACCATCCAAGGTTTTGTCGCTGTTAATGAAAGGATGAGGACTCTCAAATTGCTAACAGGGTTTCTCTTCCTAGGTGCCATTGACATTTTGAGTCAGACGATGTTTGTTGTGGGGGTTGTCCTGTGCACTGCAGGACATATAGCAGCATTGCTGGCCTCTATCCACTAGACACCTGCCCATTAAATGTGAGACAACCACAAATGTCGACAAGGATTGCCAAATATAACCAGGAGATGGAGTGGGGGGCAAAATCACCCTTAATTGAGAACCACTGAGTTAGATATCAAACTAGAGAAGGACAGATACATTAACTCAAAGGTGGTGCCAGATTTATGTTAGAGAGATGTTGGTTAACTTGCAGATTGGGAATTGGCTACAACCTTGTCACTTTACCCAGGTTCTAGATTTAGTTGCTGTTCACAGACCATTGATTCAGCTGTATTTATTCAAACTTAAGCTATGCAAACTTGAGTGGGATGATAATGCTATGGTTTTCTCAAACCATTGATTTTTGATGGAGCCTATAAGGACAAGGAAGCATAGTTAACAAATTGATGTTATAAAATGCAACATTCTGCCCATGGTAATATCTGGAGAGCATTCGTATGCTAGCATTTCATCCTACTTCCTACTCACATGCTGTTCCTGATGAATTATTTTTAAAGTATGACTAAATTATTCATTACACAGGATCACCATTGTTTATGCAACTGAGGTTTACCACTAACATTCCAATATGGATTTTTTTTTGAGTAGGGGATTTTAATAAAGCTTCTAAGAATAGAAATATATGCCTAGAATTAGGTAATTTATGTGAGACACACCATAATGGTGGAGGAGTAGCACAAAGTGATTAAACCTTTAATCTTAAGGGAATCTTTAATAACAATAAATTTGATAAAATATCATTTATAATATTTACATACAGTTAAATTTCATGTACATATCTCAGTTAGAATATCTCAAAACATTCAAGCAGATTAAGTTGCCAGACCATAACAAATTTCTCCCACAGGTTATCTGCCTCATGTATTTCATTTAAATAAAAATTAGGTAATGCAAGTAACAGTAAAAGCGCAAAAGCATAAAATTATATATTATTTAAATTTTAGTTTTACAGAATAAGAAAAATAAATACCATACCATAAACCTCTCGGTAAATTTAATGTCTTTATTTTTCTTGCACCTTTTCTCAACCCCTTCTTCCTGCTGATGAAAGACTACGCCCTGTCACCTGTCCTCTGATGCCTTGTCCAATGTCAACTTAAATGACTTGAGTGATGACTTCAAGTACAGTACAATTCTTCCTCTGGGAAGCCACTCCATTGACTAATATTAAGTGGGTTACTATTGGTATGTTAATTAGCTGCTTCACTCAGCACAGACTATTTATGTACAATGTACCCTTCTTCCATGAATTGACGTATGAGAAACAGCCCAAAATGAAATTTAAGTGTTTATACACATGCTGATTCTGGTGACTGCATAAAAATGTATGCTTTTCTTTTTCAGCTATATTTGCTTTAGCATTGAAAGTTCACCATAACTTTTACTATTTTTTATTTTATGTACAGTTTTTCAAGTAAAAACAAGCAAAAAATCTACTCTCTAAATACATGTTTTAACAATGGGACCAGTTTTCTCTTTGGAGAGCTAGCCACACACACCAATGAAGAGAAATATTATCATTGATCTTTTTTTTTTGTTAAGAGTTGGAAAATAGAGTAATCAACATAGAAGCCATAGAAGGAACAAATTTGATTGGAAATTGTAAAAAGTCTGTCCACGAAAGTAATTGATTCTTCCACCCAAACATATCAATGGCAGACCTCAAGACTAGGGAACGTCTTCACTTTAAGGGCCAGCAGAAGAGATGTTTAATTTTTTTTTTTTTCTGGTGAAGAAGACTGGCCCTGGGCTAACATCTGCTGCCAGCCTTCCTCTACTTTTGCTTGAAGAAGATTGTTGCTGAGCCAACATTTGTGCCAATCCTCCTCTACTTTGTATGTGGGACACTGCCACAGCATGGCTTGATGAGAGGTATGTAGGTTTGTGCCCAGGAACCAAGCCCGTGAACCCCAAGCTGCCAAAGTGGAAACCCAACCACTACACCACTGGGCCAACCCCAAGAGATGTTTGATTTTGAAAGCTGATATCAACTGTGATCAATAACCTCAACACATCCTCAGACCTTAGCATAATTCAAGTCAGCTCTTCCAGTAGCTTCCATACAAATCAGAGGTCTTCCTTATTCCACTTTAGGAAAAACTTTCTTTTAGTCTTTCTCTTAGAAGTCTTATCTTAACTAGAAATCAATTTCAAATTTTGTTGAGCACTGTTATCACAATGAATTATGGAGCCACCTAGAGCGCCTCGAGATATTTTGCCTACAAATATGAAATGACTCAGCATATAAAATGCATGCTCATAAGTACTTTTGTATTTAATTATAAACAATGCATTTATTGATATAAGGTCATTCTGATGTATTGCAATATGGCTTAATTTTTAAGACAAAGCACTGAAGAGGGAGCTTACTGTCTTTGACTAACAAAAGTTTCTGTAGAAAAAACAACTAAGATATATCTTTAAAGGACTTGCTTGTCAAATCTCAATGCCATTTCAATTTCAAGTTTTTGATGCTGTATGTATGTCCTTAGATGTTTAAAACTGTTCAGCCAATCTCTGCACTAGACTAGAGAAGGCTGGACCATGTGATAAAAGAAGCATGTGCTTAAGCCAGCCTTGACCGTTAATGGTAAGGTATGAAGGATGCTAGACCTGAGAACAGAGACCAACCAGAAACCAAGCTCTTGAAGATGCAAAGAGATGGACTAGCAGATTACACATTGAGCAGCAAGGGTCTCAATCTGGACTGTAGAGAGAAGATGATACAGAAGAATAATCCCCTAGGGAATTCTCTCACTCTCTGGAGTTTACTGCATGATGGCTATCTTTAAATTTGCCTCAGTAACTAATTTCAGATTAAATAAGTGCAGACCCACTTTGACCAATCAGTCTCGCATCTCATCTCCAACAACTTTAAATTTGACATTGACTAAGATAAATTTAACTAGCCTTTATATATTAGGGGAACAGTACAATACAAATCCCATTTCTGCAAGAAAAGTCAGAGATTTGTCAGTCTACGTCATTACAAACCAAGCCTGGGAAGGAGAAGAGTGTGGGAGCAAACGAACTTACCAATAACTACATTGGACATTTTTATGCTGCCACCAGCCCTTTTGTAAGACTTTATAAACTAATCTTAATTTTGTTATATTGACTGCTGAAGGCACTTCCTATTGTAAAATAGTCTATTAAGAATTGGTCTATATTATAGAAAGCAATAATATGAGGTTCATTATGGGTTTTTGCAGTTCAGGCACTAATTTAGCTTTTGTAATCCTCTTAAGATTTTAATGGGTAAGAGCTATTTTAAGAACTTTTGCAAGTGAACTGTATAGGTATGCATAGAAAGGTACTTCTCTTTCAAGTCCTTGAAAATATATATAAGATATTTATGTTAAACTGATTCATATTAAAAATGTAACACAGCCAGTCAGAAAGCCTTAAGAAAACAGACTTCTGTATAAGGTATTATTATGGTCCAATCTCGGCCCCAGAATCTTGACATTAAAAGCCAAACATAGCCTACATGTTATAAGTATATGACAGTACATTATTATGATAATGATGATAAAAGCAAATTATTTTCATTGTGCAACAATAAATAAAAACAAACAAAACAAATAAAGGTTAAAATCTCATTATCCCTGTAATGGAATCCCACTGAATGCATATTTTTGAGCACACTTTTTTTTTAATATGACAATATATCCTGCCAACAAATATGGTAAAAAGCATTTTAAAAGCTGACTAGTGTCCATTGTATGGATAAGTCAATTTATTTAACCCATCTGCTATTGTTCAGCATATAATTTTCTTTTTGCTTTGTTTTGCGATCACAAACAATGCTTCAAGGAACATTCTTGCATTCTTTCATGGAGACACGACTTAGGGCAGTGGGTGGTTAAGAGTGTAAGTTCTAGCGACAGACAGACTGCAAGGCACAAGCTCCAGGAGTCCCATTCTAGAGCTCTGGGAACATGGTTAGGTGAAAAATTTTTAACTCTATTTTTATGTTTTTCTTTTTAGGAAGATTAGCCCTGAGCTAACATCTGCTGCCAATACTCCTCTTTTTGATGAGGAAAACTGGCCCTGAGCTAACATCTGTGCCCATCTTCTTCTACTTTATATGTGGGACGCCTGCCACAGGATGGGTTGCCAAGTGGTGCCATGTCTGCACCTGGGATGCGAACTGGCGAACCCTGGGCTGCTGAAGTAGAATGTGTGAACTTAACTGCTGTGCCACCAGGTTGGCCCCTTAACTCTATTTTTTTGTAATTTAATGTGTTTTTTTGATGAGGAAGATGGGCCCTGAGCTAACATCTGTTGCCAATCTTCCTCTTTTTACTTGAGGAAGATTGTCTCTAAGCTAACATCTGTACCAATCTTCCTCTACTTTATATGTGGGATGCCAGCAGAGCATGGCTTAATAAGTGGCATGTAGATCTGTGCCCAGGATCCAAACCCGTGAACCCCAGGCTGCCATAGCAGAGCATGTGCACTTAACCACTGTGCCACCTGGCCGGCCCCTAATTTAATGCTTTTAAGTCTCAGGTTTCTCATCTGTAAATGACCTAATAATTCCATCTAGGTTTTGTTAGTAGTAAACAAGGTAATTTATATAAAATTCTTAGCTTAATGCTTGGCACATTTTACTCATTCAATTGATATCAGCTACTAATATCATTATTATTACTACCGTTATTACTTTAGAAGTTCATCTTCAAAATTCTTATGTCAAATTCTTAGTCTAAGAATTCCTGAGCCAAAGAATACGCATATTTTTGTCTTTCAACATATTGTCAAATTCTTTCATAAAGCACTTAGAAATAAAATATTTCCTTCAGTAGAGTAAAAAAATTACACATGGGTGATGTTTTATATGTATATAAGTTTTGTTGATTAGAAAGTGGAAATTGGTTTCTCATTTTTATTTTTGAGGAAGATTAGCTCTGAGCTAATATCTGATGCCAATCCTCCTCTTTGTGCTGAGGAAGACTGGCCCTGAGCCGACATCCATGACCATCTTCCTCCACTTTATATGTGGGACGCCTGCCACAGCGTGGCTTGATAAGCGGTACATAGATCTGACCCCAGATCCCAACCAGCGAACCCCTGGCCACTGAAATGGAGCAGGCAAACTTAACTGCTGTGCTACCAGGATGGCCCCTATTTCTTATTTTTTAAAACTTGCATTTGATTATTGAAGAGTTGAAATTTTTCCCATATGGCTATTGTTTATTTATGTTCTTCTGTGAATCGTCAGTTTAAATCTCAAGCTTATGTTTATTAGCTCATCTTCTTTATTGTTGATTTGTTATATGTTAAAGAACTTATATTTATGTATTTACATGTTTATATGCTTATGTATTTAAACTCCATTAAGGTAAGGATTGTTGTCTCTTTTGTACTTCATTGTATCCTCAGTACCAAAATGGCGCCTGGCATATATCAGGTATTTACTGAAAACCTAAAAACTTTTATTGAATGAATTAGTGAATCTAAAAGAAGAAAATTCTATAGACAGACTAATGATAAAATCTTTTGTCAATGATTATGATACTTCAATATTCAGATTTTATAATATTAACTACAGTGGTGCCCCCTTATCCGCGAGGGATATATTCCAAGATTCCCAGTGGATGCCTGAAACCACGGATAGAATCGAGCTCTACATGCACTATGCTTCTCCTATACAAACATACCCATGACCAAGTTTAATTATAAATTAGGCACAAGAGGTAAATTTATAAATTAAGAGATTAACAACAATAACTAATAATAAAATAGAACAATTATAACATCCTGGGTGGGACTGTATGAGATTCCATCAAGCTACTCAGAATGGCAAGCAAGTTAAAATTTATGAATTGTTTATTTCTGGAATTTTCCATTTAATATTTTCAGACTGTGGTTGACTGTGGGTAACTGAAACTGCAGAAAGCTAAACCGTGGATGAGCTTTGTATTGTGTTTCTAGGCCCCACACCCTTATTTGAGTCCTGCTCAACATCAATCAGCATATCGCAAGTTTTTAGGTGTTTCTGTGGCACATTTGAGTTAGTTTATTGGAGCTAGTGGGATATTTTCAGATGTTAGGTTTAACACAAACAACCAACATGGTAAAGGGAACTAACGAAATTCTTACAGAGAAAGCAAAGATGAAGGGGACACAACTTCAATCATTATATACTTAAAACCCACTAATGCAAAAAGAATACTAGGTTAGGTTGTATTTAGGAAAGCATTTAACTAAGGAATTAAAAATTAGCATTTCCTTCTTTAAGTGACTAAAATCCTGAGTAGGGATAACAAAAAAAATCTACTTTTATTCAAATGAAAGATTTATAGAAAAATCCACAGTCAATACAGCACATACATACTTATAAATATTGAAAGGTATGCTACATTAGTCAGTATCCAGCCTGGAAGACAGAAAGTACTAGACAAGTTTCTAACAGGAGGAACTTACCACGGGAACTAGTTTACCCCAGCAAAGAAAGAGCTGAAATGCCCAGCAGTGAGACAATTCAGACATTATTAACTGCAGAAAGCTGGAGGAATCAGAGGCCAGGACCATCCTGTGGGAACTGAGACCACAGAGGGATGGTCAATCCTATGAAGCTGAGTCCATAGTAGAGATGAAACTGCTGCCACTGGCGATGCCACAGCAAGGAGAAAGAAGGGGAGAAATACCCTGTCTTCTCCCCTTATCTCACCTTCCAATCTTGCATCAGTGTTCCCCCTTGCCTTAACTTATGTAGAAATCAGAGGTCAAGAGAATGTGGCAAATATTCCCTAAAATGCAGAGCAAAGCAGAAGGTGGAAAAGAAGGGATCTGAGAGCAAATTGACAATTGATGGATGATCCTTAGTTGTCAAGTGATCAGAGTTCAAAGTAGATCTGAAAAAGAGGCTTCCCTGGGACACTAGCAGAAACGAGATTCCTACCCACTATGCAGTTGAGGAAAGGTTATCCTAGAGACGTAAAGAGGCACAGAGGTGGCAATTAACAGTCGAATGTTGGGACTGACAAGTGGATTAGCTTTATATAAGTAGACACGCCATGAAATGGAGAATGGAAAAGAAGTATAATGGAAGCAGTAGAAGGGTGGTGACAAAGATGATGCATAATTACTGTCTTTTTGTCCCTTTGTTCTGATATTTACTTCCTACTGTCTGATAACTATTAATTCAGGAAACAAAGTAAAAAATATTCAGATGAATCATTCTTTGATGCTAAGTAACCTAAAATTTATATCCTTTAGGTTTATTAATTCTTCAGCACATATCATAGACTATATTAACCTAATTTAATAAATATGAGTATCTAAGTGCAGAATATTTATATCTTCAAAATAGAAGGCAGGAATCCTCACTAAAGAAAACTTTTGCAGTAAGTGTGACACTCTACGGGGCCATGTTGATACTGTTAACGACACTCCACCTACAGTCTCATTTTGCTGGGTCTTAAAACCAGTAAGAACATAGTCTGAATATTAAACACTTTTCTTCACTACTTTGTAGGACTGGAAATAGTTGGCTTTCCTGGGCCTGGTGTACCTGGGTTTGAAGCTAGTCTCCCTTGTGTTTGGTGTATGGGAGTTAAATCTTTCTGACCATGACTAAGAGAATCTAATATGATAGGCCTGTCCTGATTTCTGGTTTTCCTTCCAGCTTTTTTTAGGAACATTAGCCCTGAGCTAACATCTGCTGCCAATCCTTCTCTTTTTGCTGAGGAAGACTGGCCCTGAGCTAACATCTGTACCCATCTTACTCTACTTTTTTATGTGAGACTCCTACCACAGCACGGCTTGCCAAGTGGTGCCATGTCTGCACCCAGGATCCAACCAGCAAACTCTGGGCCACTGAAGCAGAATATGTGCACTTAACAGCTGAGCCACCTGGCTGGCCCCTCCTTCTAGTTTTTTACTGGAGTGCTGACTAGAATATATTAATACAAAATGTAAGACCTCCTTTTCCTGGTCTCATGTCTCATTACTTTACCATTCAAAATTTATTCTCTATTAATGCTATCCATGTTGAAGCTCTCTGTACGTGGTATGCCTCTGTGCTTTTACCTCCTTGTTACACTTGCTTCAACTCTTTCTTGCTGAGCAGGCATCTACTAATCATTCATGGTTCAAATCATGTGCCATTTTGTCTGCTGAATGCATGATTTAAGTTCAATTTTCTGTGCTGCAATAGTAACGTCTGTTTGTCCCTGCCACCTCTGTTAAAACTCACCTCTTACAGTATTATAATGGTTTCATTGTCTAGCCCTATCTGTCTTTAGAGTTCCCCTGTGGCTGGGACTATACCTCATTGTCTTTATATTTTATAGTCTAGGGCTAACTTCTCAGTAAATGTTTGTTGAATTGAACTAAGTATGACCTTAAATTCTAGCTCTACCAGTCAAAGTGTAGGAATGCTTATTTAAGAATGTATCAGGCATCAAGTTATAACACTGTCTCAAGACTCTTCCTGCTCTTAGAGTCATACTTAAGTCACAGAGATCTACCTGGATCATACTGAATTTTCCACATGCTCTCAGGCTTTGAAAAAAATTGATTTATAATTTTCCTGGAGATACAGGAAGGCAATAAGGAATGGGAACTGCCTCAATATTAAATTAATTTCTGTACCTTTGGCATATATCAGATATAGACTACTCTCAATCTTGTCATTGTTCCACCAAAAAAAAAATTAGAATGCTTTACAAAAAGTATATATTCTTTATTATAATAAACAAAATTACTCATATATGACATGAAATGTGTGACTTGATTATTATAAATCATAGAGCCTGAGTGTTTGAAGGAATGTTGAAGATCAACTAAATCAACAAGATGTCTGCTTCTGAAACCTAATGTGCAATAATGAAGTGACCATTTTGTGGATGTTGGACCTCTGGTTACAACTATGGAAAAACCCTGTTCTATGTGCTTTATATGCTGCATTCATGTAATCTTCTAACAGTTCTATAAAGTAGAGACTACTATTATCTCCATTTTACAGAAGAGAGGTTAGGTAAACTCCCCAAGGACACAGAGCTAGTAAGTACTAAACCTATGATTCACATAAACATTCTGGCTCTGGGACTAGAGATCCTAGTAACTAGCTATGGGTCTCCCAATAAATTCAATTAATATGGTATACTTCTTTCAGCGACTGTTATAATAGGGACTCACTCATTCAATATATATTTATTGCATACCATCTATATATCTATATACCTATACCAGTTTCCAGGACTCTAAAATAAAATGGGATATAATCTTTTCTCTTAGGGAGCTTACAGTATGGTGAGGAAAAAGGGTAAGTAAACTAAGGTATGATATGTAGTCTTCAATAAATACTTGGTAAATGAATTAAAAACTGCCATGATAGTGGTATACAAAAGAAGATATGGAAGCAAAGGAAAGCTATCTCAATAAGGCTTGAAGTAGTTTGTCATCAGGAAAGACTTCCTGGAAATTAGCTGGAATAACATAATAATGGATGGTACAGTCTGTGAAAAGGTAATAATAGGTGAGAAGGTGCAGAGATATGAGACAACTTCACACAGTCCAGGAGAAAGACATCATATGAGGAAGCAGTGAAAACAAGAGGAGCAGTGGTTTAAGATGAGGCTAGAAACAAGACGGGGGACTCAAGGTGAAAGGCTGTGGATGTTAAGCTATGAACTGTGAACTATAGTATGACAGTCTTGAGACCACTTAAGGTTTTAATGTCAGCTAGTGACATGATCAAAATGGCATTTTGGAAAGGTCACTCTGACAATAGTGAGGAGGGTAAAGGGTCCAGACTACACAGAACAAGAGACTACTACAGCAAAGTAGAAGAAAAACAGGAGTGACTGTGGAAAAGGAAAGGAGAGGACGAGGATGGGCTTGGAGATATCAGGCAGGTCTACTCAATCAGACTCTCTGACGTTACAAAATACATTATAAATTTTCATAACATTGCATCTACATTATTGTCAATTTTTCTTTCTCTGCAGCTTTCTTCTGTAATAGTACATAACAAGTGCTTAATAAATGACTTTTTCTTTCTTTTCTTTTTTTGGTGAAGTAGATTGGCCCTGAACTAACATCTGTTGCCAACTTTCCCTTTTTTTGCTTGAGGAATTGTCTCTGAGCTAACATCTGTGCCAATCTCCCTCTCATGTTATATGTGGGATGCCACCACAGCATGGCTTGATGAGTAGTGTGTAGGTCTGCACCTTGGATCTGAACCTGTGCACACTGAGCCACGGAAGCGGAGCACATGAACTTAATCACTATACCACCTGGGGCTGCCAAATGACTTTTGAATAAATGAAAAAGTACATTTTACTGAGTAGACATGGGGCAAAGAAAGAGAAAGAAATGCAAAATGACTCTCAACATTTCTGGCCAGGACAACATGGTGCTATACCTTGAGATATGCAGCAAAAGAAGACAAGGAGGTGCCGGCAGAAGGATGAAAATTTGAGTTTAGGCAGTGGCATGAGATTCAGTCATGTGGAGATATTTCAAGGCAGTTTGACATAGAAGGTTGGTGTTCTGGTTTTTATTTTTCTCACCCGGAAATTGAGAGCCATCAGTGCACGTGTGGTAGTTGAAGCTTTGAGTTTGGTTAAGGTCCATTAGGGACACTTTATAATATATTAAGTCTGGGTGGAAAAACAAGAGCACAGGAAGATGATAGAATAGAAAAGCAGAGAGAAAGGAGGGCTTCTGGGAGAAAAGGGTCACAGAAGCCCAGAAGGAGCAGGATTTTAGGAAGCAATGAGTGTTCAGCGGTGACAATTGCCATAGAGAGACAGAGCGAGATAAGCATAGCAAATGTTTCATTGGATCTAGTGATATTGAGGGCACTGTAGATCTTAGTGCAAGCAGAGTCAGTGAAGTAGTGAAACTAGAAGCCAGATTAAAGTAGGATGAGGAATGAATGGGTTGTAAGGAAGTGCAAACAGCAACTGTAGTGTCCCTTTTCAAGAAGTTTCAAGACATTTACCAATAAAGGGAACAAATAAACATTAGCTAGAGGAGAATGTGTGTTCAGGGGTGACACTGTTTTAAGATGGGAGGGCCTGAGCCTCTCTAGAAGCTGAATTGTTTCAGGATAAGGTGAAAAAACAAGAGAATGAAAACCAAAATAACAAAAGCAACTAAGCAACTGACAAGATAGGCTTTGGAGTCTATACTACAAAGGGAAGAAGATAAAGTTCAGATGGGAGACAGAAGTTTTACAGGGAGGATAAGAGAAAGAAGTTGTAAAGAGTAAGTGAAAAGCATAGGAGATCTGAATCAGACAAATGAAATGAGATCTTAAGTTTAAATTCCAACAGTGTATCTGGGTAAGGCAATAAAAAGGGATGATGTAGTAACCAAATGTATCTTAATTATTTGGTATATGTCAGACTCAATCATGGGTATGAGAAATACATAGAGTATAATCTTGGAAACATATTTCTGAAATGCAACAGAGGAGAAGGAACCTGAAAATATGAAGAAATAAAATATGAAGGAAATAAAGGGCTAAGCAGTTGGATTATTCAGCAACATATAAATTCAGCTCTCTCTGGTCAACTGTGAGAAAAATACCAAAATTCTCAAAAAGTGTGTAGGAGATTCCAAAAAGGCAAGACCAAGGATGAGCAGAAGGCTATATAGTCAGATGCAGGAGCCTCGAAGAAGTGCTTTACAGAGAATGAAAGTACTGTTTGGAATGACCCTGGAGATCAAAGAAGGTAAACCCAAGTCTTGGCCCTGTGGTACAAGGATGTGGAAAAATGAGCCATTGACATAGGTGAGTGAAAGAGGGGAAGAGTTTGAGTCAAGGGAATGTCAAATTTTAGATAGGACAAGTAGGTAAATAAGGAACTGAGTGAAGAGGATGATGCTATAGAGTAGTTTATTAATAATGGCTCAGGGTTTCTGGAGAACAGAGTGGAAAGTGTTGACAAAAGATGTAGCAGTGGGGAGACAACTAGGAGAGTGAGAAAGACAAAAATTGTGGAGATGAGAGCATGCTAGGGCACACTTAAAACAGACGACTGAGGGGTTTCACTGGGGCTGAAGTCGAGCTTGACAAAGGATGAGAAGCCTGGTAATATTATTGAACCCAAGTGTTCAACCAGAAGTCTCATAAAAAGATGATTCCAGCAACAGACTCAGAATTCAACCAAAACCTGATGTAGTTTGCTTCTTGTGTTCTAGTAAATAATCTGATTTTTCCCCCTGAGACAGTTCATCCACTCTTGGGCAACTTTGATTGCTAAAAAGAATTTTTTCATTGATTTAAGATACTTTATCTGTTACATTTCATTCATCTATCAATCATGTTTCATCCTTGTGGAGTCATATACAACCCATATTCTCTCTTTTCTACCTTGAAGACTGGGATCATGTGCATTCAGAGTCTTTTTTTCTTCAGAATGAACATACCCAATTCTTTACTATAGCTACTTATGGTGCACATCAACATCCTGCTCATTCTGCAAATGGTTCAACTCAGTTTAGTTTACAGTGAGTTCATAATATGGTAGCTACAAATAAATCCAGTTTTGAAAGTACATTCTAACAAGCACACTCTAGAGTAAAATTACAAGGGAATGAAACCAACATTTACTGAACACCCACTATGTGCCTGACCCGATGTCAGTTGTGAACAGGCACAATCTCACTCAAGGTTCAGTGGTTAAAGCACAGGCTCTGATGTCTGAGACCGTGGGTTGGAGTTCACGTTCTGTTGCATGTTAATTGTGCTACCTTGGAAAAAATTAATTTATCTTCCTGGGACTCATTATTTTTCCCTATAAAGTGAGGATGATAAGGCTATTTATTTAGCAGGCTAACTGTGAGGGTTAAACAAACTAAAGCACTTAAAGGACCTATTGCCTGATTCATGGTAAACAATAAATGATAGCTATTATCATTACCTCCATTTTATAGATGAAAACCTGGCTGTGAGTAAGGTCAGACAATTGAGATTGAAATCTAGATCATGAAATTCCAAAGCCCGTTATATCATATTGTCCTAAACTCTCTTTATTTTTAATGCTTGTCTGCAACCTAAGATGATCGACTGTTGATTAACATTGAGTGTATTGCCAACCATGACTTCCATACTTTTTCATATATGTTAGTGCTGTTAAGCATAATTTCCTTATCCTGCACTTATGAGAATTTGTTCTTTGGACCCAGTGGAGGCCGTTGTATTATTTAGGCTTAATGATATGAACAAGAGAAAAGGTAATGATTATGGAAATTGAAAGAAAATGAAGAATATAAGAAATGTTGTAAAAAGATAATTTGCAACATATAGAAATAAATTGGAACTGTCTAGAAAAAGAGAGTGAAAAAACAAGATGAATACAGAATAATAATTATTTATTTAAAGGATATTAATAGCATTGACAAAAAAGGAGGAATTTAGAAAAAATGTTTACATACGGGACAAAATTGACTTTTATTGGGAGATTTGTTGAAAGGATACTTGGATTGACTTTTGTCTACATTAGATACTTCAAAAATCATCTTTTTTTCCTAGATGAGATCCTAGATGAATGAAGTCATAACTGAAGCTTCTATTTTCTTTAAGATAAGAATGGGTACATTTACCTTTATACTGCAAGATAAAAAAAATTGCTATTTTTTAGAAAACTAGTCAGAATTACAATAATAACATGAATCTGAGTCCAGAGAGGGAGTGCTATCTGGAACTGATTTTGGTTTAATTGTCCTGTCATTTTGCATGAATTTGAGAAAAGGTACTACATGTGGGTCCAAAGAACTGATATTAGATAATGAAAAAAGCGCCTAGTGTTCTGCAGTGAAGTATCAACATCCTAAGGAATAGGGACAGAGCTAATGGCTTAACTTGGGTTTCATAACAAAATAAAGTCTTATCTGAAAGAGAATTCTGTTTCCCTGGAATCCCAGGGAAAACTTGTGAGAATGACTATCAGTGTTCTATGAGGAATGGTAATCCAGTAACATAAAAAGTAATGGTCGACTATTTCCTCATTGACCACTGTTAATCCATTAGCAACTTAACTCCTTTAAAATGTAACTTGTTCAAAATACTTAAGGCTGTCTTTTTTTCTCATTGCTCACCAGAGTCCATCAATCATTGTCGAAAAATGTCAATCACAGTCAAATGAGGGCATTTTCAAAACTAATTGATAAGAACATCTTGACTTAAAATCACGTGTGAAGGAATATAATAACTTAGACTCCATTCTTTGCCATTGGTAACTTTAAGTAATATTCAAAGTAAATTTTGGGTACATAGCACTAGATTTGTTTTGTGGTCTGTATTTTAAGAAATCAGAAGTATATATATTGAAAAAATTACAGAAATGAGAGACACAAGACTTGGGTTCTATTCTGTACTCCAGCATAACACCTAACCTAAGATAATTCCTTTACCACCTCTGAGAGTCCTGTTGTCTATTCTGTAAAAAGGATAAATAATATCTAAATGAGTAAATAACAATTTCTTAGCTGCCTGGTGAGGGGACTGAGAAAATGATCTCATGAATTTTCCTCCTACTCTGAAATTTATTACTGTAAACCTTTCACGTAGTTGGATAAACAAAAATAAACTAAAACCAAAATGAAATAAGACAAAAGAGACAAAGTATTTCTTTAGGCATATTTCCTCTACAAAATAAATCTCTACCTCCTATGTTTGTCTTGGTATTTATGTATATATTTTGTGTGTGTGAAGAAGATTGGCCCTAAGCTAACTTCTGTTGCCAATCCTCCTCTTCTTTTCGCTTGGGGAAGATTGCCCCTGAGCCAACATCTGTGCCAGTCTTCCTCTACTTTGTATGTGGGACGCTGCCACAGCATGGCTTGACAAGTGGAGTAGGTTCACACCCAGGATCCAAACCGGCAAACACGGGCTGCTGAAGAGGAGCATGTGGAACTTTAACCAGTCAGTCACAGGGCCAGCCCCCTGTCTTGGTATATTTTTAATCTCCTACCCCAAGTCCTTTCAGTTTTTAGGAAAGTCAAATTCAGAGACAGTTTCCAGAATTTCTGGTTGAGGTGACCTAGGTTAACTATGGCAATTGTGAATATCGCAGGAGCACTTTCATTTGGTGATCTCCCCAAATCTTTATCATGCTGCATAAAGGCAAGGTTTACCAAATTATGAGAAAATTACTGGAAAATTTGCTTTTACTTCTTTTCTATCTGCTACCACACAGTCCTGGGTTGTAGGTCATTGCTATGTTTTACAAATACTGTGTTTATGCTCCTGTAGTGTGTATCCCCAAAATATTGAGACTTGCTTGTTGTTTTACAGTAGACAAGTAAAAACCTACCTGCTGCTTTATACTCTTCCAACTTTTCAAATTGTAATTTTATTTTCAAATCCTGCTTTCCCCACCTTTAAATGTCCACCTTTTCTATCTTTCTTTATATTCTTACAATTTCTGTCTACATAACTTCATTCATTAGAATTAAGTTTCAACCATTTTCTTTCAAATTCTGAATTAATAAAACAACTATTCTTTCTGCATTGAGGCACATCCAAGGGAAATCTACACATTTCCTTTGGGAAATTCATAGGTGACTCAAACTCCTGTCAACATTAAAAGTTCATTCTGAAAGGAAAACTTAAAACATTTATTTAATTGTTATTTGAGTGGCTTCTGTGTCAGACCATTGAACAGTTATGGCCCCTAAGGTTCCTATTATCCATAGGACAATCTTCTCCTTTAATGTCCTGGTATGTGCTCCACTAAATGTTTCTTGCCCTTTCTTCCTTTTTACAAAAAAGAGAGTGAGAAAGAATGCCTTTAGGGTTGACCTAGCTCTGACAAGCACATGGAAATAAATAAGCAAAGGTTCTAGAAACATTATACCAAGTGGAGGTCATCATTTTCTCTTCTTCAAAGTACTCTAAGACACTGAAAAGTGCAGGCCACTCTGCACATCACTGGACAAATGCCCCATCACCCCAGGGACAGTTTGATCCTCCTTACAGAAAAGTCAGAGGCGACAATCAGGGTAGAAAATGAGGTTATTTGAGGGCAATAAATTAGCTTTATGAACTACAGTTAAAAATTTTAAAAGTCATTTGCAAGTCTGAAGAGTATAAACATATAAGTGTGTTAAACCAAACTACGATTGATAAATTTGGAGGAAAATACAAATAACATCAAAAGAGTATAGAATTTTATTTTATCCAACTTATTCCTATTAAAGCCTTTAACACACAAAGGTAAAATAAAATAATGTCACCTCCTTGCTTTCTAGAAAGTTATTACATTAAATATATGACACATAAATCTAATTTGATCCCATAATTTTTTACTATTATACATAATGCTAGTAAAGATATAATTTTATTTGTATCATCTTGAAAATAATATAGGCCAGCCAACATTAAATAATATTTGTGTATTTCATATATGTTATTTGTGACAAAAGAGGTAGTTTATATGCCAAATGGTGCTGTGATAAGTACTTTAAAAATAATGTAACCAGACGTTGATTCTCTGGTGACCTCATACATCACTTTTACCACTCTGACTCATAAAGACAATGCAAAAGTAATGAAAGGAAGACAAAAATATGATAAAATATGTCACATTTTTGTTTGTTTAGTTTTACTCTTAGCCTTAATACCTTGCCACATTTTGTGTTTTTGAAGTATAATATAGACAACTATATAGATTTTTTTAAACTACATTCCAAAATACTTTACCGATTTTAATTATTTGATTCTTCCACATACTCCATGAGAAGGAAGGTGAGGTAGATTGAAATGATATAATCATAAAAGACGATTAATTTCCATGTGATATTTTTTGTAAGAGACATAAATTATATCAAGTATATCAGTTAGTGTTCATTTCAGATTCCAGAAACCCTACCAGTATTTCAACATATAAAATTTAATATAAAATATGATTAATCAGATAATGAAGAACTTAAAAAGAGGACAGTAAGTTATCACAGAGGTTGCAACCACAGGAAGCAGCTTCCACCCCTAGGATTGGGGGAACAAAAGAAAGAGGCGGATGCTATTGAAACTTGAGTCTTGGAGAAGGGGACCCAAAAAACCATAACTCAGTCCTTTGAGGAGAGTGTGCTACTCTGATGATGTGAGAGTCTCTGAGCTGGAAGGAAGGAATGTACAGGGCTAGTATTCAATCCTTTGAGGAAGGAATATCAGCCAACTGATGCTGCTGTCTTTGGGTTACTGATGAGTTTATTTCTGGGAGTGTTGGAACAACTGCAAACTGGAATCAATTACTTCTACTAGAACAAGTTGTTATTGTCAGGGTGAAGAAGCTTTGTTGGGTGTTGCTGAGGGGTGTTGAAATGAAACAGGAGAGAACAATTTCCTACTTTCTCTTTTTCTCCTGTAAATTCCCTCTAGCACCTATGATTAACAGCCTAACAGAGAGCCAACTGGTAAAAGAGAAATATGCTTTGCAGAGTCCCATCCCTGGGGAAACAAAGTTTAGAAGATGGGTGGGTTGTAAGCTTGAAAGACAATAGCTTACAAACCAGCACATAAAGCATCTAATGTCTACTGGCATAGATATGTCAAAAAAAAGACTTACTGAATAGAGCCTGTTGTTTATTGTCAATTCTTTCTCTCCCATTTGATTGTAAACCATATTCAGATACACGTGTATGTGTTCATGCAGGGGCAGGACAACAATGATTAGAGAGCCCTGGGCTCCAGAAGACCCACCACAAATAAATGTTTAAAATAGTATATTAACAATGATCTTTTTCCAGGTTGAGATTTCCAGATCAAGTTCCCTTTTACAGGAATAAAGTGAAAGAAGCACACAAATGTCAAAGTTTAAGTGAGAGAATAGAAAAGACAAAGTTAAATTTTGTCAGTCTAGTCTGCAGAGATTGGAAATAGTTAAGACACCATAAAATGTAGACCTCTCTTATAAGATCTCTAAAACTCCATGGATTTTTCAAGTGATGTTAATCTATTATTACAGACAGAAAACATGTAATCTTGAAACGAAGAACTTTCATCTGTTTCAATGCAATTAATCAATAACTTATGAATGGAGGAAGTCTTCTATACTTACAAAACGTATTTCCAAAAGGTTAAAGTGAGACTTGCAGAAACCAAACAAGATATGATATTTATAAGTGAGATGCATTTTTCATGGAGATAAAAATGTTATAAAATCTCTAACTACACTTAGTCTTTCAGAAAAATCTCCACAATTTATTTTATATTCCTAAGTTCTGTTCTCTTTTGTCATCGTTACACACATATTCAACCACTAAATTCTGGAGTATCCAGCTGAGGTCAAGGATCTAGTCTATTTTCTGTACTTTTTTTCTTCTTTTCTCTGCTTTTTAATGTTGAACTTAAATTATCCATAAATTATGAAGCTAACAATTCTTTTTAGAATTATGACTTTTTTTTCCAGTTTGGATCTTTAAGAAAACAAAAAGGATAAAGGCAAAAATTGATAATCAATGCTTTAAAATATTTCAGTAATAGAAATCTCTCTAAAATGAAAATGTGTTAAAAAGTCTAATCTGTAAAATTGTTATGGTGGGGTGGTAGGTATTCTGAACAAGAAAGACTGTGATTAGATTCTGCATAATCAAGCCCCCACTCAGAGAAGTTCCTGAGGCTCCTTCAGGGAGGGGTTCCACGGAATACACATCAATAAAATGTTTGTATCTCTGTACAAACATTGCTAAACAGACACAGGTGGAAATGCTACCAAAACACAAATAGCAGTTGTCAAACATTTCCACTATGTACACCGCAAACTTTCTTCTTTGGAAAATATTCCAAAGTATAAATTAAGGGTAGCAAGGTAGTTGATGGAAGTGAATGTTGAGGTAACTGTGTGAGTTGTTTGAAAATCAGTTAGATGAAAGTTGAGGAACTGTAATTATAACATGCAAAAGATAGAGAGATTAATAATAAATCATTCCTGTCCACAGGACTTTCACAGTTTTGTGGGGAAGACTGACATATAAACAATTTATGAGCACAGAAGAGCAAGTTATTTTTTTTAAGGGGTCAGTGAGAAGTCAAAGGTTTTTTTAAATGAGATATTTATGGAATAATGGAGGTTGTATTTATGTTTACCAGACTGGTGACAAGTGGGAACAATCAAAATAGGAGTAACAGTGTGAGCAAATTTATGTGAGTGTGAAGTGCTTTTTAGGCTCTGATGTGGTTTGGATGATTAGTGAAACAGAGATATATAGGGAGATTTCCCTGGAGACAGGTTGAACTGGATGCTACAGAGCTTTGTCCTCAAGTTGGGTATGTGAGCCATATGACAGAATAGGGAATCTCTACTATAAGAGAGAAGTAGCAAGTGGAAGTACAGATTGGGAGACTTGCTTTTAGAAGATCATTTATAGGAAAATATAGAGTGACAGACAAATGAGCTGAAGTTCAAGTTTTGGGGAAAAATCACTTTTAAGGAGCAGGCAAAAAAACATAGGCATCAGTGGTTGAGAAAGAATATTCAAAGAAAATGATGAAAGATGATACCCATTATAGATCCAGAGGACAATGGAGAATGTATTTCATGAATTGGGTGATTACCAATATGATCAAATAAAGCATTAAGTCAAATAATTTGACAACTGAAAATTAAGATCTATGAAGACCTTAGCAGATTGGAAGCTGGTTTGTTTTTACAGATGAGAATAAGAAGCAAGATTATAGTTAGTTGAGATACAAATTAAAGATAAAGAAGTAGTGACAATATATGGCCTACTGTAAGATTTACATTTTTGAAAAATGGAGAGCAATATTTCCAGTACCACATTCTCTTCCAAAACTTTGCTACTCCCCTGTCAAGAGGCAGATTCTACTTCCCTTCCCACTGAAGCTGGATTGGCCTTTGTGACTGTCATGATGAACAGAATGAGGAGGAAATAATAATGAGTATCTCCAAAGGCTAGGTCATAAAGGAGATATAACGTCTGCTTGACCATCTCTCTTGGATTGCTTGCCTTGAATCCAGCCACCATGTTGTGAGGCTATCCAAGCCACCTGGAGTCCAGATGTAGGTGGTCTGGCTGATAGTCCCCACAAAAAAAAATCTCAAGTGATAGCCAGCATCAACTTCTAAACATGTAAGTGCACAGATTCATATACCTGTGTGTGTATGCATATATATACATATAAAGGAACTAAATTTTGGGGTGGTTTGTTGTGCAACCATAATAACTGTAACAGATTTTTGTACTGGGAGTGATATATTGATATAACAAAACCTAATACTGGATTTGGGATGAGGCAATAGGTGGAAATTGGAAGAACTTTGAGAAGAGCGTTAGTGAAAGTTTGGAGGGCTTTTGTTAAAAAAGTCTGATTGGTGGGGCTGGCCCAGTGGCGCAGCGGTTAAGTTCACATGTTCTGCATCTCAGCGGCCCAGGGTTCGCTGGTTCGGATCCCGGGTGCAGACATGGCACCGCTTGGCACGCCATGCTGTGGTAGGCGTACCATGTATAAAGTAGAGGAAGATGGGCACAGATGTTTAGCTCAGGGCCAGGCTTCCTCAGCAAAAAAGAGGAGGACTGGCAGTAGTTAGCTCAGGGCTAACCTTCCTCAAAAAAAAAAAAAAAGTCTGATTGGTGATGTCAGCATCATGGCGGAGTGAACTTGTCTGAGATTCTGTCCACTCCAACATACAACAAAAAGGGGCATCCATACTCCAACAGAGGGCAACCTAACACAACACAAAAATATTGGAGAGACATGCAGCCATATGATGGAGGGCAGAGAAGCTGGAGCCCCACTCAGAGGAGCTGGAATGGGGTTAGAGAGAACTTTGCTCCTTGCCCTAAAGACTGTGGTCCATGACTGCAGGAGGCTCCATGAGGGAAGGAATGGGAGAGGGGACATTCATTTGTGGGAACATCAAGGACTCCCAAGGGCCCATGCAGCCTAGAGGGAAGACTTCTACCAGGGCAAGACCTTTTGCGGAGGGGTGATCTCATTAAGCCAACATCCCAGGAGACCAGATAGTGAGAGCAGAGCAAGAAAACCTGGAGAGCACACAGGAAAAAGTGCTCCTACCCCTACCCATCCCATGTCTGCTCCACTGCCTGAGATCTTGGCTGAAGGCAGAGGGATCAGAATATGTGACTCTTGAGCCTCTCCCGGTGGTGATAGGCAGTAACTGCAACCAAGTAATATCAGGATGTATAAGATTTGACCCATCTCCTCTAGCAATATCAAACATTAGATCAAGTCTTCAGACCAGAGAGAAAACGACAAGTACCCAGAATTCAGTCTTGAGGACACAGAAATATGTAATCTAAATGACAGTGAATTCAAAATAGCTATCATCAAAAACGAGGTAAGAGACAATGTAGAGAAATAATTCAATGAGTTCAGGAGCTACTTCACAAAAGAGATTGAAACTATAAAGAAGAATCAATCTGAAATATTAGAGATGAAGCACACAGTGGAAGAGATAAAACAAAATATGAATTCACTAAATGCTTGAGTGGATGTCATAGAGGAGAGTATCAGCATAATCAAAGATAAACATGTTGAAATGCTCCAAAAAGAGGAGGAGAGAGAAAGAAGACTTCTACCAGGGCAAGACCTTTCGCGGAGGGGTGATCTCATTAAGCCAACATCCCAGGAGACCTAAAAAGAAATGAATAAAGTCTCCAAGAAATATCCAACTCAATTAGGAAATGTAACATAAGAATTACAGGTACTCTAGAAGGAGAAGAGAAGGAGAATGGAGGAGAAAGTGTGTTCAAAGAAGTAATAGCAGAGAACTTCCCAAACCTAGGGAAAGAGAGGGAAATCTGTATGGAAGAGGCTTCCAGATCCCCTAGATATGACAATGTAAAAATCCTACTGCAAGACATATAGTAGTAAAACTGGAAAAAATGAATGACAAAGAAAGAATACTCAGGGCAGCAAGGCAGAAGAAAATAACCTACAAAAGAACCCTTATCAGGCTTTCAAGAGATTTCTCTGCAGAAACCTTACAAGCTAAGAGAGAATGGAATGACATATTCAAATCTTTAAAAGACAAAAATTTCCACCCAAGAATACTCTATCCAGCAAAAATATCCTTCAGATATGAGGGAGAAATAAAAACTTTCCCGAATAACAAAACCTAAGGGACTTCATAGCCATGAGAACCACCCCCCCCCCAACAAGAAATCATCAAGAAGGCCCTCATATCTGAAAAAAAAAAATGGAGGAGAAAGGGATCAAAAGCACAGAGTAAGGAGATAAATAGGTAGACAGAATCAGAATATAACAAATACTCAAGTATAGCATTAAGCTAAAGGGAAGGAAAACACCAAAAACAAAGATAATCTTGTCATTTTAACCACAAATTCATGACACAAGATGGAACAAGATGTGAGAAAAACAACTTAGGAGGGGAGGAGGAAAGGGACTGAATTGGTTTAGACTAAGGAAATAAGAGGCCATCAGAAAATGGGCTACCTTATACAAGAGATTCTGAATACAAACCTCAGGGTAAGCACTAAACAAAAAAGCATAACAGAGGCGTAAATAATAAATAAGGAGAAAATTAAGAAACACATCATAAAAAACTACATAATTCAATGGGTAGACCTGAGCACACAGGACAAGAAACAAAGGAAATGCAGGAAAACTGGAAAACGAATGATAAAATGACAGCATTAAGCCCTCATACATCAATAATCACCCTAAACGTAAAAGGATTGAATTCTCCAATAAAAAGACACAGAGTGGTGAGATGGATTAAAGAACAAGATCCAACAATGTGCTACCTTTAGGAAATGCATCTCAGCTCCAATGGCAAACACAGGCTCAGAGTGAAGGGATGGAAGAGGATACTCCAAGCTAATGGCAAACAAAAGAAAGCAGGCATTGCAATACTTATATTAGACAGGTACACTTCAAGATAAGATAGGTAAAGAGAGACAAAGAGTGACCATATATAATGATCAAAGGGACACTCCTTCAAGAAGAAATAACACTTATAAATATCTATGCACCCAACACAGGAGTACCCAAGTTCATAAAGCAACTATTAACAAAACTAAAAGAAGATATTAATAATAACACAATAATAGTAGGGGACCTCAACACTCCACTCACATCAATAGATAGATTGTCCAGACAGAAAATTAACAAGGAAACAGTGGAATTAAATGCAAAGCTATACCAGTTGGACTTAACAGATATATATAGAACACTCCATCCAAAACAGCAGAACATTCTTCTCAAGTACTCACAGAACATTCTCAAGGATAGACCATATGTTGAGAAACAAGGCAAGCTTCAATAAATTTAAGAAAATTGGAATAATAACAAGTGTCTTTTCCTATCACAATGTTATAAAGGTAGAAAATAATCACAAGAAAAAAGCTGAGAAAGGGACAAAGATTTGGAGACTAAACAACATGCTAATAAAGGCCGTGTATGACAAACCTACATCCAACATTATACTCAATGAGAAAAAACTGAATGCCATCCCCCTAAGAACAGGAACAAGATAAGGATGCCCACTATCACCACTCTTATTCAACATAGTACTGGAGGTTTTGGCCAGACCAATTAGGCAAGAGAAAGGAATAGAAGGCATCCAAATAGGGAGTGAAGAAGTGAAATTCTCGCTCTTTGCAGACAACAAGATTTTATATATAGAAAACTCCAAAGAATCCATCAGAAAATCAATGGAAATAATTAACAAATACAGTAAAGTTGCAGGGTAGAAAATCAACTACAAAATCAGTTGCTTTTCTATGCTCTAATAATGAACTTACAGAAAGAGAGCTCAAGAATACAATTCCATTTACAATTGCAACTAAAAGAATAAAGTACCTAGGAATAAATTTAACCAAGGAGGTGAGGGACTTATACAATGAAACTATAGGATATTACTGAAAGAAATTGATAATGACAAAAAGATATGGAAAGAGATTCCATGCACATGGATTGTAAGAATAAACAGAGTTAAAATGTCCATATTACCCAAAGCAATCTACAGATTCAATGCAATTCCTATCAGAATCCAAATGACATTCTTTGTGGAAATAGAATAAAGAATCCTAAAATCCATATGGGGCAGCCAAAGACCCCCGAATTGCTAAGGCAATCCTGAGAAAAAAGAACAAAGCTAGAGGTACCACAATCCATAACTTCAAAATGTACTACAAAGCCATAGTGATCAAAATGGCATGGTACTGGTACAAAAACAGGCACAAACATCAATGGAACAGAACTGGAAGCCCAGAGATAAAACTGTACCTCTACAGACAGCTAATCTTTGACAAAGGTGCCAAGAACATACAATGGATAAAAGATAATCTCTTCAATAAATGGTGTTGGGAAAACCGGACAGCAACATGCAAAAAAATGAAGGTAGAACATTATCTCACATCATACACCAAAATAAGCTCAAAATGGATCAAAGACTTGAATATAAGACCTGAAACCATAAAACTCCTGGAAGATAGTACAGGTAATACACTCTTTGACACTGAACTAAGAAGGATTTTTTGAATACCATGTCTTCTCGCACAAGGGAAACAAAAGAAAAAATAAACAAGTGGGGGTTCATCAGGCAAAAGAGCTTCTGCAAGGCAAAAGAAACTAGAATCAAAGCAAAGAGACAACCCACCAATTGGGAGAAAATATTTGCAAATCATATATCTGACAAGGATTTAATCTCCATAATATATAAGGAACACACACAACTGAACAATAAAAAAAAAACAGCCTGATCAAAACATGGGCAGAGGATATGAACAGACATTTTTCCAAAGAAGATATACAGATGGCCAATAAACACATGAAAAGATGTTCAACGTCATTTATCATCAGGGAAATGCAAATCAAAACTACACTAAGATACCACCTTATGCCTGTTAAAATGGCTATAGTCACCAAGACTAAAAATAACAAATGTTGAAGAGGATGTGGAGAAAAGGGAACCTGCATACACTTCTGGTGAGAATGCAAACTGGTGAGTCATTACGGAAATCAGTGTGAAGATTCCTCAAAAAACTAAAAATAGAGCTACCAGCTATCCTACTACTGGGTATCTACCCAAACAACTTGGAATCAACAATCCATAGTAACATATGCACCCCTATGTTCATTGCAGCACTATTCACAATAGCCAAGACATGGAAACAATCCAAGTGTCCATCAACTGATGACTGGGTAAAGAAGATGTGGTATGTATATACAATGGAATACTACTCAACCATAAAAAGAGACAAATTCATCCCACTTGCAACAACATGGAAGGACCTGGAGGAAATTATGCTAAGCAAAATAAGCCAGACTGAGAAAGGCAAACCTCAGATGATTTCACTCATGTGTATTATGAGCAAACACATGGACGAAGAAAACAGTTCAGTGATCACAAGGGGAAAGGGGGTGAGGGGGTGGGCAAGTGGGTGAAGGGGAGCACTTGTATGGTGACAGTCAAGAAATAATTACAACTGAAATCTCACATTGATGTAAACTACTATGAATTCAATAAAAAAAAAAAGTCTGATTGCCCCTGAAGAGGCTGTTAGTAAGGGTTTAGACAAAAGTGACAAAAATGTTATGGGTACCTGGAAGTAAGGGAGTTCTTGTTATGTAGTAACAGAGGATTTAGCAACCCTATTTACCTGTGATAACATGGAAAATACAAAATATACCTGATAAATTAAATGATTTATTTAAGGAAGTTTTCAAGCAAAATACTAGAAGTCCACCTGGCTTCTTCTTCTTGTCTATAATAAAAGGAGAGAAGAGATATATAGATGAAAGAGGAATTGTTCAGTTTTCAAACAAAATTTGGAAAAGGTATCAAAGAGCCCAGACTTACTGAGTTAAAACATAAGATTATTTCTCATTCCCAACCACAACAGGATTCTCAAACATAGAACGAATTCCTGAACAAAGATCAAATCAAGGATGATACTATAAGATCATTTGTTAAGACCTCAGGAAGATTTACCGTAATGCATCTGAGAAAATGTTTTAGTGAGACAAAAGCCCATCTAAGGATCTTAAGGATCTTTTTATACTCATTAAATAACAATTGAGTATCTAAGAATCTTAAGGGCAATGTCCATCAACGTCCTTACAGGAATCCTAAGATAGAAAATGGCTTATATTGATAATATTTGTGGCTGTATCTTTTGTCTAAGAGGCTGAAATCCAGTAGTAGTCATAGGAAATCCACAAAGTTTAAAGAGAACTTTGCTAGTATAAATACTTCCGACTTGAACTAAAAAAGACGGAAAATAAAAAGATTTCTTGGTCCAAATTTCAGATTAATGAGCAAAATTATAAATCTTTGTGGATTTGAAGACACTACATTTTGTGGTGGTTTGATTCCTAGCCATATTGCGGTGGTTCTTGTTTCACAGAAGTGTTGTTTTAGCGTGTATTAACTATTTGCAGAAGTAGCTAGAGTAGAGGAGCGAGTAAAGATAAAAGAAGTGAAAAGGTGATAATTCAAAGGACAATGTGAGATCAAAAGCACAAGTGAGATGATTAATCATAAAAGATCTGGGACATTTCTTTCTCTGACAAAGGAGAGAAGAAGGTTGACAATATAAAGATAGCTGAACAATAAGAAAAATATTCTTAAAAGACATTTACTTTTTAAATTTAATGTTTATGGAACACTGAAACCCTCTAACTTCTTAGAAGCCGTGTGTTAAATCTATTTCACATACTTTATTCACGGTGATAAATACTACTTACCTTTTCAATTTTACAGTGTTCCTGGTCTACTGCATATTTTAATTCAAATTTTTTAATGTTTTTTTGAAAGGCTAAATAAGATAAGCATAGTTTGCTTTAAAAGGCAGAAAACTTCTAAGCAGTCCACCCCAAATTAATCATAGTGCCCCCCTTTCTCATATTTCTTTCCTTAATGGTTTAGAGATGAGCAGTCACATTACCATTATGTATGAATACTACTAAGCATAAATAAGTGGGACAGGTTGCCCTGCAAACAAATTTCATTACACTACCTAGATTAACACATTTTAAAGGTCTCTTTAATGAATCTTTGTCCTTGTGGTACAACATAAGCAAGAATAGGGCAAACTAAGTTGTAGAATTTTATATCTCCATCCCTAGCTTCAAACAATTAAGGGAGTTATAAATAAGCTCTACTATCTTTATCCCACTCAAAAATAATGAATGAGCCATCCTCATGAATCACAAGACTATCGCATCAACCCATCACAATCCGAAGATCATGAAAGCAAGACTTTAAACCAGCATTATATTTTGGAATAAATCATGGACTTGGTAACTATTTCAGAATTGTAAATGTTATGATTTTTAGAGTTATAGCGTAATTCATATATCAAACCGTGGCATCTAAGAACCCCATCACAGAATCACTAGAGCTTTGTCAATTTTTGGAACAAACCTTTGTGAGTTCAGATTTTTAAATATTACTGCAATGAGAAAAGTGATCAAACCAGAATATTTGGAAATATTAAAAGAAAGGTTTTGTAATAAAAATTATATCAACAAATATAAATATGAAGACAATTCTTTAAAAATTATGTTATAACCCAGCAATAATTAGAAAAGTATTGCTGAAACAAAGGCTTGCTTTTAGTTTTTGTTGGCAAAAGATATCAAAGGATAAAAAAGATTACTCAAAGCAAGATTTTCCAACGTGACATAACTTTTTTTTTTTTTTGGAAGAGAAGGAGTGGATATAGACATGCAATTGGATTAGAAAACGTTAAAATTACCTATCACCTAATAATGTAATAGCCATTATATATTAATGGAGAATTCCTTTTTGTAAACTGCATGATATTATCATGCTTTCTGTAACATACTGATATTAATCAAGAGTCTATCTTCGAAAGCATTATTGTAGTATACTGTTAGTAAATTCTAAAATGTGGAATGATTAAAGAGAGAAAATAATCTATTACTGTGATTTGAATTTGCTGCTATGAGGCTGGTTAAATCTTTTTATTTCTTCATACATATGGCATGGCATCAGAGAAAGATGTAGATTGTGTTAACTTTCAAAACTATTGTTTCGTTTTTTAAGACTTCACACACATTTTCAGTAGACATTTCAGATCGTTAATTTCCATCTCTTTAAATGGGGTTAAAAAAGTATTAACCACATAGTGTAGCACATACATATTAGGTGTTTTTTCAGTTGACTTGAAATCTCAGGTAAATTTATATAGCAAGATTCCGAATGTTAGCATCAAAATTTAGGATTCACATTGCTCTTTGTTATTTAATGCGTTTTTACTAGCAGTTTAGATTTGGTCTCGCATTGCTTTTACATTTGGTTTCTCAAATACAGAACTCCACAGAGTCCCCTAAGATGCCTAGATCCTAACGCAGGATCACATTTTTCTACGGTGATCCTTTCTCTGAAAGAGACAAAAAGAATTCCCTATGGAACAAAAGGCTTTTCAAATCCAATGAAATTAATATAAAACTTCAGTGAAGTGTCTTAGAATAGCTACAGATAGTGAATTTTCCACACACAAAACATAGTGAAACTAGACAATTTATTGATGTATTCATAAAAATCTGTTTTACTTTTCTTCTAAAAGAGTGTAGCAATGAGAATTCAAACACAAGATCGAAAACTGGCCTAAATTTAGTGCTTAATATAATTTATAAGAAATCCTATTTAAAGGAGCATTCTTTAAATTCAACCCATTTCAACCTTTCCTTTCACTTTCTAGCACTTCAGAACTATTCCTGCTCGAAGTCCAATTTGTGTTTACTTACTGACTTTACTTTCATTACATTACCAACCTTTTGTTTCTTTTTGAGAAAAACAAAAATAAGGACATCATCACTGCTGCCATGACTACCATCACTCAAATAAATGTGTGTGCCCACACAAAGACACACACACATGCACATATACAAACATAAACACACACACATCCATAAAACCCACAGGACTCCCAAACTATTTATATATATTTTCTTATTATCAACTACTAATTTTAATTTCACAAAATACAGCTATGTCGTGATGTTTTTCTCAATTCCAAAGAATCTTGTAATATATTTTCTGCAGGATTGACACATTCTAACGTACCTATTAATATAAGGTGGAGAGAAGACTTTTCTTACCTGAATTGTACTATTTATAGGATTACTCAAAAAAGAAATCATTTTTGGCCAAATTCCAGATTGGACAAAACAAAATGGCAAAGAGAATGGCAGATACAATTCTGAGGAGTTCAGTTCCACAGGGAAAAAATATTACACAAAACAGGCAAATGGAACAAACATACACTCTTTCAAAATTCTAGGCTTTCTCCCCTATTTGTTTATGTTTGATTACTAGATTGATCATACAAAAACATAAGCAAACAAAAATATCTAAGAATAACAATGTTTAAATGACTATAGTCAACAAAACTCCCCGAAGTCTATGGCAAAAATTTCCTTTGCCATTCATTCCTAGAATACTAGTTACATTTTCTTTTCTCATCATTCACTGCTGTAAAGAAATTAAAAAAAAAAAAAATCCTTAGAGATTTAGTTCAGTTCAGCAAGCTTATGTTGAATACCTTTTATGTGCTAAAAGCTGAACTAAGTGAGGAATTACAAAAATGACTAGAGTACAATCCTTGTCTTCTTTCTTGCAACACTTGTTTCTCTTATATTACCTGGCTCACTAGGAGCCTGGAGTGTTTCCAGATAATTGGAATATATCAATGTTCACAACCAACCCCCTGCACCACCAGAAAAATGAAGAAACATCTGTCCTTGTGGGATTTACACTCTAATGGTGAGAGGCATAAAGCAGAAATCAATAAACTATATATATTGGAATTCTAGAAAGGGATAAATAAAATGGAAAATAAGAAGCATGATGGGAGAGACCAAGAATACGGAGGTGGAGCTGGGTGTGGCAAGTAGATTGTAGATGTGAAGAGGTTGGTGAAGGTAGGATCCATCAGGAAGTTTACATACAACCAAACACTTGAAAGAGATGCGAGAGATGATCTTAGTTCCTGGGGGAAGTTTGTTGCAGGTAGAGGGAACAGCCAGTGTAAAAAAGCCTTAAGGTGGGAATATTGTTGGTATGTGCTATAGACTGAATGCTTGTGTCCTTCTAAAATTTATATGTTAAGACCTAAATCCCAGTATGATGATATTAGGAGGTGGGGCCTTTGGGAGGTGATTAGGTCACAGGACAAGCTCTCATGAATGCGAAGAGAGACCCAAGAAAGCTCTTTTGCCCCTTCTGCCATGTGAAGACACAGTGAGAAGGTGCCATCTACGAACCAGGAAGTGGGCCCTCAACAGACACCAAATCTGCTGGTGCCTTGATCTCAGACTTCCCAACCTCCAGAATTGTGAGAAATAGGAGTTCGTTTGTAAGACACCCAGTCAATGGTATTTTTGTTATAGCTGCCCTATGGAACCAAGACAGTGTGTTTGATGAGCAGCAGGCAGGCAAGTGTGGTGAGAGAGGGTGAGCAAAGGGAGATTTATTGGGAGAGCAAGTCAGAAGGGTAATGGGAGCATGAAGAGGACAGTTCACATAGGGTTATTAGGAATTTGTCTTTTACTCTGAGTGGAATAGAAAGCCATGGAAGGGTTTGGAGCTGCAGGTGACATAGATCTTACATTTTAAAAGTATCATTTTAGCTGCTGTGTTGAGAATACATTATAGAGGAGTCAACGGTAAAGTCAGAAGACCAGATAGAAGAATATTATGGGGAGAAATCATGCTGGTTGAGACTAAGGCAGTATCAGTTGTTGGTAGAAAGAAGTCTGAGCTCTTTACTGCTCCATTGGGTTTGAGATCAGCATGTTGGGAAGCCAACCTAGTCTGTGCTTAATGGATTGATACCAATACATCAAGTTGTATTCTCCTGTTGGGAACGTATTTGTATGTTTGACATTCTACGTTTATGCCCTTTTTTTTCCCGGTGCACATAATAGTGATTATAGCCAACAATACTATATTATATATTTCAAATTTACTAAGAGACTAGATCTTAATTGTTCTCACCACAAAAAAGAAATGATAATTATGTGACCTGATAAAACTCTTAGCTAATGCCTCAGCGGTAATTATATTGCAATACATAAAAGTATTAAATCAACACATTATACAATTATACACCTTAAGCATATATAACATTATGTCAATTATATCTCAATAAAAAGTATATTGGTTTTGATGAAATTGATAATTATTGACTAAGATTTGATGGAAACACTATGAAGAAAAGGAAAGATACATAAATCAAAAATAATTTTTGAGTGTTGACGTATTTCATAATTCTATAATTCTTTAATTCTTAATAATTCATAGTTCTAATTTAATACTTAAGAATTCATATTTTTTAAAAAGAGTCAATAGAGAATAAAATTTGAACATATAAGAGAAGAAATAGAAAAATGACAATGAAATATCAGAGGAAATCAAGGGTCTATGTGGAGGAGATAGTTTTGAAAAGCAACATAAAAATATTTCAATCTGAGTTAAGAAAAAGAAGTGGATTTCAGTGTAAGATACAAATCAAGTGGAGTTGATGTTGGTTTTGTATTAAACTGAATTCTCCAGGTATTACAATTTAAAGTGAAATATATTGGAAAGGATACAATTACCTGACTGCTCTAACACATCTGCAGCCCCACATGTAGCTATAGGGACACTCCTTTTAACATGCACAAATATGTATGACCCTTTCTCAAGATTCAAGAAATACAACAAGATAATCACAACCAGCATAAAGAGTACCAAATAAAGATGTATGAGTTCTTTATGTTTTTGGATATTAACCCCTTATCAGATATGGTGTGCAAATATCTTCTCCCAAGTGTTAGGTTGTCTTTTCATTTTGTTGATGGTTTCCTTTGCTGTGCAGGAGCTTTTGAGTTTGATGTAGTTCCCATTTGTTTATTTTTTCTATTGTTTCCCTCGCCTGGGCAGACATGGTACTTGAAAATATGCTGCTAAGACCAATGTCAAAGAGTGTGCTGCCTATGTTTTCTTGTAGAAGTTTCATGGTTTCAGGTGTTACATTCATGTCTTTAATACATTTTGAGTTAATTTTTGTGTATGGTGTAAGATAATGGTCTACTTTCGTTCTTTTGCATGTGGTTGTCCAGTTTTCCCAACACCATTTATTGAGGAGACTTTCCTTTCTCCATTTTATGTTCTTGGGTCTCTGGTCAAAAATCAGCTGTCCATAGATGTGTGGGTTTATTTCTGGGATCTCAGTTTTGTTCCATTGATCTGTGTGTCTGTTTTTGTGCCAGTACCATGCTGTTTTGGTTACTATAGCTTTGTAGTATATTTTGAAATCAGGGAGTGTGATAGGTCCGGCTTTGTTCTTTTTTCTCAGGATTCCTTTGGCTATTCAGGGTCTCTTGTAGTTCCACATACATTTTAGGATTCTTTGTTACAATTCTGTGAAAATGTTGCTGGGACTTTGATAGGGATTGCATTGAATCTGTAGATAGCTTTAGAAGCATGAACAAGCAGAAGCATGTTAATTCTTTCAATCCAAGAGCATGGGATATCTTTCCATTTCTTTGAGTCTTCCTCAATTTCTTCCAACAATGTTTTATAGTTTTCAGAGTACAGATCTTTCACATCTTTGGTTAAGTTTACTCCTAGGTATTTTATTCTTTTTGCTGCAATTGTAAATGGGATTGTATTCTTAATTTCTCTTTCTGCTACTTTGTTGTTAGTGTATAGAAATGCAACGGATTTTTGTACCTTGATTTTATATCCTGCAAATTTATCATATTCATTTATTATTTCTGAAAGTTTTTTGGTGGATTCTTTAGGGTTTTCTATATGTAAAATCATGTCTTCTGCAAATAGTGACAGTTTCACTTCTTCCTTTCCAATTTGGATTCCTTTTATTTCTTTTTCTTGATTAATTGCTCTGGGTAGGACTTTCAATACTGTTATGTAAGAGTGGTGAAAGTGGGCATTCTTGTCTGGTTCCTGTTCTTAGATAGTTTTCAGTTTTTCTCCATTGAGAATGATATTAGTTGTGAGCTTGTCATATATGGTCTTTATTATGTTGAGTTACTTTCCTTCTGTACCCATTTTATTCAGAGCTTTTATCAGAAATGGATGCTGTATCTTGTCAAATGCTTTCTCTGCTTCTATTGAGATAACCATGTGATTTTTATTCTTCATTTTGTTAATGTGGTGTATGATGTTGATTGATTTGCAGACGTCGAACCATCCCTGCATCTCTGGAATAAATCCCACTTGATCATAGTGTATGACCTTTTTAATGTATTGTTTTATTAAATTTGTTAGTATTTTGTGGAGGATTTTTGCATTGATGTTCATCAGTGATATTGTTGTAATTTTCTTTTTTGTGTTGTTCTTGTCTGGTTTTGGTATTAGGATAACGTTGGCTTCATAAAATGAGTTCAGGAGCTTCCCTTCCTCTTCAGTTTTTTGGTAGACTTTGAGAAGGATATGTTTTAGTCTTCTTTGAATGTTTGGTAGAATTCACCAGGGAAGTCATCTGGTCTTGGACTTTTATATTTTGGGAGGTTTTTGATTACTGTTTTGATCTCCTTACTGGTGATTGGTCTATTCAAATTCTCTATTTCTTCTCTTTCTTTTTGAGGAAGATTAGCCCTGAGCTAACATCTGTGCCCATCTTCCTCTACTTTATATGTGGGATGCCTGCCACAGCATGGTTTCACAAACATTGCATCACTTTGCAGCCAGGATCCAAACTGGCAAACCCCAGGCTTGCTGAAGTGGAATGTGTGAACTTAACTGCTGCACCACCGGGCCAGCCCCTCAAATTCTCTATTTCTTCCTGATTCAGTTTTGGAAGGTTGTATGATTCTAAGAATTTATTGATTTCTTCTAGATAATCCAAACTGTTGGTCTATAACTTTTTGTAGTATTCTTTTACAATCTTTTGTATTTCTGAGGTGTCTGTTGTAATTTCTCCTCTTTCTTTTTTGATTTTTTTCATTTGAGCCTTTTCCTTTTTTTTCTTAGTGAGACTAGATAAAGGTTTGTCAATTTAGTTTACCTTTTCAAAGAACTAGCTCTTAGTTTCATTGATTTTTTCCTATTTTTTTTAGTTTTAGAAAAAAATGGAAATTTTTTTCTGTTTCATTTATTTCTCCTCTGGTTTGTATTATTTCTTTCCTTCTCCTGATTTGGCACTTTATTTTTTCTTCTTTTTACCATTCTTTTAGGTGCACTGTTAGATTGTTTGAGATTTTTCTTGTTTGCTGAGGTTGGTAGGCCTGTATTGCTATAAACTGCCCTCTTTGAACCACTTTTGCTGTATCCCATAGATTTTGGCATGTTGTATTTTCATTTCCATTTGTCTCTAGGTATTTTTTATTTCTCCTTTGATTTTTTCATTGACCCAATGGTTGTTCAGTAGCGTTTTATTTAATCTCCACATATTTGTAGCTTTTCTGATTTTCTTCCTATAGTTGATTTCTAGTTTCACACCACTGTGGGCAGAACAGATACTTGGTGTTATTTCAATCTTCTTAAATTTATTGAGACTTATTTTGTGGCCTAATATGTTATCTATCCTGGAGAATGTCCCACGTGCATTTAAAAAGAATGTGTATTCTGCAGTTTTTGGATGGGACATTCTGTATATATATCTACGAAGTCCATCTGGTCTAATGTGTCATTTAAGGTCAATGTTTCCTTATTGATCTTCTTTTTGGATAATCTATCCATTGGTGTAAGTGGAGTGTTAAAATCCCCTACTATTATTGTGTTACTATCTTTTTCTCCTTTCATATCTGTAAATAATTCCTTTATATGTTTAGGTGCTCCAATGTTAGGTACATAGCTAGTTGCAAGTGTTATATCCTCTTGCTGAATTGTTCCCTTTATCATTATGTAGTGCCTGTCTTTGTCTCTTGTTACAGTTGTTGTTTTAAAGTCTATTTTGTCTGATATAAGTATTGCAACCTCAACTTTATTTTCATTGCCATTTGCATGGAGTATCTTTTACCTTCTCTTCACTTTCAGTTTCTAAGTGTCTTTTGATCTGAAGTGTGTCTCCTGTATGCAACATATATATGGGTCTTTTTTTGTCAAATCCAGTCAGCCACCCTATGCCGTTTGACAGGAGCATTTAGTCCATTGGCATTTAAAGTAGCTGTTGATAAGTATGCACTTATTGCCATTTGGTTACTTTTTTTCTGGCTGTTTTAGTAGTTCTTCTCTGTTCCTTTCTTCTTCTCTTGCTCTCTTCCCTTGTGGTTTAATGGCTTTCTTTAGTATTATGTTTGGGTTCATTTCCTTTAAATTTTTTTGTGGATTTATTATAGGTTTCTGGTTTGTGATTACCATGAGACTCATATATAATAACCTATGTATATAGCAATCTATATTAAGTTGATGGTCTCTTTAGCTTGACCTTTTGCTAAAAGCTCTACTCTTTTACTCCCCTCTTCCCACATTTTATGTTTTTGATATTGATGGATACTTAGATTGTTTCCATGTCTTAGCTACTGTAAATAATGCTGCAATGAAAATGGGGGTATATATATCTTTTTGAATGAGTGTTTTTGTTTTCTTTGGATAAACACCCAGAAGTGGAATGGCTGGATCATATGGTAGTTCTATTTGTAATTTTTTGAGGAAGCTCCATTCTCTTTTCCATAGTAGCTGTTACAATTTATATTCCCACCAATAATGCACAAGGGTCTCCTTTCTCCACATCCTTGCCAACAAGTGTTATTTATAGTCTTTTTGATAGTTGCCATTCTAACAGGTGTGAGGTGATACCTCAATGCAGTTTTTATTTGCACTTCCATGATAATTAATGATGTAGAGCATCTTTTCGTGTACCTGTTGTCCATCTGTATGGACATCTTCTTTAGAAAAATCTCTATTCAGATCTGCTGCCCCTTTTTAAATCAGATTATTTGTTTTTTTGCTATTGAGTTATACGAGTTCTTTATTTACTTTGGGTATTAGCTCCTCATCAGATATATGATTTGCAAATATTTTATCCCATTCAGTAGGTTGTCTTTTCATTACGTTGATGGTTTCCTTTGCTGTGCAGAGCTTTTTAGTTCAATGTAGGCCCGCTTGTTTATTTTTACTTTTGTTGATTTTGCTTTTGCTTTTGATGTCAGATTCAAAAGATGATCACCAAGACCTATGTCAAGTTCTTTACTGCCTATGTTTTCATCTAGGGGTTTTATGGTTTCAGGACTTATATTCAAGTCTTTAATCCATTTTGAGTTAGAGTTTGTGTATGTTGTATGGTCCAGTTTCCTTCTTTTTCTTGAAGCTGTCCAGTTTTCCCAACACCATTTATTGAATAGACTGTCCTTTTCCTATTGTATATTCTTGACTTCTTTTTTATAAATTAATTGACCATACATGCATGGGTTTATTTCTGGGTTCTTTATTCTGTTCCATAGATCTATGTGTCTGTTTTTATGCCAGGACCATGCTTTTTCAGTTAATGTAGTTTTGTAACATAGTTTGAAATCAGGGAGCATGATGCCTCCAAGTTTATTCTTTCTTCTCAGGACTACTCTGGCTATTTGGGGCCTTTTATGATTCTCTACAAATTTTAGGATTTTTTGTTCTATTTCTGTGAAATACCTTTTTAAAATAAATAGAAGTCTGTTATCTATTATAGTAATTTTTTTCTTTGAATGCTCAATTAATACTGCTTTTTGACATTTCACTATAATTTCTTCCCCATTTGACTCCCAATTTCCTTTCCCTGTGAAGTCTCTCTCACTCCAGCCTTCTGTGCTAATTTCATCAGCAATCACATATTCAATTTGTGCTGTTATTTTGAGTTTGTTGCTTTGCTACTGTGATAGTTACTTCATTTGTTTTTTAGTTTGGTTCTTCATACAGTGCAAGCAATCAGAAAATATTTCTGCACAAAGTCATCCCTCCATCCTGTAGGATAATTAGGATATCACAAAAGGTAAAAGCAGATTTCATCCTAATTATCAACTTCTAAGAAACAACTAAAATGATAAATTATTTTCTAATCCTCAGTAACAGGTTTAGTTAACAATACAGTAGTATTCATGCTAATTGGGTCTCAGAAATTCATGCTTCATGGGCAAACAAATAAAATGTTCTGAACCATGAGCTTAGGAAATAAAGGCATGTGAACATTTATTTATTTTCTCATACATGAAAAGCCAGAGTCTGGGACTGAAAAAGGAAAAGTTGCATAGCAGTAAATCAAAGATTATCCTTCTATCTAGCAGAGACATTTTCCCCTCTCATCAGACAATAAACTTAAAGATGGTTTAGTTTCTGTTTGCTTTATGGGTTCAAAATTCTGACAAAGAAGTTATAAGGGCAAGTTAACTTATTAAAATGCTTTGAGCTCTTTGAAGAAAAGATATTTTTATCAGATATATGTTCAAGGCATTCTTTCTGTCTTTGCAGTTTTCTTTCTTGTAAAATGTATTGTCTTTCAAATAGAATTTAACTATCAAATGTGTTTTCACTTATGTTTACTTCATCTCCTTCTATATGCTAGGGCCCATCTGAAGTAATAACCTCTTTGTTAAAACCTACTTATTAGAAAAAACAATAAAATCAAGAAATCTTAACAAGCCAAATGCATGATGTGCTATCATCTATCAATTGATTTCATTACTGATTCATGATGTCTTGAATCAGTGTGCACCGGATGTGATCACCTTCTCCAAAAGTATGTCTATGTGCATTGTAGGGAAAGACTAAACTGTGGACAACTGCCTGGTCCACTCCTCTGCCAAGGCTTGAAATAAATCTTTATTCCACATATTGGAAAGACAGCAACACCCCTTGTCCTCAACATGTGAATTCTTAAATAGTACCCCAGTGGCCTGAAAGAGTCAATGAACTTCTTTAAGTCTAATTTATTCCCAGAATATGACCTAGGTGCTGGGGAGGATAGAATACATTATCTGATGCTCATATTGCTCAACTGCACCCTAGAGAATCAAAACACTAAGAAGCATATGGTATGAATATTGTCCTGGTGAAGGCACATTGTTCCACTTTAGAATTTAAAACAAGCAATGCAGCAATTGCTATTAACTAACTCAGACCCTTACTCCCAAATCAAAAGACTTCATAAAATTTCAGGAAGCATTGTGGTAGATAACTTCTTCTGAAGGTTTTCTGTCTTCCACATCAGAGTCAGCGATTCTACAAAGAAAGAAATGTTCTTAATAACTGTCCATAAAGACCATTAAAAAAAAATCTTTTTGCTTTGTCTTCTGTTCCTCTAACCGTGGCACTGACAGTGTTCAGTAACAAAGACTTTGAGCTGCTGGCTGATGCTGAAGTTAAATGCATATGACAGAACTACCAGCACTGATGGATGACTCTGGACCTGCTGTGCTGTCAAAAGACTGGGATGTTTGCAATGGTTGGTTATCAGTGAAAATGGGCATTACTCGATTTGGCATTTGAACACTTTGCCTAACCTGAAGTGATGGTCAGCAATGAACCCTAAAGACACGATACTAGCAGGGTTAATATATGGCAGAATCTGTCTAGCCAGACATATAATTTACTGAATCCCAGAAATAGGTCTTTTGATAAAAACCTCAATTGGGAATTTTAGCAACTACATAGATTTTTACTGGTTTCCAGTAGTTTTTATGAGACTTTGTAGTATGAAAAACTTCTGCAAATGTCCTCATCTCCATTATTTATTTTTCTGCCAAGCAACTATAAATCTATATTTTGAAATCCATTTGCCCTCTTTTAAAGCTTTATTTTTCCCAGTCAGTCTATAAATATAACGATGATTTTGCATGTTAATTTCATTTTGTATATATATATTTGTGTGTGTGTGAGGAAGATTGGCCCCGAGCTAACTTTTGAGGAAGATTGTTGCTGAGCTAACATCTGTGCCAATCTTCCTTTTTTTTGCTTTTTATGTAAGATGCCACCACAGCATGGCTTGACGAGCTGTGCTAGGTCCATGCCAGGTATCTGAACCTGTGAACCCCAGGTTCCCAAAGTGGAGCATGTGAATTTAACCATTATGCCACTGGGAAGGCCCCAGGTATATTTTTTATGTATACTCAACCTAAATAAAAATATATAAACTAGACTAATGGCTTTTGTAAAAAAGTGCATTAAACCAAGCACCAAAGCAAGAGAGCAAAAAAGTATTTAAAACCTCATGCTGAAGATATTGCAGTTAAAAGTAAATGTAACTCTAGGGTTCCAAGTGGCCCAAGCAAAAGAAAAATATTATGAAAAACAGATCTCTTTTTATCTTGAGGCAAGCACATCAATTCGTAGAAGAAGCCAGCCTTTTCTTGTTCCACAGTTCTGAAAGTAAAATTTCCAAGTTTTTTTCTTTTAAAATAAGGATCATTCTGGGGCTGGCCCCATGGCCCAGTGGTTAAGTTCGCGTGCTCTGCTGCGGCGGCCCAGGGTTTCACTGGTTTGGATCCTGGGCACGGACATGGCACCACTCATCAGGCCATGTTGAGGTGGTGTCCCACATGCCACAACTAGAAGGACCCACAACTAAAGTATACAACTATGTACTGGGGGGGATTTGGGGAAAAAAAATAATAAGGATCATTGAATAAAATATTGCCTAATGCTCAACATGGAAGTTTTTACAGAAACTATAATGATATTCATCATATGACTATTTCTTTCATTTGACCTTAGTGGGAGACAAGAACACAACGACAAACTAGAATTTTGTGAAGGAACAGAGAAAAATGACTTAGTTATGTAGATTTTGGGAAACTGACTTGAAATGAGGCTTGAATTTCACTGTAATTCCAAGAAACAAACCAAAGGCCTACTGAAAGATCATTCATAATTATATTGCAAATATAAGCAATCTTTATTTACAAATAATTTTTTGAGTAGGTTCAGTAATTTTTCAGAGTAAATACTTGTTGAATAAATATTAAACAATAAAGTAATATAATAAATAAATAATGCATATTAGATGGAGTCCCTATTGGTACGTAGAAGAAAAATTTGTACACTTTCAAAACTCTGGTTAAAGTTGTCTATAGTAGACCAGTTGCAGGGTTGTGGAAGCTAGAAACCCAGAACGGTTGCTATTGGTTGTGTCAATGCATTTCAGTAAATCAGAATGACATTCTTTGAGGAACATCATTTCTAAAGTAAATGCAGAGATAACTTCTTAGTCAAAAGTAGCATGGATGCTCAGGGTCTCCTTCATTTTTGTGATATATAATGAGGAAATTAAATAAACAAATGAGAGAAAGTTGGGTAAAACAGTTGAAATGTCTTTCAATAAGTGTGGATTCTAATATTTACATTGAAGATCATAAAGTTGTCATTTTTGGCAGATCAGAAGAAACTGAATGTTAACAATTTCACATGTTTCTATCTATGATAGATTTCATTTCCTCAACTACATATGCTGTGAAAAATGTTAGAATTTCTCCTGCATAGTATACTCCTAAAAATATTATGTACAGTTATAGGAAAAATGAGTTACAATTTTATCAAGAAACTGATTTTTAGAAGCAATGTTACAACAAAGACTTCTCTCTTGTACACACAATTCAGTAATACACTTCACCCCTGCTAGGTTGACACTTTTGTTCTAAGAGAAAGAGTGGAAAAAAAAATAGATTGCAAAAATAGACTGATTGATTACACTTAAAAAACCTTAGGGATGGAGATAAAAAAGTAAATCCAATAATTTGTCTAAAAAGCCATATTTTTACCATAGAACTAAGCTCTATTTTTGAATCCTATTTTTAAAAAGAAAGCTAGTATTGTAAAATTGCATACCATAAAGCAACATTTTCCAAATTGGTGGTCTAAATAACAAGATATGTGTTACAAGAAATTTTCTGTGCTTAAGTGTGAGAAAACACAGGTTAAACAAAGTTAATCAGATTGCTTTACTGAAGTATTTCTTTATGTCTTTCATGTGATAATTTATTTCGTAACTATTCTGGAAAAGGTCATACTATGCAGAATTTGCCACACATATTTGATTAAGAAATACTTTCTTAATTGAATACATGTGTTTCTTGGGTTACAGTTCGTGAACTGCTGTCTTAGGGAGTCAACCAAAGAAACTCAAATTCTCATTGAAAAGTAATATTGAAATAATGATTATAATACTTACTTTTCACCAACGGTTTTATGTAACCTACGAACAGAATAAAATTTTTTTTCAAAGTTTATGTACTGGTAAAAGATATGCATCTAACAATCCTCAGTATTCAATTAAAAAGCATATGTTAAACCAAGTTAAAGTTATTGACAGAATATCCTTTGGTTGTGATACCTGAACACACAAATAATTTTAATCTATATCAACAATCTAACTTTCTGATAAGTACTCATATATAGAGAGAAATAAATTCCTAAAAAGTGTTTTTTTAATTTCTCCATGGAGTAATAATAAAGTATCCCAAAACATATTGAAATTTCATTAATATGCTATAATTTGGTTCCATAATTTGACTTGATAGTTTAGATTTAGAAAAAGGTTCAGTAGAGATATCTGAGTCTCCATGACTGATATCTAAAAAGGTCTTCCCTGTATTAATTCTACTTTATAATGAAGATATGAATTTAACATATGCAAATTGTTATTGTTATTGGCAAAAACAGAAGAATAACTTTTTTGTTCCGTACCACCTGGTCCCTGAATCCAAGCCAAGTACTTCATCTGGGATTAATATTAGAAGAGAAAGTCTTTGTGTTTGATTTATGGAAAGGTGGTAAAACAGTAAAACCATAGGTAGGTGGGCAGATAATAGATAGATAGGCAGGTAGATAGAAAGATAGATAGATAGATTGACAGACAAATATAGAATAAAATTAATGAGTCCAAAAATTCATGCATAAGATTCTTAAATCAAATTGCCTTTACAGTCTATATAATGTGTCATTTTCCTTTACAAGACTTATTTCTTCCCTAGACAAACACAGAGATGTATCAAAACCCTATCTGTACTAGGATTCTTTTGACCTTCATTCTTAGTAGATATTTTGAAGTAAAAAGCAGTGAAGAATCATCAGCCTAATAGACAAGCTATGGTTTGTTTTGTTTTATTTCTGCATTTTTTTCAGTTCAAGACACTGAGTGTCAAAAATCTGGAGGAACGCTAATATCCAGTCAGATATCCTTAACACATCTCTTTCCATCCTTGGCTGGGAAGAGGTTCCTGGGTCACCTATTAAATGTGCTGGGTTGGGTCCCAGTTGTTCAGGCAGTCTTTCCAAGCCCTGTCGCTCTATAGCCATCACCTCTTGGCCCTTCTCTGGGAGTTCCAGTATCCACCCTGGTACTCTGGGTATGATGACGCCTCATAGCAGAGCCTTGAGCACCCAGTCTGCTTGTTTTTCAGTTCCAACTGGCCCAGGAAGCTGTTTTATATTTTCCCTCACAGGATCAGCCACCGGAACCAATCCCACTGCCAGGCCAGGCTTTTAAAATTCCAACCTGGGCACAGAGATGGGCTTTTGTGCAGGCATGAAGGATAATAGGTGTGTTTTTATGACTCTTGGTAATTACATTAACCTTGCTTATTGTAATATTAGGAATATACACTGAAAATTTGTAGGTAAAACAAGAAAAATAAAAATAAATGAATTTACTTTATGATTCCTCTTTAAAAATAATGACCAATAAAATGTAGGTAGAAGTAGCTTTAGTAGTAGCTATAAGAAGAAACATTTTAAAATAATGAGGTCCTTTATTCCCTTGGACAAATATATTATTCAGATACCAACTATATCTTAACGCAATGTTTTCCATGTAAAATAACTATGAATAAAGTAAATGAATGAAGCATTGGCTCCTTGTTTTCCAAACACTCATGTAGCATTTAAAATAGTGATTCCAATTTTTATTTGGTATAAACATTCTTTAAAACGATTCTAAGGATTGAGAAAGAAAGGCTTTCTCTTTCCCCTTTCTCCTACTGAAAGATGACTAAAGGGGATAAAGGTTCTGGACTTCGGGGTTCAGAACAGTGTTACAAGATGCTGGAAATTTGGCCTCAAGTTTAATCTGATTATCTCGTTTAAATATCCAGCATGCAATGATGTTGATGTCCATTTTATCGCTTCTTTATCAAATGTTTCAATTCTAGCAGTCTGGTGAAATGCATCCTAGATGTCATAGGAAAACAAGGCCTGCTTTATGTAAATGTGTTTCATGTAATAAACTACACTAGAAAATATTTATGTATAAGAAATGAAGTTGTACACATTCTTTAAGTATATATAATAATTAATTAGAAATTCAGTTGCTATAAATACTTGTTAAATTTGAAACATAAAAGCAATAAAATACGAGGGAAACTATTTTGCAATAAGCAGTCTCAAAATTTTGTCCAGAACTCCAAAAATCCTAGATAAATTGTTTGATAAGAATGGATAAGAAAAAAAGAAAATACAAAAATCAGTCGTCACACTACTGCTTTACTGTTACAGATATTTTCATTTAGTACAGATAAGATACAGCCTTTCCATCTGGCTCTTAGAGGCCTGGAAGAGACCTTGAGCCTCTTTGCTGACGTTCCTGACTCAGCATGGAATGTCCTCTCTTTCTCTACCCACCAAATTACTACATCTCTTTCAAGGCCCTTTTCAAAAGCTCTTTTTCATGGAGCTTTCCCCACAGTACAAGTCAGAATTAATTACTTCTTCCTATGGGCTCTCAAAGCACTTTGAACCTCTAAATGGCAATTACTTTATTCTGCCTTGCACTATTTACATGTTTAAATATGTCTGCCTCACAAGACTTTAGGCTCCTTGAAGACATCTTAATCAACCTTTTTTTTCCTCACCTCACTGGATTTCTTCCATCCCTATGTACTTACTTATAATTTAGAAAAGGGTTAACAGTTACAGAATGGGTATCCGATAATTTGGGGTTAAAAAAACTGAATTGAAATGATCATCTTCCTATAGTCTCTTCCAGTCAAATTCCGACTATAATGATGACTTTCCAAGTTGATCATTTTGTACCTATAACAAGGAGTCAGCAATGTTAAAATCGCCTATGTGTGGTATTTTCCAATATTCTTTGGACTCCTAAATGCACCCTTTAATATATCAGACCTGTAGAATGTCTAAAAATGTCACTTGGATAACTATCTTTTCTCTGTGCTTTACTGAGATTAACCTTTTGAGTCATATAAATCAAAAATTCAAGGAAAGAGACAAAGCTGAGATGGATGTCATCTTTGTCTCTTTACTTTGTGAAATTTTCAACTTGAATGCTGTATTATTGGTGATGTTTTAAACCTTTTGGTATATTTCTATGGTACTTCTCTCCACGGAGGTAAGGGCAAACATTATTCACTCTCAGCCATGCTTTCATTTGGAGATGAGCATTTTACAGTGAGAAAAATAGGGATATAGAGTTATAAAAATTCCTCCCAAGGAGTAAAAATAGTATCAGTATTGAAAATGGACTTCAATTTTTCACTTCTAATCAGTGTCGTAATCACTACACTAAGTTATACAAATGATGATTTGAGCATATATGTAAAATACCTAAATTAAACCTCATTGTAGGGCTAAGTAAATTCATTGAGTATTGTTTTCTAGCTAAGCCTGTTATGTTTTCACTGATAAGTTGTTTTACATTAAGATCAAATAAATTTCTCCTTCCACATATTTTAATATATTTGTTTATCTCTCCACAGTTTTTACTTAGTTTTTAATCATCTGATTTTCTACCATAACCAGATAAGATGGATATCTATTCTCAAATTATAGACAGAAGAAACTGAGACTCAGAAGTTTAATGTCAAAAAGAGAAATACTTTTCTTCCCTATTCCAGGGATCTTTCCTTTTAGTCAAACTTAGTTACGGGAAAAGAAATGTCAGAGGCATGAGTGGGTGAAACTTCGGAACACTTTAGAATAATTTTGCTTTCAAATCGTCTGATTGCTGTTTGATTATATATAGATTACTTTGGCATGTACCAATATTCATTTTTAAATATTGCCTCTTATTTATGAAGAACTACAAGATAGAGACACACACAGTTCACTGAAACGTTTAGGTTTTTAATATCTTTATCTCATATGAAGTGTTTACATATAACTTTTGTCTCTATACATTTATGACCCTGTACTGGACTGAGTTTACATAAAAGTACAGCATACTTTAAATATCAGCAGTAATGTTATGTTACTTTATTTTAAATATTTTTAAAAAGTAGTGTTCACGCTGTGACACATAATCCAAATATTATTGTGATATTGCACCAGAAGTTACCAATGGAAGGATTGGCACAATATAAATATATATAACTAGAGTGGAAGCTGTATCATATGTAAGGAGCACGAAGCAATATTGTAGCTGCACCAGTTCAGGTCTGGACTTAAATTTCCAAAATATCTGTTGTTGAAATTTGTGGCAACTGAGGAAAAATAAAACCAAGCAATGATAAACGAGTAGAAAATTTACTTTGAATATTCAGTTTCATCATTCGTATTTAGGAGGAAATAGAAATTCAGAGAAAATTGAAAAGTTCAGTATAAATTTACAAGACATATATAGATATATGGCCACTTAAAGGCTACATATGACACCGTCTTCATAGCCAAAATTATATCGACATCTAAATAATTAAAATTGCATGAATGAGGAATGAAGTAGGGTCTCAGTTTACTCTAGAGAAGTAGTATTACTCACATTTGCAGTTTACAAAGCAACTCTGCATGTATTACATGATCTTCTGGGATGCTAGTATAGGTCCTCCAATGAAATCGAATGTAAGAAGTGTTTGACAAACTAAGAAGGGCAGATGCTCTAGAAACTTGTGTAAACGATTAGAGTAAATTTCCTCTTTCATATACAGGAAACATATGCTTTTGTAAAGTTTCATTTTAGATAAAAAGGGAAGAGAAAAACCTAGAGAATTTTTAAAATTTAGTTGTCATGCTCATCTGATTTCCAGCTCCAGTTACCCTTAAATGTCCCTTTCCCACTTCACTTGGAGAAACCAAACTACCTGCACTATAAAATCAGCCACCAGGATATAAACGCCATGAAAAAAATCCCAAAGAATAAGAAGGGGTGAGAACGGGGTGCCACTTTGTCACCATTGTTTCCAAGAAAAGAATAAAATGTGTTTATGCGTAGTTAAATGAAATTTTGGTTTTTATAATAAGATAAAGCCTTATTGAACCAGATTCTACTTACTTAATTGTACTGAAAATGAAAGACTTCGAAACTGGAGCATTAGGGTTGTAAAATTATGTAAATGACTTTAAAAGTATAAACATTGTGCAAACTCAGTTCATGATACTTATCGACTATGTATCAGCATCCTCTTTAGGAAAAATTGCATAATTATTATTATCGAGAATGCATTTTAATTAAATATCCACATGTAATGTCTGATGATGGGCACCAGGTAAGATATGAAGAGGGTTCAGATGTTAGTCTTTTCTTATGAGAGCCTACAATTAACGAATTTTACCTTAGTTGTAATAAATTCCACAACCCACAGCAAAAGTCAATCCTATAAATCCAAGCAGTAGATCACATAAAAAGCTCTATATTCACAACAGATCCTTATTGGTGATCAACATAAAGACACAAAACTCTGTGAACTGACCTATAACAGTGTGAATAAGTAAAATATGAGTGAGTGTAAGATATTTGTGAAAAAATAACCTTACTATATTTCAAAATGGATAAGTCGTATTCTGATTAAAGCAACAATAAAAAGCCTAGAGTTTGCCATGGCTATAAAAGTGTCCAAAAGTTAAACCCTCTCTTTTGAAATCCTCTCCACACAGAGCATTTGAATGGAATTTGTGAAGAAAGAAATACATAATAAATATTCTAAATAAAAATATTCTACATCTTGACCAATTTTTGTATCTTGACAAACTTCAACTGTAGTATAAAATTCGGTGAAAGGTATGCTGACAAGTTATTCTGACGTTCAATAAAGGCAAGTAGCTTTACCTCCTAATCCACAAATTGAAATTTGAAGATTCTATCACCTTCTGTAAGTTTTAACTAAAATTTTGATTTTTATAGAGAAAGCCAAGTGAGTTGAATAACTAACTGTATTGGAAAGATTTATTCAATTTTTTTTTTAAAGTATAAATGTTTTTCATACATATATATGTATATAAACATACGGTATTGAACACAAATTACATGAGACAACTTTGTTGAGTTGAAAGAATGTAGGAAGTTTATATTGTTTATGTCATTCTGGAATTTCTTATAATATTCACTTAAAAAGTTAAATAAAAGAATATCATTCCCCTGAACATTGGGAAATTTAATTTGACTTTGTGGGAAGTTCTTTGTTTTCCAAAGAAATAAAAATACGATGATATTTAATAGAACTATAAGATCCATAATAAAAAATTGCTCCTAAGCCACTACTTTCATCCTGAAATCTCAGTGACCATCTCCCATTTTCTCTTATATCTTCAATAAATAACTAATATTTAACAATTGAGGGTTTTTTATTGCTGAACTCAGGTTAGTCTCAGCCTGGGGTTCAAGTTCTCAAAGATGGGCAGATTTAATATATTTGTCACTACCTTGATATTGCTTAACTTCAGATAAAGTGATGGTTGGTAAGTCTGTGAATTGAGGACAAACTCCAAGAGGTTATTTTGAAGTAGTATTCAAGAACCCCAAGGGCTTATTTTTGTTCTAAGTTGCACCACATCTTACTAGGTTCATAGTAATTAATTTAAACTGCCTCTTTATCCAGTTATTATTTTACTCACTGTTCTGGTGTGTTATTTCTTTTGTTACTTTTTTAAATAGGAAGAATGTGACAATTTCTGTATATGTCTTTTGTTTCTGTTGAATAGCTCAGTGAGAGAAATATCTAGAATTTATTTAGGTAAGAGTCTACCACTTCCTTTAAGTAAAAGAATTTTAAAAGTTGTGATCCCATGTCCGTGGATAGTTTTTGAAGATCTAATAAGCCAGGGTCAATTTAGTTTATATCAAGTGAGATGTCCAGGGTTTGCATTTGAAAATGAATTTGAGATTGTCTTTTGTCTCTTTTTCCTAATTCATTTTTAGGGCTTTAAAGATCTGTTGTAACAGACTCTTGTTACATTTAATAAGTGCCATGTTGATTGGCGTTCTCTAAGTAGGCTTTTCAGTTTGCCTGTGGGGAAATTTAATATAAAAACATTCAACATTCTTTTATTAGTGTTTTTTACTATTCCCAGTCCCATCAGACCTTTGGTGCAAGCAGTGTATTATTGAAAAGCTTATCTGTAAGAAGTGAGCCAAGGGGAAATTCAGCCTTTATTAATATTGACATCATGTTCCCACACAATGGCTGTCTAAAGAAACTTTTCAATTGGATTTCAACTGCTTTGATGCAATATAAATGGAAACAACTGAATGCATGGTTTAACTCAGAATAGTGAATGATGCTGTATCTGAGACACCCAAACATAAAGTTGGAGTCTAGAGGTATTTCAGGGCCATAATTTAGTATTCTAAACTTATAATGGTTAGTGGAATGTTAAGTTATGTTAATTTGGCAGGGTCTTGAATACATACAATATTTTCTTTGGGTTCTCTTCCTCTTCCCATTGCCAGTTTAAAGACAAAGGACAATATATTTTCAAGATGGAAGTGATGTTTAAGGACCAGGATAAGACTGAAGGAAGGGAATCAGTTAAATTTGAGGATCTACTGTGCTCGGATTATTGTTTCCATATTTATTACTATATGGCATCCACATACAGAAAAGATTAGAGAGTTTAGAGGCAAATCAGACCAATATGTTGAAAAGATTTAGTCCTAGGTATTCTCTTTTCTTTTACCTTTAACAGGTAAAGGGCCAATGAGGTAAATTGCTTTTTGTAGAAATTGAGAGTACAGATCTAAATCATCAAAGTGAACATCATTTTCAAGATAAATATGTATTTGTCACTTCATCACAGAACTGGACTATAGTTAAATGCATGAGTATTAGTACAGTCAGTAAACCAGCACTCAAGGAAAAGGCAAAGAGGTCTTCAAAATTAGGAAAAGTCATGAGATTTTGTTGGAAGCCTAAATGTAATTTATTGTAGAATAAATTCTCGACTCACTGAGCACTATCACTTCTCAGGTGAAACAGTACAAATTTGACATCTAGAACATTTCTTTAAAGTCACCATTTTCCTGGAAACACTCTAATTTTGAGGAGTCTAGGGCTATATTTAGCTTTGGAAGAGTAGTCTTTTAAAAAATATGGTTATAAAACAGATTGATTTAGAGGAGCCTTATAATTAGCTGCTGAATATGTTAGAAGGATAGATTATTCTACATGAATCACAGCGCTCACTTTAAGTGTCATTCCCCATTCTAAACTGCCAGCTTAATTTCTTCTCATTTTTCACCACAAGAGCCTTTTTTTCTATTATGCCAATAATAAAGGTGTACTTGTCATGAAATAGGCATACCTGTGTGAAATAATGAATTATAAACTGTTTTGTTTCAATTTTTAAAATAACTGAGTTATGATTACTTGATTTGACAATAACCCCGAAAACTCACTTGGAAAATAATCTCATTTTAAAAATATATATCCAGATTTAGTAGTTTTAGGAGATGCTGGCAAACATTTTAAGCTAATGGAGAAAAATCTGTAATACAGTACAGCATAAATGATAATAAGTATGATTTGTCAAGCAATATCTTTGGAAATCTCAGAAAAATATTATGTAAAGAACAACTGTAACAATACTGAGGGTCAATATTTAAGAAAAAATTTAAGATGATACATATAAATTGATATGCTTCATATAAAAGATAAATAAAATGAATTATTTAAAAATAATTCTAGAAATTAACTACTTGATAATAAATGTGGAAATATTACCAATCTTTGCAACCCATTCAAAAATTGTCAGTTAAAAGTAATAGCATCATACTGGGGTGATTTTATAGAAGAATCTACATTACTATAAAATCTTGGGACTGTCTTAGTAAGAAGTGCATAAAATTGGCAGCGTTGTATAACCTTGGTGTCCATCACAACTGGAAGAAAAAAAATAATGAAGGTACGTTGAAAATGTACTATTATTCTAACATATGTCATTGTGCTAGATGAATACTGGATAGTCAGTAAAGACATAATGAATTGAATACTAAAATAGAGATAACAGATAAGCTGTTTATTGTTCTTAGGAATACCTATTTTCTTCCTTTTTATTCTAGTTTCAAAAAAAATTACTTATACTGGAACGAATAATAGAAAACAAAGAGATTTGTTACAAAAACAACAAGGTTCCACAAAATTGGCCCATTCACAGCAACGTGGATGGACCTCGAGGGTATTATGTTAAGCAAAATAAGCCAGTCAGAGAAAGACGAACTCAATATGACTCCACTCATAGGTGGAAGTTAGTATATTGATAAGGAGATCTGATCGGTGGTTACCAGGGAAAAGGGGGGGTGGGGGGAGGGTACAAAGGGGGAAGTGGTGTACCCACAACATGACTAACAAAAATGTACAACTGAAATCTCACAAGGTTGTAATCTATCATAACATTAATGAAAAATAAATAAATAAATAAAAGTAAAAAAAAAAAAAAACAACAAGGTTCCTTAACTAAGACAGGCAAGGAATACAGAAGCTTCACTGTTGTAACAGAATCCACTGGACCGTGCTTTGGTGCTGCTGTCAATGAATTGGGAAATTCGAAAAGGAGAAGGGAGAGGAGAAAGTGTGCAAAGTTCTGCATTGACTGACACAGAAGCACAAGCTCCTGTTGTGTTGTTGAAATGTAGGTGCAGCGTGTTGGGGGGAACAGCTCTAGCCCTCCTGTAAGAGCTCTTTGAAGACTTGGTCTGACAGATTGCTGCGTAATTCAGTGGGTCTGGGGTGCACCAAAAATTGGCCTTTCAGGCAAGTTCTTCTGTATTGCTGATGCTAGTGGTTGAAGAAACACAGTTTGAGAAGTACTGAATCAAAGAATACGTTTGGTATATATGATAATATTTTCACCCTCAACAGATGGGGAACTCTTGTATCAGTGGCTGTTAAGAATAGTCATGTTACTACAAAGTTAATGTTTTCCTGTTCTTGAAGCTATTTAATGAAGAATACAATCACCAGATATAACCTACCACATGCAAAAATTCTTGGGATAATTATGCCTCTAAATGGCAACCCAATAGTTATACAAAATTGAAATAGACATAATACCACAGTTCTTGTATATAAGTTATATAGGTCATGCGGGTGTGTGAAAGGAGGCATATTTTTAGTTCAGAGCTGTGCCCTCATACCAATAGTCAACATGAAAATGTTTTATTCTCCAATTATTTGTAGGGCCATATGCCACTGCAGAGAAACATCTTCAATTGCAGTAAAAACTCTGTTAATTAATTAGCATTTAAACAACTCCTTAGATTAACTGACATTCAGTATTCTCTTGATATAATGCAGGGACTGATGCTGGTGGCACAGAGGACACTCCCAACAGTAGGTAAATTTCTTGAACTGCCAGCCTCTTTCTGCCCCTTCCTGGGGGGCTGTGTGCTTATTGTTTGTTCTTGAATTTTTTTTGCCGATTGTACTTACTATTGTAATAATATAACTTAGTAAGTTACTGGATAAAGATTTTTCATATAAGTAAAAAGTTATAAAACTTAATAAAAACAAGTCACTAAAATGGTGTCAATTTACATGGGGACAAGACATTTGTAAAAAATGCAGACAATGATAAAAGTCTAGAAGTTTTTATTGTAATCATATTGTTTAGTAAATGATTTTAAGTTGTGTCTTCACTATAAGAAAATCAATACATGAAATCATAGAAAATACATTATGAGTATGGTTTATGAAAGGAAGGTTAGGCTGGATTTTATTGGGATAGATCCATTTTTAAAGAAAAAGTGTTTATCCTATGTTAAAAAATTTATGAATAAGTATACACTTGGATTTAAGTTAAAATAAAATGGTCAAGATGCATATACTTTATCATCATCATCATCATTCCCTGTTTTACTTACTCTGGCAAAGACTGCTAATTCTCTAGCCAAATAAGTTTTCACCTTCTTCCATAGTAATAGAGTTGTAGCTGGCATGTCTCTCTAGGAATACATTTCCTAGTTTAACCCACCCTCTTGCAGTTAGTTGTGTCCATGTGACCAGATTCTTAGCAATGGCATGTGAACCTAAATGGTGGATGTCAATTCCAGATCTTGTCCTTAAAACATTGCAGGGTCAAAGCAGTGTCACCGCTTGTGTCTGTGTTCTTGGTCCTCCATACTTTTACCCACCACAAGAGCAAGAACTCAGATGAGGCAGAGCTTTCACAGAAATTAGAAATGCACTTTAGGGTACAACAGAAAATGGAGGAAGTGTGGGTTTCTGATGACCATATGAAGCAAGGAAGCCTTGCAAAATGAAAAAATAGATACACTTCTTGGTACTTTAATCAATTGATGTTGGATTTTTTGTTGTTGTTGCAGCAACTGAACTTTTTATGCTAATTAATACCCTTACTTTTTATTATTAATTTACCAAATACTGTTCCTGAGTGCAAGAGAGAAGAGAATTTCTACTATTTAAAAAGAACTCTGGAAAGGTGGCCTCTAACTTTAGCTGTATGAGAATTATATTAAAATTTTCATTTCTCAACTTTTCATTACATTTTTATAGTATACAAAGAACCCCTTTCTTAACATAAAATTATTAAGACAAACTACAAAAGAAACATCTATGCAGAAAATCTGAATCAATATAAAAACTCCTGGAACTAATAAACAATTACATCAAGATTTCAGGATACAAAGTTAATATGCAAAAATCACTTGCTTTCGTATATATCAACAATGAACAAGTGAAACTTGGAACTAAAAATACAATAGCATTTATACTAACATGCCCCAGAATAATATACTTACAAAATATGTACACGATCTCTATGAGGAAAATTACAAAACTCTGATGAACAAAATCAAAGAAGAACTCAATAAATGGAGAGTTATTCCATGTTCATGGATAGGAAGACTCAATATTGTCAAGATATCAGCTCTTCCCAACCTGATCTATTGATTCAGTGCAATCCAATTAAAATCCCAGAAAGTTATTTTGTGACTATCAGCAAACTGATTCTAATGTTTATATGAGAGGCAAAATATCCAGAATAACCAACAAAATATTGAAAGAGAAGAATAAATTTAGAGGACTGATGCTACCCAACTTCAAGGCTTACTATAAAGCTACAGTAATTAAGACAATGTGGTATTGTTGAAAGAAGAGACAAACAGATCAATGGAACAGAATAGAGATCACAGAAATAGACTCATATAATTATAATCAACTGACTTTTGACAAAGGAGCAAAGGCAATAAAATGGAGAAAAGATTATCTTTTCAACAAATGGTGCTGAATCAATTGGACTTCCACATGAAAAAAATGAATCTAGTCAAAAACCTTACACCTTCACAAAAATTAACTAAAAATGGGTCACAGACCTAAAAGTAAAATATAAAATTATAAAATTTCTAGAGTATAGCATAGGAGAAAACCTAGATGACCTTGGGTACAATGATGACTTTGTAGACACAACACCAATGACACAATGCATGAAAGAAATAATTGATAAGCTAGATTTCACTAAAATTAAAAACTTCTGTTCTGCAAAAGACAATCTCAAAAAAATGAGAAGACAAGCCACAAAATGGAAGAAAATATATGTAAAAGACACATCTGATAAAAAACTGTTATCCAAAAATATACAAAGAACTCTTGCAATTCAACAATAAGAAAACAACCAGATTAAAAAGCAGGCCGATGGCCTTAACGAACATCTTGCCAAAGAAGATGTACAGATGGCAAATAAGCATATAAAAATATGGTTCACATTGTATGTCATCAGAGAAATGCAAATTAAAACACCAATGAGATACCACTGCACACATATTAGAATAGTCAACACCTGGAACACTAAAAACATATGCTGGCAAATGTATGCAGCAACAGAAACTCTCATTCATTGCTAGTGGGAATGCAAAATGGATTCCAGCCGCTTTGGAAGACAATTTGGTGGTTTCTATAAAACTAAGCATACTCTTACCATATGATCCAGCAGTCATACTCTTTAGTATTCACCTAAAGTAATTGAAAACATATGTCCACAGAAAAAACCTGCACATGGTTGTTTTTAGCAGCTTTATTCATAATTGCCAAAAGTTGGAAGAAACCAAGATGTCTTTCAGTAGGTGAATGAATACATAAACTGTGGTACATCCAGACAATGGAATATGATTCAGCACTAAAGAGAAATGCGCTATGAAGCCCCGAAAAGACGTGGAGGAAGCTTAAATACATATTATTACATGAAAGACACCAAGATGAGAAGATCACATACTGCACGACTCCATGTATACGACATTCTGGAAAGGGCAAAACTGTGAAGAGAGTAAAATTTGGGTGGTTGCCAAGGGTTGAGGGAGGGATGATTAGGTGGAGCACAGAGGATTTTTAGGTCAGTGAAAATACTCTGTATGATACTCTGATGAAGGATATATGTCGTCATACATTTGCCCAAACCTGTAGATTGTACAACACCAAGAGTGAACCCTAAGGTAAACTATAGCTGTTGGGTGGTGATTATGATGTGCCAAAGCAGTTTCATTCTTGGCAAAAAATGTAGCATTAAAAAAAAAGAAACATATACTCCTATACATATAACATCAAAAACAAGTGAAAAAATGCTAGTATAATACATAGAAAAATTAAGAATTTTATTTAGGCATAATTATTAGCTGACCATAAAATTGATGCAAAATATATATTTATGATTAACAATATTAGAGATAGAACCCATTTAAAGTTGGGTTTAAAAACTAATTAGTTTTTCTAGAATTTTTGGATAATACTTGGACAAAGCTATTTCGAGGAATGTTACATGGTTCAAAGTGATAATATAATACAATAAATTTTACGGCATAGTTAACTTTATTAATAGAACTTATGTAGATGGACTTTTTTGTTAGAATTTCTAGTGGGACTCCGGTAGTCTGTTCTAGCGGTTTCTTAAAAACATAAGAAGAACAATAATGGTAGATGGCTCTTATATGTAAAAGACTACAAAATTAACATTCTGAACATTTGCTTTTCACATTTTAATAAATTCCTAGGTTAAAGAAAGATATTTATTGAACCTCAATAAATATCAAGACACCAGGAATGGAAAAAAATATGTTCTCAATAGTGGTATCCAAATTCCTGTTAGGAAAAGAAGTCTCTTTGTTTAGAAAACTATCTTGAATACACAGATGAGGTATAAAAGAGACTTGGAAAGTCAAGCACAAGCAGAGCTCTAGAAACAAAGGGAGTATATGTGGAAACTACTCTTCAGGAAATGAGCAGAGACATTTTTTTTTCCTGGAGGAAGTGTGCTTAAAAAGAGAGAGAAATTCTCCTTTAGAGCAATTATTTCTCCCTCATTGGGCACATTCCAGGGAGGCCTTGTTCAAGTGTGCAATTTCAGCCTTCCTTCTGACTGAGGGAGTGACCAAACCTAGATGAGTTGGACTCTGGAATATGAGCCTATCAGAGGAACATTATTGAAAATGCTTGAAGCTCACTCACGTAGGTGTTCTATAGTGTCTTCTAGATTCCTGCTACTAAGGCTTCTGGACTTTTCTGGCTTTTTAATTTGCTCTTCCTTTTGATTCCATGATTTTTCCTATATCCTTCCCATGCATTTTCTTTTGGTTCATATTAACCAGTGTTGGTTTCTATTGCTTGCAACCAAAGTATCCTAAGAGCTGCAGGGGTTGCAATTGGAGATTAGCAGCACGATGGAATGGAATAAAAAAATAATAGTAAAAAGCATAGACCCGTGCTCTGATTCTGGCTCTGTCACTGCTAGCTGGGTGGCCTCAAGGAGGCAATTAATCTAACTAAGTCTCAGTGTCCTCATCTGCAAATGAAAATAAAAATCTTCAGCTTCTTAAGATTACATCTCAGCTTAAATTAAATAACATATTTAAAGCACCTGTTCTGGTATTTGGCAGAATGCACTTAATAAATGAGAACTAGTATTATTAGAAACACAAGAAAGAGAGAGGAAATTAATTTTCTTCTACTACCTCTTCTCTCTAACCTCATTTCAGACTTTACCAACCATGCTGTCACTAAAGAGAATGTGGCTGCAGTTTCCTTCTGACTCGGCTTTTATTCCTTTAACTCTACTTGTGCTTCATTGTGCTAAAGGAATCAGTGCCACACAAAACCATTTGCCCTCCAAAGGCTTCAGATTCTTGAAGGAGATCATACCGATAATCTTTACCTTTATATTTGATTTTATTTTCAACGCAATTTTGTTTATTAAAAAAAGGCATTGCCAATAAGTCATATCTTCTAGTTATCCAATGCCCACTAGCAAATTAGTAAGTGCAAAGAATATTCTGACAATGAATCTAATAATCTCTAATAATCCCTCCTTATATTAACTCTTTAATTCTAGATATGAAATCAGCTCTTGTCTTATGAAATGTCATCCCCTCCTTCATTCTCCTAGATTCTCAATCACTTTGATTTGAGAAATGAATTAGGGAAATTTTCTTTAAGTGACTGAGATAGTTTTAACGGGTTGTGAAACTTTGAACAATAGACGTTATTCTAGGGCAGAAAAAAAAAGAAATCCTTAGATTCATGCCCTTTTGCCTGCAATTCTTTCTAAGTTCTTTGAATATTGTGAGAGACTGACATAAAGCATTTATTGTTCAGAATTCGGTATTTTACATGATTGTTCATGAACACAGAGAACGCGGGCATGGCTGTGTTAGTCAGTATACTCCATGAATTCCTTTTACGATCGTGCAACTGTATCTGTATGTCCAGGTTAGAATGGCCTATACCAAGGAGAAAAGAAGTCCACGGAGGGGCAGTGAGAGGAGGGAAATGTGAAGAGGTGGTGTCTTCTTCTTTAAGTTTAGATTGAAATTTTCTATAAATGCACTGGGTGATTGACTTATTTCTGCAAATTATTAAATCAAAACTTAACCATTTCTACTCCAGAGTAGAAATTCCAATTCTGTTCACTCGGATTATATTTTAGCCCTACAATCATCTATAATTTTCCTTAAATTGGAAAATCTCTAAGATCTAAAATGAACATTCTTTAATAATCATTACTTTTTTATTGAGTTCATGATAATCATTTCTTTTAATATGTCCTCTGTATTGTTATGAAAGAGTTGAATAAAACCTATGTTAAATTTTGATTGTGCATCTCAAAGTTTAATGTGTTTGTAATGATCAACTCTTCGTCAAATAGATATCATACTATATAAAATATTGAATGATTATTGTAAATATGTTTGAGTTTATATTAGAATAATGGCAAGAATAAAGGGCTTTTGCAAAAAATGTTTCATCTGAAAAATGTTTAGGAATGATTAAAATAAGTAAAATGTGAGTTTATAAATCAGGTTGGTTACCAAAACAATGGACACAGTACTGACTGCAAAGGAAACCTCATTCTAAACAATGCAGCCAACTTAGAGAAGAGACACATGAAAAGAAAGGAAATTACTGATGCTATTACACACACAACACTCCCAGCTGGGAGTCCAGCTGCTCAAGGAAGCTGGTGGTTCTTGATCTTTGGGAGATTCTAATTAGAATATGAGTTAGAAATATAATAGAAAACATAAAAGAAAGAGAAATTTTATATTAATCTTAGCTCTTGTTTGTCTCTTTAAATGTTAGCAAAGACAGTTATAGAAGCTTGGCTAAGTAAGCAATAAATAATTTGTATAACTACTGACTTGCAATACCAATTATACTTTATCAAGGGTTCCAATATTCCATCACACATTTATCCCTACTTTCAGAATAGGCATGCTTACCAATAGCTTGTGAACTATATGCTGCATTTTAAAGCTGCTGTATATGAATCAAATGGCATGCACTTAGGATGCATTTATATATTCCTTAAAAAGCAGATTTTTCTTCCATTTGGCTCTCAATACTTACTTCTCTAAAGGTTTTTGCAATGGATGAGCCTTCATAGGCTTATAAATTATAGCATACTTGAATAGATGCTCTGGAAATGGAATACATGGTATGAATATTTTGCACAGTGATAATCACCTATAGCATGAGAACATATAAATATGTGGTGAATTTATATTTTAATTTTAAGGAAACCAAATAAATATGTGCCCATATATTCTGTTATTTATGATATTTCAGATTACTCCTTTACATGTTTATAGGACTAATGTGACCTTCCCAAGGTCTACGGTAGCAAAAGAAAACTATCCAAAGCAATTATGCAGAAAATTAAAACAAAACCAAAAATGTAACAACTCTTACTTCTATGCAATTGTCTGAATATTTGAGGAGAATTATGTTTAGGTCCAAATTTAAGTGGATTCTCCTCTTTGTTCACCATTTCACGGCTGGTGAACCTTATTTTTCAAGGTTGATCAGTATGCAAGACAATGTATTCTCTGATTGATCAGTATGCAGGGTTGGATTACTCCAGAGAACATTTGGGCATTTTCACTATGTCCTGTGGATTAACTTGCAGCGTATGCATTTTGGAGGGCAGGTACTAGGGGAGGAAACAAAACTGACTTAATGGTCTGGCGCTGTGGAAGTTTGATCAACTCCCTGATTGGAGGTTGAACCATCTTATGAAATCACTTGTCATATGACAAAGATCCTAAACTCTTTGTAAAATAAATGTTCTTCATTGTCAAGGTAGAGCAATAAAACTGATTAAACAAAAGGTAGTGGCATTCATTTTTAGTGTTTGAATTATAAGACCATACTACCATACTGATTTTGCTTAGATATGTTGATTTTCTAATGGTACTATTTGTTCAATATTTGTGTGATATTTTTAGGACTGAAAATCTATGGTATTTATTGTATCATATTCTATTTTAAACTTTTTTTTAAGTAGTAGGAGTCTTTCTTCAAGAGATTTCTATCTTTGCACTGCCTGCTGTTCTCCCCTCTATTACAGAGAAGGCGCTTGAGATTCTCTGCAGAATATCTAAGGCTTTTCCAAGCATAGTTTTAAAAAGTTCTAAATAGAGAAATCAATGGGAAAAAAGATAAGTAGAGAAAAAATTGTGATGTACGTGTTTTATTATCTCATATGAGAATGAATTGTTATATACTAATATAGAAAATGCAACTGTGGAATCTTACAAAAAGTGAATGGGTTTAAGGGTGCTGTATGCATGAAACATAGAGAGGCATGTAGAAGTAAATATTAAAGATCTCGTAAAATTGCATTATGAAACAAAATAGAGGGACACTTTCATATAAAAATATTGATTTAATTGAAAAGTATCCAACCAACAATTATTGATCCCTTACAGCTGGAGCACCCAGATGTCGAACGGTGCAGGATAAACGTAACTTCTTTTTCAAGGTCACCCAGCATGAGTTTTAAAGCAGCATTTGGGTAAAAATGGAATGATAGTAATCGTAAGCATAACAAAAATTATTTGTCTGACTCCAGTGTCCATTTCTACTGTGGAAAAAACCCTTTCAAAGCAAATATGTTACCTAAGAAAAGGTGACACATTAATCCAACATCAGCACGCACTAATGCATTAACATTTTGCTTTATCTTATTAACAAACATCATAGATACCGGACGATGGTCCAGAGTCCATGACGAAGCACACTGATATGGAAGATGAAAAAGGTGGTGAAAGGAATTTTAGGTAAACACTATAGAAAAATTTCTTTTACTTAAAATTTTTCATTTTGGCTGACTGTACCCCTTCTGGATAAACTCTAAGACTGAGATCGTAGTTGCTTTAGTTAGATTCTTTTCGTTTAGTGGAACAGAGAGTTGATCAAGTTATTTTAAGTGATAGAGATGTTTATTGTCTGGATAAGTTTTGGAATAAAGAATTAAGGCCTTTAGCCAAGTAGATCTTATAAAAACAGAAACAGGAAAACTGACCAAGTAGACCCCCCGTAGCAGCTGGAACGACAATGCAGTTGATCTGCAGTGAGATAAGAATTAGCACTGTTGGTGGTGATGGGTATCTTTCAAAACCCCACAGGCCTCTCTAGAATCTTAGCAGCAGGAGAGCATGGCCCCCTCTAGGACCTGCTACTGGTGGCATTCGGTACTCCCTCCAGGCAGCTCATCTCTGGGTTTGTGTTGCCTTTTCTCACTACCAGAACCTCTGCTCTTGTCTTTACTCTTATATTCTGCTTCCCTATATATGTGGCTGACTTTTGGCTCCCACCTCTCATCATGGCTCCTCTACAGAATGGTTTCTTTTGGTATATTCTTTCAGCTACCTCTCCCACTACTAGTGCCTTGATTTCCTTTGTCTTTCCAAATTCCTATCCCTTAAGTCAGAATCTCTTTTTCTTTCTGGGTAAAGCCATCCACAATAGGTGACCATATAGTCAGAGACATTTCCCTTAGATCAAGATTTGTCCAGGTAGATATCGTGACGAGCATATGAGTAACAAAACTACTGGGAGACCAGCTGTTTAAAATAATTGGGTTAGCAGTTCATATGAAGTGAAGAAGTTTGTCTTCGATCCCAGATATAATTTCCTTGCCCTTCAAAAAGCCTGGACTGATTTGTGATTTCAGCTCTGATATACAAAGAGCTGCTAAGTCATCACTTCCACCCATGTAAGAGAAAACTGGACAAACAGAAAATCAAGGACTATTCTTTGACCTTTAAAAGAGCTGAGGTCACAGGGCAGACTGCCACCTTCATATCTGGAGAGACACATGTGTCCAGAAATATACAGCAACTGAGATCTGCTGATCTGGAGTAAAGCTGCTGGAACCATAAACTGGTAGAAATGCTTATGGAAATTTTTGACCCCCAAAAATTGGAACTGACTGTAAAATTTTTCTCATTTCCATGGGAGAAAGAACCAGAGCTGAAGTAACGAAGTTCTTCCAGTACAGGCCTACAAAGTGAATTTCTTCTCAGGATAACAGACAGGAGACATTGTTCAAAGTGAACATTGGAATTGACAGCATTGCCCACACCTGTGAAGTATTACCTTAGGGCTGTAGTAGCTAGACCTACAGAAATACACTGAATGCATAGTCTGACCTAAAATGGAACTTGTGAATAATTGTAGTCAGGGAGAATAAAAATATTTCAAATGGGTATAAACAGCTAAATGTATGGGAAAAAGTATTGTCTGGAAGTTTAAATGAAACCTGGAACAACGTAAGAGGCAGGAGATGAGAAGACGACACAGACTCAGTAAAAACAAATTAAATAACTGGATAAACACAGGAAGGGACAGTTTCCATAGATATAAGACTGTGATAATTTCCTAGTGAGACTAGATTAGAAGTGGCTATCAAAATCCTACTATATGTTATTTATCATTGCTTGTGTAAACTGGTTAAATATTGGTGAATTTGTTTGGCTTTCAATACATTGTGTAAGTTCAGTCATTTTCTATTTGAGTAAGTTTATTGATTTAGCTAGGTTTTACATTATAGAATAATTTCAGGCTTTGCTACAAATATATTTGTTAATTAAGGAAATATTTTTTCAGACCCTCTTATGTGTTAGCCCCTCTATGAGACATTGAAGAAACAAAGATGAGTAAAGCACAATCCTTGTCTTCAAGGTACTCACAGGTTATTGAGGAAATTTAGTAATATAATTCTTTTGGTTATAAGAGAAAAGACAAAAAACAATCACAGATGCAAACTAGCCTAAACAAAAGGGATTCTAGACTAAAGCAATATCACCAAGACCAGAGAGGTGAGGACTTGGTTTCCTCAGGTGGGATCCTTCTTTGTCCTCCACATGAGGCTCTCCTGGCAGTTCCAGACTCTCTCCTGGAAGCCATAGTGGTCCCAGATATCACATCTCTCACCACCAAGCCCAGCAGAGGAAGTGGAGTCTAAGTCCAATAATTCCCAGCAAAATTCCCAAGATTCTCTTCAATTGGTCCATCCATGAACCATCAAGGCATGCCATGTTTTCAAGGTCATGCCATGTACAGTTGCCTTAGGCTGGGATTTCCTGGTATCTTTGATGAAGAGGATGGGAACTTATCATTGTGATGAGGAAGATGGGATAAGTTGACTCTCTCAAGGTAAATCAGAGCCCATCCCCTAGAGTTAGGGTGTTCCACTAACTCTAAGCTTCCACTCTAAACTTTTGGCAAGGAAATTAAGGGTCCGGTTAGGAAGAGGCGAGGGAGAGGAATTCTGCTATTCCTTAATGGCAGTTCACTCCAGAGATTACAATAGAAGATTGAAAATGTAATTTATTCAGTGCCTTGGTCAATGTAAGCACAGGTGCCACGGTAGGGCAGAAAAGAGAGACGACCCACCTGACTATGTCAGGTGAAAATTAAAACATATGTACACATTAGTTAGGTGAAGAGAGGTGGGGAGTGGGGGTCATTCCAGAAAGAGAGAGCAGTGTTAACAAAGACGTAAACTCAAGTGAGGAATAGCAAATTGTGTGCAGAGGAAAAGGAAGTAACTTCATGATGCTAAAGAATAAAATTAGAATAGGGAGTGGTGGTGAAGCTGGAGATATTTAAGTGCACCAAATTTTTACAGGCAATGTCATGGCAATGACAAGTAATCCCATGGTTTTTACAGAGCCAAAAGAAAACTTTCAGAGTAAAGAATAGAATCAAATTTGTTTTTTAATTAGTTGATTTTGACTATAATGTGGAGGATAGCTTTAAGATAATCAAGAATAATGGCAGAAAGGCCAGTTAGGATATTGTAATAGTCTGGATAAAAATTGATAAGGACCTAAACTAGGCCTCAATGATAATAAAAACAGAGACAGAGACAGAACTGAGGAACTATGTAGGAGGCAAAGTTTACTGGATATGGAAATAAATTGGATGAGGGAATGAGGGATGAGTTGAGGGGAACATCAAGGATCTGTCCTGGATTTCTACCTTGATCAGGGATTGGCAAATTTTTGTTTTATAGGGCCAGATAATAAGTATTTTAAGGTCTCAGTTCATCTGTTGCATCTACTCAAATCTGCTGTTATAAGTGCAAAGCAGTCAGAGACAATATGTAAATATATGGGAATGACTGTGTCTCAATACAACTTTGTTTTCATATGGGCCAAATTTACAGTGGGCCAAAGTTGGCCATCTGGCTATAGTTTACTGACTCTTGTCCTAAATGAAGAATGGTGTCATCCCTTGCTAAAAACAAAATAAAACAAACAAACAAAAAGGAGATCCCTATTGGTTGTTGAACTTAAGAATGTCTGCAGAAAATTTAGTAGGATCTGTACACAGACAATTGATTGAATGTAGAAAGGGGTGTGCGTATGATCAGGAGATACATCCTTGAGATTCTTCAGCATAAAAATCGTTTGCAATCTGGAGAGTGGATAAAATTACCTGCTGTGATGAGAAATGAATCTAGAACAGAATATGAGGAATGTGCGTATTTTTACAAGGCTCTGTTCTAGATGCTGAAGATACAGAAGAGAACGATACAGGCATGGTTTTTACTCTCCTAGTGTTCCCAGAATAGGTGGAGAAGAAATGCTTGAAAGGATATCTAGAAAACTTACTCTACCTGAAAACTGTAAGGAAAATCGTGATGCCTTTGCTGGCCAAACCAATATGCAGTGCACTTTAAAAAAGATGCCTTACTTTGCGTTAGCTGTAGTTAGTATATTTAACCTCAATCTTCTGTGGCATCACAACACCTGCAAATCAGATAGATAAAAAATAGGATGTCTGCACTAAGCATTGTGATATACAAGATCCAATTTTACCCTCCATAATCAATTTTTATAAGGATTTCCATATCATTATACGTTGTGATTTAGGTATTACTAATGTGTTCAATTTATAAATGAGAAATAGAATCTTAGAGACAATCAATGATTTTTCTACCATTATTGTCTAGTATTTAAAGGAACCAGAAAAATAATCACGCTCTTTCAAAAGCAAATGCGGTGATTTTCCATTAGACCACATTACTTCACTTTTTAAATTAAAGAAACCAATATTGCAGATATTTGCGTTGATTATTTACTAAATTTTAAAAGAACAATATAGAAATGTAGATGTTTCCACATTTCCCAGTTAGGAAACAGAGTGAGGGAAGCTGCCACAGAACTATTTATTAAAACCATGGAGAATTAAAAAATATCTTTTGTTACTTTATTTTTGAGCCCACGTCTCTCCTTGCTGATTTGCTTTGAAGAGAGAAAAATCAGTAACCTCATTGTGTGGAGAGTTAATGTGTTATAGATTGACTCAATAGCAGATTTCTACAGGCTGTGTTCCTGCCCTTGTCTTTGTGTTGCTCCCTGTAATTGATTTGCTTCTCTACACAAAAAAGCAAACAGACCCCAGATAGATCCTGTATGTCTGTGTATATTGCAAAATATAGATCTCAAATGAGCTCTCTTTTGCAAAGATAACAAATAGATAATGATGGCTTCCTTGGTTGAATATGAGTATCTCCCAGTAAAATTTGGGGATCAACAAAGACGAGGGAATATTTCTTCTCTATAAGACCTTATTATTACACCAACTTTTACGTGCCACAATATGTGGGCTGAGCCTAATGGAAATCAGAGCCAGGAAGATTCTGGAAGTTGGCACCATCTGGTGAGCCAAAGTAAAAAGCAAGGGCTGTAATGTGTGTGTATTGGGGGTAAGGGTTGAGGGCAGAGAGACTCCTGGAATTGCTCAAATCCAAACAAGGCTGTATTTTATAAGTAAATTTACCTATCAAAATGGTTTGCTATAAAAGACAATACCATTTTGGTTCTTGACTCAAAACCTCTGTTGGTTTTGTGTTGGGGAAACTATCACATAGCATATTGGGTACATATTTGGAAAGGTTTATTAACTTCATTAAGCATGTCCTCAGCAGTCACTTCCAGTGGTTTCTAGAGCACAGTGTGAGCAGGTTCAACAAGCATGAGCTTTGGAGTTAAATAGACTAGAGTTCAAATCCTAGATCTACCATCACAGGCTGTGTGACCTTGGAGAGCTAACTTAGGCTCTCTGAGCCTCAGTTCCTCCAGAAAAATGGAAATTACACCTACTATAAATCTGACTGGGTTAAATGCTTGACAAGCAATCCCTAAATTTTATGGTCTTAAGATAATAGAAGTTTGTTTCTCACTCACTCGAGATCTAATTTGAATGTCCCTGGTTGGGCAGCTCTTTTGAGCATTTCTTCTCTAAGGGGCACAACTCAGCAAGTCAAGTTCTTTCCAAATTGCAGCTCTGCCCTCTCCTACGCCCTTAACGTCCTCTTTATTCACCTGGGAGATAGGAAAAAAGCACAGAGGGTGGTACTTTAGAGCACTGTGTAGGTCGTGGGTGGAAAGGGCAAACACTACTCCAGTCTATATTTCAGGAGACAGAATTTGGTCACAACATAACTCCTAATTTGAGAGGCTGGGAAATGTAGTTTAATTGCCCAGCAAGAAAAGCACTGGACTAGGGGGAGGCAACCATGGTGCCTAGGATGCAAACTTAAGGAGTCGCTCATTCTCAAGATCAGGCGAGTTCAGAGTCTTGCGAGCGTGGGATCATGGGATCTCAGGGAACTGAGAGGAAGTGCGTCCTTTCACTTTGCATCTTTAGATGCATTGCTTATCTCACCTGGTCCCCATCCAAAGTAAAGAGTTTGAGGAGGAAATAGCCATCTCTGCTGCTTCTATCTACCTATCAGGACTATTGCGAAAATAAATAGAATGTTCAGTGCCTGAGGCTTACGTGTTTCATTAGCACATAGAGAAACAAAAATTATTTCCCTTTTTTCTCTCCAATTAAGTTGCAATAATTACATTTCTACCTTTTAAAAAATCCTTAGCAAATATCCCTTAACTTAAAGTGTGCCAGCTTTGTTATTCTGTATTTTTTTAAAAATTGTATAATTTAAAAATTCTTGACAGCTTTTATTCCAGGCACTAAAATGTGTAGGAGCAAGATATAAACTAGTCAAAACAGTATACACTCCAGTAGACTTTCTGCAACCTAACTTCTTTGAAAATGAGTTTTGGTCGGTACATCTAGATTTCTTAATGCACAGCCTTTCTTTCAACCACTGCTCCCTTAAAATTCAGCAGGGCATTGTTAGGGCGTGCTTTCCCATAATGAACACATTATAGTAATCGTTACAGAAGAGAAAAGACAAGAATGACTGTGGTGTAATCTTCAAAATGTTTACATGGCTCTAATGTTGGTCATTTTAGGGAAACTGCCAACAGGCTCATGAAGCAGTAAACACGCATTCTGTATTTAGAGAAGTAGTTTAACTTTCAGGATAGCCAATTCCGACCTCGGTTTATCTTGCTTTATGTACAAAAGAGCTGTTTGGATTTTGACAGCTTATGAGCAAACCATTCTGCAAAATGTGGCCATTGATCTGCTATGGAAAGAAGAGGATGTTCTGTGGAAAGGCTGCGACTCAAACTAGTTGCTGTTCTGAGTTGATGAAGTTTTTATTGTTAATTAAGTCTGGAAGAATCTCTTCATCTGTAAAGACTACTTTACAAAAATCCAAAGTGATGGCGTTGTTTTGCTTTTGCCCGCCTTTGTCTGGAAACTTTTGTACTCACCACTTATTCCTTATTTGTTTATTTCACAGACATTTATTAAGGGCCTCCTGGGGCCCAACAATGAACCAGATGCTGGTGGATACAAACACATATCAGAGTGGAATGAACTCTGTCCTCAAGAAGCTTCTGGTTAAGTAGAGGATATGAATATGTACATACATGGCTACAATATGTTGCAAAGCATGTGAGTGCCATAAAAGAGTCGAGATAGAGTCTCATCCATATAAGGGAGCTATGTGAGGCTTCTTGTAGAAATGGCGTCTGAGCTGGAAGAAAACTCAGCATCTGAATATATGGAGATGATGGTGACGTGTGGTGGTGGTGACATGGAGGGTGCAGAAAAAGAATAAGAACAAACACATATATCAGTCAAATCCTCTCATAAAGGAATCTTCTCCTAAACACGCTTAGATAAATTGTAATTAATAGGTTTAAAACGGGTCTTAATAAAGACATCTGAAATATTATAATGTCACACATGGAGTACTATCAGTGTTCTTCATAACCACAGAATCAGACCAAGTACTTATGCATTTTTGGGCCCTGGAATAGTATTATGTAGCTGAACTTGCCTGTAGCACTTTACTTTGAAGAAGATCTCAGGCATCATATAATTTCATTCTTAAATACTTTAGCATATATCACTAGAAGATAAGGATTCTTTTAAAATACGTCCACAATTATCGCATCTCAAAAATTACAATTCTGTAATATCACCAAATGTTGGGGAAATCAAACTCCCCCAATAGCATAGAGTTTTTATTGAGTTAATTTGTTCAAATAAGGATGCAAGCAAGGTCCACTCATTACTTTTGATTGATAGATCTCTTATGTCTCTTTCACTGTAAATTATTTGTTGTAAATTATTTGTTGAAAAAGCCAGAATTCGTGGACTTTCTCACATTCTATATTTGGGTGATTGCAGAGGCTATCTGATTTGACACAATTGGGAGTGACAGGAAGCCAATAAATTGAGTAGCCACTTTCCTCCATCTACTCCCTCCTGTGCCACAAAACATGACTCTTGTCATTTGGCGCTGTGTTTCTCTTTCATCCTAAGGATGACTCAGCTCCTCCCAAACTCAATCTCCAAGGCTATTCCTATGGTTTTCTAAATATCTCTTAGTGCCCACCTAGACCCATTCACTTCTTCAGCTAAAATCAGTCTCATTTTCCAAATCTAACTTCTACAACTTTTCCAGTCCCTTCCTGGGGTTTTGCTGCTTCTGCTCAACCTAATGAATCTTGCACGTGATGCCAACTTCTTTACTTGCCGGTCTGCTATAAATCAGATTGAATCCTACACCCTTATTTGTCTTTTGACCACAATCCTTTTTGCTCTCCCATTCTACTCAAAATCTTATTTGCCACTATCATGTTCAATTCTGATGCCTTCTTTCCATTTGAATTATGGCAGTTCTCAGCTTTGTTACTCCAAGTTCTTCATAATGGGAATAAAACAACAGAAGCACAAATGGGACACACAGCATATACACATTTATGTTTGCGTAAATACGCCATTTATAAGTGATACAAATGTAAATATCACTCATCTAAGAGTCAAGCTCAGCTTATTTTATAAAAGAAGAAAGGAAGAACTAATATTAGATGTCAACAAAACAGGATTGAATTTTTTTTGTTGTCCAGTCAATAGCAAATTTATATTTGCAAAGGGGAACCCCTTCCAGCTCACTATTCCCACAATGCCTTTAATAAGTGCCACAAACATTTATACGAAGACCGATCTCTTTTTTTCTGTGTTCCCTAAGCAAGAGGACAGCAGTGACTGTAGCTGCATGAAAAGAGCTTTCCTATGGTGACTGTATTTATTAGTCAAGTATCTACAAATACGTAAATGTGTTGACTGGTACACTTTAGAAAAAAGCATTTTGCTTTATAAAATTAATAAGCAGTGTACTATCACATGGTGTACGTGCACATACACACACGCAGCTCTACATCAAAAGAGAAAGACCCATTTTTTTACTGCCTTGCAGTTTTTGAGTTGTTCCAGACTAGTTGGTTCTCAACCCTTTTGTCCAGGCAACTCTAGAGCAGAGTTCTTCAAACTGCAAATCAAACTGCAAAGCTCATGGGTAGCTCATTAAATAAATTTAGTAAATTATAATCAACATTTTTTATACTTAGAATAGAATAAAAAATAGCGTCTAACACATTCAATAAAGTTAAATTTTGTTTGTAAAATTCTTGTTTCAGTTGTTTGTATGAGTGTGGGTGTTTTCTGGGAAATATATGTATATATATATTTTTCTATAGGTTGAAGTTAAAGAGGTAAGACAATCTCAGCTCTAGCTTGTTCGTCGATCTTCCCAGGACCGTTCATTTGTCCTTTAAGTAGTAGCACTTCTTGGCATGGGACTTGGCATGGGAGACGCTTAGCAGTATTCCATTATGGGAGGGACAGAAAATTCAAGAAAGTCTGTAGCAAGTAATTTTTCACATGGCCTTTGTTTTCACTTGTATAGCAAAGGAAAGAAGAGGGAAGGTGGACAGGTGGGAAGAAAAAGAGGGAATAAAGGAGAGACAAAAAGGAGAGATAACAAGATTGAACACAAGCAGTAAAGTCTAATCACCTAGAATACTTGCATGTGCTCCTTTCAGCAGGACTGGTGACTATCACCCTGCAGTGTAATAATGAATTGGCTGAGTTATCCTGAGAACTTACAGATGATGGGAGACAAGCTTAAAGGATATGAGAGATCTCTATAAAGATTTGTTTAAAAATTTTTTTAAATGCTAGAAATTATGGACCAATACATGTTAGTTTCAGTATATGTAAAAATATTGGAGCATATCATCAGAAAATCAATTTGTAAACACTAAGATTGCAGAGTAATAAGTAACATGAATTAGAAGAGCAAATTATCAAAGACCAATCTAATAGCCTTTGCTGACAGAGCAAGGCACATTGCAGATAGCAAAAAGCAATAAACGCACCACATCGCAACCTCAGGATGGCCTTTGATTTTGTCCTATATAACATACTCATCAACAAGCAGAGAAAATGGAGCTTAAACCAGTATTTCTCAAACTGTGCATTGTGACCCCCAAAGTTATCATGAAAAGGTACCAGAGAGGTCACAAAATTTGCAACTGTATTTCTTCTCCACGGTTCCTGAACAGGCAGTCCCAATGTGTGGAAAAGAACTGCAAAAATTCCTAAGGCAGTTCTCATTCTCACATTCCCAGAAAGCCCTCCCACCCTTTCCCCAGCTATTTTAGAAACATCGATCCCTGAGACTGGCCGAGGATGGAGGGAGATCTGGTTAAGCCAGACCTCTAGCATTGAGCTTCAATCTTGCTTTCTCAGTTACCAACCACATCAGTGCTATAAAAAATAGTATACCTAAACACAGATTAATACTAACAAAATTTTATTAAGTATTTACAATATTCAAGCACTTCATAAGTATTTAAGATGTGAATTATTTAACCTATATAAGGATATTTTTATTTAACAAACAGCAGGCACTATTAATAACTCATTTAATCCTCAAAACAGCCCTTTGAGGTAGATACCGTTATTTACAGATGAGGAAATTGAGAAATGGAGAGGTGAAGTAACTTGCCTGTGATTGCATGCTAATAATTGGCAGAGAATAATTGGTCAAGATTTCGAACCAAGCAGTTTGAATCCAGAGTCCAGGCCTTTAACTACTGGACTATGGTGCAGGTCCCATTGTAGGACAGCAAACACAGTGCTGGGCACATAATACACTCATTAAGCGTAAGCTATTGGGATGGTGAATTTTATGTATCAACTTGGATTGGTCTAAGAGATGTCTAGATAGCTGGTAAAACATTATTTCAGAGTGTATGTGGGAGGGTGTTTCCAGAAGAGATTAGCATTTTAGCCAGTAGACTGAGTAAAGAAGATGGCCCTCTCCATTGTGGGTGGGTATCGTCCGGTCCACTGAAGGCCTGAACAGAACAAAAAAGTGGAGGAAGGGGGAATTCTCTCTTTCTGCTTGAGTGGAGACATCCGGCTTCTCCTGCCCTCAGATGTCAGATTGCCTGGTTCTCCGGCTTTTGAACTCAGACCAGGACTTACGCTATCAGCTCCAGATTCGCAGGCCTCTGGACTTGGACTGAATGGCACCATGGGATCTTCTATTTCTCCAGAAGCTTGCAGATGTCAGATCCTGGGACATCTCAGCTTCTGTAGCTGCATAAGCCAATTACCACAATAAATCTCCATAGATGCATGCATATGTTCTTATATATATTATATAATATATATTAATATATATTATTTATATATGTCCTCCTGATTCAGTTTCTCTGGAGAACTTGACTAATATAGCTATTATTATAAAACTAATACATTCATACACCATCCGATATTACCCCAGTTTATCAGTGAAGAAACTAAGGTTTAATGATTTTAAGCACTTTTGTAAGGAAAATAAGGATGTTTTCAGATGTATGTAATAAGGCAGAAGGCAAAGCAGTGGATTCCTGATAAATGCAGCTACCATAGTAAGTGGCTGAGTTCATTTGCAGGAGAGGGAGGCGAGGGCAAGTTGTTAGGCAGTGGTCTTGAGAAGGTTGATAGAGTCATGAAAGCAAAGGGGAAGGAGAGGGCTGTCTGGAGAACATAAATGTTGTGCTGAGTGAAACAAGGGGTTTGGCAGGACTAACAAGATCACGCAACTTTTCTTTTTTTGGTGAGGAAGATTAGCCCTGAGCTAACATCCACCACAAATCCTCCTCTTTTTGCTGAGGAAGACTGGTCTTGAGCTAACATCTGTGTCCATCTTCCTCTATTTTATATGTCAGATTCCTGCCATAGCATGGCTTGATAAGCAGTGTGTAGGTCCGTGCTGGGGATCTGAATCAGCAAACCCCAGGCCTCCAAAGTGGAGTGCACGAACTTAACCACTACGCCACTGGGCTGGCCCCACACATCTTTTGATAGCATCAATCCAAGCATTTGTAGGATTTTCATCAGAAGAGATTTCTCTCATTTTGAAAAAAATCCAATCTTTAAAGAAGAATAGATGAATTTGGGTGTTTCCCTGAGAAGAAAGTTAATTTGATATTTCAATTGAATTTTAACTTTAAGATATTTGGGAAAAAAGAAGCTTCTCCTATGGAACTTATTTCAATAGAAGGTTGAAAACTCTTGTTATCTTAAAGGGATGAAATTTAAAACTATCTATACACATTTCTCATCTTCTTCAGTGGTAAATTAAATTTACACATTTGCTTTTGAATTTGTCATGTCTTCATTTCCCCCTCTATCCATGCTTGCGTGCCCTGTGTTTGTACGTTTACAGAGACTTGAAGAGGAAAAATAAAAGCAAGAGCATTCGAGGAGAAATGATTGTTTCTTCCATCTGTAGAGGGTTCGTCCGCCGCAGTGGTCTGTTCATCACAGCCTTGCTGCTCGCTTTTGTATGTGACAGATTGTCAAAGGAAATGTTTATTCTGCCCTCTTTCTTTTTCTCTGTTCATTTGCTATTCTAAAAATAGAATGTTTAGCTTTTCTCCACTGCAAGAGGTCATTCCTTGTTTTTTAATGTTCCAATTGTTTTCCTAAGTGAGCAAACCAAATACGGAAAGATCTAATGCTTTAAAAAAATTCTACAAACAACTTTGGGGACAGTTAGGATAAGGTAAACTCAGAGGAGGATATATGCAAGTCTACTTACTGTTATTTTAGGAAACAAGTATAAACAGTGATTATTTACTATATGTTCCAAATCCTTGGTCTCTAAGATCTGAAACTATGTTAAGAGGAAATATAAAGATTCTCAGTAAATGCTGAACAAACAAGTGTATAACTCCAATAGACCTGAGGTTTGGTGTGACAATTAGTATGGATTGTCATAAAAGAAAGAGCCCATCAACCAAAATAAATCACAAACAATGTAGTTCATTACTGACATATCTCTAAGACTCTTAACAGAAGAAAATAAATCTGCAATATATAGCAAAAGATTTTTAAAATCATCTCTGCTCAGTTCTTTATTATTCTCAATATTTTCTAAGTGAACAGTGAATATCCCCCCCGCCCCTGGTCAATTTCCCTCTGCTCCATTTTTCAACCCTCTACCTAAAATTTACTCCCAAGTCCTGACAGCCCACATCCTTAAATTCCTTGTCTTCCATTTCCTTTTATTCTCCTCTTCTTCCTTACACACAGTTATTCTTCTTTTGGTTATTATAGTAAGATATACATAACATAAAATTCACCATTTTAGCCATTTTTAAATGTACAGTTCTGTGGCACTAAGTACTTCACGTTGTTGTGCAACCATCACCAACATCCATCTCCAGAACATTTTCACCTTCCCAAACAGAATCTTTGTCCTACTCAATAAACAATTACACCCAATACCTCCATCTCCTCCATCAAATATGACTTTTTCAATAGCCACCTAGAATCTGCTATTTTATATTCCTGCACTGGCTACTGAAGTAATGTTTCTAGCCATTCTTAATATTTATCCCCATTCCTGCATCAGCATTTGCCTACTCTAAGTACCTTGCATAAGTGTAATCATATAGTATTTGTCCTTTTGCAATTGGTTTATTTCACCTAGCCTAATGTTTTCAAGCTTCATTCATGTTATAGCATATGTCTGAATTTCTTTTCTTCTTAAGGCTGAGCAATATTGCATTGTGTATGAGTATACACACACACACACACATATATATATACACACACACATAATTTTTTGTTTATCCATTCATCTTTCAATGGAAACTTGGGTTGCTTTCACCTTTTGGCTATTGCTAATGATGCTACCATGAATATGGATGTACAAATATCTGTTTGAATCCTTGCTTTCAGTTTTATTGGGTATATCTCCAGAAGTATAATTGCGATAAGTTATAGTAATTCTATGTTCAACTTTTTGAGGAACTGCCATACTGTTTCCCATAGCAACCATACCGTTTTACATTCCCACCAGCAATGCACAAGGAATTCAATTTCTCCACATCTTCACCAGCACTTGTCTTTTCTGTTTTTTGTTTTTTTTGTAATAGCCACCCTAATGGGTGTGAAGTGGTATCTTATTGTGAAAGTGATTTGCATTTTGATTAGTGATGTTGAGCATATTTTCATCTATTTGTTGTATATTTTCTTTAGAGAAATGTCTATTCATGTCATTTCCTATTTTTAAATCAGGTTATTTGTTCTTTTGTTCTTGAGTTATAGGAGTTCTTTATCTAGTATGAATATTAAATCCTTATCATATTCATAATTTACAAATATTTTCTCCCATTATTTGGGGTGCCTTTTCATTCTGTTGATAGCAGTCTTTGATGTGCAAAAGTTTTTAATTTTTATGAAGTCCAACTTATCTATTTTTTCTTTTGTTGCCTGTGTTTTGATGTCATATCCAAAAAATCATCACCAAATCCAATACCATGAAGATTTCCTTCTATGTTTTCTTCTAAGAATTTTATAGTTTTAGTTCTTATGTTTAATTAGGTCTTTGATCACTTTAAGCTAATTTTTCTATACAGAATAAGACAACTTCACTATTTTGCAACAGGACATTCACATTCAGTTTTTCCAACACGAATTTTTGAAAAGATGGTCCTTTCTCCATTGAATGGTCATGGCTCTTTCGTTGAAAATCATTTGACCACATATGCAAAGGTTTATTTCTGGGTTCTCTACCTATGCCATTGGTCTATATGTTTGTCTTTATGCCAATACCACACTGTTTGCATTACTGTAGCTTTGTGGTAAGTTTTGAAATCAGAAAGTGTGAAACATCTAACTTTGTTCTTTTTTAATGATTCTTATGACTATTGAGGGTCCCTTGAGATTCAATATCAATTTTAGGATGAAATTTTCTATTTCTACAAAAACATCAATGGGATTTTGCCAAGGATTGCATCAAATCTTTAAATCACTTTGGGTTGTATTGACATCTTATCAATATTGTGTTCTAATCCATGCACATGGGATGCTTTTCCATTTATCGGTATCTTCAATTTCTTTTAGCAATGTCTTGTATTTTTCATGTAAGTCTTTTGCTTCCTTGATTAAGTTTATACCTAAACATTTTGTTCTTTTTGATGCTATCATAAGTGGAATTATTTTCTTAATTTCCTTTTCATATTATTCATTGTTATTATACAGAAATGTAACTGAATTTGGTGTCTTGATTTTGTATTCTGCCAAGTTTGCTGAATTTGTTTGTTAGTTCTAACAGGATTTTTGGGCAGAATTTTAGAGTTTTCTAGATATAAGATTAGGTCATCTATGAACAGAGATGATTTTATTTCTTCCTCTCCAATTTGGATGCCTTCTATTTCTTTTTCTTGCCTGATTACCCTGGCTAGGACTTCCAGTACTATGTTGAATGGAAGTGGCAAAAGCAAGCGTCATTGCTTTGTTCCTGATCTTAGAGGAAAAGCTTTCTGTCTTTCACCATTAAGCACAATGTTGGCTGTGGATTTTTTACATATGACTTTACTATGTTGAGGTATTTTCCTTCTATTCCTAATTTGTTGAGTGTTTTTATCATGAAAGGGTATTAAATTTTAGCAAGTGATTTTTTCTTCATCCATTGAAATGATTTTTTTCTTTCCTTCTATCAATGTAAGCTATTATATTGATTGATTTTTGTATGTCAAACTATCCTTGCATTACAAGAATAAATCCCACTTGGTCATGGTATATAATCCTTTTAACATGCTGCTGAATTTGGTTTTCATGTATTTTGTTAAGAATTTTTATGTTAATATTCATAAAGGATATTGGCCTTGTAGTTTTCTTTTCTTGTAGTATCTTTTTCTGGCTTTGGTATCAGAGTTATTCTCCTTTTGAAATAAAAAACTCATTAAAGCTGTGTTCTTCCTTTCAGCCTTTCAGTTTTCATATTACCTGATAGATTCTTACTATACCTTGGAGGTCTAGTTGGGGAGGCTGGAGTTGGGGGTGGAGCAGGGGGCTGAGACAGAATTTTGTTTGGCAGGCAAGGAGAGGTGGCAGGTTACAAACACTGATTATTTAATGTCTTTCTGTTATCTTGCTACAAATCAATTAGTAAACTCAATTGTATTCCACAATTGGAGATAAGCCTTCAAAGCAAAGGCCTCAAGAAGAAGCAACATTGGTTGAAGTGCATGTGAGAAGGTCAGTGTTGCTCAAAACTTTTCTTATTTATCATGGACTCCCAATGTTGTTATGTTTATTGTTATTTTACTTAAATGTCTTCAGACATAAAGCTACTTATAAGTTCCATCCACATACAACTCATTTTTAGAAAGCAAATTAATTTTAGAAATGATATACAAATTCTACCAAACAAAACAACTCAAACTAACAATTTTATGTGACAAGTGATGTTGTTTTCCAAAATCAAAATGTTAGCTCACATGATGCCAATTGCATGTTGCCGTTTACCGTGAAAAATATTTTGAGTTTATCATGCTTAAACTACTGTTTATTTTATGATGATTCATTTGTCACAATACTTGCCTTTATATGAATTACTGCAAACATATTTATCTGCATGGTATTCAGTCTATGATGTTATTTGAACTTCATTTGACTTGACAGTATCATTTACATATTAATTCTGCCTTTGTTATTTTTTCATTAACCTGGGATCACTAAAGCACTGCTATTTGGCATTGATACCATAGTGAACACAAACTGAAATGTGGACACAAACAGTTTGGCAGTAATCTAGTTGTAAGTTAGTCGTCCAAATAATCCAAAGTTTATTTATGTTAATTCTTAGATTAGCATCAAAATGAAAAACTCAGATTTAAATTTCCTAATGATGAACTCACAGATCTAGCCCCAAACCATTGGAAAACACTGGTAAAAATAAATAGATATTGATTGGAGCAGAATAGGGATGAAGGTTTTTGGGAGCAAAAGAACTTAAGGGCCAGTGAGGGCAGGAAGCTGTGTGTGCGATGGTTTTGTGCTTCTCTGCAAAGCAAGCGGGGATTGCCATGGCACTGAGGCGGAGGTGTGGCGAGGCGTGAGGTTAGGGAACATGATGAAAGGCAGTGCTCAGGGACAAAAGAAGGATAAAGAAACAAACTGATTCTCACAAGGATGCAGATTACCATTCCAAAGGCCTGGCAGAGAGGAGAGAACCAGGGAGGGAGCAAAAGGACTGGAATCAGAGAGGTCCAGACAGGAGAGCAGGTTCAGGTAAACTGATGCGAGGAGAGGCTGCAGCTGGAGTCCGGCTTGAGGTGCTGACTGCCATTCTCACTGAGTGCATTCGTACAGGTGGATCTCCAGAGCAGAGAAAGGAGAAAAAAATGGGAACTATAGCTTCTGGAGACAAACAACTAGCTTCACAACTTTATCAAGGCCTAACTCTTACTGGAACTGGTATACAGCGACAAAGTATACAAGGCAACCAGGCCAAAATAGGACAAAAGTCAAAGTGACTACAGGAAGAATAACAGCATTTTGTCTGGCTCTCTGCCTCTCCTTGCAAAGTTGTGGGAACCCTAACCATCTACTCACTCTCCCCCAGAGAAACATACATGCTCAAAATCTTCCCAGTTAATTCATCCATTCTGTCATTTAATAAATTATCGAATACCTTTTATTTTCCCAGGGCAATGCTAACCACTGGGAATATAATAGTGTAAAAGACATGGACATTGCCTTCCTGCATCCTACAGACAAAGCAGGGATACGGATGAAAGTCATCCTGTCTAGCTTTGATGAAAGAACTGTGGAAGGATGGAGAGTGTCAGTGGCAAGTGATTATACTGGAAAGTTAAGCAGAGTCCTAAGGAGCTATTTCAGAGCCACTGAAGTATTTTAAGCATGGGTATAAAATGATCAGTTGGAATAGTCTTAAAACAATGTACTATGGGTGGGTTCAAATGTGGCTTTTTCAGCAGCCACATAGAATCTGCTGTTTTATATTCCTCCTCTGGCTCTTGAAGTAATTTTTTCTAGCCACTCTCAATGTTTACCAGAAGTTTCAAATGTAATTGCCTAAAATGGTCTGGTAGGTAAGAAAGTGCATGAAGCAAGTTGGCATAAGACATCAAGGAGTAGTGGTGACCCAGTGGAGTCTATACTCATCTCCAACTCAGTTACTCAGTTCCAACTGAAAATGTACAGCAACATTGGCATAAATTTTGGTTATTCTGTACAGACTCATTTGTAATGAGTGCAAAAAAAAACCATCTGTGAGCCAGGATCTACTCTCAAGTCACTGGTTTGTGATCTCTGTTACAGTATGCTATAGTTAGAAAAATCTATGAAGCATTTATTTGTTACCAAAAAAAACAACAGTATTATCACTTATTCCAAGAAGGTAGCAATTATCAGGCTTTCATTGTGTCTGTTGTCTTAAAAAATCCTCAATCTAATAATCAGAATAATTTAATTCAGGGTTCAAGTGTGCAATGAAATTCATGGTGAAGCATAGAAGGAACAGTAATTTCAATATATTGAAAAATAAGTATAAGATAAACAAAGCATGTGGGAAAGGGAATATAAATTAACTTTCTGTTTAGCTAAGCAACACTTTCTTATACTTCCCAATGTAATATTATATATGTATGTTTGTGTGTGTGTGTGTGTATATATATATATATATATATGTATACAGAGAAAAACTAAAATGTTAGGGGAAGATGATAAAAAAATAAGAGGAGGCTGATGATAAAATGAGGAAATAATTACTCTTTTATATCATCTAATATATAATTATATTCTCAGGATGTCTATGGGTTCCTTGAAATCTAAATGCTCTTTGTAATGCTTTAATAAAAATCAACACTAAAATTTCACTTTTGTTATAGTTTAGAATGGTAACACTTTGTATTTCTCTTGTGCATTATAACTTATAAAAACTTTGCTCTTCAGCAGGATATAGTCAAAACTGAATTGGCATTGAAGTCAGATGTTGCAGCCTATACCTCTAGTAACAAAATTCCACTTGTATAATACAAACAGTATCCTTGGACTTTATGTGACTGATGGTCCTGCCTACCAATAAGTTGTATAATCTTGGTCAGATTCTTCAGCACCTGGATCTGTCAGTTTTTTTTATCTGTAGAAAAAAAGTCTGACTTGAGTTAAGAAAAATTACTTAAGGGCCGACCTTGTGGCCGAGTGGTTAAGTTCGCGTGCTCCGCTGCGGCGGCCCAGGGTTCGGATCCTGGGTGCAGACATGGCACCGCTCGTCAGGCCACGTTGAGGTGCATCCCACATGCCACAGCTAGAAGGACCTGAAACTAAGATATACAACTACGTACCAGGGGGGATTTGGGGAGATAAAGCAGGAAAAAAAAAGAAAAATTATCTAAGACTTGGAAATAATGCAAAAAGTTGGGCAACATGTCCTTTCAATATGATATTGAGACAGTGTTTAAGAAGCTTTGGCAATTAATTACTTGATTAGACCCCAGTTTAGACTACTGGAAATGTAGAATATTTCTTAAAAGCTGATATATAAAAATCTGCATGGTGAATTGGGAAATCTATTTGACTCTATTTTGATGCTTTTACCTTTTACTGATTGAATTCTTGCATTTTATCCTAAATTAAAGCCCAAAATATTTGCAATTATGTTTTGACTTTGACTTATTTTACAGGCTTTGGAAATATTTTTCTCCCTAAGAAACATATAAAATTGTTCTGGAAAAGAACATGCTTCAATAAAATTTATGAAAAATCACTAAGGGCACTTGTTTTTTATAACAATATGCACAGCTGTAGCAATGTTGGCAAGGACACTTGCCAGAGAGCTACATATTTGCTACTACAAACTGTTCTGTTCACCCTTTATCCAGTAACAGCTGGTAAAATGGTATTTAAGAACAGTTTGATTTAATCTAATGAGAAACTATGCTGCAATGCATGATACTGCCTGCAAAAAATAATTGGACAAACATTGATTTTTTATGTTGCTATAATAGTTACATTTTCAATAAATAGGAATTTATATGCATATTTATTTGGCAACATTCCTCTCTACATGAAAGCTAGTGATTAGTTCTTAACAAACACACACACACACACATATATACATGCAAAACACACATAAATTAGCACTCAGTATACACAAATATGCTACAAAGTTTTAGTGTTATTGCTGCCAGAAGAAAAACAGCTATTTGGAATCTAGTTTTAGATTTTATGGCTATCTTCGAAGACAGAATTCTCCAGGGGACAGGTACTAGTTTGGCGAAGACCCTCCATCTATGAGAGCAGCAAATACTGGTCAGAGAGTCCTTGAGACCAAATGACTAAGTAACACATACTTCAATCTCTTTGGAATGGAGAGTGAGAAGAAGAGGAGAAGGAGACTCCTGACTCTTTCTGTATCCCACCCGGGAAATCTCTGAAACGGTAAACGTGGTGCGTGGTTGCTTGGCCATGCACACGTGCACACTCCTCTCTGTTTATTTTTCGTACTTCTCAATTCCGAATTCTGCAGGCACTGGAACAAGAAAAGCTGCCCTGGTGATATTTCTGCCATGACTTGCTACAGAAAGTACTTGAAACCACAGATGACCATATCGTGCCAAAATTTGAATCATGGCTAATTGATGCACAAGTTCCCAATAAACACTCAAACCTTTATTTTTTATTTATTTTTTTTTTTCTGTGTGCCTTGTACTATTTTATTTTTTTTTTTATTTTTTTTTTTTATTAATGTTATGATAGATTACAACCTTGTGAGATTTCAGTTGTACATTTTTGTTAGTCATGTTGTGGGTACACCACTTCCCCCTCCGTACCCTCCCCCCACCCCCCCTTTTCCCTGGTAACCACCGATCAGATCTCCTTATCAATATGCTAATTTCCACCTATGAGTGGAGTCATATAGAGTTCGTCTTTCTCTGACTGACTTATTTCGCTTAACATAATGCCCTCGAGGTCCATCCACATTGTTGTGAATGGGCCAATTTCGTCTTTTTTTATGGCTGAGTAGTATTCCATTGTGTATATATACCACATCTTCTTTATCCAATCATCAGTTTCTGGGCATGTAGGCTGGTTCCACGTCTTGGCTATTGTAAATAATGCTGCGATGAACATAGGGGTGCAACGGACTCTTGAGATATCTGATATCAGGTTCTTAGGATAGATACCCAGTAATGGGATGGCTGGGTCATAGGGTATTTCTATTTTTAACTTTTTGAGAAATCTCCATACTGTTTTCCATAGTGGCTGTACCAGTTTGCATTCCCACCAACAGTGTATGAGGGTTCCTCTTTCTCCACAACCTCTCCAACATTTGTCGTTCTTGGTTTTGGATGTTTTTGCCAATCTAACGGGGGTAAGGTGATATCTTAGTGTAGTTTTGATTTGCATTTCCCTGATGATTAGCGATGATGAACATCTTTTCATGTGTCTATTGGCCATATTCATATCTTCTTTTGAGAAATGTCTGTTCATGTCCTCTGCCCATTTTTTGATCGGGTTGTTTGTTTTTTTGTTGTTAAGCAGTGTGAGTTCTTTGTATATTATGGAGATTAACCCTTTGTCGGATAAGTGGCTTGTAAATATTTTTTCCCAATTAGTGAGCTGTTTTTTTGTTTCAATCCTGTTTTCCCTTGCCTTGAAGAAGCTCTTTAGTCTGATGAAGTCCCATTTGTTTATTCTTTCTATTGTTTCCCTCAACTGAGGAGTTACAGTGTCCGAAAAGATTCTTTTGAAACTGATGTCAAAGAGTGTACTGCCTATATTCTCTTCCAAAAGACTTATTGTCTCAGGCCTAATCTTTAGGTCTTTGATCCATTTTGAGTTTATTTTGGTGTGTGGTGAAAAAGAATGGTCAATTTTCAATCTTTTGCATGTGGCTGTCCAGTTTTCCCAGCACCATTTGTTGAAGAGACTTTCTTTTCTCCATTGTAGGCCCTCTGCTCCTTTGTCGAAGATTAGCTGTCCATAGATGTGTGGTTTTATCTCTGGGCTTTCAATTCTGTTCCATTGATCTGTGGACCTGTTTTTGTACCAGTACCATGCTGTTTTGATCACTGTAGCTTTGTAGTATGTTTTGAAATCGGGGATTGTGATTCCGCCGGCTTTGTTTTTCTTGCTCAGGATTGCTTTAGCAATTCGCGGTCTTTTGTTCCCCCATATGAATTTTAGGATTGTTTGTTCAATTTCTGTGAAGAATGTTCTTGGGATTCTGATTGGGATAGCATTGAACCTGTATATTGCTTTAGGTAGTATGGACATTTTAACTATGTTTATTCTTCCAATCCATGTGCAAGGAATGTTTTTCCATCTCTTTATGTCATCGCCTATTTCTTTCAAGAAAGTCTTGTAGTTTTCATTGTATAGATCCTTCACTTCCTTGGTTAAGTTTATCCCAAGGTATTTTATTCTTTTCGTTGCGATTGTGAATGGGATAGAGTTCTTGAGTTCTTTTTCTGTTAGTTTATTGTTAGTGTATAGAAATGCTACTGATTTATGCACGTTAATTTTATACCCTGCTACTTTGCTGTAGTTGTTGATTATTTCTAATATTTTTTCTGTGGATTCTTTGGGGTTTTCTATGTATAAGATCATGTCGTCTGCAAACAACGAGAGTTTTACTTCTTCGTTACCTATTTGGATTCCTTTTATTTCTTTTTCCTGCCGAATTGCTCTGGCCAGCACCTCCAGAACTATGTTGAATAGGAGTGGTGAAAGTGGGCACCCTTGTCTTGTTCCTGTCCTCAGAGGGATGGCTTTCAGCTTTTGTCCATTGAGTATGATGTTGGCTGTGGGTCTATCATATATGGCCTTTATTATGTTGAGGTACTTTCCTTCTATACCCATTTTACTGAGGGTTTTTATCATAAATGGGTGTTGGATCTTGTCGAATGCTTTCTCTGCATCTATTGAGATGATCATGTGGTTTTTGGTTTTCATTTTGTTGATGTAGTGTATCACGTTGATTGACTTGCGGATGTTGAACCATCCCTGTGTCCCTGGTATAAATCCCACTTGATCATGGTGTATAATCTTTTTGATGTATTGCTGTAATCGGTTAGCCAAAATTTTGTTGAGGATTTTTGCATCTATGTTCATCAGTGATATCGGCCTGTAGTTCTCCTTCTTTGTGTTGTCCTTGTCAGGTTTGGGGATCAGAGTGATGTTGGCTTCATAGAATGTGTTAGGGAGTTCTCCATCTTTCTCAATTTTCTGGAACAGTTTGAGGAGAATAGGTATTAAGTCTTCTTTGAATGTTTGGTAGAATTCTCCAGAGAAGCCGTCTGGTCCTGGACTCTTATTTTTGGGGAGGTTTTTGATTACCGTTTCTATTTCCTTACTTGTGATTGGTCTATTCAGATTCTCCATTTCTTCCTGATTCAGTTTGGGGAGATTGTAGGAGTCTAGGAATTTGTCCATTTCTTCCAGGTTGTTCAATTTGTTGGCATATAGTTTTTCATAGTATTCTCTTATGATCTCTTGTATTTCATTGGTATCTGTTGTGATTTCTCCTCTGTCATTCCTGATTTTATTAATTTGCGATTTCTCTCTTCTTTTCTTGGTGAGTCTGGCTAGGGGTTTGTCAATTTTGTTAATTCTTTCGAAGAACCAACTCTTTGTTTCATTGATCCTTTCTATTGTCTTTTTTGTTTCAATATCGTTTATTTCTGCTCTTATTTTTATTATTTCCCTCCTTCTACTGACTCTGGGCCTTGTTTGTTCTTCTTTTTCTAGTTCTGTTAGGTGTCGTTTGAGGTTGCTTACGTGAGCTTTTTCTTGTTTAGTGAGGTGAGCCTGTATTGCGATGAATTTCCCTCTTAGGACTGCTTTTGCTGCATCCCAAATGATTTGGTATGTCGTGTTCTCATTTTCATTTGTCTCCAGATAATATTTGATTTCTTCTTTAATTTCTTCAATGATCCATTGTTTGTTGAGAAGCGTGTTGTTTAGTCTCCACATTTTTGCACCTTTCTCTGCTTTTTTCTTGTAGTTGATTTCTAGTTTAATAGCGTTATGATCAGAAAAGATGCTTGATATTATTTCAACTCTCTTGTATTTATTGATGTTTGCTTTGGTTCCCAAAATATGGTCAATCCTTGAGAATGTTCCATGTGCACTTGAGAAGAATGTGTAACCTGCTGTTTTTGGATGAAGTGTTCTATATATATCGATTAAGTCCATCTGGTCTAATTTTTCATTTAATTCTATTATTTCCTTGTTGATTTTCTGTCTGGATGTTCTGTCCATTGGTGTTAATGGTGTGTTGAGGTCCCCTACTATTATTGTATTGTTGTTGATGTCTTCTTTTAGTTCTATTAAGAGTTGCTTTACAAATTTTGGTGCTCCTGTGTTGGGTGCGTATATATTTATAAGTGTTATGTCTTCTTGGTGGAGAGTCCCTTTTATCATTATATACTGTCCCTCTTTGTCTTTCTTTATCTGTTTTGCTTTGAAATCTACCTTGTCTGATATTAGTATAGCGACACCTGCTTTCTTTTGTTCATTATTAGCTTGGAGTATTGTTCTCCATCCCTTCACTCTGAGTCTGTGTTTGTCTTTGGGGCTGAGGTGTGTTTCCTGGAGGCAGCATATTGTTGGATCTTGTTCTTTGATCCATCCTGCCACTCTGTGTCTTTTGATTGGGGAGTTCAATCCATTTACATTTAGAGTGATTATTGAGACGTGGGGACCTACCACTACCATTTTGTGTCTTGTTTTCCGGTTTTCTTCAGTTTCCTTTGTTTCTCGTCCCATGGTTTAATCTGTTCTGATGTAGAGCTGCTACTCTCTGTTGTTGTCCTTCTACTTATCTCCTCTGCTCTTGGTTTTGTAGCCCCTTTCCTTTTTTGGATTTTTCAGGAATGAGGGTTTTCCTGAGGATTTCCTGAAGAGGAGGTTTTGTGGCAATGAACTCCCTTAATTTTTGTTTATCTGGGAAAGTTTTTATTTCTCCATCGTATTTGAAGGATATTTTCGCTGGGTAGAGAATTCTCGGCTGTAGGTTTTTGTCCTTCAGATTTTTGAATATATCATTCCACTCTCTTCTAGCCTGTAAAGTTTCTGCTGAGAAATCTGCTGATAGCCTGATGGGGGTTCCTTTGTAGGTTAGTTTCTTTTGCCTGGCTGTCCTTAATATTTTCTCCTTGTCGTTGACTTTTGCTAGCTTCACTACTATATGCCGTGGAGTTGGTCTTCTTGCATTGATAAAGTTTGGAGATCTATTGGCTTCTGTCACCTGAAGATCCATCTCCCTCACCAGATTTGGGAAGTTCTCAGCCATTATTTCTTTGAATAGGTTTTCTGCCCCTTTCTCCTTCTCTTCTCCCTCTGGTATACCTATAATCCTTACGTTGCATCTCCTAATTGTGTCTGATAATTCTCGGAGAGTTTCTTCATTTCTTTTAAGTCTTGCTTCTCTCTCCTCCTCTGCCTGCAACAATTCTATATTGCCATCTTCCAAATTGCTAATTCTTTCCTCCATATTATCGGCCCTACTGTTCAGAGCATCTAGATTTTTCTTAATCTCCTCTATTGTGTTCTTCATTTCCAATATTTCTGTTTGGTTCTTCTTTATCGTATCAAACTCTTTTGTGACATAGCTCCTGAACTCGTTGAGTTGTCGGTCAGAATTCTCTCTTAACTCAGTGAGTATTTTAATGATGGCTGTTTTGAAGTCATCATCATTTAGGTTATATATCTCATTTTCTTTGGGATTGTTTTCTGTGTATTTGTTACTTTCTTTCTGTTCTGGAGATTTAATGTATTTTTTCATATTGCTTGATGATGTTGATTTGTGCCTCCGCATGGAGATAGAGTTTAGTTGCTCCTTTCACTTGTTTCAGCTGCTGCGGTGGGGGGAGCAGCTGTTTATACTTCACCAACCAGGAACCCTGTCCGTAGTTGCTAACTGGGCCTGGGCCCCTCTTCGTAGCCACAGTGGCCCTTTGGATTCCCTCCTCTGCCGTGGGGGCCGTCACGGGGGGCTTCAGGCTGCAGGGGCCTACTGTTGTTGCCCACCTAGATGCGCTCTCTCCTTGGGGTCTGCAACGGTGTTATGGGCTTTTCCAGCGGCCAGGGGTGGGATCACTTATATTTGTCGCTCCGTTGCTGTCGGCACCCACCAAATCTCACTTGTCCTCTATGGGTCGCAGGAGAGCTATTGGCATCTTCTACAGTCTGTGGTTAGTACACCTAGCTATGCTGCTTTTGCCCTGGGGTCTTCCAGCCTTGTGGCTGGCGGCTGGGTGCCTTCTACTGGTGCTGTGCAGAGGCTTTCCCTAAGGCTTCTGTGAGCCTGTAGGGTTTCCCCCTAGGCTACTAAGCTGGGTCTCTGGAACTCTCTCCAGCCCCAGTCCTCTCCGAGATCTCCGGCAATCCCTAGCCTCACCGGGTGGGCAACGGCAGCTGGGGGTCGCCCCGTCCTCTGGGCTTCTCTCCGGGCCTCTGCCGGGAGCTCTGAATGCTCAGCGTGGCCCCTCTGCTACCGGCAGACAGAGAGTTTTGTCTGCTGCCTGGCGGAGCTCCGGCGCTTCCCCACCGGGTCGCCGGATGCGCCTTTGAAAGTTCCCCCGCCCCGGTCCTCTCCGAGATCTCCGGCAATCCCTAGTCCCCCGGGGCGGGCGTCTCTCTGGGACCCTCCGGGCGCCCCGAGCACCAGGCTGGGTCTCCCCGCCAATGGCGGGGAGAGACTCTCCCCGCGGGCTCAGGTGTGCAACTCCAAAGTTTCCCTCTGCGTTTAGGAGTAATTGCAGGGGGTTTAAGTAGGGTTCTGGTCACCTGTTTCCACCGTCGCTCCTCTGTTGTGTTCTCGCTCCTGCCCTAGATGTGTGTGGATCCTCTGGGGGCGTCCGTTGGAAGAAAGCCGCTTGCGGGTACTAGGCTGCCCGTCGGGGTCGGAGAGTTTTCACCTATTTCCACATCCTCCCGGAGGAAAGTCCGTCCGCCTTCCGATGTATAGTCGCGTGGGTGTCTCAGACGTCCTGAGATGCTGTCTGGATATCCTTTGTCAAGCGATAAGTGTCCAAATAATTGTAGACTCGAAGGGCGAGAGACAAAGAGGACTACTCACGGCGCCATCTTGGAATCTCATCTCAACACTCAAACCTTTAGAGAGTAACCAAGATACTCCTTTTTTGGAAGACTATATGTATATTCTTCATATATATTAATATATATATATGTTCATTTGTAAACTTTTATTGTTCTCTAATTGCCCTAGGTATTTTGAAACCCATATTTTATTTTAGATTGTAACTTTCTTTTTCTTTTTTTTGAGGAAGATTAGCCCTGAGCTAACATCTGCTACCAATCCTCCTCTTTTTGCTGAGGAAGACTGGCCCTGAGCTAACATCCCTGCCCATCTTCCTCTACTTCATATGTGGGATGCCTGCCACAGCATGGCTTGCCAATCGGTGCTGTGTCCACACCAGGGATCCAAACCGGCAAACCCTGGGCCGCCCAAGTGGAACGTGCGAACTTAACCACTGCTCCGTGGGGCCGGCCCCTAGATTGTGACTTTTTTAATGATAGGATATGCTACCTAAATAAGGCTGAATTAATAATAGGTACTATGTTTGATAATCCCTATTTATATAAAAATGTTATGGAATAAGTTTCATCTTCTTATCAGCTTGAAGGAGAATTTCTAATAAGAAGAGAGCCGTCTTGCTGAGAGGTCTGTTCAAATCCTCTGGATGGGAGGCAGAATCTCATGGACAGGGGACTTTTATGCTCCTGGGTCATACTCAGTGTTGAGAGAATCCAGAACTGCCATGCATGAGACCCAGGGACCAGTGCCGTATCTTCTATGAAATGGGGGGAAGAAAGTTTCTTAACAGTATTACAGGGTCCTGGACAAGAGAAAGTAGACACTTGAGCCAGGTTTCAAATAGTAAGTGGAACTGGATAAATAAAAAGAAAAATTAAGAAATTCTAAGTGAAGCCAGAGTGCGATGGCATTTGTTAAGAGAGTAAAATAACCAATTTTCCTAGAGTAGACAGCACACATAGGGAGTAAGAGGAAATATGCTTGGAAGGCACCAATTAGAATAGATGCTAAAATCCAAGCACAAAAGCTTTCATAGTTTATTGAATGTGATGGGTAAGACAAAATCAATAAAGGTTTTCTTAAAAAATGGAATGGTTTGAAGAAAGGGGTACTAATGGTAGATTAATCTGGCAATAGTCTTGAATGATACTTTGGGGAGAAATGTGAGGTTGGGTGGTCAAGGTGATCATTTCAAAGGCCACTGAAGGAATATAGATTTTAAGTAATTAGAATTTAAGCTTTTGATAAAAGAGAGAATATAAATGAGAGGAATGGATTTCTGCTCCCAGCCCTGGGATTAAATGGAACTAGACTCATCTTCTCACCATAAAAAAAAAAGAGAAAAACAAAAAAACCCACATTAGATAAGTAAAAGAACCTATATTTCTATACGTTAGATAGCAGGTGGTACAATACTAAGATTTCTGAGAAACAGAAAATAAAGGTGGTAATTCTATAATTGACCTTGATTTCCAACTGGGTAATTTTTCTTTCTTTTTTTCTTTCTTTCTTTCTTTCTTTCTTCCTTCCTTCCTTCCTTCCTTCCTTCCTTCCTTCCTTCCTTCCTTCCTTCCTTCCCTCCTTCTTTCCTTCCTTTCTCTCTTTCTTTCTTTCTTGAGGAAGATTGTCCCTGAGCTAACACGTGTTGCCAATCTTCCTCTTTTTGTTTGAGGAAGATTATCCCTGAGCTAACATCTGTGCCCATCTTCCTCTATTTTTATGTGGGATGCCTCCATAGTATGGCTTGACAAGTGGTGCTAGGTCTGTGCCTGGGATCCAAACCTGCGAACCCTGGGCTACGGAAGCAGAGCACACAAACTTAACCACTACACCACTGGGCTGGCCCCAATTTCTTGATTACAATCCAGGATAGCGGTTTTTAAACTAAGCTGAGGAGAAGGAGGTCAAAGTTTGATAAAGTCTAGGCTGTTGGAATTTGCAAAGCCAAGGACCAGAGACAAGAAAGACACACACACACACACACACACACACACACACACACACACAGAAAAAGATCCTAGCTCAGTAATTTCTAAAGTTCTCACAGAGCTGGTAGATGTTTGAACTCCAACCAGCAGAATGCAGAGCCCTTGCGAAACACCCAAGGCACAGTAGAGACCCAGAAGGATCATGCCTTGGCAGTAAGACTAAACTAGCCTAGAATAAAGGCTACCCTATCCTAATAAAGCTTAAAAACTATCTTCAAAATATTCAGGCTAATCCTAACCTAACTGTCAAAGTCTAACACTTTTTGAAAGACTACAACAAAATCTAGTACTCAACAACATAAAATTCACAATGTTTAGCATCCATTTAAAAACTAGCTCAAAAAGGGTGTGGGGGGATTAGCAGAAAAATGAGACCATAATCAAGAGAAAAATCATTAAATAAAAACATTCACAAATGACAGCGTGATAGAATAAGCAGACAAGGACTTTAAAAGAGCTATCACAAATATGCCAAAGGTTTAAAGTAAAACATGACAATAATGAGAAGAGAAATGGAAGATGTAAAAAACAACTAAATGAAATTTCAAGAGATTTAAAAAATAATACCTAAAATGAAATAAAATAAATTGATGGTATTAACAGCAGATTAGATATTTTAGCAGAAAAACCAATGAACTTAAAATCACAATATAAATGTACCAGGAGCCAGCCTGGTTACACAGTGGTTAAGTTCACACGTTTCTCTTCGGCGGCGTGGGGTTCGCCTGTTCGGATCCAAAGTGTGGACGTGGCACCGCTTGGCAAGCCATGCTGTGGTAGGCGTCCCACATGGAAAGTAGAGGAAGATGGGCAGGGATGTTAGCTCAGGGCCAGTCTTCCTCAGCAAAAAGAGGAGGATTGGCAGCAGATGTTAGCTCAGGGCTAATCTTTCTCAAAAACTAAGTAAATAAATAATCCAAACTGAGTCATGTGGAGAGGAAAAAAAAAAAACTGAAAAAAGAATTACAGCTCGTCAGAGACCTGTGTTACAATAACAAGAGTGCTAACATGCATGTAATTGGAACCCAGAAAGAGGGAAGGGATATATTTAAAAAATTAATATCTAAATTTCTTTTTTGAATTTTTATTCCCAAGCAGGATAAATGCAAAGAAAATCATATGAGGTTACAGCATAATCAAATTTCTAAAACCAGTGGTAAAAAAAGATCTTAAAACAGCCAGAGTAGGAAAATAAAAGATACATTATATGCAGAATAACATAAAAACAAGAATCATCTCAGAATCTTCACTTGAAACTATGTGGCCCAGGAATCTGGAACAACACCTTTAAAGTGATGTAAAAATAGAATTCTATACCCAGAAAAACATCGTTCAAAAATGATGGTGAATAACTCACTAATCATAAGAAAATCATCAAGCAAACCCAGATTGCAGTACATTCTGCTAGATACCTGGTCAGTGCTCTTTCAGATTGTCAAGGCCACAAAAAACAAGGGAAGACTGAGAAACTGCCACAGATCAGAGGAGACTGAGGAAACACGACAACTAAACCCAATATGGTACCCTGGATTGGATCCTGAAACAGAAAGAGGAGTGGAAAAACTAGTGAATCCGAATAAAAGACAGAGCTCAGCTACTATTACTATTCCAGCGTAAGTTTCTTAGTTTTGACAAATGCATCGTAGTAGTGTAAGATGTTAACAATGGAGGAAACCGGGTGAGATTTATATGGGAATTCTTTCTGTACTATCTTAGCAACTTTTCTGTAAATTTAAAATTTTTCCAAAATGAAAATTTTACTTAAATAAGTGATGGTGAAATAAAGACCTTCTCTGTTTCAAACAGAAGCCAGAGAATTCATTGCCAGTGAATCACAACACAAAAAATGAAGGAAGCGCTTCAGGCAGAAGAAAATGAAACTAGATGAAAATCTGTGTCTACAAAAAGGAATGAAGAACACCTAATTTAGGTATATTTATCTAAATATGTAGATATTTAAAAATAACAACTTTTTCATTTAAAAACTTTTTTTACAAGAATATCGGTTGTCTAATGAAAAACGAAAACATTAAATTTTGGTATTTATTATGCATATAATGCGTGCGTGTGTCTGTGTAAAATGTATAGAAATAGCACAGAGAATGAGAGTGAGAAACTGGAAGTATAAGGTAGACTATAAGTTAAGAATGCATATTGTAAACACTAGCACAACCACACATGCACACAAATAAAAAACAAAAAGATATTGCTAATAAACCAATAGTGGATATAAAATGGAATACCAGAAGTTAATTCAAAAGAGATGTATACAAAGGACAAAAGGAACAAAAAAAGTAGGATATATAGAAATTAAAAAGCAAGATGGCATTGAAAATGACATTAAATGTAAATTGTCTGCATAATCCCATTTAAAAAGATAGTCTATAAAAAGCAAGTCCCAACTGAATGTTTTTGTCTACCACAAGAACACTTTGAATATAAACACACAAATAATTTACCAAAAAAAGGATGGAAAAAGATAGACCATGCAAAAGCTAACAAAAAAGACTAGTGTTGCTATATTAACATGACACGAATTAGACTTCAGAACAAACAATACTACCTAGAATAAGGAGAGAAATTTCATAATGATAAAAGGATCAACTCATCAAGAAGATATAACACTCCTAAATACATACATGTCTAATTATAGAGCTTCAAAACAAAATTCCTATAGAAATGGAAATATATATTTATGCAAAGACTTTTATATTAATGTAAGCTTTATTTATAACTACCCCAAACTGGAAAAAAAAACAGAAGTCTACAGGTGAATGGATAAGCATATTCTGCCATGTCCATATATTGGAGTACCACTCAGCAATGGAAAAAGAAAGAACTACTGATACAACCACATGGATGAATCTAAAATACACTACGCCTAGTAAAAGAAACCAGGTACAAAACAGCATTTACAATATGATGCCATTTATATGAAATTCTGGAAAAAGCATATCTAATCTAAATCTTCAGTGACAGGAAGATTTTCCTGTTCCCTAGTATGTGGGAGGAGTTGACTGCAAGAGCACAAAGGAGCATTTGGGGACAATGGCAATGATCTAAAATTGGATTGTGGTCGTAGTTACATGAATATATGTTTGTCAAAACTCAAAACTATACACTTAAAATGAGTACTTTTCATTGTATTTATTTGTTCATTAATAAGTTTGATTACTTAAGGAAAAAATAAACACTCCACCCTCTCTATAAAAAATCCTTAATTGAAGAAATATTTTGAAGAAAAGTAATGGTGAAACATGAAAGAGAAAGAGAAAAGAATGGTTATAGAAATTCAGAAATAGGAAATTTTTGGAAGGAAGCTTGATTTGGTAGAAATAATGTGACAAATTCATAAAAATAGGCTATGTTGTTCTGAAAAAGTACAAAAATTACATGTTACTACATACCTATAAGATAGAAAAGCTGGTGAAACCCAAATGAAAGACACAGTTTAGCTACTATTAACATACCAATGTCAGTTTCTTAGTTTTGACCAATGTGCCATTTAAGACGCTTAAGACATTAAATGGTTAACAGTGGAGGAAACTGGGTGAGAAGTACAAGGAAACTCTCTCTGTAGTATCTTTGCAACTTTTCCGTGAATCTAAAATTATTCCAAAATGAAAATTTTACTTAAATAAGTTATGATGAAATAAAGACTTTCTTTGTTTCAAACAGAAACTTAGAGGATTCATTGTGAACGCATTACACCACAAAGAATGTTAAAGGAACGTCTTCAAGCAGAAGAATATGATACTAGATGCAAAACTTGTGCCTACAAAAAGGAATGAAGAGCACCTGATGGTAAATATGTAGATAAATATGTAAAAAAAAACCCTCTGGGTTGTGGAAAATTTCAGCACAAACTCTTTTACCTACAGCAATGTTCAAGGGGAATAGAAACATACAATGGTAACTTGGAACTCTGCAAAATGATAGTGTGACTCCTGAATTAACAAAAGGATAATTTAATGTTATTTTTGCTGCTTTTTTTATTTTCTAAGATTTGACAATTTGTGTGTGGCTTATACGGAAACATTTTACAAATAAGAATCGGCAGGGGGAAATTTCCATACTATAATGAAACTGCTTATGCCAACAGTAAAATAGTCATGGTGTATAATAAAATAATGATGAATACCGTCTTTATGCATATGCAAACTTAAACATTTCTAAACTTCTAAACTTAAAAATTTCTAATCTTCACAACAAAACAGCAAAGTCTGTATTATTATCCTCATTTTAGAGGAGAGAAAACTGAAGCTGAGAGAAGCGTACAAACTGAAACAAGAAAATGTACATGGTTGCCAACGACCTCATAGCCAAGTACTAGCATCAGGATTAAAACTCAGCTTTGATTGCCTTTTTTTTACAGATCACCAGCTTAAAGTTGACCCCTTTCAGGAACTTTTATCAGAAGCCTCTGGCAGAGTTAATCACTCTCATCAGTATCCCCAAAATATTTTGGGCACAATTTTATTAGTGGACTTTTAGTATTCATATGCCTAAGTCTTTCTTAATAGACACAGCTCCTTGACGTAGGTATTAGGTCTCAGACGTTCATTATAGTCACAGCAGGCAACAGTGTCTGGTACACATTTAGTGGACAATAAATGATATTTTAAACAAGGAATTGCTAAAAGATACATAAAAGTGAACATTGAGGAATGTAGGAGGTAGATTTATTCACTATATACAAAATGTGGTTAAAGAAGAGAATTTTTAAAACTATGACTAGTAACTAGGCTTTACACCAACCATCATAGTACTTGAAACATAGCTGCAGTCAATAAATATTTGCTGGGTTAATGTATAATAGCATAGTATTCTTTAATATTGAAGCAAATAGAACTACATAACTCAGTAGCTCCCAAATGAGGACTTTAAAAACAAACAAACAAAATTTGAAAATCACAACATTTAGGGAGATTCACTAAAATATCAAGTCGACATCTTCATATTTGAGTAAACACTGAACTATCCATTGCATTTCAACAAGGTGTTTAAAACGAGAAGTTCTCTCAAAGGCAAGCTCTTTTGTTTTATACCTAAGAATGATGGAGTCCCAAGAGATTAAATTATTTGTGCAAGAAGGCGTCAGTTTGAGTTCTGCTTCCAACCATGATTAACTGGTATTAGACAAGCCCTCCATCAGTAAACAAATAGATAAATGGGAAAATATACAAAATAAGAGTTTCCAGGTTTGGATCACAAGGATTGCAGAACATCGGTCGCTGACAGAAGGAACAGAAACAAGAAGAGTCCCACAACCGTCCAGTTCTTGGCTAGGGGACCATCCAACTACAGCAAGATAACTGCAGCCAAGGCAGAGAGAGCCATCCTGCTGAACTCAGGAGGCAGACATCAGAGCATGGGGCAGATAGAGTGGCTGGAATCGTTAGAGAAGAGTACTTGCGAAGAGGTAGGTGTGCAGGAATCAGAAGTCCATATAGGAGTCTCCTGTGATTCTATGCCTTGTACACGATTTTCATGAGCAGGGAAAACGTCTCAAGGGTTACTGGATAGCAGCTCCTATGAAGTTGAGAGTGAAACAAAGGAGACACCAGAGGTTGAGCAGCGCCAAGATACGAGCAGCTCTGGAGCTCTAGTCCTGCCATTGTAAAGAGAAAATCTGAACATCTTAGCAAATCTGGCATACAACTGAGGTACCCGAAAAACTCTGCCTTAGAAGTAAAGACCACATTGTAAAGGAAGACCTAACTTTAAACACATATTAGCAAAGCTTAAAGCCATGTCCTAACGAGTTCTACAGGGAGACAGTTTAGAGATTGAGTCCTACCAAGTTGGAGAGGCTTGAGAAAAAATTTGAGGGTTCCACAGATTCACATTAACGAAGTTTAAAATCAAGATAACATAAATTCAAGAAGATTAGGAAGTAATTGAACTTTTTGGTGAAACAAGTGTCAAAATTCTTCACTGGAAGAATCCAGTGTCTCTACATCATGTTATCTATAGTGTTCAGTACTAAATGAAAATCACTAGACCTGAAGACGTAAGAGCAAGAGCAGGCTTGGGACTTTCAGCCTTGATTCACCTTGTCTCAGTGGATGCACTCAGGAACATCCTGAGGGTGTAATTGTTATTTACACTGGGAGAGCAGGTAGGCTCATAACCGACATCACCCCAACAATTTGGAGGAACCAAGAAGGAAATGAACTCCCTAAGAATGGCAAAGGAAGATTGTTAAAGGAACTTAGAGGTTTCATCGTGAGTACTGGAAGGCTGGGGAAATTCCTTTTGACTAGGAATACTTGTTCTGAGTAGCCATCTTTAAACAGTTAAGCTCTTGTATATTTTACCAATAATAAGTGAACTGACCTAACTAATTATTAGCCCTTTAAAAGCAGTTTTCTTCAGCTGACAGCAGAAAGGTAAGAGAGATTCAAAGCCCAGACAATGCACACTTGCTGGCTTGAAGACAGATAAGGCCACATGTAAGGACTGGAGAGCGCCTCTAGTGGCTGAGACTAACCCTTGGCCTATAGCAAGCAAGGAAATGAGGATCTCAGTCCTACAACTACCAGAAATTAGATTCTGCTAACAACCTGAAAGAGCTGGGAAGTGGATTCTTCTCCAGAACCTTTAGCTAAGTGCCCAGTCTAGCTGATACCTTGATTTTGACCTGGTAAGACCCTAAAAGAGAACTCAGTTGAGCAAAACTGATCTCCTGGTCTACAGAACTATGAGATTATAAATGAGTACTGTTTAAAGCATCTAAGTTTGTGATAATTTGTTACACAGCAATAGAAAACTAATGCAGAGAATTCAGCAGATGCAAGTGTAGAAAAATGGTGACAATATTAAGATTTTTTATGGGGCCAGCCCGGTGGTGCAGTGGTTAAGTTCGCACGTTCCACTTCTCTGCGGCCTGGGGTTCACACATTCGGATCCCGGGTGCAGACCTGGCACCGCTTGGCATGCCATGCTGTGGTAGGCACCCCACATACAAAGTAGAAGAAGATGGGCACGGATGTTAGCTCAGGGCCAGGTTTCCTCAGCAAAAAAGAGGAGGACTGGCAGTAGTTAGCTCAGGGCTAATCTTCCTCAAAAAAAAAAAAAAAAAATTAAGATTTTTAGTTTTTTCTGGCTTTATTGAGAAATAATTGACATATAACATGGTGTAAGTTTAAGGTTTACAATGTGATGATTTGACATAAATATATATATTGTGAAATGATTACCACAGTAAGGTAGTTAATACATCCTTCACCTCACATAACTACCAGTTTTTGTTGTGGTTGTGGTGAGATCATTTAAGATCTACTCTCTTAGCAACTTGCAAGTATGCAATTCGGTACTGTAACCATAGTCACCATGCTGTACATTAGATCCCCAGAATACTAAGCTTTGTTTCCATATAAACTCCTTGGAACTTCAATGCACGTGTGAAGGGAAGTGAAGATGGAGAAAATTCTGAAGTTGCAGGTCAGACAAAATAACAAACAAACAAACTCCAGACTGACTGGGTTTACTTTGATTTGATTGAATTAATATTTCCACCACTGAGCAGAACAGGACTTGAAATAGACATTGGATTGAGTCTAGAAAAACAAAGAAAAAGATTCCTCACCCAGTTAATGCAAGAGGCCCTCCTCACATTATACTGGTGGAATAATATTATTAACACTAATTTGTATAACGTTAGTTATCAATAATTTTATTGATCAATAATTTTACATAAAAAGCAATTTTTCAAGTTCTTTTCTGCTGGTTGTATATGAAATGTGGCATTTTTTTATTTTTGGCCATTTAACTTCGGGGGATGAGTAAAGAAAAAAAGAAATCAATCTGTTTACAGAGAGTTGTCATCATTATCTCACTCAGGGCATAAGAAAATAGAAATCATGATGAGTATGTTTAAGTTTAAACATTGACTTTCAAATCTGGCTTAAAATGTAGAATCCCACTGGTCAGCGCAACTTATCTACGTACGCATTTTTGCTCCCAAGTAAACCACGTCAATGAGTTTGGAGAGGTTGCTGTTTCATTCAAGACTTGCTATAGGGAAGTATCTTGAGAGAGAAGAGATACGTAAATCCATGTAGAAGTAGAGATAAGAGGTGGTGGTGCTTTTCCTTTGCCCCTAAAATCACATTGATCTAGCTGTTGGATTGGAGAGGGAGTGGAAGAGATGGAGTTTCAGGGCCCTGTACGGTATCTCAATCAATGGCCTGCCAAGTTAGCAGCAACTATTTTTATTGGCACCTGGGTGAAGTCAGTACGGGCAAAGGAGTAAACCCTTAGTAACACATCATGGTGGCTGCAATAGAGCCAGTCTCTACCCCTAAAAAATGTGAGACCTCTTGTAAGTCACCTCTTGTTAAGCATCAGTTTCCTCATTGGTTAAAATAAAGGGAATATACTGTTATCTTTAATATCCATTGCAGTTTTAACAATCTACAAGGCAATTTTTGAGGGCCACTTTGACTTTCTGCAGCACATTTTTGCCAATGTAGAGTTATGTAATATGCTGAACAAAACTGAACCCTGCACCTTGGAGGATATGTTTAAGCAGATTGACTCCATTTTTGTTTTCTTTACCAAAAGGATTAGAATTTATTCAATGGTATAGCTGTTGGCAGTGTTTTCAAAAAATAGCTTGAATATAGTAAAGTGGATATTTAATAAGGTGCTTGAATTGCAAATTGTTATTATTTGAGTCTTCACTTCAGATTTAAACTTCAAAATTACCCATGCTTATTTGGCACAAGGAAACATTCTAGTCACTGAGTCTCTTTTCCTCTTTTATCCTCATAAGTAGGTAAGTAAGAAGTACTTTTATCTTGGAAAGGCTGAAAGCATAACGGATGGAGATTATTTGTTTCTTTGCATCATTAGGTCCATTTCTGTACTGCTATGAATCAGTGAGCAACTGCACCAACGACATCGAAAGAAGAGGCTATCCAGTTTAGGCCATCAGTTGCCACAATGAAAAGTCTATTAGTGATTTTGTTTTTTTCTGTTAGTAACATTGAGCTTAACTCTACAATTATTCTATATGAGAAACTCTCACTAAAGTCAATGGGTGTCTCAGAATAAATTTGATTACAAGATTTGGCCCATTGAGTAAATGAATTAAATTTGGCTTTTATTAATTTGGGATTTCTCAACTAGGATCTCAGTTCCCAATATATAGATTTCTAATGGTGCTTTTTTTGTACCCAAAATGACAAGGACAAAATATTCTTTCCCTCCTATGGGATGTATCTTGTTTCTTGAGATGAAAAAAAGAAAGTTTTCTGAAATGTTAATTGGAACTAAATTCTTAGACAACAAAAAGGAATAAAATGACATTATTGCTTCCATTTTACATTAGTAAAATATAAAACACTATACACCTGCAAAAATTGTTCCCTGTTTCTGATGAAGCTTGTGATTATATTTTTCAGGTTTGGTTTGAAAAGCTAAGACGTCTGTTTATCCAGTGCGTACAGAACAACCCTCATGTCTCCTTATCTCTGAAGATTTCAAAGCCTTTCATTCTGGTTTAAATCCTTTGAAGAAGCAGTAATCAAAGACAAAAATTATCAGAGGTACATTCTTGTTTCCCAAACAATGAAAATAACAACACTCATCCTCTTTGGATTTCAGGCACTAGCATAAAACTTCAAAATTGGAGATTTGCCATTTAAATCAAAAAATGATATGGATAAATACTGGCAAAAAAGAAAACTAAGAGAGCATTTTTTCTCCTTCATATTATTGCATAAATTTAAATTCAATATGTGAATAATTTAAAAAATACTATGATGCACAACATCAAACCGCATATACTAGCACGATGTGACAGAATGCATCTGGCTGGTGTGTGAGTTCAAATAAAAAATTAGTTTGAGTACTAAGTTTTTTATTTTAGTATATTTTGCAAATTGAGAGAATTAAAATATGAGCGGTGAGAATCCTAAGGATGATAGTAAAGTGAACTGCACGACACAAATAAAGCAAAAACACTCTTAATAAAGCTGTGCCGAGGGGGCTGAAGTAACTGAGATACTAGCAGTCTTTCCCGTCCTTCATTAGCTTCAGAATATGTAATCTGACTTTCAGCTCACGTAAATCCATGTATTAAGGAGCAGCATTATAACTCATTCTATCCTCCTCTTCAAAGAGAATGATATAAACATAATATCTATTGCCCTTTTGACCCTGTTGAGTTAAAAGTTAAGATTTTGAGCTCTGACCTCCTTCTTCTTTAGGAAAATTGAAAGTAGGGCTTCAGAATAGATGGCTGATGTGGTAGCTCCACCTGGGGTGGAAGTGGTGGTGGTCTTGTATCAAAGAGAAGAAAAGGGGAATTCACTTTTCCTGCCCAGAGTCTAATAAGAATTAGAGGATAACTAGGTCTGTCTCCAGTATTGTTCCTTCGCCAACAAAGAGGGAATGGAGTTTCACATTATATTTGAGAAGTGAAAATGACCTTCGGATTGGAGTTAAGTTTTAGTCATTGAAGCTGCAAATACAGATGTTTTTGGAGTCTAGAGAAAGATGCAGCATCAAAAGAAGGAGTAACGAAGACTCGATCGATACAGGCAGGTAGATTAACCCAGGGTAGGTAGAGTCAGGCCTCATGAGGCTGTAGATGAGTGGTGCTGAACCTTGGCTCTAAGCGTATAATCACCTGGTGAACTTCATAAATCTCAGTTCCCAGGCTGCACCTCAGACCAATTCAATCAGAATTGCTGAAGGTAGGACCCAGGCATCAGTATTTTTTTAACTTGGTAAATTTAAGCAACTAGCTAATAAGGAGGAAAATCAAGAGGCAAAGGAAAAGAGGAGAAAGAAGAAAGAGCCATCAATGAAGTGAAATGCTGCTGAAAAGACCAAGTAAGGGAGGACTGAGAATGACCTCTGGATTCAGCAACATGGATGTCATTGGTGACTATATTAGTCGGGGTTCTCCAGAGAAACAGAAACAATACGAGATTTTATACGTGTGTGTGTATATGTGTATACACACACACACACACACATATATATACACACACAGTAGTACATATGTATGTGTATATATATACAGGAACAATCATATATAATATATAGAGAGAGAGAGATTGAGAAATTTGCTTTAAGGAATTGGCTCAAGCAACCGTGGAAACAGGCAAGTACAAAATCTGCAGGGAAGTGTGACAGGCTGGAGACCCAGGGGAGAGCTGTTGCAATTCACTTCTGAAGGCAGTTGGGAGGCAAATTCCCTCTTCCTCTGGAGACATCAGTCCCTTTTTCCTTAAAACTTTCAACGGATTAGATGAGACCCTCCCACATTTTGGAGGATAATCTGCTTTATTCAGATTACAGATTGGAGCCAAAGAAATTCAGAACACTGCGTTAAATAACATAACCAGCAGTTCCCAAATTTATTTGCATATTAGAATCACCTAGAGATCTTTTAAAAATTCCAAAGTCCGGGTCACACTGAGGACAAATTAAATCTCTGGGGCATAGGGAATTTGTGATGCTCCTCAAGTGGTTCCAACGTGCAGACACATTTGGGCACTACTGACTTGGGGAGGCCCTTCACATCACAGCACTCTACAAAGGATTTTCAATAACATAGTAAAATCACTTTGAGAAAATGTTTGATAGAAAGTTTCAAATTTAGGGGCCGGCCCAGTGGCCCAGTGGTTAAGTGCACACATTCCACTTTGGCAGCCCGGGTTCACCAGTTCGGATGCTGGATGCGGACACGGCATCGCTTGGCATGCCATGCTGCGGTAGGCGTCCCACACATAAAGTAGAGGAAAATGGCATTGATGTTAGCTTCCTCAGCAAAAACAGGAGGATTGGCAGCAGTTAGCTCAGGGTTAATCTTCCTCAAAGAAAAAAAAAAAGAAACTTTCAAAATTTATAAATGTTCTGAAGAAAATTGACAATCAACCAAATTTCCAGAGGGGATCAAGGAGTATGAGTATAATATACACAATTAGAAATACTGATTTCAAAATGACTCAAAGACTTCATAAATATCAGTTATATTTTGTTCAAATATTATTTTTATTTTTTTCTGGTAAAATGTATTAGAAAATTCATCTTTGAACTAAATTCTGATTTAAAATGTTTGGAGATTTAAAGTCATTTGCCAAGAAAAAACTGCTCATCAAAGTACTATCATATGCTCTAAATTTTAGTTTATGGATCTCTTTTTAAAAGAACTCCTGATTTTATAGGTAAAAGGTGCGATGCATTTCTTAGACTATAGAGTTTTGAAACTAAACAATGTAAGCATGGTCTGTTGAACTGAAGCTATGCTTTTTTTTCAAAAATAAAAACCACTCACTAAATGTGTGATTTTTAAAAATATCTCCTGTACCATCTCCCTCCTCCAGCTCTATCCAGCAATTACCAAGTGTAAAGTCCTGCTTAGCTCTCTGCCCTCCCAGCATGTAGGCGACACTTTGGTCTAGTTTACATGTATTTAAACATTTACATTTCTTCCATTCTTTCGGCAATAAGCTACATGAATAGGCTTCTCCTTTCAGAGTGAAAAGGAATAAAGATAAAAGTCAAGATAAAGAGAATCTTAACCTAGAAAACTCAGAAATTTCTACTTTTTGATTTGGTCACCTTTATCGTAAACCAAGGACCCATACGTATGTGGGTCTGTTTCTAGGCTCCCAAGTCTATTCCTTCTGCCTTATTTATCACATCTTTGCAACAATACCCACTTAGTGACAGCTGTGTAGTGTGTCAACTTGGCTAGGCTAAACCCTTTCTCAGAATTCCCTTTCCTATGTGTTTCAGGTTAACGTGGGCCATAAGAGACATTTTGGGGTGAGATATGAAGGGTGGAATTGAAGCAGCAGCCATGTTATTTCTTATTCTTGGAGGCTCGAAGCAAGATCGCCAGGCACTTGTAGCTCAGGCTCACTGCGGTGTTGGGTAGCAACCAGGAATGTGAGATTCCCACTTCGCCAGCGTCCTCTTTAGCTTTTCTGGCGTCACACATAGGTTTAGGTCTGTCGTGAAGAGTGCCAGCTTCTCCTGCAGGACTCTCATTTGATCAAGTTTGGAAGCACTGGGAACTGACATAGGTTTCATTCCATCCTTGTGGGATCCAGCTCATGCTCACGGGTTCAGCTTTGCCTTGCACAATCTCACTTTACATCACTTTTCCCTTCCAACTGTCTGCCCTGCAGATTTCAAGCTCAGCATCAGATGCAAAGACAACAACCTTATGGAGCTTTAACAGGGTCCCACAACAGTGTAAGTTGAAATCTTTGTACCAAGTACACACACACACACACACAAACACACTCATCCATCTATATCTGTATGTATGTATCTCTATATCTTAGTGCTTCTGCTTCTCTGACTGAATCTTAACTACTATGGTCTTAATTCAGTATAGTAAGTTCATCTTGTTCTTCAAGAATATCCCAGCTCTTCCTGGCCCTTAGCATTTTAATATACATTTTAGAATTAATTTATCAACTTTCATATACACATAACACACACATATTCGCATTTGCACACACATCTATTGGGATGTTGATTGAGATTACACAAATCCGTATATCAGTGTAGAGAGCGCTGACTTCTTTCCATATGGGTTTTCTAGACCTGTGGTTCTCAGACTTCAAGACATGCATACAGTTCACAAGGGGATCTTGTTAAAATACAATTTCTGATTTAGTAAGTCTGGGTGGAGCCCAAGATTCTGATTTTATTACAAGCTCTTGGATAATGCTGATGCTGCTGGGCAGTGGACCACATTTTGGGTAACAAGAGTCTAGACAGGGTATATCTCTCCATTTAATTTCTCTAATAGTATTTATAGTTTCCTGTATAAAGGTCTTGCACATATTTTGCTCCTAGGTGTTTGAAAGTTTATAAATCTATATTTATATCTATATTTATAAATATATAAATTTTATATATTTATATTTATATATTCTTTTACTATTTTTGTGGTGGTTTTCTTGGAAATTACAGCATATAATTTTTGGATTGTAAAGTCTAAAATTATTCGTAATTTTCTCCTGTTCTTAGATAATGCAAGAACTTTAGAACACCTTAAATCTATTCATATACCCTTAACTTACATGCTATTATTATCATTTATTGAAATTTTTGTTTTAAATCTCATAAGACATTATTATTATTAAATAATACCATGAATCAAATTAAACTTACCCACATATTACAATTTTATCCACTCTAAATGTATCTTTAAAACTTTTCTTTCATCACTTTGAAAACATAATCTCATTTCTTTTAATTGAGAAATTAATTGGCTAGCTAATTGTGGCTCGTTTTCAGGTTATCTTTTTTGTATTGTTTTTAAAGTTCTTTTCTCTTTGTCATTAGATTTTGATAGTTTTGATAGCTTTATATGTAATAAATGTGGATGTACAGTCATGTGCCACATAATGACGTTTCAGTCAATGATGGACTGCATATATGACAGTGGTCCCATAAGATCAGTACCATATAACCTTGATGTGTAGTAGGCTATACTGTCTAGGTTTGTGTAAGTACACTCTATGATGTTTGCACAGCAACAAAATTGCCGAACAACCTATTTCTCAGAAAGTATTCCCGTTTTAAGTGATACATGACTGTATACCAATTTGTACTGGTAGAGCTTCTTGAATCTGTGACTTGAAGTCCTTCGTTGTTTTATTTTTAAAGAGCTTTATTGAGATATAATTTATACACTATAAAATTTACCCTCTTAAAGTGTACAATTTAAAGGTTTAAAAAAAACACAGAGCTGTGGAACCATCTCCACAACCAATTTTAGAACACTTCTTTTTTCAATCTTTTTGAGGTCACATTGGTTTGTAACATTATGTAAATTTCAGGTGTACATCATTGTATTTTGGCTTCTGTATGGTCTGCATCACGTTTGTCACCAAAAGTCTAGTTTCCATCCATCGTCATGCATATGTGTCCCTTTACCCCCTTCACACTCCCCCCACTTCCTTTCCCCCTAGTAACCACTAATCTGTTCTCTATATCTGTGTGTTTATTTATCTTCCAAATATGAGTGAAGTCATACGGTAATTGTCTTTTTCCATCTGACTTATTTCGTTTAGTGTAATACCCTCAAAGTCCATCCATGTTATGTTGCAAATGGCAAGATTTCCTCTTCTTTTGTATGGCTAAGTAGTATTCCATTATATGTATAAACCATGTCTTCTTTATCCTTTCATCCATTGTTGAACACTTAGGTTTCTTCCAAGTCTTGGCTATTGTGAATATTGCTGCAATGAACGTAGGAGTGCATATATCTTTTTGAATTAGTGTTTTCATGTTCTTTGGATAAACACCTAGAAGTGGAATAGCTGGATCAAATGGTATTTTTATTTTTAATTTTTTGAGAAAACTCCTTACTGTTTTCCATAGTGACTGCACCAGTTTTCATTCCCACTAGCAGTATATGAGGGTTCCTTTTTCTTCAAAACCATCTCCAACACTTATTATTTATTATTTTTTTAATAACAGTCATTCCTGGGTGTAAGGTGATATCTCCTTGTAGTTTTGATTTGCATTTCCCTAATAATTAGTGATGTTGGACATCATTTCATGTGCCTCTTGGCCATCTTTATATCTTTGGAAAAATGTCTGTTCATACTTTCTGACTTTTATTATTTCCTTCCTTCTACTGACTTGGGGCTTTGTTTGTTCTTTTTTTCCTAGTTCTTTTAGGTATAGTATTAGATTGTTTATTTTGGATTTTTCTTGGTTTTTTTAGCTATGCCTGTTTTACTATAAAATTCCCTCTTAGTACCACTTTTGATACAGCCCATAAATTTTGGTATGTTGTGTTTTCATTTTCATTTGTCTCCAGGTGTCTTTTGATTTCTCCATTAATCCAATAGTTGTTCAGTACCATATTGTTTCCTCTCCACTTATCTGTGGCTTTTTCAGCTTTCTTCTTGTGGTTGATTTCCAGTTTTATACCGTTGTGTTCAGAAAAGATGTTTGATATGATTTCAGTCTTCTTAAATTTATTGAGGCTTGTTTTGTTTACTAACATATGGTTTATCTTTGGGAATGTTCTATGTGCACTTGAGAAGAATGCATACTCTGCTGCTTTTGGATGGAATGTTCTATATATAGCTGTTAGGTCCACCTGGTCTAGTGTTTCATTTAAGGCTACTGTTTCCTTGTTGACTTTCTGTCTGGATGATCTATCCATTAATGAAATTTGGGTGTTGAAGTCCTCTACTATTATTGTGTTGCTGTCAATTTCTCCCTTTAGGTCTTTATATTAATAGTTGCTTTACATACTTTGGTGCTCCTGTGTTAGGTGCATATATATTAATGTGTTTTCTGTCCTTGGTGGAATGTCCCTTTTATCGTTATATAATGTCCACCTTTGTCTCTTGTTATCTTTCTTGTTTTGAAGTCTATTTTGTGTGATGTAAGTATGGCTACACTCACTTTCTTTTGGTTGCCATTTGCTTGGAGTATCATCTTCTATCCTTCACTCTGAGCCTGTTTGTCTTTAGAGCTGAGAAGGGTCTCCAGGAGGCAGTATACTGTTGGTTCTTGTTTTTTAATCCATCCAACCACTTTGTGTCTTTTGATTGGTGAATTTAATCCATTTACATTTAGAGTGATTAATGATATACGAGGGCTTAACACTGCCACATTATCTTGTGTTTTCTGGTTTTTCTATATTTCCATTGGTTGCTTTTCCTTGTATTTCTGTCTGCCATTTCAGTTTGGTGGTTTTCTGTGATATTTTTCTCAGTTTCTGCTTTATTTCTGTTTTGAGACTCTGCTCTGATTTTTTTGTTTTGTGGTTACCATGAGGTTTGTCTGAAAAGTCTCACAGATGAGACAATCCTTTTTCTGCTGATAACATCTTATCTCCTTTAGCCTATGGAGGTTGTGTCCTCTTCTTCTTCCTCTCCTATGTTTTTGTTGTCACAAATTATCGTTTCCTTGTGTTGTGACTTTGTTATCAAATTGAAGTGGTTATCGTTATTTTTGATACTTTCTTTCCCTTTATCCTTTACGTTATAATTGTTTACTAATTTATTCTGATGTAGAGTTGTAATTTTCTGATTCTATCTATTTATCGCCTTACTCAAAGCTGTGTAAACCTCTGCCTTTTTTGTTTCAGATAGGAGGGCTCTTTTCAACATTTCTTGTGAGGCAGGTCTAGTGGTGAGGAACTCCCTCAGCTTTTGTTTGTCTGAGAAAGTCTTTATTTCTCCTTCATATCTGAAGGATAATTTTGCTGGATACAGTATTCTTGGCTGATAGTTTTTGTCTTTCAATATTTTGAATATATCAGTCCACTGTCTCCTATCCTGTAGAGTTTCCACTGAGATATGTCCTGATAGCCTGATGGGGATTCCTTTGTAAGTTATTTTCTTCTCTCTGGAAGCTCTTAATATTCTTTTTTTTTTTTTTTTTTTGGTCATTGACTTTTGACAGATTTAATATAATGTGCCTTGGAGAAGGTATTTTTGCATTGAGATAATTAGGAATTTTATTAGCTTCATGTACTTGTATACCAAGCTCCTTCCCCAGGTTTGGGAAGTTCTTAGCTATTATTTCTTTGAATAAACTCTCTGCTCCTTTCTCCCTGTCTTTTCCTTCTGGGATATCCATTATCCTTATGTTGCTTTCCCTAACTGAGTCAGATATTTCTCATACAATTTCTTCATTTTAAAAAAATCTTACTTCTCTCTCCTCTTCCACCTGAATCATTTCTAGATTTCTATCTTTGAGCTCACTAATTCTCTCTTCCATATGGTCTGCTATATTTCCAATGCTTTCTACTTTATTTTTTGTTCTCATTAATTGTATTCTTCCTCTCCATAACTTGTTTGATTTCTTTTTAGAGTTTCGATCTCTTTGGTGACATCCTCTTTCTATTTAATAATTTTATTCCTGAGCTCATTTCTTTCTAAGTTTTCTTGTAACTCATTGAGTTTCTTCATGACAGCCATTTTGAATTCTCTGTCAGTTACATCGCAATCTTCTGTGACTTCAAGTTTGGTTTCTGGAGAGTTGTCATTTTCTTTCTGTTCTATAATGTTACTGTAGTTCTGCATGATGCTGGATGAAGCGAACCTTTGCTGGTGCATTTGTGGTAGTAGCCACCTTTCTTATTTTGGTAAAGCTTTGGTTACTTTGAGTCTGAACTGCTTCTGGTTGTATTTGAGAACATCTACTTTCCACCCTCCACTGCCTCTGTCAGAGACATTGTCAGTGTCCACCTTGTGCTGCTTGTGTCTCCAAGGTTGCTGGTGCTTTGCTGCTTACAATGTCACTGCAGTTGCAGGTGTTGCCACTGGGTCACCAAGCTGTGAGCACTTCTGCTTCTTCCAGGTTCACCTGGGCCTTGTGTTCCCTCACTGGCTGTCCACAGGCTCAGATGTTGCTGTCTCATGCACCACCTATGCTGTTGCTTCCAGGTTTTCTGAGGGTGCTGGCAGCACTGTGCCAAGGGTGCTCAGTTCATGGATGTCACTGCTGCTGCCAGGGGCCCAGGGTCTTGTGTGCAGCCCCTGCTGCTGGTAGAGTCAGTGTGAGGAGTGTTGCTACTGGGGGCTGGGTCACAGGTTCTGCTGTGGCTCCTGAAGCCTCAGGTTGCAGGTACCACCTGCCACTGCTGCGGGAAGAGTAGGGGCTGAACCATGAGTGCTGCTGCTGCTGTTCCTTCAGCCACCAGTCTCCAGCTCCAGTGTGCTTTTTGAAACCTCAGGTCAGGGCACCATCATCACTGCCAGGGGTATTCACATTTTGGATGCATCACTTGCTGATGAGAAGACCAGGGTTGGAGTGGCCATTACTTGGGGATGGGGAGGGGGCAGTGTTTCCAGATGCCTCAGGTTGTGGGGAGTGGCAGGGGCTAAGCTGCAAGTGCCATTGCTGCTCCCACAGCCTCTGGTTGCTGGTGCATACCAGTGTACTCCTTGAAACCTCAGTTTAGGGCACCACCACTACAGGAGATATCTTTGTTTTGGATCACTGCCACCCAGGGCAGGGGAGAGCTGCTCCCTTAGTTTCACTGCCACCTGGATGTCCAATCTACCCACTTTCAGATGTATAGATGTATGGATCTCTCAGTCATTCTGGTGTGCTGTGCTGGGAGTCCTTTGTTGGTCAATGGCTGTCCTACTGGTCTTAACGTAGAAGGGAGAGACAAATGGAAAAACTCACTCCACCTTGATGCTGACATTTCTCTCCCTCATTATTTTTTGAAAGTTATTACCCATTATCTCCTCAAATATTGCTTTTGTCTTACTCTTTTTCCCTTTTCTTCTTGTGTTTCATTAAGATGTAGGTTAGATCTTCTCACCCTATCTTTTCTCATCTTTTACTCTGTCTTTTGTGTTTTCTATCCTTTTGTCCCTCTGTCCTATCTGCTGGATATTTTCTTTTGACCTATTTTCCAAGCTACTAATATTCTTTTCATTGTCATCTTATATGCCATTAAACTCATCCACCAACTTTTTATTTCAGTTGTTCTTAAGTTCAGAATTATTTTATTTATTTATTTATTTATTTATTTATTTATTTATTTATTTATTTATTTATTTTGTTTCCAGGCCTTTGTCAAAATCTTGTCTTTTATTTCCTTGTATATAGAATATATGGTGATTTTAAAATCTATGTCTGATTACTTCAATATTTGGAGACCATATAGGGCTACTTTTATTATTTCTTGTTTCTGCTAGTTTTAGTTTATAACATCTTGCTTGTTTGTGTGAGTTGTTTTTTTTTATTTTGTGACAAACATTTTATTTGCAAAATTTACATGTGAAATACTCTGAGGTCTACAAGAGTCCTCCAGAGATCGTTCATGTTTGATCAGTAAATGACCTGTGACAACTAGCTATCAGCATCACTGTAAGCCCATTTCTTGGATTGAAATAATTTAAAGTTGAACACACTTCCTGTAAAACACACCTCCTACCTTTTGGGGTTCATCTTTGCTACTAGAGAGGAGTCTTTTGGAATTCTCAACTCAGTGTGATTTGGGTTTATCTGGACTCTCTTTTTGAAAGACTCTGGACTCCAATCCCTGCCTTTCATCTCACAAGCTTTCAAAATTATTGGTCAGTTACTTAGCCTCAAATAAGCCCCTCTGATTCAATACCACCTAGGTAAATGTGACCCTAAATACCAGTATTATCCCCTCCCTAAGGCCTCTGTCCTTCCATTGGCTCTCATCTGTCTTTTCTTCACTATCTGATGACTTCTCTGATGCTTTCAAGTAAATTAAAATTTTTTTCTAGATGAATTAATGAAACATCCTGAATTATATAATAGCCATTGACAGAAGTAGAATTTTTCTCATATTCGTCTCTTTAAATTATCCTTAAAGTGGATTTGCAAACTTACTTCTACCCTAGATTTCTTTGCAATATGTATATATGTAAAGCCCTTTTTTCTCTACCTAAAGAACTAATAGAGAAATATAAAAAAAAATTACTATTATGATTTGAAAAAACTAAATCACTTGGGTACAAAGTACAAAAGTTTAATTTGAAGACAAAAGGAATGGAGTGAATAAGTGTAATTATTTGGGTGAACATCTGCCTTTTTTGTTACCCAAAACCCAAGTGTCTTTCTTAGTCAGAGCAAGTCCCTTTGTGCGAGCCTTATTAAAAGGATATGTTACTCCTTCCCACTCTCCCTATGAAAGCCAAAGAGGAAGCTTCAGTCTCTCCTTATCCACCGGGAGTGAGGGCAAAAGTGATCCAGGATCAGATAATTAATCTTCTCAACACTTTGTCTTTTAGGAGAATGATATAATAAGACTGAGGATAACTGAGAAATTAGTCACAGTGAAGTCTGCAATGCTTACAGCCTGAAAATAGAGGATACATGTAGTGTTGAGCATCAGTGTCTGCGTGAATGTCCAGCAGCAGAATGTCCAGAGTTCCAAATGTCTGAAATAGTATCCTAGTTTGGTTGATTGGCATTCAAGCTTCCCTTCCCTGCATATTTGCAGAGCCTGGCTATTCAAATTTCTACTTGATATACTTCCAATAAATTGCTTTTCTCTTTAAATTGACAACATTAATTCTGTTGCTTGGGAATTGGTTAAGTGGAAATCAATTAACAAAATTTCTACTGAAGGATATAAAATAACTCAGTATTTCCTATAATGAGTATATTTAATTTGCCAAAATGTATGTGATCTAAATTACATGCATATGATTTCAATAATAATTCTATTCTTCTGATTTAAAAGAATACATAACTACTTCAGAAGCTGTTATGCACATATTTTTTAAAGGTTCTTACTTATGAATTTCAGCAAATTAAAATTGAGTTAGAAGATTATGCACAGTCAATCATTGAAATAATTTCCTCAGTGATGTGGCTTATTAACAAATGAAGATATAGATTCAAGAGAAGCTGTTAAAATACGTTACATTCCATTTTTTAAAATTTTATTGTAAAATTCTGTTTTACATATCACATTGTATTAAATTCAAGCTTCAGCGTTTGAAGTTTAGCTGAGTGCAAGTTGCCAAGGAAGAGCTAAGATGTTATAATAGATAACCTTGATATTACAGAAAGATTGACCTAAGTTAAGGGGCTGAAAAATGACGTCTTATTTAGTACAAAAGCAAGGTGTTCATTGTCCAGGCATCTTTTATGCAAACAACTGCAATGATGAAAGATGATCCAAGAAAGGGGATTGGTTGAGCCAGTGATATTAATGGGAATCTAGAAGAGCAGCTGATATTTAGTTTGGTCCATATTTAGGAGATGACAATCAGCAGGCTGGGAATGGGATGCTGTGGTCAAGGGAGGGATCTCTGGTAGAAGAGGAGTGAAAAAAGTCCAGAAAGAAAAGAGCAGGACCATAACCTTAGGAATATAATGAACATTGGCTCTCTTCAGCATTTCCCACCCCCAAGAAGAGACTAGTATAACTGACACAGAAGTGGTTTTGAAATAAGAACAAAAAGGAAAAAGAAAAAAAGAAATTCCAAGTATATGATTTGAGGCATGTGGAGGAAAGGGAAGGATCCTGGGTTTCAGCCCACATCATAGGAATGGAGTACTGGACTATCTTGCCTCTAGGGGAATATCACAGGGATCTGGGGCTCAGCATTTTCTGTCTCCCAAGCAATTCTCCAAGAGCCCCTTTAATCTATGGGAATCTGTGCCCTTGAGCCAAGGATCACAATAGAAGGTCCCCTGCTCCCTGATCTCTATCTCTTTTTATTGATATTTCTGTGTAAGAAGAGATAACAAGGACAAACAACCTCTGAAAAAAAACACCACCTGTGCCTTTCTTCTTGGTCCCTAGAAGTCTTGGGAAAAAATTGAAACAAAGAAAATTAGTAAAGCTTCATTGGGAGTTTTAACTTCACACCAATCACACTAGATAAGACAGCAGACACCTTCTAAGCACTAAGTGCTAGCTATTTTTATTGGGTAAGTTGCATAGGACTTTCTCCTCTTACAGCCTGTCCTAAACCATCCCAATTAGTCTGTATCTAACCCTCTAACCATCTCAGAGTGATAAGACTGACAAGCTTAGAAGAGCTTTATCTACATAAATTCCTGAAACAGAAATTAATACGGAAACCATTATCAGAAATCATAGTATAGCTGCTACACAGCTCTGATCATTGCAAATGAGGTTTCAACTAGACCCAAGAGCACTTTAAGTTCTTTTGAAGTGTTTTCCAAATCGGAAAATCTTTCTCTTAAAAGCTTCTCTGAAAATTAACATGGATCTTGACCAAGGATGATTGGTCTCTTCCCAAGGAAGTGTTTTCCTCGTTAAGTTATGCTGAGTAGACTGGCATGTACTATACTCTTTTAACATGTTTTCTGCATTAAAATTAACTTAAAGTCATCAAACATCGATTTTAACCAATGCCTGTGTGTGAAAGTATAAACTGAGTATAATGTGGACAAAAGGACATAATTACTCTGGGGAATAACAACAATGCGATTTTACCATAAAGAGCTCTTTTCTACAAAGAAAAGTCACCTTGACAGATTAGGAATGGCTTGAATTCTAAGTTTCTCTGATTGACACCCTCTTAACTCCCAATGAAGTTACATGAGCATATATGTAATTTTGTGCAGTTAATCAGATGATTTGATTAGTATAAAAAGTGACTCACAGAAGCCTTATTTCTGAAGGATTATTTTTCTTTATAAAATGTCTTCACTTTTTTTTAAATAAAGAAAACTGGTGGAAAGAATCAGCCACAACTCTACTATCCCCTCAAACAATTATTAAATTTTAATGATTCTCTCTAGGGTTTTAAATGTATTCTATTTCTTTTTTAAACAAAGTTATCATCATACCACATAATTTTGTGTCCTCCTTAATGCTTGTGTCTTATGTATAGTAACACATTTAAATCTCATAATAGAATATTATATGCATTATTATTATCTACATTTTACAAATGAAACCAATGAGGCACAAATTGATCACGTAACCTGTCTAAGATCTTTCAAGAAAGTGATGGGGTTAGGATATAAACTCAAGCTGTCTTCTGAACCTCTATGGTAGAATATGACCGTTTTGAGTGGCTGTGCAATATTCCATTTAATGATTACACCACTCTCCATATTGTTGAGTATTTAGGTTGTTTGCAAACTCTGTCTAATGTTTGGAAATATGACCAGAGCCTAGATTTCCAAAAGAAGAATTACTAAATCAAAGATGTGAATATTTTCTTTTGATATTCAGAATTTAAAATTTTTAAATAATTAAATCTACTGATCTTTTCTATTATGATCACTTCTATTGCTTCTATGGTTATGGAGTATACAAACTATAATTTGGCATATTTTTGATAGTACAGGACTTTGAAAAGCATAGAAATAAATCTTGCACCCTACCATATATTAATTAATAAAGCATTCCATGCATGACTATATAATTATTAATGCAACATTATTTACAGAGAAGGATCCCCAAAGAGACTTCTGATCATTGTCTATGTATACATTACATTGACAAAGTATAGAAGTGATCTTGAAACTTCTTGCCTCCTAAGATAACTACAAAGTCTCCTTTGTCAATATATGTATCGACCTGTTCTAAATGTGACACTATTCTCAATGCTCATTGGCATTTGAAGATTAAGCATAACTTTGACACCCAAAGGAGATATGTCAATGGTAAATACTAATGAAAAACTTTTGTTTCAGTTAGAATTCTTTGGTTGCATGCAACAGAAAGAAAAATGAAAAGGGTTTTATTGAAAGGATACTAGATAACTCATATACTCAAAGGAAAGGCTGAACAACTAAAACTGAGTATTGAAAGGAATTAGATTAGCAACTTTGGAGATCTCAGTCAGGGACTCTGGGATCTTGGATAGTTTCTTTTACAAACTGGTAATGGAATAAATTTCATTGTTTGTAACTTCATCAGAAAATCAGATTCCTGGGAAAGAGTTTGATTGCCTAATCCCTTAACTAAACTTGGGAGAGGGTGTAGGACAAGACCGGGAAAGCTGGGAAAGCAAGAGTAACAAATGCCAAATTTAATTTTCGTCTTAAACTGGTAACAGAAACTTAGGAGTCAATAACTTCTTTTATTTTTTTTAAGATTTTATTTTTCGTTTTTCTCCCCAAAGCCTACCGGTACATAGTTGTGTATTTTTAGTTGTGGGTCCTTCTAGTTGTGGCATGTGGGATGCCGCCTCAGCATGGCTTGATGAGCAGTGCCATGTCTGCGCCCAGGATCTGCTCCGGTGAAACCCTGCGCCGCCAAAGTGGAGTGCATGAACTTAACCACTCGGCCAAGGGGTCAGCCCCTCAATAACTTCTTAAATATCCAGGAAGCATCTTCATGTTGGCAAGACCATGTCACGAAATGTCTTAATCAGTAGGCTGTGGTGATGTATTAACTTCACAAAGATCTTGCTTTGATTTGTTGTAGATTTCCAAATTTAGCCAAACATAAGGATATTGTTGCCAAAAGTGCTTAGTTCTAAAATGGAAGAAGAAAACACAGAATTAAGGAGGTCGTGTCTAGGATCAAAATTCTGGGAAGCAGAGTTAGAAACATCAAATATATGTGGGATATGTGAAAGAATATAACTACAATGGTGATAAAGCCAAGGTCAAAGTTGGTGAGGGGTCAAGAGGGTACACAGCATAGGAATAAGTGAGATATGAAAAAAAATTATTTTGGAAAGTGCTTCTTAACAGTAGGGCTTATTCTGCAAACCTCAGACCCAGTGGGAAAAATGAGCACATGCTTATATCACCATCCAAGGAAAAAATCCAAGGATAAGTGATTGGAAAAAAATTTAGTATATTTGTTTCTCTCTTTAAATGCATTGGAGTAACCTAGAAGGTTATTTTAATGTTTTAGAATTTTTTTATTTGAAATCCCACCAGAAGGGGCACCTAAATTTTTTTTCATGTTTAGATCTCTAAACGTCTTACTCTGGTCCTGTTCAGTCACCTCTCCAAGAACATATTTCCAAAGTTATGCCCTCATATGAAAGCCACATCATTTAACTTCCACTGAGTCTTATAAATTTTAGTCAACAGATATTTCTTAAATGCTTGCAATGAGCTAGGCTCTGCAGAAATTAAAATGAAAAATTCAAAACTACAATATAATGCTGGGTGATGTTTGATTTTGCCAATAGTACTTGGGATGACCAATGTATCTTATCATTTGATAGGCTAAGATCCTCCCTCTTGAGTGATAGCAACCGTCCTTCCTGCTGAAAAATAAAATGCCTGGGTAACATACATTTTTAAAGCTTGTTTTAATCCCTGAAGAGGTGACAAAACTGTAAGGCATTATTCAGGGCAAAGATAAGTGAAAGCAGGAAATCCTCCCCTGCAACACCCCCATCATCATCATCGTTTTTGTCATCATTCATCTCCTTTTTCCCCCGAAGGCATTCATCTAAACAGAAACTTGAACTGTGATTTTCACAACTTCTTGCACGTAGAGGTCAAAACCCAAAGCCCAAGGCCCCCCAAGGTGGTGCTCTAATAGGAGACTTTACCTGACAAAGCTGGGACCCTTAGGGCTCTACCCTCAGGAGGTAAGTTAAACCAAAAATAATCACCCTCTGCCCCAAAGACGTCAAGGGATGTTAGCACGAAGCTGAGAAGGGCAGGCGAGAGGGGAGAGTGAGAAGACATTCCTCAGAAGTTACAATCACAAACCAGCCCTCAAAGAGGTTTGAAGCATCAAGCCACCACACATCTAGGTGACCCAAAAGAACTCAAGCTGTGAATTTTGCTTAAATGAACCTGACTGGCAGTGCCCATCGGTGCCTCAGGAAGGGAAAGAAAAAAGTCTTCTATGAAGGAATAAATCTTCATCCACGGTTTCAAAGAATCCTCACAATGATTTTCCAAGAAAAAGAGCTCTATGAAGGATAATCTAAGACAGGAAACACGGTACTGAAATGAAGACTCAACAGGGAGAAATAAAAACAACAGATTGAATCCCACAAGAATTTTATACATTGTAATAATTATTCTTATTATACCTGAAAAATAAAAGATTAAAATTTCTATAGGGAACAGTAAATTTAAAAAAATCCTAAACTAGCGGATTTCACAAAGAACCAAACAGAACTCCTAGAAATAGAAAATGTGATAATTGAAACTAAAAAGTCAGTGATAAAGATTAATAGCAGATCGGACATAGAAGGAAATTTGATGGAATAGAAGGTAAGTGAAAAATTTTCCAGGGGCCAGCCCCATGGCCAAGTGGTTAAGTTCACGCACTCTGCTTGGTGGCCCAGCATCTCTCCAGTTTGGATCTTGGGTGTGGAAATGGCACCTCTTGTCAGGCCATGCTGGGTGGCATCCCACATAGTACAACCAGAGGTACCCACAACTAGAATATACAACTATGTATTGGGGGGTTTTGGGGAAAAGAAGAAGAAGAAAAAAAAAGAGGAAGATTGGCAACAGATATTAGCTCAGGTGCCAATCTAAAAGAAATTTTTCCAGAATGCAGTACAGAGACTAAATGCAGGAAAATATGAGAGAGAGATTAAAAGGCATGAATGATCACATTAAATGTTTACAATATATCTAATCAGCTTTCATCAGGATAAGACAGAAAGAGTAGAACATCGGTATTAAAGAGATAATGAATGAGATCTTTCCATAAGTGATGAAGATTCAAGAAGCTCAACAAATCCAAGTGGGTAAAAAGAAATACACACCCAGTGTATATCACATAGTACCAAAATGGCGACTCTGCATAACACCAAAAACAGAGACCACTTAAAAGAGAAAAAATTGTGGACTTTCAAAGCAGGAACTTCTCAACAGCATCAAGTGAGAAGACAGACATAGCATTTTCAACATGGTAAAAGGAAATAAGTGCCAAATCGGAAATCTATTCCAAGTGAAAGTATCTTGAAAATATGAGGGCCAAATAAAGATATTTTCAGACAAACCAAAAATAAGATCATATACCCTTATCAAACCCTCACTAAAGAAAATTCTAAAAACTGCTTTTTTTTGGAAAACAGAATCCCAGATGCAAGTTATGCAAAGTAAGAAGCAACAAAGAGCAATAGCTTGGTAAAAAAAAAAAAAGTATTAAACATGAAGGCTTTATAAATGATGTTTATTAAATACCAGGGGATGTTTTAAATAATTTTCGCATATATTAACATATGTCATCCTCACTGCTCTATGAGGTAGGTACTACTATTTTTGCCATCTCCATTTTACAGAAGAGACACAGTTGAGGTGAAGTAACTTGTCCAAGGCCACATAGCTGATAATTGGTGGAACCCGGATTTGAATCCCGGATGTCTACGTAAACTGGTTTTACTCACAACAATTCTGACGCCAAACACGTGGGTTTTTTTCTCACACCAACCAATTCTCCGACTCTTCACACCAGTTGGGTATCCTACAATTCAACTCTGACACTAATAACCCAGATTTGTCCCACAAGACAGCCCTCACTTCAGATGCCAGTCTCAAGTATTAGGTCCGCAGGTTACCCACATTCCTATCTGACTTGGCTACAAATTGAGGGTTCCTATGACTCCAGGCCCAGGTTTCATAATTTGCTAGAATGACTCACAGAACTCAGTAAAGTGGTTTACTTACTATTACCAGTTTATTGCAAACGACACAACTCAGGAACAGCCAAATGGAAAGAGATGCATAGAGCAAGGAATAAATAGGGGAAAGAGCATGGAGTTTCCCCCACCTTCTCCCAGTGTGCCACCCGCCCAGCACCTCAATGTGTTGAATAATGTGGAAGCTCTTTGAACCCCAACTATTTAGGGGTTTTCACGGAGGTTTCAATATGCAGGCACGATTGATTCAATCATTAGCTATTGGTGCCTAACTTAATCTCCAGATTCTTGAGTGGACCTGAAAGTTCTGGCCTCTAAATCATGCCTTGCTCTTTCTGGTGACCAAGATGCATCTTAAAGCTGTCTAAGGGCCCCCGGCCACCAGTCATCTCTTTAGCTACAAAAGATATTCATCACTCTGAATATTCCAAGGGTTTTAGGAGCCCTATGCCAGGAAACAGGGAAAAGGCCAACCAGTTTTTCCCATTGTATCACACTGAGCCTGTGTTCTTAGATTGCTATGCAATACTGACTCTCTTTAAATAAAGGATAGCAGCATGGTCAAGCTTAAGAAACATTAGAGTTGTGGAGACAGAAGGATCAGTGGTTGTCAAGGGTTAGGGGACAGGGAAGAAGAGGTGAAAAGGTGAAGCACAGGGGATTTTGGGGGCAGTGAGGCTGTTCTGTGTGATACTGTGGCAGTGGGTATGTATCATTATACACTTATCAAAACCCATAAGAATGTACAACACAAAGAATGAACCCTAATGTAAACTATGGACTTTAGTTAATAGTAATGCATCAATATTGGCTCATCAACTGTAGCAAATTGATTCAAAAAGTTAACAATAGAGGAAACTGCAAAGGGGCTGAGGGTATAGGGGGACTCTTTGTACTTTCTGCTCAATTTTTCTATAAACCTAAAACTGGTCAAAAAAATAAAATCTATTAAGTAAAAAGAACATTAAAGTTCTATTCGGTATGTCCGAAGCTCGCTCTTTCCCCTCACAGTAAGTAAATTCAAAAATAAACATATTGATACAGTGGACTATTTCTGAGATTAGATTTGGAAGATACTGGATTACATGAAGGAGTTCGTCATAGGAGAAATTGACTAGGATGGAGAGTACGTTGATACAAGGGTTGGATCCACAGCCAGGGCAGTGGCCAGGCTCAGGACAAAAACCACACCTAAATAAAATTAAAAGGTTCACATTAGAGAAGTAGGTCCATGAAGTAAATGAAGATCCAGAAATAAGACACAAAGTTAGATGTAAGAACGTGTTTAGAGATAGGACTATAAAAATGGAGAATATGAAAGGAAATTAGTTGAAAGAGCCTGAAATGCAGAATGTCAACAGATCTGGGTTGCTCACAGCTCTCTATTGGATGCTGAAGTATGGTACAGACACAGAGCAGCAAGGGTAGGAGATCTTAGAGTGGGGTGAACTGGCCCAGCTTCTTGGATTTGAGAACTCATTTTTAGGAGAATTGATTGGACCAACTGGTTTTTAAGGTTGCTTTCAACAGTAATAATATATGCTTTTCTGCAGAATGATTTCATGGAAATGATCTAACTGTAGGTCCTAAGGGTGTTTGTGAAGATACTGTATCAGTATGATTTTTGGGTTTAACTACTTTCTAGGAATATTGCAATAATAATGCTGTGTTATATTCAGATTTCAAAATAGGGAAACTGAGGAGGCTCCACAACGTGTGAGGGATGCAGGGCCTCAAGTAAGGGGGGGGGAGGGGATTCAGTATTCTCCTTGAGCTGGGAAGAGTAGCCTCATTTGTGGCATCAATTATAGGAATCCTTCTGCTAATTGTCTCTGGAAGAGTCAGGTATCACAGATTAGGAACTAGAAAGGAATGGAAAGACCCAGAATAGTCTCTCTAGAATTTGTATTTTTGCTTTCAATCAGAAAAAAAAAAAAAAGCATTCAGTTTGTCTGGAAGACCAATCCTAGGCAGGTAAAAGAAGAGATTGCATCTCCCAAGAGGAGACAGGCTGTAGTTGGGAGACAAGGCAAGCTATACCGGTATTTTGAGTCCTAAATCTAATAATTGTGGCATCAAAATCCTATAATTTGGAAATGTAATTTTGATGAAGATGTTTGAATTTTCTCTAATCGTTTTGCTTTTGTTCCTATTTAGCATGTGGCAAGTTCGCCATGAAATTACAGTGTTTCAGCAGTGCTAAAGAGAACCAAGGGAGATTTTTTCTTTCACCACACTTGGTCCAACAATTAAAAGGGGGCAGCATGCATAATTCTAGGTATACGGTATGATGGCATTTATGATACTAAAACGAAAATTACAACTAGAAAATGAAACTAGGAGTCCCAAAGTCAGGACCTTCTTTTTAAGATATCACATTGTGTGTCAACACTGCCACCTCCCTGCGTCCATCAGCATGCACAAGGCTGGATGCTCAGTTGCCTGATGTTCCTCCTGGGCATCGAGAGCTTGATCAAGTTGTGCTCATCTAGCCTCCACTCGCGAACCACAATCTCAATCACTGCCTGCCCAACAGGCACAGCATCTGGCTCTGCCAGACTTTCTTCCACTTCCTTTGTCACCTCTGCCTTTCTCACCTAAGTTATCAATGCATAGTTGCTGCTCCTGTTGTTTTCTTCTCAGAAATGTTTATCTTCCCTTTGCGCCTTTAAGACAGCAATCCTTAAATTAAGCATCTCTTAAAAACAACCTGAATGAGAAGTGATACTTATTTTTCAAAAGATGATAAAAATTTCTAATATTTCCTTTCTATCCAAAATTTCATTTTATTTTTTATCATACTATACAGTTTGAGTTCCAGAAAACTCATTTTTGGCATAGGGCAGGCAATGACAATCTACATTTTTATATTCAAGTGTATCATTAATTTATAGAATTTATAAAGCACTTCTACCCAGTTAGCAAAAGTTTGTTGCCTTCGTATTACATGCTACATTTTGAAATGTCTACTCCTACGATTTTCAGCCTTTTCTTATGAATAATAATAAGTGATAAGAGATATCATTTTTGTTAGGAGGTGCTAGAGGGCTTCGACATAAACTCTACATGGAAGGCAATCCTAAAATGTGTCATCTAAGAAATCTCCAAAATTGGAATTTTAAGACAGATAGCATATAGCTCTTCAGGGTGAGTGCTAATGCCTTCACAAGGTTTTGTTATTCCATTTGAGAGATTGGACAATGACTGATGGAGCTGGTGACAAAAGAACCCTTAATAACCCTGGAAGTTCAGCTCCTTTCTTAATCCTAACTGAAGTGAATAGAGTGAAATACCTTATTATAGCATTTAGTGTGTTCCTGTGTGTGTGCGTGCACGTGTGCCCCATAAAGGGCAAGGAAATCTGCACCCACGTGCAAGTCTTTGTTATTCTGGTTTGCTTATGTGACTATTGCTTCAAAATGAACTGATATCCATTTAGTATATGAATATTGAAAACAGATTGATTCGATCAATATTGCCAATGTCCTGCGAAGAAGTATTCGAAATAGAGGATCTGTTTGGTTCCAGGGCAGAGTCCATAATCAGTTTATTTACCTTTCAGCATGAGCTTAGAAGGGCACTGTTTTCTGTTTCAAGTGTTCATTTAATCATACTACTAATGTTTTACCCAGAAGATGATGTTCTGGAATTTGAGATATTTATCTGCTCGGTAAAATCTTAAAATTTTTAACAAGAAGATCTATGTGCAAAGATTGGGGTCAGACAAGGTCGTATAATCTACAGAATCTGGAAAAGGTGACAATTTCAGAAACCCAAGGTTATCGCCTTTGCTGAAGACAGCATCTCTTGTATTTCCTACTGAGATGTGAAATTCTACCTCAAGAGATTTATTCTTCAGTTTAAGGCTTTTTTTTTGCGGATAAAATGCAAATCTTGTTTAGGAGGTATACTCTCCCACATGTACTTTAGGTTAAATACTCCCAAGATACTCTTTAAAGAGTAGGTATTAATAGGTATTACTCTGCTACATCTGTAGATTACTAAGGCAGAGCCATGAAAACACCCACTGTAGGAATGGAGATGGGTTGGGGTAGAGGCAAGATCAGTGTACTGGAGATATGGGGAAGACATGGTTAACCTGCCTTTATTCACTCATTCTACAAATATTTATTGAAAGCCTCTTATGTGACAGACATTATGCTAAGGTCCTTGGATACAAAGATAAAATAAGTGTCTTTCCAGTCCCCACAAAGCATATTGTCCAGCATATTAGTTTCTTGAGGCTGCCCTAACAAACTAGTCCAACCTTGCTGACTTAAAACAATGGAAATGTATTCTTTCACAGTTCTAGAGGTCATAAGCCTGAAATTAAGGTGTCGGTGGGGCTGCACTGCCTCTGAAATCTCTGGGGGAAGATCCTTCTTTCCCTTTTCCAGCATCTGTAGTCCCAGGCATTCCTCGGCTTGTGGCAGCACAAGCCTAATTTCTGCCTTTATCTGGGCATACCTTTGTTATTCTATTTGTCTCTGTCTTCCCTCTGTCTCTGAGTCCTCTCCTCTTTTTATAAGGACATCAGTCATTGGATGTAGGGCTCACACTAAATCCTGGATGAGTTCCTCTCCAGATCCTTATTAAATCTGCAAAGATCCTATTTCCAAGTAAGAGCACATTCTGAGGTCCTGAGTGGAGATGAATTTTTGGAGGACACCATTCGACCTACTATATCAAGGATGCAATCCAAACATGTACACCAGGAGTTTTAACATAGGGTGAAGCTTGGGAAAGGGGATATGGGACACATGAGGTGGTGAAGAGAATGAGGAGTATTTTGGGTAGAGAGTATTTTGAAAGACCCAAAGGAAAGGATGTAGATTGTTTCACAGAAATTTCATCATGGTGGGAATCCATGAGAGTACAGGGGGGAGGGAATAATTAGAATGGCAAAAAGTGAAGCTTATTTTTTAAGGAGGGTCCGGTTCATGAAACTGTGGGGGCCTTTTTCCTGAGATAAATAGGCAGTCATTGCATGGCTTTTAAGTGGAATATCGTTGTTCTGTTTATATTCGTGTTTCAGGAGATTGCTCTGGCTGTGTGCAGAGGGGGAAGGAAAGAGGTAAAATTGGAAACAAAGTGACTTAGGAAGAAAGATATCACCTCTTATAGTGGCTTCCTGCTCAGCATCTAATGCCTCCTCAAAGTGTTGCACCCAGATGTGGCCAAGGGTTGGACACAGGCCTCCAGATAGGACAATCACATACTCAGTTCATAGAGTTTTACCCTTGAGATAAATGAGAAAAAATTCTAAAATTTTGATCTTCACTCAAATCAGCAGAGGCATCATTCATTCCTGTGGCCTCAATCCCTCTTCCTGTTCTTTCTCAAGCCGGATTCGTCGACCTGCCCTGTGATTCTGAGAGCTGCCTTCGATCCTCTCCATAAACTCATGGTCTTTGCTTAAGAAAGTTGAACTCATTTCTCTTGCTCAAAATAAAGACACCCAAATGAAACACCTTCATTTAGCCAAAGGATGACAATGACGTAAACTACAGTGGGGGACTGAAGTGATGTGCACAAACCTGAGCAATACCTAGGAAGTAACGTTGTTATGACTTGGTGATGGATTAGATGTGAGTAGTTAGGGAGTCGAGGATGAAGCTCAGGCTTCTAATGCAGCACTCAAAGTCAAGAGCAGAACGTTTACTGAGATAAGACACAGCAGGAGAAAGTAAGTGGGGAAATTCAATGCATTCAGTTTCAGACAAATGAATGTAAAGCAGCTGCAGGACATTCAATTGAAGGTGGTCCATACGCATTTGAATATAAGTGTGGAATTCAGGAGAGGAGCCTGGGTGGGAGCTGGTTGGAGTTGTTAATCCATGGAAGCTGATACTTTAAGATCTGGCTGCTGGTATCACAACTGCAGCAGACAAACTCTACTGAGTGACCTGGCACTCTCAGCTCTTAATAATTCTCTCTTCATCTACTGGGTTTTCAATTATTTATTTTTCTTTTGTAGTTTCTTTTTCATGGATATATATTTTTTAAATCTCTCAACTCTTAGAACAAAAAATATCTATAGGATAAGTAATATAGACACAGAATGGAAAAACTCATTTTCTTTCCCTCTCTCCTGGCCAACATCATTTTTCTCTGAGAATATGTCTATTATTTTCAATATTTGGCAAGGCTGGACATTCTTTGCTGTATTTATATTGTCTCAATTAAATTTGTGGTCCATGAAAGTTAGGACACTGTTTTTCTTTTCTTATTTAGTTTCAAACAAGGTCTATTAAACTAGGGGCTGGCCCCGTGGCCCAGTAGTTAAGTTGACTTCGTTTCGGTGGCCTAGGGTTCACCGGTTCAGATCCTGGATGCGGACCTACACACTGCTCATCCAGCCATGCTGTGGACGCATCCCCTATAGAAGATCTAGAATGACCTACAACTAGGATATACAACTATGTACAGGGGCTTTGGGGAGAAGAAGAAAAAAGATCTATTAAAGTGTAAACCATTCAGTGGGCATTCACATGTTTGTTGATGACAATTTTAATGTGAAGGTTTTTCTGAGTTGAAATAGACACCAGAAGAAACACAATATGACTTAAATTTTCTAAGATTGTAATTATAATTACATAACATAAAAAGGAAGTGAAAAGAGACACCAAACACAAATATGATTAGTGGATCATTTTTCTTTCTTTTGTAAATAATTGTTCATGGACAATTACACTTACACCTGCATGTATTAAATTAATTTTTCTGTGCAGATGCGTAAGGAATGATGAAGACCATCTGAGACATATTCTTCTATTTCAAGCCCAGATTGTTTTATGCTAACTGGTTCAGGATCCAAAGGGATATGAGAGGGAGCAGCCTGGCTTTTCTCTTTATGATTTTGCTTTCAATCTCTAAATTTGTGAAATTTGTGTTAGTGTCAGAAATATAAAACTACATCCATCCGGAACAAATTTTCTCTTCCCTCAAAGCTAACTTTAATTTTTCTGATATTTCTGCCTGGGCTTAGGTTGATGATTATATCACTTAACACATGAATCATTTTCTTTATCTTCAAAGAGCATTATGAACATTAAATAATTATTCCTCACAATGCTTCTGCAAGGTAAGTATTTCTGTTCCCATCCCATTTTACAGACCTGAAAACTGAGGGACAGAGGCCAATTAGGTATCCTATGATCCCCAAAGATTAAAAAATAATAACAACCTTTTGACTCTCAATCACCTTTTCTCTTTCTCTTTTGGTTCCTTCTATGGACTTTAAGATATAAGAAAGAGCTTGAAAAAAATTTTAAAACTCTGTGATGTTTTCAAAGGAAGGAAAACATTTCACACCTTTTTAACTGCCGTTCAGCTGCAGGTAAAGAATTTAACAGCTTGCAGAGTGTTAATTAGAGCCCATTATAACTTGATTGACCTGCATTGGCAGTAACACTCCTTGTGTCCTTGCAAGATGGAGATTTTGCTGCTTTGCACAGTTCTGACTCATGTAACTCAGTTTGTTGACTATGGAAGCAGTGATCATCCAGAGGCAGCAATCACAACTGGGCCGCGTAAATCAATATTTAAAATGGAATTTTCCCTTTACACGCTTTGGTAATAATAAGCAGCAGACCCTGTTCAATACTTCCAGTGGCCCAAATGTTTTCACACTGTCTTGCATGGGGATACAGAAAATTGAGGTTCATTATCTGTCTTAACTTCTTAATTAACAAAGTCAAAGAATGCTCAAGAAACAAAATATCTGTATTTGGCCTTCTTGGCTTTTGCTATTTACTATTTGCAAAAGAAATCAAGTATGTATATTTACAAGGTAAATGCTTTGTACTCAAGTGGCAAAATTAGCTTTTCGGAATAAGTACATATTTGGGTGAAACATGTTTTCTTTTTGCCTCATTAGACGATTTCCTTGATGATCTAAGGGGATTTTCTTCTGCCTCTGATAATTAAATTTAATATTGTTCTATATACTTGTTCTCTCACCTTTCCTCCACTCCCACATTTCTATTTGCTTGTTGCACAGAAACTTATTGTATGGAAAGGCATTCCTATTTTATCCACCCTCTTTCTTTCCCCAAATAATTCTCCCATTTCTTCCATTTCTTTCTCTTTTTTGTTGCTAAAAGATTTTCTTTTTTTTAAATTTAGATATAATTGACATATAACATATATAACATATGACACATATCAGATGTACAACATAACGATTCTGTATTTGTACATATTGGGAAATAATCACCACAATAAGTCTAGCTAACATCTATCACATCATCCACTTCTAACTTGCTAATTACTTGTAAGTCTTCAGGCTAAAGATTTGAATGAATGCTAGAAAGTAACACTAGAAAATCCTAATGTCTTTTTTACCTACTTTCTTTCTCTTTCATAACCTAACCTCCAGATCTACATGCTCTAGTCTACTCTACATTTTGCTTCTATAAACATTTTTCTTAAAGACAATTTTCTTATAACATTTATTGAGCACTTACCTTGTGCCATCCTCACCAGGCTATAGCCTCAGGATTTGATTTTCTTATTCACCTCTGTCTCTCCACTATTCAGGAAGGTACCTGGTGTGTGATAGGAGCTCAATAAATATTTGCTGAATGACTCAATAAGCAAATTGCGTCTCTTGGTATCACCTTTAAGAGTTATCATTTCAGCCAAACTACTTGCCATTCTCCACGAATATTAATTTCATCCATTATGTAATTGTCATTCAATTCTATCAATTAGTTTCAGGTTCTTATGAACTCAAAGCAGAAGTTAACCCGGCATTGAGGACAAAGAAAGAAAGAGACTCAAACGGATACACTCAAATCCATGCCATCTTGAGTGTTTTGCATCTTTTTTCAGCCAAAGTAACTCAAACATAGTGTTTCCCTTTTTCCATACATTTCAGATTGATGGTATGACTTTTTCCCATCTTCCAAACAGTAAAACCAATTAATATATAATTCACCTTATATTCATCTTTGTCCCAAGGTGAATTCGTAGTGTTATAAAAATATGACACTATAAAATTATTTTTTAATAACTTAGAAAAATAAGGCAAAAAAATTGTGTGCACGGTTAAGGCAGCATCAGTAGTAAAGTTACTATGTGGAACACTTGCCATAATAACGTCTTTTACACTTTACAAGAGATGAGCCACAGGGGCCGGCCCAGTGGCCTTGTGATTAAGTTCACATGCTCCCCTTTGGTGGCCTGTGGTTTTCAGGTTTAAATCCTGAGTGTGGACCTGCACACCACTCATCAAGCCATGCTGTGGTGGCGTCCCACATACAAAATAGAGGAAGTTTGGCACAGATGTTAGCTCAGTGAATCTTCCTCAAGCAAAAAAAGAGAAAGATCAGCAACATATGTTAGCTCAGGGCCAATCTTCCTCACCAAAAAATAAATAAATAAATAGAAAGATCTAAAAAAACCCCAAAAAACCAACAACAAAAAGAGATGAGCCACAAAATTGAGCTTCTTGGTAGCCAGTCTGTAGAGTGACTCCCAGATCCTGCTGTCTGAATTTGTGACTTTTATTTCACACTGCATCATTGTCTTTCTGAGTCTGGTCTACTAACTTAATTCCAATTTCTCGCATTCTTTTCTTGGGGGTTTGGTTTTGAGTGGCTTGATCCTCACCAGAACATTGTAATTAAGAGTGTTCTTGGATGATGGAAAACAAAGGATAGACTTAGATGATTCCTTCATTCAACAAGCTGTATACCTTCTCCTCTGCCCCAAACCATCTCTTCAGCTATACTCCCCATCAGCCAAATCATGTATCTTTCCAATAACAATAATCCTTAAATTATGGATAACTATCATTTGACGGTAAATCTTCCACATAGTATTCTTATATTCTTGGGGCCAAATTCTTCCTTCCTGACTCCCACATTTTCATGAGAGCCAGACTGCAGCCAGCCAGAGTTGTGGGGGTTTAGGACAAGAGGAGGTCCGTCTTTTCAATTATTAAAGAACACAAAGTGAAGGAAGAATGTATTTTCTTGCACCTCAATTTAAAGTAATACATTCCAAAAAATCGACATCAAATACAAAGCAAGAAAATGAAAATAGAATTGCATCCTGGAGTCATAGGGAATTATTTTTCCCATACTTTCTTAATATTGTGATATTTCTTTATGATAAGAAATTATAGTGAAGGTATAATTATCTCACCTTTTTTCCCTGGTTAAATAGGCTCTTGTCCTTGTTTGTTATCTTCCAAAACACACCAGCCTAGTATTTTCCATCAAACTTCTCCTCCATTCTCCTTTTTTTCCCCATATATTCAGCAATAATTTTTTTTTTCCAGCTTGTCTAAGTTGCTCTTAAAGATTGCATCATTCTCCCTTCCTCCAGAAAGATCTGTCAAGTAGATTTCACACAAAATGCTCAGAAAAGGAAAGGTGCACATATTTTTTTTGCTTATTTTACCTTGAAGTTCTCTTGATGTCTAAGGTCACAGGGATGCAACTAAGGCTGTGAAACGCTAAATTCTACTAACTGTACTGCGAGAGGTAACTCAGCTTCTGAAAGTGCTCAACTTGTTTCCAGGGAGTAATTTACTTTATATTCTGGTAGTATCTAACTGAATTTTAAAAAAAGAAAAGAAAAGAGAATTATAGAAAGTAGTAAAAAGACATCTGTCTAACTGTATTTTATTTTATATTTTCACTCAAAGTTCAATACAGATGGGTTGTGTGGTATAAATTCCTCACCTCACTAGGGTTTTCCATATTCTATACACCCCTGGTCATTTTTGTCTCACTTCTTTTTAGTTATGCTTTTTAAAAAAATTGCCACTAGTGTTTTTCCTTTTTGCCTTCTTTGCTTTGGCATTAAATTCTATTCTATCCAAACTCAAGTCTTCTTGAAATCTTACCATCTCTTCATCCCTCCCTACTCTTATTATAATTTTTGACACAATATTCTCTGATTTGTTTTCAAATTTTTACTTTCCTACTTGTGTCCCATCTCTCATGGCTTCCTCACTACTAGTCCCCAATGTTCAAATAATTAACCGTTGATATCAGTGTATTTTAAGTTGTATCTAGTGTGGCAACTGAACTCTTTCTCTTTTACGCAATTCTTTTACCAGGATTTTATATTTGTTATCCACACAATTATTTCAGGTGTCTGAGAGACTGGATTTGAATTTTAAGGTGGCTCAAATATGTAGTAGTCTTGGCCAAAATTCTATTTTAGTAAGCCTACGTATCAGTTAGGGTTCAACCAGAGAAGTAGAACTAGTAATAAATAGATGAGAGAGATAGATGATAGATACATACATACAGATAGATTACAGACTCATTACAAGAAATTGTCTTGCAAAAGTACGGAAGCCAAGCAAGCCTGAGGTCTGTAGGGTAGGCAGTCAGGACGACAAGATCATGAGCAGGTTAGAACTCAACGAGCTGAAGCTTGGAACCCACAGACAGACGGTCATGAAGGTAAGATAGCCAGGAGGGTGGAACCCCAGGAGCATGAGCTGAATCTTGGCATGCGGGCTCAGCGAAGCTCTAAACCTTCTTTTCAATGGTTTCACTTTATTTGAACATATGGACTGGTAGGTAGTAAGGAAGCCATGAGAGATGGGATAAATGTAGGAAAATAAAAATTAGAAAATAAATCATGGACTATTGTGTCAAAAATTATAATGAAAGAAGGTCAGAATGAAGAAATGATCAAATTAAGTCAGGCCCACCCTTTTAATTAACTTAAAACCAATTGATTAGATGCTTTTAATTACATCTACAAAATCCCTCCATAGCAGCACCTAGATGAGCATATAATTGAATAACTGGATGTGGATGCTACAAAATGGCTGCCGTCTCCCATCTGTCCTCCAGCTCTTCTGAGGGAATCTCTCTCTTAGTCCATCCTAACTGGAAACACACCAGAAAGGGAATTCTGAGGACTGTAGTTCAGCAGAACCAAGAGGACACAGCACAAAGTCGTCATAGTCCACAGGAATAAGGTTTAACCAGATGCTTCTTTGTAGCTCACAGAGAGTATTTGGTGCTTTGTGATTTATCCCTAACAAGCAAATGTTCACAGTGATGGGAAAAAAAATGACTGTTTGTTGATTATAACTAATATCTATTGAATGAGAACTTACTGTGCCAGGCATTGTGTGAAACACTTTAGATATATTAACTCAATCTTCATAACAACCTTATGAAGTAAGATCCTATTATTATCCCCATTTTCAGATGGAGATACTGAGGCACAAACAGGTTAAGTAACTTACCCATGGTCACACAGTTTGTAAGTGACAGAGCCAGTTTTTGAACAGAAACTCTAGTTCCAGAGTCCATAAGCTTTACCGTTGTGCTATGCTTAAGCATCAAGAAAGCCCGAATTTTAAAATATTGTCACAAAAAATTTTAAATGTCCTAACTCAGCTCTAATTCTTGGAACTGTTATACTTAGCTTATTTCTGATATAATAAAATGTCCAGTTAGGGTAAGAGTTCATCTTTATTTTTCTACGAAATCCCTCTACTTTTTTTTTTTTTCAAATTATGGACTGTTATATTCTGTCACCAATCTAGGCACAGTGAGCCCACTCAGTTAGGGAAATGCTTCCTCAAAGAACACTACGAGCCCATCGCGTCCACATTCTCCAAGGACCTGTGCGGCTCACACTCTTCTGAATCAGACCTGGTTCCCTGCAGAGCATAGAGCACTTTATATTCCATGCAGTCCATCCCAGCAGAGCCAGATGCAAACATGCAATGAAGGATGAAAGAGGCATCAATAAACTGAAGGATTTTAGTGGAACCACTTACTGTAAGTGCCACACACTTGAATGTGGTGGGTGACAGGGTAAAGTACCCTGAAAAATCACTGGCTCCCACTGTTTTATCTCACTCACTCTGGAGTTATTCCTGAAAATGAAAGTACTTGGTAAGGCCAAGGATTTCCTTCCAGAAGGCTTGTGGCTATTAAGGAATTGAAAAATGGGGATGTCATTAGGCAGAGACTTAAGGGGGGGGATCAGTCCAATCACTGTATATCATATTACCAGGATACACAAAGATTACTCTGATCCTTAGCACATCAGTTAACAACCAACCTGTCTTTTTTTGTATTTTTTTGCCATGGAAGCAATGTTCATAGATGATGTTTGAGTTCTTAGACAGTAAAAAGCTTGCCATAAAATAGGAGATATTAGGGGCTTCTTATGGAAAAATGGAAATTAGTGTCAAAATGATGTCATGGCTTCAAAACATTGTTGGTACAAGTGCCTGTCAGGCATCCTTGACACACTCTATAATGACATAGTAAGAAAGCAAAAATAATGTGACAATGACTTTCTATAGGACTCATGAAGAATGACTGGACAGGGGCTGTACTCCAGTGCTGGTCTCAAGCAGAAGACGCATTTCCTCTGTAAGACATCAATATTTATGAGGTTTATTGATTATCTTGTCATGTTTAAAATATGTGCTTAACAGTATATTTAAGGGTCAATTGGAGTCACAGAGACACATCTGAGAGAGCAGCAGCATCTATAAGCAGGACAGGAGAGAAATTGTGACATTCTTTGCAGTTCTTACTAGTTCAAGCAAATCGTAAGTCTCTCACAAATTTAAAATAATTCTCACAGAGAAAATACCAGGTCAACAGTTTTTTCAGGGAAGGTTGACTAAACTATTAAAAAACCAACAATAATATTAATCTTATGTAAACTCTTCCCATAACCCTTTTCTTTAAGAGTATTATTATTGAATTATTTGGGAATGTCCTGGCTTATTGCTGATTTATTTACCTTACGAACCATAAAGTCATGAAGAAACTTTAGCAGTCATCTAGCTCAACTCTTCAGTGATGAAGGGCTTACTCAACATTGTAGAGCTAGTTAGTGGTAGGACTGGTGCTGATACTTCTAACAACTAGGGTGGACTCACTTCATTTAAGCCAAGTTAAGCCAATTAGGACTGCATTTGGCCTCAAGTATTGTGTCATGTACCAAGAAGTCCAGAAATAGGCCATCCTACACTGGTGTGCAAATCATCAATGCCCTTCAGGATCTGGGCCTCTTCCAGCTCTCCCACAGTTAGGATGTGGCTTTGGACCTTATGGTAGGAAGAAGGCTGCTGCACCTTTACTTATCATGTCTGTGTGTGTTCCAGGCAGGAAGAAGGAAGAAGGGAAATGGGCTGAAGTAACAGATGTTGACTCTTTGTTGGATCTCAGTCATATGGCCTCTTCTAGTTTCAACCGAAAATCTTAACTTTTACAGCTTCATAATAGAGACAACAGGGCAGAAGAGGATTAAAAATGGATGGTGGGGGGTTCACAGATTCGGATCCCGGGTGTGGACCTACACACCACTCATCAAGCTATGCTATGGCGGCATCCCACATACAAAAAAAATAGAGGAAGATTTGCACAGAAGTTAGCTCAGTGACAATCTTCCTCACCAAAAAAAAGGACTTTGGGAGTCAGCGCTGATGGAATAGCAGTTAGAGTTTGGCGTGCTCCACTTCAGTGGCCCACATTCAGTTCCTGGGTGTGGAACCACACCACTCATCTGTCAGTAGGCATACTGTGGTGGTGGCTCACATAGAAGAACTAGAAGGACCTACAACTATGCACTGGGACTTTAGGGAGGGAAAACAAAAGAGAGGAAGGTTGGCAACAGATGTTAGCTCAGGGCGAATCTTTTCCAGCAAACAAAACCCCAACATACCTTCAAAAAAGAAAAAAAAGGACATTGGGGCAGCCAACAGATAATGTCTGCCATACTATGTACTATGGACTGAACTGTATCTCCCAAAATTCCTGTGTCCCTAACCCTCCCATGTGACCGTGTTAGAGACAGTGCCTTTAAGAAGAGGATTAAGGTTAAATGAGATCTTAAGGGTGGAGCCTGATCTGATAGGACTAGTGCCCTTATAAGAAAGGATGAGATACCACAGCCCTGTCTTCCACACGTAAAGACACAGAGACAAGGCAGCTGTTTGCAAGCCAGGTTGAAGGCCCTCACCAGAAATCAAAGCCTATCAGAACCTTGATCTTGACCTTTCCAGTTTCCAGAACTATGGAAGAATAAATTTCTGTTGTTTAAGGCACCCAGCCTATGGTATTTTGTTATGGTGGCCTGAGTGGACTAATGCACCAGGATACACAGATATGGGCATTTCCTCATTCATTTAAAAGAATTTAGGACATCTGTAATGTTGTAATCACTGAGATACATGCAGGGATTGAGATGAACATGACACAGGCCTGTCTAGGGGGCAGGTAGCAGGACAAATAATCACCATTAGCAACTGTATGATAATTGCCCTCACAGGTAATTACAGATTGTTATTGGAATACAAAGGGGAGTCAACAGAATCTTCACCTCACAACCCAGCGACAAAGCCTCAAGGATGGTTTCTAAGAGTGATTGACCTCTGAACAACGGCCTAGTTACTTAACCTCTCTGAACTTCCGACTGTGAAAATGAAAACAAAAATCAAATCAACTGCCTGTATTTGTTGTGGCAATTTCATGAGATAAACCATGCAAATGAGATAATGAGATATGCCATAGTACCTGACATTTGGTAAGCATTCAGAAAAAAAAAACTATAATCACATCAACTAAATGAGGGGTCAGCAGACTTTTTCTGTAAAGGACCTGGTAGTAAACATGATAGCTTTTTGCAGGCCATATTTTATCTGTCACAACTAAACAACTCTGCCATTGGAGTGTGAAGGCAGCCACAGACAATACATAAGCAGATTAGCATCCTCTGTTCCAATAAAACTTTATTTACAAAAACAGGTGATGGGCCAGATTTGGCACATATTATCGCAGATACATAACTGCAAGTAATTTTAGACCTTATTTTGAGAGATTACTTTGTATTTGCCTTATAAATGTACTACTGATCATCCACAAAATGAAAGACAACCTACTGAATGGGAGAAAATATTTGCAAATCATATATCTGATAAGGGGTTAATATCTAAAATATAGAGAGAACTCATACAACTCAGTAGTGAAAAAATAAACAATCTGATTAAAAAATGGGCAGAAGGTACAGACAGCCAATACGTACATGAAAAGATGTTCAATTTCACTAGTCATTAGGGAAATGAATATCAAAACCACAATGAGATATTGCCTCAAACCTGTTAGAATGGTTATTATCAAAAAGACAAGAAACAAAAAGTGTTGGTAAGGATGTAGAGAAAAGAGAACTGTTATGCACTGTTGATGCAAATGTAAATTGGTGCAGCCAGTATGGAAAACAATATGGAGGTTCTTCAAAAAATTGAAAATAGAACTATTATGTAATCCAGCAATTCCACATCTGGGTATTTATCTGAGGAAAATGAAAACACTAACTTGAAAAGATATATGCACCCCTTTGTTCATTGCAGCATTATTTACAATAGCCAAGATATGGAAACAGTCTCAAGTTCCATCAATGGATAAGTGGATAAAGAAAATGTGGTGTGTATATATATATATGTATGATGAAATATTATTCAACCATGAAAAGGAATGAAATCTTGCCATTTGTGACAACATGGATCGAACTTGAGGGCATTATGCTATGTGAAATAAGAAATAAGTCAGACAGAATAAGATAAATACTGTATGATCTCATTCATATGTGAATTCTAAAAACAAAACAAAGCAAAACAAAATGAACCATAGATAGAGAGAACAGATTGGTGGTTGCCTGAGACAGGGGGTATGGGGGTGGGCAAAATTGGTAAAGGAGGTCAAAAGGTAGGACAAAAAAGGCAATGTCCCTTTGCTTTAAAGTTAGGAAAAGCGTGTAGTCACATGAGCATTTTTGGCGTACACATGGCCACACCTGTGGACACTCAATCCCGCAAATGTTTCCTCTTCTAGATTTACGTCTCAGGATGAGCAAAGGCTTAGCAGCAAACCACTATGTTAAGAGAGATTGGCTTCCTTCCAGTTACATTTTTGTGTTTTCACTCATAAAACAAAACCTAGTCCTTGCCTCAGAAGCTCGAGAACTAGAAGGGTGGGGGTGGGACGGGGGATTTTTAAAAAGTGTAATTTTCACTTGTTTATTTTAACTGAGTGCTGTTCAAACACCATATTAGGCGCTCATGAAACCAAGAGTAATACATTACCCCAGCCCTCAAGGAGCTTCCAACCCTTTGTGGGTTCAGAGGGCTGTAGTGATTGTTCTCCAGAAATACAGCAAATGTTTCGTCTGATTTCTTGAGACATAATTGAAACTCTCCTCAAGAGTACCTGGATAAAAGCAGTGACAATTTCACTACCCTCTTTGATGACAAAGGTTGAAGGAGGCTTTTAGTGGTGGGCTATAATTTCATCATAATTCAAATGTTGCCTGTTCAATTTTCAGTCTCCTAACTCCATAGTCCTTTTCCTTCAATTAGCAAAATAAATCACTGGAGAGCTGGAGCTGACAACTGGAAATTTCCAACTTGTATAATCCATCTCTTTTTCCAAAGGGAACCTTGACATGCTCTTCTCACAAGTTTTAAGCTTCTCTCCCTCAACCCTTTGCCAAAGTTTTTTTTTTTTGAAAGACTAAAGAATTGTGGACAAAGTAAAATTGTGGAGAGAGACCTTGGGGTAGAATATTATTGTCTTGAGAGACAAGTAGCTTAGGGATTCACCTTGCTTTCTTTTATATAGAAATAAAACACCAGAGCGAAGCTCGTGTTCACAAGCAGCCCAGATGCTAGGGCTCTTTTTCCTTTTGATGTATATTTGTGCATGAAAGCTTCATTTTCTTTGTTCCAGTGATTGAGGGAGTTTGGTCCTTTCAGTATAAAGCATCTACTTTCATTTCCTTTATTGAAACGGATATTTATCCCACAGAGAATTGTCCGTATTTGTCTCTGGTCTCCTTTCTCTATTCACATAGCTCCTGGTTATATCTTTTTTTCTTTCCTTTACCAGAAGTCCGCATGGCATGCTTCCAATTGTGTTTATCCACTCCAGCTAATTGACAGTCACATAAGTGCAAGCCATGTGAGGTATTATTGTGAGAGATTTCTGTTTGCCTCTTTAATTAAGCAGTTGTTCACAGGTGCATACAGTTACAACAAAATTAATTGATAGCTTTATATCACACTTCTTGAGCCCACTGCTATTTGATGTTTGCAAACACGATTAGATTTGTCTTATCTTGTATACAGGGAGTATTTCTCATTTTCTTCTAACAGAGGTTAGGACAGGTTGCCCTAAATAGTGGAAAATCTATCTAAATAGCAAAGATAATTTTACTAAGAAGGAAACAAAGTGAAATATTTATTTGTAGAACATTTTATCACCACCGAGAAGTACAATAGAAGCTCTTTATGTTTCTGTATGCACTGCGAGTTTCCTGAATGTCAAAAATCATTGCTACCCAAACCAAACAGCTTCCTGTGAAGGCTATGTGTTTATCTTTCAATGATACCGAGGAGTTACACGCACTTACAGCAGGCAACTGGCATTTCCTGGGATTAAATTTTATTAGTAGTCATTTTTCACTCTTTTCTGCATTTTATCTGCAGAGCAACAAGGCACCTTTCTTTTCTCAGTTCGTAGTGGGGCTTCACCCCAAGGGGAAATATAAACAGATGTACTCCTGTTACGTCTCCTGTATGCTAGAAGGAACGGGGGCTGGCTTTGGAAGGTATTTCATTGTCATTGGCCCTTTTATAAGCTGCTTGGTAGAAGGATTAAAATGCACCTTCCAAGTGATACCTCCTCAATTTACTTGAGCCCTGCTCTATTATTTATAAGCTGTGTGCTACGGGCGAGTTATTTGACGTCTCTGTTTCCCCATTTGCTTATGAGTGAAGGGGATAATCAAGTAAGTACCTCATAGAAATGTTGTGACAAATAAGTGAGTTAATGCATTTAAGTCTTAGAATGGCAAATATGGAATAAATAACAGCTACTATTAGCAGATTATGTGAATTAAGCAGTTTATTTAAACTTTTGCAGTCTCTGTTTTCTAGGTTTGACTTCTGGTTATGAATACTAAATGATTTGCTAATTTTATAAAATATTATAGGCATATTAATAATTTAATTGTTACTAGTCTAAAGGCTCTCCAACTTTCGTTCTTGCGTACATGATGTTTGCAAGAAGACAGCACCTATTTTAACAATACTGTGACTTTTAGCCATGTGTCTTATTTTATTATTTCTTCTCCCCACCTGCTTTCCTGCCTGTTGATTGATGACTTCAGTTCCCCTAACATGGCTGGTGAAACAGGTAAAACTCACGAAGTATGTGGAGTGGGTGGCTCTCCATCCTGGAAGGCTTAATAACCCCAAAGGCCCTGTTTACCACCAAATTACTTGTCCTACTGCCACTTAATAGAAATTTTACCACTTTTATGACAAAATCCAGAGAAGATCAAATTAAAAAATATTTTTAACCCTTAGGAGAAATTCCGCAAGCACACGTGAACTAGTGACACATTTGGGTAGCCGGCTTTATCAGATTAGAAGATCTTCACTTAGAGAAGAGCAGTGTTGAGGAAATAAACCTAATGTTGAATACAAAGGATTAGATTAGGGATGGAGGAGATCTGCTTATTAAACCTTTCGGGTGGTGAAGTGTTTATCTCTGACCACCGTGGCTGGGCGAGTGCCCAGTGGTAGATCTGATCTGGAGGGTAGCTACTTGGTGTATGTGTGTCCAGAAGCACACGTAGATCAGCATAAAATCATATTTAAGATGAAAACACAAAAGATCACACTAAAGACACTAAATCTGTCATCAGCTCTAAGGAATAAATTTAGGATCTGGAGTGAAAGATGAAATCTAAAAGGTCAGGAGCTAGACAAACTCAGGGGTGGAGTTAGAGGTAAGGAATAGGCCAAGAACAAGCAAGAGGACATAGAACTGACTGACAGAGGTCTGGATGATGCACAGAGCTCCCTCTTACTGGTCCTGTCTGCAGGATGCGTAAATGGATCTGACAGCAAAAGGCACAGTACGGATGCACACAAAAGTGATATCATAAATATAGCGCTTTCGTAAATTTTATGCTCAATACAAGTTGAATTTTCCTTCTTAATTTTGACTCTAGATTTGTGAATTTATGGGAGAGGAAGAGAGACTTAAGAAAGTTGATGAAGTTAAAACATACGGTACTGCATTTGTAAGCACAGATTAAGTAGGAAATAGAACTCAGATTGTGCCAAATTTGATGCTGGTCAAGACTCAAGATAACGGTCTTGATACCACCAGGACCTGATACCACTTGGACTGGTGACATTTGGAACCAGAGACCAGTTAGTTCTACCCAGACCTTCTATCCTTATTATCTAAGTTCTGCTCACATGTGGGACCCCCATCTCTTCCACACTCAAGCATTAATCTTATTTCCAACTCCCATTCTCATTTTGATACGCTTTTCCTCACCTATGCTTATTACTTACACCAATCCTTTCACTGTTACGTTTGGAAACTCCTATACCCTAAATATCTTTTCTCAAAATACTTTTTCTTCTTCTTGCACATGGAACTTGCCCTTGTCATGGACCACTCTTTGCATTTAGAACCCTCACATTTTCCTCATATGGTTTCCCAGGCACTCAGCAATCTGCAATGGTTGAGTCAGTTACACTGAGTTAACGCTGAGATAGTTAACTCATTCTGTTCCTTTTCACTCTGCCTGCCATTATCATCTTGAGCAATTTCAATTTCCTGCACAACAAAGTCAAGACCATAGCCTTAGTGTTTCTTGAACTTCCAAAGACCTTCAGCTCCACTCCTTGTCAATAACCCAATCCTACGATCACATTTAGGAGTCTGACCACAGAAGAAACGCCTTCATTTCTGAAATCTTGAACTCTGTTTATTTCATATACAGTTACAAAAATACTTTACTTAAAATTTATGTTACTTAAATATTATCAAGTTACTACAACATGTGAAATAGAATAAGATAAAAAAGAGATGGGGAAATGAAATTAAAAAGTAAATGAGAAGAAAATAAAATAAAGCCAGCAGTAAGGTTAGTATACAAGAATAAAGACCAAAAATTCTAGTTGCTGGAGGTGAACTGATTCCCAAAACAAAGAGAGAAATTTGATCAGAGTTCCTGTAAAGGAAGCACAAGTCCTGTAAGGGGAACACAGTGTTACATGACCTCCTTTATGTGTGATAAAAGTGAAAATGTCCTCACTGTTCCTAAGGTTAGTCCTGCTAATGATTGTTGTTTCTTATTATGTTTTTTATTATGTCCCCTAATGATGTCAGTGTCATTCTCTTGAGAAAGTGCAGTAAAAGCAATCATTATTATCCCAAAACAACGTGCTGGAAATATGCAAGTGGACTGACCCAGAACAAAATTTAGAATACCTAGAATAATCTGAGGATCTTATATCTTTCATGAATATTATTTCTTGAAATGAATTCTTGAGGAGATTTGGACACCAGAGAGTTCAAGGTGAATATTGTTTGACAAAACAAAAGAGGAAAATATGAAAATTCTATGTTGCAATTTTAAAGTAGAATTATATACTTCCCATTTGACTCACAGAGGATAGACCTGAAAAGTATTTTTGAAAACTAGCCATGCCACCTTTGCTTGGAAGTGGGCCAAAAGCGTGACTGTGAGAAAAGTTGAGATTTTCTCAAAAAATATTTCTACCTCCGCTTCAACAAATAGACATACAGTCCAGATGATTTCCAAGGTGGTAGTTACTGATTCTCCCCCTAACCCCATCCCACCACGGCAATAAAACATCTCACACAAAGTATCTATAAAACATACCTCATTTTAAACAATGTAACTCCTTGTGAACCTTCAAGATAGATTAATTGGCAAAATGTATCCACAGATAACTGAACGATTTGACCTGTTACATGGAAGTGTTGGATATCAGCCAATTACTCTTGGAGGACATCTGCCAAAACTTATGATTTGAGTTTTGAATAGTTGATCCTATGCCACTATTTCTGACAATAATTAAAAGGCAAGATCAATTATGTGTTGAGGTCATTTCTAGTACATGACAATCAACCATTTCATCAATGTAGGAAAGAATACCTTTTTCCCCTTATTCTCAATATCAGGGTGGCATGTAGATATCTCATGCAAAAAGAGATTCAAGTCACCAAAATACAAAGAATGGGATCTAAACCACATTGTTGTTTTTATGTCATTTGAAACCGTTTTTCTTCTCTCTCAAGAGACCTTGCCTATAGACTTTGTCATTTGAGGGATCTTAAGATGGAAATTCCGTATGAGCAACAAAAAACAGTTTCTTTACCATGAGCTTCTGCAGCTTAACTTGTTCACTGACTCAAAGACCAAAGAATGGTCCACAAAATCTGCAAACATTCTCAGGTTGTCCCAGCTCTGTACGTTCCAGGCTACAGAAATTCTCAGCATTACTGCTGCTGTATGACAATACCAGTGCTTTGTAAAGCATCTGCCACAGAGCACACATGGTAGGTGCTCAGTCTTGCTTCACAGATTAAAAGATGGGCTCTGTGATAAATTGATCAATTGTGGATTACTGAGTCTGAAGTTTATTTATTCTTATACAGAATATTATCTGGAAAAACTTAGATTTGTAGAGAATACTGGAACAAAATTTAGAGAGAATTCAATGTAAGCTTTTTTTTTTTTTTTAAACTTCAGAGGAATAGTAAATGGTAGTCCTTTAAAGTATAGGACAGATCATACATTAGGCCTAGCTACATGAGATCTTAGCCACAGGGTGAAAAAAGGCAGATAAAGTGTCAAGAATGAGTACCTTTCAGTGAATATATATCTTCCTTTTTTAACTTGAATTTTTAAATTAGATGTTCTATATAAAGAATGTGTTCAATTAACAACCTGAGTCTAAAAGATAAAGGAATCACATTTATATTATTAAGCCCAAAAAATAGAGATTTCATTTCTGAGAATTCAATATATATTTAACTTCCTCAACCACATTCACTGGAGTTATGCTATGTTATAGGCAAAAAAAAAAAAAAAAAAAAAAAAATCCCAGAATCTGTATCATTTCTCATCTAAATGAACATATCTAGCCGCTCTAGCAAGGATTTATTGTACTTAAGCTTTCTGGATAAAATCAGTGGCTTTTTGTACAACTTAAATTTTGTTAAAATTTTATGGCCTTTTTATGAATTATGAATTTGTTTTCATTCCCTAACCAAGCTTCTAACTGAGAAACTGCCTTACACTGGGATCACGCAGACTTTCTAAGAGTGAAGGTGCAGATAGTTTTAAGGGGATCAATTTCCAGATCCTCAACTTCCAGGCATACTTCTTTCTACAATTGATTTCCCTATAAAAATGACTATAAAGGAGGGCAAGATCCCCTCTTGCATCTTCTCTTTCACTATTCCTCTTAGGTAGCTTCATGAAGGTAGGCACATCTCTCATTGGCCGTGATTCTTACTAAGGCACATTGCCCCCAGGTGTAAAGTCCTCCAGGAGCCAAGGGAATGGAGAACCAGCAGGCCTATATCTGTGTATGTGCTGCCAGAAAAGAAATGGCTTTAACGACTGTTGTGGTAAAGCCTTTGCAAGCCAGGTAGGTTCTAATTTTTGGCTTTGAACAAAATCTAAGGAAGATTTTGTAGTATAGTAAGTTGAAAAATCATTTGAAATAGTTATTGATGATAGCTACTGTGTGACTCTTTTGCAATATATCTCAGTAGGATTTCAGAGAATCTAGTAACATTACCAAAGTCAGCATTGTGGGTATAAAACCTATGCGGTTGCACAGGGCCCTGTGCTCGAAAGGGCCTCATGCTTGGTTTAATGCCTCTGCTGTTAACATCTTGAATATTTTAATAATTTTATCTTTGCACTTGTGTTTTGTAACTGAAATCTGATGGGACAATGAAGCATGTAAATGAGCAGAGGAGATATGCGTGCATTATGTGTAGGTCTACCATTCCTTGTGGCCCCTTTTTCACATAGTGTTTGTGGTGCCCCATGGTTCCACTGAATTCTGGTGGATCCACGATGCCTGGGAGTTCAGCAAGACCTAAAGCAACTATACAGTGAGTGTGTTATGTCTACAATTGAGTAAATGGGGCAGAGATGGCTCCAAGAGGCCACGCTTTCCATTTGAATCAGAACTTGCTTCAAGTGCAGAAAGAAGGTGATGGAAGAATATTCTAATAAATGCAAATGACTAAGAACTCCTAAAATTTCTTTCTTATTTATGTGACTTCTCATATTGACCAACCACTTATGCTGAAAATAATGACACTGAAGGAAAGAGAAAGACAGGGCAATCCTTCTTCTTTCAATCTTTCCTTCCTTATCAGTAAACCAAAGGTAGAAAGTGTGTGCATATCAAAACAAAACAACAAAACAAAAATTGTCAAGTTAGTTTTGTGCAGCTTTTCTACTAATCTGGTAAGCACAAAATATATATGTAGGTAGGAGCTACAAAATACAAATTATATAATTTTGATGATTCAGCATACAAGTTAAATGTTTTTGTCCTTGCACGTAAAACTATCATTGCACAATTAAAAGATGAATGGTAAAATGCATGCTAATAATTTAAAATTTTAATTTGTGTTAGAACAACATTAAATAGCAAATTAAAAACTTCATAAGTCAAGAGAGAGACTGTGGAATAAATGAAAAAGCTTTGTATTTTAATACCTTTAACATCACTTTTTTCCTGCTTTCTGAAGAAAGGGCCCACATTTTTATTTTGTACTGGCCTGACAAATTGTGTAGCTGGTCCTGAACATTAATACAACAAAATATTTATTTCCGTCTACCTCTTTATACAGATAAGTAAGCAAAGTTCACCATGCTTTTACTTATAAAAAGGAAAGATTAGAATGAAATTAATTCAGAACATTATCACATTCTAAAAAACATAGTTATCCTAGGGTGCCCAGCCCTGTGGCTGAGTGGTTAAGTTCACACTCTGCTTCTGCAGCCCAGGGTTTCGCCAGTTCGGATCCTGGGCGCGGACATGGCACCACTCATCAGGCCATGCTGAGGCGGCGTCCCACATGCCACAACTAGAAGGACTCAGAACTAAAAATACACAACTATGTACCAGGGGGCTTTGGGGAGAAAAAGGAAAAATAAAATCTTAAAAAAAAAGTTATCCATTGATATGAGAAAGAGCACCACCTGGCCCTTTAAGAGTTGTGTTTTCAATAAAAATTTGCCTTTTTCTATTTAATAATTACCTATAAAAATATATAACTTATTTATAATGTTTTGATGATTGTACAAAAGGTCATGGTAACTCAATCTGGAAGAATTTTAAACACTGAGAGCTATGGCCACAGAAACTAAAAAGTAATATTAATTGTAATTCATAGACAGTTTTATTGCAGAGAGCTACAATAGAGTGATCAACAAACAACTTTCAACATCAAAATATTTAAAATATTTCATATTATGAGAAAGCTCACATTAAGGAAAACTTAGCTTAAAACTGCAAACGTTTACCATTTTGCAGTTTATGTGGGTCAGGTATTGGGTGGGGCTTAGGAAGGTGATTCTGGTTCAGTGTCGATCACAAAGCTGCCATCAATGTGTCAGCAGTTTCATCAACTGCTGAAGTCTGGACTTGGGGAAGATGCCCTTCACAGCCCATTCGTCTGGGAATTGCCGGGACTCAGTTCCTCTAGGCTATTGGATGGCGGGCCTTAGTTCCTCCTTGGTCATTGGAAGGAGGCCTCCCTCAGTTCCTTGCTAGCTGGAACTCTCTAAAGAGCAGTTGCCTTCATCAGAATGAACAAGTGAGAGGCAACAGAGGCTGGCAAGACAGAAGTCACAGTCTTTTTGTAACCTAATTTTAGAAGTGACATCTCAGCCCTTTTGTTGGATTCTATTCATTAGAAGTGAATCGCTGGGTCCAGCCTACACTCAGGAGGAGCAGATTACACAAGTGTAGGAACATCAGCAGGCAGGCATGATTGGGGGCCCTCTTAGAGGCCGCCTTCCACAACTGGATAGGGGAAAGAATTTTTAAAGACTCGGGTAAATAAGACAACCTCAACTTCAAACATTTCTATTTCCGTTTGACTTTTCTTTATCTCTAATCTTCCCAAGTAAGAGTCGTTCAAATGGTATGAGAAACAACAAGAAAATAAACAAAAACTATCAAACTCTTCAAGGAATGGAGACTATCTCACCTTCAAAGCAGTTCTACTAATAAATATAGCCATGAAAGAAATTTTATGATATGATATATTACAGAATTTGTAATGTTCTAAAGATACATAAAACATAATTACAACACTTCTTTGTAGAAAAGATATAACCCTCCTCTTTGCATATGTAAATATTTATGTGTACATATGTATGTTTGTATATATATATATATACACCAGTGGGTTGAATTGTGGCCCCTGACTTGGAATCTGTGACTGTGACCTTATTTGGGAAAAGGGTCTTTGCAGATGCAATTAAGCTAAAAATCTTGAGATGAGATGAGCCAGGATTTAAGGTGGGTTCTAAATCCAAAGGCAGGTGTCCTTGTAAGAGATAGGCAGAGGAAGATTTGAGACACAAAGAGAATGCCATGTGAAGACAGAGGCAGAGATTGGAGTGATGTGTCCAAAAGCCAAAGAACACCAAAGATTGCTGACAGCCACCAAAAGCTAAGAGGGAGGCATGGAATAGATTCTCTGTCCAAGGCTCCGGAAGGAACCAACTCTGCTGACAATCTAATTTTGGATTTCTGGCTTCCAGAACACAAACAGAGTATATAACCTTTGGTTGTTCTAAGCCATCCAGTTTGTAGTAATTCATTACAGCAGCCCTAGGAAACTAATATATTAATATATACATATGTATCTCAAATCTTCATATGTATGTGTATATATGCACACACACATATATACATACATATGTAGGAAACTAATATATGTATATCTCATATATGTGTGTGTGTGTTTGGAGGCTAAATAGTTTCTCTTTTCTATGTATAGATGCTCCTCCATAAAACTAAGAAACAGAATGTCCAATGTTGACTGTTTCACTATGAATCATATCATGACCTGTTGCTGAATTTAAGGTCTATTCTTTGGAATTCCATCACCTTTTCTTCTTTCTTCTCTTTTCAACGTCCCTCCTGGTCCTCCTGGTATTGTCTTGCTCCCCAGCTGGCACACATCCCCACCCTCTCAACTCCACGCTCTTCTGGGTGGCATCTGTCTTAATCCTGAACCCCTGAAGTGAAAGATTTAGAGACCCACCAGTCTAGGGACCGTGCACTTCCAACAGGGTTCTGGGCACTTTTGGATTTGCTTTCCCCCTTTCTTAACTGGCTTTTACTGTATCTGCCATCAAGTGGTAGGATCTGAAACTACAAGACGACATGGAGAAGTCACACTGGACATGTGGATGACGCATATAGGTGGTCTGTGTTAGGTGGTGTAAATTATTGACAAGTGATAAATGGAATGCGAGCTAGAATGCTGAAAGAATGATGACAAAAATACCAAATTTTGGCTGTTACTAAAAGAAGAAGAATGCTGTAAAGTGTCCGTTAACATCGCTATTCTAAAAAGGGTGTTTAACATAAAGATTTCTGTGATTTCATTTCAATTTTGTGAGTCTAGTGTACCTTAGACAGGGCTTACTTTCAATTAGGATTTTAATTTTTCCGAAAGCTGCAGTTCCAGTAGAAAACGTTAACAGGGATTTACCTTTGTAATAGAAGGGCAAGCATTAAATGCAATTCATATATATTTAATTAGTTTTCTTTCTTTTAGATACTAGCTAGCTTTTTATCCTTAGACAACATATAAAATGATAAATATATTTTTAAAAAATAATAGAAGTGTTAGTACAAAATCATACTGTACTTTAATCTAAAAAAGAAATATATGTTTTATGAGGTTAAAAAAGGGGCAGTTTTCTTAACTGAAAGTTTTAAAAGATTCCTTTACATTATGTCAATAGTGTAATAAGACTGATTTCTCAAAGCATCATACCTATGTATATGAATAATAAATCATCTAACTCTTCCCTCAATATACACATACACATATGTTGCTGGCATGAGGTCTATTTAATTACCTTCCAAGAAGCATACAAGAAGTATACATTTCACGTATAGTATGATACTATAACCTATCCCACAATCTTATTTCTAAGAACTAGGTATATCTAGTTCACATTATTGCTTCCTTACTCACTTTCGGTCTTCAGCCGAAAGTGTGAGGGCTTAGGTTGATGCTGAAACTCAGTTTGTGTGAAAATAACACTGGATTCAGAATTACAAGGTCTTACTTCAAACTGCCACTTAAGAGCTCTAAAACCTTTTTAGATCTTTAGTTTTGTCATCGATGAAATGGGAATGATACTTGCCTGAGAGTGCATTGAACAGGACAAATGCGATCTCTGCGCTCACCCAACCCCCCGAACTGGGGATCCAACCATTTAAACTTGAGGTTACTGTGCTGTGGTGAAAACAAGATGAGACAATGGATATGAACACACTTTACAACCTGTGGAGCATTATACTAATGGGACTGTTCAGTGTTTGGGGATTGATTACGGAAGAGAAAACCCTAGCTGAGTACAAGGAAGGGGGCCAGTTACTATTAGGGGGGAAATTGCCTTAATGTTCTGAATTAAATTTATTGAATTATTTCCTGTCAATAACTTTTTGAATTATTCCCTATGGTGAGGATTATGTTGTCAATGTCCATACCCTAGATTGTTGTGGTTATCTCTCTCTTCCTTAAATATTTTCTGAAATGGGACAAAGGAAAAATGAAAAATAAGAAAAACTGGAAAATGATCTGTTTTACCATCATGACTGAATTCAAAAGAGAGTCAGAAGAAACATGAGTCCCATCACTGCTCCTTTCTCAGGCGTTATTTGTTTATTCTTTCTTAGCCCCTCATCAGCCACCTCTCAGTCTTCAGAGTCTGGGACTTTTGAGTTCAATTGCTCAGTGTCATCTCCTGAAGAACACTTTAAAATGTTTCCCCATGGTCATTCTTTTCCTTTGTCACCTCTGTTGCTGAGAAATAAAATTCCCAGGAGCTATCAGAGTGTATTGGGCAATCAAATCATTGTCAGTAAAGTGATAATAATCATCATCAATAATAATAACTATTCTCCCATTTTTGTAGTGCTTTTACCTTTTTTATCATAATAATGAATTATCTTGTCTGGTAAACAATACTATGTGTGATCAACATCTACAAAAATTTTTAATATTTAATAGATCTTTTAGGAAGAGTTCCTTCTAGAAGTTCAGATTTCACTTGCCTATTTATTGGCAAATAATTTTTTCTAAGGCTCAATTTCTTCTGTAAAATGGGAGCACTGATAACTTTCAAAAGGCTGTTGTGAAGAATAAATGATAAAATGGATAAAAAGCATTTTGTAAATAACAAAGTGTTATGCAAACCTGGGTTATTATCACTTTGCAGACATACTCTCCTTTACACCCCTGACCACTCTCTCGTTCTGTCTTCACCTGGCCAACAGCAGTAGACTGCTTTAAACCCTGTGCTCAGTGCTTTGAAAAGTGTCTGTAGTTAGGGCTGGAATTTATGCCCATTGTTTCCTACTTTGCTGAGAAACTTGAAGCAATTGGAAGGAAACGTCCTTAGACTTTGCCACACTGACCACCTTTCAGCATCTACACCCACACACTCTGCTTCCTGCTTGTTACCACAGACTGAACTACTTCCACTTCTGTCTAGAGGCAGCCCCGCCACTTGTGCCTGGATCCCACATCTTTGCATGTGTCCAGAATAATACTCTAGGATTCCTTTCTCTCCTCATCATCAGTGTTTCATTCTCTACTCCATCATTCCCATCAGCAAATAAATATCTTGATGTAATTTCTCTTATTCTAAAAATATACTGTTCCCTTGATCTTTCCCGCCCTCAGCAACCACCTCATTTTTTTTGTTGTTGTTCCTCTTGAGGCAAAATTCTGTGGAAAAATTTTTTTATTTTCTCCAATCTCTCTCCTCCCATTCTCTCTTAAACTCACTCCAATCTGACTTTCATCTAGGGAAACTCTGGCTAAATCCAGTGGTTAGTTCTCAGCTCTCATCCCCCTGAACTGTTAGTAGCATTTGACACAATTGATCACTCCTTTCTTGATACACTTCCTTCTCTTGGCTTTCTGTACATTGAACTGGTTCTCCTTCCACTCTCCTGGTCTCTTGCCTGCTCACTCTCCTCTGCTGGTTCTTTTCCCCAGAACTCTTAACGGTGGAGCACAGGTATTGGATTCATCTCTTTTGCGTCTACGTACACTCTTTTGGTATCTCCCATTTCATGGCTTTGAATACCACCTAGATGCGAAAGACTTCCAAATTTCTATTTCCATTCCACACTTCTCTCCAGACTGATAAATCCAACTGCCTCCTTGACATTTCCAGTGTGTAATATAATAGACATCTCAAACTTGACAAGTCCAATTCAGAACTCTTGATTGCTTCCTGCCCTAAATCTGTTCCTTCAGCAGCCTAATCCATCTCAAACGATGGCAATTTCGTTCTTCTAGTTGCTCAGGCTAAAAAACCTTGGAGTAATCCTTACCTCCATTCTCTCACTCATGCCTTACTTCCTATGAATCAGGAAATCTTTTTAAGTCTATCTTGAAAATATTTCTAGAATTTAGTCACTCTTCACCCCTCCACTATCCCCATCCTGATTTGCACGACCATCATTTCTTGCCTGATTTGCTGTAATAGTCTCGTACCTGGTCTCATTTCTTTCGCTCTTGATCTCCTACCACAAATTCCCAACACAGAAGGCAGACTGATCCTGTAAAACGTAAGTCAGATCATGTCAATCCCATGTTTACAATCCTGCAATGGATCCTCATTTCTTACAAAGGCCAAATTCCTTACAGTGGCCCATGAGACCCATGTGATCTGATATCCCATCTCCTCTCTGAACTCTTCTCTGGCCTCAGTTACGCTGTTCCAGTCACGCTGACTTCCTTGCAGTTCTTGAGTATGCCAAGCAGAATCCCAGTTTAGGAGCATTTTACTGGTTGTTCCCTCCACCTGGTCTACTTTTCTCCCAGATAAGGCTAACTTCTTCCCAACTCCTTCAGTTTTTGTTAAAATATCCCCTTGTTAACGAAGCCTACCCTGACAACCACTCTTACAACTGTCCATCGACAAGTTGATCGAGGCCAAATATTCTTTGCCTTCATCTAATTTCTTTTACTTTTTTATAGCACTTTTCATCTTATAATATGCCATGTAAGTTATGTATTTATTATTTTTACTGTTTATGAACTATTTATGAACTATTTCTACCTGTTAGAATAGAAGATTGATGTGGGACAGAATCTTTGTCTGTTTTGTTCACTACTGTATGCTGAAGATTCTAGAACAGTGCCTGACGCATAATAAGCACACAATAAATATTTTTGAATTAAAGGGAAGAAGGAAGGATCTGTTATAACAATACATTCTGTATATTAAATAGACTTCAACAGTTGTTCTTAATCACTCAACTGTTAATTCCTTAAGAAAAAGCGTTTTTCATCTCTGTATCCCCGTGAGTAAGTGATGGAGTAAAAGAAGACAGGAGGGAAGATGGATGTTGACTGCTAATTACGTAACTGCTCTCAACTTTATTCACTATTTGGATGTTTCTAAAAGAGTTTAGGGATTAGATTAATACAGCCCTGAAGGAAGGAAATTCATATATAGTCGAATAACACTATAGGACACATTTGTTAAGGCAAAAATAATACATTGAAAATATTTGGACATTTTTCATTCTTATAAAACACTATGTTAAAAATTTTTGTCATCAATATTAATAATACAATTCAGCAGCTATAGATGAAATTTTACACAAGATAGTCATTAATTTTTACAGATATCATATCATAATGACCTTGAAAAATTTGGTTTCCATTGTTATTGGACAAAATATTATAATGTGAAAGTATTATACTATATGTCAAGTTAGCTTTCGATTAAGGTTAATATTACTGAAATAACTACATCTGCTTTCCTCTCACTGTGATGTTTATCACCTAATAAAAATGCTAAAGTTACCAAGGAAAGATGTTTAATTTGTTCTCACTGCTCAGTTGTATGTTGCATCCTATTTTGTAGTAAATGGCATAATGTCCCAAGTGGGATGCCATACTGTCAGATACATTATTTATACATAACATTACTGGTTAATCAATGAACAACAAATGCAGTAGCCTTTTCTTTCCTTCTTTATTTTTAAAGTGATAGTAAGTTAAAATACATAGAAAAATATTCCATTTTTCTGATATTAAAAAAGTGAAGTCTACAAGTATGAACATAATAATTAAACCACATGCCCTAATGCATTCCAATGAAGAAGAACAATTAACTAGTCAAATTTAAATATGGTTTCTTCTTTTTCTAGCAAAACATGGAGAAAGCACCTTTTACTACGGATTGCAAATTACTAAATAAACAAGACTTCCCCCCCAAAAGGATGTATAAAACTCAGCTTAGAAAAAATAAATTAAAAGGGCACTAATAGTCCATTCGGAATCATATATTCTGTGTCAAACTGTGCAATATGACAGCAAACAAAGGAGTAATTAGTATACATAGAACAACTACCTCCCTTCAAATCTTACTGATAGTTTGGCAATGATTCAAAGTGAGTTCAACTTCAATTCATACATGGATAAAACTTCAGCTCTTTCTGTAGTTCCTTCCACACTTACATTTTGTGATAAATAAGGCTGCACAACTGGGACACATTTGCTTTGTGTTCAGGCATTCTTCTCTTCTACCAGAAATAGTATTATAAAGTTAAAAGTTTTCAGTGGGGTGGGTTATAATAGGTTGTTTAGCTTTTTTTTTTAAAAAAAATTCTATTTATCTGTGGAAGGATGAATGTGAAATGAATAGTAAAAATTTAATGACATAAGATAAAAAAATAATAGCAATAATTTATTTAAGTAGAGAAAATGACATTGTACTCTTTGAGCTATATAGAAACAAACATATAAACAGATATCCCGCTGCATTCTCCTAGTACAGGTAACCTCCTAATCTGATAAAGGTCTTGAAATGTCCAATTTCCAAAAGGAAGCCATATGCCACACCAGCACATTCGAGAAAAGAAAAGACAAAGAAATACATATATTATTACTAATAACCAGTATATTGAGCCCCACTATGGACAGGACATTGAAGTCATAAATGTGCATCCTCTTAAAAGCGAATTTCAAGTCTCCTGATTTAATTAGGTATAATTCCCAAATGCATAAACATTTTTTCCTGTGAGAATTATAATAGCATTTAGAAGCCCATATTAAAAGAAAGAAAGAAAAATGGTTTGTTTTCACTTTAGCTCATTCTGTTGTGTTTTTATTAATAGAAGTTTTAGATCGATACCAAATATTCTGCTCAGTTCCAGTGATTGAATATGAATACATTATGTGCATACAAAAATAGTGATAATCTAAGTTGATACAATAGTTCATTTTGCATTAGTGTCCTAGATGGGACAATGTTAAGAAGCAATTTAAATGAAATTCATTTAAATGTCAGCTCTCATGCTTGGGATTTTTCTATAATTGGTTATTTAATTAAAATAATTCTCATAGTCATTAATTTAGACTAAAACTTGCTGTGCACTGACATGTTTTAATTACATGGTATTAACAAAATTGATATGCTTTAAAAAAGCATGGTTAAATTTTAAACAAGAATAAATTAGAAATCTCATAGATCATCCTACTTAGTGTATTTATGAGAAAGCCAGTCATTTTAAATGTTTATTGCAAACAAAGTCACACCATTATTGTGCACAAGTTGCAGTTTATACTTCATATCCTTTAGAAAGATTTGATGCACATACAGGGTTCCCATTCTTGAATGTCCTTAACAATGTATGAAATAAACTAGGTATTAACAGAAAACCACAGAACAACCCACGGATAGATGAAGAGTTAATGCTTATGTGATACAGAAGCTCATGGAGACTTTAGATAAATAGTATAATTTCATACATAAGAAGATAAGTTCAAGTTTATATTAAAATATTAAAAAACCAAATTATTTTGTTACAACCATTTTGTGATCCTCCTTGCAGAGACAAAAGAAATAAGTATATTAATTCAGCCTTATTTTTTTTTAAAGATTAGTTTTCACATTACGTTTGTGAGGTTACATTTGTGAGAAGTCACATTCTCATTTCAATCTTTGTCAAAGGACTAGATAAATATTTTACCCTTTTCAAATAGCAATTACAATCTTTGTCAGGAGTATGAGAAATCAGAATTTTAGTGTTTTCTATGAATTAGAAGACTTCTATATTGCTCTGACCTTTTTAATATTCTGTAATTTAATTGGATGGACAGTCTACTTTTACCCAAGATTGCCAGTCTTTCTATTTAATAAACTTACTGACACAAAGCACCATTTTAAATGGCTGCCTCTTCTTTGTTCCCTGAGTAGAAGCTTTTGGACTGATTAAAACATTGCTTTTACCTATGATCATTTTTCCATTTTCTTTTGGTCAGTAGGGATTTTAAAATTCTTGTGTGGCCAGCTGGGTCCCATTGCTTCGTTTGTGTTTTGGATGTATAGTAGTTGCAGAATCGTGTTTCTAATCCAATTTCTTCACCTTTACTTGGCTTTCATCAAGAACCGTGAACAGAGAAGCCCACGATATGACACCCAGTGTGTAATATAAATGACAGGGGGAGGTGTTTGTTTCTATCTTGGTTCAGCCTCTGCTTATATGTTTTCAAACCCTGGCTCCAATCAGGGTACATCTGTTATTTTGGATTATCTTCCTTATGAGGTTGGGCATGGCATTGGTGGTCTTGAAACATTGGAGGAAAAGAAAATAGTAATTACTCATCATTTTTTGGTTTTGTAAACTAAGTTCTATTTAGATTCATCAAAGTAGGTGAAAACTATTTCATAACTCATTCTGATTGCCCTCTTCATTCTTACTTTCTCATTTACTGTATGTTTCTTTCTTATTCTAAAACCTATAAAACTCCGTGTTGTAAATGGGTTGGTAAGAAGAGAAAAGAAAAGGATCATCTTGGCTTTCAGTATAGACAGTTTTAGGATTAGAGAGGTAGGAGTAGGTATACTTTTTCTCTTCCTTATATTTTTCTATACTTATTGTGAATTGATTCAATTTTCAGTATGATGAAAAATGCCAAATTAACCTACTGATGAGGAGAAACTGTTAATACATTGATGCATGTTTGAATAATGCCTGACATAGTAGTTGCTCAATAAATAGAGGTTGAATGTAAGAGTCAATGACTGAATATAATGATAATATGCACAAAATTCCACTTAGGTCTTTTAACATCGATGGGAGAATATAATTATTTCCAAAAGTCAGAAATTAGCAGATGTAGAGAGAAGCCCACAAGAACTTAATCTCTATACATTTATTTTCCCTGATTCACAGTGGCGATGCTATGATCCAGGTGTGCCAACTCACTGCTCAAATATTTTCATCCCCAGGATCTTTTCTGGTTCCCTCACAATGCTATTAAAATGTAAAAGGGGCCAGCCCAGTGGCACAGTAGTTAAATTCACATGTTCCACTTCCGTGACTCCAGTTTGGACCCCAGGTGCAGACCTACGCACTGCTCGTCAAGCTGCGCTGTGGCAGGCATCTGACATATAAAGTAGAGGAAGATGGGCATCAATGTTAGCTCAGGTCCAGTCTTCCTTAGCAAAAAGAGGAGGATTGGCAACAGATGTGCGCTCAGGGCTAATCTTCCTCAAAAGAAAAAAGTAAAAAAAAAAAAATCCCCTAATTAATCTGTTTTGTAATTTGAGCTTTGAGCACAACTAGATCTCTTAAAGTCTATCATACAGATCATTACAGCAGTTCCTTACCCTAAAATTTGCAATATGTTCATTTTGAGTGAGAATCAGGAATGAGATGAAATTTTATCCTGCCAACCTCTCTCGAGGACCAGAATTCCTGAGAGGCAGTGAAACAGCAGAGATTTGAATCCTGGTTCTGACCCTTCTGAGTTCCATGACCTTCAGCAACTTATTCCTTTGGAAGCTTCTTCATCTTAAAAATTGTTAATTCTCTAATAATACCTACTTTGTATGGTCAACAATTGGTTACTATTATTATCCTGATTTTTCCATCTCTTTATTAAAATTCTTTTTGCAATCCTAATACTTTCCCTATCCGCCTTCCCTCTGATTCCCTATAAGAGTGAAGAAACCAAGAGAACTAGCTATCCCGACACAGGTAGTGTTCCAGCTCAAGTCCAGACATGGCTGATGGGGCTGTCATGGTTGATGTAGACTTACCACGTGCACCGTGATTAAACACGTCATCTGGAAACCACTCCCATGCACAAGACAGTATTTTTTTCAAGCTATAACATTTCCTTTAAATCAGGAGTCCACGGTTTTGACTGGTTAATGGTGATGAACAAGCACGAGAATATTGACTCAGGATATTGAGAATCATTCAGAAGATCATGTCATCATTATAGAATCTGAGTATCAAGGTTATGCTAGGTAACATTAAAAAGTGAATGGGAAATAATAAAGAGTGCACTAAAACTCAACAGAGTATCTACATGAATATTTTAGGGGAAAAAATGAAACAAACTTTTTTCTCAATTCCAGGAATTCACACACAAAAGACACACACAAGTTAGCCAAATGTTTAGAAGTATTGTTGAAAGGATAACAAAAAATGTACGCATCCATATTCAATTTTTCATGGTGAAAATATACCCTAAATTTAAAAGAAAACTAATATTTAATCTTAGTTCCATATCATTTTAGACAATAGGTGTACTCCTATTGATAAAGTGACTCTCTAGAAAATTCAATCTTATTGTAACATAATCATATTCACCTGTCCACTGGATACAATGTATATAATTCCTCCCAATATATGTTTTGTAATAAAAGATTTTAATATGTTTGATTTTTATAAAGTGCACCAGATGATTAAATTTAGTGGTAGTTTACATTAAATAGGGCTGAGTTGTAATACGGATCAGCAATGGACTCCCATCTCACCCATACATTCAAGAGCAGGCAATTTTTGACTTCCTGTTCAGTGTTCTTTTACCTACTTTTCCTCTTCCCTTTATGAATGGTAGGCAGGAAAGATGGAGAGAGACAGTGATAGAGATTAGAGTGGGATAATATAATTAACTCTAGTAGCTTTTCCTAGCAAGTTCTTGGAATTCTCATCACATTCAAGAGGTGTTAAACTCAGGATCATTATATCTACAAGATTCAGGGATGCATGGTAAATAGTTTAAATTCAATATCCTACACAACTGAGTTGTTTTTAATAATCATGGATAACCAGAACACATAGAAAGCTTCTGGAGATGGTCCCAAATGACAATCTAATGGAAAAATGGGCAAAGGATAAGAACAGATAATTCACAGAAAATAACTACTTTCTGTGAAATATTTTATTTCTGTGAAAAATCTTCACAGAAAAGATGCTCAATGTCACTAGTAATTTGAGCAATTATTGAAATGACAGTTTCTGATCCATCAGACTAGAAAAAATTAAAAATACAAATAATACCCAGTTTTGGTAAGGATATGGGAAAGTGGGCCCTTTCATATAGTTTATTGTCAATATAGAACAAAATTTTTAAATATGGGTGTGCTTTGATCTAGCAATTTGACCCTTAGGGATCTAGTCAAGAGAAAAACATTCACCTGTGTGCACAAACATACAGGTACAAGGCTGGCCAATGCTGCATGTTTAGCAATTTTGTAGCCTCACAAATAAACAGAGGACATCATTTTTTGAAGTTTACCATGTTTATATAACACTGTGAGAAAAAGACCATATGGAGAAGATTAAATGATTAAAACTGGGTTCTTAATTTAGAAGTTGGGAAATGCTACGAAATGTCATATATAAAAAAGATTTTAAAAGATTGTATTATAAAGCTGTCTTTGCTCATTAAAGTTTCATTTGCTAACTTCCAGGTAGCAAAAAATGGTGTTTAAAATTATTTCTGGGAACTTTTCCTGTAACTTCTATAAATGCAGTTTTACTTGTGTGAGTAAGAACCTTCTGCTTTCCTCAGTTGTGACTAGGAAAAACATTTGCCCATCTCATGAAGCAAACTTCTCCATTCCAGTCAGAAGATGACATGTCCTTCTCTTCCCCTGGAAAGATAGAAACGACTTAGTCAGAAACTAACTTATTTATTTATTCAAGAAAGATGTATTATACATATACGCTGTGATATCCAAAATTTGACAGGGTTTCTTAAACAATTTCATTATTTTTTCTCCCCAAAGCTCCTCAGTACATGGTTGTATATCCTAGTTGAAAGTCCTTCTGGTTCTTCTGTGTGAGCCACTGCCACAGCATGGCAATTGACAGACGGGCAGTGTGGTTCTTCTACCAGGAAACAAACCCAGGCTGCCAAAGTGGTAAGAGCACCGAACTTTAATCAATAGACTGTCAGGGCTGTCTCAACAATTCCACTATTTTTGACCCTTTTTTCTTAGTTGCAATCTCACCAAGTTTCTCATAAAAAACTTCTGTCCACGTACCTCTAGCCATAGAGGCTCAGACATTAGCTTCTAAGAATCTGATGGGGAGCATCAGATTTCTTTTGTTGTCCTTTTTCAGTTTCAAAGAATCTTTAGAAAAGTAAATTAGTTTACCCATGATACCACTCTTTCTTTCCAAAATTTGAATTTCTGGTTATTTAAAACTAAAAAGTTCTATATTAGTAAGAGTTCCAAGAAGAATGAGTAAGGATCTCAATCATCTACACATAACAGAAAATTCAAATATAATAGCTTTAAATGACAGGAATTATTTTCTATCCAGTAACAAGAAGACTGGAAATGAGTGGTCCACAGTGATAAAGTGACTCAGTGATCATCTGGAACCCAGGGTTTCTCCATCAATGTGTAGACATTTGTCTTTATGCTTGTCACCTCGTGATCATAGGAGGGCTGCTGCACTTCCAGGCATTACTTTTGGGTCACAGAGAGGAAAAGGGTGGAAAGATCAAAAAGTCTTTTCTTGAGAAGTATTGTTTTTTATTCTGGAAGGGAGCTTTTTCTAGAAGACTTCTTCATACGTCTGATTGGCCATAATTGAATCACTTGGATCCTTATGCAAAAAGATGGCCAAAAAAATTGATTGCTTGCCTTTCCAGGTTCCAAAAGTAAAAAAGTCAGGAGCGAAAATGGTTGGAAATGAGTGTTGAGTGGATCTATCGACTAAATTTAAAATACCATGAAAATTCCTCCTTGGAGGGACTTATAATGAGACAGAGTTTGCTAGACAGAAATACAGGACACTCACTTACATTTGAGTTTCAGACAAACAATGAGTAGTTTTTTAGTAAATAAGCATATTCCTGTCAAATTTTGGATATCAACAGAGCTCCTTCTGGGCCAAGCAACAGATTATGAACAGAGTTAGAGAAGAGGCTGTTCGTGGTACCTTTGCAAAGAATACACCACACCTCTGGCACCCAAGGTTGGTAGTTTGGAACATCCAGAGACAGTATCTTTGGCATGACCAGTGGCCTTCTTACAAGGAGTACTATCAGCAGGGGCAAAAGTGGGGCCTTGCAGGGAGTGGATAAAAATTGTGCTAAATCCGAAACAAAAGAACAGACATCATGTAGTAAGTGAGGCTGTGAAGGCTGGCTCAGAGGCATGCCTGTGAGCACGTGGGAGATGTTCCTTCAGGAACTCCAGTAATAATTGGGGACATTTTGAAACGCACTTAAGTTCAGTTGTTCCACAGACTGAGGAACTTAATCCCCTGCATTTGGTAGCATAGTTCATGAGTGTTTTAGCATAGCCTTTTGGTGAGATGATATTCCTGTTGAGCCAAGATTTTTAGATTTATTTATGCTTCTCTAAGACTGAGATGTACGTGTGCATGTGTCTATATTCTTTGGATAACTTTGCAAATTGCCTTATAATCTTTTGGTGGAATGTCTACTTCTCTTATTACTTTAGTTCAGGTGCTGGTTATCACTTATCTGAGTTCTTAGAGAAGTCTTCTAACTGACCTTTATGCCTCCCTCCTTAACCTTCACAAACCCATGCTGTGCTCTGCTACCAGGTCATGTCAGTTCCATATTTATAAACTTTTCAATTATTCTCTTTTGCCTATAAGGTCCAAGTTAAATAACTTCCATAATATTCATTTGCTGCCTTTACAAGCTGATCCTCCAACAATTCCAAAGTGCTCCCTTACACTCAACCTATGTAACCACTCCCTGAACACTTTATGTCCTTTCTTTCACTGGCACATTCTTTTCTCACTGCATGGAATGCCATTTTTCTTTTGGCTAATTTCACTTACTCCTACAGATTCTTCAAACACATTCCCAAAGTGATTTTCTTTATTAAGACTTTTCTGGGACCCATCAGGGGGAATTAGTTATATCCAGTGCCACGCTCCTATAATAATTTGTGCACATCCCATATTGAACTCATCACTTAGGATTATCATTATTTGATTGCATGTCTCTTCCATCATATCATGAGTTCCTTGAAGGCAACTAATCTGATTTTGACCTCTTTTTAAAACCAGCTTCTAAATAATAGGTGTTTAATAATTTTTAATAATATAAATGAATGACTCGTACTCTTTAAAATGAACTCCACATCAAGTGCTGTTTTTTCTACGAGTCAAGTTTTTCTCAATTTTATTGGTTTCTCTTCCTTCCAACCACTGCTACCATAGATTAGAACTTGATCAACTAGCTTCAGGATTATTTCCAGAGTCAGTGCTTTTGTCTTCTTTCCATCAGAAGTGTTTTAAAAAGGAAATTATTTGAGCAGATTTGTGGTTTCTCAAAAATAAGCCTGATGACTACATAGAAGTTGGACTGTGGATGGTGAAGGAGGGAGCGAGCAAGCCAATCTGATTTCCACACAGCTGCCAGAGTCATTTTTTAAAACCCATAATTCTGCTCATGTAATTTCCTTTTGTAGAACACTTCTGATGGAAAATGATCAACTAAGCATGTGCTTCAACATATTGTTTCTCCCCTGGTTTTCTGTTGAGGTTACTAACTTCACATAGAAAAGGAAAAATCAGTGTCACAATTGGAACCCAAAGCAGGGTTTTAGCTAATTACCTCAAGTGCGGTGTTTTCATTGAGTCAGTAGAGGTGATCCAGATGGGTCACGGTGCTCCCTTCCTGCTGCCCCTCCACCTCCTGAGACAGTAGAGGAGGAAAACAATCTTTTGTCATCAGGTGCACTCAGTAAGATAATTTGAGCCCTTGCTTAGAACCAGTAACCCTTCACCAACCAGTCTAGCTCAGGGAGGGAGGGTCAGCACGCTGAGCTGAACTGATCCAAATCAGCGAGGCTGGCAGAAGATCTAGCCCCACCATTCTGCCATGCCCCAGGAAATCTTGAGCCTGAGAACCATGGGGCTGTCCTCATTTAAGGGGCCCAGGAACCAGCCAAGCTGATTCCATCTAACACATTGGAACTGGAAGCTCTCCCAGACTACTTCCTCTGACATCTATCTATCTCACTTTAGAAAAACCAACCTTCTCATTCATTCACCTCTGGCATCCCTGGAGAGAAAATTGTCCTTATTTGCTGATGACCTGATAGTAACTAATGCTCAGAAAACACTAAAAGTGTACCTATAGTACACAAGGAACAAAAGAATGCACTGTTGCTCATGACACTGTTAATCATCATGAGAACCAGCACTACTTGAATGCTTACTGTGTACCAAGCACTGGCTAAGTGTTCCGTGTATTTAATCATCACAATTCCATGAGTTTGGTACTATTATTATCCTTATTTTACAAATGAGGAAACAGAGGTACATTATCCAGGTAGTAAGTAGAGCTGGAATTTAAACCAAGGCAGTCTTAGAAAATGGACCATGCCACTTCCCTACATTTATAGGCATGATTGCACATTGAAGACTCACTGGGTATATAATGGGAGTCAACAACAAGCAAGGGAGGGATTGATCTGCACAGTTAGCTCAGGAGTCACCCACTGACATAGCAATGGAGTAGGTAGAAGAGAACTTGAAATGTTCACTGTTCAGTCTTGGTGACAATTGAAAGATTATGGCATTAACAATTTTATTGATTGCACCCAGACTGCCACATTGGAGGCAAACCAAGAAACAGAGAGAAAATACTTTGCAGAATCAAAAACATAAAAATAAACCCCTCAATAGAATGAGGGAATAGTGGAATGAGTGTGGCCTAATCGGAATTACGGATTCTAAAATCCAACTGGAGAAATTATACTAGAGTGCAGAGTAAATAGAAACGAACTGCAAATTATGAGAGAAAAGATAAGACATAGATAACATATAGATGTAACTGAAGAAAGAAAAGAAAGATTTGGGTACTATATCGTTTTCTGGACTGAAAGAATAGGTGAGACTTTAGATATAAAGGATTCAATAATGCCAGGCAATGGTATTTTTTAAAGCATATCTTTAAAAATGTTCAAGGAGGCACTCCAGCCCAATGAAAATTTATCATGATAAAATTTTCAAGATAGAAGAAAAATTATTAGAAAGCTTGAAAGCAATGAAACACTTTAAACACTGAAAAAATGTTGCTCTTGTGTATAAAGCATACTGTAATATTTATGAAAGGAATCTTAGAAATACATAACATAAGATGAAAATTAGCAATAATCTGCTTCTAAAATTTTCGACAAGCCTCAGTGTTAGTACAAGAGGAATATAAATTTGCTAAATTCTTTTCTTAAGGGAAGTGAATATTTGGTTATTTAATTCATAATATTATTAAATAAATATAAATTCAAGTATATTATTAAGCCGCTTTTCTGCATGTCTCATTTCTTCTGCCCAAATTCTCCTGTTCACGCTATCCACATGGTCTATCCCTTTACTGGTCACATCTCAGCTCATCAGAGGGATCTTTCTGAGTCCTCCATCTAAAATAGCATTTTTCATCATGGTCTATCCTCTTACTCTGCTTTCTTTTTATAGTACTTCCATTATATACACATATATGTATGTATTTTCTTTCTTTACTGTCCTCCATCAGTAGAATGTAAGCTTCTTGAGAGCAAGACTATCTTTGTTCACTGCTCTATCCCTGATGCCTGGAAGAATGCTTGGCACATATAAGGCTCTCAACAAATGTGAATTAACAATATATAAAGTGCTCCTATAAATCAATAAGAACAAACAACTCCTCCAATCCAAAAGTAAATGAACAAAGACCATGAAAGGGCCATTACAAAAGCATATGAAAGTATAGTTACCTTCACTTATAATCAAAAACTGTAAGTTAAGTCAATGAAAAGATATTTCTGTAGGTCTGTCGCAAAGATTTTAAAGATTGATAACAGTCTTCATTAACAAGATGTGGGGAATGTAAAATATATTTTTAAGGTCAATTTTTTATGGCCTATTAATGTTTCTTTGGTCCAGCAAATCCATTTCTGGGAATTTTTCCTGTTGAAATATTTTTACAATTCTGTAAATAGATTTTGTTAAAAAAATTTGGCCACATTTTTTATAAAAGTGAAAAATAAACTATACTGATCATATTTTTTAACTAGAGATAAACTATAGACAAAGATATAGAAATAGATATATAGATATGTTTGTGGTATACAGAAAGAAAAATGTAAACTTCCCTCTGTGATTATCTCTAGGAGGTGGAGCTACATGGTAATTTGTTTCCTACTTTAGGTGTTTTTGCAATGTTTAAAATTTTACAGTAATATTAACCTTCTATAATCAGTAAAAAATATATAAAAGACATGATTATTTTTAAAAGAATTTATGAACCAATTTTCCCATTTCTGAAGCTTTCTCCACAGAGAGTCTGTCTTTTTGTATATTTTAATACATTATTGAGTTCCATATGCTGGTATCTCTTTCAGGTTGTTTCATCTGTGTTCATAAGTGGGATTATCTAGAGCTTTTCTTTTTTCTTGTGCTGTGCTAGTCCAGTTTGGGTTAACACAGTTACGTTTGTCTTATAAAATGAGCTCCTTTCCAATCATGCCTCGTGCTATACTCAATGTATGATCTAATCACTTCAACCCTTTTAGAAAAATGTCATCTTTTTCATGCCTCTGTGCCTTTTTTCATGATCTTCTCTCTGCCTGGCAGGTCCTTTACTGTCTTCCTCAAATGGAAGCTTCAAATTATCTTTTGAGTCACAGGTTAAATGTCCCCTCTTGTATGAAGGCTCCTCTACCAACCCCAGGAGATTTCTTTTTCCTCCAATCCCGGTTCATTTTATAAATAATGTTATTACCCAATAACATTTATCACATTGTAGCAGAATTATTTTTCTGCATGTTTGTCTCCTTGATCTGGCTGGGGACAATTTCTCGTTCATCTTTTCATGTCTAGCCCTCGGTACTGTGTTTCTGGTTCATCATAGTTTCTCAATCTAAATAGATGTCATTTGAATAATGCAAAGATGCCCAGGACCACCTGAGAGTTTATGAGTTAAAAGTAAAAGTTCAACACTTTCTTGCTCATCCCTTTGAGTGATTGTTTAATTTCCCAGACTGATAAGGTCAGCGGTTACTGTGTTATAACAAAGAGTGAGGTAGGGTTTAATGTCATCTCTCCTCAGCCCTCCTATTCTTTGAGACCCAGAGAGGTTTTCCTGTCCCTGTTGAGACATGTTAAAATGTCCTTCATCCTTCAGTTCTTCCTTGTTACATTCAATCTTGAGGTTCTGCCTGTTTATTCTTCTCGTTGCCCTTTTCCATAGGCAAGAACGCTTTATGACTTTTGGTTCTCAGACCCAGTCTTACTGAGAATGTCTCTGCTTGTCCTTCAAAAGCAAATGCTACTTGTATCCAAGCAAGAACCAGTGAATATATAAGCCCAAACTAGCGTTATAAAAATTGTCATAATTAATACAGGATCAGAGCAAGATCCTAGCTCTTCCTGCTGAATTTTTCATTTTTTAATACCTTCATTGATTTTTAGTGATTGTCTTTTTTGAGTTTCCGTATCATTTGCCTCATTCTTGGCTTAAATCTTTCTATATCTCAAATTGTAAAGCAGGAGTCCTAGCTTGAATTTGAACTGAAATTTCAATGTATCTGGGATCTCTAGGAGCGGCTTTGTTGCTTGTGTGTTTACTAAATAAGAATGAAGAGTAGTCTTGTTACTCAGCTAAGAAAAGTTATAAGGGTTGTAGAGGAAAACATGAGGTCTGATTGAATATTTTGGTCCATACAAAATCTACGAATTAACCTGTAATCCCCATGGAGAGGAGGGTCCTTGGCAGAAGAAAATGCTTTTGTGTGGATCTCTGTGAGACACAGGGCAACCTGGGACACCACGTAGCTGTCTGTGGGCAGCAAGGGCTGCTGGGAGCAGAGCAACTCTGGTCTTTACAGCATCAGGAGCTTGGCACAAACACCAGCTCCAAACAGCTAATCAAATATCTCATAGGTCTGTTTATATTTATTTCTTAAAATGTTTTAATTTAAAAATGATGCCTATTCATTTTGAAAATAATGGAAAATACGGAAAAATGTAATGAAGAAACTAACAGTCCCTCATAATTCTGTGGAACAGGTATAGCTATATAATCACAAAATTAGCTCTATTTTATATATATTTTGTTTGCCTTTCCACTTAACATCATAGAACTGCTTTTTCAAGATTTACTGTAAGTCTGGTCTTTTCCAGAAAACTTTTCCTGAGTGCCTTCCCACCTCCATCCCAGGTAGAGTCACTGTAACTGTATTTATCCCCTCGTTGTTCAAAGTGTATTTTTTTCTATCAAGAAATGTGCAACAATTAGTTGACTTATTTATGTATATATCTTCTTCTTAAAGATTGGAAGCATTTTCAATACAAGTACCCAACCTAGTGTCTGATACATACTAGACTTTTATTAAGTTAGTTGAATAAATACATGAATAAGTAATCATAATTATTTTAGCCACAGGATAAATATCTCTTTGTAGACACTATATTAATAGCTTGATGATATTCTATCATCGGATGTAACATAAAGAATTCATTATTCTCCATTAGTTGGAATACTGATGTTATATCATATTATTATTGTAAATAACATTGGCAGGAGATATTTTTCTGTGTAAATTTACATCTTTCTAAATTTTTCTGATTGTACAATAGAAGAGGAATTAATGAATTAAAATGCATAACTATTATCCGTTTTCCAAAAAGTCTGTATCATTTTGCATGCCCAGTAATGTATGAGCTTCAATTTTACCTCATCCCTACCGATATTGTTTTATATATTTAAATATATATGCAAGATGTTTTAATTTACACATGTACATGTTAATCTGATTATAATTATATATATACACACAAATTTATATGTGATGTTTTTAATTACAATATATACATGTAAAAAAATCACTTTATTTTAAATTTCAGTTTTTGACTGCATTTTTAAGCTACCAAATTTTAGAAACTAATGTTTATTTTCAATTCATACCAATTTTGAAGGTGACAGTATTAAAAGAAGTCAAATATATAAATGTATGTGTGCATATACTTATTCGTGTGTGTGTGTAAATCATTCTGTTAAGAACATTGTTGGGGTTGGTCCAGTGTTATAGTGATTAAGTTCACATGCTCTGCTTTGGTGGCCCAGGGTTTGCCAGTTTGGATCCCGGGTGGGGACCTACACACTGCTTATCAAGCCATACTGTGGCAGGTGTCCCACATATAAAGTAGAGGAATATGGGCACAGATATTATCTCAGGCCCAGTCTTCCCAACAGAAAGAGGAGGATTGGCGCCGGATGTTAGCTAAGGGTTAATCTTCCTCAAAAAACACCACCACCACAAATAACAAAAAAATATCGTTGAGTTCCTGAGACATTCACATACGAACATTATGATTAACAAACCAGATAAAGGCCCAAACACAATTAACTGATATATTGTAACCAGATCAACACGATAATTGGTCCTTTCCTGCTTCTCACCAGAGTGTCAACCAAGTACACAATATCCCCGCCCTCACTTCTACTAATGTTTTGCCTGTTTTGGTTGGTTCGTAAGTTATTGTGATTTGGTGGCTCTTGAGAGTTTATGAAGCATATTTTCTCCCTGCTGTTTAGAGAATATTCACGTTTTCTTCTTACTATTTGATTGCCATGTTGGAAGTGGGTTATTTGGAAGAGCAAGTGTTTTAATTTTATTTCATTTTATGTTCATTAGTTAAAATGAAACAACAATTTCAATATAACATTAGGCATTAGTCTTTTTCTTAAAGCTGTGGGTTGTCATTAACTGACAAAATATTCTGCTGTCAAGAACTTCAAGGATTGTATTTGCTGTCTGATGCCAAACATCCTCTTTAAATGCTAATGAACAAAGTATGGCATGCATTCTGTTCTTGATAGATTATGCCTATACCTTCTGTGGTCAACAGAAGGGGAATTCCCGGCCCATATGATTTCCATTCTGGCACACTCATCTCCTTAGTACTTACAAGCCAGTTATCATTTAGATGTATTACTCAATCTTATTCCTACAATGAATAGAATAGTCACAGCTTAGCTGCATCTACTATACCTGAAGATGCAATGCTCTGAAGCAACTTCCCCTTGTATCTTTTTTTCCCACTGAGGCAAATACAGTAAACGTTTAATTTCACATCTAAGTTTCTTTTGACTAAATCTAAGTAGCCAAATTATAGAAAGCCTTGAATACTCTACCATCTAATATGGCCTTTCCACCACAGGTAATTTGGAGCCATCAAAGAATTTCAAGATGATGAGGCAACACAATTTGGTGAAAGATTTGGGGAAAGGAAGTGAAAAGAGTGTGATGCAAAAGTAACTACCATCATGCGTCGTAAGGACTCGTTCTGAGAAATGTATCACTAGGTGATTTGGTCTTGTGTAAACATCATAGGGTGCACTGAAGGGGAACAAAATTTACCACCCCAAAATGTGTCTCTTTAACATGAGGATTAGTTTAGGCTGATTATTCTTAAGAAACAAAAGAATCAGAAAGTTTTTCTTGTTACCTTCCCCTTAGCAGCCTAGAAGAATTCAGATTAAAAAACCTGTCTCAGGAAGCAAGCTATCACCCGAGCATAGCTTAACTAGGAGGTAGACAGGGAGGAACCTAGAAAAGCCTGTTTCTTGGGCTCCCTCTGTGTTCTTCTATTTCTGTGTGGCCAAATACTTGTTTTCCAAATGTGTGCTCCTTGTCACCTACCTGTGAGTTGCCTTCCTTTCTTCTGAAGTCCCTGACTCTCCCCATCCCCAGTCTCTTCTTTTGTCTTTAGCTGAGGATGGTGTTTAAAGTGAGGACTTTGACCATTTTGGTAAGTTACTCAGTTTTCCTGAGTTTCTCCCACGTATACATGTTATTAAACTTTGTTTTTCTCCTGCTAATCTGTCTTCGGTCAATTTAATTCTTAGACCAGCCAGATGAACCTGGAAGGATAGAGGAAAATGTCTTCCTTCCCTTCAGTACTTACACAAACCTAGATGGTACAGCCTACTACACACCTAGGTCATATGGTGCTAATCCTATGGGACCACCATTGTATATGCAGTCCATCCTTGACTGAAAAGTCGTTATGCGGTGCATGACTGTAGTAGGCTTTTGCAATCGTCCAGGCCTCTACTCAGATAGTAGCATGATGTTGATGCATTAATGAGGAAAGGGTCTGGGGAAGCTACCGTGAGGCAGAGTGGCTCATGGACTTCAGGGCCAGGCTGTTTTGATTTTGAATTAGGGCTTCACCTTGTATTACTATGTCTATATTATAATTAAACCTCTTTAAATCTCTGTTTTATCAGATTTATCAGCTGGAAAATGGCTAGAATATTAGGACATAATATTCAAAGTGGTTATATGAGATAATGGACTAACACTTTTAACATAGTACCCAGCAGGTGGTATGTTTTCAAGATAGGTATTAGTTTTCTCTTGCTGCATAACAAATTACCACAAATTTAGCAGCTCACAACACACATTCTTTATCTCATAGTTTTCTATGGCAGAAGTCTGGATAGAGCTGACGAAGACTTCTACTCAATGTCTTAAAAGGCTGTAATCAAGGAGTCAGCCAGGCTGCATTGCTTTCTGGAGCTCAGGGTCCTCGTTCGTTCTCACTTGTTGTTGGCAAAATTCAGTTCCTTGCAGTTGTAAGACTGATGTCCCTACTTTCTTGGTGACTGTAATTGTGGGGGCCACTCAGCCCACAGTTCCTTGCCAAGTGGGACCCTCACAAGCCCTCTCACATCATGGCAGCTTACTGCTTCAACACTTGCAGGACAATCTCTTTGTTCAGTCTGGTCAGGCAGAGTCCTATATTATATGACATAATCAAGAGAGTCACTCTCCCATCAGCTCTGATATATTCAATTGGTTTGAAGCAAGTTACAGTTTCTGTAACTTTACTTAATCTAGTAAAGACCAGGTATTTTGTAAATGTCCTCATCAATATCTTAAATGTGGAAAGTATTTGTACCACCCATATGGTGGCTATTGTGAATTGGTTGCTTCAAATCTCTGTTAATCTTGAGGATTATTAGTAAACAAGTGCCCCGAGTTGGCCCTGAGATGATCTAGGTCAGGCAAATGTTACTAAACATCTTGGAGTGCTGTTATGGAATGATAATCTCACATGAGCAAGAAATTAGGGACCATTCTAAGACCCATATGGGGACTGAAAATATTTCATAGTGGCCCTCTGTTATTTAATCCAAAACAGATGAAAATGTTAAGTGCTAACAAATGACAATAGGAAATGTGATCCTGTTCGAATTTTATGCACCCCCACCACGTATATATGGTAAATAGGCCTTTATAAAATACTACACATAAGAAGGGCTACATTTTTGGTATTCATTAGATTGAATTCTGTACTTATACACTAGAATGCCCTAATTAGAGAGAGTGTCTATTAAATTGTCACTATTAAATAGGATTACATCTTATTTAGGTAAGTAAATGCATTAACTTCTAACGAAGTAATAGGCCTGCTCTGCGAATTTAAAACGCAAATTCTCTCTTGAATTTTGTATAGGATGATAATCTGAATTAGCATATGCTTAATGATACATTGTTTTTGGTTTTTATGAGCCAAATGTTTTCATTTTTCAATGTTTTTGATTTTCATGAGCTTTGCATTTATAGACTCATTTTTAAACAAAGTTAACCAAATCCAATAGTAGCCAAGATTATTTATAATATATCTTGCACAATTCTTAGAGCATTATAGTAGAAATTTTGGTCATTTGTAATGTCATTTAGATATTGGAAGTAAATTATTTAGATGTAATAGAAAAATGTTTATATGCCTCCAAAGAGTCTGTTACTATAAGAGCTTTTCCATGACTCTAATTATCTATTTTTCCTAATACGCTTTACAATGGAATCCAATTTTCATAATTTCAACAGAAAAAACACAGCACTTTATTAGTGAAATTGAAATGCATTATATGTTCACAAATGAGAGGATAAAACATAAAAATGCATGCATAATTTTTAAAAAATCAATTGATATGGATTTCTCTGACAATCAAAGGTGTAGTATCAATACTTTATTGTCTAAACTTGAAGGTGTTGCACCCACTGTTACCAAGGACGCATCATGTTGTCATGGAAACAACATGGGTTTTAAGTCAGAAAAACCATGGCTTTGCAACTATAGAATTCACAAACTTGGGCAAGTCTTTTACCCCTCTGAATCTGTTTCTACATTAAAAACTGATTCAGTCACATCCACTGGATAGGGCTATTAAGAAGATTTAAAGTTTCGCTGTATCTAAAATACTTCACATACTCATAAGCACGTAGAAGGTCCACCAAAAACACTAGTTCCCTTCCCTTGGTTTCCTGTAAAGAAATCAAAGGCAGAAGGTGTCTTTTGAAAGGACTAATGATTAGACATATCCCAAGGCAAAATATAGGTAGGTTTAGAATTTGGTGCAGTTGGAAGTCAAATATGACTCTACAATATAGCTTGACATCAGCAAGAATGACAATGTAGGGAAGCTAGAATGACAAAGACATGGGTTCCAGAGCTATATTCCTACTAGTTAGATTTGTAACTTTGAGAAAATAGTCCATTTCCCAGGCTTTTAGCTTTTTCAACTATTGCATGATAAAACAAAGGTGTTTTGAATAAGGTTCCTCTTCCAGCACTAAAAATTAAAATTTTCATTTTTCTTTTTGTTTTGTCAGAAGACAGTTCAGAGTAACTGGAAATGTTTGAATTTTTTTTTTCTTAGAGAATGATAGCAGCTTATTTTCCTTTCTGTGCTTCCTCTTTCAATAGGCTTCTTACTCCAATTTGAATTAAATGATAAATAATGCTCTGTCTCACCTCACAAATCTCCTCCTCTTTTGCTCTTTTGGCTCTTTAATTGAGTTTCTCATATCTTAGATTCACTAAAACGTTGCCTTTCAGAATAACTCTGCAAAGATCATCGCAAAACTGATATTTTCAAGACAAAGATACAAATTCTATATAGTTCTTCAAATAATTCCTCTCCCTAGTTTGCTCCCTACAGCTGGCTTGGTAACTGTAGGCCACGTATAAAATTTTAAGACACAAACTCTTCCACAGGCTTCTATATGTATATTGAATGAGGCAAAGTATTGGATGGTAATAAGTACATTTATAAGCATTATTTCTATAGTGAAAAAAGGTTAATTTGAAAGTCATTCCTCCATTCAAGAAGAACAATTTCCTCTAGTCTTCTGACTATTTATAGAAAGACCTTTACATGTGAAAACTAATTAATAAATGGGATCAATTTCAAGGTATTTTTTCTGGTTCATCACCACTTAATCATTCAATTTAAAAAACATTTTAAAGGCCAAGTCTAAAATAGATTTGCACCCACGCCCCCAGTGTGAATTTTTCATTCTTTACAACATGCAGTAGGTACTGTATAATGACCTTTTCTCTGTTTGGAACAGGGATTAGAATAATACATTTGACCCTTTACAGTCACCTGGGAGAGATGTTAGTCTCCATGTTCAATAAACTGAAATATGTCTCAAGTGTCCCAAGGTTAAGGCCATGACTTTAAACTATTTAACACAGAGTATCATACTGATTCACTTAGACTCCCAGGCTTTTAAAAAAATCATCAGACTGAATTATATATACTTTATCAGAACAATTTCTTTTCTTCATACAATTAAAGCAAATATTTTACATTGCAAATAAAGCAAGTTAACCTAGATGCATGGTGCATTATAATAAAATTTATAGCTGCATAAATAGCAGTGTAAACTTACAGAAAGACTAGTAATTATAGTGCCATTGATGGTCTTTGTTGCTTTAATTCTGAGGCAGCCAGAATGATTAAACTGAATCTTAATCGACTTCTCCATTAAAAATGCTGGCAGAGGAGCTCCTTTAACCTTTCCCATTGATTGAACACAACAATCACCATTCAATTATAATGCAAAAGGACATTTGTTATAATGTAGAAAAGATGCATGAGCCATTTCCTTTTACTCAAGACAATCAATGAGATGACTCCTACTTCTGCAAAGGTGAGAATGCTCTACCTAAGAGTCTGATAAAGTCAAAACCAAACAGAAACCTCCCCACCATACAGAGGAGCAGGAGCTTACTAAGGAAACTAATGTGGAACAGATTCATTAAGAAGAAATGTATTTTCTATTACTATTTACAATAGCCACAGCTATCCTGAATATATTGTTTTTCTTCTGAGAGTTTCAAAGTACTTAAATTACCATGATCAAAAGTTTAATGGTGAATTAATGAGGGTGGTTACTGGGCCTTCTATATGTGTTCTCAGAGCATGCTTAACAATACAAATCAAGGCAATACTGGTAATTGGAGGAAAAGAATTTTAGACTAGGAAGGAGACTTCAAGATTAACTGGTTTACTTAAGGTCAGACAGCTAATTGTAACAAACTCTGCACGAGGATCCAGGTCAATCAATTGCCCATTTGACACGTTGCATTTGTCACTTTTGAAGTATATTTCATTTTCGGTTATGTTTTTTACCTGATTCCATATTTATATGGAACACTCAAGTCATGTACAGATCTTTCTCAGCTTATGATGAGGTTACATCCCAATAAACCCATCGTAAGTTGAAAATATCATAAGTCAAAAATGCATCTAACGCACCTAACCTACTGAACATCCTAGCTTAGCCTAGTCCACCTTAAACATGCTCAGTGCTGAGAACACTTACATTAGCCTACAGTTGGACAAAATCATTTAACCCAAAGCTTATTTTATAATAAAGTGTTTAATATCTCTTGTAATTTGTTGAATATTGTACTGAAGGTGAAAAATAGAATGATTGTGTAGGGGAGGAAGACATTTCCTCTACCCGCTGTGGGTTCTTCTGGCTGGAGAACGAATTAAATTCACATGAGACAGAATAACAGGAGAAAATCAAACAAAGCTTTATAACATGTATACATGGGAGAGGTTCAGGCAACCTGAGCAACTCACCAATATGGCTGAAGGCACCTCCTTAAATATCATCTTTAGCTAAAGACAAAGGAAGATGTTGGGGGTGGGAGCAGTCAGTTACAGGACATTACCAGACAAGTACAGTAAACAAGAGTAAGATTATTATGCAGATTTAAGCCCTTGACTTCTGCATCGATAAGAGTTTCTAGAGATAAGGTCATCCCCCTCCTTCCTGGTATAGAGAGGGAGACACCTTTACACCTGGAGATTTCCTTTACAATGTAAATGTCTCTTAACAAAGGGTAAGTAAATTCTACTTTTCAGTTTCTTTCCTCTCTGCAGTTTTTAAAAGTAACCAGCCCAAAATCATCCTCATGCCAAAGAGACATATCTTGGGGTGGCCAATTCCAGTCCCCCACAATTGTATGGGCACAGAATGGTTCTAAGTGTATCAGTTATTTAGCCTCAAGACCATGTGGCTGACTGGGAGCTGCGGCTCACTGCCGCTACTCAGCATCATGGGAGAGGATCGTACTGCATATTGCTGGCCTGAGAAAAGATCAAATTTCAAAATTTGAAGTATGGTTTCCACTGAATGTGTATCGCCTTTGCATCATTGTAAAGTCAAAAATCATAAATCAAACGATTGTAAGTTGAGGACCATCTGTGCTTACATCATATAACCTACAAAATACAACTAACCATGCAAGTGTAGCTGGTTTAGTCCATATACATAGTGGTGGTAGATTAAAGATGGCCATGGGTTCTTTGCTATTCCTCCCATTGAGAGGTGGAGTATAATTCCCTTCCCTTTAAATCTAGTCTAACTCAGTGACTAGATCAACAAAATATGGAGGAAGTGAAATTCTGAGACTTCAGATGCTAAGTCATAAGAAGTGTTGCAAATCTTGTCTGTGCTTTTTGAACACTTACTCTGAGGGACGCTAAGTGCCCTGTAAGAAGCATGACCACCCAGAGATCACCGGTTATAAGGAAGCTGAAGCCACCACATGGAGATTCTGTGAGGAGAGAGAAAGCCCAAACTCCTCCACTGTTCCAGCCAGGCCAGGAATCAGACACATGAGTGAAGAAGGCATCTTAGACATTCCAGGGCCAGCAGACATGCATGATATGGAGAAGAACTCAGGACACTAGCTGGCATCCAGAACCAAGGCTGAGACATAGGGTTCCAGTCAAATAATGACAACTGACTGAGTCGGCCTTAATGTTCCCTCACCTTGCCTAACCTTTAAACAGGGTTCTTCCTGACCATAAGCCTCTGATCTCTCGTTTCTTAGATCATTTACTTTAGAAAATCTGCAATTATAAATTCTTAGTCTGCCCCAGACTCTTGCAGTTTTTCAACTCAGGAATGCCTTTCCCAAGGAGCAGGGAGCCACCCTTTTGAAATGCAAACATCAAGAATGATAGTGCCCCATCTTCCAGTATCTGTGGGAGGGTAATTTCCTAATTTAGTAAACACAGATAGAGTATTCAAATTGACCAACCTCCCCTCTGAGCTCTGGTACTTTTTCACTAGCTCGCCTCAGCACTAAAAATCCCTCACGCCTTTGATTTCAGTGGAGTTGAATTCAATTTTTCTCCCTTATTGCAATAGCCTTGAATAAAGTCTTCCTTGCCTGTTTAACTCTATCCAGTGCAATTTCTTTTTTGACACAGCTAACTCAGTCATTTGTTCCTCCGCATCTGAGGCCCTAGCCATCAGGGAGCAGGGGTGAGTCATTTCTACAGTGCCCTGCCTGAATCCCACACCCACAGAATCATGTGCACCATAAAATGAGTGTTGTTTTACACCATTAAGTTTTGATATGGTTTGTTATACAGCAATAAACAACTAGAAATTCTTTATCTCTCTCTCTCTCTCCATAGTTACAGAATGTATAACTATCTACTGAGGCTCGTGAGCCTTAATTTCTAACTGCATTCAGTGGGCTAGAAGTATAAAAGTTCGTGTTACTAATTTACTTTGCAGCATGCACGAGGGGTTGCCTGTATTTGTTACTTTGGCAAACATGCACAACTCTTCACTTTATGTACTTCGGATATGTGTCTAATCACTAAAACCAAAAGATGATTAGAAGTACAATAATTATTTTGTGTGTACTCAAGCAACTGTTTATATGTAACCAGCCCTACACCCCCAGATTACCTCTTTTAAAAGTCAGCTTGAATATACGACTGATAGCAATTAGGATGTTTTTAAAGTAAATAAGTTATAGTCTATTGAAATAATCAAAGCATATGGAAACATAGGTGAACAAAAGCAAAACAATATTTCCTCTGCAAAAGACTTGGATTTGAACTGGCAGTCTTTCCAAATTAGGGGTAACCAAGTTTCAAATTTTAGCTTCAAAGAGTAAGTAATTTTTTAAAGTAGTAATGAAACTTCCAAGAAAGGCATAATTTATTAGAAATTGAAATCACTTTACTGTATTTCCAAATTAACAAGTACATTTTTGTGAAAAGAAAATCGTTTTCTATTGAAAGAAAACCTAGAATATCTCTTAACATAACACCAGCCTGATTTGACTATAGTGACCAGTTAGTTAGTGCTGAGAAACTTGTTGTGCATGGAGTCAATGTCAGTATTCATGTTTGTCAACCAAGCCCTTCCAGAGCATATATCCAGAGGGCTCTTTAATGTCTAGATCTCTTTTGGGAGAGCAGATATCACCAAATGACTACCCCAAATCTTGCTGTCATGGGGGGGCCACAGCTCCAAAATGGTTACAAATGTTAAAATAAAGGTTTGTGGAAGCTCAGCTGGAACACACTAGACAGATTATGTATTTCATCAGGCTCAGGGGGAATCTGTAACCATGCAAGGCAGGCTCTGGGCACGGGGACTTCATGGCAGCTCTCTATATTGAGTGGGAGGTGAATTGACATATTCTTTTCTGTGGGCTGAAAGATTTGCCCCTGAGCTTAGGAAACAGAACAAGCTTTGTCTAGTGTAACAGTTTCTGATTTTATCACACGTGGAGCAGAAAACTTTGATGGGTGATTGCCCCAAGAATGAAAGCCCTTCCAAAGTCAACCTACTCACATCACTTTCCCCTCATGATGCCTATGAAGGTATAGACAAGCTACTCAGTGACAGGGTGGGGCCTTTGGCCTCTCGCTATTACTTACTTAGTTTTATAATACATCCTAGAACTTACATGCGCTGCTTAAGCTGACTCACCATGTGCCTTTCTTTATACTGATAGAATGGTAAGTGTAATAGTGGCTGGGATTTATGTTAGACTTCAAAAAACCCTTTTGATTATCAAGTAAAAAAGATTGTTTTAAAAATATATTCATGTGGGGCTGGCCTTGTGGCCTAGTGATGAAGTTTGCGCACTCCGCTTCAGTGGCCAGGGGTTTCATCGGTTCAGATCCCGGGCTTGGAGTTTGCACTGCTCATCAGGCCATGGTGAGGCGGCGTCCCACATAGCACAACCAGAAGGACCTACAACTATGTCTTTGGGGGCTTTGGGGAGAAGAATAATAAAAAGAAGATTGGCAACAGATGTTAGCCTGGGTGCCAATCTTTAAAAGAATATATGTCTATTCATGGGATATTCATACTGTGGAATAGTGCACATGAATTAGATCTCTATGTGCTGACATACATACTAAAACATATGGATAAATAAAAAGAGCAAGTTGTGAAACAATATGTAAGGCAAAATCCATTCATGTTTAAAGAAAAAAGTGAAACAAGATTCTTTTTATAGATCTCTGCATGTTCATACATTTATATCAACAACGCATAGAAAGGCCTGGATATATACACCAAAAAAAGAAGGATATACACACCAAAAAAATGAGAGAGAGAGAGACATCAAGGGGCTTGGCACACAGCTAGTTAAGTGGAAGTGTCAGGATGTGAACTTAGAAAAAATAAAAATAAAAATAATAAAATATATTGGAATCTTTTTCTCTGAAGGGCTTTGTCTAGGTTAACTCTTTCCTGAGGGAGTTTAAGTGACTCAGAGAAACAGATATTTCATCACTTTCCACAGGCACATAAAAATGAATTCCAGTGAGACAAAAGACCAAGTGTTCCTTATACTCTGAGTGGCTAATCTGGTCATCAGCAAGCTGGTCTTTGAGGTTCAGAATCTGACTCCTAGTACTTGCTGATAACTTTAAGCTAATCTTTTTAGAAAGTACTTATATTTTAAATGTATATTGTGTTTATGTTTTGTTTTGTTTTGTTTAATATTGTGATTTTCTTTGAACTCAAACTTTCTTATATGCAGATCTATTTTCTTGACATATTGGGTATATTTGGAAGCTGTGGAGTCCTGGATCTAAGAAGACATAAACTAAGTTATTTTATACATTTACACATCCATTTATTAAACCAACAGTTGTTATGTCAGAAAGGGCTAGGTCTGAGAATAGCATTGAATCACCAGTTGAAAGAGTGCCCAGTATTAAAGGAGAATATTACATGGAGAGGAAAAAATAAAAACCTATCCTGGAGATCACAAAGTTTTCTTAGGAAAAGTGACATAGAGCATGAGAAGGGAATTCATGAGAATGGGAGATAGGAGTTTGCTAAGTGAGGTGCTGGACTAAGGAAAGGAGGAGATCCGTTGGGGGATGATGAAAGAGAGAAAACCCAGGAAATTCCTATTTTTCAAAATGAATAAAGAAGATTTACATATTTTTCTATTCTACAAAAGAGCTTATACACATAGGAATTAAGTTTTTCTTGAAAAATTTTAGAGAACTTGTCCCTGAGTCCATCAGAGCTGTCTCAGAGAGAAAGAGAAATAGCAGTGTTCACATCCCCATCACTCACAGAATTCTGGGTCAGTACCAGAAATGTATCAGAGTCAGAGCTGACCTGGGTGGTGGGACTCTTATATTATTTAATTAAGGAAGCTCCGCCCACCCCTGCATGATCAGGAACTGTGGTATGAAACAGGACATGGAGGAACCTTAGCTAGATCCCCTCCTGCCAGCTCAGTATTTGGGTGTGGGGAGAGTCCGGCCCCTCTCCTGGCTTGCTCAGATGCCTGAGATTCCAACCTTGCTTTTGCAGTTGTAGGAAGAGACAAGTCGTCGGCAAGAGTCACATCTTCCTTCACGATTGCAAGCAGCTACCTCTCTGGCATGATGGGATAGGGAGCTGGATTCTAAGCCTTGCCCTTGACTGCCTTGAATTGCCTCAATCGCTCAAGGCCAAGTCCTTCTTTCAGAGGCCATCTCTCAACAGGTCAGTCTTGGACAGTTTAACCTGAGCTCTCAGTATTAAGGGAAAAAGAGCTCTGAGGTGAAAAAAAAAAAATGCTGGACTATGTTAAAGAGGGATTTTACTTCAGAATTTCGCAAAGTCCTGATATGCTCATGTGAGGAGAAATTTTTAAAGAAAGAAGTGTAATAATAGATAGACTACAACCAAAATAAGAAGAAACAAACTATAATAATGAAAGAGGAGTTATCATCTCAGATCCCACAAACATGAAAAGGATGATAAGGAAATACTATGAACAACTCAGTACACATAAACTCAACAACTTTCTCCTCACACTCCTCTAGAACTAAGGCCAAGCCCAGAAAGTCCCCTCACTGTCTTTCTCTACTGAATAACTTTTTTTCCCCTTTGATTCGTACTTAATATGTCATACTTTAAGGGTTCTGGCTTTCTTCAGAATTTAATTAATTTGTAACCTACAGAATTTTAAAATTATAGGGTGCTTATAATTCTTTAGGACTAATGTAGATGTCTAGAGATGAAAGAAGAAAAAGAGCCAATATTATTTCCCCTTCATTTTTTTTTTCCTGGATATAGGATTTTGTAGTTCTTTTTATTTTGGTAGTTAAAAAATGTTGTGTCACTTTATTTTGGTAGTTAAAATATGTTGTACCACTTCCTTCTGGTCCCCGTGGGTTCTAGATGAGAAATCTGCTGTGATTCTCATTATATTTCCCCTCTGGATAGTATCTCCTCTCTCTTGGTTCTTTCAAGATGTTTTTCTTTATCTTTAGTTTTCAAAAGACTGACTATGATCTTTCTTGGTGTGAATTTCTTTTAGGTAATATAGTCCTTTCATTGGAAAAGTTGCTATGGTTCTGTTTCCAAGGAAAAAGGAAAGAATGGATATTAGGAAGCAACTGATTATTTCTGCAGCATATTCTGCTTTATAACCGTGTTTGTACCATCTTTTAGAAACTATGTTTACATGGTTTCGGGTTTCTAATTCTGTTGTAAACGAAATCCCAAGAGGTTATTCAACCAGGAATGCTTTCAGAAACTCCTTGGAAGCTCTTTCATATTTTGGTAGATTGAAAAATGGGACCAGTTCCTCAATTCTCCCTGTAGTCACACTCTTTGCTTTGTAACTTTAAAATGTAACTTTATAGTGCCCTTCCACTCAGACTGTAGGCAAGGCCATGCTAGCTGCTTTGAGGAACAGAATGAAGCAGACATAAAAGCCTGCCAGTTCTAAACCTAGCTGAGAAGCCCTTGTGTGTTTCTGTATCTCCTCCTTGGTTCTGCTGTCACCATAAGAAGGTGCTCTAGCTGGCCTGCTGAAGGGTGAGAAAACTATGGAGCAGAGTTCAGTAACCCAAACTCCTGAATTGAGGCCACCACAGATAAGTCAACAGCCCATGGATCCCCAACGAGGTGAGCAAGCCCGCCCAAGATCAAGGGTGCTTAATAAACTCCCAGTTGATCTAAGACACCCAGATAGCAGCACTTACTTTTGTACATCACTGAAGTTTAGGAGTTGTTTGTTATTAAGCATTATTGTGGCAATTGATAACTGTTGTATATGTGGGTAGTGTTTATCTTAGTTCATTAGGACTGCTATAAGAAAATACCACAGACTGGGTGACTTATAAACAACAGAAATTATTTCTCTACGTTCTGGAAGCTGAAAGTCCAAGATCAGGGTACCAGTATGGTTGGGATCTAGTGAAGGCCCTTTTTTGGGTTGCAGACTGCCTACTTCTTACTACTGTGTTCTAACATGGTGGAAGGGAGGAGCTAGTCCTTTTATAGGGCACTAATCCCAATCATGAAGGCTTTGCCCTCGTGATCTAATTACCTCCCAAAGGCCCCCACCTCCTAATACCATCAACTTGGGCGTTAGGATTCTACCTATGAATTTTGGGGGAACACAAACATTCAGACCATGGTAGTATTGTTCCCTTATTTCCAGTAATGAAACAAGTTTATCCTTTGTAAAATATTTATTTGGTTATTTCAATCAGTGGAATTTGATACCTGTGTTCAAGTTTTCATCTCATCCAAAAGTAAGAATGTGCATTTTTATGGAATTCTCACATTATGCCTATAAACACATATCTCTGGATGCACACTGTTTTCTACATATAATGAAAAATAAAAATATGATTTTTTTATTTAGTTGGTTGATGTCTGTCCATAGGTTGTCAGTTAAGTTTGTCATAGCCTTTCTTGTGGTCCCTGAAATGATAGGATTCCCATTTCTGCATTCACAAAAATGAACGTCACGTGACAAATCTTATGTCATTAAAATGAGAAAAATATATAAAACATGTTCCATACAGAGGATTTTTAAGTGTATGACATAATTTAAGGGTAAATAGAAATGAGAGATTAAAAAAATTCAGTATAATACCATGACTTTCCAAAAGATCAAATTACATATATTTCATAGAAATAATGCAAATTCCTAAAAGATGCTATGGGAAATATTTTTTTGTCTGTTTAAGAAATATCTGCCTGTGATATGAAAATCCTAGGTGACTTTCTTCTTTAGAGTTTTGAAACTTCTAATACTCTTCCTTTTTGCTTTTGGGTTCAATAGATTAAAAGGCACCTGGTCATTAAATACCTTTGAAGATAGTTATCTGCAGATTTGACTTTGGGGTACAAATATACAGGAACAATTTGTAACCTGGGAAGGTAGTAGTATTGAAGAGTAATATCTGAACAAGAATCGCTTGAGGAGGAATTTCCTACTTCAGACAGGCATCAATAGCAGATGGTGAGACCCACTGGGAAATAAGCACAAGTGTTGAGAAAGGGGATACTGTGTTGTGGCAAATAGAAGATCTGATGCAGCAGAAATCTCTCTCTGGAAAGGGAAGTTAAATTGCCCATTAATGTTTTATCAACTCTTTTTTTATGGAAGAGCTAAAAATTAATCAGAAAAGAAGAAGTATTTTGGATAGCAACATTTGTGCAGAAATTTCACAGGAGCTGCTGGAAGCAATAGGTTCTCTCTCTCGAATTTGTAAAATGTGCAAGTTTATAATAAAACTTTTTAAAGTATCTATTATTTTGAGTTTAAGTTGTTTGAATACAACATTGAATAAAATGTTTGAATGTTACATTGAAGAAAAAGACAACAGATTTTTAAAGGAATAGTATTGAAGTATACTTTTCCTAAATTATACTGTTTAAAATGTTTACTATCACATGTCAAAATTTCATTGTTAACATATGAAAATGAATTTGAAGAAAAAGACAACAAAACAAGAAAAAGACAACAGATTTTTAAAGGAATAGTATTGAAGTATACTTTTCCTAAATTATACTGTTTAAAATGTTTACTATCACATGTCAAAATTTCATTGTTAACATATGAAAATGAATTTGTTCAAAATAAATATGTTTAATGTACATGTAAAATTAGTTTTAAAGAAAGGTAAAATATGCTAATTGATTTTTTCACTAAGAAACTAAAAATCCAAGCACCATTTTATAGTCACACGAAGACACACACCACACACACACACACCCCATATACACATACATACACACAGGTCCAATATTCTATTCTACTTAGTTTTTGAATGTGTTCAGATTGTTCCTAGAACTGGATAGAGCTTTTCACAATTTTACTTAAAAAATTCACTAGGTATTTAATAAGCACCTTATTTTAGGACATAAAAGGTAGCTGGTACCAATGTACTGAATTGTGTACGATTTTCTAGCATTATTTTTTTAGGGCTTGAGTAGAACATTTTATTTAAACACATGCAAGCAGGTGAAATATTTAAAATAAGTCTGGGAGAATATGTAAGCTATCCAATATATGAATGAAGTTATAATTTAATAAATATTTCTCTTTATGATCATACATCTGTTATACATAAAATAGATTTTCTGCGAAACCAAGAAGAACTCAACACATTAAGTTTACTGAAACACGAGGTATACAGGAAATACGAGGGATACAGAAAGTCTTTAAAAACAAAAATCTATATACAAAATTAATATACAAACTTTTAAATACTGTTATAGGCTGAATTGTGTCCCCTCAAATTTATATGTTGAATCCTAACCCCTAGTATCTCCGAAGGCAACTGTCTTTGGATAGATAAGGTTTTTAAATGGGTAATTAAGGGTAAATGAGGTCAATTAGGGTGGGTCTTAATCCAATATGACTAGTGTCCTTATAAGAAGAGGAAATTAGGATGCAGAAGGAAGACTACATGAAGCGCAGGGAAAAGATGACCTACAAGCCCAGGACAAAGGCCTCAGAAGTAACCAACCATGCCGACACCTTCATCTTGGACTTCTAGTCTCCAGAACTGTGGGAAAATAAATTTCCGTTGTTTAAACCACCTAATCTGTGTTACTTTGTTATCATAGCCCCAACAAACTGATACAAATAATGTAGAAAAAATAAAAAATTATTTTAATATAAGAAAGCCAGTTTTTACGACTGTCATAATAATGACATTATGTTGTCGTAATGATGACATGACAATATATTATATTATATTGTCATGATGTCTTAGAAAAAGCTATGTTTCCCTGTATATAATTTTCAACCAGTGTTATGCTTGGGACACATCCACTTCTGCTATGAAATTCCTCTACATTTTATATGTAAATTATCCCTTTTACAACCTCTTCTCCCCGCCCAGCCCACTCTCTTCCCTTTATGTAGCAGCAAGGATGTCTTATTACCAAAAATGTATTGCACAAGAAGTCTAAACTAAGGCAAGTGCATGAATTTGATAGACTTAAGAATCTTTCCATGTTTCCTAAAACTCCCTTGGAGGGAATTGCTCCTTTCTTAATGAGCCAATTGTTTTCATTAACCACTAATTACTTTTTCTAAGCATAGGGGTATATGTGACAAAGATGATGAAATTACATGGGAAAATATTTTACTGATAATTGGACAATATTATACCAGCCAAAAATAGCAAGCATTCAGGAGATTATTACTTTAAGTTTGTGGAAAAATTAAAGCATTAATCTTGAAGTATCATTATTATACCATGAAGACTGAAGACAAATTTCAGTCATATTATTTTAAAAGCAAGTCACTAACTATTACTGTGTAATACCTCTACTAAACATGATCCAAATTGCAGTGATTATAAAGGTTTAGTAAAAATATATTTGCTACATTATATTTGTCAATCACCAGGGTCTCCGTCTATTAATTTATTTAGCCAGTATATACTAGACTGTTGACTACCACCTTCTCTGACAGGTACAAGGTAGATTTTGTACCATGTATCTAAGCCTTATTCAACAGTATTAGATAAATGGTACTCAAACCACTTCTCTAAGAAAGACAAACTTTAGATGGAATAGGAAACCTAGAAGTTACTATTTTGCTGAGTTTTCAATCTTTCAGAAAACTTTTTCACCTAAGAGGTTATGAGTCGTAAAATTTCCTGCGACAGGCATTTAGGAAGTTCAGGATGCTGATGACTGTACCCTGGAAGGGTTCACATAAACACAAAAGACATGTAAATTGTAGACCATTTTGAAGAGTCAGCAGCATGGTAAAGACTTAAAATTAACCAGAAGATAGATCTACCTGCACTAGGGAAATCTGATAGCAATCAAAGATCTTCATTGATAATTCAAGGCTAAAACTTTCTCCCAGATTCTGCTCTCTCAGCAGCATATTGTCAAATCAGTAGACTAATAAAAGTGGATGAGAAAAACAATTGTTTATTTGCAAAGCCAAGAAACTGAAAAGTGCATTTCTTCTTACATCTTCGAGTTCTAGTCCAAATCAGTTGTTGGTATGACCTTTATACTTTAGAACTCATGTCAAGGCACTCTGAAGAGCATTAAAAAACTAACTTTGTGAATGTTCTAAAATAGCATTTGAAAAAAGAAAACCAGAAAGGAAATTAAAAGGGAGAGAGAAACTGTTGCACATGTGTGATCCAGTAGGTTTGCAAGAAGCAAATAGTTAATGCAATCAATTCAGTTGGGGAAAATATTAGATAAATCAGTTGCTTGGTCTCCTGTAGATAAAAGTGACAGTTGCTTACTGAATCCAAAATCATTGCTTTAGCTCTCTGACTGTCTATATGCACGGAGGTAGGATATAGGATTGTGTCGTTCTTGAGGGTACAGGCTCCAGAGATAAGTTATGCTGGCTCAAATCCCAACACTTGCTGGCTAGGTATCCTTAGAAATTTAGCTGAACACTTGGTTTCTTCATCTGCTAAAGGGGAAACAAACAATACTTGCTCATAGACTTGTTGGAAAATTGGATGATCAATGCATGTGACGTACTTCACAGAGGGCCTAGTATAAGTAAATGTTTAATAAGTGACAATCATCATTATTTACACCTATCATAAACAATCAAACCAATATTCAGTTTATATTTCATATGTGAAGAAAATAATAACAAAACCCCCAATGTAAAAAAACACAATTTTACAGCAAAAGATATATATGCTTAAGATACGTATTTGGCATTACAAAATGGCTTAAACAGACAAAATTTTTCATGCATGATCTCACAATGACAAAATATCCTAATAAAATGCAAAGATTAGGAATTAAGGAAGTTGTTCTATACCAGGCAAGGTATTGTAAAGGGGCAGAGACATCTACAATTTTACTACTCTTGGAAAAAAATATTTCTATGTCTGATTATATATATTAGTCTACAAATTGTCTCAAAATCTATATGCTACTGGAATCCTTTCTTTGATTTTTTAATTTTAGTGATTATACATTTTATTCTAGAATTAATAATTAATTCTTTTTCAAATTTTCTATTCTCCTGCACCAGTCCTGTTCTGTTACTGTGGACATTAGCTAATGATTTTTACTCCCCACCTTCAAAGTGTTTGAAATACACGAAGGAAGAAAAAAAAAAATCAGAATCATCTATTGCAATCAGCATACCAACTCTCAGAACTCCCAGCCTCTTTTTTTGTGTGTGAAATGGTATTTAGTGATTTTTTTTTTTTTAAAGATTTTATTATTTCCTTTTTCTCCCCAAAGCCCCCCGGTACATAGTTGTATACTCTTCGCTGTGGGTTCTTCTAGTTGTGGCATGTGGGACGCTGCCCCAGCGTGGTCCGATGAGCAGTGCCATGTCCGCGCCCAGGACTCGAACCAACGAAACACTGGGCTGCCTGCAGCGGAGCGCGCAAACCTAACCACTCGGCCACGGGGCCAGCCCCTGGTATTTAGTGATTTTTAAAAAGAACTGGGAGAACTCTTCGATACTTTTCACTCCAAAAAAATTTAGGAAGCTGTGGAGGCTGGGATCTTTGGGAAAATGAGGTAAGATTCCAGGTGCTGTCTTTGGCTGCCAGTTCTGTAAAACAGTATTATAGTAAAATAAATAAAGAGATAGACAGATAAGTAAACACTGTCTTTTAATTACCAAGCAGGCAGGTTTTGGTGAAAGGTGTGCCAAGCTATGTATGAATGTTCATGCAATGCAGCTTTTAATTTCCTAACTTGTGTCCGTCAGACTGCTGGGTGCCTGAGAGATGGATGGCCAAGCTATCTTGGAAAGACTTGGAGCATAAGAATCCTTAGAACTGTAGGTGGCATTGCTTTGTCTTTTCTTTCTTTCCCTTATTGTCCCTCAAAACTTGTAAGAACATTTTTTGAGTGGAAAAAAAATGAAGTTTAAAATTAATTTCTTGGAAATTTTCATTACAGTTGTTTTTATTTCAGTTTCATCACTTCTGGGTTTACCAAAACAACTCTGAATTAAAATACAAGGATCCCATATTTTCTCAGGGAGTCCATTTTACTCTGTGAGTGAATCAGCATGTATTTCTGTCATATGTGTATGATTTCTGAAGGTCTTAACATAAAAAGAACAGGGAAATGCTCAAATCGAAAGATGAAGTATACCAGATCATACAAGAGGGGAAAGCACATTTTTTTTTTGTGACTTCAAGCACAGAATTTTCTCACAGAAATTTCCAGAAATTTCTCCTGTAGGATCCAGTAGGGAGCATGACTAGGAATCAAGTCATGATGTAACAGAATGCCAAGTGTGAGGACCTAGTTTTCATTGGATAAACACAAGTTTATATGGGAAATAATAGATCAACTTTCTCCAGAAACAGTCTACTGCCCAAAATCAGGGGCAGAAAAACAGTGTTGCATTCAAACAGGGTGGATGCCAGTACAAAAGTTATGGGAGCCAGGACAATGTGGATGAAGGTTAAGCTCCTTATACAGCATTGGCCATGAGCCAGTAAAGGGAAGGAAGTCAAGAGTAGAGAGAAAGGTGATGATTTCTAAGATTCTAGGAAGGGGGTAGAGGGCTGGGGAATCAGAATAACACACACCTTTTTTTTTTAATGAGGTATTTGAAGAATTCAAGGGAGGGATTATTTTAAAATTTAAGATTTTGGAAATGGTCATGAATTATGATGAAGTCAAGACTGTGGCCTTGCCTGGTGCCAGGTACTGTAGAATAGATGTGAGAGTACCTAAAGTTAAAGAGATGACAGAAGAACGAGGCCCTGCTGCTGGGAATGTTGTCTCTGTGTCTATTGAAGTTGGTCTTGGGGGAAGAGGTGCAGAGAGAGACTGTAATCCACGCCCTGCAACAACATAAAGCACTGGAGGCTCATCCAAGATCCTTGTATTAAACCACAATGAGGGCCAAGAAAGAACATTATAAGTGGATTACGTGAATGTAAAGGAACAATGCTAGAGGAACAATAGTTAGGGACTAGCTCCAAGACACTTCTCTCCCTGCCTCCTCTGGTATACCTCTCTCCTACTAGCCTGAAATTTTTGACAGCAGAGTTGTTTCTTTAGACTAGAGGACACATGAGTAAACATTCTTACCAAAAGGAATTGTTGAAAATGAACCACATTATCTGGCAAGATAGAGAGTACCATATTTAGATTGCCCTCTATCCTTCTCATGTTTACTCTCAGATTAGTTAATTTTCAACTTGAGAAGTTCTGAGATCCTAGATTCAAAGGGATGAGATATGGGGGTTTGGTGGAGGAATACAAAAATGAGAGTGAAAAAGCTTGGGTGCATGTGTATTAGTTTCCTCAGGCTGCTGTAACAAAAGTACCAGAAATTGGGTGGCGGAAAACAACAGAAACATATTCTCTTACTGTTCTGGAGACTAGGAGTCCAAAATCAAGGTGTCAGAAGGACATGGTCCCTCTGAGACTCTGGGTAGGATCCTTCCTTGCCTCTTCTAACGTCCACAGGTGGCTATCAATGCTTGGCTACACCACTCCAATCCTCCGATCTCTGCCTCTGTCATCACATGACGTTCTTCCTGTGTCTCTGTGTCTGATACCAAATTTCCCTCTTCTTATAAGGACACCAGTCATATTGGATTAAGGGCCCATTCTACTCCAGTATTACCTGTGATATTATGATTTACATAAGAAATGTATATTTGGTGTTCCACCCCTTTTCTCGCACACAGCTCCTAAAACCCTTAGAATTCCTTGTAATGAGAGAGAAATTGTCTCTAGTTCTGTTAACGAGGTGACTTTTAGACCTTACCTAAGAACCAGGGCTGGTTGCCAGGGGACCTAAATTTGCAATTAGAGGGTCGGAGCTTTCAGTCCCACCCCCAACCACTGGGGAGGAGAGAGGGGCTGGAGGTTGAATCAGTCACCAATGGCCAATGATTTAATCAATCATGCCTATGTAATGAAGCCTCCATAAAAACCCCAAAAGGATGGGATTTTGAGAGCTCCTGGGTTGGTGAACATGTGGAGATTTAAGGAGAATGGCGCCCTCGGAGAGGCCATGGAAGTTCCAGGCCCTTTCACTGTACGTTTCCGTACTCATCTCTTCCATCTGGCTGTTCCTGAGTTATGTCCTGTTATAACTGGTGATTAGTAAGTAAAATGTTTCTCTGAGTTCTGTGAGCTGCTTTAACAAATTAATCGAACCCAGGGAAGGGGTTGTGGGCACTTCTGATCTATAACCGATCAGTCAGAGCACTGGTGTCTGAAGTGGGATGTGAGGGTCAGTCTTGTGGGATGGACCCCCTAACCTGTGGGATCTGACGCTATCTCTGGGTAGATAGTGTCAGAACTGAGTTGAATTGCAGGACATCCTGCTGGTGTCTGGAGAATTGCTGGAGGTATGGGGAAAACCGCCCCCATACACATGGCAATTGGGTATAGAATTCTTAGACCTCTTCTTAACTATTTCTGCAAGGACCCTATTTCCAAATAAGGTTACATTCTGAAGTGCTGGGGGAAGGACTTCAGCATATACTTTTGGGTGACACAATTCAATTGATAACAGCATCTTAGGAGGGCAACCTCAGAGGCCCGGCTGGGAAGCCCGGGTAGGGAATTAGGAAGCCAACAGGTGTCAGCCCACGTGGTAATTACTGGATAATGGAGCATCACAAACTAACACTGAAGTTTGAAACTGAGAAATGCTACTGAAACAGTAGGATGGATGTAGAAAGTGGGATAGCTGGAGGAAGGAAAAAACAACCAAAACTAAAATTGGGAATGAAAAAAAGAGGAAAGAGGAATCAAATTTTATCTACTTCAATTAGAATAGGATTATTTTATTTAACTATAGTAAATATATCAACCTTAGATAATTGAATATCAGGAGATACATTTTTGGGATTTAGTCAACCGTGATATTGACTGACTGTTCGATGAGCGTTTCTGATTATTATCGGTGTTTGTCAAGTCATACAATGCGGCGGTTAAGGGCAAGCTCTAGAGTCAGGTTGCTTGGCTTGAAAATTGCCGCATCCCCTATTAGCTGTGAGACCTTAGGCAAGTTTTATACCTTTCTTATCACTCAGTTTACTTATCTGTAAAGTGAGTACCTATCTCAGAAGGTCATTGTGAAGAATGACTGAGTTACCCTGTGTAATCTGTGTCTGGCACGTAGAAACTGTTAAAAATACATTAACTGACTGTAGTTTTGAATTTTTATTTACTAAGTACCTCATTTTTATAAATGAAATTCTTGATTTATATTAACTTAAATATAACTACAACGAACATAATTAAATTATCGAGTTCTCTTTCAGCTTAAAGTCTTTTATGTAACTTTCAGGTGGCTCCTATTTTTTTTTCTTTATGGAAAATAGCTTTTCTTTTTGGTATAGGTCTAAAAGAAATGACGTTATTATATAGCTTCTTTATCAGAAACTAGAATATAGCATTTATTAAAATATACTTGTTAATTGATTTTTTTGTGTACTTAAACAAGATCCAGGGGCCAGCTCAGTGGCATAGCAGTTAAGTTCACACATTCTGTTTCAGCAGCCCGGGGTTCACAGGTTTGGATTCTGGGCCCGCACCTACACACTGCTTATCAAGCCATGCTCTGTTAGCGTCCCACATATAAAATAGAGGAAGATGGGACACAGATGGTAGCTCAGGGCCAAACTTCCTCAGCAAAAAGAGGAGGAATGGTGGCAGATGTTAACTCAGGGCTAATCTTCCTAAAAATTTTTTTAAAAAATCCGTCTTTTTGTGTCTATTACCTTAATATTGTGAGTGATCAAAATAGCAGTAATTACATAATAGTAATGACTTACTAAGTGTGATTCTACCAAGCACATTATATATATTTTCTCATTTAACATGTAAAACAGCCTCATTGTATTATGTAAGCCATAAAATTATTATTTTCTCTCTTTTTTAAATGACGCCAGTGAATCACAGAGCAGTTCCATAATTTGCCCAGGGTCACACAGCGAGCAAATGGTTTAGTGAGAGCTCAAACCAGTTTTATCCGATAATAAAGTCTGGGCTCTTAGCCTCTTTGCTTTGCTGCAAGTCTGGTTTCTGGGCCCCATTTTAACATACAGAGATTTTTTAAAAGATGAAATATATGGTAATCCAAGAAAATTGTTTTTAAAACACATCTTTTTCTGTAGGTTTTTAGTCAGGTAATCAGAGGATTAAAACATGTTTTGTGAGCATAATTTGCTTCTAGTATTTCTAGAAATGCTGTTAAATGAAATTATTTGTTAGCTCCTCAGGAAGGATTGCTCATTTTCTAAAAAAGTTCTTTTCTTTCCGAAGCATAAAAAGAACAATAAATAACAACGACAAACTCTATTCCTATTATTAGCTCACAAAGTAAAGTCTTGGTCTAGAAAATCTGCGAAGTCAAAAGGCCAGAAACGTTGTTTTCTGGTTTTCACTCTTACGGTGTTTCTCTTCTCAACAGACCATGAAAGAAAAAACAGCCTTGAACCCCACCTTCAGCAGACCTTTGTCACCTCTCCTCTCCTACGGATTTGTTTAGAATTGCTTTCTACCTCTGTCTCTAAGCACATGCTGATTAAAATGTTTTAATTAAAATTATGACGACTACAGAAAAATTATTGAGCAATTCTTTAGGATGAAAATGCTTAGTGTTGGAAGCCTAATTCCACTGTTCATGTTTATACTGAGCAATATTTTCTCAAAGGTTCACCCTTGTGTTGTGTAATATTGGATTAAGTTCCAACAGCTAGAAGGTATTGTTTTTTAAAACAAGGCCAAGCAAGCAGAAAAGTTTGTACGATGATACAGATTTGATTAGCTCTTAAACAAAACAAGTTCAGCCAGGTTGGTCTGTGCAGTTATTCTAGACTGAATCCTTTAGCTTTCTTCCCTGGTCATCAGTCTCAGAAAGAGTGGGCTTTTGTTATGTTCTAAAGCCATTTTTAAAAGGAAGAGGTGACGTGATCGGGTGGGTCATAGTGTCTGCAGCCTGTCCTCAGAAACACTGGAGAGACCCTGGGATGGAAGCCAAGTTACTTAGAATTGTATTACAGCGTGAGAGATGAAAAGGAGTTTCACTAAGAAGCCAGTATTACCATCTCTTAATAAGAATGGGCTCCTGTTTCCTACTTGATGAAACTCTCTACAAAGTAGAAAACCTTACTGTTGCCCCTTTGAAGGGTTCTAACCTCGTTGTCTGGTGCAGCATTCTTCTAGAAGCTGTCGGCAATGCAAAACCCTGGAAGGACCATCTTGGGCCACTGTGGAAAATTAATTAATGTTGATGTTCCAAATCAAGCAGCAGGCTTTAACCCAGCCAGGCATCCACATGAGCTACCGAGAGGCCCATTTAGAGCCTGCTTCGTTTTTTCACAAAAACAGAAGTACAGAAAATTAGTTTAGTCCAATGCTTCACAAATGTTAATGTGCATCCGGATCACCTGAGGACTGTGCTCAAATGTAGATTCTGATGCAGTAGGTCTGTGATGAGGACAGAGATTCTAAACTTCTATTGAACTCCTAGGAGATGTCCATGCTGTTGGTCAATGGACCCAGATGACTTTAGTCTCTTTCCTTATGTTTTCAGGCAAGAGGACAACTTTGCCACACTGGCCAGATTAAAAACCAGTCTTGATTTAAAGGAAATCACTTATAGATTGGACATTTTTCACTCACAATTCAATTTAAATTCAACAAGTATTTAATGAGACAAATAATTTTTTGTAGTTAAATTAAATCTTCTATGAAACAGCTTACAGCCAGTTTCCCTGGCTTCCACCTAAAGGCTTCCTATTCTTTAGTGTGATTGTCTCCTATGATAATAACCTTTGCTTAGTTTGCAGTTCACTGAAATTCTGGAGGCCACACTGATGTGTGGCAAAGTGGAGCAGCTTCTTTCACTTTGGACATTCTTGGCTACATTCAAGAATTTAATAATTAAGACATTGTGAAAGTAGGTGTGTTCTGCTTCCAGGATCCCCCATAAACAACTACAATTTGTACCAAACCCAGAGGGAAATCAGGTTTGTTTGGGACTCATTCTGTAAGATAGAGATTCTCAACTTGGAAGAATAGAATTATCTGAGGGGCCTTCTCCAAACACCGCCCCCCCTCACACACACCTTCTCCTCTTCACACCCCCACCTCTCACCAGATTCTGATGGACAATTGGCTTTTCCCTAATCTTCACCCTCTCTCAATATACCCCCCAATTAAGAACTACAGTATTAGAGTCTATTCACTCAGACTACCTCCCTCTTGACCAGTGTAGTGAGTTGAATGGTGGCCCTCAAAAGATGTGTCCATCAGGAAGCTGTGACTGTGACCTTATTTGGAAAAAGGTCTTTGTGGATATAATTAAGTTAAAAATCTAAAGATAGGATCATCCTGGATTATCTGGGTGGGACCTAAATCTAATGACAAGTTTCCTTATAAGAGACAGAAAAGGAGAAGACAGGGACACAGGAGAAGTTCATGAGAAGATGGAGGCAGAGGTTGGAGTGATGCAGACACAAAGAATGCAACAGCCACCAGAAACTGGAAAAGGGGGGAAACATTCTCCCTTACAACCTCCAGAGGGAGTATGGTGCTGGCGACACCTTGATTTCAGACTTCAAGCCTTCAGAGCTGTGAGAGAATAAATTTCTCTTATTATAAGCCACCCAGTTCATGGTAACGTGTTATGGCAGCCCTAGGAAATGAATACAACCAGTAAGCTTCTGCCCACTTTTGAAACACAACTTTAGTTACTATTTTTCTTTTAACCAAGGGATAGAGTTTATATGATTCTAGCTTAGGGAGACTAGAAGTCACCTAGAAACATAGCTTCTTTGTCCCCCCTGTAGGACACTGGAAAGGCTGTTGAACCACTTTTACTCATTGCTCTTAGGAATACAAAATGACAGTGGCATAAACCAAATTGATATATACCCTCAAATGTGATGTTAAGTATTCTTCAAGAATGTGGTCTAATGGAGTAGACAGACACTAATAAAAATAATTCAGATAAATGTATAATTAAAATTGTGTTAAGGGATCTGAAGGTTGGCCGCATACTCTTATGAAAACTATGAAGTACTTTAAAGATATCGGAGGTGGGGGTCAGGAAAAGCACTCCAGAAAGAGTGACATTTGAACTGAATGTGTTAATTTATGAAAGAGATGGAAATGGAAGAAAAGCATTCCTGTAGAGGGAAGAGCATGGACAATGGTTCTATGGCAGAAGGAGCCTTGTCCCTTTTGAGGAATTAAAGGACAGCCATTGTGGGTGACTGGAATAAAGAAAGTAAGAGGGACAATGCTGTCAGATGAGGATAGAAACGAGGAGCAGCTCATGTTAAGAACTTGGGTGTTTATTGAAAGAGCAATGGGAAAACATTGTAAGGATCATGTAGGTCAAGGGGTGTGGGTGATGGCAGTGGGGAGAGGGTGAGGATGATGTGATCAACTTTATATTTTGAAAAGACCACTCTGATTGCCTTGTGAAGAGAAGTTTTAGGGGAGAACAAGAATGAAAGTAAGAGGACTATTTGGGCAGCCAATACATTCATCCAGGTGACCAATAACCTGGAGGATGGTAATGCAGACAGAAGGAATGGAAAAGTTGAGAGATGCTTTGGTGGTGAAGCCAGCAGGAATTAATGATGGAAGTACCACAAGGGGGTATCTTCAAGGAGACGGAGGTGCCAGTGATGACTCTTGGTCCCTGACCTGACTTAAGTGATGAGACACGGCACAGTGCTATTTATTAAGCTAAAGGGTAACAGAGGGCCAAGAAAGGGACAAAGGATCATGATCCAGGTTTTGGAAATGTGGCAATTGAGGTGCATGTGAAATGACTATGTAGTGATATCAATTGAGAGTTACAAACATGGTCAGAGGAGAGAACTAAATATATAAAATTGGGAACCATCAGTGAGTAAATGGTACTTGAAACAAGGAAAAGTATAACGTTGCTGGGAAGAGAGTACAGAATGAAAAAAGAAGGACCCAAACTGAACCCGGAGGAGCCATAACATTTAAAGTCTAGGTAGAGAAGAATGATGAGCCTTTAAGGATGACTGAAAAGGAACTGCCAGAGAAGAAGGAAAACTGAAAAAGAATGCTGTCCTGGAAGCAAAATGAAAAAAATATTTCAAGAAGGAAAAATATGGGCAGCCGTGATCAATGCTGTTGAGAGGTCAAGATAGATGAATAAAATATGTTGCTCCCAGGTAGAGATGGCAGAGAGAAGACAATATCAACTTTCACTCCCTCTTACCATCTTTCATTTTAGAGAATTTGTAAAATAAGGAGATTGTTTTTTGAAGACATAGACCTACAAAGATAGAGATAACATGAGAATAAATAAAAGCAAAACAATTTGGAAATTGGAAAGGAAATAGGCATATCATATGGGAATTATTATACCCAATAGGATGGAATTTTAAATGGCAACATGAAAAGCCAACAAACAGCCCCAAATAAGCACACAAAACAAAACTTAATTTGGACCACAAAAACATCAAAAACTCAGGGATTACATATATCAGATAGATCTAGAAGGGGGGTAAAGGAGTACTTTTAGGATAGATAAAGACATTTTCAGACATGCATGTTCTCAAAATATCAAACTTCTGTGCATCTTCCATGCAGGAAGCTGTGAATATGTCCCTCCAAAATGCGAGAGTAAGGCAAGGAAAGAGGAAGACAGATAATATGGGTGCAGGAGCCCCTACACTGAACAGAAACAAAGGGACAAGCTGGGGATGACAACTGCGCAGCAGTGTAGAGACCAACCTGCCCAAACTGGAGCAGGTCATAGAGCTCCTGGAGAGATGTCTCCCACACGATACATAAGATTGATAATGTCCCAGAGGCATTGGAATAGATTGAGAAGAAGTTTAGACCACAGGTAAAGTGTTTGGAGTAGAATTAGTGATTAAAAACACAGAAAATGAGAGGCCAGCCCAGTGGCATAGTGGTTGAGTTCACGCACTCTACTTCAGTGGCCCAGGGTTCATGGATTTGGATCCTGGACACAGACCTACACACTGCTCATCAAGCCATGCTGCGGTGGCATCCCACATATGGAATAGAGTAGGATTGGCACAGATGTTAGCTCAGGAACAATCTTCCTCAAGCAAAAAGAGCAAGATTGGCAACACATGTTAACTCGGGCCAATCTTCCTCACCAAAACAGAAAAAAAAAAGGCAAATGAAGCAAACAACAACAAAAAGTCAATTATTAGGTCCAGGAAAAAAACCTGTGCAGGAATATTTATCTAATCTAAATTATGATATGACTTTATTGGGAGAACGTGGGTGGGAGGGTGGGAAAGTTGCTTGTGTGAGGAGGGAGTCCTGGAGGAAAGGAAGTCAACAAATAATGACTAAGACTGAAAAAACAAAGGATAGAAATACAAAAATATTATTTAGTGGCACTACTATAGTTGTAAAATAGCCAGCTAAAAAGGGTGAAAATGGCTGCCTTTGGCACAAGGAAAATAGAGATGGAGGAGTGGGTGAGGAAGACTCCTTTTGTCCTCTCTTTCTCTCCCTTTGTGACAAATCTTGTAGAATTCTTTAAATCCCCTGATTAAAAGAAAAAGAAAAAGGGTGGAGAAAAAATGAAAAATGTCCATTGAGTTTTTGACAAATAAGACTTTGAATGCCCAGGAATGATCACAGTTGAGGCACAGAAGCTGTTTAAAGATGAATTTGGCCAGTAATATGCTCACAGGGTGTCACTTTAAATCTCTTCCTGTGAGAGGCACAGCCTTGTCCCTTGAAGTGTGGCCTCTGAGCACTTGTCTCAGAATCAGCTGAAGTGCTGGTTAATATTTAGTTTCCTGGGCCCTACCAGCGATTCTGAAGAATCAGAATATTTAGGGAGGTCACCCATTAAAGAGGCTCCCTGGGTAATTCTCTTGCTCCCCGAAGTTTGAGAAGCACAGCCCGAGGGCATCGACTCTTAACTCAGTGGTCTCATCCAAGCAACTAAAGAGTGTTTTTAAAATATCTGTCCGCTATATCTTCACATCCAAATTCAGTAAAGCCGGTGCTTTCTCACTGTGAATATATTCCCTGGCAAAAGTTACCGGCCACTTCTAATGCTCCTTCCTGGATCAGCAATCCTGCTGAAGAATTCCAGAGCTGTCAGCCACTGTCATTTTACTACGTCCTTTCAGAGATTAGACAGCTGTGCAAAGAACAGTGGCCATGCCTTTGAGAGTGTATAGTAGACCATTCTCTGCTCGGTGGCGGGAAAGACAATCAGCGTCATTGTCTTGGAGCCTTTACTGAAGTCGACAAACTTGTACCACTATTTCAAGTTACGGTGCTTCATTCAGTTTTCATGTCACTTCGTTAAGAACCCTAATGTCCACAGATACCTTTGAAGTTATAGCTTTAAACTATACTTCAGTAAGTGTTGAGAGTATAGAAAGGATTATTTTGTAGCTTTTACGTGCGTTAGCGTACCCCTTAAGAAAAAAAGATTAAACATACATTCTCTCCCAACCTGGAGTTTAGAGAACATTATCACTCTGTTAAAGTCAATGTCTTTTAGTTTTGAAAAATTCTAATTAAAGGAAAAAATAAATTATTAAGATATTCTTCCTTCTTTTAAGTAGTGTATAAGTGTTTGAACTTCTAGAATGAGGCTTTTATTATTATGATAATGTTATAATATTGTTATAAGAAGAATATTCTCTGTGATATTCATAGATCTCAAATTATCTTACCAAAAACATAATTTGTGATAAGAACCTTAAATAACTGATATTCCCAAATAATTAATATTATATCATTTCTAAAACCCATGCATCTAATATGAAGTACTACGGCTCACAAAATACCGTTAACAAACGTGCTAAGGAGTGATTAAGAGCCCCCCAGGAAGCTAACGAGGCCATCCTAGTAGACCAGCTGCCTAGCTGGAGAGGATTCACATTCCACTGAGGCGTCAAACCTCCAAAGGAAATCCCCCCACCAAGCCCCTTTCATCCACTGGGGCTTATTCCAGAGGATCATTGGTAGTTCTAATATGTTATGAGAGGAAGACAGGAGTGAAATCCCGTCAGGTAGGATTAGCTTACATTATTCAAAGCTTAATATTTATAATAAATTCTTAGGGCCCTGAGATTATTGACTTTGGAGGAATAAGATTTTCATAATTTAAGGAGTCACGCAGGTTTTCTGCATTAAACGTAGCCTTACAAGTGGTTTTACATGAGAAGTTAAAAAGTACCAATTAACAGAGGCAGTAAAAAAAGACATATCCATATACTCATTCTATACACCCGAAAGGAATCATCATATATTAACATTTTAAGATTAAAAGTAGCACTTCTAGTCCTTAGCTGAAACACAATTTTCATATTCAGTTTTAATCCTTATATATTATTTCTTACATAGTTAGGGAATTTGAGAAAAACATGTTTTTAATCTCTCCTTCTCCTGCCACCAAAGTAGGAGCTCTGGGTAGTAACATCATTAAGTACGTACCCAGAGTTTCTCTGGACCTCTCCAGACTGGGTGCCTGGAGTGTCATGGAAAGAATCATTACTGAAATTGAACTGTTTCTGCCTCCCCTACAAAGCAGCCATTGACACCCAGAGCAGTCTCCAGGTTGCCAAGTATTGGTCTCTTCTTCCAGGCCTCAGGGTCTCTTGTTTTGCCCTCTTCCATCAAAATGTCAGGGGAATGCAGAAGAGGTGAGGACACCTGCATCTTCCACTATCTGTCGCACAAGGTCATATGGAGACGTGTCCTACCTTCCCTGGGCATTCCCAAGGGACATGAAAGTAACACCTCAGCTTGTGTTCAGTCCCCACTTGCCCCCAAGACAGCAAACTAAGACTGCTGCAATTTCAGCCCCTCCTAGGAATGTGACCTTAAACCAATCAGTCTAGAAATTCCTGATGACACTAGTGAGGTACATGTCTGATAAGGCCCCTGCTGCCCTTCCCCCAAAGAAAGGTCGTCTTGCTTGAAACAATGCTTTCTTTCTTTTGCAATTAACTTTCTCGTCCTACCCTGTTTCTACCTATAAATACCTTCCATTTTGTACAATTCGTTGAAGCATCTTTCTGTTTACCAGATGAGATGTTGCCCGATTCATGAATTTTTGAATGAAGCCAATTAGATCTTTAAATTCACTAGGTTGAACTTTTGTTCAACAACAAGAGAAAATTTGGGTAGAAATTCTGAGAGAAAATCTAAAAAGTTAGGTTGTGTGTATATTGTGAAGGACAAAAACACGCTTTGTGAAAATGTTGTGCTTGATCCTGTAGTCAATGAAGAACAACCAAAGTTAAGAGAGAACAGAGACTCAATTATATTTGTGGTTTACTGAGACAATGCTGGTATCAGTGGTTGTTGATTTGACAAATATATGGAACTTCCCTTTGTGCCAAGCACTATGCTAGTTCTTGGGTATACTATGAAAAACGAGATGAAGGAGATAATCTTGTCTTCCCAGTTCTTACAACCTATGGAGAAAGACAAATTCACAAGCCATGGCAATAAATTGGGGTAAGTTTTAGGATGGGAGATGTAAGAACTATTGGAGTGCAAAGCAGAAGTCCCTGGACTAATCTAGGGAGTTCAGAGAAGGCTTTCCAAGAGAACTAACACTAACCTGATATTGAAGGATGAGTGGAGTTAGCTGTATGAAAGGAAATGGAAGAATGGCTCCAATAGAGGCACCACCATTGCCAAAAGAAACAGACAGAAATAAGCATGGGGAGTCCAAAGAATCGACGGGAGTTCAGCATGGCTGGGAATAGTGGAATGTGAGTGGGGAGGTGCTGAGAGATGCCTGGAGAGGTAGAGGGAACTTGTCTTTGCAGCAATTTTGAAGACCTAGATTAGAAAAAAACAGTCAAGAATCACTGAACTAAATGAAGAAAAATGTTGTGAATCATCCTAATTCTTTAGCATAAATAATTTCACTTTTATATAGATCCACCTTACACTTTCCAAGCCATATTTTCAGCAAATTTATGTTTGGCAAATAGAATGGAGCCAGTTTTCCCAGTCCAGAACTCACCACAGCACTCCATGTTGGACACTCATGTGGTCACCTCACAAGCCACTGGGTAGGCTCTCTCCTCCAGCTGGAATCTCATTCTAAGGCTGGATTCACATTTCACACAATGGATCATGGCATCACATCAAACTCTTGGAAATGATGCTGAAAATTTTAAAATAATAATTTTTTAAAAACCACTTCAGTCTGTCACTCTTTCGTTCCCCCTTTCTTCCATCCCACACAACAAGCAGGCCTTATCTGGCTTGTTTCATATTGTATCATCTTTGCTGTGATTATAGAAATAGAGTATATTTGCTCCTTTCTTGGTGACTCTGGAAGTTTGTTGTCAACTCTCATCTTTTTGGAGAGAAAAAAATATGGCATACAACTCTGAGACAGGAAATGTCTGCTATCTGCCTGCTACATCTCAGAAATATCAGAGAATAATGAAGGGTCATATGGAATAACAGATTATTTGCTTTGCCTCAACTATAATTTACAAGAGCAAACGCAATGGTCCAGGAATGTATGAAATGTACGTTATGTTAAATTTGAGGTCATCCTCTCACTTGTCAGAACAGGGCTTCTTGTCCGAAGTTCCAAAACTTTAGAGGCCTGTGAAATACTTGGACAGGTTCCAAGGCAGAGCAATGAAAGTGATAAAAGATTTGAAGGCTAATACCTTTGAGGAAAGGCTAAAAGAACAAGAATTATTTCTCCTCTAAATGAGAAGTCAGAGATAATTTAACAGTCTTCAAGTATATGAGAGGTTTTATGTGTAGAGCAATGGTGTCCAAATCCAGGGACATTTGAGCAAGGAGGCCTGGGTACAGCGAAGGCACCCTGGCAGGCAGGGTTGCTGTGTGTTGGCACAGGGTGTTTCACCGAAGAACCCTGTTCTTCTGAAGCCCGGAAGACTAGATTTTATCTAGCAGCGAGGTGTCATGGACTGTCTGCATGAGCACTTGGGTAAAATAAATGACTTCTAAGAATCTTTAAATTCAGTAGTTTTCAGGTTTTTAAAAGGTCTTCCGTTTGAGGAGACTCTGAGGGCAAATAAATTATTGGCCAAGACTTTATTCTTCCACTTTCTAGAAATAGTAGCACATCCTGATCATTATTGGTAATATCTGCAAACAGCATTCCAGGAGCTTCTACCATATTGCCAGTTTGCCAGTCTTATACACAATTACATAATATATACACACACAATATATACACAATATTCAATAATCATATTACCAGTCTTATACACCATACTTTCAAAAATATTTCTACTCCTGTATCTCCTAGGTCATTTCTATTCCACTTATCTCCTACAATCTGATAAGATGCTATTGTACATCTCAGCCTTTCATTCTCAAAACTGAGGATGATACATATATAGTCTAATAATTCAGTTGAAATAAACATTCTTCCATTTCAGTAGCAAAATCTATGCATGGAGACACCTGCATATTTTTGGAAGTATACTAAGTTATAATTTTATGACAGACGGCAGCATAGCATTCCATTTACAATCTTTTTAGAAGGGTGGATGATAACAGAAGCTAGGACAATACAATAAAATCCTATGTCTGCAATAAAAAGTCAGACTTCACTCTCCTGAAACGGGCTCATGCAGATCACTATATCTCTGTTTACGGGGAATTTTAAGATAGTCACAAAACAAAACTGCCAAGCATGAAAGAATAATTCCTTTAACAGCTGTTCAGTAAGGTCAAAAACACAGAAACTACTGAAGGTTACAAAAGTATAGCCAGAACTCTTGGGAGTTTAGCTCCATTGCAACAGAAATTTCAGAATCATCTTCTGGTTGTACCCCAGCAGATGTTAGAATGCTTGTGATTGGTTTACAAGATTTTAGGAGGTCAATTCTGTCATTTGTCTTACCACCTCACGCCACATGACCGAGGAGACAGAGAGGATAAATAAAAGCATAGATGTCTCTGATGCTTAGTTCTAAAAAGAAACAAACGTGGATCAATAGGAACAATCTGACACCAATATCCCAATTTCTGCTCAGATATCAGCAATAGGAAGGCTATTGTGTACAATCCTGAAAATGTGTTCTCCAAATGCACTATTGACAGAAAAGCTGGACATAATAAGAAATTAAATGAAGCTGAATAAATACCTATACCGAGGGCTAGACATCAAAACTATATGTGGTGAAAAATAACCAAAAGAAAAAAAGGCACACATCAAAAGGTTACCATACACAGCATTGCTATTTTTGTGCTTCATGACTCCAAATTGAAACATAAAATCAGCCCAAAGGCAGATTTGTTTCTTTTTTGCTACTTAATTTGAATAAATTTCTCTCTACTTTTGTATTTATACTTTTTTTTTAAATTCTCATTGAAACCCAAATTTTAAGAAACAGAAGGAATTAGGTAGTGTGATTTAGACTTTGAAGTTATCTCAGGGAACCCCAATGTAAATAGTTTTTTGCCATTCTGTTTAAAAGCATAAAGTGGTTGAAGTAGAAATTAATATAAATCAGTGTACCGTGACTATGAACATAATGTTTATCAAGGTGACTCCTTGAGTTTCTCATTTGTTATCCTCATCCGATCTTAAATTTTACAGATTCTGTGCTGTTCTTTCTAGTAGTCCAGCATTACCTCAATATTCTGAAAACCTCAATGACTTCATACTGTTAATACCACATTTGATTACATTTGTTATTAAAAAGATTAAAGATGTGTTTGGACTGTGAAAGCTGCTTCTCATTTTTCCAAATGCAACAAAATACAACTCTGTGCAGATCCTGCTTAGAACTTGGAACTTTTCCCTATTAAAGGGCTGCTGACTTAAATGCAACACAAGCAAGCACTAGTTAAATTAGTTAAACTTTGACAGAGATGTTTTTAAAATCCTCAGATGGAGCAATCTATAAAACTTTGGTGATAAAATGTCCTTTCAGAATAAAAAAAAAATCTTAATGTAAGTGTGAAGGATTTGAAACACTTTCATATTTGACAAATTTCTCACCCCTAAGAAACTGGCACTTCCATTGTCACTCCCATTTTAGGGACAGGAAAATCAAGGCAATTTATCCAAAGTCGTAACAGTACCAGGCCTAAAATCCTCCAAGTTGAGCTCATGAAACTTGCTTATGCAACCTCAAGCATATACACAGAGAACTTTCTATTTATAAGCACGTCATTGGCAAGCAATGGCATTTTTCCCAATGAAACACTGTGATGAAAATTTGGCTTTCTAGAAGAGTCCTTGACAGCCCATTTATCCAAAAGAAGAATATTCATGGTAGTTATACTTCCAATCATATTTATAATGATCTTTCTAAGAGAAAATGCATTTAGAGGTCTCCTTTAGGGCACAGGAATATACCTCACCTAGTGAAGAGTATCAAATTCACCCCCACTCACCAGCAGTGGGAACAGGGCCCCCCTAATTCCACCCCAGCTCCAGCAGAGAGGTGGTTAATGCGTGGGAGCTCCGAGAAGTCACTGTGAAGAGTTCATAATTTCTTCAGTTTCCTTTAGATAATCCATCTTATGCTGGCTTTCCAATACTCCTATTCTTTTCTTTTTCAAGTACAAAGGAATGCCTTCCTTCTTCCTTTCCCATAGAAGAAAGCTACTCCCAACTTTCAACCATAATTCCTTACAATCTCTCCTTTATTGTACTCTCTGAAACACACATTTCTTTAAAGTTTTTAAAACATTTTTTCGGAGGAAGTTTGGCCCCGAGTTAATGTCTGTTGCCAATCTTCTTTTTGCTTGAGGAAGACTGTCGCTGAGCTAACATCTGTGCCAATCTTCCTCTGTTTTATGTGGGACGCCACCACAGCATGGCTTGATGAGCACTGCGAGGTCAGCGCCCAAGATCTGAACCTGTGAACCCCGGGCCACTGAAGCAGAGCATGCGAACTTAACCGCTATGCCACTGGGCTGGCCCCTAAACTTTTTTTTAACTATGTGAACAAGTGGTTCCTAGCCCTCCAGCCTTTTAAAATATTCTTTACTTAGGATCCAATTAAACTCCTCAGATATCCATCCCACCAATAGGAGGATGCCCGTGGCCCACTTCCACTATGTCTGAGTATTCCCAATTTTCTTAGGTTCCCTTGGTCCCCTCCCACTCCCATTTCCCATCCTGAGGAATACTTGATGTCCAAATTTTGGATCCCGCATATGGTGATCTTTCCTCCAATGATAAACCTTGTTAAGGCCTGCTCTCCATTCCTTTTTCACCCAGAGTACACTGCTGCATGTGACCAAAAGATTACTAAAAGTATGTAGATAACCAGTGATGGTGACAGCATATTGGAAATCACTGGTCTTAAAGTTTCGTGACTGTTCTCTGTCTATATTAGTGTCCTACAGCTGCTGTAATGAAGTACCACAAATTGGGTGGTTTAAAATAATAGAAGTGTATTGTCTCACAGTTCTGGAGGCTAGAAGTTCAAAATCAAAGCTTTGACTGGGTCATACTCCTTCTAAAACTTTTAGGGGAGAATCCTTCCTTGCCTCTCCCTAACTTTTGGTGGTGGCCATCCCAGTCCAAGGGCAGAAGACCAATGTTTCAGTTCAAGCAGGCAAGCAGGAAGGGAACAAATCCTCCCTTCCTCTGTGTTTCATTCTCTTTAGTCTTCAACGGTTTGGATGATGCCCACCCACACTGGGGTGGGCAATCTACTTGACTGAACCCACTGATTCAAATGCTAGTCTCACAGGAAAGTACTCTCAGAGCCATGCTCAGACCTAATGTTTAATCTGGGCCCAGTCAAGTTGATACACAAATTTAACCATCACAGGTTACAACATTTCTTTTTTTGGGGGGGGGGGGGGGACACAATTTAGCTCACAATACTGTCCCAGGGAATTTCTCCCCATGTATTATTGCTTTGGTGCAGCGACCCCATTCTTGGAGCCTATCCTAAACTTTCACTATCTAAATACATTCTCTCTGAGTTTCTGAGACGTGGACCTGGCCCTCTCCAGCTCTTCTTAAGGTCTGCCAGAAGAACATTCCAAGTTTCTATGACTTCGTTCAAAGAGCAAATTAGTACGTGTGTGTGTGTGTGCGTTGTTGTTGTTAAAGACTTTTGTTCTTTATTACATTTAATATTTGACTCTGTGTTCTCTGTTCTTGTGCATATTTGGATTTCCTCTAAGGAACTGGATAATTTGTCTCTTTTTCCAGTGATTATCTTTTTAATACTTTATGTAATAGCCTTAATCCACTACTTTTTCAGGTAATATCTATTGGCTACCAATTACAAGAAATAAAGGTATAATAAATTTTCACTTCCTTCTTCTCTCTTCCCTACACTTCACCATTAGATTTTAGTTTATTATTACATTTTTTCTTGTGCTTTATACCTCTAAATACAGCTATGCCTGTATTCCTTGATTTATTAGCCTTCGTGAAATCTTTGGATCTCAGGTTATAAAAGATGAAGTATTCAGCATACTTATACTACCTCTCCATTTTTCTCTTTCCGCTTCCTAATTTTTGTTACTTATTGGTAGGGTATATAACTTAAACAATCTGTTTTTTAATTCTTTTTTGTTTTAGACTCAGTCCGAGATTTAAATACATTCACAAATAACTATCAGGCATTTTGCAGTAGTTTCTTCAGTCATTTTTCTTTTGGCACCTATGACTTATCATTATTTCTAGGAAATTTTATTAAATTATTATTATTTTCTATAATAACTTCTCTGCTCTCTTCCTGAGGGACACTAATTATGTGTATGTTGTATCTCCCTTTTCTGTGTTTCCTTTCATTTCTCTAGTCATTTTTAACTCCTGGTTCATTCACATTTCATCAAATCTTGAAATCCATGTCCCATGCTGTGGCTTCAGCAATCATCATTCTCTTTTGTACTGCTTCTGATATAATCTTCGCTTCTGTTGTTTTTTGTTTTCTCTTCTACTTTTTCTCTTACTTCTGTCAGTTCATGTTTCATTTGCTTCTGGTACCTTGCTCTATTTTCTCATTGTTCTCTGCATTGAGGTCCTGACTTATAGAGATGATTTGCTTCATTAGGTTTTTAAAAATTTGTGTCACATAGTTTAATCACAATTTTCTTTGTTTGAAAAAAATATTTGTTTATTTTTTATTAGGGTAACATTGGTTAGTAACAATATATAAATTCATGTGTATGTCATTGTATTTCAATCTCTGTATAGACTACATCATGTTCACCACCAAAAGTCTAGTTGCCATCTGTCACTGTACAAATGTGCCCCCTTACCCCTTATTCCTCCCCCTCCCTTCTTCCCCTCTTGTACCCACCAATCTATTCTCTGTATCTACATGTTTGTTGTTGTTCTTGTTGCTTTATCTTCCACATATGAGTGAAATCATACAATATTTGTTCTCTCTATCTGACTTATTTCAGTTAGCATAATCCCCTTATTTATCCAAAGAACACAAAAACACTAATTCAAAAAGTTATATGCACCCCTATGTGCAATGCAGCAATATTCACAATAATCAAGACTCGGGAAAAACTAAGTGCCATTAAAGGATGAATAGATAAAGAAAATGTGGTATATATATATACAATGGAATACTACTCAGCCATAAAAAATTTAATCACAATTTTCATATGCTCCATGGCAAATATTTCTGATGAGAGTTCCTTCTCTGTCCTTTTTTCTCTATTTACTTTCATGTTTTCTTCCCTTAAAGTATCTTTGGACAATTCTTTTACATAATTATTCAGCTTTGAGTGAGATGAATTCTTCCTGCACCCACTATGTGAGTGACATTTGTGTTGGGGGTAGAGGACGGAATGCAGGACCATGTTCCAAGCATTAGAAGTACTTCTCTTGATGACATAGGATTGTGCATGGGAACACATTCCTTTTTCTTCTCAACCAAGATTGATAGTTATAGTGTTAACTGTAATGTTAATTCTCCTTTCTCCTGGTCTGCCTCACTAATAGACAGCTTCCTGCAAAAAGGACTATCTATGTGGTTCCTTATTAGATCCACCTCCCCTGCTTTTCCTTTGTACCAGACTGGCTCTTGGGAAGCAACTAGGACTAGCTACAGACCCTTACCTTATGTTTCCAAACAAAATAATGTCACTCGCTTTTTCCCCACAGAGTAGACTACTTTCCTGAAGAATTGTGCCTGTTGTCTTCATCGAAGATCTGGAGCCTTGGGCATCATTTTTTAGCACTTTCCTGCACTCTTGTTTCACCTTCTCTATCCCTGGCAGCCATTCCACATACACTGTGGCTTGAGTTACAGAGGTCTTCTAATAGCATCAAAAATGAAGGGGTTTTTTTTCTTTCAGTTTCTTGTCATCCTTATTATTTTTGGGTGATTACCAAAAAGCAAAGGGAGTAGCACTATTTTTATGCCACTATTATTTAAAACCCCAGAATGAAGCCCAGTCTCTTATTTTTGTTTTGTTTAAACTTTATTTAACCTTTAATTTTTCAGGGAAAACTACAAAGATGAGAAACCTAAGGAACCACATTCAAAGAAATTACCTACCATCGTGATGTAACACATATGGGACAAGCATTCCCTTGTTCTACTTCTTAAACTCAAAGAGCTTGCCACTATATTGCACTTTGGCATAGTTTTAATGGTGGATTTGACTTTATCTCTAAGAAAATAAACATAAAATTTGGACTTTAAATGCACTAAGAAACTCACATTTGATTTCATGCTTGAAAATACAGTTTCTATGAGATTTCAAAAGTTTGAAATAATAAATGTTTCCCCAGTGATCCTTTCACACATATTCTGTTTACCCTCAGAAGTGGATTTAGGTAAAGAATACTTAATATGGAAAATTTTGAACTATTGGCATATTTTCCTGAATTTATTTTACTGATGGAAAATTTATTTCTAGATCATCTATACAGCAGCATCTGCTAACACTAGTACATTTTTCCTTAAATGTAAAACTCTTAAAACTATTAAACTATAGTAGCATGTTACTTTCATAGTGTATACTGCTGTCAGTTTTTTTTCTTTTTGGTGAATACAAAAAGGTAAATATGCAGTGTCCACATTTAGATAAACTCATATGTGAAAGAACTTCTGACACCAATCAAGAAATCTAGAAATGCATTGCCTTAAAAATAACTGGCATTAAAAAATAAAACTAATGAGGGGCTGGCCCCGCGGCCGAGTGGTTAAGTTCGCGCGCTCCGCTGCAGGCAGCCCAGTGTTTCGTTGGTTCGAATCCTGGGCGCGGATATGGTACTGCTCATCAAACCATGCTGAGGCAGCGTCCCACATGCCACAACTAGAAGGACCCACAACGAAGACTATACAACTATGTACTGGGGAGCTTTGGGGAGAAAAAGGAAAAATAAAATCTTTAAAAAAAATAAATAAAAAATAAAACTAATGAAAACAGTCATGAAAAATGTTTTTCTTCACTGATTTGTATTTTTTGGACAAAAAGCTACTGAAGGATCAATATTCCTGTATGAGTATATTCAATAGAACCTAGACTTTTCAGTTAGAATACCTAGCATTTACTCACATATGTGTCAATGTAGTCAGTATGAATAAAGGCTGTGTAGCAGAAATTAACCTAGCTGAACTTTGCTGACACTTGAAGAGTTAGGGCAAAAGCATTGTAAACAGATTGCTTCTTTTAACATGTTCTAACTTTTCTCTTACTGTTACCTATGCTGCCAGTGGCAGATGGGCAAATACCTTTCAACTCCAGAAAACTCCTTTGTTTAGAAGCAGAGAAGATAGTGGTTTGGCCTGCTACAATTGTTTTGCTGATTGGCACAGAGTTCTAATTATTCTTTGATACATCACAAGATATAATATATCACACAGTAATCACATTGTTTTTCATCTGGGGTCCTTTCTTTTCTACCCTAGTTTCTGCTCAGGGCTGGATGTTTCAGCCTTTCTATGAATCCTCTGTAAGTGTTCTGATTGTTAATGTTTTCCTTAATACATTCTGTTAGCAAAGATAAGGGTGGGCAGAGCCTTATGTTAAAAATAAAAATAAATAAGTTTCTTTGCGGATCGTAAGTTATGACATAAAAAGCAAACAAGAGTGACATACATTACTTGTATTTCAATTCCATCTGCACTGGAGTGGTGGCGTATGGGAAGTTTTCTATTAAAGCTCTTTCTGACTTGTCCTTTGATGTTAGATATAACATTAGATAGGACATTAGCTACGTAGGTAGGAAAAGGAAATGAATATACTTGATTTTTAAAAAATGGAATGTAGGGGGCCGCCCCCATAGCTGAGTGGTTAAAGTTCTGTGCTCTCTGCTTTGGCGGCCAGGGTTCATGGGTTCAGAGCTTGGGTGCAGAACTACTCCACTCATCAGCCATGCTGTGGAGGCATGCCACATACAAAACAGAGGAAGATTGGCACAGATGTTATGTTAGTTCAGGGCTAATCTTCCCCAAGCAAAAAAAAAAAAAAAAGGAATGTAAATTGAATCATTGAATTGTTAAAGGTTAAAAAGACATGGCGGCAGCAGCAATCATCGTATCTTTATGAAGTATTTGCTATGTGCAATACATGTTGTCTACTGCTATGGGGACATAAGCAAATGCACCTCTGTCTCAGGAATTTTTAATGCATTCTTGGAGATGACATGGAAATTAAAAAATATGTAGACTAAGCCAGAAAGAAATGATTTTCACAAACATTAAATGATTAAATTCAAAGACTAACAAGTTCAGAAGAACTATATCAAGTCAGGGTCTGGAAAGATCTCATGTAGGAATGGATGGGATTAAGCTTTAAAAGGTAGATAGAAATTGGATAAGTAGCAATGAAGAGGAGGGATTTTGAGAGTGAAAGGATGTATGAACTGATTTGGAGGTAGGGAAATTTTGAAGTTATACGTTTGGAGAAGGTGGTTCATAAGGGTCTGTTGCAGGAAATAAACACAGAAAGGAAGATTAGGACCAAATTCACAGTCTTAGTACAAAAGGATATCTCAAAGAGTTATTTATTCCAATACTTAATTTTTGCCCAAGATCATACTTTCAAAAACTGAATTAGATGAAGAATTTTTTCCCATTCTTGCGATTTTTATAGAATTGGTGATTTTATTAACTCTCTCACTCTAGAATTTCTCTTACTTCCATTTGGACTTATTTTCTCCTCAGTGATGAATAGAACTCTCTTTATAGAATGATTCGTATTAGTCAAAATGGGTTTATTAACAGTGTGGTAAAAAGACAACTTCCCAAATGTCCGAGGCTAAATACAACAAAAGTGTATTTCTCATTCACAGCAGAATATATGTGCAATGTGGGCTGCCTGGAGACTCTACTCCACAGGATCACTCAGAGATCCAAGATAGCCAAGGCACCCCTGTTGTGCAGCTACACTCTGTGCAGCACTTGGTTTTCTAGGTTGCTATAGTGAGGGAAGATCCAGCTGTGGGGTCACAGACTGGCTCTTCATACTTTGGCACATCACTTCCCCACACCCTATTAGCCAGGACACATGGTCCTCCAAACTGCAGAGGGGTGTAAAACATAGAGGAACAGATGGAATGTTTGTTGAGTTCCACTGTCTCTGCCACACTCTTCGATGTGCAAGGTACATCAATTGAAGGCACATCCTAAGGTTTTCCTTACCTATTGTTTCTTAAAGTACTTCTTTTACTCAAAACTTAACTTTGCAGTTTTTATTTCCCAGCCTTTTAATAATTGCATGGCATCTTCTCTAAACCCTCTCCTATTAATTGCTATTCTACCCATAAATGGAAATTAAAATTTACATTGGTTCTCTAAGGAATGTAAGAAAAAGACCAATGTAATTATTTTTATTATCTGTGTGTGGATTTAGTGTTTCACAAATTATCTATAACCAAAGGCAATTTTATTTTATTTTTTTCACTATTATTATTTTGCTGGGAAAGATTCACCCTGAGCTAACATCTGTTGCCAATCTTCCATTTTTTTTTTTTCCTCCCCAGACCCCCAGTATATGTTGTATATTCTAGCTGTAAGGCCTTCTAATTCTTCTATGTGAGCTACCACCACAGCATGGCTACTTACAGACAAGTGGTGTGGTCCGCAACTGGGAACCAAACCTAGGCGGCTGAAGCAGAGAGCACCTAACTTTAACAATTAAGCCATCAGAACTGGCTCACCAAAGGTAATCTTAGACCTGCTTTCTGCACCACATCTCTGGCTGCTCTCTGTTCTCTGAACTCATCTTGTTTTATTCTATTTTTAAGATTTTGCTCCAAGTGTTTTACCTTCTTGGCCAACCCAATTTCGTCTGTCAAAAATATGTCCTTTCTTCAAAGTATTCAGATAATTGCATCTTCTCCAAAAGACTTCCCCAGATTCTCCTAATAAAATTGAATCCCTCCCTTTCCAAACTAACGGAGCGTGAGCATCAAATGCTTGTCCTGGCATGCTTTGTATTTGCATCTCTATAAAGCATGCAATAATGACTTTGCTGTCTCCCCTGACCCCAACTCCCTGGGAACATTTGGAAATGTCTGGAGAAAATTTTGATTGTCAAAATCTGGGGAGGTAGGGAACTGCTACTGGCATCTAGTGGGTAGAACCAGGGATGCTGCTAAATATCCTAGAGTGCACAGGGCAGCCACCCCAACCAAGAATTAGGCAGCCTAAAATGTCAATCATGTCAAGCTTAAGAAACTCTGCTGTTGAGTATGAAGGCCAGAGTGAGAACCATTTTTCTTGTTTCCTTCCCATAGAATCCCAGCCATAGCACTCTGTAGACAGAAATGTACTCAATATTTGGTAATGATAAGGCTGCAGAAATGTCTAAAAGAATCACCAGGTAGTATTGTTAGGAAGGGGGAATTAATTTTTAGTAATAGCCATGGTTGAGTCTTCTAATACTTGCCCATAATTTCCTCCTTTTTAGGCCCAAGAGAGCATTATACTTCCCCATTCCTTTTGTGATTGAGTAGGACTGTTATTTCTGGTCACTAGGTTGTAGATGGAAGTGACTTCAGTGATTTCTGGGTCAGAGGGTTGAATTGTTGGCATGAGATCCTCCGGTTCCCTATTCTTTCTGCTACTGAAATCAGCCTGCATGCATAGTGAGTGCCCCAGAAACATGCAAAGGATATGTAATGGGAGCAAGACCTCATTGTTTAACCAACATTCTACATCCAGTTCTTCTGTTCCATATGCACATGAATATTTTCAAAAATCTCATGTAAAATTCTGCTCACTCCTGAAATCCTAACTTATGTCGGCATGATTTCTCCTAACACTTCAATGTTATCGTTGCAGCTTGTTAATTTACTGTTCTCTCAAATGAATCTGTTTCTTGGATTCATTTTGCTGATAAATCAACAAATCTTTGAAATCAACAATTTTTGAAAGCTTTCCTAAATCAGTCTTTATTCTCCTTTTGAACTTTTGCTTTACAACCCTCATGAATAGGGCTATAATATTGACTTTACCTTTCCTAGCCAATTGTAGTTTATATATGTTTTCAATTGCACTATATTTATTTCAATTTGCAACATAAATCTAATTCTATTTGCTTCTGTTAGTTTGTAAAATATATTCTGTTAACATGAAACCACTCATGGGACACAGAAGTACCATAAAATTATGAAAAAAACATTGCAATGGGGTAATGAGAAAGCACGTAGAGTTTGTACCTAAAGGTAAAAAATCCGGGTCCCAGTACAACTCTACCAGTTTATTGCTGTAAGATAGAGAAAGTCTACACATGCGCTTTGTAACCATTATGCACTATGCAAAGGACAGTTATTATTGGTGTCTTCACATCTCTTGCTCTGGCTCTGTTGCCACTGAACTGTGCAGTGGCACTTACCATGAATAAGTAAGTGGACTCCTTGGTTTCCAGTTTCCTTACTCATATACTAGATTATACAATAATTGATTTTTCTTTCTTTTCCTGTGTATTAAAAGTCCAGGTTTCTATAGACGAGTTATTCTTAATTTAAATGCTTTACAAAAATTCCATCTCTTGAAAAAAGACATGTGAATGATTCTTTTGTTTTTCAAATTATTTAAATATCCTAGAGATAAGTAATTTCTATACATTTCCAATTTTCACTACTTTATAAAACAAACAGTGCATGACCCACTGTTTGGTGTCAATAAACGTTGAGATGAATAACTCACAGATGAATTACCAAAGTATTAAATCACTAATCAAAAATAACTCTTTTGTAGCATAGATTTAAGACTATTAAATACGAAGAATAACAGCTTTTGGCTAAGCAATGTTTCATAGGCATTATATTCATTATCTTATTTAATTTCAAAACAATGGTAAAACGTTGATAAAAATAATGATAAAGTGAAAATTAAGATAATATTTTTTAGATTGGGATATATGACCTCATCATTCATTTTAAATTTCCCAAAGCATTTGTGCTCACTCTGTAGAATCAGTGTACAAACTACAATCTGAAAGCAATCGGTGGTATTTTTACAGTACGTGAACACAACCGTCTGATTTATAGTTCAATCTGTTAATGCACTCGGTTATTAGGCCACCTGGCAGTTTTATGCATTGTGAATTTAAAGAGGAGCTCAATGTAACATAAGCTTTACAAGCTGGGGAAATATTATTGAAATGAAACATGAATGAGGACCATTTAAACAATAAAATAATGTGTATAGACTATATATTTTTTAGTTTCAGCTAATACATGCCTTAGGTATAAATTCTGAAATAAGTTGAGGTTCTTATGAGACTATAAAGATGAAATTCAAAATAAACTTATTATTGTACTATTATTAATCATGTAGTATTCACATGCTTATAGAGAAGAAAAATACAGCCACAAATTCTTCTGAAAAATTAAGATCGCGTATCAACTACATTTTCTTTTAGTACTCACAGAAGTGTACTTGGGGAAATGCTGTCAGAACGAAAAGGCAGAATTGGGAGGTGAAAAAAAACCTGTAAGTTATTGACCATCTCTTTTATGACTCTCAGTTTTATTATCATTTAAGGAATTTGATCCACCATTGTTGAAGTACAAAATAAGTTCTGTACAAAGATAATCCTAGAAAATATGTCAATAAGATTAAATAGTGGCATAACCGTGAATCTGTATGAGACTTGAAAAAAGTATGCTTACTGTAATGTGACAATATTCACCCTATATTTTTCTAAATATATCCGTTAGTAGCTCATATAGTTTATGAAAAGTGTTATATTATGAAAAGTATTATAAGTAAGCTGGATTCTTTATAGTGATCCATAAAATTTGGGCTTGGTTTATTCAATTTTATATCACTATTGTAGTTCCTTTTAATTAAATGTGTAAATTAGAAGTTATAAGATCATTATTTTTATTCAGACATTAGAGAGTCAAACTGCATTATTGGCAGCGGGCTTTCAAAGGGATCTTATTATATGATTCATATTTATATAATTTCAAAACATTTTCCAGTATATAGTTGCTTTAAAGTACATGCAAAATGACTTAAAGGATATTGTATTTTTGTTTATATCAACATATCTATTTTTTCTCACTTTTAAAATGTGAATGATTTAAAATGTAAAAGATTAATAAAAATGTTATGAGTTCTATATTTTAAATTATAAGACATTTCACAAATAGTTATGGAAAACAATGGCTTTTCAAATAGATATTTCTTCTCAAATTTATGAGGAAGTAATAAAACTACTTCTCATTGTCTCAATGTTTTTCAAATGTTTAACCGTCAACTGAAAAGAAGTGAAATACATTTTCTTATGTATTGGAAGACAATTCATTTCTTATACATTGGAAGACAAAATCAAATATTTAAAATATATCCAGTAACTAATATACTATTATGCTTTTAATCTTAACATTTACTTATTCAATAGATATTTGGATTCTACACCTAGATTCTAATATTTGCGTTTAATCCTCTAGTTTTAATGTTTTAGTTTAGAGATTTTGACAACATGATGTCCAAACTTTTTCTTATGAAAAAAGAAGCCTGTGAAAATGATCATTTAGCAAGTTAAATTCTCCCAAGTATCAATCATAGCATATTATTTGGGTTAATTTTTTGAGAGTTGGTATGCAGATATTTCTTATTTTGCCATTTACAGAGGTTACTGTGTATTTTTTTCGCCAGTCTAATGCACCCTGAAGACTTTTGGTTTGGAAACTTGAGGAGGTCACAGAATATGATAAAATTCATTTTACTGAAGTGTACTGGTTATGAAAATTGCTTGTTCCAGTGGGCGATTTCACTACTTCATTTACAGCATAAGTGCTCATTGTGCTTCCACTGGCTGGGAACTGACCCCTATATTTCTCATTTTCCTTCTAAAATGTGGGTCAGCAGTGTTGTCAGATTCCTTCTCTCCTGTAAAACATTTTATTTTTAAATATTTGACATGGGAGCTTTCTAAAAGAACAGGTTAAAAAAAATGTCCTGCTGGATGGCATTTATGACTTGGAGAAGTATCATTGCCATTGACCTCACAACTCTTCTTAAATAGTCAGAGAAGGGCAACAAAATTGTCAATTAGGCTTCCGGGGAACAGAATTCAGCCCAACCCAACTCGTGCTTGGCAGCATAATCACGCAGATCTGGCTACTATACGAGAAGTCGTTCAAGCCTATAATAATGAGGGTTCAACGAATTTGAACTTCTTTCTCAATGGCAGATTTAGAAGCTGTCGATTTGTGATACACTTATTAAAAGGTTTTGTAGCATTAAAATATTACTTCAAATATTCAGCCTAATTCTCTGATTCACAAACCAGAGGTCAGGTTTCCAGAAGGCTGTAAGAAGTCCATTTCTGCTTTCACAGAGATGGTGATTAAAGAAAAAAAATTTCCCCTTTTCTGTTTTTTTTCTGATGATGAATTTATGCTCTTACTCAAAGAGAGTACTGGGCAAAGGAGCATTTGTCAGTATTCACTAACCGGTTACTAAGAAAAACTGATATTCTTACCCACCAACCACTTTTTAGGATTTAGTATTCAGTATACTGAGCAAATATAATAAGAATAAGAAAAAAAAAGAAATTCAATAGTAAATTATAACTTGGTCTTTATATTTTATTAACCATCACAACATTTTTATAATTTAAATAAACACCAATTGTTCTTAGGTTACAAGGAAAGTAATAGAAAAGGAAAATATAATTAATATAAAATTCAAAGTAGAAAGTATATGGTCAATGTATTATAGTAGAAAGAAATGGTCATTAAGATATGCTCATTTTTCTGCCAAGTCTCCATCTCAAATCTTGGCTGCAACACTTCAACTAGTAAGATGATATCCATTTGAAATATTTTCCTTCATGGAGAAATTGTGTCTGGTCTTACCCAATGGTAACCTGATCCATTTGTTTCATTTGTAAATGAACTTTTACCAGGCCTAGACCTGTTTCTCAAACGGAGAGACAGAGAAAGGGAGATGGGACCAAGGCCAATGGTGCTTGATTGGTCTATAAGAGAAGAATTATTTCCCCTTCATGGAAAGGAAGCCAGTTATAATAATACGACCTAAAGACAAACAACAGAGGCCCACTGTAGTAACTGCCAGAAGCAGAATTAGGAAATCAAAAGAATAACAACAGCTGGGCTGGGTCTTGTATTGGTCACCTATTGCTCTATTTAGTTCCCAGCCAGAATGCGTCTCTTCTATCTTTCAGCATGATATATGCACACAAAATCCCAACCACACGTTTGCATTGGAGTCTACATTCCTTAGCCAATTAGTGCTATGATTTTATCACAGAAGTTATTTGAAACTGAATTGCAGCAGTTATTATCCAGCATGGTCCCTGCTCCCTGAGGATAGTTGCTGAGGTTGAACAAACCAGGAAAAATACCTCAAAGAAAGTTCATGCTAGAAATAACTACAATATTGATAGTTTATCAAGTAGAGTGCTATGGCCAGATTTAGCCCCAGATATGTCTGTTACCCAACTTGGTAATAGTTAAATAAATTCAAAAAGATGCCATACATTAAAAAAAAAGAAGAAGAAAAAGTCTTGGCTATCTGCTGAAGACCTTGTGAAATTCTTCACAGAGGTTGTGCAACAAATTTGTCATCAAGTGCAGGCACAGAGAACATGCATTAAAATCTAAGCCTCAGTTTTTATACATAATAAAAATCTACTGCGGAGATGTGAACACTTAAGCTCCCCTTTGTGAAAAAGTTAAAGCTATATTACAGCTGCTAGTGACCTAGTAGGAATTGTTCCATTTTCCTCTATGTATCTGCTACATTCAGATATGCATAGTCATATACAAATTGATTGATTTTGCCACGTTTCATATTGATCGTTACAATGAAAGAAGATGAAAGACTATATCTAGATAAATTTAGTGGTTAGCTTATTGTAAATAGTCTGCAAATATTTTAAAAAGTTGGTTTACCCAGGGGCCAGCCCGGTGGTGTAGTGGTTAAGTTCTCGTGCTCTTCACCAGTGGCCTGGGGTTCACAGGTTCAGATCCCATGTGTGGACCCAGCCCCACTTGTCAAGCCACTCTGTGGCAGGATCCCACATAAAATAGAGGAATATTGGCACAGATGTTAGCTCAGCAGCAATCTTCCTCACACACACTCACAAAAGTTGGTTTACCTAAGAATTCCCACTATCATAATCTCACCACTTGTTTTTCATTTTCTCTTCTATTCCATGGGGTATGTGACTCAGTGCAAAGAGTCTAAACTCCTATGTACCATAAATATATTGACTTAGAATAATTGTTTGTATACATACATCCCTCACATTTATTCCTTTATCAAAAACTTTCCTTGGGGTTTAGGGATTTCCTGAGAAGCATCTAGCCATAGGAGGTAAAAAAGTCATGACCAATAGTTCTGAGTCAGTATATTTTTAACTTGTATGTCTCTTTTAGCTGAGTCACTTGCCCTGGGGAAGAAGAAAGAAAATGAAAATCAAAGAGCAGGATAATAATAGTGGGAATTCTTACCCACACTGGAAAAAAAAAAGAATTTGCGATTATCTACAGGAAATGCAGTGAAACTAGCCCCTCATTCTTTCATCATCCTTTAATGTAACAGGTATACAGAGGTGGTGTCAGTCTTTCAGGTTAGCAAACATTTTAGCACATGCTCATGGTATAGTACAGCCACGTGCCACACAACAATGTTTTGGTCAATGATAGACTACATATATGATGCTGGTCCCATAAGATTAGTACCATACAGCCTAAGTGTGTAGTACCCTATACCATCTAGATTTGTGTAAGTTCTGTAGGGGAGGAAGAAATTTTCCTCTACCCTTCTAGGGTCTTCTGGCTGGTCTAAGAATTAATTTGACATGACACAGATTAACAAGAGAAAATCAAACAAAAGTTTAATAACATGCATACATGGGAGAAACCCAGGAAAATCAAGTAACTCACCAAAATGGCCAAAGCCCTTGCCTTAAATACTGTCCTCAGCTAAAGACAAAAGATGATGTTGGGGGTGAGGAGAGTCAAGGCCTTCAAAGGGAAGGCAGGCAATTCATAGGTAGATGAAAAGCAGCAAACAGGTGTTTGTTTGGCTACAAAGAAACAGAAGAACACAGAGGGGAGCTCAGCAAACAGGCTTTTCTAGGTTCCTTCCTGTCTACCACCTAGTTCATGTTATGCTCAGGTGATAGCTTACTTCTTGAGACAGAAGTTTTTATCCGAATTCTTTTAGGCAGTTAAGGAAGAGGTAACAAGAAAAACTTTCTGAGTCTTTTGTTTCTTAAAAATAATCAGCCTAAAATAATCTTCATGCTGAAGAGACACATTTTGGGGTGGCAAATTTTGTTCCCCTTCAGTACGTTCTACGGTGTTCACACAATGAAATCACCTAACGATGCATTTCTCAGAACATATCCCCATCATATACTGCATATATACTGTGTATCGGTATAAGATAATATGTAAACTTCTGCCTTTTAGAAGCAGCACTCAGATCCTGTTATACTTTTTCCTGTCACTATGTGCTCGGGCACATTCTGTTGTGTTGTCATGTGTATTATTTCACTTCTCCCCACAACGACCTTTTGACACTGGGTATCGCCACCTGCCAACTTTTCAGAAGAGGAAACAGTACTGCTCTAATTTGGATTTGTTTTTTCCAGGCAGTGGTGCCCTTCGTTGAAGCGCAAAATGTTACAGTGTCATATCTGCGAAAAACTTAAAATAATTTACCTGAAAAATAGGAAAACTATTAAAAAAAAGAGGCAAACTTCACTTTAGGGAAAGGCACCAAAGAACAGACATGATTCATCGCATCGTTCCCAGAGAGGTCTGCCTCTCTGCAAATGGAGAAATTCATAAATATAAAAGCACTATTGAATCTTGAGTCCCTCTTCATACACTTTAAGACAGAATACTCCTCTATGAGGGCAACAGTCCTTTGATACATCATTAATAAGAGAAAAATGTACATTGGGAGATTCACAAATGCTTTGGACTTAATTGAAGGTAAAGCTACCTGGCAGGCTGAAAGTCTGAGAGTGGAGCAGCTGAACGTAGGAGGTTATACTGTAAAGCTCTGTTCCTTCTTGCTTGAACTTGTCTATAACTGCTTGAATTGGGAAAGATTGACTCAGACCTCCAGAGCACAGGTGTTTCATCTTTCTTTATAAAAATAGCAACCCGAAGCAACTTCATTTTCTTCAGAACTAGCTTCTTAACATCGCCACGTGTTTCCTGTTGCCTAGATTAGAGAAGCAAGAGTATTTATTAATTAGACTTAGTTAGGCTCTTTTTCCTTAGGGGAAGCAAAATGATTTTGCTAGGTACTCCTAGGACCTACAAAAGCACCAAAGGAGAGGTATTCGTCACAGTTGCCAAGGATCCTATCTAGGAGCTGTGACTGGAAACTACCAGACCAGACCCAAGTAGTGTGAGATGGCAGCACCTCCCCGGAAGGTAGACCGAAGGATTGAAAACAGCGTGAGGCAGAGGGGAGACACAGGGCATCCCTGTCCTGCCTCAGAAAAGGCAAAAGGGACCAGCTAGGGATGTGATGGATGTAGTTTTACAGAGTTTGCTTCCCTAATACACGTCTAGTGGACTAAGTCCTTGGAAAGAGTTATTCCTTGAAAGAGCAGAGTAAGATGTTGCAGCACTAACCAGAGATTTTAGTACTCGACTTGTGATGAAGCAGCTTTCACTACCCTGGGTGAATAACACTGATGCCCAGCTGCTGAGGGCAAGACCAGATACAGGGGAATGGAAGGCCCCCAGAAAGAAACCAGATACCATTTCCTGAGATAATTGACAAGAAAAACACAGAGAGGAGCCAGTGCTAAAAGCTTCTGGTGAGGGCCCTGTCGCATGCTGTCTCTCTGAGACACCAAACTCACAGCGAGCCACAAGGAGAGCACCCTATCTAGGATATTGGGCTGCTCAGAGCTGCCACCAACCCAGTGTGTGCCACAGTGCAGGAATAAGTGATTCAGCTGCTATTATCTGCTTACTAGCTCTGGGAGGGTAGAAATAGCTTACTCTACCCTCCCAAATAGTCTCTTTCTCAGGAAAGAGAAGAATAATTTTGGTTCAAATTCTGAAACAGGCTTCAGGCAATTAGGGCTAGTCCCTGCATTGAATCCAACCTGGAGGGTTGGCCCAGGGGAAAAAAGTTATCACTAACAATTCCAACCAAAGTTTTCTTTCAACGTAATTTTTAAATCTTTTCCTTCAAATCTTGACTCTTCAGATTATCTCTATTAATTGGTGACACCAACTACTATATAAAATAGAATTACTCTGTCATCATTTCTCAACCAAATTCGTGTTTGAATAACAATGTCCATGTTATATAACAGATTTATCACAAAATCATCTGACTTCAAGTCTAATGAACAATCCTTCAATTAATATTCACAACTGAAAGAAAAAGAAATACCACTGTGAAAAACAGGAGAAAAATCAACAGGGGAGCGCCTAAATGATAACATCAATATATGTGTTGATTTTCCTTTTTTGTTTCTCCGTTACATTTTATGCCCTCACAGACTTCGTACAAAAGAAAGAAAGTGAATATTGAATCAAGAAAGTTTTGAAATTATGTAAAATTTCTGCCTATAATAGTCATGTGTGGGGAAAAGAATACTATTATAAAACTTTTTTTAAAAGGTTATTATGATTGTTATTCTCAGAAAACTTGTGCTATAGAAAAGTTAAATTTGTCATTCTCAGAAGCCAGTTCCACCAGGAAGAAGATCTGCGTTATGATTTTTAAAAAAAATAAAAAGATAATGTGCTGGGCTGTAGCTACTCTGTACACTTTCCTAGAGTTTAGGGTTGAGACTAAGAAGAGACAGAGGGATGAGGGGAGGGAATGGTTACAAACAGCCAGGCCAACCTGACTGACGAACAGTAAAGCAGAATAATCAGAAATGAACATTGGATGCTGGAAGGACTGTTGATTTCTTCTCGCCTGATATGACACTGGGGACAACCAGAGGAATGCCACCAATCTAGAAAAGAGACTTCAATGAGGTTCAAGGAAACTAGTCTGAGAGGCTACTATATGTATCATCTCTTGCTCCTGAGAAATAGTCTGGGTTCTAGGTTTTGTAGTGTAAATAAAATACTCAAAATTATTTTGCTCTATTTCATGAAGTTGCAGTCTCATAGATTTTTCTCCTAGTCTTGTTCTCTAATCAAAAACCAGTGCCTAGAAAGACACTTAAAACTAGAAAGTTTTTTTTTTTTTTTGAGGAAGATTACCCCTGAGCTAACTACTGCCAATCCTCCTCTTTTTGCTGAGGAAGACTGGCCCTGAGCTAACATCCATGCCCATCTTCCTCTACTTTATACGTGGGACGCCTACCACAGCATGACTTTTTGCCAAGCGGTGCCATGTCCCCACCCGGGATCCCAACTGGCAAACCCCGGGCCGCCGAAGTGAAACGTGTGCACTTAACCACTGCGCCACTGGGCTGACCCCTAAAACTAGAAAGTTTTCAGACTCGGAAGTATTGACTGCTGCCTCCCAAATCCCAGAAATGCAAAGTGATGCTTGAGATTGAACAAAGCTTTGGGTAGCCTCTGGTTAACAATCCTGACATGCTGAAAAGTAGTTCTCAAATTCTCTCTCCAAAGCATGGGGTGAACACCCCCAACCACTCAAGGCTCTTCTGCAGACCGCTCAGTTCACTTCTCCCTGACAAATGGAGAGGGTGTTGAAATGTCCAGATTAGGTTCCATAGTTTCTTTAACCTCTCCTAAGGCAAAACCTTCCATGATCTCTGAGGTGGGGTCTACCATTCTTCCTTTACTCTTCTAATCCTCACTTCCGTGGCTTTCTAGATTTTTTCAATAGAAGAAACTCACAATTTGCATATACTGGAAATAAAATTCTCATTGTTCAGCAAATGATTTCCTGGGTAGAACAGAATTTCCTTAAGGGGAACTCAAAGCTTTGAAAGGATTACTCAGTAGAATAATATCTTACTCAGGGGTTACGATAACATACAATAAATTTTGCCTATAGTTTAAATTAAATTGGAAATATCCTAAACTCTCCATAAAATAGAATATTATGTAATTTCGTGGTATGTCCAATATCTCGCACTGGAGCCCTGCTGGGCACTGAATGAGATGGTTGGCTTGCATTTAGGTTCTGTGTTGAAATGAAAGCACAGAAAGTTGAAATTGCTCAAGGTCAATGTTCTTACAATGCGGCTTCTCAATCCTGATCATAGACAATAAATTAATTCTGGGTACTCCTGCCTAGAGTTGTAGCTTCCTTTCCAGACTACAGCAACACACAAGGGTGACTAGGGCAAATCCAAAAACTTTCTTTGGAAGAGTGAATGAAGTTCCAGGCTCAGAATTTGTGCCCAAACAATTCAATTCCAATTTTCACTGATTTCACATTACCCCATTGTCATTCTTAATCACATTTTTCCTGTGGTGAAGAAGACTCAGAATAGTGTACCTGCAATATTCCCAAGGTTTACTTAAAATCTCCATAATTCAGGTACAAAAATGAATATTTTTTTAGATATTGCAAGTGCTTATTTTTTAAAAAGACAATTCTAAAAGAGATCACTTTCCAGTAAAAAGTAAAAGATTTCTATCATACTCAACGAGCTATAAATATCCTGTCTTTTCTTTCTCTAAATTACAATTTCCATTTGTTTAACATCTAATTTAGTTCTATAAATATCCAATACCATTTTGATATTTGCTCAAATGTGCCAAGTACTGACCTCTTTATCAAATTAGGTCTGTGATCAAATCAAGGGAAAAATAATACACTTAAATTCTGAATATCTTTATTGTTTGTCTAGCAAAATGAAGCAGTTAATCTTTAAATGTTCTAAACCTTCCTAGAACTCTGTTTTTTGGTAGATTTGCCAATCAAAACTCTTCACAACAGCCACCTCAAAAGTATCTTTAATGTAATTGCTTATAAAATTAAATAAACCAAAAGAATGTATTCCGTAATTTCAAATTATAACTTCATTACTTCTTTATATAACTATTGATGGCAACGAGGTAAGAATGTTTGCATTAACAATTTATTTGCAGAAGGCTATTTAGGAATTCTATCACAGAAATATTTTTAAAAATACAAGTAGCCTTTTAAAAATTATAAATATAGGACAAGCTCATTGTAAAATTTTCAGACATTATAAATAGTTAGAAAGTAAAAGTCATCCTTCAGAACAAACACTATTAACATTCTGTGTGTATCCCTTCATGTTTTTTTAATACATAAATACGAGGCACGCGCACACTTACAACCCCCACTGGCTCTGCAACTGGGGTCAGTTGATACATACGGTTTTGTAAACTGATTTTTTTTTCCCACTCCGACATTTATCACATATCTATTATTATTTTCAACATTTGTTTAGTATTTTTATTATATGGACCATAAATTATACACAGATTTCTCTCTAGTAGATATTGAGTTTGTTTCTCCTACAAGTTATGTTTTGCTTTTTAAAATTTTGATAGAAAACCAAAAGATATTTGCCAATGAACAAGGACCTGGATGCTCAAAGGGGGATCTGCATTCAGAAATGAGATGTATCTATATTATATTTCTAGAAAATTTATATTCTGTTTAAATCAATAGCACTTAAGAAACTGCACAGGTTTCAGGGAATTTCCTAGGTGTTTGCATGCATAATTTCATTTAATTTATAACTCAACTCTACTACCCCAGCTTTACAAATAGTGACCACATCACTGAAATTTTTCTTGTAGAAATAACATTTAGTTAGTAGCAACTCACTCATAAATACAAAGAACGTTTTGCTCTTAAAAGTGTGCTTTCATTTATTTCATATTATTTAACCAATTTCCTCAAAAATGAGTATAAAAAAATTAACAATAGTGTTATTCTTCTTGGCCCCTGACTACAGCCTATGAGGTAGGTACCAATTTAATTGCTTCAATTTACAGATGATAACCCTGAGGTTGAGGAAGGTTAAGTACCTTGTCCATGACCCAGGAATTGTGGGACAGGTGTGACACAACCTCTGGCTCCATCCTGCCCTACTGATCAACCATTGCACTGTTGGGAGAACAGAAACTTGGGCTGAGTCTAGAAGATAACCAGTGTAAACATGCAGTGCTTGTGTTCATTTAATCATAAAGTTTGTGTGGGAAATTGAGTTTTCCAGAATGACTATTTATATTCAGTAAATCAGATAAATTTTCTCTCCCTTTCATTTGCTGCTATGAAACAGGAAACGTGTGGCACACTAAGATAGAAATAAGGGTTTTACAGAATTCTGTACTGGTGACCATTTTTCTGATTTTTCTCACAATTGGCAAGTGAAATGTGGACTCTAATACAAGGGGAGATGAACTCACCTTCAGATGTTTCTGCATTGATGGTTTATGTTCCTTGGGATTTTATGAAGATATCAAAGGAATTCTTTTGAGAACCAAGGAACCCATATTCTGAAATTATTATGTAACTGTTCTATATCATTATACTCAGAAAACTAAGAAAGATACACACTGAGCTCTGATAATTACCTTTCTCTTCTCATGAAGGGATATCATACCCTTTTCTGGTATGTTTAAGAGGAATTGTTCAGGCAGACTGGATTGTCTTCTCAGGTCCCCCTTGGTTCTCATCCTTCTCAGGCTGAGATGTCCCTTTCCTGCTTTAAGGCCCAAATTGTGCTCACATATAGTTCTTAATCTTTGTGTTTTCTCTCCACAAATGATTGTATAATGTGGCTGCTTTCTGTGCCTTTCTGTACTCAGTATGTGTCATCTCTCTATCAGGGACTGGATTCTTTCTGCTCCGCCAGCATGCTCCTGGGCCCAGAGAAACCTGGAGTGGGTGTTTCCAACTCTGTTTACAAGGAGGACTCTCCCCTATTTTGAGTCCAAACCTCAAGCCAATCCCCATGCAGGCAGCCCAATGATATTTTCTGAGTAACACAATTTAACATTCTTCAGGCCATAAGAGGTCAAGGATCACAATGTATTACTTCATACTTAATATCTCTTATTTTCAAGAAATGGAAGTGAAATTAAAAATGTTTTTTGTTGTTGTTTTTTTGCAGGGGAAGATTTGCCCTGAGCTAACATGTGTTGCTAATCTTCCTTTTTTTTTCTTCCCAAAGCCCCAGTACGTGGCTGTATTTGCTAGTTCTAAGTCATTCTAGTTCTTCCATGTGAGCTGCCACCAAAGCAGGGCAACTGACAGACAGGTGGTGTGGTTCCACGACCAGGAAGTGAACCTGGGTCACCAAAGTGGTGAGTGCCAAACTTTAACCACTAGGCCATCATGGCTGGCTCTAAAAACATTTTTTGTAGTGTCTTACTTTGATTTGTTTTGATATATGTATTATGGGAGTATACTACAAGCTTCTCTATTGTAATACCCAAGACACTATATGTGTCTCCCTGGCAAGGCCAAGCTTCTCATGGCTCATTCACATTTCTGTCTCAGAAATAGGCCCAACACCTGACACATAGTGGTCAAGAAAAGTTTGATGAACAGAGGGATGAATGAATGAATTGAGGATGTCCTCTTGTACTCCTAAATAGTCTATTTCATGAAAATGATGGCTTTATAATGCTTAAAGCAAATAAAATTTCAGTTACCCTAGCCATTTTTAGAACTGATTATCCCACATATTCTAGAGAATTAGTTCTTATATTTTACAATATTCTACACTAGATGTTAATGTAAAATTGTAAATATGAAAACAGAAGAAAAGCCAAATCCATAAAAGAATTCAGCAATATATGGCTGAGAACAGGCCTGATTCCCTTCAGCAAGCTTTCCTATTCAAATCATTTCAGTAAATAAATGTTTAACAAGCAGTAGAACTGATGGTTATATTTACATGGCAGTCAATTTATGTTCTACAAAAGCTAAATTCCCCATCCCCAATAATACTTTATATTCCTTGACATTGGTCTACAACAAATGGCACAATTGTGTTTAAAAAAAAGAGAGAAAGAAAAAAACCCCTAATAAAAACCGTTCGCTCTGCCAAATATGTCATTACATTTTTTTTTCCTGTTCAGCTGCCAGATGTATTGCATTATATTATCAAATTGATAGATCTAGTGTTATTTCTACATTTACCATTTTACAACAACAAATAGAAATATAAGGAAGCCTTGGTAACAAATCTTGCTTAATATGTATGTGAAGTAGACAGTTTGTCTAAGAGAAAAATATAACTGATGACAGATTTCATTTCAGTCTGCTAGTGCTTATTAAGATGTCTACAAACAAAAAGCCATATCTGGGTACGTCTCTTTCTGCAAACAAAGGAAAGTTTTAATTGCTTTAATCAGCATTTGCATTGTCTTTGTGGTGACATAGAAAAACAATTCAGGTCTAATCAGGAAATGTCTTCCAGAGAAGTCTTCAGCTTAGACTGCAAGTGAACCTAATAGCATATTTTCTATAATTCTTGAATAAAGTTTAACAATGTAATGCTGTGCTGACTTCTATTTAAATTATTCCTAAGCCACTAATAGAAAGACTGGTGCTGTTTTCTGCTATGTCCTTATTAGGAGTATCGCTTTCAGATATGAAAATGGTTCCCATAAAATGAAAAAGCAGGCTGATCAATCAACCCCAAGTGTCAGTATTAAGCATTTTTTTTCACCAACAACATCTTAAACATAAAGAAGTCTTTGCTTCCCAGGTATTTTTTTCAATTCAGTTCCTCCAATATGTATTACATCCCTGCTAGGTGAAATACACTGTTATAAACTAAAATATATTAAAAGGAATAAAATAACTCCACTACATTTAAATAAATCTGAAGCCTGAGGTGCTTGACTGGAAGCATTCTCAAAACCGTCAGAACTTCAGTGTTCAATAGGGCAAAAGATCTTCCAATTCATGTCTTAGTATCTCATATATATATTTCACTTCTATTCAGTAAGTACTGCAATGACACCATTCAGAAAATAAATGCTCTCTTTAGCGGGTGGATAATGTAAAATGTAGTATGGATAGGAAAGTGGGCTTCAAAGTTCAAAAGAAGAAGATTCAAAGCTTTCCTCAATCTATCTCATTTGAGTTGTATAAGCCTGGGCAAGTCATTTCTCATCTCTCTAGGTCTCAGTTTATTCATTTGTAAAATGTGGATCCATTCAATTTTCTTAACAAAAATCATTGAGCCTCTCCTGTGGACCAGGCACTGCGTCAGCATTAGGGACACATGTGCCCTGTCCTCACAAAGCTTCCATCTAGTGTGGGTACGCATATGAGTCCAGTAATGACGTAAACCAAGAGGGTGATGGCAATGCACAGAAGGTTACTCAGGAAAGGTTCACGGGTGTTTTGGGGCCTGTGTCCTCAGAATGTGTGGTTTATAGTAAAAGTGGAATTGAGTCAGTGACCAAAAATTTTCCTGTAAGAAAGAGCCAGAAGGATAGTGTGCAGGAGATGTTCGCATGCATTGAAATGGATTTAGCTTTACTTTTCTTTTCTACTGTCTTGATGGCAATAAATTTAGTGCCCAAGGATGAAGTCCCAAGTGATTTCTGTACTCTTCTTAAGAAGGTTGTGAGACTTTGGGTAAATTACTTAATCTCTCTGTACCTGAGTTTGCTCAGTTCTAAAATAGCAACTTACCTCATAGGCTTGTTATTCAGATTAAATAAGTTAATATTTGTTTGGTTCTTAGAATAGTACCCGGTGTATAATAAGTGTTCTTGTTGCTGTCAATTGGTGGTCATGGCAGTCTGTCCCATGAGACAAAATGGAAAACTTTAAACTTTAAAGAAAGTTTTAGACATACTCAAAGAAATTTTAAACATCCATGCCTTATATTTTAACAAAGAAAATAGATTAAATTAAAGGTACTCTTTGCTGGGAGGCTTTTTTCTCAAGGTGCGTCTTCTCGCCTTGCTTCCCCGGGTTGGGGAGGCCATGTGGGAGACTCTGGTCCTGATGGAAAGGGGCCGTGGCAAATTTGTCCTTCTCTCCTGGAGTCCTACTGTGATTTCCTGCCTACAAACTCCACAGATATGGAACACAAAGATAATTAAGAAAAGACATTTGCTTTCAAGGAGCCCATACCCTAGTTGGTGAGAACAACAAAACAACAACAGCACACATTTCAACGAAACAGCATTTACAAAAGAATCTACATGGTGATCAGCTCTATGAATGTAAAAATCAAGACTTATTTATCTTTATGTCCCCAGAGCCTGATAATAATGCTCAGGAAATGTTTGCTGGATTGAATTGAATATATTAACAAGTAAGAACAAATAGAGTCTGAGCAAGTAATTGTCAAAAGAATCTCACATCAAGGAATCATCACAGCAGAGCTCTGGGGTCCCCCTCGTAACTCTGGTAGACATGGGGAACCCTCAGTTTTCCTTTGTGAGCTCCTGATGAGCCAATCAACTAGGAGCCACTAAGGAACAATGAAGCCAGATGGTAGATATTAGGTACCATTAGGCAGTCGGGAGAGTCTACCTAATATTTAATAGATTTCATAGTGAGATGTTTCTTCCTGCTAATGGAATGTCCTAATTTGAAAGACTTGTTTTCTGTGAATGACTCTGTAAGTAATTTGATTTATAATTAAAGCAATGCCAACTATTCCTAATTTCATGCCTTAATTTATTCCTGCAAAATTAAATACTTCCCTAAACGTAAATATTATTGTGTCAGTCTTTGTGGCATATGGGGAGGGGATGAAATTGTCGCATGGCACCTATCAACCTGAAGCAGAGAATTTCCTTATTCAGCAAAGGGAAGAAAAATTCTAGTGTCAGTATATTTAGGATGGGCTCTAGGTTATACAGGAAAATTCTCTCTTTTGGATCCTGTTGTTTCTTACTTGGCCCTTTTTCTCTAAAAAGGATAAACAGAACCATTTTTCAGATTACTCTATCCACCAAAAGCAGAATGACACTACATTCCCCTTTTCTAAGATTAAAAAGGTTTAAATACATTGAGGATACAGGTTATAACACAAGTAAATATGTTGGTAGATTCAGACAGATGCCTTCTCTATTATCTTGAGTCATTCTGAATCTCTTAGAGCTTTGTTACTCAAAGTGTAGTCCTTGGACCAGCTGTATCAACATCTTATAGGAACTTAACAGAAATGCAAATTTCAAATCCCACTGCAGACCTACCTAATCAGAGTCTGCATTTTAACAAGACCCAGGTGGGGTGCATGCACATTACAGTTTGAGAACCACTGTCCTAGGACACATTTTTGGAAGATGAGTTGAGTAAAATACCCTTGAAAACACAGCCAGACTGAATGGTAGTTGGGCCACCTGTTGATTACGTGATATCAGACAGTGACCCTGACCTAAGAGTCTCCAAAGGATCTTTTTGGGGCTTAGTTACAAAAGAAGTTTATTTCATCAAATGGCTTTTATAAATGGTTACTGCATGAATCGCTCTTCTTGCTGATGAAAGAGAGGAAAAGATGAAGTACATTATTGATTTGGAGTTATTACGGAACATCATAAGCAAGCAACAGATGGCAGAGAAGGCTGGTGTGCTTATCTTTTGAGTGGGCACCATAGAAGAGTTAGCATTTACATAAAGACGGTAGGGCAAGGTTTTGCCTTCATAAATATTTGCTGGCCAGGGAGTCAGAGAAACCTGGAGGATGCACATATTGGGAGGTATTGCTGGGTTCACTTTGCAATTTTTTCAAGATATTCTGCTGTATTATGGCAAGTGGAATTCCATGTGCATTAAGCTGTTGAGAACTTTATATAAAAATATTTATATTTTTAGCTGCTCTTGAATAAATTTATCTCTTTCCTTCAATGCTGTTGTCTGTTGCACACCTTTTGCCTATTATCAGTCACAAACGATGAGTACTGAATTATTCTGTCAAGTGTGAATCTAGGAACTTTACACCTGCCAGTTCAGGCTGATTTTCAATATTGTGTGAAAATGCCAAGGAATGACCTGTCAGTCTGTATTTGTAACAATAGTTCTGTTCATGTTGCTCAATGGTTTGTAGAGCGTATCTTTGAAGGATTATTTTTATATGGTCCTGTACATTTCAATATCCTAGACAATAATTATCTCGTATGCTGAGCCCCCAAATAAAAGTAGAGGAATGAAATCGAAGGGGTTTCTTTAGTTAGCAATTATATGTGAATATGTTGGGAAAAAATTTTCATCTCATTTTTGTCTGAATCTGTCCTAACCTGAATTGTAAACAAATGTAATTTTTGTACATGTGTAAGTCTGAGCCACTTGTGATCCTATAACAAAACTGCTTTAATACTGAAGTGCCTTCTCCTGTTATAATAACTGATATAAAACCATACTAAGAAGTGAATGAAGATCTAGGGAAGAAGTAGTCACACTTTTTTCCCAAACTCCATAAGGCTCTCTTAAAATTAAATGAACTTTTTGGAGGCTTGTGGTAAGTTGCTTGTATTTTTCTTTGGCTACATTTTTTCTTCTTATTTCCAACAAGGGTCAACAATAGCAAGGCTAGGAGGTAATTGACGACCTCTGCTGGCAGGCCGGAGCCAAAAAAAAAACACACAAAGAACAGAAAAACTGCTTTCCTAATAGTTTTATAGCCAGCCTTAAGGTTAAGTCTTCATTCCTTGCCCAAGCGTGCCAGAGGCACTAGGCTCCGGTTCCAGGTCATAATAAGAGTAGCTGACACTCGTGAGTGCTTCGACCATGTGCACAAGCTCATGTAATCTGCTCATAACAAACCTCTGTGCCAGGCACTGTTCTCAGCACTCTACAGTATTAGCTCATTCAATCCTTAGAACAGAATGATACCTCTTTTATGGATAAAGGGACTTAGGTACAGAGAGTTAAGAAACTTGCCCAAAATCACACCTCTGAACTGCTCAGCTATATGATACACTCCACAATGGGATGCTAACGCTTGAGTGCTTCCTCCACACCATGCCCTGAATCTCATTTAATCCTCTCAGCAACCAAATGAGATAGATTGTATTATTATAAGCCCATTTTACAGATGAGAACACAGACATCCAACTTGTTGAAGGACACAGAGATGGTAGAGCATTATGACCAGGTGGAATATGACTCTAAATCTCATGTTCTTAACCAATTTGTTCTGTCTAGATCTCCAAGTCCAGTATGCTGCAGTAAAGATTTTTTTTTATTAAGACTAAATATAATGATTATGAAGACTGAAAAAAAATAAATGAGAATGATGGTTAGGTTTGAAGTTAGTTACCAGGGGTGAAGCTGCTCCCTTTCCCAGAGGATCAAACCTCAACTGCGCACCATTACAGTTAGGCCGCTCCAGGGCGGGCCATTGCTTACCCCTGCAGCTTTATTGCCTGGGGTTCTCTGTCTCCTTCACACTCCAACGTCAGCATGCTTTTGATGTTTCTCACCAGAATGCTCTGGGAGGCACTGTCCACTGCCCAGAGACTTTCTGTCTCCTTTGCCCACCTCCTTGGCTATTGTCCAGGGAACACTATCCTAAGACCCAGTTCAGAGGTCACTGCCACTAGGATCCCCACCCTGTCCTTCCCCTTCAGACTGTATGAGGTGCCTGCTCCCTTTCCTGGGCTCCCTGGATACCGTTTCTTCATCTCTATGCACTGTATTTCTCTACGATGTATCGCTCACCCAACGAGAGCGTGTTCTTCTTAAGGGAAAGGATTTTGTTTTGCTCATATTTGTGTCCCCAGCCCCTAAATTGTGCTTGGGAGATAGTAGGCTCCCAATAAGTGATGACTACATGAATGTACTAGCAAAAAACCTTATGGGGGCATTCTCACAGCCTCCACTGAGAATCACAAGCATCTCTGCTTGCTTTTCCATTTTCAGAAGACACATCAAGAGCAAGGCAGGGATGGAGAATGCAAATCGTAAAAAGCTGGTTGAGGGAGAGGATGAATCGAGGGTCCTTTGTTGACCCTAATATTGAATAGAAGTAGAAGAAAAGAAGGGAGATACTGAAGATTTTTCTATACCATGACCTATGCAGAATTCATTCATCTCAGACACTACCAAAGAGATATTTTTTTTCAGTTTTAATTGCAATTTTACTTTGGAATAATTTTAGATTTACAGAACAGTTGCAAAGAGAGGACAGAGTATCCATATATATGCCTCACCCAGTTTCCCCTAATATTATCATTTTACATGACTGTGGTGCACTTGTCAAAACTAAGAAACCAACACTGGTACATTACTACTAACTAAACTCTACAGTTGATTTGGATTTCACTAGTTTTCCCTAACCTCCTTTTTTCTGTTCCAGGATCCCAACCAGGATGCCACCTTGCATTCAGCCATCATATCTCTTTAGCTTCCTCTTACTATGGCAGTTTCCCAGACTTTTCTTGTTTTCGATAACATTAAGGCTATTTTGTAACCTAGTTTGACTCGAAGTTGAACAAGATTCTAGTGAAGGAGTAATATTAGATTGTAATCTTTGTTATGCTTTTCTGAAATATCACGAGTCCTGACGTACTCATCCTTGCCCTGCTTTTGGGCTCCCTGAGCCAACCAACTCTTTGGCCCACCATGAGCAACCTCTTAACTCTTGGTGCCCAGAAATCATGGTGTCATGAGCACCCTATGACTTAGGCACCAGTGACAACCTTTTATACACCAATACAAAAAGGAAACAGGGTCTGAGTAAATGCAGATGTGTTAAAAGTTCTTATTGATACAAAATACATCTTTGAATGATGGTTCAAATCCTGCAAGTATTAATCTTTAACAGATTAGTTTAAGAGGGCTAGTGATGAAGTTGAAAGCACTGGCTTTGGAATGAGAAACTCTCAGTACATTTTCCAACTGTTCCACTTCAAAACTGTGTAGTTTCAATCCTGGCATTTACCCTTAATAATCCCATGTCTATCCATCTGTAATTATAATCCTCAAATGTGATGATACATGAAAAAAATGTCTGTGATCTCTACAGCTTCATACACAAATTATTTTTATTTGTCACCATTAATTCTATCCCCGGTAAAAACACTTATAGACTTAAAAATTTCTTGTGTGTTATGATTTTTCTATTTCAAATATTTCTTCCTCTTTATATCTGATTTTGGAATAGCTGTGACAGCCATTTTGGTTTCCATAAGGAAACATTAACAGTCTGCAGCTATTAAGTGCTTACAATGTGCCAAACACATCTTTAACTTTCACTGCAACTCTATCACATAGGTAGTAGTATAATCCAGTTTTAAAGGTGGAGAAACTGAGGCCCAGAGAGGTTTATATAACCTACTCAAGATTACACAGCAAGGAAGTAGAAGAACCAGGAAATAAGCTCAGAAAAGCCTGGCTGAAACACACTGACCCTTAACCATGAATCTATAACATCTTGTTTTTCCTCCTCTCCAAAGCCTCCTAGTACATAGCTGTAGGTCCTTCTGATGGTGCAATGTGGGTTGCCGCCTCAGCATGACCTGATGAACAGTACCATGTCCGGGTCCAGGGTCCAAACTGGAGAAACCCTGGGCTGCCAAATTGGAGTGCGCAAACTTAACCACTCAACCACAGGACTGGCCCCCATACCACCTTTTAAGAAGCTTCTCCAAAGGAGCGACTGATCACAGAGAATGCTGTGAGAAGATGCTCTCACACCAAGCCAGGAAAGCATAGCTTGGAATTGGTATCAACTGAGCTTCACACTTGTTTGATCACAAGCTGAGGATACTTGTTCCGCCTCCTCGGTTGTGTCTCTCATTAAATACGGAATTATTACTTTCCACTCTTCCAGATCCTTAGTAGCCAACACATTCCTCACATGTTCTTTCAAGTCTTGATATATTTTTAGATATAAAGGACCTCAAAACTCTAACAAATTAGAATAAATAAGCATTAGACACAAATAAATTATTATTTATGTGGGGGAAGGATGCAATATTTTGATGATTTCTTTTAAATGTAGATCATGAAGCTCCTGAAGCTGACTTCATAATAATAAATAATAATAATAACTAATCCATCTTCCCTGAGATTCTGTGGGTCTGCGCCAGTGCTTGGACTCTATCCCAGCATGGCTGAAGTCTGAAAAGCTCTCCAGCATGGGGCTAGCCCAGGGTGCACAATGTCAGTGGACTCATCCACAATCCTACTTGCAGCTATTGGACAGCCTCTTGAATGACACAAAGTGAAACCTCTCTGCAGGGAGCAGACATCATCCAATCAATGCAGTAAATTGAGAAATAAACTTCTTTCCAAATTGGTTAGCAATTGCAGCAATTAATATTGACATGCTCTTACTTTTGCATTACACTTTTTCCTCTTCATGGTGTTTTCTCAATGTTGGCTCTTCAAAACCAATTCAAAGTCGTGCTACAGTGAACTTTAGATACGCTTTGAATTGCATGGTACCCATTAAAGAAAGTTCACAACCAGGGATTGCATTTTATAGCATGATTTATTAGCTTATTTAAGTAGAAAGAAATTCAATATGCAACTTATTCCCACTTGGGGTAAAGCTAGAGTCACCAGGATAGTTTCTTTCTCCACCACATCCATTCCTTAGGAACTCCGATCACGTCAAACTTTTCCAAATATTTCCAAGAGTTTCCAGGGGATGTTTCACGTGAACTCCACTTCCTAGCCCTTCTGTTTACCTGCTACCAGGCAGAGGTGGCCGTTTTCCCCCTGTGCTCCTTTCTGGTGCATGACATCTCCTTTCTCAGCTGATACTTTCTCAAGGCACCTCCCCTGTTGCTGATGGCAATCAGATCTGGGCCAAGATGGCTTTTTCCAAGTCTGCCAGCACCCTTGCTTTCAATTTTGCTGAGTCCTTTCACTATCAATTTCCCACAGAGATTTTAGTAAAACTATCCTTTAAGTGTTTGCTTGCTCTTATGTTATAGATGTACCTTCCAGTCCTTATCAATGATGTGTGCAGTGCTAGGATCAGACTCTCCCCCCTCCTTGCACCTAATCCCCCTGCCTCATTTCTTCCGAGTCTAGGTGTTTTCCCAGTAAGCTCCTTATTTACATGGACCCAGGCAGGTCTTACTTCACAGTTTTCCAGATGGGCCAGATTTGCTTGAATCTTAAAGTGAACACCATTTACGCTCCAGTTTTCTGTATCGCTATCTAAAGAGGCCAAGTTTCCATAACACTGGTAATGCAACAATCATAATGAAAATGTATTTCCTTGTTATGTAAGGGCTGCTTATGAAATCCCAGTACATTTCTCACAGCCAGATTAAACTTTTTAGTGCCTTTATTTTTCATCAAGTATGCAAATTCTTTTTAGCAGGTTTCATTTTTGATTTAAAACCATTTTTCATGAAAAACTAAATCATTTACGGCCATATGGTCTCATGACAATGCATAGCAAAGAAAAACTCAGTGAGTTTTATACAGGAGTGCCTCTTTGATGTCCTTTCAAGTGAAAGAAACACTCTTTCTAGCCATAGAGTGAGGTACTTTAAGAAAAAACTCTTAAATGTCAATAAACATGTAATGTGGGTACTTGTCAAAAAGAAAAGATGTAGGTCAATATCACTCCCTTCTTTTTAAAGACAAAGAAGTGATGGTTTGGTTCCTAGCAAGAGGAGTCAAAACAATGTACTCCCGTATGTTATTTTATACATGGAAGCAAAAGTGAAAAAGACATGCTAGGGAAGCTGCAAGATGAAGCAAGAACTGACAGCACTAACATGTGATCTGTTGGTATTCTGCACTGACATCTTCCACGTGATTTCTCTCCTGGATGCGAGGAGTTCAGGCAAAACTGCAGGAACTGCCAATAATAAAAATAGCTGTCAGTGAGTGAGAACCTACTATGTACTAGGCACTGTAATAGGATCTTTATATTCTTAACTCATTTATGTCTCACAACAGTATTCAAAGAACATGTTAATATCCCCACTTACAAGAAGGAAACCGAGGCCCACGGAGAAAAAGTAACTTTTCAGAGGGCCTATTGGTACTAAACAGCAGTACTGGCATCTGAGTTCCGGTATGCCTGACTTCAAAGCCCACACTCTTCCCATAGTTCTGTGATGCCTTTCAGTAAATAAATGAATGAATAAATAATCTGAGCTATTGAGTACCCTTTACTCTATTCTGAGCACCTCCTACCTGGCGTACTCATCCAATCAGAAAGCAAGTACCAAGCAGTCAGGAAGCAACGTGGTATGGTCTTAAGGAACAGTGTTATGGGGAGTCACCAAGGTGTGAGTTTGAACCCCAGGACCACCATTGATTACTTGTGTAACCTCTAGAAATTATTTAATCTGTCCAAGTATTTATTTCCTCATCTTTAAATGAGTATAATAACCCTAATCTCCAAAGACTTTTTAAGGAATTAAATGATGTGATGTATATGTCATCTGACCCTATTCCTTTGAGATCATATTAGCATTTAGGGCTACTGGATCCCACCTGCATGACCAGGGTCTTTTCTCAATATGCTGTTAGTTACTTTTTTTAAAAATATTTTATGCTGTTGTGAGTGGGGTGGTTTTTTTTCTTTTATTATTTTTTTTTTTTGAGGAAGATTAGCCCTGAGCTAACATTAGCTGCCAATCCTCCTCTTTTTTGCTAAAGAAGATCAGCCCTGAACTAACATCTGTGACCATCTTCCTCTACTTTATATGTGGGATGCCACCACAGCATGGCTTGAGGAGTAGTGCATAGGTCCATGCCTGGGATCTGAACCGGCAAACTCTGGGCCACCAAAGTGGAGCATGTGAACTTAACTGCTGCACCACCGGGCCAGCCTCTCTCAGTTACTTCTGGGAGCCCCATCTCTGAATCACATTATGTTCTTGCCACAGAACCTTGTCACAACCTCTTCTTCCTTCTTTCCAGGAAAGGACTCCTCCTCCAGACCCTGCCCTCCTCAGCTAGCAGCTTCCCTGGATCTCTCAAGCGGCACTATGGTTTGTGACAGAGAAAGGAAGCAAACAGTTTTCTTCCCAGTTTTGGCCAAACTTTATTATGTAAACCTCTGAAGCAGGGTTTTCTTCCCTGCCCAGAACACAACTTCTTTCCCAAATACAACTTCTGCACTTACTCTTTCTAAACCATCTCATCTCTGATCCACAGAACAAATTTCTCCAGCTAGCAGAGAACAGATGCCATGCCTTCCCCAAGCATGCATTGTCCATTTCCTCATTCTCTCTTTTCATCTTCCTTCTCCCCACCTCCATCCCTCTGCCTTCAGCCAAAATACAAAAATCCCCTTGCATACTTACTTCCAAACAAGAGACCTAGGAGAGTCAGGAGCTCATGCATTTTGCCAAAGTCTAGACTCTGAATCCCACTTGGCTCAGCTCAGCCTGATGAAGAAATTTCATAGCACAGTGTCTGTTATATGGCAACTATTCAGTAAATGCTAATTGCCTTCTCTAACCAAGGTATTATGTTTGGCCTTTAGCGATTTAAAGTAGTGTATTCTGGACCCTTTAGAGTGTGGCAGTTGAAGACAGTGTTGTGAACATGGTACAAAGAAAGAAAATTATTACTATAAATGCCTTGTTAAATATACAAACATGAAGGACTTAGCAATAGGATAAATGCCTACAAAAAGACTATGTAAAAGTTAGATATGAAAATTCTATATTGATAGACAAAGAGAGTTTTTCCCTATCTTCTTATTTGGGGAAGATATTCATGAGGAAGTTTGGATTTCTGAGTCTGATTAATGAGGATATTGGAAGGTTTATCCATTCCTGGAAAAGAATCTAAGGATTAGGAGAAATCTAACAAAAATTCTGACCGTCCAAGAAATGGGAATGAACAGAAAAGTCTGGCAAAGAAAGCAAGGCAAAGAAAGGCTACCTCTGTTTTAAACTGATGGTGAAGATGGTCAAGGGTGTTCTGGCCTGGAGGATACATAGAAGTGGTCAAAGAGGTCAAAGGGAGAAACTATGCAGACAAGGACATTGCAATATGGCTATAGAGAGCAGCATTGCATCCTGAATTGAGAGTGAGGGTATTTGAGAAGCGGAGGATCTTATTACTCAATGGAAATAATATAGAAAAGTCATGCATCTTTCTCAAAATGCCAACATAATGTCACCATCCTTGTTTGAACATCAAATGTCTCTCATTCCTCCCTAAATCTCTAATACGGCCTGTAAGACCCTGCATAATCTGGCACCTACCTAACTCTCCAGCCTGGAACTCTGTTCTTTCCTTTCCTTGGAATGTGCCATCTCTTTAAATCGAAGCCTTTGTTCACACTACTCCCTCCCACCAACATGGGGCTTCTGGTCTTGGCTGTACTGTTAATTTGCTGGCAACCTTGTACAAGCTACTTCAACTGTCTGAGCCACAATGTCTTCACCTTTCTTAAAGGGAATTGGGTGAGAATATCTCTAAATTCCTCTCCAGAGCAAGCATTCTATGAGTCTAGGGATATTCAGAGAATGTTATTAACGTAATTCCAGGCTCAGGAAAAGGGAAGGTAATTGAAATTTATTAAGAGGCTACTGTAATGCTTTGTTTTGGTCTAGCAAGAAAAAGGCATGCTTCACTTACAGAATCTCCCCAATGGCAGATATTGTAAGGAAGGAAAAAGTAATCATTATAGATGACAAAAGTGTTGCCTTTAAAATATTGTTTACTAAATACGTGTAAGTCAATAAGGAAACTATTTCTACTATAACTGCCAATCCTACAGTCGTTATTCTTGACTGTAGTTTTGACCAACTGACCCCTTTCTTTAAATATTTCTATATCCCTGGGTGTTTACTCTGTGCCTTCTGAAGATCACTCAAGACTTCTCAAATCCCTTGATCGACCTCTTTCACTAAGATTCGGCCATCCTAATTATGTTCAACTGATTTTTACATATCTGTCTTAAGCCTATTCTTCTTCTTTTTTTTTTTTCCCTGTCCAGAATTCCCCTGCTTCCTCAATAATATCAGTTCTCAGGAAGGGGTAAGCCAATCTGGTTTGTGAATGTGAGGAGGCTTGGGATCTGGGAAAGGAGATGAGATAGAGTATGGAGTCAGCCTCAGGTCATGACATCCCCAGACAGGGGCCAGTCCTCACAACTCTAGAACTATAGAGGTCATGGAAACATAGCGGAAGGACTCACTAATGTGGGAGGGTTGGGCCAGGATCCAGCTCAGAAGGGTAGGGAGATGCCGTGTTCAAGGTTAGGAGTAGAAAAGTACAAACTTCCACTCAAGTTAGGGAAAGAGACATCAGAAAGTGACTCGATGAAGAAGATGCAGAAACATAGCTAAATGAGGGGAAAACAGGGACTGAGACCGGCACAGAAGATATGAACTCTTTCTTTAAAACAAATGGAAATCTTAAGTTCTTTTTCTTCCATACTTTCTGTCTTTGAAGAGATTTTGTCCCAGTCTTTCCTTTCTAACTCTGATACTTGTGAGAAAATGCATATTGTACCATATGTAAATTAAGAACACACCTATGAACAGGAAATAAATACAGTATTTAAGTCCTTTGTCTTTTCCAGACAAATATTTCCTTCTTTAAAAAAACAATAGGTAGCAGACATTAATATAAATGGGATCATTTAATTCAGCCTTAATATGGAAATAAGAACAGTTCTGTTAATTTTATTCATTTTAAATTCAGCATTGACTCTGACCTTTGAAGTGTTAAGTGCAAATTGAGAGACCCTAACAACAATATGGGGTTCTTCAATTACATATGCAAACATGAATGCATGTATAAGGGTAGTGTGGAAATAAGACTCTCGGCATGATGAGGAGAATCATAAAACTGTCCACTTTCTTAAAGAATTTACTGTAGGACAGATTTTTCTGACTTGATAATCCTGCTTTACTCGGTGTAGACAAGATGAAATAATAAATAGAAACACTGTATTCCTATTTTAAAAAAATGTTCTAGCTAAGTTCATGAGTTTTTAAATCCTAGAGGTGTTTTTTTTTTTTTTTTTTGGTGAGGAAGATTCACCCTGAGCTAATTTCTGTTGCCAATCTTCCTCTTATTTTTTTCTTGAGGAAACTTGTCCCTGATCTAACATCTGTGCCAGTGTTCCTCTATTTTGTATGTGGGATGCCCCCACAGCATGGCTGATGAGTGGCGTAGGTCTGCACCCGGGATCCAAACCTGTGAAGCTGGGCTGCTGAAGCAGAGCGTGTGGGAATTTAACCACTCAGCCACAGTGCCAGCCCCTCAATCTTAGGTCTTTGATGCCCTCTGTAGGATGCCAGTTCACTACAAAAAGATGATTTTGGCAACTGACTCATGTTGGCAAATCAATTAGAACAAAGTCTTACTTACAATCATTTCCACCTGTTGTTATCCTTGTGATTGAGGTGTCTAAAATTTCTCCATGCTTCAGAGCATAGAACTTTGGAGGTAATATTCTTTAGAACATTTATTTCAGAAGAGTTAAAGCTATTCTTGGAGGAAACTTATGGCTCTTTCCAGACATACACTTTACACTACCTACAGTCAATTTCCCATTACCTGAACAAGGATACTTGTGAAACTCCTAAATTTTCAAAGCTTTTTCTAATTTGCTACTGAACAGTTGGTAAGTAACAGAGGCGTACCTTTATTTAACCAATAGCTCAGAAGAAGTGCACTTGAGGCCCTCATGAGCAAAGTCAGCTTTAATTTGACTGTAATAAACTACTTGCCAAAATCTCAGTGGAGACGCTGACTTTTGATAGGAAAGCAGTGTTTAGAAGCAGGTAGGGAAGGTGGCAGCATAGTAAGGCATTTGAAAATCACCTTGAGTGTTTTTACAAACTCCACCTTGACTGCCTAAAATCACACTCCATTCCTCCCAACCTTGCCCTCCCTGATTCTCTCACCTCTCCGAGCCCACACCAGTCCTAACTCCCCAAGTTGAGAATCACATCTTCAGAACTACTATTACCGATGGGAGAAAATCCTATTCTGGAGATTTGTTGGGGTACTAGAGACTCAAAACATTGTAAACTTTGTGCTCCCCACTGACATTAGTTCAAAATTAAGATAATCTTACTAGTCTAAATAAAAACGAAACTGTTCAGAACAATAGAATTTATATGTATTCAGAAATTAAAAAGGTATCTTTCCAAATTTCCCTTCTTTATTCTCTCCCTCTTTCTCCTATGCTTTGCCTGCTGTGTTGTTTAGCACTGATTAGTGCAGGAAATATCTGAGGACCATTGGTCTAAGGGATGTTAACTTTCTGTTCCTCCAAAGTTCTGTAAATGCTATTACTGACCTAGCCGAGGACACTCGAAAGTATTATACCTGGACTATATTATCTTATTTTCTGGAAAAATGCCTTCACTGAATTATGATTTAATTTTATGCCCTCAACTATTATAAAAGGTCATTTCTGAAGAATAGTCATTCATCCATTTGGAGAGCCATTCTGCATCTTTTGCAAAAGCTAGTGAAAGAGTTTGAACATCATGTAACCCAAAGTCTCTTATATGAGCGTTCATGTGACACATTTTTCCTATAATTTAGTAACAGAAAAATACTATTGTTCCTGCAGTTAAGTTTGTATTCTGCTTTTGAGGGAAAAAAACTATATAATCCAAAGAATTCTCCATTTTATTTGCCTGTTAAAAACTGTGAAATTAGTTTTCCTTCTTTTTGTTATAACTAGTTCACCCTCCCAAAGGAAAAATGTTTCTCTGATCTCGAGATAAATATCATTCTGCCTTTCTTAAGCAATGGTTTGTTTTTCACCTAATGGACACTGAATCTTAACCCATAACACTTCCCTCTTCACGTTACCTGCAAGAAAGCTTGAAACCAATTTTGTGCGCCATCTCCAGTAAATGTACAGGCTTAACGGGGTGCATTTTGTTTAGTAATCTCTGCTAAATCCATCTCATTCCCTCTCTGCCTTTGCCATATTTGCCCTATTAGGTCTATTGTAGTCTATCTGACCATATTGTTAATGTCTGTGTAAGTCACTTTTAAACCTCTCCCACTTTTTATTGGCTAAAGGAAAATGAATAAATGAATGAAGGGATAAATAACTTTGAACAACTATCTCAGATTTTTGTTACATTTATTCTTATATTTATTCCTGCAATTTCCATTTTTATTTTCCCATTTTTAAAATGCTATGATTTCTTCCTGGAGGTAGGCATGGTATAATGATATTAAAAATACTATGATAAAATAGTAATAGCAATAATCGTGGGATTAAAAGTTATAAAGGAAGGAGGTGGCAAAGAGTTGGGTTTGGTAAGTAGGCTGAGAGAATGATAGAAGCACGTGGCTCAAGCTTGAGAGAAATTGTGAAAAAATATGGAGGACGCACAAAGCATGACTAATTTTTATTGATGACATGTTCTCCATTTCTCCCTTCCTCCTGATTTTCTCTTTGTCTTTTTTTTTCCCCCAGATACAGTTTCCTTGTTGAAATTGCATTTACTACTGTTTCTTCTTTCTTTAATATCCTACTCACTATTAAAAAATACTCTCAAATATGGATATAAGTTAAAATTGAGAAAAGGTAGATAATGCAATAAAACCCCATGGAAGCTACATAGGTAAACTTCAATTCCCCTTTGAAATACATTTCTTGGTACAACATTGGCTGTGGAATACCTCGCCAAACTCATTTCTCTGTGAAGAAATTACTCTCATAATCACACATGGGGAAGTGGTTGTGGCCATAAAGCTCACAGCACTTGAATGTAAAGAGGACATATTTTAGCATACACTTGTCCAAATAAATAAGAATTGTTAATGGGAACCTATGAAGATGATGTTGGGGAAGGAAAGATACAGCTGTGAGGATTAGTGAGTATAATCAGTGGGGTGATTTGGTAGGGCTAAATATTTCGTAGACCGTTTGTGTCACTAATGTATGGCTTTCTTCAGAAATACTATAGTATCCTTTCCTTAAGCATTTTAGATGTTATATATAGCCATGGTTCTCAACATGACAGGGGTCAGAAGTGACATTTTTCCCCCCAGGGGACATTTGGCAACATCTGGATACTTTTTTGGTTGTCATAACTTGGGGGAGGGGTCCTACCGGCCTCTAGTGGGTAGAGGCCAGGGATGGTACTAAACATCCTATAAGGCACAGGACAGCTCCTGCAACAAAGAATTATCAGGCTCAAAATGTCAATAGTGCTGAGGTTAAGAAAGCCTGCTATACATCAACCCTGTATTACTATCTGCCTCTGCACTCAGTCATTTAGCACTTCATTGTGCGTCCCACTCTGTCCACAATACCTGGTTCAATGGAGGACACATCGTTTTACAAAACATAGTCAACATCCTCACAGGGCTCACAGTGTAATTGGCCTATGATGCACAAACAGGAAGACTTTAAAGACAGAAGGGATAAATATAATTAAGGTGATTTTTTAAAAGTGCTATATGAATACAGAAAGGAGAGATCATGCATCCCTCACTTGGGAAAGATAAGGGAAATCTTCAAGCATGAGGTGGCATTTGAATAAGATTTTGGAGGTTGGGGAGATATGACCAAATTATACAAGCATATGACTACACAAAAGATATTTCCTCTCAAAAACATAAGCACGTTAAAATACCAAGTTCCTTTCATTTACATTACAATGAGAAAATAATACATATGCACAAAATTTCTTTCTCTGTTGTTTATTTTTGTTGTTTAAGAGCAAATATGCATGGAGATGTCCTATATCATCCATTACGCTACCTTGGAATTCTCTACTATTCGTTGCCCAAGGGACTTTTACTGATGATCTTGAACTACATTCAGAAGCGTTTGAAATCCTCCTGACCAAAATGTGATTTTGCATTTCTGTGTTAAACCAGATCAGCCAGGGAATGCATTCTTACTTTTCAATCAGCCGCAGCAGTTCCGTTGAGAGAGCAAAGTCTACACACAGGTGGCCTGGTTTATGCACAACTTTCCTGCAAATTTGATCTTTATGAGAATACCAAGATTATGTTTTAGTTTTTGAGGGAACTGAATAACGTGCATGTTTACTTGTAATGGCATCATGTTCAAGGAACCACGATCAAGAAATTCTAGGACCCTCCCTAGATAAAAATAGCATGCGTGTACTTTGAAAACAGTAAGATTCAAACGGAATAATGAGCCATAGGTCATTCATACTGAGATTTATCCAAGAGAGAATGCTAAATTAAAAATTTGTGGGAAAGTGAATCAAAAAATCCTTTTTTTGTTGGGGATCTTTTAATCATTCTAGAATACAAGCTGTCCTTCTGAAAGTATATATTTGAATAATCTCAGAAGCTATTGGAAACATTATAAAGCACATTTTTCCATTGATGCCAAAGTACTAAAGATCTCCTCCTCTAATCAGAGCATTTATGTGTTTTATAAATATGGACAGACATTATGAGCTATAACTCAAGTATACATTTGAAAAAAGGAAAGGTTAAACTGTACATATTTAATAACGTCTTATAAGATTGCAAGTGTTCCCTGTTTTATGAACCACATTGTTCAATATCTTACAAGCTGCACTTTAATCCCAATAAAAATTTTTTTAAGTGGAAATGACATTAGGACTTTAAGTGGAACAGCAGACCTGGCTCTTCCACGCTGCCGTGTCAGCTGTTTCTAACCTGCCGATACAGATCTGTATCCCAGTGTCCCAACTCAGGTCACAACCAATGTTTGGTTGGCCACCTCAGAAAAGTAATAACTCCTACAACTGCCTAGCTAGATAAACGTCTGATTAAAGAAAAGCCTAAACGAATCTGAAGATGGTTTGTCCACACAGAGATGTAAAACTGTTTTCCCTCCAGGCTTCCAGCAAGTCTTGAGGAAGACTGGAAAATAAATGTAGGCCACACGGAAAGAAAGCCAGCACGGGCAAACTGACTGAGTTTCAAACTGTCTAACTTTTCAGTTGTGTGTTTTTTTTATATGTTAAATATGGTTCAGAAGATTAAAGTCTTCATTTTAGGCAAAGAAAGGAAATAATGTTTCCTGTCCCATTTGCCAAGCTAAGTGAACAACTGTTCCTGCACAATTAGAATTGTTAATTGATTTGAAAACATAGGGCTTTGAAGGTGGAAAACTGCTGACATTATTTCAATGGGGAAATGCACTCCTGAGAGAGAGCACTGCAGTACAATTTCTCTCCTTGTTTTGTTGAATATACATCTATAAAAACACTGTGAATCATGCAGTAAAAACTGCTGTGCTGATATCATAAATCTCTGATAATAAAAATTTCATTGTTGAAACAATAAAATAGACTTTTATTATAACACAGAGTATCCACCTAAACATTGTCCTTTTAGCTTCTTCGAGTTAAATGTATGCACAGTTTTACAGTCTATAAACAGATCTGGAATAAAAGTTAATAAATGTCAAAATTTGCATTTCAAAAAATTCTTGCTGCATTTTAGGGAAGATCAATCTATGAACCTTTCAACATTATGTCAAATGAAATGCTAATTGTACCTTTAGGAATTTCAGAGACAGTGACAAGAAACTAAATGCTCTGTTCCTTTGCATCAGCAAGTCGAGGATAATTGTATATCTACTCTTGTGAACTTCTAAGAAAAAAAAAGAAAAAACCTAAGAAAAAAGGGTTTTCTATTCTTTAACTCAGGAGGGTAAACTCTTTCAGCTACCCTCCATCAATCTACCTTCAAATAAAGTGTGTTAACATGTTGACAGTGGACAAATCACACGGTGCTGCATTTATTCATTTTATAATAGGTTTGTCAAATGAGCTTCCGTTAAAGAGATTTAAGAGTAAGAAAAATTTTCAGCCAGAAATAACCGACTTATTCCATTCAAAGTGATGTAAGGTTTAAAGGTGTACTTCTTAAAAGCCTAATCCTTATTAAAAGGCACAATTTTTGAAGGCTAAGTCACAAAAATAAATACCAGGAGCCCAAAAAGTGCTTTTATTTTCTCTACCCTTAAGATAAAGCTCATACATCCCTTCCCTATTCTGTAATAAATCTTAGCGCTGTATCTCTAAGAGTTACAAATTATCCTCTATACCATCTTACAAGTGTGAGTATAGATTGAACCAATGAGCAATGTTATCTAGAAAATAGCACTTAGTGTAAGGTTTGTACCATTTTTTTGAACATTATCCTATTTGTGGCACTGCCTTCATTTCAGAGTCAGGCTGCTGAAATATTTGGTATGCCTACAGAGCAGTGAAAAACGAAGGTCCGTGCAACTCAAAAGCAACTCATGTTGTTAACCTGCAGCATTTGGTCACCCATCACCATTTTAAAAGGAAAATAGGCATTTTCCCCTTCTTCAAATACCATTATAGATAGTGTTGAGTCAAAAGCAAAGATTGTTCCCCTCCACATTTCTGGATCTCTATACCGTCTATTGATACGCGTTAGGAATAGGAGGCGAAACCACTTCAAACGTTTAAAAGACTTCATTTACAAGAGAAATTACACAGGGCCATTTTCAGGCTCACGTGGGTCAGCCCATTTGTAATCCTGCTGCTTGTATGAAAGAAAAACACCTGAGCATTCTCACACAGCAGTCACAATTTGATTTAATAAATTCTGTGTTTTAGAAAATTCAGATCGAAATAATACACATTTCTGGCTCTACTAGATGACACTACTTTATTTTGTACAAACTCTAAGTTGTCTAAAAATATTATATTTTATGTCTTAATTTTACTCCACAGATTTTTCACCTAATTCGTGAATATATTTTATTTCTAATCCTGTGAATCCTTAATAAAAATTTGGAATTCTCTGCAACTCAACAAAAATAAAAAAATATATTTAATGAAAATATGTAAATAAATTAGCAGAGACAATAATAAATATTATCACAAAACAGTGGCTTCAATTTACTTCAGATGTCGATAATTTCCATGTAGTGAGCAACTCTTTGTGATGGCCCATTATGAGCATCCTTTGTACACATGACTCGTATGACTGGTTATGGAGTCTATTTAATTCCTGGGTATAAAACGGTACACCTTTAGCGGTCATGAAACAACAGGGGAAAAAATAGCAGATGTCTGTTTTTTTTTTAAAAAAGTTTAATATATAAGAGTAGTTCTCAGGGATAAATATTATGAATAAGTGGTCTAGTTAGAAGAAAACAGTAACATAATATTTTATAGGTCATGCTGTTGTACAGAAATTTCCCAACTCTCTCTAATATGTACAATTCCCAAAATAAATGCAGAACGAGCAGCTATTCTGAGAACCCTTCGAGCAAATTTCTCTAGACAAGCTTTATTAATCATCCTAATTTTGTTCGTGTGGTGTTACATTGGGGAAAAATAGTTGTACAACGGACAAGTAAGTATACTACTAAACAAAATGCTCGTCTTTTTCTTAAGAGTCAAAACGGAAGGCTAATAAAGACCATTTGAAATAAAAGGGCCCATTACTCCTCAGTTTTATATGAGCTTACATGCTTTCATTGTGCAGAGTGTGTTATTAATTTCACATGCCAGATTCATAGGTTTCTGCAATATCAGGTTTGATGTATTCATTATCGGCACTCAGTACATTAATTCACGCTGAAGTCCGGTAAATCAAAATTATACCATCTGGCTTCCTGTTCTTAATGATGAATTTGATGTAGGGGTGATTAAGATTGTTAGGCTTTTGAATTTTAATGTAAAAATTAGGGGATTAAAAAGGCATTTAGAAATGACCAATAGTTAGAATAAACTTACTGACAGGATCTAATTTGTGTACTTGCTAGTAAAGCTCCATTTTAATTAGCAGCCACAGTCTTTCAGCACAAGCTTAAAGAGACAGAAGTTTAGTGATTAAGAAGATGAAGCTGTTAAATTGATAAATTGACCTTGAAATACTTGTAACTGTGGGGGACGGCCCAGTAATTCAAATTGTTAGTGTGTTGCATTGCCACATGGGGAACTGAGTCCAAGAGTGACCCCAGACACAAAATTTTGTGGCTTTTTTCTTCTTTTTTTTGGTTTTTTGAGGGGTTAGCTCACCATCCGCTTCTTGGGGCTGGGGGGCTGGGGAGCAGAGGTAAACAAATGCAAAAACCTGCAGATCAGCAGGTTTGCACTACAATAGTAGGAAAGTGAAGATTCCAGCACTGTTTCAGAACTCCTTGACAGGTGACATTTGAATACTGTGTCTAAACTTGAGAGCTTTGTATTGGTCTTCTTGGTTTCCTGCTACAATGATGCTGTACACATACAGTGAGATCTGGGAGGAACACTCGAGCAGCAGATTAGCTCAGGAAATCTAGGGCATAGTCACCAATACTCTTTTTTGCACCATATGTCAGAAGAAATATGGAAATGGAAGAACTCTAAATATCTGCAATGCATGTATATAACACACAGACAATGCACTCAAACTTGACATGAGACTTCTTTTAATTGAAAGACCAATCTGACATGGATGTTCCTTTGACAGTCAAAATTACCTCTGATTTTAACAAAAGCATTTGAAATGTTACACAGAACTCATTACACCTTTTCTGCATAAAGAAGTTTAATAGTTAAAACAAGTTAAGGAAGAATAGGCTCTTAATGTAAAATATTATTAGAATAATATAAAGAAACATCCCTATTTTTTTTCTAAGGCATAAAGCTAAAAGTACAAGAAGCCATACAATAGAAAAGTAAGGTTGAAAATAAAATGATTTCCTGAGAAGAAAAAAAATGCACCACCTTGTGCAGTCTCATAAAATGTGATGCTTTAGTTCCCGTGAAATTAATAAATGTAGTCACTAATGCACTAAAATAAAATACAGTCAGAATGACTTACATCACAAAACAAGTACATCTGTATATATCAACAATTTGAAGGATTCTGATTCCTGGCAAGTCAAGGAATATTTTAAATCTTATATTTTAGAGGAAATCGAATCTTGACTAACCACTGCAATTTATGTCGTTTTAAATAAGATATATTTGAATAAGTATATTTTTCATGCCCTAAAAAGACTGATGTCTTCTTTTATAAGCTCATCCTGTGACACACTTGAGTAGGTAGGTATATTGATTTTTTTTTCTTTTTCTGATGGCAATGAAGTGTAAATGGAAAATATCAGACTTGGCAATCACTTAAACCATGTGAAAATTTCAGAGTGAAGGCTATTAGAGTCACTTTGTGATCTCCCCAGATGACCAGAGGAGGGGGAGGAAAAAAAACATTTCTACATTTCTTCAGATCCTTTGTGTGACAGCTAAGGAGAATAACATTCTTTCTAATACGCCAGTTTTCGTCTCTAGTTGAGAATAACCTCAGTGCTTTCTTATGTCACTGGCTGAGAGAAGATGAAAGACCCAGCCTTGTGTAAATGGCTTTGTCTAACCATCAGTCTTTAGCTCTGCATGGCAGCTGTACTATTGACATTAGCTTGTGCACTGGGTGAAATTGAAGTGAGTTAAATGTGACCTTGGCTTAGTTGTTGAAGTAGAAATGAACTCTACTGGGAGTGAAAAAAAATAAGACCAGTTTCTCTAACTTCATTTTTTCTTTAATGAGTTTAACAGCACTCTTAGGATTTGATACGTTTTATAAAAACGCTTTTATTTCCTTTTCTATTATACACTGAGTAATCAGCATTTAGTCAGGTTAGCTTGCCCTTTTGTTATGAAATCCTTGTTTCAGGTATTTATATACCATATTCTTAAAAAAAGATGGCACATTTATTTTCCCTTTTTCCCCCTATTGATCATAACCCTTAAATCTAGGGGGGAGGTTTTCATGCATACATGTTCATTGACTTGAATAAAAACACCAGACCGCTGAAACAGTTTGAAATGGCCGGTGTTTCTGATGACATTGCATTGTCCACTGGGTTCCATGTGCATCCACTAAACGACCTGCTGGTAAATCATGTGCAGTGAGCATGTGAGACCTCCGCTAGACGGGATGTGCTGGAGCACTTCTAATACTGCAACGCCTTTGTTTTCAGAAGCAATATAACATAGTGTTTGTATCAAAAGAATGTGGGACTGATATATTTTTTAGGTGCAGATAATTCAGAAAGTCTTTGAAGTTTCATTTTTATGTTGAACATTCCTAACTCACATATACATTAACTACAAGTTTGTAGGTATATATGTGCTCATATGTGTTTTTGTGTGCATAGGTGAGTGTGATATATGTATATATATTATTTTATCTTGTAATAATACAAGAGCAATAAATTAGACACTTCAATTTCAGTTTCTGTCACCAAATTTATCAAAGAAACTCATGATGAGAATATTTTAATTCGTTTATCTAATCCAACTTGAGCAAGCACAATCTAAACTCCTTGTACAGTAGTTTGCAATTCATATTCACCAAGAATGCATGTCTACTACTGCCCTACAGTAATAGCACTGTTGGGTGTTAGTGGAGCCTGCACTTTTGGCTTCTTTTTTTTTTCTATCAAGTTAGTTTCTAGTTTAATGCTTCAAAATATTTCTTCTCTTGATTGTTTTGGGTGGAATAATGGCTCCCTAAAGATATCCAGATTCTAATTCCAAGATTATATGTGACCTTATGTGACAAAATAACTTTGCAAATGTGATCAAGATAAGGATGTTGAGACGAGGAAATTATCCTGGATTATCTGGGTGGATCCAACGTAATCACAACAGTCCTTATCAAGGAGAGGCAAGAGCCTCAGAGTCAAAGTCAGGGATGTGACAACAGAAGCAGAGGTCAGAGTGATGAGATGCAGTGAACCAAGGAATGCGTGCATCCTCTAGAAGCTGGAAAAGATCTGGAGGGAAATGGATTCTCATCTTGAGATTCCAGAACAAACACTGCCAACTTATTTTTACACTTTTGACCTCCAGAATTATAACAATTTGTGTTGTTTAAATCACCAAGTTTGTGGTAATTTGTTACAACATAAGGAAACTAATACATTGATACATGCATATTTCAGTTATCTGTACACAGTAATATACACTATAGCATAGTTATCAATCATTTGAGTAATTTTTTTTGTGACATAGTTTTCTCAGGTTTTAACTTTTGTGCTCAAGTAAGTATAGATTGCTGGTTAACCATGTTTAGGAGAGGTTCGGCAATATTGTGGATCTCTAAAAGCAAATCATTCCAGTCTTCAGAAATAGATGACAAATTGGAAAGCCTGTAGGCAACTCTGCATTTATTTAATCATAAAAAAAAAAAACCAGTATGTGACCACCTGCAGGTCAACATGGTGTGAACAGAGAAGTGGCAAAGGTCTTCGCTTGGATAGAGTCTTGTGAGAAAATGCCTTGATGGACAGCTGGCCAGATGCCATTACTTCCAGAGTAGAGGATCAGAATTGTTTATAGGGAAACCTGTGAGGTAAATCAAAAGGAGGATGAGCCCAGAGCTTTGTGATTGACCCCAGACTGCTGCTGACTCACTCAGGAGCCACCCAGGGGCAACAGAGAAGTATAAGCATGGATTTTAGAATTAGAGTGACTAGCTGTGTTCATGCAGGCATTTGCTTACAGAGTATATCAGGAACTTGGAGATAACAGCTGACGAGGTCTGGAGTGAGGCACTTTCCCTTAGGACTGTGTGGTATCTTTGAAGTGTCTGTAATCAGAAGACATTATTCAGGCTTAACCTGCTGTGCTCCGCCTCACCATAGCCACTGAACAGTGCCGGCTCAGCGAGGTGCCTCAGCACGATAGACTGAGAAAGGATTTTGGACTTTTAAAGCAGACATACCATATTGGAACTCCAGCATTGCCCCTTTGTGGGTGCGCATCCTTAAATAAGTAAGTTATCTAACGTCTCTGAACCTCACTTTTCTGGCAAATAGGGCTAATAATGCCTACTTCATTAGGATTCTTATGGGAATTTAAAGAGATAAGGTAAAAAAAAACACTATCTGACAATCTCTGGCATGTAGGAGGTGCTCAGTAAATATGTTATCCTCATTCTCCCAGGTCTCAGTTAGAGGAGGGGGCCTATGAGTATTTTGAAGCATCAGTGTGTCCTGAAGTTGGCTGTTCTTCCCTACGCACCTGATCTTGAGTTTTTCCTTGACTTGCCACAGTCTTTACTCATCTTGCTTCCTCCCTTGTCATTATTTCTGTGTATCTAGCATTCTGAAGACCTATTAAAGCTGTTCACATTTTCTAATTCTTTTCTTGAATCATTAGAACAGAATCATATTGATAACATTCTCAATTACCCTTCTCCAATTCCATTTACAAAAGAGAGAAAAGACATCATATTTATTTGATGTTTGCTTCATGCCAGGCACAGTGCCATGTATTTTTGCATACATTAAAATATCATATGTGCATGTTATATATGTAATCTAAGTAAAAAATATATATATAAAATCTGAATATTGACATGGCTTTTAAAATGGTAGATAAATATGTTATACTGTTATGTAACAAGACCACATACTGTTTTTGGTATTTTTATATAATCTTATTAGTTATTCTACAGGTAGAAAAGTAAAAATGTGTATATAAAATGGCAAAATCCTTTCTAGAGGTTAATTAGGATAAGTTGATGGTAAAATGGTTTTAGGGAACGGAATGTATCATGAGAGTGCCAAGATATAGAAGACATGAATTTAAAATGGAATCACATATAACTCATGTAATTGTTTCAACATTAGGCTGACATAATTTGGATACTCATTTATCATGCAGATGGTAGGAATAAAAAATTTTTCAACTGCTGTGCCATATATATATTGTACAAGGGGTCACTACAATCATTTTTCAGATGGCCAGAGTGAACCTCACTCCTAGAGAGGGTGTGTGTGCGGAGGGTAGGGGGTTATCAGAATAACTCAGGGGCTTTTCAAATTGCACTCCCTCTCATCCAGATTTTGATAAATCCTCCCCAAAGAAGAAATATCTGCTGTCTCTCATTGAGAAGTACACCAGGAATGTCTACAGGCATGTTTCAAATTGTACCCCACCCCAACAGAAGAGGTAAAATGTCCTCTTGGAAACATGCCTGCCCTTCTGGTGTGGAGAACAATTTCCCCGAAGTGAGTCATTGCTCCTGATGAAGTGTGTCGGCATCTTGCTGGTGTGCTAGTGGGGAAAGCTGGCTGGGAACCACTTTGGCAGCCAAGTGTTCTTAAATTCTTAAATTTACCCCCATAATCATTATAAGAGTTGGGAAAAAAAACATATTAAGATAGGTATAGTAATATGTGACATAACAATTGCCATTATAGACACATCTATTACAAATATATAAACGCAATTTTTTAAGCACCAAGTAGTGATTAAATATCACACCACCCCCCGACCCCCCACTGCTAACACATACCCCCCCCACACACAAACTGGGATAGAAACAGATTAAAATTCAATGACATCAGGAACCACAGTGGGCACTTTCATATATACGATCTTATTAGTTTTATTAGTTTTACTCCACATTGGCAAGCTGGTATTACCCCGTTTTTTCAGGTAAAAAGAGTGACTGACTTGCCTAGTTAATCCAGCTATAAGGTGGAGGAGAGAAGATCCTGGTTGTAGGATTTGGCTCCGCTACGCTGTCTTGTAGAAGTTAAGTAGAATGCCTCAAAGAGAAACTGGTGATGTATAAAGTGTTGACCAACAGACTCCAGGAGAAAGCCCAGCTATCAAACAGAGCAAGATTTCCCAAGAGAATGAAAAGAAACCCTACGTGGACATCTGTGTCAATCTAGCAAGACAGGAATGAAGCAGGATACTGGCAGAGCAGGGAAAAAGACAAACTAGAAGGAATATAGCACGGAAATCCAGGCACCCTGAAGTCAGCATTAAGGGAATGCTCCAGTTCTGGAGTCGACTGCTGGGTTTAAACCCAACTCTAAGGCAACCTTGGTCAACTCACACTCTCTAGAACTTCCTTCCTGTGTACACAACTAGGATAATAAGGCACTTACATCAGAGAACAAAGGACTTTAACACCATGACTGACGCATACTAAACACTTAATAAACAGTATTTCTTGTCACTGTTAAGTCAGCAGGGAGCAGACCAGTCTGTCTCTCATGCACAGACAGGCCTCCAGTCCCTTGAGTAAGGCTGGGTGGGAAGAATTTTGGTACACGGTCAGAGAAAAAGGCAAAGACTCAGTTACGAGAACTGGGGTGCAGTGAGTTTGACTTGATGCTGAGTCAACTGAATAGCTGAATTGGGGCCACCTTCCTGTGGAGGTGAGTGGTCCCAGGACATGGGCATGAACCTTGACTCTTCAGAGGGTCAAGTGGTCCCAAATTTGGGAAGAGGCTCCAGGAGTGCAGGGGGGAGTTAGGTCATTGAAAGCGTGAAACTCCGGGATATTTCTCTCAAAGATTTTGGAAAACAGTCTAACTGAAAATTTTACTAACCTATATAACTTTGACCAAATCTCAGTCCTTGTTAGCATTAGGAAAACAGTGCTGTGTTTCTTGCTAGGGAACATATTTTTCAATAAATAAAAATTGGTATCTTCAGAAAGAAAACAACCCTTGTGTCAGCCTAGGAGAGTCACCGCGCTGTCTGGGGCTGTGGTTCCAGCGTGGCAAAGATACCATCACATTGTGGGTCTCAACTGAACAGAGGCTCTCACTGGAATGTGGAGGGTTTATCTGATGAACGGGTCAAAGATTCTCCAGACATGCAGCCACTGGGTCGATAACCACAGTCCCCTCCCTGAGCACCTGTCTCACTTCTTCTAATGATTTTTTAATTTTTCCTTATCTATTATCAAGTTCTAATGCACTATATAATCTTGTTTTTGTTTTGGTCTATCTTCTTCCACTGGAGTATAAGCACCATGAGGGCAGGGATCTCTGTCATTGTGTCGACTCATGTGTTTGTCCAGCTCATAGGAGAATGCCTGGAACAGAGGAGACAGTAAATATGTGCGGCCTGGCTGACTGACTAAATGGTTATATAATAACCGCCTCCATGTGAATGATATTTGCCCTGGGTTTTGCTCTAACTCTAGACCCCTCTCTGACTCTGACCTCATTAAAAAGTTTTTTGAAATTTTTAATTAATTTCAGACTTACAGAAAAGTCACAGAAGTAGTACAAAGAATTACTGCATATCCTTCACCTAAATTCCCCAAATGTTAACATTTACCGTGTTTGCCTTATCATTATTTGTTTCTCTATCTCTGTCTGTCTGTCTCTGTCTCTGTCTCCCCTGTGTACACACACACACTTATCAGTTTTAGCCACACTTTAGAATAAGTTGCAGAGATTATGTCTCTTTACACCTAAATATTTCACTGCGTATTTCCTAAAATCAAGACTATAACCTCAGTACAATTATCAAAATCATGAAATTAATATTGATACAATATGATTCCTAATACACCAACCTTATTCAAATGTCACCAGTTGTCCCAATAACGAACTATGTAACATTTACTTTTTCACTTCTCAGGCCCAGGATCCAATCCAAGACCATGTATTACATGTAATTGTCATAGCTTTATAGTCTCTTTTAAATTGGAACAGTCTATCAGAAATTCTTTACTATTCTTGAATCAAGCAGTTATTTTGCAGTGTCCCTCGGTTTGGGTTGATCTGACGTATGCCACTGATGGGATTCAGGTTATGCATTTTTGGCAAGAATATCTTAAAAGCAAAATTGTCTTGTTCATGGCATCATCGTAGAAGGCACATGATGTCTTTATATCCTCTTACTAGTGATGTTAACACTGACTACTTGGTTAAGGTGGTATCTACCAGGTTTCACCACTAAAGTGCTCCAATTTGTCCCTTTGTAATGAGTAAGGATATGAGACTCTCTAAATATCTCATTTCTCATAATACTCATACTCTCATTTTTTGGAGGGTTCTGTGTATGTGCCTCCTATGTGAAAGTTTTAACTGAGAGTTGGTTTCTGGAAATCTGGAATTAGTAATCTGAGAATAAATTGCCCCTTGACTCACCATTTATATAACTTAATTTAACCTTCTCACCTGGCCTACCCTCTTTATGTTATGGGTAAAAAACTGGAGTACATCTTAGAATAAAATGACTTGTACAAGGGTGGAAATTTTCAAAAATGTTATTCGTGACACCAGATAATTGGGTCTAACAGATGCAAGTAATTTTTTTTTTGGACAAAAATATTGCTTTTGTTCCAGGTAAATATTAAATAAGATTCTGAATTGGTATAATGTTTTTGGAGACAAAGGTGTAAGAAGACAGATGAATCAATCAAAAAAGTTTTAAGGTACCTTCCTGAACATTCCCTTTTTTGTACTGTTGCCCTGTTAGTGCAGTCTAAGAAGGAAACTATCATTTTCATAACTGTTTTGACCCAAGAGAAAACACAGGTCCTTGAGCTGTTTATGGAAAACCATTTACCAGTGAAATATTGAAAAATGTGAAGAAATCACTGTTGAAATTAAAAACCTAAAGTTCTCATGGTAGTAACTGCATGGGAACAATCTAATCTTATTATTTTTTTGCTCATTTTTAATTTAAAAAAGAAATAAAATTTATATTCAAGTTGCCCACAATTAACCAAATACTGGCTAAATAAGGTAAAAATTAAAGTCTGCGACTTATAAATTTGAATTCTCTCCCACAGTTCTTTGCATAGTTGCCTTCTTCTTATCATCTTGGCTCTGTAATTTGTCCTAGGTGGGCAAGAGATTTCTCTGGGCCTTGGTTTCTTCATAATTAAAATGGAGCTGTTAATAATAGTAGGTACATAGTGGAGCTGGAGCGAGGAATTAATGAGTTCATGTATGTAATGTTCTTAGAACAATGCCTAGAATAGAGTAAATGTTATGTACAGGTTAGCTAGTATAATTATTATTTAAGTTAGTGTGTTAAGGGCCCTGAAGACCACCCCTAGACTTGCTCTCACTTGGAGTACTCATGGGACTCAGCATATAGTCAGTACCATGGCTATGATTTATCAGAATGAAATGATACAAAGAAAAATCAGCAAAGGGAAAAGGCACTTTGGGAAAAGTGCAGAGGAAACTAGACTCAAGCTTCTGAGAGTTCTCTTCCAGCAGAGTGACACAGGACATACTTAAGTCCCCCAGCAATAATCTGTGACAACACGCATGAACTGTTGACCACTAGGGAAGCTAATTATAAAGTCAGGGTTCAGGGTTTTTATTGGGGGCTGGTCAGATAGGCACCTTATGCCTAGCATACCAAAATTCCAGACTCCCAAAAGGAATGCAGGAGTGTAGCATAAACCATATTGTTTGCACAGACCATTTAGGCACAGTAAGCCACTCAGGTAAGATATTAGAAATCCTCTCAAATCCAAGTTCCCAGATGTGATCCAAGGACCACACTTGTAAACATGCTTTTGTAAGGATAGAAGGCCTGCTATAGCAATTCTTTTCTGCATAGTTAGATATTGCTATCATACTGCTCTCCAGGAGCATTCTTGCTCAACACATAACTAGTCACTTCCCAATAGGCAAGTAATGTGCCCTAGAAGCAGAAATAAAATTGACTGATAGGTACCCAAATCAAAATCAATAGCATACTACCAGGTGTTACTTCTAGGCAATGACTTCATGCATATATTTTCCATGTGCAATGGAACCAAGACAATATAACGATTACCTTCTGCAACAACAATGTAAGACACCTTTTAGGAAAAGATAAGCTATACTTACAAACAACTTAAATTTAATTCCTCAGTCTCTTGCTCTTAAATATCCAATTTTCCACTTACACCTTCCACATCCAATTTAAAGACAGGATCAATTTAGAACTCAGAACAGCTAATTGTCAAATGTGTTCAGACTAGAGAGGTGAGTAAAATAAAGCCTCCAGTACCAATAATGCCACTGGAGGTAGTACAGCATCATCCAGAATCTGCAGGGGCAGAAGGCTCAAGCATGGATATTTGATAATGCATACGAGACTTACCAACAAGCATGCGCTAATAATCTCCAAGCAAAGAATGCAACTATGTCTGTGTGATCAAGGGAGTTGATGAATCCTCAGTTCTAAAAGAGGCGTGTGGTCAGATCAGCTTGTTAAACATTCATGTAATGCGAAATTTGAGGTGGGCAGTGAGGTCCTGACGTTGAGGAGTATATAATCTCTGGGTGAAACACAGACATGTGATTTGAATACAATTCAGTAAGATATAATAAAAATGCATGATAAAAGCACCATTGAAAAGTCTCAGCAGAGAAGTCCAGATTAAGGTATTTTGCTTTGTGACCTTGAGCAATTCATTTAACCTCTCTGAGTTCAAGTTTCCCCATTTGTGAAACATTATAGAATTGTGCTAAAATTGTAAGATTTCAATTAAGAAAAACTTTGTTCCATTTCCTAGAATGTACAAAGGTGGTAAGAGGTAGATGAGGTGGTTATGATGTCTCTTATCGTTTGTCAAAAATGATTATCAAAAGTGATCCTAAGATCCTAGGACATTTGAAGTAGTAAGAATGTTTTCACTCAATAAAGTTGGCTCTGGGAAATAGAGGCATTAAAAGTCATTCCTTTAACCTTAGAATTACTCTAAACGTAATATGATCAGTACATATTTGTGGTGGATGTCAAAGGCAAGGTTGGCAAAGACTGTGATTTTTTTTCCACTGAAATATAATTTTAAAGTTAAAACTGTTCCAAAATCAATTCTTCTTTTCTTGCTTTATTCGAAACTACTGAAACAGTCAGTCAGTTTCTGACCTGGTACAGAGCTGGGTAGCACCACTAAGACACCCTAAAATCACTGACTTTAAGCTTTATTGGAAAAATCATTTAACAATTACTAAGTCATTAGTATAGACTTTTAAACAGATGCTCCAAAACATCTCACACAGCATTTAAAGACTTAACCAAGTATCCTGGCAGGGCAGAATTTTTGCCTCGTAAGTTAAAAGATCACAAGATGTCTAGAAAGCCCAGGGTCAGGCTGAGAGAATTGATATATGGGTATTAATTAGGTGGAAAGAAAGTGTGGTACCCAGTGAAAGGAGTTATTGCTTCTATTCTGGAACAGAAATGAAGAGCTTGTTATTATGCAGCAAAACATTATGCTTACTACAAAATAAAGTTTAATCCATATATCTCTTGAATTTACCAACATACACCTGAGCTAGGTTTGAACAAAATTATGCTTTTTAGAACGCCATGTGGTAGCACCAGCTAGGGGATTGAATCACTGGACATTCCAACTTGAATTCCTTTCTAACTGTGATAGAAAAGCTATCAAGCAGATAAAAAATAGAACATCTGAAGTTAATTGAATCATTGCCAGGAAAAAGAAGAGTGCAAATGATGATTTTGCACTTTGGATAATATTATCTCTAAGGTCCATTTCATCCCAAAATTTCTATGAAATGCTAATTTTTAGAATCTAGAATAATTAAAAATATCACATTAGGATATTATGATGGAAAATAACTTTCAGGAAGTATTTAAGTAAGTGCCTATTATAGAAGGCATTGCAATTCAAAGGAGGTGTTTTCAAGCTAGAAAAAAATTGAGATCACCTCTTTCTATTATTTTCCATTGTTATTTTTTTCAGTAAAGACACCGTTACCTACTTGTCCCTTCTTTAGTTCTCACATCTCTTGTTAAAGGATTATTTTGGAATTAAAGTATTTTTTTAGCTCATTAAAAAGCATTCCCTTATGATGGCTATTGTTCAAAAATAAAGTCAAAAAACAAAACAAATTCAAAAAACATACATTTCTTTACATCACTTTCTTTAATCTCATTTCCTAATCTATCAGCTCAGAAACACTATGGAAGCTACTCTTCAACTATGAAGTTCCACCAGCATTTTTCATGATTCTTTGCATGTTTCATGATGTTCAATCTTCAAGGATGTCCTCAAGACCAATTTAAATAAATGAAGTTAATTGTAGCATATTCCAGACTGACACATATTTGATATTTTCAAATATCTCCACTACTGAAAAGGGAACTTGGGGTAAGGGATTCAAAATTTTGAAATCCAGTGTCAACAATAACAAAAAGGAAATTTAGCTAAGATAGTTCCCTGTCTGTTAAATTAATAAACTTCTTACATCTGCTACCTAGGATATATCCTAGTCAGCCATACCCAGCTAAGTCTCATCAGGTATTTATGATCACATAGATAATACATTCATGGAAGACATTATCTTTGACATCATGAAGAATTACCCAATAATACATTTAAGCTGTCTTTCCAGATTGGTTATGGAATTTTATATGTTCTACATCTTCATTTCTCCAATAGTTACCTCAGTATCATGTATCTCAGAAGATAATACTCCTATGAATAATTTTTCTCAGCTAAGCCAGGAAATCTTTGTTAATGCTATTGTTATGTCTCTGAGTCTTAAAGAAAGTAAGAAAATAATACAAAATCTTGAAAACAGCACATGTATCTCTGTCTTTCTTATATAACACTGCCATCCAAGTTGAGTTAGTAACCTCAAATTTTATCACTTTAATATTTCTTCATTGACTTCAGAATAAAGTCTGAAACTTCATAGCATCTCATCCACACTTTTAGCCTGCCCTTTTGGTGCTATCTCCTTCTCTTTTTCTCATATGTCTACCTGTAACTGTTCAAATTACAGACCACAAACAATATGACCTTCACATTTTGACAGGAAGAAGTAAATATGATCTTTCTGGATCGGGACAAGTTTAGAATACATTTGCGAAAGTGTGTAACTTGTTTTTTAAAAAAGCACTAAAAGAAGGGACAAAGGAGCAGCACTCTACTTAAAAACTGGTACACATACAAAGGTGGCAAAAGAAATGGACAAATATGGATGCTCCCCTGAAAATCATTCTGGGGTAGTAAATATGAGGTGGGTCCCCGGGTAGGAAAGGGGAAGTTTTCCCTTACTTTCTAGGGCCTGAATTCCAAGACAGGTAAATATCTAGAGATTTTCTTCATGGAGGTTTTTGAGCTGCTCCCCATACTCCACATGAAGAAATGCAAGGAGTTAGGCAGAAATTACAAGCTGGGTTTGGACTGGGTTGGAGTTTTTTCCTAAAGATAAGCATTTCTAACAACAGATTTAAATTACTTTGTATATATATTCATATTCTAACTGAAGTCTTCTTTAATGTTTTGTTAAATTCAAACTCTAGTGTTTGAGGGAATTAAAAAGGAGCCCATGTCTATGCTTGGGACAAATGACATCAACTTGGAGAAGTCAATGACAAGACAGGAGGTGACCTGTGAGTATGCTGGCTCCTGCAATCAGTGAACACCATGAAAGATTTGTAGAAAATGGAAGCATAATTTGGGTTTCCCAGAAATTATTCAAGGCAAGGTGTCTGAAACAATAACGAACATACTCATGGGAACTTGAGCTAATTAGTATTAGTCATTAAAATAAAATTACTTACTGCTCCTTTTCAAAATAAATAAATAAATACATAAAAACTCAAGAACCAAGCCACTACATTAGACTTTTGAAATCTAAAGTTACAATTTATTACTTCCTATTTAGTGTCTATCTATATTATGTTGTAATCCACAGCACAGTGAATATTTTCAAAACTAGAAATTTCAGAAAGCCTTTCAACTTTATCATATACTTTATTTTCAATGTCTTGAAAGGAGAATTAAATAACTATGCATACACTGGACATCTTGCTCTTACAAACGAAGAATCTTAGATATTTTTTTAAAATTCATTCCCATTTACTTCCCTCTATTATCAAAAGAAAAAGTCCATCTCTTCTTCCACAAGGTGGATGTTTCCATCTGTACTATATTCTACATGCTTTCCTACTTCCTTGAGCATTTTATGGCATCAATTATGCCCCTTTGTCTTTTATTTTTCAACTGTCCATTCTCACTGAGACACAACTCTCAGTATATAAACACACTTGTGTTTTCTCCTTTAAAAAAAAAGGCAAACAAACTGGACCTATCAGACATCTATGGAACATACCACCCAACAAAAGCAGAATATACATTCATCTCAAGTGTCCATGGAGCATTCTCCAGAAAAGACCATATATTGGATCACAAAGCAAGTTTCAATAATTTGAAAAAGATTGAAATCATACGAAGCATCTTCTCAGACCACAATGGAATGAACTTATAAATCAATAACAGAAGGATAACAAATATGTGGAAATTAAATAACATACATTTAAGTAATAAATGGATCAAAGAAAATACAAGGGAAATTAGAAAATACTTTGAGATGACTGAAAGTGAAAACACAACATACCAAAGATTGAAATCTTTCCCCCTAAGATCAGGAATAAGACAAGATGCCTACTCTAGTCACTTCTATTCAATATTGTACTGGAGCTTGTAGCCAGGCCATTTAGACAAGGAAAAGAAATAAAGTCATCTATAGTGGAAAGAAAGATTGTTGGTTGTCACAAATTCATGGGGTTTTTTTAATGCTTGTTTTGGTTTTCTTTTCCACTCATCATTATGTTTAAGAGATTCTTGCCTGATGATATTTATAGATATTCATTCACTTTCACTGCAATACAATGAAAATGAATCATAGTTTCCCATTTAGTCTTAGCCAGCATTATTGATTGTTTCCAATTACAGACAACATTGCTATGAATATTCTTATACATATAACCTGGTGTAAGAGATTTGGTAGGGTATTTAGATAAGAGTCAAATTACTGAGTCATAAGGTAGGCACACAATCAATCTTAGTAGGTGGGAAATAATAGATATATAAATTCGTCTCTGCCCCTGCTTCCTGGTACAGAACTCCTAAAACCCTTGTAATCTCCTAAGTGATAAGAGCACTAAGAGCATCTCTTGTTCTAATATTTGGTCTTTGACATAAAGCTCCTTAATCCTTTGGAATTTCCTGACTGATAAGAATATCTTTTATTCTAATGAGTGATTCTTGGAGGGTTCTTGGATAGCTTCAGAAAGACCAAAGCAGGAGGAGTGATGTCAGTGTCATGGCAGAGTGAACTTGCCCAGGACTCTCTCCCCTGCAACATACAACAAAAAGGAGCAACCATATTCCAACAGAAATTACCCTAAAAGCACAAAAATCCTTAGAGAGTCATGGCAGCCACACAACGGAGGGTGGAGAGGCTGAATCCCCCTCCGAGGAGCTGGAACAGGGTAAGAGAGAACTTTGCTCTCTCCTCTAAAGACTGGGATCACTGCCGTGGGAGGCTCTGTGAGGGAAGGAGTAGGGAAGGGGTCACACACCTGTGGGATCACCCAGGACTCCCTAGGGCACTTGCAGCCTAGAGGGACCCCATCTAACAGGGCAAAAGCTTTCATGTGGGGTGACCTCATCAAACCAAGGCCCCAGGAGACCAGAGAGTGAGAGCTGATTGGGAAATCCAGGACGGCACACAGGAGAAAACACCCCTCCCCCAACCCCTCCCCCATCTTGGCTGAAGGCAGAGGGCTCAAAATACTCAGCTCTCGACTCCCACCCAGTGGCTATAGGCTGTAACTGCAACCAAATAACATCACAATGGGAAGATCTTGTCCTTCCAACATCAGGCACTTCATCAAATCTCCAGACCAGAAAGCAAACAACAAGCACCCAGAATTCAGTCCTGAGGACACAGAAATAAATAAACTAAATGACAATGAATTCAAAATAGCTATCTTCAAAAAACTCAATGAGGTAAAAGAGAATATAGAGAAACAATTCAACCAGTTCAGGAGCTACTTCACAAAAGAGATTGAAACTATAAAGAAGAATCAGTCAGAAATATTAGAGATGAAAGACACAATGGAAGAGATAAAACAACATACAGATTCCCTGAATGCTCATATGGACACCATAGAGGAGTGAATCAGCATAATCGAACATAGACATGTTGAAATGTTCCCCACAGCGGAGGAGCAAGAACTAAGACTAAAAAGAAATGAAGAAAGTCTCCAAGAAATATCTGACTCAATGAGGAAATGCAACATAAGAATTATAGGTATTAAAGAAAGTGAAGAGAAGGAGAATGGAGCAGAAAGCATGTTCAAAGAAATAATAGCAGAGAATTTCCCAAATCTAGTGAATGAGAGGGAAATCTGAGTGGAAGAAGCTTCCAGATATCCTAGATTTGTCAATGTAAAAAGACCTACCGCAAGGCATATAGTAGTAAAACTGGCAAAAATGAATGACAAAGAAAGAATACTCAGGGCAGCAAGGCAGAAGAAAATGACCTACAAAGGAACGCCTATCAGACTTTCAGCAGATTTCTCTGCAGAAACCTTATGAACTAGGAGAGAATGGAATGACATATTCAAAACTTTAAAATATAAAAATTTTCAGCCAAGAATACTCTATCCAGCAAAAATATTCTTCAGATATGAGGGAGAAATTAAATCTTTCCCAACAAACAAAAGCTAGGGGACTTCATAGCCATGAGACAACCCCTACAAGAAATCCTCAAGAAACCCCTCATACCTGAAAAAAGAGAAAGGAGAAAGGGGTCACAAAACACAGAGTAAGGAGACAAAGAGACAGAATCAGAATAGGATAGCAAATATTCAACTATAGCATTAGGCTAAAGGGAAGGAAAACACCAAAAACAAAGACAATCTTGTCACTTTAACCACAAACTCACAACACAAGTTGGAATAAGAGATGAGATTAATAACTTAGGAGGGGAGGAGGAAAGGGACTGAATCAGTTTAGACTAAGGAAATAAGAGGCCATCAGATAATGGACTATGTTATGCACGAGACTCTGAATACAAACTTCAGGGTAGCCACTAAACTAAAAAGCACAACAGAGACGCAAAAAATAAATAAGGAAAAAACTAAGAAACACATCATAAAAAACTGCATAATTCAATGGGTAGACCAAAACACACAGGATGAGAAACAAAGGAAATGCAGGAAATCTGGAAAACAAGTGATATAATGACAGCATTAAGCCTTCATACATCAATAATCACCCTCAATGTAAACAGATTGAACTCTCCAATAAAAAGACACAGAGTGGCAAGATGGATTAAACAATTCACCTCCAAGAAACACATCTCAGCTCCAATGACAAATACAGGCTCAGAGTAAAGGGGTGAAAGATGATACTCCAAGCTAATGGCAAACAAAAGAAAGCAGGTGTTGCAATACTTATATCAGGCAAAGTAGACTTCAAGATAAGGCAGGTAAAGAGAGACAAAGAGGGGCAATGTATAATGTTGCAAGGTAATGCCTATAAATATCTATGCACCCAACACAGGAGCACCAAAGTTCATAAAGCAGCTACTAACAAACCTAAAATAAGATATTAAAAATAACACAATACTAGCAGTGGACCTCAACACCCTACTCACATCATTGGACAGATCATCCAGACAGAAAATGAACAAGGAAACAGTGGAATCAAATTAAAAGCTAAAACAGTTGGACTTAATAGACATATATAGAACACTCCATCCCAAAACAACAGAATACACATTCTTCTCAAGTGCACATGGAGCATTCTCAAGGATAGACCATATGATGGGAAACAAGGCAAGCCTCTATAAATTAAAAAAAATTGAGATAATAACAAGCATCTTCTCCAATCATAATTCTATAAAGCTAGAAATTAACTACAAGACAAAAGCTGAGAAAATGGCAAAGATGTGGAGACTAAACAATATGCTATTGAACAAGCAATGGATCATTGAAGAAATTAAAGGAGAAATCAAAAAATATCTGGAGACAAAGAAAATAATAACATGCCATATTAACTCATATGGGATGCAGCAAAAGCTATATTAAGAGGGGAATTCATCACAATACAGGCACATCTTAACAAACAAGAAAAATCCCAAATAAAAAATCTCAAATTACACCTAACTGAATTAGAAAAAGAAGAACAAACAAAGCCCAAAATCAGCAGAAGGAGAGAAATACTAAAAATCAGAGCAGAAATAAATACTACTGAAACAAAAAAGGCAGCAGAAAAGATCAACGAAATGAAGAGCTGGTTCTTTGAGAAGATAAATAAAATTGACAAACCCCTAGCCAGACTTACAAAGGACAAAAAAGAGAAAGCTCAAATAAACAAAATCAGAAATGAAAGAGGAGAAAAAACAACAGACTCCACAGAAATACAATGGATTATAAGAGAATACTATGAAAAACTATATGCCAACAAAATGGATAAACTAGAGGAAATGGATACATCCTTAGACTCTTACAACCTCCCAAAGCTGAGTCAAGAAGAAACAGACAATCTGAATAGACCAACCATAAGGAAAGAGACTGAAACAGCAATGAAAAGCCTCCCAAAGAATAAAACTCCAGGACCAGATGGCTTTCCTGGGGAATTCTATCAAACTTTCAGAGAGAATTTAATACCTATCCTTTTCAAGCTATTCCAAAAAATTAGGGAAGATGGAACACTTCCTAACATTTTCTATGAGGCCAACATCACTCTGATACCAAAGCCTGACAAGGACAGCACAAAACAGGAGAACTACAGGCCAATATCGCTGATGAACATAGATGCAAAAATTCTCAACAAAATTTTGGCAACCCGAATTCAGCAATACATCAAAAGGATCATACATCATGATCAAGTGGGATTCATACCAGGGACACATGGATGCTTCAACATCTGCAAATCAATCAACCTGATACACCATATCAAGAAATTGAGGAATAAAAACCACATGATCATCTCACTAGATGCAAAGAAAGCATTTGACAAGATCCAACAGCATTTATGATAAAAACTCTTAGCAAAATGGGGATAGAAGGAAATCACCTCAACATAATAAAGCCAAAATATGACAAACCCACAGCCAACATCATACTTAATGGGCAAAAACTGAACGTCATGCCCCTAAGAACAGGAATGAGACAAGGATGCCCACTATCACCACTCTTATTCAACATAGTACTGGAGATTTTGGCCAGAGCAATTAGGCAAGAGAATGGAATAAAAGGAATTCAAATAGGGAGTGAAGAAGTGAAACTCTTGCTGTTTGCAGACGACATGATCTTATATATAGAAAACCCCAAAAAATCCACTGGAAAACTAATAGAAATAGTTAACAACTAGAGTAAAGTTTCAGGGTACAGAGTCAACTTACTAAAGTCAGTTGATTTTCTATACTCCAATAATGAACTTACAGAAAGAGAACTCAAGAATACAATTTCACTAGCAATCACAACTAAAAAATAAAGTACCTAGGAATAAATTTAACCAAGGAGGTGAAGGACTTATATAAAGAAAACTATAAGACATTACTGAGAGAAACTGATAATGGCTTAAAGAGATGGAAAGAGATTCCTTGCTCATGCACTGGAAAAATAAACATAGTTAAAATGTCTGTGCTACCCAAAGCAATCTACAGATTCAACGCAATTCCTATCAGAATCCCAATGACATTCTTCACAGAAATAGAGCAAAGAATTCTAAAATTCATATGGGGCAACCAAAGACCCCCCAGATTGCTAAGGCAATCCTGAGAAAAAAGAACAAAACTGGAGGTATCACAATCCCTGACTTCAAAATGTACTACAAAGCCATAGTGACCAAAATGGCAAGGTACTGGTACAAAAACAGACACACAGATCAATTGAGCAGAACTGAAAGCCCAGAAATAAAACCACACATCTATAGACAGCTAATCTTTGACAAAGGTGCCAAGAACATACAATGGAGAAAAGATAGTCTCTTCAATAAATGGTGTTGGGAAAACTGGACAGCCACATGCAAAAGAATGAAGATAGACCACTATCTCACACCATACACAAAAATAAACTCAAAATGGATCAAAGACTTGAAGATATGTCCTGAAACTATAAAACTCCTGTAAGATAATGTTGGTAGTACACTCTTTGACATCAAACTAAAAAGGATCTTTTCAAATACCATGTCCTCTAAGACAAGGGAAACAAAAATATAAACATGATGGAATTCATCAGACTAAAGAGATTCTGCAAAGCAAAAGAAACTAGGATCAAAACAAAGAGACAACCTGCCAACTTGGAGAAAATATTTGCAAGTTATATCTGACAAGGGGTTAATCTCCATAATGTACAAGGAACTTACACAAATGAACAATAAGAAAGCAAACAACCTGATCAAAAAATGGGCAGAGGAAATGAACAGACATTTTTCCCAAGAAGATATACAGATGGCCAATAAACACATGAAAAGATGTTCAACACCACTAATCATCAGGGAAAGCAAATCAAAACAACACTAAGATACCACCTTACGCCTGTTAAAATGGCTATAGTCAGTAAGACTAAAAATAACAAATGTTGGAGAGGGTGTGGAGAGAAGGGGACCCTCACACACTGCTGGTGGGAATGCAAACTGGTGCAACCACTATGGAAAACAGTATAGAGATTCCTCAAAAAACTAAAAATAGAACTTCCATATGACCCAGCTATCCCGCTACTGGGTATCTACCCAAACAACTTGAAATCAACAATCCAAAGTAACATATGCACCCCTATGTTCATTGTGGCACAATTCACATTAGCCAAGACATGGAAACAATCCAAGTGCCCATCGACTGATGATTGGATAAAGAAGATGTGGCATACATATACAATGGAATAGTACTCAGCTGGAAAAAATGACAAATTCATCCCGTTTGCAATAACATGGATGGACCTAGAGGGAATTATGCTAAGTGAAATAAGCCAGTCTGAGGAAGACAAACACCAGATGATTTCACTCATATGTGGAATATAAACAAGTACTGGGACAAAGAAAACAGTTCAGTGGTTACCAGGGGAAGGGGGGTGCGGGGGGCACAAGGGGTGAAGGGGAGCACTTCTGTGGTGATGGTCAAGAAATAATGTACAACTGAGATCTCATATTGATATAAACTATTATGAACTCAATAAAAAGAAAAAAGAAAGACCAAACCATAATGAGAAGCTGGGAACTTTCAGATCTACCTCTCATCCTCCAGGGTGGAGAGAGGGGCTGGAGATTGAGTTAATGACCCACCATATCTACATCATAAACCTCCATAAAAAAACCAAAAACATAGGGCTCGGAGAGCTTCTATGTTGATGAACAAGAACACATGCATGCCTTGGTAGAATGGTGCACACCAAACTCCACGGGGACAGAAGCTCCGATGTTCTGGAATCTTCTGGACCTCGCCCTGGGTATCTCTTCATCAGGCTGTTCATTTGTATCCATTAATATCTTTTGTAACAAACTGGTAAATCTAGGAAGTAAATTGTTTTCCCAGGTTCTGTGAGCATCTCTAGCAAATGAATTGAGCCCGTGGAGGGGGTTGTGGAAACCTCTATTTTACAGCCAATTAGTCAGAAGCACAGGTAACAACCTAGAATTGTGATTGGCATCTGAAGTATGTGTATGTTGGTGTGGGTAGTGGGGAGCAGCAGTTAAACCTGTAGGATCTGATGCTATCTCCAGATAGATAGTGTCAGAACTGAACTGAATTGTAGGACACCCAGTTGATGTCAAAGAATTGCTTGGTGTGGGAAAAAAATCTCACAAAAGTATTTGATGTCAGAAGAGTTGTGAATGTGAGTAGAGGAAACTGAGTTTTTCCTAGACACTAGGCAATAGAAAATTTATTTTCAAAATTGGTTTGGCCTATTTACATTCTTATTAGCAGGGCATGTATGAAAAGTTGATATGGTCATGATTTATGCCAATCAGTAAGGAGAGAAATGGTATCACATTATAGTTTTAATTTTCATTTCCCTTTTCTCCTAATAAGCTTGAGCTTTTTTTAAAAATAATGTTTGAGGTCCATTCAAGTTTCTTCTTCTGTGCAATGTCTATTTATGTCTTTTGACATAAATGTTTATCTGATGTATAAATATTTTACATATTCAATATACTAATATTTTGCCAGTTGTATTTGTGATATTTTCTTCCAACATTTGACTTGTTATTTACTCACTTTAAGTTATCTTTTTACTTCAGAATTTTAAAATTTTAGTATATTCAAATGTATTCTTCTTTGTCTATTTGGTTTGTGCCCTTTTTTGCCTTAAGAAATCATTCATTACAACTCATGAAGATATTTTCTTGTAAAAGTTTTAATTTTTTTGCATTTCACACTGAATACCAGTCCATCTGGAAATTCTTGCTATTTGTGGTGTGAAATGGAGCTTCACTTCATTTTTTCACGTAGATAACCTATTGTTAGCTAAGCATTATTGAATAGTTCATTCTTTCTTTAAAAAAATATACTATTTGGGGACTGTTAATTCTGTTCCATTAAACTCTTTGTCTACCTTTTCACCAATACCATATTTTTAAATTTTCTATAGCTTTAAAATACTTATTAATTCCATTTCTACCTGGTTCTTCTTTAAGAGAGTTTGGTTCTTTGACATTTTAAGTAAATTCTAGAATAACTTGCTAAGTACCATAAAAAATCCTTTTGAGATTTTAACTGGGACTGTATTAAATCTATAGAGCAATACAGGGAGTTTTGACATCTTGTTTATCAATAAAGTATGTCTCTCCATTAATTTAGGTCCTCTTTCATGTCTTCCAATGAATTCATATAATTTCCACTAAATAAAATAAGAATATATTTCTAGATCTTTTATTTTTCTGTTGCTAGTCAAAAAGGTATTTTTTTAATGGCCTATTTTACTTCATTGATAGTGGCTTAAGGAAATACACTTGGCTTTGCAGCTCATAGTTGGAAAACCTGCAAAAATCTCTTAGGTTTTCTAATGATTCATGTATGTAGATTAAGGTTTTCCAATATCTATTGTATCACCAGTGAGTAATAACTGCTTGTTTCTCTTTTCCAATTTTTATACATTTTTTTTCTTTTATTAGTTGTATTAGCGTCCAGGGCTGCCATAACAAACTTACTAAATTACTTAAAACAACAGAAATTTATTGTCACACATTGAAAGACCAAAAGTCCCAAACTGAGATGTTGGCAGGGCCATGCTCCCTCTGAAGGCTCTTGGAAAGAATCTTTTCTTGTGTCTTCCGGCTTCCAGTGGTTCCTGGCGTCCATGGGTTTGTGGGAGAAAAGCTCTAATCTTGCATCTTCGCATAACCCTCTTCTCGCTGTGTCTCTCTGTGTCCAAACCACCTTCTCCTTTCTCTTATAACCACTCCAGTCATTGGATTTAGGGTCCACCCTAAATCCAGGGTAATTTCATCTCAAGATCCTTAACTAATTACATCTTCAAAGACCCCATTTCCAAATAAGGTCACATTCCAAGGTTTCATACGGACATGAATTTTGAGGGGACACTATTCAACCTGTGACATTAGTCTTGCTAAGACCACCAATATAAGGGAAAATAGACAACCTTATTACTGATTTTAGAAGGAATAATTTTAGCATTTCCCCATTGAATATGACACTCTGCTGCAGCTGATGCAGATGTTGTTTACCAAGTCAAGGCAGTTTGCTTCTCCTCCTTCCTTGCTAAAGGGTTTTTTTCTTTTTTTATCATGCATGCTTATTAAATTTTACCAAATAGTTTTTTTGAATCTATTAAGAAGGTAACATATAATTTTTCTTCTGTAATATATTACTTAGAAAATTACAATAATAAGTTGTCTAATGTTGAACCCAAGACCTTGCATTACTGTAATAAACCCAATTTAATTATGATGTCTTATCCTTTTCTTTTTAATGGTTGGCTTTAGTTTGCCAATATTTAGGAGTTTTACACCCATGTTCATTAGTGTGATAGGCCTATAAATTCTTCCCTTGTGCTCTTATTCGTTTTGATATTAAAGTTATACTAGAATCAAAATGAATTTGCCACTAAACCTTACTTTCTGAAAGAGTTTTATTTTATCTTGAATGCTTGGTAGAACTGAATGGTCTTGATCCTTTCTGTTTGGCAAAAAGTTGAAATACTGATAAAAATTTGTGATAAAGATAAGATAGATTTCTTTCCTTTTTCGTTAATTAACCTAATTTTTATTTTTTCTGGGAATTTGTCCATTTCATTTAATATTTCAAATATATTGACATACATGTTTTTAATACTTTCCTATTATATTTTTGTTGCTGTTGTCTGTAGTTACACTTCATTTCTAATACTTACTTATGTCTTCCCCTTTTCTCCTGATCTGATCCATCTTTTCAAAGATCTAACATTTGGCTTTGTTGATCCTCGCTACCATAGGCTTGCTTGCTATTTCACTAGTTTTCCCAGTTATTTTATTTTATTTGCTAAGGAAGATTAGTACTGAGCTAACATGTGTGCCAGTCTTCCTCTATTTTATATGTGGGTTGCCACCACAGCATGGCTTATGAGTGGTATAGGTCCATGCCCAGGACCTGAACCCACAAACCTGGGCTGCCAAAGCAGAGTGCACCAAAGTTAACTACTAGGCCACAGGGCTGGCCCCCAGTTTTTCCAGTTATTTTTGCATTTCGTTCTTTATACCTCTTTTGAATTTATTTTGTTCTTTTGTTAAGTTACTCAGTTCTTGTCTAATATTAGCACCTAACTTGTAATTTATCCTCTAAATACAGCTTAGCTGCATCTCACAAGTTTTGATAAGTAATAATTTATTTATGGTTCAGTTTCTAGGAATTTTCTTATTTCTATTAAGATTGCTTTCTGACTTGCGGGTTATTTAGAATTTTTTTTTCTCCGAAGATATGCTTATGTATTTCTCATTATTTCCTAATCAATTGAATTTATCTTGGGGAATGTAAGACTCTGATAACTTTCTTAATATTTTAATTTTTCCCTAAAGTCTAATGTGCTCCATAAAATGTAATTACACCAGCTCTCTTTTGGTTATTTCTTGCCTGATCTTTTGCGTATAATGCTTTTCCTTTCAGCCTTTCTGAGTTCCCTTGTTTTAGCTGTGTCTTTTACAGATAGTATATAGTTAAATTGTGTATCATTATAATACAATTAGATAGTCCCTACTTTTTAGAGATCAAAGACCATTTACATTGGTATCTAGCAACTTATTTTGTGCTGTACAGGTCCATTGGCTCAATGTGAGATCAACTTGAGTCAGGTTTCCATTTGTCACTTGGCCTCCACAAGCCTCTGCTCTGAATGGGGAACCAGGATGGCATTTTGAATCTCATAGTATTCATGTCAGCTGTGATACTCTTTCTCCAGTGCTCAGTTAATCTGAATGGCTACAGGTCCATTCAAAGAAAGATTGGGAAAATATTTGACATTTAGACTTGTGCTAGGGTTCTTACTCAAGGGGACCCAGTCTCCCCTTCAATCAATGCTCTCTGAGTCAGAAAACTAGCTCAGATCTGAAACTTGATGAAAGGCCCTGAATTTCCATTGCAGTAGCTGACTTCACCATTCACCTTGACAGGTCTCAATATTTTTCTGGTTACACAATCAAAGAACACTTTTGGCTGCTTATCTATGTAATCCCTAAGAATACCACAGGCTGCCATCTATCACCATAGATTCCTTCTGGTCAAGTCATCCAGTTGCCACTCTGGTCTTGCTGTCATTAATAATAATTATATTCACCTCATCTCTGTTGCTTAATTGTCACAACCCAGCCTTTGCTGTTTTGAATCCATTATCCCTATTGTTACTAAGGAACCCAATATCATGCACCACATGCTACCCTCAGCTCTAGCCCATGGTGCATATCCACCATCAAGTTTCCAAAAGAAACATCCCCTTACCAATGCATTCCTTATTAACTTACTGAATTAGTGAGGGAAATCTTTGGGACTCTCCCAGGGAACCCAGGTGATAGGTACTCTGATCTCATGTAATAAAAAAAATTGTTTCCCTGAAGCTTCTGACTCTTTGTCAACACTCTCCAAGGCATTTCCTATGTCTCTGCTTCACTTTCTTTAGGCCAAAAGCATGTCCAAGCACCAAGAAGCCATCTGAGCAGCAATAGAATCACTTGCCAGGACCTTAAACCCCAAGTGATGGGTGAGTACTCCCACATCAATTAATATAGACCACCCTCAAGTCACTCTCAACCACATGCTTTCGCAATTCCTGCTGGTATATGTCTTTTAATTTGGGGCTGTGAATTCTACTTCCCCCCAGAACAGGGTCGATATTTTCCTGCTTGGGCTATCCTGAGACCCGACACTGGTTATTGGTCTGAAGGCAGTGAGAAAAGGCAGGACTAAATCTTAAGGAAGAAATGCACAACTTGTGAGGTACCTGCCCCAGCTGAGCTCTTTCCAGGTCCTCCAAGTGAAGAAAGCCTAGTTCAAATTTCAGAAGAATCTGTGGCTCAAGATTTTTGTGGCTTATTCATTGAATGTTCCCATGCCAGTTCTGAAGGTGCTGCTCTTTATCTATTAGGGGCCTGAATTTAATATAGGACTGTGAAGGCTCTGCATTGTCTTCTTTGTCATTTTGTTAACCTTACAGTTAAATCCTGGGCCTGGTTTTCGTCACTATCTCTTCTGTGACCATATGAGATAAGGGTTTTTTTAAAGGCTGACACACAGACCCTCTTACTTTCATAGCACACCTCGAAATGACAGATGGCTGGCCTGAGTCTGTCATTTTCTTTTTTTTGAGCCTCCTAGATCAGGTAACAGAGCCAGAAAACTCTACAATCCTCATAATGATTGTTGCCCTCATGTCTTTCAAGTGCCATTGCCACTGTACAACCTTCCACTTGCATTTCATCTTTATCCTCCATTGAGAGTCTTAGTACTTCTAGGCTACTGCATGCCAGGGGTTACCACCACTCTACCTTTTCTCATCAATGACAGTTCCAGAATTTCATCCGGATTGTCCTTTTTTGTAGGCTTTCTTGTAGGCCAAACTATCTTAGGCTGGGTTCCTCTTTCACCACAGAAAGTAGAGTCTGGGTTCTTTCTCTTCTTCAGAAAGCAGAGCCTAAAACATAGACTTATATGCAGGCAGCTTACACTAGAAATGGAGATTCTGAAAGAGGAGGCAAAGAAAAGGCTATGTCGTCAATGTGGTCACTGCTGTGGGGAATTGGGGTTTTATCCTATTCAGACCTTCTAAATAGCCATGTAGAAAGTTCTTCACAATTGACTCCTCCAAGAAATAAAAGAGGGGAGTATTTATTTACTCTCCCATCCCTAATTTGTTAAAATCTGCCCTCACTCTTCCATACATGTGAAAACATGTCTGGTGAGTACATGCAGGCATCCCACATTTGGCATCAGACAAGCCTGGGGAATAAAGCAAGAGGTAGGTAGTTTAGCTAAGATGGGGCACATCCAACTTACACCAATTGAAAGCTGGTCACCACAGTGATAGTGGTGTAAAAGTTGGGCCAAGCAAGTATCAGGCAGGATGCGCGGTAGGTCTGACACATTTATGCAAACTTTTTAAACATACATACTTTGCACTTTGTATCTGATGTTCCCGGGATCCACAGTTTTTGCTAGTCAAAGTCAGTATTTTCTTTTCTGCTAATTTTCCATTGATGATAACTTGTTACGCCATGTGTTTAATAATTTTAAATTGAGAGTACCTATTTCTTGAGAGCATCCGGGAAATAAAGCCAAATTTGAGGTCTGTATTTAAAAAGTATTGCTCCAGAGAAGCTATCAATTCCACTCTACAAAATTCCTGTGGGCACTATCAACCAGGGACTACTATAAACTAAATTTTTGACATGGGTTTTTGTGGACAGATAAATCATGTGACTTGCAATTCCAACTCTATTGTGTAGGCTTATAACTAGAAAGTCTCATGGGACACCTTTATTTCCTTTGTTCTTGATCAAGAGCCAAGGTCAAGGTAGATAAGGATCCCTGTCTCCTACCATGGTCAGATTTTCTAGTTGTCCCCCAAGGGTGTCACCTTTGAGAGTGCCAGCCTTTGGGAAATCTCCATTGCATCCTCCCTCCCTTTTCTACCCTACATTTTGCCTCCTGACTCTACATCATGTTGGCCCATTAACCCAACCAATAAGATGTAAGGGTTACCATGGTCTTTTAAGGTCAAAACAGGCTGTAGTGCTCAATTACCTCCCTGGATTTGTGTTTTTCCATCATTTCTATACCAATTATTTCTTTAACTTTAACATCTCAGTTACATTTTTAAAAGCATATTTTTAATATTTTGATATTCTATACCAAGGGGGTTTTCTCTGATTATTTAGTGCACCATATTGCCAGAGTAGAAGCCTCTAGGACCTGAACAGCTTTACCTGAATATCGCATAGAAACGTCAAACACATCACATCTGAAACTGCACTCATTCCTTTTCTCCACAAAACTGCACCTCCTCCTGTATCCTTTATCTCTGTCAGTGGAGATTCCCCCAACCCACTTTGTCAAACAAGACTTTTAGAAGTCGTTGTATTGCTTTCTTTCCGTCATACCACATCGATTTTTAGCAGTTAAGTCTTTTGAGCTTGCCCACATTCTACTTTTCACTAGCATGCCACTACTCATCTAATTCAAGTTTCTTAATATTTCTGTCCTGGACTATTAAAATAACCTAATAAATAGCCACCATATTTTTAATTGCATTCTAAACTATGCTCTAGGTTGTTGGCATAGTGATATTTCTGACACCTAATCTAGCCATGATGCTCACTTGTAATATTCATCATTCTTCTTCCTATGGAATACTATCCACACAACTTAGAATGGTCTACAAAGTAATTTCTCACCTAGCTCCTGGACTTGCACGGCTCTCCTTTTTGGTCCATGCTCTTCATTGTGCCTTGAATGCCCTTCTCACACCCGCTTATCTTGAGTACTTATCTTGAGTATTCTTAATATCCTTTGAACTTTTCTCCTATAGCTTTCATAAATATCCCCTCTTCTGGGCACACATAACTGTTTTGGCATACCTCTATTTTGGTGCTTTCTACTGTGTGGTAAAAATTTAATCATTTGTCTATCTCCACCATTAGATTACAAGCACCTTTACTTTTGTACCTCAGGCAAGTAGCAGAAACCACGGATTATTGTATCTTCAATAATAGCTCATATTATGTTAAACAAATACATAAATAAATGAATAAATAGGCTTTCCATTTCCTCTGAGATGTAATGCTAAGCAAAGTTGGACATTGTTACTTTAGAAAAGGAAGAGATAAATAATACAAGTTTACCTAAAATAAAAGGTAAATGAAAAATACTAAAAGTACTTCCTTATGTCGTGTATGTTCAACTTTTATTCAAATTTGTTTTCTACATAGTTTTCAGTCTTTCGTTAAAATTTAAGCATATTAAATTTTCATTATGAAAGGCTATCAGATGACAACATTTGTTTCTTGAAAATTATTAACCAGTGTATTTTTCAAGAAACTACAATTTATACTACTTAGTAGAAACACACTTTGAATAGAATGTTTTCACATTTATGTAAGTTTAAATTGTTTGCCGTGGAGCAGCGGCAAGCAGTAATATTCTAGTGTTACTTTAATGTAAGACAACATTAAATTTTTTACTCTGATTTCACAATGCAACTTGCAAATATGTAAAAAAGAAATATTTAAAATGATTTTTGCATTAAACTAATGTCAAAGCACTTATATTTTGTAATAAGGATAATGAGATTAAGTAGTAATAAAAATATATGAGGTATTAAAAGTGGTGTATAGGTTCAGAAGAATAAAGAAGATAAAGGAATGTGGAATTCACACACTGTAGGACATACTATTACTATAGAAATAAACAGGAGATTAAATATCAGTGGATATAAAATAAATAATATGAAATAAGCTCACCATGTGACCTCAAGAGATGTAATTAAATCTCTCACAAAGGTTGTTTCATAAATAAAATATATTTTAAAATATATGTAATATATAATGTATACACATGTATGAATACATATATATTTAATATGCCAGTCGACATTATGTTAAGGAATATACTCTTTCACAATGTAGTACTGCTGAAGTTTCATTAATGAACACACGTAGGATAGGACAACCTCTCACCCAGCACTTCCTATCCTCCTTTCATTGCTTTATGTTTTTCCAAATCATTTTTGCCCATACCATACAATTTACTCATGAATTTTCTTTATTTCTCTCTCCTCCATCTAATGTAAGCAGTTAAACTCCAAGAGCTTACAAAGTAGATACTCAGTTAATATTTGCGTAATAAATGAATATTGCCATTTTCACTCAATCAGTCTTTAGTCTGCGCTTACTAGACAACTACATTACTCTCATCAGTTAGCATTGCCTACCATTCTATTAAATTGAAAAAGTTAAAGAAAATTACATATATATATACACACACAATTATATGTAATGTTATATATAAAATGAATATATGCAATTATGTGAGTATATTAGATATTATTATATATTTAATAATTGCCTCGATTGCCTAAAGTGTAATGAACAAAATTAGTTCCTCTTGTTTTTAAACAAAAAGAAGTTATGACTATAGTAAAAGCAGTTGCCTTAGCTAAGTGTTTGTAGGGTTTTAATAAAATCACCACTTACTACTTATGTATTTAATTGTCAATTTTAAAAGAGCAGGATGAAAGTCCTCATACAGCACCCTCCATTTAGGAAACTTATTGAAATTGATATCCATTTACTTGTAGGAATTACATTAACTGTATTATAAAAGGGATCACGGAATTATGTTAAGAATTATTTCCAACTGCTTACTCTTAATTGATTCTATATTAGAAATGGAAAATAAAGAGGACAGAAACACCATCCAACATTCTACCAATTAGACTATACTACCCAAGAGAAAATTAAAAACGCTCATTTCTTTTATGTTTTTAATCCATTAAAAGTGGTATTACCATTCAGACGTTCAAAATCAGCCTTCAGTCAAACAATTCTTTATATTTAAAAAAAAAGAAAAAAGCGCTTTTGAAGATTTTTTTTAATAAATCAAAAGTATTAAGTAAATTCTTACTATCAAAATATAAATTCCTAAATGTTTAGGAAAATATTCCCCACTTAGCTTGCTAAAAATGATGCTATCACATGAAAAGCTAGTTCCCCATAAAATGCTAATCAATCTTTTAAAAAATATTTTTGATCAAATAATTTAGAAAAATAATTTGAAAAATTCTGGATTAAGCATACATCCTATCCCAAACTTACTTACCTTAAGAATACTCCCCTCCACTCTCCACACCAGAATCACCTACCTTGAGGTACACTTATGTTCCAAGAACTGCAGGATCAGTATAAGCATCATCAAAATCATTTCTTGTTTCAGGATTATTATTTCTATTTAGCTCCAACTCAAACCAAGAAGAATTTTTCTTTTAAAGATCAGCACCTGAGCTAACATCTGTTGCCAATCCTCCTTTTTTTGCCCCATCTTCTTGCCAAAGCCCCCCATAGTACATAGTTGTATACTCTAATTGTAGGTCCCTCTGGTTGAGCTATGTGGGATGCCGCCTCAGCATGGCCTGATGAGCAGTGCTAGGTCCATGCCCAGGATCTGAAATGGCGAAACCCTGGGCCACCGACATGCAGTGCATGAACTTAACCACTCAGCCACAGGGCCGGCCCCCAAGAAGAATTTTTTCAAGACAATAAATGTTAAAGTGCAGTAGTTTGTAAATTATATTATTTTTTATTTCACCTGAGGTCAGAACAAAAAGAAAGGAATTTGAATTGTAGTGGAAGGAATTTTTAATGGTTATAATGAAAAATTAATGAAAGTCATTACTTGCAATTGGTATCAACAGTGCTTATATAGAAGATTTTAAAATAAGGCTTTAAAGGTATAGGTGATAACATACTTGGCTAGTTCATGGAGGAAAGGGAACTTTTCTGCACTTAGAGTTGGAGTGTAAACTAATGCAAAGACCTGCGAGGGGAATAGGATAATACTTAATATTATTAAGGATGTGCATTCCTTTCAGTTCCTTGCCAGACATAACCTGGTGGACTTTCACAGGAAAACTCCTTCTAGCATCATTTATAACAGGGAAAATTAAAAGCAATCCAAATTTTCATCACTATGAAAATGGATATATATGTGGAAAATTTTTAATATAATTGAATACTATATGGCAAGGACTTAGAGCTAAACTTTTTATCACTAAAGGATTTCTTATCACGTACATAATGTGCAGCAAAACCATACTACGTATGGATATAAAATATAGTACTTTAATGTAATATTGAAGCGTGCAAAATAACACTATATATATGTAATAATAGATGTATAATATATGTGATAAAATGTAAACACACATATGAAAATGATAAACACCAAATTCAGGATAATGGAGACCCAGGATAATGGATAAAGGAAATGCAATCAGGGAAGAATGAACCAAGGGTTTCATCTATATTCGTAAGATTTTCTTTCTTTTTTTTTGAGGAAGATTAGCCCTGAGCTAACTGCTGCCAATCTTCCTCTTTTCGCTGAGGAAGACTGGCCCTGAGCTAGCATTCATGCCCATCTTCCTCTACTTTATAAGTGGGACGCCTACCACAGCATGACGTGGCGAGCGGTGCCATGTCTGCACCTGGGATCCAAACTGGTGAACCCTGAGCCATGAAGCTGAACGTGCGCACTTAACTGCTGTGCCACCAGGCCAGCCCCCCGTAACATTTTGTTTCTTATGTTGTGTGATGATACCCAGATGTTCATTAAATAAATACATCTTATATTTTGTCTAAAATATGTCAAATTTAATAAAATAAAAGAGACATTTAGGTGAAGCTTGTCTTGGGGAAGAAGAATACAAGTAGAAAAATCTTCCAATGATACAGTACGTCCAATATTTTAATAAGATTAAGAACAAAAGATTTACATTGATCTAGAAACTTCATTTTTTTTAAAAAGAACATTTATGTTTCTTTTCTTTCATGAAATGATTTATAAACATAAACAAATAATCTACATAGAGAGAAATAAGCTATTTTGGAAATACATCAATTCACAGATGGCTAGACAAGCATTCCCAACTATACAGACATTTCAAAATTTTCCCTATGGAAACCGATTAAGTTGGGCATCATATCAAGTCCAGGCCAAGTAGAAACAAATTCAACCGTCTTCTTATATCTTTCAAAGTTATCAAAGCAATATTGTTACAATCTTAACTTCCTCCAAATATTGTCCAATGGATTCATTTGAAATATCCATTACTGCTAGTCAGAGTTAACTGATTTTTTTCTTATATAGAATCTTCTTTTCAAGAGTTTTGGGACTTGAATAAATTTTGAATGGTCCCCAAACTCCCCAACATGTTGTCCATGTTTACTCGCTTCATTTCTTATTTATCATGTTTCCTCAGTTTTCTTTGCTTGGGCTTTCATCCTCACTACTATATTAAAACTACCCCTATCAAGGACATCAGCAGTCTCTATCTTGTATAAGTTCATGATCAATACTCTGCCCTTATGTTAGGTAACATCCCACCAGCATTTGACATACTTTCCTCTTTGAAACACTTTAAAAATCATCTTTTCTGTAATTTGAGCAGTATTCATCTGGTTTTCCTCCTGCCAAAATGGCCAGTCGTTCTTCTTTACTGACTCCTCATGCTCTAAACTGCTTTTAAGTTCACACTGGACCTCCAGTGGCAAAATCCAATTGTGAATTTTCAGTTCTAACATGTGATGGTTAATTTTGTGTGTCAACTCAACTGGGTAATGGGATGCATTATTTCCAGATATGTCTGTGAGGGTGTTTCCAGAAGACATTAGCATTTGACTCTGTGGACTGAGTAAAGCATATTGCACCCCAATGTGCGTGGGCATCACCCAGTCCATTTAGGATCTGAATAGAGCAAAAAGGTAGAGAAAGGAAGAATTCTCTCTCTGTCAGGTTCTTTGAGCTAAAACATTGTCTTCTACCCTAGGACTAGAACTTACATCATTGGTGCTCCTGGTTCTCAGGCCTTCATACTCAGACTGGAATATGCCACCAACTTTCCTGGGTCTCCAGCTTGCAGATGGCAGATATAAACTTGTGTGAGCCATTCCTCATAGTAAATCGCTTTTTACGTATATAAGTGTATATATATATAAAATGTGTGTATATACACACACACAAATATATATGTATTAATTATGAGGAATTGTGAGTATATATATGTATACATAATTTACCATACTGGATCACTACCTTCTCCTTGAAGTACTTTTTTCATTAGGTTTTAAGACAATATACTTCTATGATTTTTGTCCTACCATATCGCCTGCTCCTTCTTAACTTCTGTGCTGGTTGCTCTTCATCTCCCCAATATCACTGACTGTGTACTGATTTCCTTATTTGCACTCCCTCTCTAGGTGACCTAGGCTAATCTCATTGTTTTATATGCCATCTATATGCTGACAACTCTATATCGCTATGCTGATGTTTCTCAAATCTACATCTCCAATCCTGACTTCTCAAAGACTAATATATCCTACTGCCAACACAACATTTCCACTTTGATACCTAGTAAGTATCTTAAATTAATGTCACTTAAACTGAATATTTTAGTTTGGTGACCTAAATTGAATAGTCTCCCCCAAACCCTATACAGCTTTTCCCCATGCCATTTCCATCTCCAGATACGGTGCCACCATCTGCCCAGTAGCTCAAGCCATTTGTAGTCATCCTTGATTCCTCTCTTTCCTTGAAACTCTACTTCTAATTCTCTTCAAGTCCTTTTGGTTCTACTTCCAAAATACATCTTAAATCTGACTACTTTTTACTAATTTCACTGCCTCCACTCCAATTCAAGTAATCAAAATTTATCTCCTGAATGAGTGGAACAGCCTTGTAAAAGTCTTCTACTTTTCACTCTTCAATTTTACACAGAGAAGCCAAGGTTAACTTTCTAAAATGCAAATCAGATCATATCTTTCGCTATTTAACACCATCCAATAAATGCTTAATACATTTAGAATGAAATCAGAATCCCTTACCATGACCTAAGACCCTACGTGATCTGGCCCCCAATTTACCCTCAACTTCCATCCTCTACTTACAGTGGCTTTTTCCTGTCCCTTTAAACCTCTAGTTTGTTCTCTTCTCAGTACCTTTGCCCTTACTCTTCTACACACCCATTCTGTTCCCCTCACTCAGATCTTTATATGGCAGTCTTCTTTTCACCATCCAGATTTCAGCTTCACTGTTCTCTCTGCAGAACAGTCTTCTATGAGCTCCTGTTAAAGAATCCCCCATCTGTTTATATCTTATTAACATATTTTATTTTCCATCCAGAATTTATTTCCTTCCACAATTATCTTACTTTTTTTTTACACATTCATTGTTTAACTCTTCACACTAGAATATAAGCTCTTTGAGGGCAGGGACTTTGCCGTCTCTTTTGCCAATGAACATCCTCCATTGCCTAGAAGAATGCATGGCACAAATATTTGTTGACTGACTGTGAAAGTCCTGAAAAGTGACCAGGTGAGTAGAAAAGCTAATCTCATTCACTTTGGGGTATCTTCCCTCCTCCTAACAGTCATGTAAGCATTCTGGGAGGCTTAACAGATATTAACAGAAAGTCTTTTGACCTTCATTGTAGACTGGTGTGGTAGCCAGTCTCCAAGATGGGCTCCAATGATCCTTATCTTCTGGAATTCATACCTTTGTATAGTTCCTTCCCACACTGTATCTGAGATGGTCTATGTGACCAACAGAGTATAACAGAAGTGACATTGTGTGACTTCTAAGGCAAGTCACAAAAGATATTGCCACTTCCACCTTGGATCATTCACTCTGTGGAAAGCCAACCACCATGTTATGAAAATCCTTATGCAGCTCCTGTGGAGAGTTCCCAGTATTAAGGAACTGAAGCCTGTGGTCAACAGCTAGCAGCAATTTATTAGTCATGGGAATGAGCCACTTTAGAAACAGATCCCCCAGCTCCAGAAAAGTTGTCAGATAACTGCAGCTCTGGACAACACCTTGACTGAAACTTCCTGAGAGATCCTGAGCCAGAGCTACCCAGCCAGGATGCTCCTGAATTCCTGATCAACAGATACTAAGGTAAGTTTTCAGGTTAGTTGTAAAACAGCAACGGGTAACTAATACAACTGGTCTCTGCTGATGTGTTCATTTCCCAAGTCCCTAAATTTCTTTGAAGGTGAAGAAATAATGTGTGAAATAATAACCTTGCTGCTTCTTGCCCTCCTCCCCAACTTGGCTCATTCTTAAAATGTTAACACACCCTTTCTTGCAAACTCTTTACCTCAACGAGCCCAGGATGTTGCAATTAAGAGACAAGACAGGAGGGTCTTTTGAGTGTCTGACAACTTTGCTTTCAGCTCTATAACGCAAAAGTACTCAGCCACATAAGCAAAAGTTGACCAGCTTCTTGGGAAGCAAGAAGGAAAAAAAATCGCATACAAAAAAATTCAACTTTGCATATGTAAAACAGAAATTAAAGAAAAGTATCTACTTTATAGGTGTTTTGAAAGGAACAAATGAGAGAATGCAAATAAAATTCTTAGCATGATGTCTGATTCACAGTTAGGGCTAAATAAATATTGGCTGTCATTATTGACTTTTATTTTACTTGACTCCTGTTTTTTGAAGGCGCTTTTTCTTTGAACAGTCTTTTAATTCACTAAAATAGATTAGTGAAAATAGTATATTATAAACTCCTAACACGACACAATAGCTGGTGATTTATATGAGAGAAATATTTTCTAAAACCTGTTATCATAAATTGAGAATAGACTTTTTAATACATACATTTTCAGAGAAAAAAAAATTAGGATGAAAATTAACCAAAGGCCATGTTATCTAAATTATAATAAGAGATTGTCATCTTAACATATTGAAAACTAGAGAGGGATGAGCACGAGACTTAAAATGTAGTAAGAACGTAAAAGCAGCAAGAGATTGACTTGAATGTCATTATCTTATTGCCTTTTGGAACTAAAAATGTATTGTTTCTCATATAAAGCAAAGCACTGAACACTATTTGGCAGCAAGGTTATTATTTCACATATAATTACATCTCATACAGAGGTACATTGGCAGACATGTGGTGGCTAAATTGTCCATTTTCAACTAGAAAAAAGAAAGGCAGTTCTTTTTTCACTTACATCATTCAAGAAGATAGCCGCCCACAGGAAGAGATAAAGACTTATTTGACACTAGATCTATAACCAATGATTTTAGTTATCACTTGAAATTAGTGAGAATTTTCAAATAGGCTTAAGATTCTTTGAAGAGCAATTTGGTACCACAGAGAAATAGCAGATGAAATGGAAAAGTAAAAAAAAGAAAAGAGAAAATGCTGTTTTCATTCTTTGACTGTGTTTGGATTTAGGGATTTCTAAAATAGGATTTCTCATAGACAGATAACCTCTGAAAGCACAGATGTATGAATTTACCATTTTTGAAAATAAATTAAGCATTTAATTAAATTATCTTCTCTATAAACCAATTCGATAAATCCTGAGTCAATGAATATACTTAAACATTATCCAGGGTGCCAACAACTAAGAGTATTATTTATAAAAGCCAGACAACTAAATTCTAACCCTCTAAGCTGCCTGTTCTGAATATTTATTAAATCATCAGAAGAGTTCTGGTAATTGTAATTTTAGATAATTTGGAGAAAATGTTATGATCTGAATTTGTGTTTGGGAGGGCTCATATCCATGTGAAAGAAATTCCTGGGTCAACTAGGCAAAGGAGGGTAATATTCCCAAGGTATGTTCAAGTTACAAGAAATTTGTCAGTAAAGTTGCTACATATGGAGAGGATTTTTTTTCTACTTTCAAGGCTGGGAGGAAAGAAAAGAGAGAGAGGTGACAGGGAGAGAGATTGGATGGAAGTAAGAAGATAGAAGTTTGTGTACCATGTCGGGCCTCAGAAGCTCCCAAGGTTTGGTAAGGTCAACCATATTCACAAAATATTGAGTAAACATGTGTGTGAGTGAGAGCTGATAAAAGATTTGATTTTCAAGGATAAGGGAGCACGTATCAGAAAGGATTGCAAGAGTACAAGTCTTAGAAAATTCTCAGAATCATGGGGAACAATAGCTTTGGACATTCGCTGGTCCTCGAACTGAGAGTTTGTGCTAAGTTCACCTTGCGCTACAAAGAAGAGAGAGGCAGCAATTACCTCTTACGGTAAATAGTTCCTTTCTTTACACCTTTCCACCATTAAGTAAACAATTTTTGTATTAGTCAGGCTTTTACCCCCATGAGTTCTATAAGAGCATTCACTGTAAAGTTGACGTCATAGTTATATAGTTAGCCACTAGAAGGAAACTTTAGAATATAAAAGAGACTTTGGGGAAAAAAATCAAAGTACAGATAATAAACAAATAAACATAAGTAGGCTAAGAGGATACAAAGTGAGCAACTGAACAATTTTACTAGAACTTTGTGCTTGTTCCCCTAAGAAATTATCTTTTCCTCTGAAAACCTTCAAACCTTTCCCAAATTCTCTGAAAATTTGCAGTTGTTTACATTGTCATAGTGACCTTTATTTTGTGTTCCTGTATCTACCCAACTCTCAGCCCCACCTCGTCTCACCTCCTCCAGTTTGTATACATTATTCACAAACCCGGCTGTGAAACACTGACCCTTTTCCCGATTTCAGGGGATGGTTGGAGGGATATGTATATATGTGTAGAGCACATGGGCTTAGAAAATTTTACTGAGGGTTTGGAGTAACTGAGGATAAAATTTCAGAACCACATAGCAAATGCCTTACCTTGGAATACTAAACATCCTTGGTCACCAAGAAATTTGACCACCTGTGTTCTCTGTAGCCATCCTGACTCTTGCTCAGAGCACCTTCCTCTCCACTTCTCTCTTTCTTATCATCTACTCTTTGCTCTTCCACCCTTAAATTCATCTTCATTTCTTATGTGGCGAAATCTAAGTATCTTTTTGTTTTGTAATCTCCCTCTAAACTCTACCTTAGAACCTCGCTTTCCAATGAAAGCCATCTACACTGAAAATAAGTCCTGCTACTCACTTCAGGGCAGAATTGTGTTTTAAAGTAGTGTAGTAGCATTTTTATCCTTTCTACATACGTCTTTTCTGAAGGGCAATGGCAAGGACCTGCATTTTTAGCATGCTTCCTTCAGCTCTACACATTACAGGGTTTCAAGCATAACAAATTCTTGCTAAAGATTTAACAAATTTTGGGGCCAGATGCAGAGAGAAAGAAACGTGAATTCTGGTTACCTTTACTTCTCATTTTGGCTTTGCTACTTATTAAGGGCTATTTGATTTTTTTATACCTCCTTTTCTTCCTCCGCAAAATGGAATTAAAATGGTAGTATGCTGTGCATATCTTAGAGGGTTACTTTACGTATCAAAAGGTATATATGTGTGAGATTACTTTAAAAACTGAGAAGTCTCCTACAACCATTTGGCAACGTTACTAATCTCTATCTTCCACACAGCAAATAAGGCTGGTATATAGAGTAAATAGACATTTTGTGAGAATAGAAGTCTGCTTTGTAAACACAGAGAGAGAGAGAGAGAGGAACCAGTAGAATCCTGCATAAAATACATAGTAAGTTTTCAATAAGCATGAGATAATAAAAACCTTCCTAAATGCATTGGAAGTCATCAGTGGAGTTATAAAATGGAAACAAACATGGCCATCTATGCATGTGACCTTAGAAACTGTTACCAGTAAGTGACCACCTCTATGAATCCAGTTAAATATCATCAAGGTACAAATCCTAGTCACTACTGTACCCACAAAAATCCAAATTTATTTCTAATTTACTGGAAAATCAAAAACTTTTTAAAGACATAAAGCCAAATGCAAAAATTCTGTACATTATGATAAGTATATTAAAAAAACACTTATACCAGTCAAATACTCCTACTTCTTTATTTGTTATGCAGCAAGAGCATCTCTTCAGTATCAGTGGCATTTTATTTCTGAGATGAAATTTTATCAGCTTAACATTACCTTTTCTTTCATTCTCCCTTGCTGTGTCTTGCTAGGTACCTTAGAAGGACAAAGTTAGAACACTAAAAGACCCCATCATGGCATTTATCTAGGACTCTGGGATAAAAGGAAAGTTGGGGGTGGAACCCATCCACAATTAATCATGGACAGTGATGTCTTTATTGGCTACTGACCTTGCAATGAGTTGCATGAGTTATAAGAAGGTTCTCTGTTACCCCAATCCCTATTTTCTTGAAGGAGAATATAAATCACTTGAACCTCATGCATTTCTCATATTTACAAAATATGCTTCCAAATTTTCCACAGAGGATGCAGTGCAACCACTTATTTTTCCAATTTAAAAAAATAATTTTTCAGCTTGTTCAGATGTCACATAAGGAGACTGATGATTGAGATGCTCTGACTGAGAGTGACCCGAGGACCCAAGGTGGATGTCAGCAAGAAGCCTGGAGAGAGTGGCTAGTTTCCATCATTCCCATTTTGAGGTTGTTTGCATTACTTCTTCTCTCACCTTAGGCTCGAAGCAACAATCATGGTCGATTGCCTCATTCTGTTCCATTAAGAGCTGAAGCATGTAATAAATCAAATTCCATAGTGACATATCTTGTTTTAGTGGCATGATAAGTTGCTTCTTGGCTGGAATTCAGATGAAGAATATCTGGATTTTGTAAATATACTTCCTCATATTCTCTTGAAACTTAAAATTTAAGTATTACATGGTGCTTGGAAAAATGAATGAAAAGAGAGAAGAGAGAGAGAATGCAGCAGTCAGAAATACCAAGAGATCTCAGTGGGCAAATACCATAGTGTGAATTTTGAATAATTTTTCCTATGTATGTAGTTCTGCCCATGAGGAGAGAAATAGTATAAATATATTAAGCCTTGCTCTTAAAAACCCTACATATTAAATGTAAATGTCCAACACCATTACATAATAACATATCACACAAAATGCATACTCTCACATGTAGAAAAATTTAATTTTACAAAGACAGGGTCACTCAAAAAAAATTATCCTAGTTTTGTTTTATTAAACCCGGGGGGAAATCTATGCTAACAAATATAATCTATTAGAGAACTTGTAACTAAATGTTAAAATTTCTAGCTACAGAAAGGAATCTAGTCACAAGCTAATGAGATTCCCATTTTGAAAGGTATTGTATTAAAATATTTAGTCATTAAAGAGATATTTTTCAATATTTCCTACACATGATTGCCATTTTGATGCATTGAGGGGTGCAACAAAACGCAGAATTTCATTTCTGCTCCTAGGGTTTCAGTTTCCCGTGGGCAGGATAAAGACACGTGTGCATGCAGCTAGAATACAAGCCAGGCTAAGAGGAGTGCATTATGAGATGAATAAAACATGCTTTAGTAATTCAGAGCATAACATTTAGTTTTAATAATCTTACAAATTTCACAATAGATAAAGCATCTGACCCTGGCCTTGAAAAGGAGTGGTAATTCAATGTGCAGAAACTTGGAGATGTATCAGGTAGTAATAGCAGGAACAAAGTCACAGGGACAGCAGTAATAAGAGTAATCTCTGCTATTTAATGAGCACTTACTGTTTTCGACGATCCACTCTATACATTAAGAGTTTTTATGTTTTTGTATTTTTGTGTGTGAAGAAGATTGACCCTGAGCTAACATCTATGAAAATATTCCTCTATTTTATGTGGGATGCCTCCACAACGTAGCTTGACAAGTAGTGGCTTGACAAGGTTCATGCTTGGGATCCACACCTGCAAACTCCGGGCTGCAGAAGCAGAGTGTACAAACTTAACCACTATGCCACTGGGCCGACCCCCTACATGTTTTAACTCATTTCGTTCTCACAAAAGCCCTAAAAGGTGGGTACTATTTTTGTCATCCCCATTCAGCAGATGAGGAACTTAGACACAGAGCATGTAAGACACTTGCCTAAGCAACTGGTACTCAAACTCAGTCTGGTTCACACCCATGCTATTTTCAGCAAGGTTGAGTGGACCAGTTGGATTTTGAGAGTATGTTGGGCTAAAACTGAACATGTATTGTGGAGGATTTTGGACAATGAGGAGCCACTGATTGTTTTGAGTAGAGAAATGACTAAAGTACTTTAGAGAGACATCTGATATCAGCATATATATTAGATTTGGGAGATAAGGCTTATAATCAAAGGGACTGGTTAGGAAGCTATTGCAGTAATCTAAGATATTGGAGGAATGAGAAAATGCAATTGTGAAGAAAAATGGGTGTTAGTATGCGATCCAATCTTCCTCTCTCAATTAAAGAAGATATTTACCTCCCACCCCACCACTGGGTTATCTAAACTTGACAGGTTGACAAGATAATCCATCAAACAGTGCACTTCATCTTACTTTCTTAGTGAGTTAAGTTGCTTCCTTAGGGTAAATTATATACCTATGGAGATTATTATTTAATTGCACAAAGGCAATAATAACTACAGCTGTGCATGTCTAGTGACCTGAAAGAATTAACACACCTTTGAAGAATTAAATAATATGTATGCAAAAAAATCAAAACTTATCATTAACACACAAACAAGCTGGGTAAATATTTTCCAATGTCTTGAGAAATACCCACATTTAAAAAGTTTACATTTACAGGGACAACTTGTTACTGATACCTGGTAAATACCACATTTTAATAGCAATAGATATTTTACATCTTTTCTTCATTTTTTAAAACTAAAGTCTCAATGAACTTTGTGAAATTCTTACTTAAGCATTATATTTAAAAAGAGTTCTTCTCTAACTTCAGAGTTTTTATATAAATTTTCATTTGACTGTTTTCCTGCACTTCAAAAAAAAGCAGGATTTCACTGGTTTGTTTTCAGTGCCATATGTGTTATTAGCAAAGAAAAGCTAGCATAAGCTTAAAACAATGCAGGAAAAAGCTATGTAAAATTAAGCTAAAACTGTCACAATGGAACTGCTAAATTTCGCAGAGATCAAATTCCAGGACACTGAAAATGTTTCTTGGGCCTGCCTAGAATTTCTCACCTCATTAGGTGTGAAAAACATAAATTGAGCACTGATTTTTTTTCAAAATTTCGTCCATGATGCGAACAGTTGGGGAAACAAAGCTCTCCAGAGCCCCTCGAGCTGGTATTTGGAAAAGTGAGGGAAGTGATGGAAGGCTGTACCTTTTATAGATTCTGGGCACTTGCTCAGTGATTGTTTTTGAATCTTCCAGTGGCTTATGAAATAATTAATTCATCCCCACATTTCCATTTCTTTCAAGAACACAAAATTAGCACTCTATAAAAAAAAATGACAAGAGAGGGAGAGTCAAAATATCTACTCGAATATAATATTCCAAGACCAGTTTCCAGGTTCAGAACTCATATTTTCTGAGTCAAACTATTCAACTCTAGATACTGAACTTCTTGAACAGTCCCCATCTTTAAATTTCAGTAATACTTCTCTGCTTGCCAGACATCTAGGTGAGATTTAGCTCAACGTGCATATTAATACATCCAATTTATAAAGGTTGAAAACTCTGACTCATTGCCCATCAAGTTAAAGCACAAATTCAAGATTTTTAAGTACTTAATCTGTACCATGTAATGAGATTTATATTGCAAGTTGAAAAATGAAGCACACATAGGATACAGTCCAAAATAAAACTACCTAAGTGTGAATGTGTGCTTCCAAACGGTTTCTTTATTTTCCACACATTTTTTTCCCCAATGTCTATAAATGGAACATCTTTTATTATCCCCTAATGCTGTACCACAAAATCCTGCTGTCCTGCAGGGAGTATCGAATACAACATCATACCACCCAAAACTGTGCATTCTTTGTATAATAACGTTTAAGGGCATTTTGCATTTTCTATACTCAAACATTTCTCCTTAAAAGAATGATAGAGACCACTGAGTGTACACCCACATTTGATACGTATAACCATCATACATTTCCATGGCAACTTGTACTTTTTGCTGCAAAGCGAAATATGGTTCAAAAGTGAGTAATACAAAAGGTCATTTCATCTTCCAAAACCCAAAATATTTCTACAGTGCACCTCCCACACACTCCCACCCTCAAAAGAAAAGGACTTTGAAGATTGAGATAATAAAGGGTAATTAGAATGTGGTTTAATGAAGTTGGGAACTAAGGTATTTTGTATTAGTGAGTGTGTTATAATTAACTCTGGTAAATGATACCAAAATGAGTATTTTAGCTTTCACTATTCCAGGCAAAAACCTGAAGGGAGAAATCAGTGTAATCATGCTTTCTTCCATAAAATAAAGAGGAGGAATAAATCTCTGTTGTTTCTCTAAAGTACAGTTTCTAATATATTTTGTTAAACAACAACAACAAAAATCCTGCCAAAGAAGAGCTCTGTCAACGACAGTATTTGTAGAGAAATGGTAGCTTCCAGCCAATGAGGTTAATGTTGATAGATAATGTCCTATGGATATTTCAGGAGACACAGTATTGATCCATTGTCTGCTTACTTAACTAGAAGATAATAGTTTGGCTTCACAGGGAGGATGTAACGCTTATAATTTGTAACTTTTCTCTAAATAAAAGCAATCTACTTTTATCAACTGGAGAACAATACAAGAGGAAAAGGGGGAGGAGGACACACATTTATGGCCAACAGGGTAACAAACAATGAGAACTGAAAATTTATTACATAATCAATAACATACTAGAATCTGTGAGAGAGCACAAAAGGAATTATTGTTCTCAGTGAGCTTGTACTATATGGAAGCAAGCACAAACCCAAGTCCATGAACACTTACAGTGTATCCTATCAGCATGAGTAGGGGCCTTTTCCCAACCACAGTTAAGCAAGCGCTCCTGCCTCGGTCAGGATTCTTAGGTGAAAGGGTATTCACTAAGACTGGGATCCTGGTGAAAAGGGCAAGTTAGGCACTACAACAATTTATTTTCATTTCAAATATCTACTAGTAGAATGTAACATTGAGGCCAGAAATCTAAATAGAAACACACCATGTCATATTTTTGCTGCTCTAAAGTTATGCATATATAATGGACAATATGTCCTTCATCAGAAACGTGTCTTCTTCTTGCTATTTAAATATAACTGAATCCCCATGGTTTGGGGCAGAAGCAAGGCATAGAGCCGTTTGTTCAAACTCTCAAATCTCCGAAATCTCAGGTACATTCTATTCAAGCAATAGCTCTCATTTTGGAGTTCTTCCTCCCCTCAGGTCTTTTTGTATAGGGGAAACGGTCACTGAAACATGGAATGTAGAACTTTTCTCTTTAGGCACACAGATAGAATTCAAGGACATTTTTCCAATGCATCTCAGCAAATGTTGACTGACAGAGTACCTCCCAAAGTAAGGAGACCTTGCCTCAATCCTTTTGGTTTGACCAATACAGTATACAAACTGTGTTAAAATGTATTCAATTTCCATACTTGTCACCTAATTTATAGCTTGCTAGGCCTCTCCACTCAATTCTCTCTGCAGTTTAAGAAGAAAACGTCCCTGTGTTTTGAGAAGGACAGAGTGAATAAGCCACAGTTGGTCCTGTAGCAACAGACATAGGACTCCTCTCTTGGGTAGATAACATATGTATCTGAGTTTGAATGATCAACCACTTATGAAGTCCCCTCTGATAATCCAGTCACCATCTTCCCACTTTACCCACAACAGTTTCGTGACATTGTCAAATATACTCTGCAACACTTGCTTCATCTCCCCATCCAGCAACACTATTTGAAAGGAAATGGAATTATCATGGTTTTTGAATCCATGCTGACTTCAAATGTCACTTTTTCTGTTCACTAGTTATTCTAGAATGCTAGTAGGGAAAAATAGTAGGATTACCAGCTAAACATTTAAAAGTATATTTTTTTTCTAAAATTAGGTCAATTTCCTACGTATAATCTTCTAGCTTCTTAATTTTCTTAAAAACTATGGACAGTAACATTGAGAACACTCCTACAAATTCTTTAGATCTCAGAGAATAATGGTGCTTATCTGCCACCAGAGCAGATGAGACATGATGCAGAAATGCAGAAGCCTTTCATGCCAAAAGTGGTGTCACTGGAAGCCCTGCCAGACATATTGTATGGCAAGGCTTTCCCTCAAGCCCATCTAAAAGTTTACAACTTAAAACCTACTCCAGGGAATACACGTCCTCATTGCTCTCCCGAGCTCACCTTTCTGCCAGCTTCTCTCCTTTCTCTCTCCTCACTCTATCTGTAGAGAGGTGGTCAGAATGGGATATGTTAGGACACCCTGCAGGAGGCATGTCTCGTCACTCTAAGATTAATTTTCAGATACAGAGACAGAATTGCTCCCAGGTGTGTGAGCTTAGATGATACCTGGTTGAGTATGTTAACACGTCTTAAGAAAAAAAATATAATACTCAAAAGTGGAAGTAAGTTGGTCAGCCTCAGATGTCGAGAAAAGGGAGAGTGACAGGGATGGGTGTCAGCATCTCCCTTGTTGGAACTGCCCAGGGCATAGAAAACTTTCACCACTTGGACTTAATCTCCTTGGTTTCTTTGGTATTATCACCCTTACAGGCGTCTCGGCTAAGAAAATTCAAGACCAATTCAACCTTGTTTTTTTTTTTTTTTTTTGACATGCTCATCAAAAAAACTTCTGATGATTTTGCTTCCCAAATTGTTTCTCTACTGAGAGAAGTGCATTCTGGTAAATATGTATATATATATATATATATATATATATATATATATATATTCCAGGATGAGCCACTTCACCAAATCAAGTTCTCAACTTATACCATGGTTCTAAGTGCTAAGTATGGATTTGTGTAGTTTTCACAACAGTCTTATGAAGTAGTTATAGCTACAACTCTTCCTCTCATCTTGTTAATCTTTGAAAAGTCACACATCATTCTTTTAAGCAGGAAGTTCAGTCTCTTTTTGCGGCTTCCTTGGTCTCTGACTGTCCAATCACCCTGATCCACAACTGGGGCTAATGCAGGCCAATCCACTTTCTAAACTCTTCAACAAGAATCAGCTGGAGGATCTGTTCAGTTCACTCCTGCTGCTGTCTCTCGCACACATCATTGTCAAGAACTGATCGTTTAACAGATACTTTTCCATTATTGCTGTGGGCCTCAGGCTGTGCTGAGTTTATGTTCATATTTGCAGTCCTTTTTTCGGAAGTGCAATACAGTGCCAGGAGTTCTCAGTCCTAAGGGGCCCTAACCTCAGCCACACATGGTGCCGGGTCTGCCTTCTCTCTTAACACATGTCCTTGGATTACAGCCAGGTCACTGGATTCAAGTTCCCTTTTGGGGCCATTAATGTCTTCTCCTCCCTGCAGCTTGGATCTTAGCCACACTGGTCCACTCCAATGGGTTTCCCTAACTGTTACCCTCAAAGATTGGGAATTTTAGATCTCATTTTCATTCCCAGACTGTTCCTGGACTCCACTCGCAAATTGGTTTATTCTTTCCCATATTTGCATATCAAGTAGTATCATGTAGGACTTACCTTTGTCAGGATACAGAAGATTCTATTACACTTTTCTCCAAGTATAATGGGTGAAATAGGACATTTGCTTAACCAGAAGGCAACAAATTTCACTTCTATGAAAAAGATAGATGGTTTGCTAAGTCCTTCTTGACCAAAAATGTTGAGTTATTTCTTTTGGGGCCAGCCCCATGGCCAAGTGGTCAAGTCATCTGATCTGCTTTGGTGGCCTGGGATTTCACAGGTTTGGATCCTGGGTGCAGAGCTAGCACTGCTCATCAGGCCATGCTGAGGCAGCATCTCACATAACACAACTGGAAGGACTTACAACTAGAATATACAGCTATGCACTGGAGGGCTTTGGGGAGAAGAAGAAGAAAAAAGATTGGCAACAAATGTTAGCTCAGGGTCAATCTTCCTCACAAAGAAAAAAATGATAGCAATCAGATTCCCCCAAGTGACCCCAGTTGTGTCTACCCCATATAAAACCATCTCATCTTCCTCAAAACCAGTTATCTCTCCACACTTCCCTATCAAGAGACACAATATTATTCCTGTCATGGAATCAAAACCTTCTAATCACCTTTGGCATATGACTCCCCTTCATCTCCTATTCCAGTTACTTAAAAAGTCTGATTCTTTCTTTATAATGTCTTTTGGGTTCTACCTTACTCCATTCTGATTATGCCATTATGCCCTTTCGATCTAATGTATGAATTATTACAATCATCTCTTAAATGGTCACCCAGGTTTCAGACTCAACCAACATTCCAAATGATCCTAAATATCACTGCTAGACTCATTTTCCTCAAATGCCACTTTCATTATGTCACTCACTTGTTTACCAAATCAGGAAAAAATGTCCATATCTTTTTTAAGGCCTTCATAATTGCACCTAGGCTAACCCTCCAAATTATTTTCCATTTACCTCCTCTGCTCTAGTCAAAGAAAATTGCTCACTGTCTCAACAGAGTATCCAGTCTCACTTCTTCCCCATATTGTAATACAGGGTAAAATACTACGTATTAACCCTATATTGTAATATGTATAATGGTTACCCCGTATTGAAATACGTACAATGTATGATACATCATCCAAGGCTAAGCTCAAGTACCAGTGCCTACATGAAGACATCTATCACTAAATCATGTGAATCTCTTGGTTATCTCAACATCTCTATCAAAAAAATCATTTTCTTGGGGCTGGCCCAGTGGCATAGTGGTTAAGTTCACACACTCCACTTCGGTGGCCCGGGGTTCGTGAGTCTGGATCCTGTGCAGACCTATATACTGCTCATCAAGCCATGCTGTGGTGGTGTCCCACATACAAAATAGAGGAAGATAGGCACAGATGTTAGCTCAGTGACAACCCTCCTCAGCAAAAACAGGAAGACTGTCAACATATGTTAGCTCAGGGCCAATCTTCCTCCAAAAAAAAATAATAATAATTTTCTGTAGCAATTTTTCTGAATTTCATTATAGATTGTTGTCTATGCTATACTGATTATTACATGCAATGTAGTCATTGCTTCTTGATATCAGTGAGCATCTTTAATCCTTAGCGTGATTGTGTTCCACAGATTCTTGGAACTGTGTTCGTTAATTAAGTATTCTTTGAGTAATCACTATATAACAGGCACTGAGGATACAGCAGAAAAGAAAATGGAGCTTATGTTCTGATGGTGGATATTGGAAACACAGAAGGAAACAAATAAAAAACATTTCAGGGATTGGTAAGTGTGTGGATTGCATATTAATAACATATTTACATTAAATCACACTGCCTCGCAAGTACAAATAGAAATCTCTTGGACTCATGTGTTGTACTTGACAATTTTTTCCTCCTCTTACCACTACCCCAAAACCAGCCTCTACTTTCACTGCTTTTTAGGCGTGGATTCATTCCTTATTTGTGCAAATAAACTTTGGTGAGACTTAACGTCTTCAAACCAGAATGCAACTGCAATACTGTTTTTGAGAATTAATTATAATTGAACATATGCCAAAAGTACATAAAGAAAAAAAGCTCTGGCATGCTACTCTGCCAGAATAGAAATAGATTTTGGACCCAGTTCAGTTTCTAGTAAATTAATGTCCAAAAGCACACAGGAGCAAATGTGCACACGTTTGTAATCTTGGCAAAGAGGCCGGGGTGCACATGGACCCTAGAACTTCATCTTTCCCTCTCCTCCAGGTTATCTCCTCTGTGGTCTCTATATAATGTTTACCACTCATGATCTCTCTGATGCTTCCTAAATTCAGTTCTTTTCAATAACTCTGCGTACCTGAATTAGGAGTGAATAGTTTTGTTGTTTTTCCTGATAAGGGACATATTTTACCCCTTTCTACACAGTGAAAGAGAGGCACAATGTGTTCCACTGGTTTGCGTCCATAAGGACCAGCAGTCTCATATTCACTGAAGTATTGGCATCTATCAGAAGAATCGCAGTTGCATATATATACGTATATTTATATGTATTATCAGGTCACGACTATGTGCCAGGCATTGTGCTCAGCTCTAAGGATGCTGACATTAAATGTCACAACTCTTGCTCAGGAGGAGTTCACAGTCTAGTGAGGATGACAAAACCCACAAATAATTGACTATGGTCTTGGCTCACATGTGTTGTCCTAGAAATATAATTGCTTCACTTTCAAGGAATTTTAGAGCTGAAAGAAATCTCGATGTCACTAACTCCAATCCAATTGAGAGAAAGGATGTCCACATATCCTGTTTGCTCCTAAAGGACAACTGGAACCCCGGTCTCCTGGGACCAGGAAGATAGATGCTCACTCTGCTCCTGCTTTCTCATTCAGCCATTTGCAGAATGGTAGATTTGTTTTCTAAGACCGAGAGGTGAGCACAATCAACAAATTAGTGTACATATATAAAATGAGCTTTAAAGTGTATTAAAATAGTAACACAAATTATTTTTAGTAGATATCTCCCAAGGCTTGATCATAAATATTGTTGCTTGATATGTGAGATGCATTATACTATCTCTTATTCCTGTCTAATTTCCTGGTTCCTTCCACTGTTGTGGATTACGCAATTTATTACATTAACTTCAAGGTTTTGTTCATACTGAACCACTGCCAAATTCTGTGACCACTGTGACAGAGGGAAAGCTATAGGTGTGGCCGTATATAAAATTACTCTTTGGTAAAACAAATGATTCTTCCTTGAACATAAAAAAAAAATGCACACTCTTCTGGTGAATGGTCTCATCCAAATATACAAGATTTTTATCATATGAGTTTTATGTTCTCAACCTATTTCTGAATATATATTGAATATGTTTGTTTTTTTTCTTTTATAATTGCCTGAATTACCCAAAACCTTGTTTGTATACAAGTAGCTCTGATATAAGTGCACACACACATTGTATGTGTTTTCAAGATCCAACTTTACAAGCTCTACAGGACTTTGTGTTATGTTTTATGAGAAAGCCAAGACTAAATTGGACCATTTTTTATAAGATAACTATTGTAATGTTGCCTTAGATTTATTAAAGCAATTTTGCTAATGCTTCTTTTCAGAAAATATTGATGTTTTCTGATACCTTCTATGCTTACCTTTTAATGAAGAATAGTTTAAGCTAATTGTTCCAGATTTTAGCCACTTAGCCTCTTATGCATTTTTAAGGTATATATAACACTTCCAAAACAGCCATACAGAAATAAATGTACGTGTAGTAGCAATCATCAGAAAGAACAGAAAGCCATTTTAAAGCAAAGGAAGAATGTCACTTGTTCAGGAAATATGAAATATTTCTTAACCAATGGTGGAGATTTTTGTATTTACAAAGAAATGGCACTTTAAAAAATAATTATGCATTCCAAAAACTGTTTATAAGAACATAAACTAGAACTACAGAAATTAGTTTGATATTGTATTAATTGAAATCAAGTGTCTTTTCTTCTCACAAAATATCCAGATAACTAGGGTAATTTAAAGGAACTTTTTTAATTACCTGGGAAATTGCCTCAATCTTCCACCTCAATCTTCTCTGGCACTTTGCAGATTAAATAGTCTTTAAAAAAAAAAATAGAACTATTTTCTCCTATCACTCCTTTTGGGTCACTGTCAGTTCCCTGTGGAGTTGTAAGATTAAAGGTGTCTAGGATGTACAAGGAGATCCCAATTTTTAAATAAATCTGATTTCCAGATGATTTCCTGTTTTAATCAGGTAATTACCATATAAAACCTTCTTGAATTCGGTTTCCCCAAGCCATGGGAAAAAAGAGTCCAGAATAGTTTCCATGGTAACTTCCACAAGTCATCTTTATATTGTTTCAGTAAACTAAGTTTCCCCTTAAACACTATCAGCAAGAGTATTGGTAAAATATATATTTTAGCTCTTATCAATTCTAGGTTAAAATGCTTCAATTTATAAAACCCTTAAAACACTTGCTCCCAACATTTACTTTTTGTTCAATGGGACAGAATAGCAGTCATTTCGAAGCCACAGGCACATCTGTAACTATATAAGCCATATGATTATAAGTCTATTCTTCGGAAAGTAATATTTGAAGAGTAACAAAAATCATAGTTTATCTGACCTGCATATAAAACCATTCAAGTATACTACATTTATGATATTAAAAATGCATCATTAAAATTTAAAAGCAGGTGCAGTTGCTCAATAAGCTAATGGTATAGTCTGAAGACTCCAGTCAAGATTGTATTGTTGAATTCCCAGTTGGATAAAGGAGAAAGACAAAGAGGGAGGGAATTTGAATGACCTTGTGCCAAGGTGGTAGGGCCCTAAGTTACTGTGCTGTCGGCTGTGGTTGAGCTCCACTCGGAGGATCTTTACTGCACTGCATTCTGAGGGCAGAGAAGGAAAGCATTCCTCTTAACAGATGAGCTTGAAATCATTTCGCCTCAGAGCCGAAGCCTCTGTGAGTCTCCACAGGCGTGTGAGTGTGAGCGTGTATTTGTATTTATGGGGTGAATTTATGGGCTGTTTGCCTGTGTGCACCAATGACTCGATGCTTGTCAGACAACATGTTGTAGAAAATGGCATAAAGAAATTTAACAAGAAAAAACCTAGTGGAAGAAAATTTAACCTTCATAAGAGTCATGTCAATCTATAAACTATTAAATGATCACCTTTATTACTGGTTGGTTTATTCACCTCACATCATCTTGGGAAGAGCTAGACAAGATTCCTGAAATCTATTAATTAGTTTCCTCTAGCAAATATTAACTTAGCAAAATCCTATTCTTTCATCAAATATTTTAGAATTTTAAGCTGAAATATATAAATCTTCATACTTGTTCCCTGATTAGATAGCTCTAACTTGTAAACTCTCTTTTTAAAAAATATAGTTTAATGGCAAACTTACTTGATTGTTTTCTATAATTCTTTTTAAATAAATTGTGTGCATCTAAACTTACTAGAGTTAACATTAGTAACAAGAACAACACAAAATGATACTAAACATAATTTTCACCTAAAATCTTTTACAGGCGAGATGGCCACAGAGTAGAAATTAAAAAGAGAAAGATAAAAGAAAAACAGTCAGCAAATGCCTTCTCTCTCCTTGGGATATTCTTTTCACAACAGTGGCTGTGATATAAAATAGCCAATATATCTTTTGGAGTCTTTTGGGATGACACTTTCCTTGACAGAAATATTTTAAATATTTTATGAAAAAATGCTTCCTTTTCCCATCCCTAACATAAATACCATCGTATATAATTCCAATCTGTGAACTAGAAAGAAAAAGATCTACTTACATATTTTTGCATATAGGAGAACCCCTTTGGCTCTTAAAGACTATCCTCAATTGTTAAAAATAAAGAAACCATATCAAGATATTTGTTAAATTATTATGTTAACCATACTGTCAGAAATGTTATTTCACACTTTTGGGTATATCGGCGTGTGTTTAGGATCCAGAATACTACCATAGTCTTTCAGGAGCAAAAGCCTTAGAAATCTAAGGTCTTTTAACATTATTTAAAGTAAGCCTTCAACTTTTTCAGGTAGCCTAACACTGTTTCCTTGATTTGCTGTTTCAGTTGTTAGTGGTTTAGGAACTCTTCCTCTCCCTTCTCATCTGTCATATCTTAATCTTTTCACATTCTTCTCTTGCTTTCTCTCTGTAAGTATTCATTTGCCTTTATAAGCTGATCAATAACCTACTGTGAGATAATTTGCAAGTCTTGTGAAATATCTATCCATGTGTATACTTTTTAATGTAATAGATTTAAGACATACGCAGCTTGAAAGATAATCTTCAGTAAATGAATTTTATATGAAACATCAGCATTGCTTGCTTTCTTACGCTGGATACCCCAACATCGACCATAACACCATTTTCTCTTCCCCTAACTTTGTATCCACCTATACATGCATCACAAATAGCAAGATCTTCTCCCATTTATGCTCTCAAAAAAATAATGTAGGTTTCATAAAGTTTGCAATATTTTTGAAAAGACAAATGTACAACTGAATGTGGAAAGTTAGAAAGAGATTGATTGTCTGTTCCAATGACATATTCTTATTGGTTATTGTACTTTGTTAGGAGGGATTAAGTTCTCAAAGACTCATAATAATTGGTGACTACTAATCTCACCCACATAGGCAGATTATTTAACCAAGATAAAATAAGATTTTCACAAAAGGAGGATGGGCTGAAGGAACTAAGCATCCATCCATTCACCTAACTTATTTGTTTAATAAACTCTGATTTCGCATTTCCTACGTGCTTGGTACTACAAGGTACTTATTGTCACATGTAATCCCAGCAGGTAACAGAACCTGGAAATTCTCAGCTGGGATTTTGAAGTAAATTTTTAAAAGGGACTATTTACAGAGGTGTTGGCCAAGGTAAGAGAAACCAAGAATGGATTTTTAAGGTCTCCGAGATTGGAAACAGTGGGAATTCAGAAAACCATTAATCTCACCATTAGGCTTGGAAGAACAAGAGGAAAAAAATAGTATAACCGGGGTCTGGTTAGAACTGTAGCCATGAGCGCATGAGGAAGGAGTACCTCCACCCTGGTGTTGTGGCCTACAGCCCCAGCAGCAAGGAAGCTGGGAAGCACTGCAACTTCCTCTTCCTGGAAACCGTCCTCTTCCTGGAAGCACCTCTGCTTCCCATCAGCTGGACTCAAGGGGAGCCGAAGAGAAGGGAGCCCAGGTGATACAGTCCAGAGCAGTCAGCCTTTAGGGGCAAAAAGGCAGAGAATGGAGGGAGGAAGTTGGCAACTAAGACTAGCCAGCATGGTGCTGAAGATAGGACATGAATTATAAAAGGGCCTCACAGATTAACCAGGTAGGTGGGTATGTAAATAAATATAAGCAAATAATTTCAACACTATGTGAAAGTGCTCTACTGGAAGAAATTTCTTCATAGTGATGCAAAGCAGGCAGGAATTCATTTCCATTGGTTGAGTCCATGTAAGCTTTACAGTGAATCAGAGCAATGAGAACTTGGGGCACACTGATCTGAGTTCTTTTAACAGGCACACAGGTGAACGAGCTGCAGTGTTCTATCATGAGGGTGAAATCACAAATAGCCAAACTGAATGATGAAAAAATAATGTAGACCAATATAAAAGCCGACACTCTAAACCCTTGAAAAGTACATCTTTATTCCTTCATTCAAAAGTATTTAAACATTTCTATATGCCAGGAACTGTGCTACATTTTTACAATGCTTAAAATCTAGTTAAAGATATCAGGAGATTGAAGATGTGAAAGATGCTTTGGGAGCATATAGTAGTGACACTGGATCTATTATTCAGGTATCAGAGATGCCATCTGTCAAGAAGTGATGATAAGTTGAGACACAAAGGATAACTAGAAATTATTCGGTTAGAGAAGGAGGGAAGGATTTCCAGGGAGAAGCATCTGAGAAGATACAGAGGTGAGAGAGATCACCGTGTGTTCAGAAAACTGAAAGGAGTTCAGTTTGAAGGAACATTGGGCATCCCTAACAAGTGGGCACATTTTTTGAGCACTTAATATGTGCCAGGTACTTCTCCTGATTTGTCTATTGCTTTTTACAACAATGCCCTGAGGGGGTCCTACTCTTGTTTGCATTTTGCAGTGGAGGAAACTGAAGAACTAAGAGGTTGAACCACACCTATAGTAAGACTCCTGGAAGTAACATGATCAATTTTGAATCTTAGAAAAATTCCCCTAACAGCAAGAGAGGGAGTGGATCACAGGAGTGTAAGACTGGATGCTGGGAAGCAAATTAGAAGATAATTGCATTAGAGCAGACAATATTTGACGAGGACTTAAGCTAAGGCAGTGTGGCTTATGCAATGTAGAGAAAAGCGATGTGAGACATATCACAAAGATAGAGAACCACAGGATATAGTCGTGTAAGAAGAAGAGGACGCGGAAAACTAGAACTCAGGGGACAGCCTGAGTCTCTGGCTTGGTTAACAGAGAGCAAAACAATATCATTAACCAGTACATAAAATAAAGAAGGAACAAGTTTGTAAGGAAAGAAAATTGGGTCCCTTTAGAACTTGACAGGGGGCACTTGTGGGAGATGAAGTTTAAAATGTCCAGGAACAGGGGGATAAATGTAAGAATAAGCAGCAGGAAAGCGAGACTGAAGCTCCAGATGAGGAAGTTACGGGCAGAGGGGAAGCTCTTGTTTGAGGAGAGACGATGAGATCCCTGAAGGAGAGTGTATCACATCACAAGTCAAGAGAATCGAGGATAGAAGCCTGGAGAACACCAGCATTCAACGAGTAGACAGAGGAAGCAAGACAAAAAGCAAGACAGAAAAGTGATGATCAGAGACAGGAGGAGAGGCAGGAGGAATTATTCTTACTGATGCTAGGCAAGAACAGAGTTTCAAATAAGGATGAAGAGACATCATCAAGTATCATAGATGGGTTCCGAAAAGAATCTTTAAGTTGTGAGGATTTGGAAGTCGTTGATAAACTTTAGTTTCCCATATAGGGCCATATTCCACCAATGTAGGGGTAAATCCCTGCTCCTTACCTGTAAAAACAAGTTCCAAAGTCATGGACAAGCTTCAGGGGTCTCCTGAATCTGGTTCTACACCACAGATCAGCAAGAGACACCTAGGCTGAAGGAAATTTATGAAATCATGAGCCAGTAGAGTGTGATCAAGGCAAGGCAATGAAGGGGGGAAGCGGCAATGAGCTTTGCAGCTGCTGATCACATTTAACTGAAGATTAATAATCAACCTGCAAACATCGTAGGCCACGCAGAGCTGTGCATACCCAGGTTAGAGCGCAAAGCAGATTTGGGGAAAAAGAATTCAGACATTGGTCCTCAGTTGAAGCTGCGGCTCAAATCAAGTTGTAACCCTTTACTCAAAATTCTGCAAAAGCCCAGGTTTAAAAGAGGTTTTCTCACGCAAAGATGAGTACCACCATAGAAGTACGAGCATGGAATTATGCAAAAATAATTCACTTAAAAAAAAAGGAAATTTTTATTACAAATAAAAGTCACAGGGAGATTACATACCAACCAAGACAATGAGCCAGGGAGCAAAAGGACATTTTAAACAACTCTTCTTCTTCATGAGTTGAAAAAGTTAAATAGGCAATGAGTGAGAGTGTTTAACACCTAGACTTTCATCCAGACTCTGTGGGGTCAGCCCTAGTGGTGCAGTTTATATCAGCTGATAAGCTGATTGCTTATCATTTATGTGTTTCAATTTCTTTGTTGGCACAATGAAGAAGACAATAATATCACCTACCTCCCCCCCCCCCCAGGTTGAAAAGAAGGAAATGATTTGATAGAAGTTCACAGGATAGTACTGGGTAAATACTAAGTACAATGTTAAGTGGAAGCACTATTGTTCTTATATGCTTTGAAATGACAAATAAAAATAAAACTAAAGACTAAAAGATCATATGACAACAAAAAAATGAAAATAAGGTAACAGAATTTAGAAAAGAAATAGTGAAAAAAAGCAAACAAATCATTTCAGAAATTATAAGCTGGCATGGCAAACACATACGTGTTGGAAATACGTAAAATTCTTTTTAGCACTAGAAATTATTTTAAAAAATCAAATAAATGTTTTGAATTTATTCAATGTAAAATGCATTTAAGGTTTGTTCTCATATTATGTATGTGCAGTTATGGAAAAATCATGTGCATCAGATCTTTGTACATTTGTGCGAAGCATTACTTTAAATGCACAATTTGAAGCTTTTCTTTTCGATGTTAATAAGCTCTTTTCCTGAACGTCCATCAGTAAAATGAAGGAAGAGGAGAGCCAAGTCGTAATCAATCAGTAAAGACACTAAATCATCATATTTTTAGGGCAAAGCTTTCTCCTTTCCATCAATGGCACCTTATTAATATATTTAATTCTAACTTTATCTTTTCAATATAGATTTAGGAAATAAATGAAATTTGTAGTTCTCATCTTAACACAATGTTTCTGGTTACTAAAAGGCATTTCTAAGCTGAAGAAAGCACCTTCTGTCTGGAGGGACATGACTCCCTTGAATGAAATTTGTTTATTATTTTTAAAACATCTTATGTGATATCATGTTTTATTGATAATATCTTATTTTGAGTTTTACTTGAAAGGATTATCTGTTAATTAGTAAAGTGGGATAATAAAAATAGGAAAAATTGTTATTTTTTGTCTAGTCTATCTCATTCTTTTACATCTGCTTTTTAACATGCATATTTTAATTTTTAGAACATTGCTTTATTTGTACTTTTTATGACACTGCATAGTCAATCTTAGATTCTTATCTGAGTTTAACTAAGAATTTTAAAAGTCTGTTAAGCTAGTTTCAATTTATTATAAAAATGTGATGCTCCATTTTTTAAGCATTCTTAAAATGTGAATAATAGAGGAGCTGGCCCAGTGGTGCAGCGGTTCAGTGCGCACGTTCCACTTCAGAGGCCCGGAGTTTGCCAGTTCGGATCCCAGGTACGGACGTGGCACTGCTTGGCAAGCCATGCTGTGGTAGGCATCCCACATATAAAGTAGAGGAAGAAGGGCATGGATGTTAGCTCAGGGCCAGTCTTCCTCAGCAAAAAGAGGAGGATTGGCAGCAGATGTTAGCTCAGGGCTAACCTTCCTCAAAAAAAACCAAAATGTGAATAATAGAAAACCATATATAACAAAAATATGCCAATTTTGCAAATAGACCATAACTGTTCTTTTTCAATAACGTGACATACTCTGCTTCTTAATGTGTGTGCACGTGCACTTGAAATTTTAAAAGAACTGAAACACTGACATGACATTTGTCAAAAATATCTTTGAAAAACTTTGGAGATTTTTTAGCACCCAGGAGAGAATTCATTGCTTTCCTATAAATCATACTAAGTACCACATAAATTAAGTTAAATGTTACCTGATTTTCAATATAATTAAGAAAAAATAAGGATACTAAACACATAAAACTCCTGAACATCAAGTGAATAGTAAACAGCATTGAGTGTAAATAATGTTTATGGAGTCAATATACTTCGGCTGCAAATGAAGAGAAGTTATATATTTAAACAGGGTCAACCATCAATGAAGACTTTCTAGAAGAGACGGGTTTGCTGGAGATGTAAATAAAAGACAAGGAAGACATTCCTGGATTCCTTTTTCTTTCTAAGTAGTATTTGAATCAATGTGAGGAGGTGAGACCACCCAGGCAGAGTGTGAATTGAGGGCAAATTGGGAAGTGTCAATGGGGAGGCAAAAGGGGCCATGAAACAATCAGGAGAGAGACATGTTTTAGAAAGGGACATCGGAGACACCAAAGAAACTAAGGAGGAGTAACTAGTGAAACGGGGCAAAAGTTAAGAGAAAGCAGTATCTTGGAAGAAAAATACTGGGACACAAAAGCATTTGGAGTAAAGGAAAAACAGATATTTGAAAAGGAGCAAGTGTTTAACCTATCAATGCTCCAGAAAGGTCAAGGCTAGAAATGTGCCTACTGTTGAATAATGTGGAGGACACTGTTGATCTTTCCCAGAAGAAACAGCAGTTGGTGGTATTAGAAGCCATATTTCAGGGTGATCAGCATTGATTTATTGGTGAGTAAAGTGGGGAAATAGAGACAGCTATTATAGACTACTCTCCCTAGAAATTTGGCTCTGAATGGAAGGGGATAATTAGGTTTGGGAATAGGTCATGTAATCTTGGAATAAACACAGGGTCACAATAATGGTAATAACCATCAAAGTCTTTTCAACATTTTAAGAAGTCCCTGAGAATGCGTCATTTGCAATCAAAACCCTAGCCCCTCTCTCGCTTCGTGCGTGTGTTAGCACAGTTCTCTCAGCTTTGGTGGCACCTGTTTTCTCTCCTACTTTGGCTGCTTTTGCTATTGCTGCTGTGTGACATCACTAGTTTCTTTTCTTTTAAATGGATGACATAACTTAGGTCACTGAGTCCTCTCCCTCCTCCCTTCTGATATCTGTCGTCGTCTTCCATGTCTTTAATATCTGCTTTAACAGCATCTCTCCTAAGTGGGAAACCATCTTTTACCCTGTATTTTTCTGTCTCTATTGCACGCACAGAGTAGCTATGATTTTTTCCTGACAGTTTTATATTGTTTTTAACATCTTCTCTTCTCAGACCTTGAGCACAAGATGTTGGAGTAAATAATAGAGACACAAAACTGTCTGAGCAGCACATGCTCAATCTGTATGGAGCAGAGACATTTGGGTAAACAAATTAGAAGTAATCCCATGGCCTTCTCCTTCGGAGAAGAGGATGAGAAGCAGATTGGAAATGGCTGGGGTAGATGGATTGGGAACACCTAGGCATTTCTTGGATTTTGTTTTAAAAAGTACATGCTGAGTGTCTATTGCTTTGGGAGGTGAATTGGGAAGATTTTCTCAATAAATCCTTGCATCACCTAACACACTGTAGTGAGTAGGAGCTCAACAAATGTTTGGACACTAATTTACCCTAAAAGACCCAAATGTTATATTGACTAGATGAGTAAATTAAAGTACAATATTTAAATATCCAGCCAATAAAATTACACCAAGTAAACCAAAGTTTACAAGTCCCAAACACTTCAGAAGAATTTCAGGATCACTGTTTGATAGGCAAAGACAATCTTAGTTCATTCTCATTAAAATACCAAAATCAAATCTTGTTAGTTTTTTTAATCAACATGAAATTAAATGTTTACTTTTCAAAATTTGTTGTCATTATTCACTAAGGAAAATTAACTGTTCATCATTTATCATTAGTGGCCCATTTATGTAATGTGACTTGTTGACATGTTTTGTTTCTCCTCTTTGAAAAATTAACAATGAATAAGATTTCTCTCAAGCACCAGACTTTTATATTTATATGTGAAATAGTCCACAGAATCTATTTTATGCTAAATCTTAAATGAACATTACTTAGCACTTTCTTCCTAAAACCTTTTTATACTGTTATAAAATTATTATCCAGATGATTTATTCTTTGCTGATTAAAAATGAAGACGGCCATAAGTTTATTAATTGTTAGATTTATATCTGCAACCTGAAAGTGAGTGAATCAAATGTAAATTCCATGTCATATATAAATGTACAATAGATTCATATAATCTAAAAAATTTACCAGGAAAATTTAATGGTATGCACTAAAAATTATTTTGTGGCACACATAGTATAAAATTTGCATTGTAAACCAAGATACTGTCTGCAACTCACATATGCACAGGAAAATGCTTGCAGGCTCCAAGCCACTCTGATCACATAAAGAACTCTACAGTATGGAGAAGGCATTTCCTCAGATGGAAACTGTTCATTTTAAACCACAAAGCCAAACCAAATCCCATCACACACAAGACCTAAAAATCTAGAATCCCTAATGTTCACCAACGTTAGCATCTTGTGCTGAATTCAAATCCTACAAGGATACATACTATTCTGGATTAGACAACGTGGTGGTCAGTCTAATATCATATCACATGAGGTCCACTGTTCTCAAAATTTTACTTGTAATTTTCACACTTCCCCTGTCCTTGCATTAGTTTTGGTCATGTTTACTTTAGGAGTAGACAGCAGTGATAATTACTTATTTCAGATGATACCTAGCTTTTTTAATGAAAATTAAAATATTGTGATTATAAGACTTTCAGTCAAAATCAAGATCTATCTGCTAAGAGACACTGAAATGTTGCTGTATAACTTCGCAGTCATCCAGCCAAAGGGCAGTTTGTTTTCATAGATAACGATGCTAAAGATCGTTTTTAATTTTCCTATTATTAGTATAACTTTATATTTAGAAGAGTTAGTGAATAAAATAATTATCCATCTTGAGTGCAGAGCTTGTCTTCCTAACTGTCCTACATAAAATCTCTATACAGAAAAAAAAAATTGAAGCTTTGTAGAACAAATGAATTAATTGTGAAACTAATTGGGCCATGTTTCTACTTTTAAAATTCAAGTTACATTTTAGTGAGTCTATGAAAACTTTTACCAAAGCAATCCATAATCAGGCTAAAATACTACTAAAATTGACTCACTAGGTTTTTGGGGAAATATTTTCTATATCTTACCAAGGATGATTAACATATATTATAAAGAGAAATCAAGATAAATTATTAATAAAATACTGGTGAAATTTTTATATGATTTTATATAGATTAGAAATATCACCACTTTGCTAATGATGCAAATGCTTTTTATATTAACTTTTATATTGGAAGGCTCAATTTCCAGAGATTTCACATTAAGAAATTATTTCACTTCCTACAGATACTAAATCCATAACAAAAGCATAAGAAAGTATGCTTTGTGTCCAAATGGGATGATATTCAATTCATCACTTTTTTGGCTGGTTTTTTAATCCTGCTTTACGATTCGCATCACAGCACTGGAGGAGTTAAGTGAGCCACTGGAAAGGAATTTTGCGACACTGTAAAATACTTTTACAAGTTCGTTTCTTAAGAATGAATCAAAGTGTTATTCTTGTGCCCTTTAATTAAGTAAATACAGCATAGTTGTTTTGTAGTGAGCTTCATAATGCTGAGAATTAGAATGCTTACCCTAGATATAAAGATCAAGGTTATGGCATACAAAGAACCAGAGCTTTTACGAAGAAATGAAGGAAGAGAAAGAGGAAAGATGGGAAGAAGAACTTACTTCTTGCCAAAATATCTTTTTTCTTATATGGCTACATATGGTATTTTAATTTTCCTCCCTCAGATTTTTTCTCTCACGCGATTTCTATAGGACATATCCTCAAAACAGCACCTTCCTAACAATTTCCTCCATTATCATGTGCCTTAAAAATGTGATGTCTGGAATACTGTAACGCTCCCAGATACACAAATACAGGAAATAAATAACTCACTATATTCACATAGAGTGCAATAATTCATAAATATTTATTGGGAGGGTAAATAGAGCTATGAAATGAGAGTGTGGCTTTGACATTGAGGTCAATGGAAGTTGGGTCTGGCATCAGTATTTAATTGCTGAGTGGCTACTACCAACTTCATGGTTCTCACTACTGCTGTATGGCAGCATCTCTACCTTCTTGATTTAATTCCTGTTTTAAGTACAGTATAAAGCCTGACTCTAATCATGTGCTGAATATATTAATGTATAAATATACCCCAAAATTATAATCTAAGTAAGAAAACAATAGGTGCCATAACAGGTACAACTAAAATTGTATGATCGATGTTTCCAAATAGAAGAATCAGAGATTTCCAAGAGGTAATGGCATTTCACAGTTGATAGGACTGGATCATGAGGACACTGAATAGGAGTTCAGCTGCTTTCTTAGGCAAATTAATGCCACTTATTAGAATGCTGTGTTGCTTTCTACTTTCCTGTTACTTTATGAAGTGTGCAAACTCAAGGAACAGGAATACTGGACAAGTGAAGTGAGGCAGGAGAGGAGAGAGGTCCAATATGAAGATGAACTTCTGGTCAGCTTAAACTGAAGAATTGCTCAATCTTGCAGGAACTTCCTCCGAGAACTAAATAGACTACAAATCAGGCCAGTTGTGTCTAAAGGAAGAAATAGGAAAAAGTAATCCACTTGTTCCCATGAGTCGAAGATATGTCCAAGGCTCATTAGTTCTCTTGAACATCCAAGTTTGATTTGCAATCCTGAGCAGGACAAGCAATATCCTTCACCCCTACATAAACTGGGAAGCCCCAGAGCACCACATGAGGGATGTGCTTCCCCTACTTTGGAAATCGTGCATGAGGTGTTGTGTTGAGATGGTGTAGCCATGAGGTTGATGCAGCCAGAATTGTTGCGTGGAGTGAGAGGGTCACCCTGGCTCTCATCTGAACTTTTCATGAGACGGATATTAAATTTGGGACATTCTGCTGCTGAGATTTAGGGGTTGTTTGCTATTGCAGCACAGCCTGACTTATCCTGACTAATGTAGAAATTGCACATGGAGCAGAGTGTTCCATTAACAAAAAAATTAAAATATGTGGCACTGCCCTAGCAATGAGGTCAGGGCAGTAAGGGAACAGATATTGGAATTTGGAAAGATGGTAATCCATATTTTGCAGAAACAAAATATTTGATAAAACCATTGTGTGCTCTGATCTGTGAAGTAGCACATGCATTTAATGAATTTGTAGCATCAGGGGAAGAGTTGGAGACCAGACTGTTAGAAGTGTGCTTTTTATGCAAATGGCTGCCTTTGGAGTAATACGTATTAGAAGAAGGGTTCTTTCAGGAAAGAAACATCTATCAAAGCAGAAATGAAGGATAATCAAGAGATTCCAAAAATTGAGAAACTTATAATTTTAGAATTGGTGATTTATTTGAGAACAAAAATAGAAGGTTTTGCACAAAAAAACCTAATTAAAATCTGATTTGCGACAAAGATCAGACTAAGAAAATGGCTTTCACACCTACTACTATAACCCTTGACAGTTTAAATTGGCTCAAGGACAAGATCAGGTTAAGGTGTAAATTTCACTCAGAAGCTGGACTACTTCAGAGGAGCCTCTTTCAAATTGAGAGAGAAGTACGGAAGTGAGAGCAGAGAAATAAAACATGTCTGTGAACTACTTAAAGGAGAAATATCTGTGCATGTGGATATTGGCATATGGAACTAATTAGAATCAACTTTTTGAGAGAGTTATACTGCCAAAGAAACTCGGAGCCTGCACTAAAAATTCCTGTGGCTGTTAGAGATTTAGATGACTCCCGCACCTCCAACTTTTCTTGAACAGGAAGATGCCTGAGAAATCTGTTGAGCTATCAGGTAGAGCATGTTCCTCAATACCGTTTCTGATGTGGTCCAAGAGGATAATAGAAAAGGAAGAACCTCCCACAAGGTGGAGCCAGGAGCCACAGAAAATTGGACAAGGCAGGTCGTCCCAAGAGAGTAGAATTGTGTCTCAATCTGCTCAGAGGTTTTTCGTATTCGCTGTAGACCAGAGACTGCTGTTTGTCTCCCATTCTTTACTTGTCCAAGCAGAAGGGTTTGCTACAGTTTTCCAGCCCCGTTTCATTGGATATTGTGTAAATGTGAGGGGGAGGCAGGCAAATAGTCATGTTGCTCCCCTCAGAAATATGTCACCCAGAGATCCCAGACTTCAATCTTGACAGCGTAACTAGAGGGAGTTTGCAGGATAGAATGCTAAGTGAGAATTTAAACGCTACAGATCAGCTCAAGAGCAGCTCCATAGCAGCACAGCCCTGGCCACTCCATGTCTGAAGCTTTCTAAGGTCACCAATGCCCTTCTACTTCCTAAATCTGATAAACTGTCTCTATGGCATCATTCCAAAGAAATGTGTTCATTTCCCCTGATGAGCTAAGTTCCCTTCTAGACAGTGTAGATGGCAAAAATAAAATAAAAATAGCCAAAGTCTCCAGTTTGCTGGAAGTAACATCCTTACGGAGGAGAGAGAACCTAAGGAATTTTTTAAATTTGTATAATAATAAAATTTGTAAAAATAATACACCTAAACGTACACATGTATGGATGGATGAATGCAAGTATATAGAAGAATCATTAAGTACTGTGAAGACAAATTAAGTAGGACAGGAGGACAGGAGCAATAAGGGGGTCAGGGAAAGACTCTTTGAGGCTACGGTTTATCACCTTTAACACGTCATTGACATTTGAAGTTTATGACATTACACTTTCCTGTTGCTTTTACTTTTTTATGGAGATTCTTCTCGAGGGTCTCCACCTCTTCCTTTTTCCTTAGCACTGTCTGCCTCTGAAATATTGGTGAGCATTGGTGTTCTTGGCTTGTCTCCTTTTCTCTCTCCACCTGCCCTCTCTGAGCAATTGCATCATTCCTTCACTCATTCATTCATTTCACATATATTTTTGAACTGCTACCATATGCCAGGCACTGTACTAGTGTCTGGGAAAACAACATTTGCTCCTATGATGTCTACAACAGAGTAGGAGATGTAGTTATTAAATAAATGATTACGCAAATGATTATTTAATTACAGTTGTCATAAATGGAGAAAAGGAAAAGTTCAGGCTGCTCTGAGAGTGTGCTAAGGACATCTGAAGAAGACAAGGTAGTGGGAGAGCTTTATAGACAGAGGGGAAAGTCTGTGCAAAGACCCTGTGGCAGAGAGGAGCCACTTCTGCACCAACCCTTTGAAGGTAAGGATGCCTCTAATTCCTGTTAATATCTCCAGCACTGGTACAGCATTTGGAGCACAGCAAACACCCAACAAATTTTTCTTAAGCAAATATCTTAAATAATTAGTGATAAGGAAAAATAAAGCCAGTGAGAAAACAATTGAAATAATTGAGAAATTACCAAGGATTATAAACAGTAAAATTTATATAACATAACTTGCTAATGAGATTCTATTAATTCTTTTTTCAGGGGCAAAATATTATTTAAAGATGAGTGTTAACTTTATGAGTAACCCATGTGTTATATAGAACTAAACTAATTCTCAAATTCAAATTCAATTCTCATGGCTTATAAAAGAAATTATTTTTTCTTGCTATCTGAAGTGAATGTATGTTAAAAAGAAATATGAGCTGGGTTTACTTATGTAGTACTTCTATTATAAAGTTGGGATTTACAGCCTACATTAATTACAGAAGCTATAAAACAATGGTTCTGTGCTCTGGTTTTAAAATTCACTTTCACTCCATAGAGCACAATGGTTTTTCATTCCTATTTTTTGAGAAAGCCACGGGAAGAAAGAATGAATTTGAGAGTTCTTTATTTTCCCAATCTGAGACCTGCTTATCATTTTACACTGTTTGATAAAATTTAATTTCAAAATCCTTCTTCCTGTATTACCTCAATGAATCCTAACCTAGGAGGAGAATAGTATGTATACATCTTGTTTTATAGCTGAGTGTTTTATAGATTCAGATGGGGTTAAATGGTTGCCAAAGTCAGTTGATATTATAATTCTATCTTGTAAATATTTCCTCCAATTCTCTACCTCCAGCCATTCTCTCCCCATCCTTACAGATAACTGTCTTCTAGCTCCTACCTCTAGAAAAATGCCCGAACTCCTTTTCCTGCAACTAATTTTGTTGCTTCAGAAGCTAGAGTGATTATTTTTTGCTACATACCTAAGAATGTTATTCCTCCTCTTAGAAATGTTCAATGGAAGCTGGGAACAATTCAGTCTGTACTGTATTGTAGAGAGACAGGAAGAGGAGTCTGATTGCAGTGAGTTAGGAATGAATGTAAAGAAAACAGAGGCAATGAGATTGAATTTTCTGTAAATTCGGCCAGGAAGGAAAGGAGGGAAAATGGGAAATTGAGGAAATAAGGGAGCCAAAAGAAAGATGTGCTAATTATTAGAAGGTCTTCGAGGGTCTGAAGGAATGGGAGAGAAGGCATAAATGACGGTGTTAGTCTCAGAGAAGAATGGATGGACAGATTGAATATTTATCTCTCTCTCATTGAGGAGAGAAAGAAGAGAAGTGGAAGATATTGCAGAAATATTAGAAAATTGAAAAAGGTCAAAATGGGGAAGACTATTTTGGATGACCTTCATCTTTCCATTTAACTAGGAGGCAAGATTATCTACAGAAAAAATTCATGAAACTTATAAACAATCCCTAATATCACATGACCCCTAAAATCAAGCAGGTGTTAAAATTCCGCTGCTTTTATTTTATAAACTGGACAAAATGCTTTGTTATTTTGCTGAGACCAATACCTAACAACTTCTTCAGACATCTTTTCCAGTAAACCTAAGTGATAATGAGCGCAAACTATAAATATAATACAGTTAGAGATGAATCACATACCCATGCCATTTTCATAGAAAAATAATCATTGCAGAAGCCAAGATTATGGTTAAAGAGAGTTGAATCTAAGTTGAAACTCTGCCCAGATCAAATGTGGGACAGTCATAAAGTCATTTAAAATAATTTTTAATGATAATACTAATAGTTAACATGTTTTTAAATCTCATGTTAGAATAACGTACTTCCTTTGAAAAAGTAAAATTATTAACATTTATGTAATGCAAAAAAAACTTAACAACAAAGTCTGAATGGTAATGATGATAGGTGGTGATAATATCATTTAAATTAGCATAAATCATTGGGAAAATCTGATTATAAAAAGGCGAAGCAGTTTAGCACATGGTCATATTTCACATCATAAATGTGAAATATTATAATTCTATTGTCTATTCTTTTTATGAAAAGTTAGCTCCTTCAGGAATGTCTTAATGAATAATAAAACTGACTTGATTTTTCCCACTGCAGTCAACTTTTCTGTCATGTTATTAATGATTAATAATGACTGTATGCTCAATCGTTTTTTCTTCCCCAGATAAAAGCAGTATTCTAACACAAGATTTTTACTTTTTTAGTTGTGTAAGGGGTAAAAAGATACTCGGAACATCCAGAACAGCTGAAAAAGAAAGAAAAAATGTCAATCAATATCTCCATTCTACTCAAAATAGTTATAATACCTAGGCTTCAGTAAGTTATTTTATCACGTTCTAGAAAAGATGGCATATTTTTTGCATGTATTACATTTTCATTGGTATTTTTACATTATAATACAATGGATTTGAACTTAGAGCTAGACTTTTTTAAATAAGAAAGTACAGTACCAATTCAAGAATATCTTAGCTGAATAAAAAATCACAATCCATATTTTTTTAAACTGTAGGAGTTCATGCTTGTATAAATGTTTCTCTACATTTACAAAAACAGCATCCTTTGACAAAGGTCTAAAAATGCCTATGAAAGCCAAACATAATAACATTGTTATTCTGCTACTTATTAACAGAGCAACGCATCCTATAACAATTAGACATGAATATTGCAAACTGAATTTAGTATTAAGCTGTCTTTGAAATGCCACTTTGTAGCAGGTTTTCAAATGCTTAAAGCACAGCAGGAGATTAACTCCATCTTCAAATATTAAATCAAAACCTTTTTTTAACCTGATAAATCTTACTGAAAGCAAGGGCTCCTTTTCAAGAGAAAATTATTCAACTATAGAAGAGAAAACTAAACCTCCCAACTATTGTTGGCACAAGGTCTGTTTCCACAATGAAATACAAAGATAGAAAAATTAGATAGATAGATAGATAGATAGATAGATAGATAGATAGATAGATAGACAGATAGACAGACACAGATAGATAGATGGATAGATGCAACAATGACCACACTTCTGAATTGGCTTCAATGAACATGTGTTTGCATGCACTCTTTTATGATCACAGCACAATTTTTAAGTGTGATAATGATAAGTAAATGATAAGTAGTACTTTACATATAACCTCCCAGCTACATAAGCTCATTGAAGGTCTTGTATTTCTTTGTATTCATCAAGGTTGCCCAACATTTACTGGTTTGATAGTTCTTCATAAGATGTTACAAATAGATCTATGCTCAATATAAAGATACCTACAAAGTAATTTTCTAACTACATACCTACTTACTTATCTCCTCTCTATCCATCCATGTAGTTAACTAATTACTGCCTACCTACCTATCACAAATCTTCCCTTCTTTGCAAAGTGGAATTTCAGTCATGGTGACAGTATCCAATTCTCAAATTCATCACGTGAACTCTAAGGGTCAGCCGTCAATCATATTGCACATTGTCCTATTAATGCTGACTGGCAGCCTACTGTGGGTAGCGCCAGTGTTCCACGTTAGTTAACTCCCTGTGGAACTGGAATTCTCTTCCTGAGCTGCTTCCACAGAACCAACCACCAGGAAGCTTGGAATAACTATTTCCCTTGCATAAAAGAAAAATGCAATAAAAATCCAGGATAAACACAGTGCCAAATATTGCTACATGGCTCACATCAAGAGTCATACCTAAGTCATTTGAGTTTAGGGAGAATTGCTGGTATAATGTTGCTCACCATCTAAATGACATTGTTTTTCTTTTCACTGGTTTTGCTAATCCTTACCTTTAATTTTTCTAGCAGAGAAACACCAAGTGTGGGCCAACTGAAGAATTTATTTTTAAGTAGATGTTTATTTCTAAGAATTTATAATGAGATGATCAGTTTTATTTCTTAAAGCCAAACAGCTCAGTGATAGATAGTAACAACTCACCTCTAACTTATCAAATATAGAGGGCAGATTCACTCTCCACACACGGTTATTTGCTTTCTCTATTTTATGAGCATTGCCGCTCTCTTTAAAATTGAGTCTATAAATAATATATAAGTGGAAATCTATCAGATGTTGCTTGTTTACTTGTATAATACTAATAATTCAGGATTTATATCTTGTATTTTAGCTGAGAGAATATGATTAAATCATAGACCTACTGAATATAATTTTTCAATTCAATAAATTTGGCTAAAAAATTAAAGTTATAGAGACTGAACAGATTTACTGGTTGAAATAAAATGCCATAGTGGAAATGTGGAAGTGGTTTCAGAGAATGATAAACATGATTCCCAATCCTAGCAAAACCCATTAATGACCGTATGAGTCAGTTCCTTCACCTTCAAGAGACCCCAGTTTCCTTATCTCTAAAACTAGGGTACCAGTCAAACTTGATAATATGTTAACAGAATATGGAGCGGGATTTTTCACTTGTCCTGGATTTGGCCATTCCTGCCGAAAGCTCAGATGGGTAAGGCATTCAAAAGTCTACTTTCTTGACAAATCCACTAATGCTAACTAAGGAAGAGGCAGGACAGTTTCTGCCACAACCAGCAGCCTTCCAACCCCCCTTCTCTGCCTATGTAAGAGCAGACTGGGGAGGAGGAGTTAGTCATATTTTGCATTGTAAAAAGTACAGTATTTGAGGTCAGAAGCTTTTATTCACCTTCTGGGGGAGAAGGGCGGGATGACCTCATTCTCCACCAAGTCACCTGGGGGAGGACTTCAAGGAAATGGCTCACAGAGACCAGAGCTTTCTACAATAATGGGAGCTCTTTGTCCAATGTCACTAAGCTGACAAATCTGCTGACACACTCTGGGGCTGCAATCGCTACAGACCTGGGGAGAGCTTGATGATGTCCCTCCAAATTTGGAGGGTATAACAATCACAGAAACTGGTGTCTGCTTAGTATCTGGATGTAAAAAAAAATCAGGCCATGAAGTGAAAGGCACTGTAATGTAGCATGTGTGGGAAGAAAACCAGGCCCACTTCTACCCCATCTCAGTACTCTCAGAAAGCATAAAAAGAGAATTCCTTCGTTTCTCTTTCTCTACCTAAAAGGGCATGGAGAGCAGAAGAGGAGGGCGGGGTTATAAGGCTGCTCAGGAGGCTCCTAGTCCAGGTACAGCAACTGTCTACTCGTGTGGGTGGGGTTCAGTCTTCTGAGGGCAAAAGGATAGACCTTCACGTGGGAGTGGGGAGGTTCAGCTGAACGCCACCCAAGAAAACAATGGGCTGTATCAGCAGAAGCTACCAGAAGAAATGAGAGGTATTCATATAAATAAAACCATAGGATTTAACAAAAACCATTCAAAACCTTCACTTGATTAGCAGTAATACATTGCATAATATTAAGTGATAAGGACAGGAAATTGAGAGGAAAGAATAGTGTAGGGGGACCACCACTGAGGTTAGTCTAGGATCTTCCTGGTGGACACTCTTACTCCAACCTATATGACATCCATATGCCAGGCAAATCTATCTTAAATGTGCAAGTGTTATGTGCATGTAATTTGACTATTCAGAGAACTAGATATCACTAGTGCCTCAATTCCACAAAAAAATTATATGCTATTATTATTATTACTATTACTATTATTACTATTTGATGCTTACTATAAACCTAGCATTTTGCTAACTTTTTTTTCACTTACATTACTCATTCCATTTTTTTTACCATCCCTATTTTTAAAGATAAGAAAAGTAACACTTGGGGAAGATAAGAAAGTTGTCCAAGGTTACAGAGTCACTAAGTGTAGACCCAGGAACCAAACTCAATTTGACTCAAAAAATTCATGCCCTTAACCAATGTGTGTCCTGCCTCCCAATTTTTTTTCCTTAATCTCCAAAATAAATCCTCCTCAGAATCAGGCCAGCTTTGTCACGTGATGATCATCTCATTTTCGTTCATGCTGTTCCTTCTACTTAAAATGTCATTTCCTCTTCTCCTATACTGCACAAATCTTAGCCATTACTCAAAGGTCATCTTAAGACCCATTGGTCTTTTAAGAGGGTACAGGCAGTGCTCCTCATCTGGGAGTTTTGCACCCGTGGATTTAACCAATCATGGATCATATGGTTGGTTGAATTCACGGACGTGGAACCCAGGGAGGCAAAGGGCCAGTGGTACATAAAGCACAAAAATTATTTGTAGAGAATGAGGTGACGTATATTCACACACATAAATATATTTGGAGAATATATTTGATTCTATAAAAATAAAACATTTTTAATGTTTACTTTCACGTTATTACATTTTTCCATCATCCTAAGTCCTTTTCCTATTTCACCATTTTCTTCTGTGTATTTTCGAAATTTCTGATGTTTGCTAACAGATTTCTGATTAACTGGCTTTATGGATGTATTCTTCTGTTTGGAGGAAGTTTCTTTTATAGGTTCTCCATTATTCAGAAAATTTTATAGACAAGATTATAATTTATGGAACAGGGGATCATTCTGGAACAAGAGACCAAATAGATTTTTAACTACTTAATTAAAACAATCCATAAATAAAACAAAATACAATGCCAAGATAACCTTTGTAGTTAAGTTTCTAACAATTACTTTTCTCCCTGTAGTGGCAGTGATGTAACGTAAAGGAAATACTCCCCTTGTTTCACTTTTTTGGAATTCTTTTCTCATGAATATGACTTATTATCCAAAGTTCCCAAATAAGATTAAGTATATGTGTCATTGACTTTATTTCTTATCTTTTTTTTTTTTAAAGATTTTATTTTTCCTTTTTCTCCCCAAAGGTCCCTGGTACATAGTTGTACATTTTTAGTTGTGGGTCCTTCTAGTTGTGGCATGTGGGATACCATCTCAGCATGGCTTGATGAGCAGTGCCATTTCTGCACCCAGGATCCAAACTGGTGAAACCCTGGGCCGCCACAGCAGAGCTCGCGAACTTAACCACTCGGCCATGGGGCCGGCCCCTTACTTTTTTTTTTTTTTTTTTTCCTTTTTCTCCCCAAAGCCCCCTGGTACATAGCTGTATATTCTTCGTTGTGGGTCCTTGTAGTTGTGGTATGCGGGGTGCTGCCTCAGCGTGGTTTGATGAGCAGTGAGATTCGAACCAACGAAACACTGGGCCGCCTGCAGCGGAGCGCATGAACTTAACCACTCGGCCACGGGGCCAGCCCCCTCCTGACTTTATTTTTTAATATGTGTTTATTTTTCCTCTATTCTTAAAACAGACACAGCAATCAATGGTGGTAAACTCAGGAGTTAAAACAACTGTATTCAAAGTCCTGCCACATCCCTGTTGAACATTACGCACCGTGATCTCTAGCCAATTTCTCTTGTTTTTCTCATCTTAAAAACAGAGGTAATCTGGACTCAGCCCCATGACCAAGTGGTTAAAGTTCTGCATGCTCTGCTTTGGTGGCCCAGGTTCACGAGTTCGGATCCCAACCACAGACCTACTCCACTCATCAACCATGCTGTGGCAGTGTCCAATATACAAAAAAAATAGAGGAAGATTGGCACAGATGTCATCTCAGGGCTAATCCTCCTCAAGCAAAAAAAGAGGAGGCTTGGCAATGGATGTTAGCTCAGGGTGAATCTTCCTCAGCAAAAACAAAAGAAAAGAAAGTAATCTTACTTTACTTAACTCATTTAAATTGTTGGGAGGTTTACTGAAGCAACATGAAGTGTCTAATAAATTGTTTAGTTTATGAGTAAGAGCTTACTGTTTATGGAATCCAAAATACTCTAATTCTCAGATATTTTCATCAATTTGCTCATTAAATATACACTTGCATTCATTAATCACCAGTCACTTTATCCTTCAATTCTTAACCCTTAGATCATTTGAGTCACAACACAGACATGTAGCTCAGCTAACACTTTCTCAGGAGTGCCAATGTGCTAAGCATTGTACAAACACTTCTTTTGGACAATCTCATTTAATCATCACGATAATCCTATGAAGCAAAAAATGGCAGAGACTGCTGCCATCTCCTCTTCTTTCCAAAACGTCTGCTCAAAAAGCTTTATTTTTCAGACTCCCTTGCAGTTAGATATAACCATGTGGTAAAGTTCTTGCAAAGGGACTTTGAGCAGAAGTGATGTATGCAATCTCGGACTTGGGCCTCCGGTTATAGAGTTTTCCTCCTTCACAATATCTTTTACTTTCATTCCCACAGGAACTCAGACATGGTAACTATTTAGCTTCCTCCATACATATGACAGCACCACTCTAGGGACTGGCAGAGTAACCTAATGGAAGAAGTCTAGGTCCCTGAATGGCCACATGGAGTATAGTTGCCTTGATGCCTTAGATAATTCACCTCTGAACTGTGTAATAAACTGTATCTTTAAGCCATTGTATTTTGGTATCTTTTTTATTATAGTAAGTTACCTTTTTCCTAATAATACAAATAGTATTTGCTCCATTTTGCAGATATGGAAACTGATGCTCATGAATTTATGTAAATTGCCTAAGGTTACAAAGCAGCAAGTGGTTGGCTTAAGACTTGAAACTCAGCTGACTTCTATGCTATCTTCCCTTAGTAGTCATAGTCACTGAGAACAACTACTCAATATTTGATTGTGTCAAGTCCTACACATTTGGGAGTGGTGGTGTTCTTGGTTTTTCTAAATTTTGTGCTTTAACATTATCTTTGAAGTTTAGACATTTGGAAGAGGTAGGAGAAAAATCTCCAAATAGGGCACATAAAGTGAAAATTTAAAGCAGAATATATTCATTATAATATGAACATTAAAATTTACTTTTAGATAGAGTGCCACTACTATCAGACAGAAGTTAAAGTGGTGAAGGCAAATTTTATTCAGGAACTATTGCAATAGGCGAAGAGAGCCTCAGTATAGAACTGGGCTCTGTTCCAAACACAACAAGGTAAGTGGAGGTTTATATCCAAGGAGCAGAGTGGGGGTCAGTGGGCGGAAAACTACCAAGAGAAAACATCAGAGGTAGTGGGATTCTGGCTAAATGGACTTTGATAGGGTTCTTGCTGAAGGCAGGCTAAAATGATACGATTATCAAGGCATTTGATCCCATATCGAGGGTGGTAAATACCAAGGGTAGAAGGTGAGGAATTTGATTAGATATCGAGGAGAGGGAGGAATTTTTGCTAAACTGACCCAGCAAAATTCTTGCTAGAACTCTACTAAATGGGCCAAGGACAGAAACCGACGATGAGACCTGGTTAAAAAGTATTCAGAGAAGCCTGACTAAAGTTTGCTTAGGGAGAGGGTATCGCTACAAATCAAGTGCTTTACCCATATATTATTAATATCCCCAGTTTATAATAGAAAAAATAAGGCACGAAGAGATTATACATACTGTCATACTTACAGCAAGAGACTGAGAAGGCTTTCCAATCAGGTCAATTTGATTCCAAAGCCTATGACTTTTCTACCATGAAAATGTCTCTCAAGAACCAAGAAGAAGTAGGCATTTGTATGTGTGTGTGTGTGCGTGTGTGTGCACTGCTAGTATGGATGTTACAAGAAGAGGAATATACTTCCAGTATAGATCCAAAGTTACCTTCATTCACCTTTATTTTCTCTTTTGTCTTAGGAAGTCCTCTCAGTCCATGGGCTGGCTTGCATTATAACATGAAGGCAGAAATTATAGGAGAGATCTAAGCCTATAATTATGTATTCTATTCATGAAGTTATATACGTTAACTCTTGTGGCTAGTTGTATAATAAAAAAATTGGAAGATTGAAAATAAACATGGAAATGAATTTTTACCACTTCTTGAGTAGCAAAATGAATAGATTATAGAGAAGGAGTAGAAGAAATAAAACAAACATCACAAGGTAGAGTTCTAGATAAATATGTGCAGCAATATGAGCTATTTTGTATGACTAGTACATAAATACGTATGTTTCTTTTTCCATAGTTCACGAAACATCTATGGAGCCCCCTTTTCTGGACTCTGTGGGGAATAAAAAGCAAATATAATATATACACCTGAATGGATTGTGTTTACACTACAGTTTAATGAAAGATGATGAAACTCAGGCATGAAACTAACAGCAACATCCATAAGAGCAAAATAAAATCAGTGCAGCTCTTGATCAGCTGTACGTGTAAGTCTTCTTTTTAAGTGCATGTTATTGAAGACAATTTCGTGTGTGTGTATGTGAGGAAGATTGGCCTTGAGCAAATATCCATGCCAATCTTCCTATTTTTTGTGGGATGCTGCGACAGTGTGGCTTGACAAGTGGTGCTAGGGTCACACCCAGGATCTGAACCTGCAAACACCGAGCCTCCAAAGCAGAACACGCGAACTTAACCACTACACCACCAAGCCAGCCCCTGTTGAAGGCAATTTTACTAAGAGATTAAGAAAATAAGTCTAGAATCACCCTTTCTGACTTTGAATTCTGGTTCTGGCTCTCCAGAAGACCTTGGCAAGTTATTTAACCTTTCTTAATTTTTTTATTTGTAAAATGAAATCATTCTGAGAATCTAATAAGATAGTATTGATAAAGGACCTAGAACAGTGCCTGGCACATATTGAACATAATAAATACTAGTCGTTGCTGTTATTTATAGCACCACCTACTGTGCTCCATAAAAATCTTTCCTCATATATGGTCTCTCTATACCTTCTAATTCAACTTGGGTGGATATAAAGTCTTATTAACTAAAAACAATCCTATCTCTGGATTTTCTTTTATTATTTAAATTCCTCCCTTTTAAGCAAAGTAATGAGCTCTTGTAAACAATAAGCTTTTCCTCCCTTGAGGTATTATTTTCCATTTTTCTGAAAGGAGATGTTTTCTGTTCTAGTCATTTACGGTATCAGAAAAGACTTCGGAATAAAAAGTTGAAAAATTTCCTGGGCTGTGGTACATACTCTGATTAAATTTACTTTATGATTAGATTTTAAGTGATATGGGCTGTTCATTTATAACAACAGGGAAAAATAAAATGCATTCTGTGGATATCACAAAAAGAGAGGCAGTTGGATAGCCTCCTGAACCTGTTAAGCCCTCCAGATCTAATTATCAGTGTACAAGAAGGACAGAGGACAGAGGAACACATCAAATGACACCATAGAGATGCAACTTGCAAAATCCAGAGAGAGGAGACTACAGGATGCATGACCTGATTTCTTCAAAACATAAATTACAAGACAAAAGAAAGACAAGGGAGGAGATGTACAGATTAAAATGTACTTAAAACACATGTCAATCATTCATAATGTGTAGACTTTATTTGTATTCTGGTTAAAATAAACATGATACAAAAAAATGACATTTATGAGACAAATAGAAATTGAATAATACCTGGATATTTGATGATAGTAAGGTGTTATTAGATTTTTAAAGGTATGAAAATAGTATTTATATTAAAGAATTCTCTTATCTTGGAGATATATACTGAAATATATATGGATAGATTTATATGAATGTGGCATTTGCTTAAACAGAGCATGTAGTAAGAGGAAAAATAACTGAGGAATAGATGAAACAAGATTGGCCACGGGTTAATAATTGTGGAAGCTTAGTGAGGAATACATAAGGGTTCATTATAATATTTTGTTTACTTTTGCATGTATTTGAAATTTTTCATAGTAAAAAGATTTTTTTAAAAAAAGAAATAACTTCTGATCTTATAACAACACAATCTAGTAAATATGCAAAAATTAGTGTTTTAAATTTACAAGATTCTCTAGTTTCCTCAATTATAGTTTCAAAACATGTTGGAGACTGAACAATCTAAAACATTTTATGCTGAATTTTTTGTAGGCTACAATTCTAATGTGTCATATTTTTCTGATTTTCTTCCAATATTTCTGGGTGGCGGTCATGGAATGGTGAGGGAAACACCATTTTTCTATGGCTCCCAGGAAGTTATTGATTCATATTTATCAATGGAAACCGTCAATGTACAGTAGAGTTGGGTGCATAACAACGTACATTTAGTGTGTTATTTTTCTACTTTATTGCAACTATATACTCAGCACAGTTGTTGAAAATGCATTCTAAAACCAAAAATAAATCATATGATAATTATTGATAATTTTGAATTATCTTCAAACACTAAAATTTTTGATGGAGAAACAGACTAGAGGTGAGATTTAATAGAACTAATCAAAAAATGTTTTCTGTAAAAGATGGATCTTGCAGCAGACTATGAAAAAACTGTTGTATAAATTAATGGAAAAGAAAAATTGAAGAATGCTGTATCTTGTTTAATTAGACAATAGCATCTGCTACACTTGCTGAATCTGCCTTGGTCTCTGAGCTGCTGATTCTGTGTAATCCCATGATGAGGGTGGCACTTGGATCAGGGGTATTTTAAGCAAAACACAAAGTTTTCTATAAAGTTAACATTAATCATTGTAATTTTATGGAATATGTTAACTTTGTTTCTAATCAGTTAAAATTTGAGAGAATTCAGAAGTTTCCTTATTATTCAGACATCTAAATTTTATTTAAAAAACAGATGGAATTAGTTTCTTATTGCTACTCTAACAAATTACCACAAACAGTGGATTAAAACAACACATATGGATTATTTTGTAGTTCGGGAGGTCACATGTCCCAAATGGGTCTCACTGGGCTAAAATTAAGGTGTCAACAAGGCTGTGTTCCTTTCTAGAGCTCTAAGGGAGAATCTACTTTCTTGCCTTTTCCAGCTTCCAGTGGCTGCCTGTTTTCTTTGGCTCATGGCTCCCTTACATTTTCAAAGCCAGCAATGGCCGATTGAGTCTTTTTCACATAGCATAACTCTTACACTAACTTTTCTGCTTCCCTCTTGCGTATTTAAGGACTCTTGTAATTACGTTAGGCCCACCTGGATAATATAGGATAATCTTCCTATCTTAAGGTCACAGCTGATTAGAAGCCTTCATTCCATTGGCGACTTAATTCTTCTTTACCATATCATCCAACATATTCAGAGGTTCCAGCAATAAGGACATGGATGTGGACATCTTCGGGGAGCCATTATTCTGCAACCACGTAGCCCAAGCAAACGCCGTGATTTTTAAGGCTTTTTTCACAGATCCTTCTTTTCCACAAATGATTTACATTGCTGTTTTACTGGTAGGAAAATATGGCAGCTCAAAATTAGTAGTGATGCTGAGTTCTTTCAAGTGACTTAAGTAAAAAGATCTTTAAAAGCCATGTTGAATTCATATCCAAATCCTGAAGAAATGTTTACTGCTGTATTCAAGTGCCACCTCTATAGTTTCAAAACCCTGAACAAAGTACAGTGGACTGAGGAATACCCTTACCTCAGCAACATTTGTTTATGACTTAGGCATAATGTATGATGCAGTTTCTGTGTGATTTATCCAAACATCTAAAAGAAAGACATAATGTTGCCAGAAGCCTATTCTAGAGTGTCAAAGCAGATTCGGGTCTTTGCATCAATGCCTGACAATCCTGGATCTTTTGCTGAAGAGGCTGTCAGAGCTTTTCAGAACTTGCTCTTTTAACAAAATTCACTATGCACAATAAAATGTCTTAAAAGAACTGATGGGGAAATTCCCATTAGTCTTCAAGATAAAAAGACCGAAATTCTACACAACAGCATTCTTTAAAAATATTTTTTTTTCTAAGATAGCTGTATGCAAAATTATCAACTATGCCTTGGATTAACCTATCTTTCGAAAACTATTTTGATACTTGACCTAAGAAGGGTACACCTAGACTCCTGGCCAGTTTCTTGCTTAGACAGTTACAGTTTTCTATAACTCTTTCATGTTTAGATTCAGTAGTCATAATAACGGCTTTCTAAAATGTATTCCTTATGTAGGGGAGGAGGACATTTCCTCTCCCCAAATGGGGGTTCGTCTGGCCGGAGAACGAATTAAATTCACATGAGACAGAATAGCAAGAGAAAATTAAACAAAGCTTTATGAGGAACCATGGCCCGGGGCCTTTCTTCCCGAAGGAAGAAAGGGCACCGGAAGAAGTGGGGTGCACAGAGTGGTTATATAGCCCCCAAATGGGGTGTTTCACATGTGATTGAAAAGTCCCTTTTACAATAGTCACGAGGCTGCTCTGTCAGCACAGCGCTTGATGGAAACGACAGATAGGTCTGCTGTCCCAGTGAACACCGCAGGGTGGCAGGTGTGTTGCCTCAGGCTGGGAGGGGAGGGGGGTCACAGATGAGCGCCGCAATCGGTTCCCAGCCTAAAGAAAGATGCTTAATCTTTAAGGAGACGCCAACGTTGGGAGGGGGAGGGAAGTCAGTTACAGGAGGTTACCAGAGAAGCACAATAAAATGCAGATTTAAGTCCTTGCCTTTGGTATTGATTAAGAGTTTTTAGAGAGAAGGTCATCGCCTTTCTTCTTCCTGGTACAGAGGGGGAGGCACCTTTACAGATAGAGATTTACCTTACAAATGTAAATGTGTCCTAACGAAGGGCAAGTTCCATTCCTCCTTCCCTGTCCCAGTTTATCAAAAGCAATCAGCCTCAAATAATCCTGATGCCAAAGAGACATATCTTGGGGTGGCCATTTCCAGGTCCCCACACTCACATGGGTCTAATGATCCGCTCCTGAAGTACTTGCATTTCCATGGTAAATCCTACAGGTCATTTGATGAAGTACAATATAGAAACACATTATGTGTTTAGCTAAACCTACATTAAACATTCAGGATATGAGTAAGATACAAAGTAGCCTAATGGACATTACTCTAAAATTAGAAGCCTGATTTAACAACAGAAGTCCTCTCCACCATTTAGTCTTGTCAACTGTTTCAGTGCTTCAGTGTCCATGCTGTTTACTTTTCCGGTTTTATTCCAAAGAAATCTATCAGATTCATATTCCAAATATAGTGTTTAATTGTGCATAGTTGTGCTAGTTATTGAATAAAGATAAATTAAGAAAACTATCATTTAATGTAATACATATATTTGAACTAGCTCAACCTTTTGCCTCAATAGTTCTTTCATTAGCGCCACAATTCTGTCGGTTCTAGGGTGCAAGACATCATCCATCACCCATCTTCCCATCTCATATTCCCCATATAGAACAGTAATAAAAAATGAGAGTGATCACTGCCATGGATATTCTATATACAAAAGTTGCATATTCTCTCTACTGCTTACAGTATTTCAAGGTAGATATTATTATTCCCATAGAGGAGGAAAATGAGGACCAAGAAGGTTAAGTGACTTGCTGAAGGCAATATAACTAGTATGTATTGGACTTAAGATTCAAACCTACCAGGTCTATTTTGTTCAAAGTATAAGCCAGTTCCATTGAATCTAATCAGCCAAGTCATGTCAATTGTCTTTCTAAAATTGTCTGTATTGGTTCCTTCCTCTCCAGTCTGATTGCTTTGTTCCCTTGTCCAGACCTTTATCACCTCTTGTTTAGACTCTTGAGATAGCTTCTCAACCAGTTTTCGGATTTCCAGTATTTCAACCCTTAAAAGTCAGATTAAACAACTTTGATCATGTCCATCCCCTGCTCAAAAACTTCCAGCGGTGCCACATTGCCTGGAGGTTGGTTTTCCAACAGGCTGATCACAGACCTTTGCCAGATGGATCATAAAACCACATTACCACATTCTTTGCTGGCTTCCTCCTTTCCAATGTTGTGACTCACACATTTGAAATGCACAGGGAGGGCTGCCACACCAGTCACCTACTTGCATTTCAAATGCCCCAGATTAAAGAGAATCTGAATGATTAGAAGCTTTCAGCATGTCCCTCTTCACTGCCACAGCCAGTTCATTTGGGGGAGTTGGCTAGAAACCACACAGACTGAAATACCAAAGACTGCCTGCAAACTTCTAATTCTTCCCTTGATCCTTGTGGTATTCTGACAGAATTTTCCTTTTATCAAAATATCTGATACTTTCTCAGTTTTTTTCCTGAACAAATACTTAAAATAACAGACTGCCCAATTCAGAAACACATGCTCACAAAATTTCAGAGATGTCAGTCTATAGGGTGCAGTGGCCCCATCTCCCTCTTAGCACATTTCCACTGCTTTCCAACATTCACCTTGACTCTAGCGATCCCTGGTTACTCTCTCACCATCATCCACATGCGTTTATTCTACTACACGTTTGTTTGAAGTATCTCTGCTGTCTAATTTGTCATCTGCATTATTCAGTATTTACCCGAATGTTAAAGAATTTTCTCTGCTTAACTAAAGCTGTAAAATAGAGAACTAACTCCTCCAGTGAGGTGCTGGCCCAAATAACCTCTGTAGTTGAATTCTGGCAACACAAGTTTCTAAGTATGCCCTACTGCAGAGAGATTTCTAGATGATCGTTGTCCAGAATGATCACTCTCTACTGAGAAGAGCTACAGCTCTTCTTGTTCACACTCTCAGCGACTTGGTTTGAGGATTATAGAGTACGAAAAATTTTAGAGATAATCTCATCCAATCCTCTCACTTAACTTACTCATATATTATAGTTCTTTGAGTTGATAGTGCTAGTGTATATGTATGTGTGTGTTTGTGTGTGTGTGTGTTTTATGTCTTAAACTAGATTCCTCCGTTAAGGGAGGAAATGTGTCTTATACATCTTTGTATTTCCTAATGGCAGATATTTAATTATTTAATATATGATATATTGACTGAACGGCAAATTCAAGATAATAAACATTACCAGAATTTACGTAAAGTGTTAAATATAATTTAAGAAGGAATTGTGGCCACAATGTGGAAATGGCCAAGGACGAAAACTGTGCAGAGAAGTAAATCTCTCATTTCCTCCAAAAAAATCTGGACAGAAGAAATGTACAAAAGAAAGCATGTAAAGAAAGAGCTGGAAAACTAAAATTTTTCCATTAGGTTATTTTTTTCTGAGATATAACTTTAAGTAAAATCACAGAATAACATCAAAATAAAACCTCAGCAACAGAGTTTTAGAAAAATTCCAAGTATAGCACAGAACCTGGAAAAACAAAGTTTAAAAACTGAAGTTTCTTTATAAAGGTTGAAATTTTAACAAAGCCACACACTAAAAGTTCTAGAAACCATTATCTATAATTTTCACTAAACTGCTTATTTTAAACAAATAGTTGCTATTCTAAGGTGAATTAATTAGGAACTATATTTGTTTTCTTTGGATGTACAACTGCAATCAAGTCATGCGTGAAGTTTATTAAAGCTTGGTAATCTTTTTTCAACCGTGGTTCAGACTCTATGTTCAATCCAAATACACATCTACCAAAAATATCCTCTTCTACTTTAAGTTTGAAGTCTGTAAACAGGGTGTAATTGTACTTTAATTACTCAAGGGTTTGTTAAAACACTAAAAGGTTTGATTTCCAAATTTATTATCTTAGAAAGAAAAAGAAACTGATATTTTAAAGACAGAGAGTTCTTAATATTGAAGGTTAATCAACATGTAACTATGCACCTTCCATCACTGAATCCTAAGTACGGGAAATAGGATAGGAATTTTTCTTCCTCTCAACTATACTATGAGAAATTCAGGAAAGTGCCTTTTTGTTGCTTGGGAAGAAGAGTAAAGGAGAGACCAGGCCACCTCCCCTGAGACCAGATGGGCCATTGCTACGGGAGTCACCAGGAAAATAGGATGTGACTATTTGCTGGGCAGTCTTCCAAGTTGAATTTCCATTTCCTCCATCTTGTTGACATAAATAATCCACAGTCAATCTATAAATCAAAATTGGGATGAGTTTATTATGATCCAAGTTTGAAGGCTATAGCCCCAGGGCTTTCCTTTCCCAAGGAAAGAAGGGCACTGAAGATGTGGCGTGTACAGAGTGGTTATATACTGTCTTGGCACAAAAAGCATATGTCACATATGACAGGAATATCTCTTTTACTACTGTTATGAGATGCTTAGTTAGCACAGGAGGTCAGTGGTCAGCAGGTCAGTGGTGACAAGGTGAGCACAGTGGGTTGGTAATTAATCCTTAGTTTCCAAGAACAGATGCTTATCCTTAAAGAAATACCGATATGGGGGAAGCTACATCCCTATCTTTAAGGGTATTGTTCTTGTCTTTGGGACATAGCAAATGTTTAAAACAGATGTACAATGCATGCTCAACAGGCCATGCCAGGCCCTTTTGGAAAAACAAGGTCAGGCCAAATTAGTTTTACACCAATGGCTTCCTCATATACTCCAATATATCCTATTGCTTTTCATTTATTTATCAGTCTATACAATGGTTAGACTCTGATGATCAGCGTTCTTTTTGTTCAAACATTCCTGATTTCAGAGAACAAGATCAGGTACAGTGCTATTGCCTGACCTGAGAAGTTTTAATAGAGTGAGTCTAGGCATCCACATAAATATTCCGAGGATGCTTTCAACGGTTCTTTTTAAAGGTCAAATGTGATCATTAGTATGGCAAAAAGGAGATTAGTTGGTTTGTTTTTTAGCAGAGTGCCATATTTGAAAATTCCAATTCCTTTGCCTATATTTGTCATGCCTGGTATTGTGCTAGTGAGTACAGATGAAGTCATGTGCCACATAATGACAATTCAGCCAATGACAGATCACATATATGATGGTGGTCTCATAATATCAATACCCTATAGCCTAGGTGTGTAGTAGACTATACCATCCAGGTTTATGTAAGTACTGTAGAGGAGGAAGAAATTTTCCTCTACCACTCTAGGTTCTTCTGGCTGGTCTAAAAATTAAATTGAAATGAGACAGATTAACAGAATAAAAACAAACAAAAGTTTAATAACGTGTATACATGGATGAAACCTAAAAACTGAGTTAACTCACCAAAATGGCCAAAGCCCTCATCTTAAATATCATCCTCAGCTAAAGACAAAAGAAGATGCTGGGTGTGGGGAGAGTCAGGTACTTCAAAGGGAAGGAAGGCTATTCACAGGTAGGTGAAAAGGAGCAAACGCGTGTTTGGCCACACAGAAACAGAAGAACACAGAGGGGAGCCCAAAAAACAGGCTTTTCTAGCTTCCTCCCTGTCTGTCATCTAGTTCATGTTATGCTAAGGTGATAGCTTGCTTCCTGAGATAGGTTTTTTTGATGTGAATTCTTTTAGGCATTTCAGGAGGAGGTAACAAGAAAGACTTTCTGAATCTTTTGTTTCTTAAAAACAATCAGCCTCAAATAATCCTCATGTTAAAGAGACATTTTTGGGGGTGGCAAATTTTGTTCCCCTTCAGTGTACTCTATGATGTTCACACAATGACAAAATCGCCTAATGACACATTTCTCAGAACATATCACTACCGTTTAAACAACTCATGACTGTATATTAATGAATAAGGCATGGTTTCTTTAGATTTATAGTCTAATGGGAGAAAACAGATAAGAACAATAGAACGTGATACTAGAAGAACACTCAGGGTTCTGTGGGAACTCAGATTAGGCATGCATAATTGGACTTTGAGAAGACTTGCACGAGGCAAAGGATCTTTTGAATCAAATCTCAAGTGATCAACACAAAAAAAGAGGTGGGAATAATGGGAAGGAAGGACATCTAAGAAACAGGCATCAATATGTGAAAAGTATTGGAAACATGATAGCATATGTTGCAACATGTGGGAATTTGCTCACCACAACTACCGTACATGCATAAAAAATGTGACTTTTGGGATTTTCTTTAAAGAATTTCTTCCTGCTCTGCACACCCCTCCTCTCTCCTACTGCTTTCACTGATTAGTAGAAATAGTACTGAAACAGAATTACTCAAGGTTTTATACAAACCCCCCTGCCCTCTGATAAACTAGGTCTCTTGTGAGAAACTTGTTATATTTCAAAGTTTCTTCACTCTTCCCCTTCTTTGCTTCTCCTCTGGTGGCACAGGGAAAGCTCATGTTATCTCAATGTGGAAGGGAAGGGGTGTCTTATCTCTGTGTGGTCCTTCTCTGCAGGCTCTTACTGATCTCCACTTGAGATGTCATTTTCTTGACTGCTCTGTGGATGTCACCCAACAGCTATAACTTGGGGGAACTCCCTCTGTAAGGACTAATGTGAGTGAATATGGCTTCTGGAGAACTCAGCTGTTCCCGTGTATTGAGCCCCCTGAAACTCAACTCAGTCTTCATTTGGCCAGTGATTTTGGAGGGTACAACTCAGAGCATTTGCTGTAGGATTCACTCACCCTACATGATGACTTCTTCTTGGCTGACGTACTCTGATAGTCTCTGAGACTCCCACAGCATCCCATGACAACCATTGAATCTCTCCCATGACACTTGGAGGCCATGGGAAATAAAGGATGCTCTATGTTAGGCTCTCTCACGCTCTACCTCACCCTGCCACCATTTCTGCTCTGATTCAGCTTTACATATTGGTACAGGGCCTCTCAAATGACCTTGGAACTTTTTCATTCTATAGGAACTAGCCCTGAAATTATTCCAAACCATTCTTGTTGTTTGACAGACTTCACCTAAGTAGGTGAAGGGGCCCGAGACAAGGCTGATTGATTGATCTCCTCACTTTCCCACTCTCTCCCGCCTAGCTAACGAGAAGGGCCTCGATGCCCTTCCTGACAAGGAAGGATTTTCTTTGTACTATTTTTATTATTTCCTTTATTTTCTCCCACCTTTACCTTAAAGGGAGAAAACACTGCAGGAAAAGGTGTTGGATTTCTGAGAAGGGAAAATATATTAGGAAATATTTCAAAACTATTGCCTTCTTTAAATGTATTTGGGGAATTACAAGTAGTTTGTTATAGTGGCCAATTAATTTCTAAAGCCACAGACACCTGAATCAGGAAATAATGTGCCTGGGCTATTTCAATTGATACTACAATCAGGAAAACAGCTTTGTAGTGACACATTTTCTTGATTTAGGGAGGTGGTTTAGTGGTTAAGAACAAGAACTCTGAAGTCATATTATCTGGGCTCATATTCTATCTCCACCACCTACTTACTGTGCACCCTTGGGAAATTGACATCACCACTTTTTATGCTTTAGTTTCCTCATCTATAAAAAAGCAAAAGTATCAGTATCTACTTTGGATGGGTTGTTATGATGAATTCATTGATTGTGCATAAAAAATTAAAAGAGTGGCTGACATGCAGAAAAAACTCAAAAAAGGTTAGATTTATTAACTTCGATATACTGAAAATAAGACCTGTTATATTCTAATCTGCTGAGAAAATCCATCATGACCCATAGAGAATGTGTGGTGTAATGAATCCTTGACAACTAAAGTTATCCCTTGAAATTTTAGCCATTTTTCTTTTAGCAGAATAAGAACAAATAAGCACTATGCTAAATCTCATTGATATTTGATCATGCAAACTGAAATGACAAGCCTTAGTCAAATCAATGTTAGATTTTAGATAATCAACATATGTGTTTATCTCCCTAAAAGCAGTAAGCACAATGCTTTCATTTTCTCTGTCTTTCATTTGGAAATAAGTTCTTCCCTCTGATGTGTGTTCACAACTTCCATTAGAGTTCATGGAAATCTTGAGGTCAAGCCAGAAGGCAAAATTTGGCCCCAAGGGACATTAATCAAGCTGCCATGACAATGGTTCACCCTTAATCACATAGAATAACTTTAACAAGTATTATTATCGAATATTTTGTTCCCTAGATGCTACTATAACTGGTGAGGCACCTTGAAGTTATCCTGCAAATTAGGTTTTAATGAAGACCTGAGTTAGACTTGACTTGTCCATGATTATACTTTAATTTCTCTTTACCACTCCATTTTCTACATGGATGTGACTTTGAAATTAGCCAATTTTTTGCACCAGCAAACTGCAAGAAATTGTTTGTGACAATTTTTTCAAGTATGTTGATCTCTGAAAAATCTAGAAACATTTAATGAAATGTCTATATGAAAGGAAATGAAAAAACTTAATGACCATTCAAAAGTGAACATGGGAAAAAGTGATAATAAACCCCTATTATGCTCATGGTTTTAAAGGAAGACAACTAAGTGACATAATTTACTTTAAATTATTTAATATAATAGTGATTAGAAAATTAAATGCCAGTGCAAAATGTTAAAAATAAATATTGCGTACCAAAGATATTTTGAAGTTAGAAAAATAGACAAGATACCTTATTATCTGTAACAAAATTCAGCAAACTAGAGTAATCCAAATATAAACAGTGAAAGGCATTAAGATATGTGAAGCCAAACTTTAAACTTGTAATTGCTGTAAAAACCTACATTATATCTAGAGAATGGATGATTTGCTGAATAAAAGATTCGCTTGCAAGAAATAGCCTCATACACACTTAAAGATGTTTCAGCGTGATAAAGTCCTTTTATTCTCTCAGAGAGTAAGGAAATTCTTAGATTTGACACAGCAGGTTTAGAGTGGGCTGTGCCCAAAGTGAATTTCTTGTCTCTAAGTCAGTTTTTTCTTTCTTATCATATTTTGTAAGTGCCACTATAAGCCTTGAGGAAAGCTTTGTTTTCACATATATGAACACTGGAAATTGTTGCATATAAACGACATAAAGATAATTGCTTCAGTCCTTGAGCAGTAGATCAGACTCCTCCTCATTAACAAAATTGGTAATATATTGGAAGCTACAATATAGCTCTTGCTTAGTAGAAATAATCACATGGGAAGTGTTTTTGAATGACTGAATGAATGAGGAAAAATAATTATAGAGTTGTAAAATTTAATACCAAAATGCAGAAGTATCAAAATGAAAAGCCATATATTTACAAAATCTATAAGTAACCTTAAAACATTGGGACTCCAGGGGCCTGCCCTGTGGCCTAGTGGTTAAGTTTGGAGCACTCCACTTCAGCAGCCCAGGTTCAGTTCCCAGGCATGAACCTACACCACTTATCACTGGCCACATTGTGGTGGTGACCCACATGCAAAATGGAGGAAGATTGGCACAAATGTTAGTTCACGGCAAATCTTCCTCAAGCACAAAGGGGAAGATTGGCAACAGATGTTAGCTCAGGGAAAATCTTCCTCAGGAAAAATAAAATTGGAAACTCTAGAAATCAGAAATATTTTTTGAATACTTACCGTTTCACCATTGAAATGTTACACACTAACCTACTTAATGAAACAGAATGGAACAATTGGGCACCTTGTTTTTATAATGACTTAAGACAAAACTTTGATTAGTTTCTCAGTGTCTAATAGACTGAGAATTTGCCTACAGCCTCAAAGTGGTCTGGGCACTCATCAAAATGTAAGACCATCAGAATTTACTAAACTAAAAACATCTACTTTTTTCTGCAGCTACTGTCCCACCATTTTCCTATTCCTACTCCCAAAAATGTAGCAAAAATGCATTACATAAAATTAATACTCAAATCAGACATTTTGTATAAGCTACAGTTTTTACTTCCAACTGTCCTTGTATTTACCTTGTTTGCTCTTCTGTAAATTTACATACTGTTTTCGAACCCCAACACATTGCGATTTATACGTCAGTCACATACTTTCTTCTAAAAGCACCCACTCTTGTACATCGTCTTTCTCACGTATCAACACCAGTTTCCAAAGAGAGTTAGGACAGGTGAAGATATAGCTATAAAAAGGGTCATACATCTAAATATGATGATGCCGATTAACATCACTTTAAAAGAAGTTTAGGAGCTGGAAAACATAGAAACCAAGACTTTTCTCAAAATCATTTCTCTTAATAACGTTCTTTTTAAGTAGAAATTATATAGAAATACTTTATAATCTGATGCAATATCACACAAGATTTCAAATTTCCAACATGAAATAATAATAGTAAATCTCATAGAGCAAAAAGTATTTACTACCAGTACAACTTTTCAAAAACAAGCTAATGGGCAGATGCAGATAAAGGTGTAGACAAAACAATGACGTCATTTTGTTAGGCCATGTTTACCTGCATTCAAATCAGAAAAGCAGTAATTAAAAGAGTAATGAAATGTGAAGGAAAACACATTTCTAACAGAAAATACTTTTCTAACATTTCTTTTAATCTGAAATAATTTCTCTACACCGTGTTCAATTTATATGGAAAAATCACTATATATTTTCTATGCACAAATATACTTGCCTGTTATCCTAAGGTTACCATTTTTTAAGCACGTAAAAATTAAGATTTTTAAAATGTTTTCTAAATTCATTTGATCAAAATGGTCAAAAGCACTCAGAATTATTTCATTGGCCAATCACTCTAACCTTACCCTATATATTATAGCTTGGACTAACCAATCAAAATGCAAAATATTAGCAAGGTCATAGTAGTATAACAAAGCATACTACTATATTTCACAGATTACAAAAGACATTAAAATTCTGATACCCCATTCATAAGGAAAAGATTGTAATGAGAATAGAAAATGGCACAACATTAATTCATTGTGTGACAAAGAATATAATGAGAATGGGAAATAGTACAAACATAACTCATTCTTGTTACAGTTTTAAGATTGTAATGTCATGGTTCGTATCACATACTTAGCAAGAAGGTAGTAGTCAATGTGTTGCAATATTCAATGGCTAGTCTGAATTTAGTATGAGCATTAATTTAAACAGATAGATGCATATATATACATACAATATTTTAAAATTTTCATTTTCAGGAATGTATATGTTTAAAAATTAAACAATGTTGCCAAAAATTTGTATTTGAAATAGCATGTGTATGATCAAAACATGAAAAGAACTATCATAAATCCCCTAGACAAGTGAAAATATGAAACTAAAATGTGCTATTGGATACATTCAAGTTAATATTTTAAAATGGAATAAGATGTATTGGTAAGCTATTGCTTTAAATCATTTTATAAAGCAATGCATGATTTTATAAAACATTCAACTATCACATTGCAAAGTTAGGAATGTTTGCAGCATGGTTGCAAGTGTTCACCCGATGATCAGTTCTGCTCTCCGACTTTTCTGTGGAGAACAAATACGCTCTCTATCAGTACTGCAGGCAATATTCTAGTAATTGTGGAACACTAGGAAAGCAAAGCTGACATTTTGCAATAAAAATAGAATCCTTAAAAGCAATATAAAATGTCTAATGAGCACTTGTGGCCAGGAAGATGTTTCCAAAAAAGTCCAAAAAGTTACTTTAAAATAATTATAAAGATAAAAAATGACAGCTCCTTTTCATCAGTTTTAAATTACCCACCCTGGTAGGAGGGCATATTGTGTATCATCACAAACCTTTTTTGTGTGTGTGTGTTTGTGTACTTGAAAATGCATTCCTATATTCCCCCAGTTGATCCTACTTTTAAATTACATAAGCAGTGGTTAATATTTAGACTTAAACTTATTTGCATTTCTTAAATAAGTATCCAATAACACGCTGGGATGTGGGGTCAAATTTAATTAACCCAGGATTTAAAAATTGACATGAATTATCCCCAAAATAGATAACCCACACATTTTTAATTGAGTAGTTGGCATGGGAATATTCCACTTTTAAGCATCTTTAGTTTGTGGGGAAAGTTGAATGTAAAAAGAATTTTTGTAAAATGAATAATTACCTTTATTAAAAATGTGCTCAATGGGAAAAAAGTGCTATTTCCATTATTAAATCAAAATTCACACCTATGAACATGCTTAAAATCACGTTTACTATTTTTGCAAAATATAGTTAATCTTTTCTAAAAAATATTTCATGAAATGTAAAGTTATGATAACTTTCAAGATTTCACTGATTATTTACTATGTTGAAATAATATTTAAAATAATCTCTTCATTCTATAAATTAGGTTTCCGTATGATATCTTAAAATGACATGGAAATATAGACAGAGATAGTTTTATTGGCTGTAAGTGTGAATATTACTCATTAGTTAGATAGGTTGTAAAACTGTGATTTGGTGAAATTAACAGTACTGGTCTAAGGGGGATAGAGCCTTAATAGATTTTTAAGGAAACTTTAGAAGTTAGGGATTATATTCTCCAAAACTAATTGTACATCTAATGGATAGTCAGGATCTCTTTATTAACAAGTCACTCTATGGCACAGAAAATTCATATCTACATTGGTTGCCCCCAAATGATTCAGTTCTAGAGAAAATGAAGAAAACCTGTGGATTCTATGTTATAGGATCTTGTCATAATGATTTCAAAGTCCAAACAGATTCCAAACAGTGAAATGATTCCAACATTTAATATATCCCTTGGAAAATAAATTATTCAGTCCAAATATTTTAGAGAAGAAAAATATATATATTGAGGTTAATTGTGATGTATTTAACCAACTATGACCAAGTCAGGGAATTCAAAGGACAATTTTGATGTATAATTACGATGCTTAAAAACAAAAATGTTTTTTTATTACTAAGTATGTGTGTTTTGAACTCGCTATAGACAATTGCTCTGTATTGCAATATACACCTAAGATATTTATTCTAGTTTTCTTCATTTTTCCAAATACCTGTTTCAATATAAGTTAATTTAATGCAGAAAACAATGTGATGCTTCCTTAACCATGGAATATTGTGCTATAGTTTATGCACATAAGCAGCTTTATGTATCTAACAAGACTTTGGCTCTTTAACTTTTAATGCACCAATTAAAATGTTCAAACCTCAGATTTAAATAGCTGTCTATGACTGCTGATGGTTGATTTATTTCCTGATAATCACTGGAGCTGCTAAGTGAAAAACCAGAGAAAGCATCTCTTTAAGAACACTGCTCTTCTGCGTAACACTTGCTGGGCTAGTGTGACATTTTAAAATTCTGAACACATTGCTCTCTTTCTTGAAGAATTGTTTTTCATTGTCTAACAAACATTTTGACCATTATTAATATACTAACCATTGCATAGCATTTGGAATTCAATACTCAACTTATGATAGTGAGACTGGAGATACACTATAAGTTTTTAAAATTTCAGATAGGGGATGAAGGTGGTAGTGTTGGCAAATCAACTTTTCACGTGTTAGCAAAATGTATTCATCCCTTGTGGTAGGCAGAATAATGACCCTTCGAAGATGTCTACATCCTGATCCCCAGAACCTATGAATATGCTACTTTACATGGCAAAAGAGTCGTTACAGATGTGATTCAGGTAAAGATCCTGAGATGGGGAGATGATCCAGGCGGGCCCAATGTAATCACAAGGGAGGCACAAGAGTCTGAAGGGGATTTGAAGATACTGCTGGCTTTGAAGATGGAAGAAGCGGCCAGGAGCCAAGGAATGCAGGCAGCCTCTAGAAGCTGGACAAGGGAAGGGAATAGATTCTCCTCTAGAGCTCCAGAAGGAACACAGCCTTGCTTATACCTTGACTTTAACCAAGTGAGACCCATTTTGGACTTTTGCCCTCCGTAAGTCTAAGTTTGTCTTACTTTAAGCCACTAAGTTTGTGGTTATTTGTTATAGCAGAAATACAAACTAATGCTACCCCCAATGCTTCTTAAAGAAGACCAAGTGTTTTTTAAAAGCCAGTTTCAACATGTGTCTTTTTAAAACCATGTACAGATAAAATTATTTTTTAACTACAATTGCACAATAGCTCTATTAAAACCTACCACAGCAAAAGATGTATTGTGTTTTAGAGTCGAAAAACTCTTACTTCTTAGAGTTCAAAGAGCGATTTCAAATTAAGTGTATATTTAAATGTCTCTCTGCTGAAAACGGAATTGCAATTTTGCAATTCTTTCCATTTCTTCTTCAGCATAGTTAATGAAAGATAACAGATTAACAAAACAAACCAACTAAGAGACAGGAGTTATTTTTAATTCCTCTGTAGTTGGCAGGACCAAGTCTTGCTATCTTACTTGTTCGTTTGCTGCAATAATCCTTAGTGAATACATCTCATTGCCTGATTGTACCCTTGGTAAATTTCCTTATTTTGCAGTCTTTATAGAGGAAAGATACCCATCATCATAAATCTTAAATATCTTTGCCAGTACAAGTGAAAATACAAGCCCATATATGTTAACAGCTATACAACTGCCTCTTGGGATAAATGTATTATAGATGTAGAACAGTCATAATAGCACTGACAATCTCATTTTTCCCATTTCATAGGTTTTATACCTGTGCCATCTGGGCAATACACCTGGATGTACAAAAGGAGACTTACAAGGCATGGCTTTCTAAATGGCCTTTCCTGGCCTCTGATTTTTGTGGATTTCTTTTAATTTTTTGATTCACACTAAATCTAAGAGCCTTATATATATTATGATGCATATAAATGTTAATATTACAGAGAAGCACATTTTATCATGATTTAAAAAAAACATGAGATTTAGTTTATGAGACAAGGCATGAGATCAAGAATTTTTGTTCCTTCTTTTCATTAACCAGGAGACGTTGGCCAAGTTGTTTACCTAATCGGTGCTCATTTCCTCACCTTTCTGAAAACTGGAGAAACAGTTGAGGTTATTTTTAGGATTAAATGAGATAAATGCCCGGAAGATATTTTTTGAAGTGATGTTTACGTGATTTCTCGTATTATTTTATTGATGCTATTTCTTCAAATTAAATAAAACGTAGTTGAATAGGAAAAATACTTTTAATTCCTTTACCCGTTTCCAATTTTCCCTTTGTTCTTACTCCTCATTCATTGTATCTTTTTCCTTACCCTACAACTGTATCACTACCATGTCAGTTTTCTACATATTTTTGGTATAAAAATTAAAGTAGTTGAAATACAGGCTGATGTGACCCAAGTCAATATAAATCCACCATAAAATAGTTCTTTGTCGTCTATTCTTGCTTACCTCTTTTGAGAGAGGCGACTTTGGAAGCTTCAAAGGTAATCTGGTCTCAAGAAATCTGTAGCACATCTCAAGATGGTGTCATAATAGCAGCATCATTTCAATGACACTGTTCCTGGTAATGACAAAGTCATTCATTTTAATAAAATTTGTCTATAGTGTTCTTCTTTCTCTTATGTCGGTATTCCTACTCTTTTGTACAGTCTTTATATCTTCTGGTGCCAATGTCCTCCACTGTCCTCAAAGTCCAGGCCTACCATTTGACTGTCCACCCAAGGAATCTTCCTGGAAGCATTCTATTTTTACTCTTTTCCACAGAACAGCTCATTTACAAATTCTGTTGGAGGAGGTTGGTTCTTCAAAATGCTAATTGATTAACATGAAGCATGGCACGTGAGTTATGTCCAATCTCATTTCAAATCTTGGACTTGGCATGACCTACTTTTTCCCTACTGGGAATGATTTTAATAAAAATGAATGTCCTTTAATTTCTAGAGACAAGAAATAATGATAAATGGTGAAAAGTAATGTTATTCTTTAAATAAATGATGTTATATTAAATAAATATTATGTGGTGGGGGGGTGAGCCAATGAAAAACTGAATCACCATCACTGTTTTATTGAAAAAATATTTATAGGTATATATTTTAATCCAGCTTTTAGAAAAAGGTATTCACAGAAACACCATTATATAGCATTAAAAATGTTTATCTTCAGGGTATGATGCTTAGATGAGAGTCGTTCCCAACACTATGGTTCAATCTTTGTGCCCCGCTGGTTGAATGTGCTGTTGCTGGTCATCCTCTCAGCCATTTGGGCAATATAATGCTGCAAAAAACCCAGACAACTTTTCTCCTCATTACGTGCAGTTAAGTTCCTGTTTGCAAGTGTTATTTATAAGAAAGGCAGCAGGGCTGGGAAACAAACCAAAGAAAATAACGTTAGCATAAATGCTTCGAAGGAGACATGTGTCGCTAATGGCTTTTCAGAAACCATAGGGAGTGAGGGAGTAACACTTCCACTCCATTGAGCTGGCTTAATTTTTTAAGCCATGTGAACTCTTTGAAGAGCTTTATAGAATCTCACTTCTGAATCAGGACTTTGTTGCTTTAAAAGTGGCTGTTAACTATTCTAATAGTCAGCATGAATGGCAATAAGAAAATACAAAGAAAAAAAGAATTCAAGATGTAACTTCTGGAAATGCATCTGCCATTTTCATGGTGGTCAGGCACACATCCAGGGCAGCAAGCATTCTTCCATGGTGATAAATATAAAAGACGACTTTGAGGAAAACTATGCATGTAGATGAGGATCACACTAGGACAAAGTCATAATTTTACATATAGCTTAGGATGAAGGTAGTAGTTCAAACTTTCCTCGACACCTCTTTTTAAATGGATACACACCATCCAAATCAGTCCTACAAATCATATCTGGGGTGGGGGGGAAATTGTTTTCTTCAATCGTTAATATTATTATAGTTAACATATTTAACTTAGGTGAGGTCAGTTAATGAAACAGTAAATTTGAATCTTTTGTGTGTGGCACTTATACTTTTTATACATTACCTGACACTTCCCTGTCTATCAGCAAGGATGCTTGCACACATTTTATAAAATATTTACAAAAAGGCATGTGTGGTGGAACTGGCCTGGTGGCACAGCAGTTAAGTTTGCACATTCCGATTCAGCAGCCCAGGGTTCACCAGTTCGGATCCTGGGTGCGGACATGGCACTGCTTGGCATGCCATGCTGTGGCAGGCGTCCCACATATAAAGTAGAGGAAGATGGGTACAATATTAGCTCAGGGCCAGTCTTCCTCAGCAAAAAGAGAAGGATTGGCGGCAGATGTTAGCTCAGGGCTAATCTTCCTCAAAACAAAAAAGGCATATGTGGTGAAATGAAGGAGTCGGGAGCTTGGGTCCTAAAGAATTGCTGATTGACCGTGTGTGCCTCGAACCAGTGATGAGACTCTGAGCGAGTCATTTGATTCTCCTGTTCTGAGTATTTTCATCTGTGAGATAAACATTTTTAATTCAGTTATCTGTAACCTCTCTTCTACCTCTGGAATTCTATAGCTTTTATGATAAAGTTACCATTTCAAATTAGTATAGAAGTTGAATTCAGGGCTTCAGAGAATAAGTTTAGGGAAAAAAAAATTTCAAGCCCATCAGTAAGAGCAAAGAGGCTACAAATCTTTCCTTGGGTTGTTTGGTTGCTCCCAACTCTCTTCCGGTTCCCTGGCCTAGGAATCTGCATTAACACCTCACTCTGCCATCTCTGCTCTGCCATCACTGTCTGTGCTGTACACAACTCATCAGGTAGTTTTAAATAACAATTATTGTTGTTACTATCATTTTTGTTCCTGTGACTTCCCAGCACAAACTTTGAGACATACATTACTTCAGCAAAAGTTCCAATTTATTTCTAACACAGACAGTTAATTTTAGGAATTCTGAGCTGCTTGCCAGATTCCCCCCTCCCGCCCCAAACAACTTTACTTACAAAAAGGAAAAAGAAAAGAAGGAGAATTATGGAAAAGTCAGGTTACATTGTTTGTAAGCAACCACTGTCTTCTCACATTCATATGTAATCAAAGTTTACAAATCCTCAATTCGTTTGAAAGCAAAAAATTGAGCTGAAAGCAATTTTACCTTTCAGAGGTGCAGATACATGGTGTATTAAGAGAATTGATACCAAGAAAGATCCGCAGCCCAAAAGTACAGATTTTTATCTCATCAGTTCCTGAAGAAATGCTTGTAACTTTGAAGTGGGTGATTGTTTGAATAATCGGATCACTAACTAGTAAGGCTCTTCTGAATATCCATTTTGACTTCCAGGTCATTAATTCTCAGCATTCTGTTCTCAGAAATAAAGTCAAATCTGGTAATGGTTATTTAAAAAAAAAAAAAAAAGTGGTCTATCTGAAGTTCAAGTGAATATGGACTTTCATGCTTTTATGGAGTGTCTGGAATTTCCTTTTAGTGCTATGCAATGACAATAATGGCATTCTGGGTTCTGTTAAATGGAAGATAACTGAAGAAATTAGAAGAGTATTTATCCTCTCTGGGTTGTGAAGGCTCGCCTTTCTAATGTGAGAAATGCTTTGATAGTTGGTGGAACACTGAGAGCACGTTTTTATGATTTTAATTGAGCTTCCCAGGTCATGCCTACTGAATTTTCGATCTTCCCCCAGCCATTCATCTTTTGATCTTACGGCTTATATTGTTTCCAGAAACTTTAGTCAACACTGAATTGTTCACTTGGATAAGCTTATTCTTTCCTTTTAATAAAACAAAGGCATTTCCCTCAAATCAAATAGTTTAAAAATGTTGTGAACAATCAAAAAGTGAATTTAGTTTAAAAACTCACATATATGTTAGTGATTAACAAAAATTAAACACAAAATTGAATTATTTATTTTAGGAGTAAATATTCTTGGTTTTAAATTCTATATAAATGGGAAATTTAGAGATGAAATTCTATTTTAAAGCGGATACTATATGACAGTTATTGTTAAGTGGGAAGAGATGGAGAAAAGCGCATGCTTCCCAGAGAAGCAGACTGAAGGAGAGAGGCACTTTTCAGGTTTCACACACTCTCCCTTTTCCTGCCTAAGATTTTAACACGTCTTTCCTTGAGCACGTCCTCAGAACACTACTCTTGTCACTAGTGAGAGTCTGTGCTGACCTCAAGTGTGATGATGAAGCAGGAAAGTTGAGAAGCACTGCACTCTATAGTCCTTGCACGCTTGATCCCTGTGAGAACTAAACACATAATATAAATGAAGGATTTGGAGGTGGGAAAGAAAATTTTTTTTCTTGAAATGTGATTTTGTTTTCCTAATTTTGAGAGACCAATATTTCCATTTCCACTTAACTCTACTAATAGAAAAACAATAGTGAAGGAGTGAGGAAAAATGAGAATTACCCCTTGGTCTCAGCCTGTGGACTCAGTGGGTCCAAAGCGAACTGGAGGACCAATGTCCTGTCTGAGGAGTGGCAGCTGCTGCTCATTTGCTACTAATGGTTACCATGAGGAAACATGGGCTCAGGATTGCCAGGTCTAGTTTTTTTTCAAAAGATGCTATTGATATGTATTTTTACATGAAATCTCACACATTTTAAATGTTGACTACTAATTTAGAAAATATTTTAATAGTTTGAGCCAGACAAAGCTCAATCTCAGATTACCCATTGGAACTTCTGATCTGTAATCTTATTTTTGTCTTATTTTATCTTGTTATATTAAGTACAGATATATATGTAAGTTATAAATCCTCAAAATCAGGGATCAAGGACCAAAGAAGTATGGTGTAAGAGAGGAACAAAGTCAGAGATAAAAAAAAATGATCTGGGTTATGGGTTATCTTAGACGAGTAATTTTCTGTGCCTTGGTTTCTTCTCCTGTAAATGAAAGAATTGAATTAAGTGACTTTTAAGCTACTTTGCACCCACAAAGTTCTATAATTTTAACATCCCTAGGGTGTTCCTCACAATAGTTTAGAAATGCATAAATGTCTGGGTGAGTGTAAGTACAATAGGTCAGGATTTACAAGCATAGTTATAGTTAAAGATGTAATTAATAACAGCTAATGGCCCAAATTACTCTATTTTTTTTCTTTTGTAGTAGCCAACATTCTAAGTCATTTAGGCCCACGCTCATAACTACTATGTTTTATTGCATTGCCTGCTCAAGCATCTGTAGAAAGAATATAGAACTACTTTACAAAATACATCATTCCAGAAAACCAACAAACTTATTTCAGAAAAATTTTGCTCTTAATTCTACATTCTACATTAAATAATTGCAATATTTAAAAAGTTATTTTGTGTATCACCATTTTCATTTATGATGTTTGTATGTTGTTTTAGAACAACTGCCCAGCAGTTCCACTGAAATCACTCTTGCAGCTAACATGGCTCTATTTCCTCTTTCAGAGCAAATTCTTTAGCAGAAAACCAGAGAAGTAGAATTATTATACCTCCAGAGAGCCATAAGAGATTAAAAGTGGATTACAGTTGTTTTGTTAAAAAATAGGGGCCAGCCTGGCAGCATAGTGATTGAATAAGCATGCTCCGCTTTGGCAGCCTGGGCTCCATGGGTTCAGATGCCAGATGCAGACCTACACATTGTTCATCAAGCTGTGCTGTGGTGGCTTCCCACATCCAAAACAGAGGAAGATTGGCACAGATGTTAGTTCAAAGACACTCTTCCTCAAGCAAAAAGAGGAAGATTGGTGAAAGATGTTATCTCAGGGCCAATTTTCCTTACCAAAAATAAATAAATAAATATGCATAATTAGTAATAGGTATATTTAGGTATCACTGTTTTGTCTAATCTAATGGCTCCCAAAGCTAAATGTACGTGTGAATCATCAGGGTGCTGTTAAAAATACAAATTCTTGGGCCTCATCCCTGGAGATTCCAATTTCTGGTTCAAGATAGGCGAACTTCTATTCTAATCTAATACCTTTACTTACAGATGAGGAATTGGTTATGCAGATACGTTCAATGGTTTGAAGATAAGAAACGATCATTGAACTTTTGACTTGAGCAGGTTGTAACTGTACAAACTGAAGGCAACGTTTTTGGACCTGGTGAACTTCAAATTCAAATTTGATCTAGACCTCTTTCCAGTTGCTTTCTCTTTTAAATCCAAAAAAATTAATTCTTTCCCAATGCATAATTTTTAAATGTTAAATATAATCTGATAGTACTCAAAGGCTTACAGCCAATATTTAGTGACATACGAATTGACTAATAAATATAAAATGTATAAAGTATTTGTTATGGGCTGAAATGTGTCCTTCCAAAATTCATGTGTTGAGGCCCTACCTAGGAATGTGACTGTATTTGAAGACAGGGCCTTTAAATAGGTGATGAAGTTAAAATGAGGCCTCTAGGGTAGATTCTAATCCAGTCTGATGGGTGTCCTTATAAGAAGAGGAAATTATAACACACAAAGAGACAGCAGGAATGCACACGCGCAGAGAAAGGACTATGTGAAGACACAGGGAGAAGGCTTTATCCCCAAGCCAAGGAGAGAGGACTCAGAAGAAACCAAACCCGCTGACACCTTGGTCTTGGACTTCCAGCCTCCAAACCCGTGAGAAATAAATTGCTGCTGTTTGAGCCATCCTGGCTGTGGCATTTTGTTACGGCAGCCCTAGCAAATTAATATAGCATTCCTAGATGAAATCAACAATAGACACATAGATAAATTGTCTTCCATAGTTATCACAATTTTCCTGGACCTCTGAAAGCATGTTTTCCAAAGAAACAACGTTAAAATGAAAGTTGTACACTTAACAAAGGATTCAATATCAATTGAAATGTGAAACAGTATAACACAAAGGGATGATTATAAACACGGCTGAGACAGGGTAGGTGGGTGATGTGAACAAAATTCCTGCGCTAGAGATCCAGGTGCCGCCAGGACTAACTCATGTGAAGATTTGTAGCCAATTTGTTTTTCCTGAGGGGTGTGATTTTTTTCCCCAACATGTATTCTCTGAATCTCTGAAATTAACTTTTATACTAATTTGAAATAATAACTTTATGACAAAGCCATAGAATCTGGAGGTGGACGAGAGGCTATGGGGAAAGGAATTAAAAATGTTTATCTCATATACGAAAATATCCAGGACAAGAGAAATAAATGACTTAGAGTAACATCATTGGTTCACAGCAGATGCATTCATTCAGCAATTCTTGAGGACCCAAGTCTCCTAATTCCTCATTAAATGTTCTCTTCATTTCACCACATATGCTTTCCTTATAAATATTTTGTAAAATGGATCCAAACACCCTTGCTGATAAACAGGGAACTTCTATGTCATTTACATGAAATGTAAGCACCCCACACAAAAAGTTCAGACTTTCTGTCCCATTAACTGACTTCCCCTAAGTTAAAGATACTAACTATAATAACGTTAAAGACTGAATATGGATACAGAGAACAAATTAGTCGTTACCAGAGGAGAAGGGGTAGAGGGAGGGCAAAGCAGGGAAAGGGCACATGTGTACGGTGATGGATGGCAACTAGACTTTTGGTGGGGGACACGATGCAGTCTATATAGAAGTCAAAATATAATGATATATGTCTGAAATTTATATAATGTTATAAACCAATGTGACTTCAATAAAAAATAATTAAATTTTAAAAATAAATAATAAAAAAAGACTAAATAAAAATAATTTTCTTCCCCCCATAGAAATAGGAATAAGTTCCAGCCCACCTGAGATCACCTTGCTGAGAAGCAACCTGGATGAAAGACATCCTTGAATGTCCCCTGGGCCAGTCGGCCTGCTGATGGCTTCATCTTGATGAGCACAGGCATGATCAGCAAGAGAACCACCCAATCAGAGCATAGAATGGTGAGAAATAATGAATTGTTGTTGTTTCAAGCCTCTAAGTTTTGAGTTAGTTTATTACACAGCAAAGACTAGATGAAGCAAGACTTCTAAAAAATCGTATACTTAATACCCACATAGATAGAGTAGAAGATATTTTGACTATTAAATAATAAAAATGTGCTATAAAAAGGATGATCAGAAAATCATAAAAAGTTCTTAGAAATTATAAAATAACCAAAGTGAAATAATCAATGGAAATCTTGGAAGACAAAATTGTGAACTCATGGAACTGAAAAACAAACGTACAGAAAAGTAGAGAGAAAATGTAATAAATAAGAGAATTAATCTGGGAGGTCCTACAATTGATTTTTTTTAAAAAAGTGTTTCAGAAAGAGAAGTCAGGAAAGAAGCTACCAAAGAGAACAGAAAAATTCTCTCATATGGAAGGACCCACTTCTCCAGATTGAAAATGGCCAGACAATGAATTTAAAAAAAAGAAAAAGACCTATGCCAAAGGTTATCACCACAACATCTCATAAAGCCTCCAGAGAGAAGAAAAACAGATCATATATGCAGGATTATTGATCATAATGGCTTCAGATTTCTCAATAGCTACTCAGGAAGCTGAAGACTTTGGAGCAATATGTTTAAAATTTGGCGGGTAAATTATTTTCAACATAAAATACTATATACATCAAAACTTTCAGTCAAATGTGAGAGTAGGATAAACACAGGTTTAGCAAGCATTGGCTAGAAAATACCCCTGTGTGCCCTTTGTTAGGCAGCTTTTGAAAAAGAGCATTTTTTAGCAAAAGAAATGAAAAACCCACCAAGGAGGACACCATGGGGTTCAGGAAACAGGAGCTTGGGTATGAGAGAGCCGTAAGGGAAGTCCCCAGCCCCCAGCATACAGCTTGGAGCCAGACAGCAAAGAGGTGTGGGAGGGAGATGTCCAAGGGGAAAGGTGAAATGGTAGAAATCATTTGACTTGTCTGAGCATATGGAAAAAGTACCAAGACATCTTTAACAGATTTGTTGGAACATTTAGAAAAAAATAGCAAAAGGTCTATAGAAACCTAATCAAATTTTTAAAATGGTAATCTGCAAGAGAAAAAAATAATAAAAAGTGAAAAGAAAATTACTCCTGGCTGTAGTTCTGCAAAGATTTTCCCAGGGGCCAGCCCCTTGGCCAAGTGGTTAAGTTTATGTGCTCCACCTCTGTGGCTCAGGGTTTCACTGGTTCAGATCCTGGGCGTGGACCTAGCACTGCTCCTCAAGCCATGCTGAGGCAGCATCCCACATAGCAGAACTAAAAGAACCTACAACTAGAATATACAACTATGTACTGGGGGGCTTTGGGGGAAAGAAGAATAAAAAAAAAAAGAAAGATTGGCAACAGATGTTAGCTCAGGGCCAATCTTTGAAAAAAAAATTTTTCCCGGTATGAGCTTGAAATAATTATAGAGTAACAATTTGACTTTTCCTGCATCTTTGGGGAATAAGTGACTTTGGAGAGAATATACATTCCATGAGGACAAGATTCTTCTTTTTTACAGGTGCATCCACAATGCTTGGAACTGGCACTTAATGGTGCTCAATAAACATTCTGTGAACGGATGAATATCTGGGTTTCCAAATACAGAAGGCTACCTCTGCTGACCAGCAAACTTTTTCTAAATGCTTTCAAAATGAATTACACGGTTCTCTGCCTTATTTAACAGAACTCCCCTGGGGCTCAGGAGAATCTGTGCAGCATGGATGACAGTACTCTCTATCTACAAGACCCGGAAGAGTGTGTTGTTAGGCAGATCCAGTTCGCTGTGCTTATTGAGTCCTTTGTCTGCCTTTTATACTTTACTTGCTTAGCAGTATTTACTGCATACTCACTGTATGTCAGGTACTATGCAAAGTCCTGGTATATAATATGGGGAACAAATATCCAAAAGATACTTTTCCTATCATCATGAAGTCAGCATTGATACTGAGAAAGGCAGACATTAAACAAATACATGAAACTAGGATAAGTGTTATGAAAGGAACTACAGGATACAGTGACAGAATATAACAGAGGGCATCATGGTGATGAGTGGGTGCAGAGAAGATTTTAATCTGATAGTATATAACGGTATAATAGCATTGTCCTTTAACATTATCCAGTGCTTACTATGGAGTCTTCTAAGTGTTTTACATGCAATCATTATAACAACTCTATGAAGAGGGTACTATCATAATCCCATTTTACAGATGAGGAAAAAGAAGCCTAGATGGTGCTTGCAAGTTTACACATCAGTAAGTAGCTGTGATATGAACCCAGTTAATCTGTCTCCAGAATCCACATTCAACTACTCTACTATATCACATTTCTAGAATAATCTGAATGAAGATAGTTAACATTTACAGTGTGTTTATTGCATTCAGGCATTATATGAAGTGCTTTATAGAGATATCTTATTTAATTCTCACAAAACCCTGTGAAGGAGACAGTATTGTCATAGGTTGAAACACATGGACACATTATTTTGCAGCTCCTCTCATCAGTTTCACCACCCCTTAATCTGCGGCCATCTTATACCCTCCAGTCTGAGCCAATCCACCAGCTACCTGAGTGAGCCCAGGAAAAACCAGCAGAAGAATCACCCAACCAATCCACAGAATGGTAAGAAATAGTAAGTTATTTAAACCACTAAATTCTGAAGCAGGTTGTTACACAGCAATAGAGAGCGGTTACAATTATTGGTATCCCCAGTTAGAGAGCTTGAGTATCTTGTCAGAGTCACACAGCTAGTAGTTGATGTAGAATTCAAATCCACATTGCACTGCCAGAGTCCAAGTGTTCGATGCCTACACTGAACCACATTTAGGGTGAATGGGAGTTAACCAGGCTGGGAGATAGAGAAGTGGGGAAAGGAGAGAGTGCGAAGACAGTTATAGCAAAGACAATATCACATGCAAATTCCCAAATATGAGAACTGAAGGAAGCAAGTGTGGCTGCAACTTAACGAAGGAAAACAACTGCGAGGCCAGCAGGGGTCAGACCACAGTCCTTGAGTCTTGCCGAGGGTGCTGCAGTCAGGCACTTGCCTCCTCATTCTGACTATGGTGATTTTAAAATGTGTCTGCAAATTTTTTAACACATCCCTTCCTCCATCCCCTCCAAAAAAGGTAGAGTCTGATTCTTCTCCCCTTGAATATGGGCTGGTCTTAGAGACTTGCTTGTAATGAACAGGATATGACAAAAATGAATGTTACAGACTGAATATCTGTGTCCCCCCAAATTCATATGTTGAAGCCCTAGCCCCCAATGTGACGATATTAGGAGGTGGACCTTGGGAGGCAATTAAGTGTAGATGAGATCATGAGGATGAAGCAACCATGATGGGCTAAGTGCCCTTATCAGAAGAGGAAGAGAGACCAGAGTTTCCTGTCTGCCATACGAGGATACATGTGAGCCAGCAAGAGGGCTGTCACAGAACCTGACCGTGCTGGCACCCTGATCTCAGACTTCCCAGCCTCCAGAACTGTGAGAAATAAACGTCTGTGTTTAAGCCTCTCGGGCCATGGTATTTTGTTATAGCAGTCAAAGCTGACTAAGAAAGTGAAGCCGTGGGACTTCAAAGGCTAGGTCAAAAATGCCATTCAGCTTCCTCCTGTCTCCCTGTGTCTCTCTCAGACGCATGCAATGGGATCCTGAAGCTAACGTGTAAGAAGTCTGGCTACCCTGAAGCCACAATGGTGGAGAGACCTTGTGGAGAGATACATTAAGGCAGAGAACAGGGCCTCAGAAGCTCCTGCTGTTTTTGCCCCAGCTGTTTGAGTCTCCCCAGCCCAAGCGCTAGACATGCAAGCGAGGCTTCAGGTGGTTCCAATCCCAGCCTTCAAGCCTCTTCTGATACCAAGTAGGGCAGAGATGACCCATCCCCACTGAGGTCTACACAAATTTCAGACACATTAACAAAATAAATGTGGTTGATATTTTAAGCCATAAGTATTGGGGTGGTTTGTTACCCAGCAATAGGTAACTGGTACATGTGCATTTCATCTCAGCAGCTGTCCTCTTCCTGCTAATTTGCTATTTTTAATATGGTTTAGGAAGCAGATAAGAAGGCCTGTTGAAATTTTGCATAAAACAAGGATAAAAATACGCTAATAATAGACCCAGAATGTTCTTCTACGAATAAAGTGTGTGACTTTTGTGTCTGAATTTTTCAGTATTGATTTAGATTTTCTGGAACGCTTTTGTGCTTGTATGCTAGGTTTTAGTTTGTTTTGCTTTTTCAGAGGCCTATAGCTGATTTCTAGACAATAAGATGGTACTATTTTGTAGCATTGCCTTTCCACAATACTCTATTTTTCACAGACTGTGCTTATGATGTTAACTAAAGAGGGGGAATAATTGTTAATACCAAGTCTTCTCTTTATTATGTAAAAACAATCTGATGATAGGAATAATTCCTTGGACTGTACAGCCCACGCAGATGATAATTCTAGCCACCTTTGATTTTTGGAGCAAAGATTCCACAATGAGGCTACAAATGCTGAGAGCACTGAGGTCCTCGCTTTTATTCAATTAAGCAGCTTTAAGGACCCAGTTAAAACATGAAAACAGACTAAGAAAAAATAACTTTCCTGTGGGACTCAGGCTCTCCACAGCAGAGTCATTCACTTTTTACGATCGTTATAATTATTACTAGTGATGGTGATAACAATATATCATTTATATAGCACTTTAGAATTGCACAGAGCTTTCCTACCATCATTTATTAGCTCATCTTCAGAACACTCTTCAGTAATAAGTCAATATTTCTGCCTCCATTTAACAGGTAGGAAATTGAGGCACAACGGGCTCGAGCCACTTGTAGTCAAAAGCCAGTCCGTGGCCTGAGTTGAACACTCAGTAATGCTACTAAATGCACCATCCTCCCAGACCAGCCTGGATCTCACTCAACAACTCCCACTTACTGTTTCTAACACAGGTGACTACAAGCTTGATCTTTAAAACAAATTATCTGATATTTTAGGATGCAATCTTAAGAAGACTCCCCCAAAGTGAAAACTCTTCTCAACTGAAAAGATCATTTGAAGACAAAAATAAATGTGTAAGTTACACCACTATCTGCATAAGGTACATTACTTAATAAGTAAGCCTGTTCAAGGTTACTGCCAGAACTCTTTTGAAAATAGTGGGAGAGTTGAATTATGTACCTGAAATATATCAAGTATAACTTGGAGAGGTCATGGGATTATCCTCCTTGGTTAATTTTAGGAATGGCCTACCCTTCAAGGTCTTACCGGTGCATTGGGTTCTTGTTGTTCCCCAGGATAGAAATCAAGAGAGACAACAAACTGGAGTAGAAAAGTAAAAGTTTATTAGCTTGTGCACAGAAGAGGCACAAAGGAACTGGTGCGGAAAGGACAGGGGCAGGTGACCAGCTCATTAGAGAGCGGGATTGTGGGGCTTTTATTAGGCAAAGACTGGGGAGGAGTGCTTTATCATGGCATGTAAAGGTGGGGCTGTGCTTGCGCCTGCACTGTCATGCAACATGCTACTACATGCAACACGTGTATCATTAGCATGCTAGCTCTCCACCCCTGGGTGTGATTTTTAATATGGTAATGGGGCTAGGGTCACCTTCAGTGAACTCTTGAGTGCTAGGACTCGTGTGTAAGCCCAGGAAAGTCCTGAGGCTGTGGAATGTGGATCTTAGTGGTCTCTATCTGATTCTCCTAGCTTGTGGCTTCATTAGGGATCTTATCTTGGTAGGCCTGGGGCCTCGCAGATGGCTCTGTCTTGTTAAGCTGGTTCCCGTCTCAAACAGGGATCTCATGTATAGCTAAAGAATACATAACATTGAATAACTGGAATAAATAGGAAATGTCAAATTCCATAGGAAATGTTACTACAATTTTTCAGGTCCATAGCAAAGGCAAATTTTAAAATCTCCGTAGTTACAGATACCGACGATGCTTAAATTTTGCTAATATGGTACCGTGGCTCTCAGCCTAATTTTTCATTTCTCTATAGATCGTGTCGGCATTGTGTATACTATCTTGGTATATATTTGTTTATAGAGAAGACACTACTCCTTTCTCTTCCTCTCTTCATGTCTTATCCCTCTACCCAATTAATGCAACACAATCAGTATCTAGCGAGAGTGGACCACCCAGGTTTTCCCCAATGCAAACTGCCATTTTGTTCTCAAACAGTAGAAAAAATAGGATATCTTAATATGCTCTTGCAAAACTCATTGAAACTTGGCATTTGTGCTTTTAGCACAAATATGACAAGTCAAGGACCCATTCTCCTGGCCTCCCCTTAGAGATGCCTATCACCCAGCATCCATTTCATGTCAGGTCCCACCAATTGTGCCCTGTGGCTGACACACTAGCCCACACACACACAACTGGGGTACAGTCTCTATGGAATCAGAAGACTTCTTTTCTTTTACTGGCTTCCTCATCCTCCAAGCAAGAATTTAAATGTCAATCACTTCTAGTTAGATTTCATGGAGCAGCATCATAAAAATGGTAACCAATCCAATTGCAAATCACTTGATGAATCTTCTTTGAAGAGTTGCCAATAATGCTAATCGTCAAATGGTTGAATCCAGCTTTGTAAAGATGCGTTTGTGAAGAACAGCAATCTCTGTGACTTTGACAAAGGAACTGCTGACTTGCATCACTGTTTGTCTTTTGATGTGAAAGAGCAAATCGATTTATAGAGCTTTTGCTTGCAGATGTAGGATATGATTAGTATGCAGAAAGACCTTTCCACAGTGTCATTTGTTTATTTAGCTGCCTCTGCACTCGGCTCTGATTGTGTATACCTAATTAATGTATACAACGCTAAAAGAAATAAAACCATGGAGCCACAATCACAGATACTGGATAGCGTGCCATTTTTCAGCATTGGGTGGGGGAAAACTCCAATTTTACTAGCTGCACACCAAATAAAGCATGTAGATTCATAAAATATAACAATAAAAATGCAAGAATTTTTCTCAGCAAAGTTCTTGTTAGCTATTTATAAACTCAGATAGGTGCAAATCAACCTGCTTAAATATTTAAATATGAAAAGGACGTACTTGTCTTTTCTGTCTTGGTATTTGAATTTTTATTCAAAGCAGTTGTTGGGTCTTTATGAAAAGTACTTGTGATTTCTTTCAGAGGTCAAAGTACTTTGTAAAACATCCTGTGAGACCTGAATCATCTAGTTCTTCAAGGCCCCACTGTTCAGATGCTTGGAAATTTTAGCTGAGAAAGAGTTTAAAGCGAAAAAGCAAAGACGCTAGAGACCTTCATGTCAATAATGAATGATCAATAGAAGTCACACACTCGAAAATTGACATTCAGTCAGCAGTTCCCTGTTATTCATGCACATTTCACATTGTTTATTCAGGTTGTGCAAGAGGCATCGGTAGCAAAATGGCAAAGCTGCTGAAATCTTTAGACTACCAAATAATGAAATCCAGAGTGACATCTAGTGACATCCTACATTAGAAGCACTTGCTTTACATCTTATAAACCCAGCCACAACTAGTTAGACATTCCAGAACAGGGACAGGACTTTTCTATCTAGTCATTAACTAAACTCTTCAATAATTTTCTTGAATACTAGTTGCTTCCAATGTTTATCTCGGCCTAATACAAACATCTCTTATTTTTAATCACCAAACTGTGAAAACGTCAATCTTTGACTTCAAGTTTAAAAAACTCTTTGAATTTCTCCACAGCTATTCGCCCCATGGCAAGTGAGCTTTTCAGTAGTCCCCACACTGCTCTCGTCTCTGCTTTAGTGTGAACGGCATGCCAGAATCACCGCCTTAAATCATGCCAGGGAACTGCCAGAATAGTTCAAACCTCTCCAAGAGAGAAGCCAAGGGAGCTGTTATCTTATTGCTGAAACTCAGAACATGCTATCCCATCTAAATCACTGGTGTCATGGTCTCATTTGCAATGAAATTTCTTTGATCTTTTTTTCTAGTGTATTGGGGTTTTTTTTTCCGGTGGGGGGAGTGGGGTTATTCTGAATAATGTGGCCACTTTAGAAACCAAGAAAAGAAAATTTAAATAGAAGAGATGAAACTGACATAGGGTTAAAAATAAAAGATTCAACATATATGCTTTTCATGGACTTTAGGCATTTTACAATGACTCTTTAACCTGGTGTGAACCTCAATTGGAATGTAACAAAGGCATGTTCAATAAACTTCTCAATACAATGAACAGGTCTTTTTTTTTTTTTTTTTTTGCTGAAGAAGATTCACCCTGAGCTAACATCGGTGCCAATCTTCCTCTTTTTGTATGTGAGCTGCTGCGACAGGAGGCCAATGACAGACCAGTGGTGTAGGTCTCCACCCCAGAACCCAACCCTGGCTACTGAAGTGGAGCACGCCGAACTTCACCATTAGGCCACCAAGGCTGGCCTGTCTTTTCGTTTTTTAAGTAAGTATTTTTTAACTAGAACTATTCTCTTTTCCCTAGACTCCTCTTCAAATGGGATATGAAGAGTGTATCACACATAAAATGAATAAACTCTCAAGTGGAAAGTGCAATGGTCTTTGGGCAAGAGATGTGTTTCCTGCCAGAGCCAAAATTAAGAACAGAATGATGTAAATCCATCCTGTGATTCCATAACAAGAAAAGAATGAAGCAACACTCTCTCCTAAATCTTATAAAAATTGTTGGGTACAGAAGACAGTGATGGTGTTAAAAACAAAATTTCTCTAGGTTTTCAAGGATGAGATTCATGCACTGATTCATAGTGACATGCCATGTGGTAGGTGTCAAGGGTAAACGATGGAATAAGACAGTCAAGTTCCTTGAAATCCTGTATTTAAGCTTACCCCCAAACATACCAATTCCTGCCAGGACTCACACAAAGAAGGAACATCTGGGTTGATTAATGAGCCTCGATTATCTTTTTGTGAGCTCCTTATTTCTAATTTGAACATCCCAAGACTGCACTTTACTTCCATCATCCTAGTATTTTCCTTCAAGCTCATTTCATTCAACCGCTTTGTTTTGCAGATGAAGAAACAGAAACCTGAGAATTTAAACTCTTTCCCCCCAAGGTCACAGTTTTAGCATGTTGCAGATCTGGGTGAGAATTTTGGCTGCCTGATTTGCTATCAATCTTTTCCCCACAATGTCATTCGGTTTCATGTTGTCACCCTTTATGACTAGACAAAAAAACTTTATAATTATCGTCAGTAATATAATAATTTCACAATACTGTTAATCTGTTCATTTTTGGCTTTTCTTTGGATTTCTTTGGAATTAATTTGCAGATACATATTTGATGCAATTTATAGCTGCTCTAATTTGATGGAGGCAGTGTTTTATGAGGGAAAATACAACATGAGAGAAAAAGATATTTGGGTTTTTAATTCTTATCTATTTTAGTATATATTTGGGAGATTCTGAATATCTTTTTTAACAGTTAAAAAAAAAAGGAAATCCATGCCATGATCTCTGAAGTTTCTACTAGCTCTAAAAATTTTACTCAAGGTATAAACATTTACCATTTGTACCTAAACTATGTATTTTGGGATATAATTCTGTCATAAAATCATACAAGATTAATTTCTCATATAATTAGACAATGGATCTAAGTTCTATATATTTTTAAATATAGCAGCGCAAATTTTTTTGGTGAATTTTCTCTCATATTTAAATAGAAACTGTTCATCAATTATTGGAAATCTTCCTATATTCAAAAACCGAGCAGCAATCCCATTTTTGCTAAACATAAATTCCAGGAACATGTCTTAGGCAGAAAGGATGTTTCTCCCTCATCTTGTATCTTGCCAGTTTATTCTACCTCCTTATTGGCAAAATAATCCACACAGATTCTTTTCTAATTTTCAGGCATTTGTTTAGTATTTAGATATTTTATGCCATTCTCATTTTTCAATATCTTTTAAGATAAACTTATGGACTACTAGCATCACTAAACTCTCCTTTCATCTCTACATTTCCACAATTTATAAGAGTGTTGCTCTAATACATGGCAGATATTCAATAATGTGCTGTAATGATAAATGCACGAACAAAAATTCAAGCTAAAAGGAACCTTAGAGGTTACTAATCCAGCTGCCTCATTTTAAGGCCATAGAGTCACTGAGTCCCACAGATGTTCCAATGTTACCTAATCAGTCAATAGAAGAACCTGGAGGCCTTCTGACTGATAATTCTGTGTTCTTTCTAATATTCCTTTCTCTTTTCAAAGATATCTTGGAAACATTCTTCTAACACATTTACTCTGTAAATGATGTTTGGTTACCTTTCCTCACAATCAGTTCCCACATGTATATCTCCCATATAAGCAACCCCAAATCATATGCTTTCCAATGCATGATTAACAGGCTCATCCATGTTACTTGATCAAGCTGGGAACATGGCACATGTGGTAGGCTGAATAATGGCCCCCAAAGATACCCAGGTGCTAATTTCCAGAACCTGTGAATGCTCATTTATGGCAAAAGAGACTTTGCAGATGTGACTAGCTATCTTGAGATGGGGAGATTATCCTGGATTATTTGGGTGAGTCCTAAATGTAATCAGAAGTGTCCTCATAAGAGTGAGGTAGAGGGAGATTTAACTACAGAGAAGAAGGCGATGTGAGGACTGAAGAAAGATGCTACGCTGCTGGTTTTGAGGATGGAAGCAGGGGCCAGGATTTTTTTTAAGATTAAATGGGACCAAAGCTAATTTTCTTTCTAAGTCCTCAATAAAGAGAAAGCAGTTTCCCATAAAATACATACATACATACTCTGAATGAAATGGTCTTGTGATATTGTGATTTATAAGAAGAAAATATTTATTTGGTCTGCATCCTGTATCTGGCAGAGAGCTCTTAAAACTCTTGGAATTTCCTAAGGGATGAGAACAATAAAGGTGATTTGTGTTATGTTAATGAGGTGACTTTTGGACCACACCTAAAGATGGAGCCAATGATGTGATCTGAGGGTTGAGACTCTCAGTCTCAGCCCCTAACCTCCAGGGAGGGGAGAGGGACTGAGACTGAGTTCAATCACCAAGGGCCAATGACTTGATTTAATCCATCATGCCTATGTAATGAAGCCTCCATAATAATCCAAAAGAACTGGTTTTGGAGAGCTTCTGAGTTGGAGAACATGTGGAGATTCAGGGAGAGTGGCGTGCCCAGAGAGAGAGCATGGAAGCTCCACACCCTACCTTCACAGCTTGCCCTATGCATCTCTTTACCTGTCTTCATATCTTTAGTACCCTTTGTAATAAACTGATAATCTAATGAGTAAACAGGTTTCCTGAGTTCTGTGAGCCACTCCAGTGAATTAATGGAACCCAAGGAGATGCTCATGGGAACCTCTGATTTATAGCCGGTGGTCAGAAATACAAGTAATAACCTGGACTCGTGATTAGTATCTTGAAGTGGAGGGCAGTCTTGTGGGTCGGAGCCCTTATCCTGTGGAATCTGATGCTGTCTCTGGGTAGATAGTGTCAGAATTGGGTTGAATTGTAGGGCACCCAGCGAGTATCAGAGAATTGGTGGTGGTGTGGGAAAAATTCTGCTCTCCCCCACACACACAGGTTGGAATGGGGTCCAGGACACTTTTTAGGTCCTAAAGAAAAGTGCTGGGAGAGAAAAAGATCTGCACTGGGAAGATGTCCATTTTGTCCAGAGAGGATATGAATATAAGGAATGCAGCTCCAGAAGCTAGAAAATGTAAGGAGATAGATTTTCCTAGAGCCTCTGGAAGAAGCACAACCCTATGGACACATTGATTTGGGCTCAGTGAAGCTAATTTTGAACTTCTGATCTCCAGAACTGTAAGGGAATAAATGTGTGCATTTTTAAATCACTGTTCATGGTAATTCGTTACAGCAGCAAAAAGAAACTAATACAGTAGACAGAGTGTAGGTCAGACAGTCAACAGTCCTGGCTTGAACTCCACTGACTCATTCCATCTCTAGATGTTACGTCTGCAAATGCTTCTCTGTGTCTCCCAGGAATGTCATGAAATTCCTCAGTACTGTATTTTCATTTAAGCTCAGTGAACCACCTCAAGACAAGACAACACTGCTCTGCTGGATCCCAGATGGAGTCATAGGTACAGCTGATGTTACTTTATAGGAATTTTGGTGTAAAATTTCCTCTGGGAAGATAAATTAGAAAATAATGAAGCCTTCAGAGGAAGAATAAAGCCCCTTCCTCCTTAGACAGCACAGAGCTGGAGCAGAGCCCAAGCCTAGACGAGTGGAACATCAACCAGATTCTATCACCACTTGATGCCTGAGCCTGTGTGCAGTGCACTCGCCTTGCTACCCTTCTCAGTGCCCTCATCCTAGGAGAGCAAAGAAGCTGAGCTCAACTCAGCTTCGTGTGGAAAGATACAACCTCTCCATCCCTCTACCTCTTCCACTAGGGACAGATACTCTTGAGAAGAGTTGTCAGTTTCTTGACACCAAATCACCAGAGGCCTTGAAGGCATAAAAACAATGTGCATCAGGGCAATGCCAATTACACCATGTATTCAAAGTCATTTTTTTACATAATTATTGGTTAAATCTAAATATGCTAGATTTTTACCAAGTTGTTTGCTCCCATATTTAAAGACCACAATTATAAAAACGCTAAGCTAGTTAAAAGAGACCATTTAAATTTTAAAATAAAGGAAAATGCTACAACAGTTAAGATAGAAATCTTATCCCAGACTTCTCACTGTTGTACTTAAGCTATCATACCAGTTAAACTCCTTTTTGTAGCAACTTTTTGAATGCTGGTTTTTTTCCTTAGGACTTGATAAGAAAGTTTTCTAAATTGCCTTCAACAAGAAATTAATATTGACAAGAAATTACTGTAGTCACCAAAATACTAATCACTGTATAATTGTACACATGGAGTAATCCTTGCCCCATAGTTAACGCTATTGTAAAAACCAGGGGGGTTATTTTAAAGTGATACCTCTTCATTGTAGAAAATCTATATCTACAAGTAAAGAATAAAACTAAGATAATCTGAAATCCTACAACCAAAGATCTCTGATAACAATTTTAAAATTTTTCCATAATGAAATATAGTATAGTCACATAATGTACATAAAGCTTATATGGATAGTTTAACAAATAGATACAAAGAGAATACTCATGTAACCATGTTAAGAAATCATACATCATTTTCACTCCAGAAAATATCTCTCCTTTATGTCTCTTTCTTGTCATAATCCTGTCCCATTTCCTCTAAGGTAACCACTATCTTGAGTTGTGTCACACTTATTCCTGGCTTTCCTTTAGTTTTACCATCCTTATATGTGTCCCTGAATGCTATGGTTTAGTTTTGCCTGCTTCTGAGGTGTGAATGAATGTATGTATTCTTGTGTTTCTTGATTGTCTTATTCAATATTGTTTTTATAAGATTTTTTCATGTTGTTCTGTGTAGCTACAGTTCATTTATTTTTATTGTATTATTATATTCCATTGTGGAATATACCAGAATTTATTTGTCCATTCTATTGATAACAAACACCTGTATATACCCCTCCAGTCTTATTTTATAAAAAGAACATTGCTCCATACATACTGTTTTGCAACTTTTTTTTTCATTAAGATTATCATAAATATCATTTCATTTCTTTAAGCATCCTTCTACTCGATAAACTTGAATGGCTACTCAGGCCATTTGGACCACATTTTTAAATCAATCTTTAATTATACATATGGTTGCTTCCAATGCTATATAATTATCAACAATATTTTAATTGCCTTCCTTGTACATACACCATTGTGTATATCCATAATTATTTTCTTAGAATACTTTTTTATCGTTGGAATATTTTCCTTAGGATAAATTCCTAGAGTCAAAAAACATAAACATTTTAAAGAATTTTGATTTGTACTGCCAAATTTCCATCTAGAAAATTTATCTCTTTACTTTCTCAAAAGCAGAATACAAAGTATCTATTTTTTCAATATTCTTGCCAGCAATTGATATTCTATATTTATATAAGCTTCACAAAATTAATAAAGGAAACTGGCATGTATTATTTGAATTTACATCCCATTGATTCTTGAAAGATTAACTATTTCTTCAACTTTAATAGCTGTTTGTTATCAAACATGGTCTTTTAATCTATGATGGGTCATCCTTTTACAAGACAATCATTTATACACTAATTAATGAATACCAGTTCTCAAAAGTTGTATTTTCCAGCAAATATTTATCATTTATATAATTTCAGGCCCTGATAAATCTTTCTATATTACACTATACTAAATACTGTAAAAGGGAGGCAGTCATCTTTAAAAGATTTACTGCTGACAATTCTGTTGTTCTCTGACAAGCTGGAAAGAAAACCTTCCCACTTGACCAAAATGATGTCATACCAGTCATTTTTGTCATGAGCTTGTTGGATCAGCCCCTGTGACCCTGTAGTGGTAGTAAACCCCTATGTCCTATTTAGTTCAAAGCAAAGTCCAGCTCTCATATTTAAGAAAAAGTGCAAACAGTATTTACACACAGAACACTACTCAAGTTATACTTCATTTGAGAGTGTCACCTAGTTCTGTGGGAATGGAAGAAATTGATGTTGTGTTGAGCACTTCAGTGGTGATTCAGCAGGACTAAACCCTCCTCCATTACTGACATGTTGAATTAGGAGAAACCTGACAAACCTCAATGGCCAGTCTCAACCACATATTTGTTTTAGAACATCCCTCTACTATGGAATGTTATTTCAGAGTGATCTTTTTGAGATAATCAGATAAATTGGGGACAACCGTATGAAATCAATGTCTACAAATTCCATAAATGAAATTAAAGCAAGTAGAGACAATACCAGAAACAATAGGATATTATAAATAATAGACACAAAGCTGCAATTTGAAGACTTTTGGCATAGAACTAAGAATATGCCAAAAAATTTTAAGTAATAATTCTTCATTACCAAAAAAGTTTTCTTTAAAAAAATTTACATGACGTTTTGGGCAAGACTTCTTGGCTACAGTTCTTGGAAAAATTGATCCCTTTGACAGTGTAGGCTACATGCAATACACTGTTCTGGTGTATATTCGTTTCTCTATTACAACCAATTTTAGACCAACAGGTAATCCTTCTAAGAAAACAATTACTATGTGATGAGCACATTCTGAAATAAAAATATCTTTTTCTCCATAAAAAATATCACTAATTGACTGTTTATTCATTTCAATATTGTCAATACCATGGAGGAATTAGTTTTAATTCACTTTGAATAACACATTAATATGGTTTCAATTCCTCTGACAATTTACAGGCACCCGCTCCACACCTAATGTAAGAAACAAAATCTCTTGCAGTTATATATTCAGTTATCATTTAATTTTTACAGTCTAAAGTAGTAGCTAAGGGAGTCTTCTAAAATCAAAATTTATGGAAGAGATGAAAAATATTTTCTGATTACCAGAGATCATTCCTACTGGGGGGGGGGGGCAGGAGGGAAGAAGGTGCATATAATTTGTCATCCAAAGTCTCATGGAACCAAAGTCTAAAATTTTAACATTAGAAATTGCTACGATACATACACCATTTAAAAAGCAGCAATGTAGCTGAATGCTCTCACCCTCATTTCTTCTCACTGCCGTGTTCTGTTTTTGAGCTTGCTTTGGAAAAGAGAAGCATATAACTGAGACAAATGTGTGTAAAAATCAGAAATTTGAGCCTTTGTGTTGTGTATACTGATGGGTTTTTCTGTTCTGAATGCTCTCCTAGTTTTTATTTCCCACCACTGTCAGAGTCTGTATGCTGGTCCATATTCGGCTCAATTATCCCTATGTTAATGAAACGCCCTGCAAGATTTCAAATAATGACTTAATATCTAAAATATTGTACGAAACATAAAGTACTCATTAGTGATATTTTTAAATAAACCCTGTGAATAGATTAAAATATCACTGTGAAAATAAAAGCTGTGTAAAGGGGAGGCATTTAAATTGGTTGCTATCATTACTGAAAACTGTATCGTAGATAGCAGTAGAAATATTTAATTTGCGGGATAAGGTCAAAATTAAATTCTACCTGATCAGGCATTTTGGGGAAAACACTTTACAGAATGCACTAACTTTAATAAAAATTGGAGAAAAGTAGAATTAAGGAACACTTGTTAGTATGTGATGCACTGAGAACTCATCACCTTTTCTGGTCACGGCTCACGCTTCAGGAGCTAAGAAAAGACAAGGTGAGAGAAAGTGCGTGGAAAAACTGGGACGATGTCTTAACTTCGGTGTATTTTATCCTTCTTTATTGTCCTCTGCTTGCACCTTCATCTGTCTTCTCTTTTTCATGTACTTTTCAGAAAGGTGACAAGACAGAGCCTTAAGACAGGCCCCAGTAAAATTTAATATGATCCTGAAAAGTGGTGAAATTAAAGCAGGATGGCTGCACTCCTTGACTTATGTAAAGTTTATTCAAACCTGCCTTGCTCTCCTTTTGAACCTGATGGTGCATGGATTTCTTAATGATGTGCAAATTAAAGGGACTTTATCGAAGACCCAGTAAGTCTGTGGTTGACACAGAAAGGACTGAAAGAAATTCTATAATAATTTCAAGGAAATATAATATACTACATCATATGTATCTAGAACAAATATTCAAACAAACAAAAAATCCCAGGTGAATAAAGTGATAGCATTTCTCCTATATAATGACCCTGGAGGAATATCAAAATTAGATATTCCCAATTAATCTCCTCACTATTTAAACTCTATTCCTTAGATTAATAATTGGAATAAAGATCTTTAATCTCTACAGCATTAGATACCAAAATAGTTGCGTTTTCGGGAATACGCCAGTGGATAGCTCTGATTGTGGTTCTAGGTAATCATATAATTGAATTAGGCTTATTTGAATTATGATATTAAAAGAATGATTCCTAATTTCAATTATATTCCATAAAAATGTTCTGAGGGATATTGAGAGCATGGGAGAGGAACTGGGTACATTGATTTCAGAGACATTCGGGGTCATCAGCCATGTAGGTAAGGTTTCACCCAGAAACGTAGGTAGGCAAGAATCAAAATTAAGGTAGAGTACTCTGGGGACAACATCCTGAGGAAAGTAGCAAAGAGGATATAGAAAAGAACACAAAGAAAAATTGATCAGATATTTAGAGAACCTGAAAGTGCCGTTTCTTAGAAGCCAGGTGAGGTCGACATGTGTCCTTTTCTTTTTCACTGTGTTTTACCTGTTAGAATGTGAATCATCTCCCGCTCACTGTTGGGGAATGTGTCACTGTGTGGGTCCTGGTAGTTGGCAGGGTCCATTCTCAACACAGAAAATGGAAGAGCATATTTATTTCCTCTCTCAACCCTGGCAGCTAGGCCAGAAATGATGACTTAGGCTTGGCAAACCAGAGATTCCCAACCAGGAGTTTGAATTGGGAGGGAGTGGCACAAAGAAGCAGATACAATTTAGACTCCTTCTCTGATGGCAGGAGCACCCTGTGTTGAGCAGTGGGGACAGCAGCACTGTCTAACTACCCTTTTCCAGTGGCAGGATCTGGACTGGGCTTCAAAGTGCCCAGTAGTTCCTAGCATTTTCCAAGATTGTTCCTTGAGGCTTGCCATTGACCACTGGCCACTAACATCCTTCCAAAAAATTCCTCCTCTGCTTAAGTTTGCATCGCAGAATGCTGACAGGTACAGAGCCCAATGCAAAATAAAAGTGCAAGACCTCCTGTTAAAAAATTTCTTAAAATTTTAAGACAGCTGAGCGTTAAAACAAGCATGAGGCCCTTCTAAGTGTGGGGTGCTGTGAAGTAGCAAAGGTTGCACACCCTTGAAGGTGACCCTGCCTGTACATTACAGAAGGAAAAGCACTCGTCAATAATAGTAGGTCAAGAAAAAGATCCCTGGGAAAGTGAATCTTCAGTGCTTTTTTTTCTGCGCAGTTGGTAGCCAAAGAATGTTACAGTCAGAATCAAGCTACCAGTTAGAGCTCATTCAAACCTAACTGAATTGCAGGGTACTAGTAGGGTTTGGCGGTATCTGCTGTGTCTTCTGTGTACATATTTCATTTGAAAGTTCTTGGGTGTTATTTATGAACTTTGAGATGGAAAAATGAAAAGTGAGTCAAAGGTGTTTTAAAAGGTCCAACTCTGACGCCACCAATAAGAAAGCCACAAGCAGTGGTGCCATTTATTCTGCCACTGAAAGACGGCCACGCATCCAAGGTATGCTCACACGGCCGCTGTTGACACACTGTTCATGGGGCCTCTCTAGGGATTCTGAGTCCCTTAGTGGCCAACACATTCAGCCAGGGCACAAGCCAGGTTCAACCACGGATTTGCTTTTTCAGGGAAAGCCACCTGTTTTGATCCCTATCCTAGTAAAACTGCCCAGCTTTGATAAGCACCCATAAATTTTGTGTCTGAGGTTAAAATTCCATGAGACTTTGTATTTAGTCAAAGAAAAATCTCACAAAATGGGCAACTAAGTGAGAATATCCTGGTAACGATGCCCTGAGTCATCTGGTGGCAGCTGGTCGGTCGTGCCCTGGTGCTACGCTTTCACTTGGTATCCAGCATCATCTGACCTAGGCAGTCCTGGGAAATGGACGAACGTCTAACAGCACGCCAGTGGTCAAACTAGCTACAGTTATACATTCTGTTGTCAAACAAAAGCCTTCTGTTTAGCCCCCAGATATTTTTAGACCAGGTCTCACAATTTTTATGTTAATGGAAAGGACAGCGAGAGGAAATCTGCAGGGATGTCAGTGGCATGTCACAGGCAGTGGCAGGTTAAACACGCTTGTAGTGACACGAAAAAACCTTTCCGCTACACACAGTCTTTCAACACAGCAACATGGCTATAGCAGACACATCTGAAGAAACAAGCACTGCTCTGCAACCAGAATCATGGAAAGAATTACCACTCCTTGGCCCACTGACAGAGCTACAGAGATTTTCAACCCAGAATAGAAAGGCTCCTTATGCACTTACCTGGCCTTCCCTCTGTCTCATAGAACCTCCCTAAGTTGATGTTAGTTTATTCAAATTAGTCTATAATTGAAAGCAGCTGCTATTTCATAGGTGACTGGAAGTCTTAATATTCTTTGGGAAACATGCAAAATTAACTGAGTTCACATAATTCAATATCCATTTTTTCACATTCATCTTTCTTAAATTGATTTTTGCTACATAAGTAACCATCCTTATGGAGCGTCTACTACAGGCTAGGCAGCACAGTATCAAATACCCAATCCTTTTTCTGTATTCATTATGTTCTCTCAAAATTTTATGAGCTAAATATCATGACATTCAAAACTGTGGAAACTTGAACATGGAGAATGTAACTCATCTAGTCACACTAATGGCTGGAAGTAGTAGGGTGCTCCTGGTGATCTTAAAGCTATTTTATGCCACCTCCAACATTTTTGGAGTATCTCTTATACATAAAATATATATAAAATCGTGTATTCAATGGGGAAAAGATTGTCTTCTCAACAAGCGTTTCTGGAACAATTGGACATTCACTTGCATAAATTTTTAAAACATGAACCTCAACCCATATTTTGAAACATACAGAAATTAACTCAAAATAGATCTTAGATCTAAATGTAAAACCTAAAAGTATAAAATTTCTAGAAGAAAAGGTAGGAAAAAAACCTGTGTAGCTTATGTTAGACAAAGATTACTTGACTACAACACCAAAAGCCCAATCCATAAAAGAAACAATTGATAAATTATACTTCATCAAAATTAAAAGCTCTTCAAAGATAGTGTTAAGGAAATGAAAAGATAAGCCACAGATTGAAAGAAAATGCTTGCAAACTGCATATCTGACAAAGGGCTTGTATCCCAAATATGTTTATGAATATGTAAATTAACAAGAAAAAAACAATAAAAATACATGGACACAATATTTGATGGGCACTTCACACAAAAAAAGATATATGGATGTGAACTAAGTATAAGAAACGATCATTAATCATCAGAAAATTCAAAGTAAAGCCACAATGCTATATCACTACACATCTTTTAAAATGGCTTTTTTTTTTTTTTTTTTACTAATAACAATACTAAAGTGCTGGAAAACAGTTTGACATTTTCTTATGAAGCTAAAGATATCCTTACCATCGGACTCAACAATCCCACTGCTAGGTGTTTACCCGAGAGAAATGAAAACATTTACACAAACACCTGTATATAAATGCTTGTAACAGATTTATTCATAATCTCCAAAAACTGGCAAGAAAAAGAACGTTAATGTCCATCAACTGGTAAATGGCTAAATAAATTTTGATACATCCACAGAATGTAATACTACTTATCAATAAAATTTACAAACCACAGATACTTGCAATAACTACCTAAATCTCAAGAGTATGTTAAGGATAAGAAGCTAGATTTTTAAAACTTGCATGCTGCATGATTCCATTTATATGACATTCTAGAAAATGAAAAACAATAGAGACAGAAAACAAGTGAGTAGTTTCCAGGGGTTGAGGGTGGGGAAATGTATTCACCTCAAAGGGACCGAAGGAACACTTTGGGGTAATGGAAACATTCTCCATCTCAATTGTGGTGGTGGTTCCATGAATGCTTACATTTGTCTGTCAAAATTCATAGAACTAACTGTATACCAAAAAAGGGTGAATTTTGCTGTATGTTAATTATATTTCAACAAACCCAACCTTAAATAGTGAGTATGTCTGAAACTGAGGCTGTTCTCTTTCTCCTTGAGGCTTGCTCCTTCTCCAGCTCAGAGAAGAGCAGCATTCCAGAACCACCCAGTCTTCAGTGGATGGCTCCTCCATCTCCCACTCCCAGCACGAGGTCAGCTTTGACGCCCAGGAAGTCCCATCCATTTATATTTCTCAGGAACATTTCTTCCTCTTCACTTCTGTTGTGCCTGTGGTGTTTATTCTTTCAACCTTTCTAGCCTGATTCCTGTCTTGGCCTTATGACAGGTTTCCCTCCCTCGAGTCCCATCCTGCTTCAGTCAGTCCCCCGCTACGCTCCGCCTGAATGATCTTTATACAACATAATCCTCAGCAGGGATATCCTGTCCTCAAAATCTTGAAAAGTTTCCTGTAGGATAAAATCCAAGCTCCTTCAAACTGCATGGAAGCCCTCTCCGGTGTATCCTGTGCAGCTCCTACTTGCACATTTTATATCCAAGCAGAGCTGGAACACACCTCCCGGTTTCTGAATGTGCCATATTGTTTTTTAGTACCCTGTATCTTTGCAAATTCTACTCTTTTCCCTAAAATGCCTTTTTATAAATCTTGTCTCTAGTGACACTTACTCACCTTCAAGACTCTCTTGACTTATTTACTCAATGGAAATTTCTCTCCTACTGCCCCCATCAGGCCAAGATTTTGATGCCCCAGCCCAATGCTCCAATAGCACATGCTCTCATCTTAATGAGGGCGCTCACCTCCCTGTCCTGCAACTGTGCATCGATCTGGCAGTCTAGTAAATTATGTGCTGCTTAAATAGTGGCTGTGTGTCTTATAGCCTTCAATCCTCAGCAACTAGAGTCGTTTGGTACGCATTTTTAAGATGATTGAGCAAATGCACATCTGAATATATTACATATGCAGCATCAGAAAAAAATAGCTTGAACATTTGACCCTCCTGACCCAGATCTCTTGATATTTTGTCTCTGAGTAGACTGCTTTCTGCGAAAAGATCACCTAATACATACAGCAATGGCACAACGGGGTCTAAACAAATCTCTGGGGTCATAAAAGAGCAAATGTGCTAAGGCAGACATAGTTATATAAAGCAGACCAGTTGTGAGAAAATTACAAGAAGGGTTACTAAGGCCACTGTCCTACATTTAAAGTCCTCAATAAAGGTTTTCATAGGATGCTCATTTTATTCATAGGTCATTTCTACTCGTAAGTGAGACCAAACTAGTTCCTGAGCTTGCTATTAGTGGAACCGGTGGAGTCAGTGGAGAGAGGTTCTTGTGGCATGCATGCATCTTTAGTCATTACGCCTTATAAGCACGGGGACTTGCTTTTTTTTGGCCGGAGAGTGGAAGGTGCTTTTTTTGATATGTACTTATGTAGCTGTGCCTTGAAAAAGGGAGCAGTGACGAGGCGAACTGGGGCATGGCATGCCATCTGAAACTCTGCTCAGCTTGCGCACTGATTTCCCCCTAATGGTGAAAGGATTTATGGGTAGACACTGAATGAAGTGTAGTCAATAAAATTGTAGTGTTCCTGTGCACAAACACAGGCCTATTTCAATGCTGGGGAGGCAACAATTACCATGGAGAGAGGAGAGGAGAGGCTGCTGGCTCCCCCAATTCTACTGCAGACCACAGGGATCACACAGAAATGATATGTACAAAAACCATTTAACTGAAAGTAACACAAATATTCCACACTTACGGGTTGTTGTTTTTTTGTTTTCTTTTCTTCTTCTTTTTTTTTGGGAACATGGAAGTAGGACTAATTAGGAGATTTTAATGCACAATAGAGTGGCCACACTTTTATTCATCTTAATCATTTTCTTCTCTTTTTTCCAGAATTGGGGGAGTGTCTTCTCCATCTTTTGTGTTGTGATTTCTAATGCATTTTCAGTCAATCTGCTCTCACCATTTATTCACTGGAAATGAATTAGAAATTACAAAAACTATAGATTATTCATTTTCAACCAAATCATTGTTTGAAACGAATTGTTGTGCTGAGCAACTTGCTGAATTTTAATCAAATTATATTTCTTCAAGTCAGAGTGAGTGAAATTGCATTGCATAAATAGTTTGGGTGCAAATCTATTAAGGACAAATTACTGGGAGCCCTCAGAGTGGCCCCTGGCGAATCACTGTGGGGCCCAGCAGAAACATCAGCCAAGCAGCAATACCACAAATGGCACTGGCAGCAGAGCCATGATGAGAGGCCCTTACAGAGGGCAAATCAAAGCTAGGAAGTGAGAGAGAGCTTGTTCCTTTCTACTTGCAGCAAACCCCCAGGGGAATCCCAAGAATATCTGATGGAGTCTACATTGAAGAAGGTGATATTCTTATTTCCTTTCCTTCTTGCATTATATGGCATGCACCCTGGGCAAGGCTGGTTATATCATCTACACAGCCCGGTGCAAAATAGAAACACAAGGCTCTTTTTCAAAAAGAAGAACTGTTAAAGGGACTAAAGTCTAAGGTTTTTTTCTCTTCTTCTGTGGTCTCTCAATTTTTCATGGTGTTTTTTATTTGCTATTTAAAGTCATTCTAAGTAAAGAAAAATTAAAATTTTGCATTATTGGCATGGATTTTACCATTCATCCTTATATTGTGCAATGCCAGTTTTAAATGCAAATGTAAGAATTTATAGTGGAATCACTAAAATGGCACTATTTGTATTTTGTTGCTTGTACATATATATGTGTTTGTTCTTACCAGATCAGGGGAAAAGCTATACCAAACCATTTCAATTGTTTTTATCTTACTTCTTGATAAATGCACATTCTGCTAAGACTCTCTACTTTCAACTTATTGATGAGTAAGAAAGGACAGAGAGGAAAAGGAATTATTGGTTGTCCTATGATTATTATGGGTTGTCATCCTTTTCATCATAAATGGTTGGCTAATATAGGAAAGTAGCACATGTTAAAAAAAAAATCTATGATAGGGTTGCTTAGTTGTTTGCATTTGTTAGAATATCATTACCTTCTTTTGACAGTTGAAGCAAGTTCAGTTTCAAAGAGAAAGCATGGCATACCCCAGCTTACTCCATCTTATAGGTAAGGACAGACAAAGGATCAAAAGAACAGATTAGAAAGATTCCAGAAATAGAGCCAAAAACTGGAACAACCTGTCTTTCAACAAAAGAATAGAGAAACTGTAGTTATTCATGCAGTGGAATATTACTGAGCAATAAAAAGGAGCTAACTACTGATATGTACATCAACAGGGTGAATCTCAAACACATTATGTAGAGGAAATGAAGTCAGACACAAAAGAGCAGATACTGTGTGATTCCATCCTTATGAGAGTCTAGAACAGGCAAACAATCTATGAAAATAACAGGATACTGGTTCCTCTGGAGGGGGTGAGGGATGACTGGAAAATGTCCTGAGGAAACTTTCTGGGGTGCTGGAAGTGTTGTATATCTTGACTGGGATGTGGGCTACATGTGTATATCCTTTTATCAACACTCATCCAACTGTACATTTAGAATCTCTGAATTCCACTCTATAAAAATAATACCTCACAGGGCCAGCCACCTGGCCGAGTGGATAAGTTCTCGTGCTCTGCTGCAGGCGTCCCAGTGTTTCATCAGTTCCAATCCTGGGCATGGACATGGCACCACTCATCAAGCCACGCTGAGGCGGTGTCCCACATGCCACAACTAGAAGGACCCACAACTAAGAATATACAACTACGTACTTGGGGGGATCCTTTGTATTTCTCTTTCCAAAATACTGGCTTATTTTTGTGGTTTTGCTCTTCTAAGCAAATTTTTTTTTATGCTTTCTGGTGAGGAAGATTGGCCCTGAGCTAATAACTATTGCCAATTTTCCTCTTTTTTTTTCCTCCCCAAAGCCCCAGCGCGTAATTGTATATCCCAACTGTAAGTCATTCTAGTTCTTCCATGTGGGATGCTGCATGGCTTATCAGTGGTGTGTAGGTCCCCACCCAGGATCTGAACCAGCAAACCCTGGGCCACAGAAGCGGAGCACACAAACTTAATTACTTGGCCACAGGTCTGGTCCCTAAGCAAATTTTGAGATAAGAATATTAATGCCACCAGGATTATGTTGGGATTGGGATTGGAAAAGCATTTACTTTGTGCACTTAATTAGGGGAATAGGCATTCTTACTATATTGTCATCCCAATCATTATATTTCTTGCCAGTAAGGTTTTTCTAACATTAATTTCATTAAACTTATCTCTTCAGAGAAATTCACATTATTGTCAGGTTTATTTGCAGGCTATTACAGGTTGACTTATTTTAATGTCTAAATTAATTCCCTCCATTTGATTTTCTTATTGATTATTATTGGCAAATATAGAAATTAATGATTTTTTTAAATCTGATCACCCTATTGAATTCTAGTTCTAGTTCTAATAATTTTTGGTTGACCCTTTGTGTTTTCTACATAATCCCAATTTTAATTGATATCTATAAACAATAACAATTTTTCTAATATTATATATTATTATTTCCTTTTTTATTTTATTGTACTGACTAGAATGACTACAACATTAAATAGTAGTGATAGAAGATGGCATCCTTGTCTTATGTATGAAAATATTTTTATTATTTCACTATTAAGATATTTGATCTGAAAGTGTAACAGGCATATATTAGGTTTAAGAAATTTCCTTCTATTTCTGGGAAGATTATTTTTTGGTTTTCTTATTAGTTTAATTAAAATGAGAGACAAATCTTACCAAATTGCTTTGGTCACTATCAGGACTCTCATATTTTTTGTCCCTTAAAATGTTAGTGTAGTCATCTATATTAATAAATATATTAACACTTGAACACTTTTTAATTGCTAAAATAATCTCTATATGTTGGTAATATACTAGTCTTGTAACGTGGGTGGCTTTCATTTGTTAATATTTTATTTAGGAATTTTCCATTGATTTGAATAGTTAGGTTGCTATTTGATTTCTAGTTTTCCTCTCAACCACCGTCTGGCTTTGATATCAGGGCTATGCATGCCCTCTGTTGACTTTGGGAAGCTGCCAATTTTTCTCTATTTTTGAACAAGTTGAAATAGAGAAGATTTGGCACAATTTATCTATAAAATTATCTAGGCATTGTACTTTTGTTAGAAGTTATCTCTTTTTTTAGTTTCCTCCACGATTATTGGCCTATATCGGTATTTTTACTCTTCTTAATCTATATATTTCTAGGAAATCTTTCATTTCATCTAGATTTTTCAAACCCATTAGAATATAGTTGTAAGAATGATTACACCTTTTTCTCATTTACGATGTTATTATTTTTTACCTTTTTTTGTAGGAAGTCTTGCCAAAGGTTAGTCTAATGTTTGTCTTTCTGTGGAACAACTGTTTAGTTTTATGGTCAAGTCCACATTTATTTTTTCGTACCTCATAAAATCCTTTTACCTATATTAATGTTTCCTTCTACTTTTCTCTTTTGTTTTTATTTTTTACTTATTGAACTGAAAGTGTCGGTCATAAATTTTCAGTCTATTTTATTCTAGGCAATGCATTTTAAGATTACAAATTTCCATCTCGATTACTGCTTTGGCTACATCCCATGGGTTTTTAAAAGGATTATTCTTTTCTTTATAATTGATATTTGATTTCTTCTTAATCTCAAGAGTTTTTAGAAGATTATTTTTAAAATTTTAAATGATTGGACACAGCAGTTTTATTATTTTATTATTAATATATATTTGCATTACAGTGTGGTTACAGAATGGGAATTTTACGATTCAGAGCTGCAGAATTTATTTAGATTGTTTGTGATGTTGTGTACGTGGTGAGTTTTTGCAACTGTCTCATCCTGTTTGAAAGGATGTATAGTATCCATTTTTGAAAATATATTTCCAATATAAATTAAAGTATTTAAGTACTTTATATTTTATATAACTTCCTTTTTTGTTTTCTTGATCTGTAAATTAGGAAGTGTGTGCTAAAATCTCTCACAATGATTTTGAATTTATGAAATCCTCCTCAGGTTTCTAGTAATTTTGACTTTTTATGTTTCAAAGCTATACCGTGAAGTTAATAAATGCTTATGGCTATTCATATATTATTGGTTGATTAAGTTTTATCGATACAAAATATAATTTTCATTTGAATTTTTTCTGATTTTCCATTTTTACCCCTGCTTTCTTTGTTTTATATTTGCCTAACATCTTTTTGCAGCTGTGTTCAAACATTACATATTGTATTATAGAAGTATTTCTTGAAATTATCACATAGTTGTATTTATTCTTTTTATTCTATAAAGTTTGATATTCTTTGAACTTAACAGAAAATCTTACCCTTTAATGTTTATCGTATTTTTAAATATTTTATACATTTTTAAATTTTTAAAATCAAAATTGTATATGTTTAAGGCATAGAACATGATGATCTGATATACATATATGTAGTGTAATAATTACTACAGTCAAGGTAACTAACATATCCATCTCATCACATAGTTACCATGTATGTGTATGTGTGTTGAGAGCCCCTGAAATGTACTCTCTTAGCAAATTTCTAGTATAATAGTTGAGTATTATTAACTGTAGATGTCATGCTGTGCATGAGATCTCTAGACTTATTCATCCTATTTAACTGCAACTTTGTTCCCTATCATGTTTTTGACTATTTCTGATTTCTTACGTTATTTCATTCTTTAGAAATTTGTTTCTTTTCTTCTGCAGTTTCTCACTGGAATAGGTTTTCTTTGTTCCTTTTTTTTTTAAGTGATTTATAGATTTTGTTGATAGACAATTCTCCATGGATCTTGCACATTTCTGCACATCTTGTGAGCAAGGCCATAACTGCTCTTTGTTCCAAGCTATCTTTTCCGGGATGTGTGTACGCTGAACAGCCTTAGAAGATAGAGGTAATATCTCCCCCCCAGAGCAAAGAGCAAGTTTGATTACCACCTCAGAAGGTAGAGATGGTGTTTCCCTTTGTGGCAAAGGACAGGCATGTTTACTCTCCATTACGCAAGATTCAGCTTCCCTAAGACTTTCCTAAACCCATGGTTCCTCTGCTGTAATGCAATCCATTGCATGTCCCTCTGCAATGTGTCATCAGATCCTCTTCATGTTACCCTTTAGGAATTGGAGCTCAGGCAATTGTGGCAAATATGTAGATATTTATCCTACCTGCTGTGAGTAATAACGTCTTTTGTCTCTGACCAATGAATATTGTGTCTTCTTTCAGCATCCATGACACTGGGGCAAGCTAATTTGTTAGCTTGCAGATCAGGTAACATCTTGACCCTTCACAGTTCTTGACAGCCTGTACATACAATTTCTAGTCTTCTATTGCAATGCTTCTCAACATCAGGCCTGTGAACCATGGGAGCACTTTTGTGACTAAATGAGGACATTTTGAGTGTGGTCTTTTGAGATGGAATGCCCATTAGCATCCCATTGGATCCTCTTGGGTTAGTTTCAGACGGACTGGGGATAATGGCAACAAGAGCATCAGGGAATTTGAAAGTGTGAATTGTCGGGAATGGGACAGTTCAAAAACCCCAAAAGGGAGACAGCCCTGGAATGGGAGAAGGGAGCAGGGGTAATTCTATAGGAGAAGCTGCATAAATCATCAGAACAACAGTGGGTATTGTGACTCACTAAGAGCCCTGGAGCCTGGACATCTCAGGGTCTCTACATCCTCCAAGATAACCAGGAATCAGAGGGCTCTGGACAAGTATAGAGTCTCAAGTCCAGCCCAGGTAAGGGTTTTAATCTTAGGCTCAGGCATAATAGCTGATTTGGATCTGAATGTCAACCTGTGCTGTAATCCGAGACTCCTTTGTGAAAGTCCTTGTGGCTTGAAAAGCCTGTTGTTTATAGTTATATTTACAATCTAATAGTTGCTAATTTAATTATTGTAAAAAGAGCAAACCATTTGAGAGGGGCATCCGGGGTCCTTTCTTAATGTAGAAGATGAGGCAGATAGTAGCTGCAGAACAGAAATACAAGCTTGGTCTGAGTAATGGAAAAGGCAAGGTCCTGCATTATTGTGAAGGGTCAGCCCCACAATTGTCCACGTGGCACAGACCAAAGGTTCCTGAGAGGAAATTGCTGGGGCCTGCAAATCCCAGACTCACTTCCTTTCCCCAGAGGTAGGTAGCCTATAGTGGTGCCAACTGTAGTGCCAAACCTGTGGATGCACACCAGAGCCAAAATATTAAGGGAAGATGCTGGGCCCCAGCTCCTGCCGATGCTGAGGGAAGCCACCATCGCTCGGAGCTCCTGAAAAAGCAATGCTGAACAAGCATTGCTTCCCAGGTTAGAGTGCTAGCAGTGAACGGGCTGACCTTTCGACCTCTCAGAGTTTCCATAATGATGGGCCTTGAGACTCTGAAACACACATCCTTCCAAGTGTGAGGCTCTCCATGTGGTGTCCTTTATGTTCCCTGTGCTTATGCTAGTACCTGTGCAGGTACCAGACAGCCCTGCATGTTTCTATACCTACTAGATCATGGGGAAAAAAAACCCTGAAGGACAAGGATGGTAGCAATTGAACAGATCTCTGGCTCACATTATTAGGAATGAAATGGAGCTCTCTCTTGCTGCCCCTGGAAGCAAAGGTCTGAAACTCTCCTCACTGTAATTGCTGTTTGCTCTGAGATGTATGAACACAAGGATCTGAAATCTTTGACTTTGGAATAGTTGACCAAAACTAGGTTCTGACCACTTTGGGCTAAAGAATAGGGGTCAGGAAATCATGCTGAATGGCTGACAGTGATTGTTGGAAATGGCAGGCGTGGAAATGAAGGAGTAGATTGAGACAGTATGAAAGCAGTAATTGCCACTTCTGTTATTCATCACGGTAGCCATCATGTTGGATCTGTGGGGCTGGACCTCACTGCCCACCTGAGGATATGGTGGGCTCCGGACAGGATGCAAAATCTCCTCCAAATTTCGAAGTTACCTTTCCTCCAGGATGGTTCAAAAAGATCGTCTCTCATTTCAGTCTTGCCACAATAAAGATGGAAGCAGAAATGATGCAATGGAAATAATGATTGATCCAAACTATTGGGGGCCAGGGGAAGGTACAAGTAATATAAACCTTATTAATGCTATGTCAGAGTCTCCCTACAGTGTTCAAAATGACCAATATTTGTGTTTGTGTATCTATAAGCATTTTTAACTTGGATTTATTTCAGCACGTAAAGAAGACATTTGTAAAAAGGAGCTTGTAAGCATGACCAGAAATGAGCAGAAAAAGAATTATAAAGAAATTAATCGCAAATCAAGAGTACAAACTTCCTCATTTTTTTCTAGTCATGTTTAATTGTTTGAGTTTGATTTGCAGGAGAATAGGATTGCCTCCGCTTCAAATGGAGTTATTTTCCATATTTTTCTCATTTGATATGATCCTGGGAAAAAACACAGATATCCCTTAAGAGAAAAAAACAATTCACATCATGAAAATGGGCTGCATAAAACTGTAATAAATACATATTCAAGGGCATAAATATGCAGTAACACATTGCAGCTAAAAATCAAGTATGTGGGAGGGTTTCCCCTAGGGAGAGAAATAGGCTGCATCGAAAGCAATTTACCCTTTCCCTGAAGGCCTTGAGTGTCCCACATTCTCAATTCACACAGCCTGCCTTCTGGACCACTTTTGACATTAAGAATTGGTAATATTTTCATGTATTCTTGTTTTCAAACCTTGGTGTCACTTCTAGGCAGGGAGGCTACAAATTTGTATCCCTTAGAGTAACAGCTATTGCCTCACTTTCTCTAAATGCCCAAGACAGTAATTTACATCTTTCTTCTCAGGATGTACAGAATAGATTTTCATCTCCCACTCCAAATCAAGTTTTATCTTTCTATCTGCAGTGACAATTGGAGGAAAGCTAAGATCACTTTGCTTTTCATGTTTTGCTCAAACATAAATCTTGTCGATACCTTTTAAATTACAACTCATATAACAAAACCATTCTTTTGCCATAACTCCATGATACAAGCTCCAATCTCTCTGTCAGATACCAGTTTCTAAGAAATTGCAGTTAGTTGAGGGCTGGGTGAAGAAACTGAGATGCAGGAAGGGCCAAGACCTTTTTACAAAAAGGGCAGAGAACTTTGGTCCCCATCCCAGTAGGATCATGTGAAGCTTCATCCTTTCTGTTGCGTCTGCGTCATTTCCTCTGATACTCTGGCTTCTGCCCTAATCCCTGCTTCCCAGACTCCAGCTAAATGAGATGGTTACGTGTTTCCCTTTCCCAGCCAACAGTGAAGTCCAAGTGAATGCCTGGTTCAGAAGCTCCACCTCCCTTCCTAGGATATAAAGTGTTCTAATAATGGAATGGGTCATTTATGTTAGACTCTTAACATAGGGGTTAGCCTCTGTCATCATCACCACTATTGCTATCGCTATTACTCCATAGGTTTGTTGAGTCATTATAGTGTTTATTTTTTAGCTCCTTCTTTTTTCATTCTATTGCATCTTAATCTTAAAATAATCAACCTAATTTTCCTTTTCTTTCAGATTTCCGAAGGGGAGAAAGGACACTTTAAAAGATAACCTACTCTCCTGTTTCATCAGGTCCAACAAAATCCTGCCCTAATTTCAGTTTCTCAATATCTCATCATTCCACAAGAAATCAGTCTTATCTCTTCACTTGGGAAATACTCATCAATGTGTTCAAATAATGACAGATGGATGGATGCTACAAACAGCTTTAATTTGATCTTAAACATTTTCTCAAAGAAATGAAGCAGAGAAAAAGTAGTAAAAGTAATCAGTAAGTGTAACAATTATGCCCCCAAATTTTCTGTTGCTTAAGTAACAAAGAAACCTAATCCCACAATTTGTTGAGAACTAGTTGTTGAAGGAATAGTTAACAAGCTGAAGGGAGAGTGATGTAGAAGCCAGAGAAAACTTCACCTCTTAAAGATAGAATGTATTATACTTTTACATTTTCGAAGAAACTAATACCGATGGAGTGAACTGGAGTGTAGTCTGCTCAGTCTTTGTCTTATTTAACTGTTATTTAACATAGAATCATGGTAGTTGGGCACCAGTCTCATGTTCTGGTTAATTGCATCATCTTTCAACCCAAACAGGCATAATTTCTACTAGTTTTACCATTGTCTTCAACATTTACTAGCTAATCTTATACAAGCTATGTAACCTCTCTGAGTCTCAGTCTCCTTTTCTGTAACATAAAGATAATAGTAGAATTTACCTTATAAGTCTAATTTAAGAAGAAAATGGAATGTGTGTGAATCATTGAGGGAGATATCTGTTCCATTATAAAGAGTAAATATCATCTATTATTATACTAAGGCTCTTTTTCCATTTTATGAAAATAATCAGGCTAAAATTTTCTCAAATCTACAAAATAGTGAGGTACATAAACAGAACTACATAAAGTTGTTTTAAAAAGAGTTGATCACAAAGATTTGAACTTAGACTTCTCCTTCATTTTTTTTTCCTTTATTTGGATATCAGGATTGGTGTTGATTTAACCATTCTCTTCAGATCATGGCCCATTAAAACCTTACACAATCCCTGTCTTATCTCATTTTATTTTTGATTTTCCCTCTTTGTTCTCCATCCCACTCTCCTTGCTTCCCTGGCTAGCCAATACACACAAACACAGCTGCCTACTCTGTTTGTATGCATTGCTCTTGAAAAGAAATACTCAGTTATTTTGTATATATATCAATCTTAATTTACGCAAATGATATTATACTACAGATCTGAGTCAGTCATATATACTTTACCCAACACTATGTTTATGAAAGCCACTTGTGTTTCTGTGTATACTTCTAGTTCATCGGCTCTGACTGCTGCATAGTGTTCCACACATCTGGAGCATTTTACACATGCCCTTGCCCAAAGATAGTCACCTAAGTAGTTTTCAGTTCCTGCTACTATCAATTCAGCTACAGTAAACAGATTGTTCATGCTCTCTTATGGGGCTGTAAATGAGTGCTTCCTGGAAGTGGGATTCCTGGGTAAGGAAAGACCATAACTGATTACACTAATATGTCTACTTTGCTTTTTAGAGTAATTGTACTATTCCTCACATCCTCCCCAACCACGCCATTACTCAAACATTTCTCATTTTTGCCAATCTAAGTGTAAAGAGCTTTCACATTGCTGTTTTATTCCACTTTCTTCTGACCACCAGTGAACTTGAGTTTCTGTTTACATACTTATCTGCCATTGCTATACAGTCTTTCTTCCCATTCTTTGCCTAATTTTCAATAGAATTCTTTCCTCATCTCTTATGGATTTACAAGCTTTGCTTGTATACTTGAAACACTAGTTTAGATTTTGTAAATATCTTGTCTTCATCTGTTATCTGTATGTTGACAATATTTATGTTGTTTCCCATTGAGCAGAAGATTTTATTTTTATGTCTCCAATCTATTATTTTCTCTTATGGTTTATGTTGTTGAGTTACTGTTTAAGAAGTACTCTCCCCACCGACAGCCAAAGTCACAAAAATATTTTTCTACATCTTTTTCCTTTAGCTTGTCCAAGGTGAACAAAGCCGGACGCTAGTTAAAGTGATGAGGACAAGTTTTGTCAGTAATACTATTGTAACGGGGAATGGAACTCCACTTCACTGAAACAGAATGCTGTGGACTGTTTAAAGCCTGGAGTGTTCGAAGGGAAAGACACTAAGGAACGTGAAGGGGAGTTAGTCCATGTGACTGGGCCACCTGGATTTGTTAATTGGCACTTATCCAGAGGAGAAACAAACTTCTCCTATCTTTATGACAGGAGGCAGTGGTGCCAACTGAAGCAAGAAGCCCTCGGAAGTTAGGCCCTTAACTTCCCACAAGGAGTGGGAGAGAGCCGATTAGCTCCCTGAATGTTTGCAGTCTAAAGAGATGGCTCACAGGTGCTTGAAGAAACAGTTTGGGGTGGTAGTTTTACATAGACAGATATAGGTACATAGATAGATGGATAGATAGAGAAACAGATACATAGATAGATGTTATAAGGAATTAGCTCACTTGATTGTGGAGGTCAACAAGCCCAAAGATCTACGATGGGTGAGCTGGAGACCCAGGAAAGCCAGTGTGCCATTCCAGTCCAAGTCTGAAGGCCTGAGAACTGTGGGTGCTGATGATGCAAGTTCCAGTCTGAAAGCTGACACACTCAAGACCTAAGAAGAGTCGATGCTTCAGTCTGAGTCTGAAGGCTAGGAAAAAGAACGTCCTTGCTCAACCAATCAGGTAAGAGAAGTTCCCTCTTATTGGAGGGAAAGTCAACTTTTTTGTTTTATTCAGGCCTTCAACGGATTGGATGAGGCCCACCCACATTAGGGAGGGCAATCTGTTTTACTCAGTCTACTGATTCCAATGTTAATCTCATCTAAACAACACTCTCACAGATACACCGAGAATAATGTTTGACCAAACATCCAGCACCCTACGGTAAAAAATATATATAAAGTCGACACGCAAAATTAACCATCACAGGATCCTATCTGCCTATCACCAGGTTTGGGCTGGAACACACAGTAAATTCTCCTGGCAATGTTGGGCTTTCTCAGCTATGCATTTTAACGGGGGGTTGGGGTCATCTTAAGGACACAGCCTTAGGATGCTAGAAGCCATGGTAAAGTTTGGTCACCTCTTGGTGCAGAGGCTTGGATGGAGTCATGATGTATGTGTCAAAAGTTCTGCAGTTCTCAAGATTTAGAATTGACCTTTCAGATTAATCCACCTGGAATTAATTTTTGTATATTTTAGAATGTAATAACACAATTATTTTTCTCCATAGAGTAGTCCACTTTTCCTAACATCATCTAATCAATGTTCTCCCCTTTCCTCTATTTTGATGCCATCTCCATCATATATATCTCTCTGTTTCTGAATCTCTCTTCTGACTCTTTTTCTGCTGTATTTACCTGTTGCTACACCAGTGCCATGTTTTGTTGTTACATTGACTTTTTAACATAACTCTGTGGCTATAGGGCAACTATCTTTGTTCTATTTAAAAATTACCTAGTTATTTGTAGACTTTGTTCTGTGTATGGCTTAAAATCAGTGTGTCAAATGTCTGAAAAAAATCTATTGTAAAAGTAGGCACTAGAATGATATTGAATGTACAGAGTAATGAGAAAACCTGATAATTTTACAACCTAAAATAATGCCATCCATGAAAATGACATAACTCTATATTTTTTCAGGTCTTCTTTTGCTTTTTAATAAATCATCTCTGCAAGAGTCTTGTGAATTCCTTGTTAGTTCAATTCCTAAATACAACATAATTTTTGTTGCTCATATAATTAGTATCTTATTTTTATTATTTTTTAGGTAACTTACATTGCCATTAGAGAAAGTTGAGGATTTTTAACTTTGTCTTGTATCAGTAACTGCAGAACTTTGGTATTAATTCTGAGAATTTGTTCTTCAGTTGTGTTTTATATAGTAATACTCTCATTTCTAATTAATGACATTCTACCCTTACATCCCAAATCCTATCACTACTCCCTTTATCTGCTCTTTTATGTTTATGCTGGTCAAGATTTTCAGTGGTATCTTGACTGGAGCAGTGGTGGGAGATGTGCTTGCCTTGTTCCCAACTTTGAGAGACTGCACGTAAAATCCAACTATTAAGAATGACATTTGATTTAGTTTAGGGTGGGTTTTTTTGTTAGATTAAAAAAGTATCTGGGTGACGGCCCAGTGGCATGATGGTTAAGTTTGCACGCTCCACTTCAGCAGCCCAGTGTTCGCAGGTTTGGATCCTGGGCGTGGACCTATGCTCCACTTATCAAACCATGCTGTGGCAGGCGTTCCACATATAAAGTGGAGGAAGATGGGCACAGGTGTTAGCTCAGGACCAGTCTTCCTCAGCAAAAAAAGGAGGATTGGTGGCAGATGTCAGTGTAGGGCTAATCTTCCTCCCCAAAAAAAATTAGCTGAACTTAGTGCTTTTTCTTCTTCTATTTTTGATATGCCCCCTATTTGATCATGATGTATTATTAAATAATATTTTCTTTATGATTTCACATTTACATGAATAAGTGAAATGAGCCATTTTCTTTCCTTTACTGCCATTATTCTGTTTTGGTATAGTAAAGTTTATTGTAGCCTCATAAGATAATTATAATGTTATTCCCTTTTTTTCACAAACAACTTGTATAAATAGATTTATTAAGTGTGCTTCAAAATTTTGTATAAAACCTCATGGATCTGGAGTTTTGGTGTATGTTGGAGGGTTTTGAAATTTCGATTACCAACTCAGTTTTCTATTCCTCAAAATTTTGGCATTTCATGTATTTTTAAGAAATGTATTTATTTCATTCATGTTTTCACATTTAGTAGAATATAGCTGTCAATAATACTCTTGTCTTTACATTATGGCTGTTATAAATCATATCTTTTTACTCTATGTTGTTTATTTGAACTTTGAAATTTTTTTCACTGTTCTTGAATTGCCTTCCCAAATCCTTCCTGTCTTATTAAATTTTTTAAAGAACCAGCTTTGTGACTTAAAAATATTCTCTACCTGTTCATTTCTGTTTCATTAATTTTTGCCCTTTATCTTTCATTCATCTTGATTCTTAATGTAAATACTCGATGCAGTTGTCTTCAGTCTCTTTTGTTTTTTGAATGAATGTGTTTCAAGCTGCAGCTTTTTCTATTATTATTTCTTTGCAGGTCCCACAAATTTAACACATTACACTTAAATAACACATAATTGTTATTTAATTCCAAGGATTTGCTGCTTCCTTGGTAAGTACTTCTATAGCTCAAGAATTATTAATTCGCTCTTAAAAACTACTCACAATATGTGGGAGTTTTTAAAGTTATATATTTGTTATTAGCTGTTAATTTTATTTATTCTTTGAACATACGGAGGTTTCTTTTTTTTCCAACAAAGTGTTCTCTTTTTGTTAGATATAAAGTTTCATATGTATCCACTGACACACACACAGGGAGGAAGGAAAGGAGGGGGGAAGAAGAGGGTGGGAGAAAGGGAGAGAGGGAGGGAGAAAGGAAGGAGAGAGAGGAAGAGAAAAAGAGGAGGGAGAGAAAGAGACAGTCTCCTTTTCTCCTACTTCAGTTTAGTTAAATGCCACCAGTCCCTCAAGAACACAGTTCAGTTACCAGGGTATATTAACTATGAGAACTTGCATAAAGTACAAACCTCAAGGCTAGCTTTTCAATCCATAAATCACTACGTAAATAACAGACACGCAGATCAGTGACCAATCACGTCGCTTCTTTCAAAGCCTGTCGGCGATTGGTCACTGCTTCTCTGTTAGCTCACTCCCAGACAGCAAAGAGTGTGGTTTTGTTGTTTTCTTGTCTCCAAGTGATAAATCTATGTAATAATTTACAAAAATGGATAATCAGAAGAGAGAATTGGGCAACAAAGATAAAAGCACAGCAAAAAAAATGCAAAGAGACGATGCTGGAAGCGAAGTTCAAATGGAACATAAATGGATTATAGTAGAAGTAGCTCCCCATGAGAATGTTGCCACTGCCACTGTTTGAGAGACTCTAGATATGATGTCAAAGGAGCTTAGTGAAGGCGAACGTTTGGGCGTAAAGAGGAAAGGATGACAAAAAGGATGCGGTTGTCCCAGAGGAAGTGATGCCAGAAAGACAACATTAAAGGAACATTGAAAGTGCCAAAGGTAAACTATTGAAACTTCATTCAAACTTAGAAAAGAGGATGGCAATTCTCTAAAGCATGAAAAGGATGCTTCATCATATCATCAGCTTATACTTTGAGAGGAAGGCAAGCATTGCTCTAATTAATCTTGATTTTTTTTTATAAAGAAAACACTAATTCCCAAATTTCTAATGTTTCAAATTACAGTATAGTAAGTAAATATTAGTTTTATCTTTTATTTCCTGTACACATATCAAACAGTAAAAGAGTTTATGTTTTGAGAAGAACAATTCTCAAAGGTTACAGAGGAATCATGATTTTTCCCATTAGTAGAGCACTTCGCATGGTTTCAGTTTGCATGATCATTTTCACAGTCCCACACTACTGTGAAAAGCAAAGACTGGCTGTGTGTTTGTGTGTGCGTGCTCATAATATACATCTACAATGTATGTACACATTCTTTCAGCTTATAAATCACATTATTTAAATCTTTGTTGATTTTTTGTCTGCTTGATCTGTCAATTTCTGAGAGGCATATTAAAATTTTGAATTGAAATTTTTGTTCTGTCTTTTTCTCCCTGTTATTCTATCAGCTACGATTCTATATTCTCTACGACTATATTATTGGTGCCTATCGGATGGTGATTGTTTTATATTCTTGATCTACGTTTTTTCTTTTTAGCAACATAAAATAGACTTTTTCTCTTATTTTGCTTTACTCCTTATATTCTAGTTTTTATAATATTACATTGCTACCCTACTTATTTCTCCCTTTCAAGTATTTTCACCAACAGAATTTTCAAACAGGGTCTTTATTTAAAGTTTTTCTAAAGAATTGGTTAAAGGAATTTAAACATCATGAAATGATAGTTTTGCTAGATATAAAATTATAAGTTCAATATATTTTACAGCAATTTGGAAACGTAATCAGCAAATACTGTTGGTTGGAAATTTAATGCCTCTTCCTTTAGTTGATTAACTCTTCTGGAAATTTTTAGGATTATCTCTATCTATTCTGTACTTAAATTTGATTATAATTTTTCTATATGTGTCTATCCTGTTGGACATTTTGTGACTCCTTTAAATCTGAGATCTTCCTTTTAAAGCTCCAAAATTAATTCTTTTTTTCTTCTTCTGTGACAAATGTTTTAATACAGGTTTTATTCATCTTGTTTACTCCAAATCTCTTATTTTTTTTCTTTTACATTTTCTCTTTGTCCCTGCCTGGTGCCTTCTTTGAGATTCCTTCCACCTGATTTTTTAGCTCACTGATTTTTGGTTGTGCCATACTGCTATTTAATCCTTCCATTGATTGTTTATTTCAATTAATAGATACTCATATACCCCATATGTCCAATTGACTTCTCTCTATAATTGTTTATTCCTGTTTCATATTTCCAATATCTTCCTTCATATTTTTGATAGTATTTATTAAGCTAGTTTCAAATTCTCATTCTGTCTTGTCCTTTTGTTCTAATTCAGCTGGTTTGGTAATTCCACTTGTTTTTTCTCTTTTGTAATTCTTGTGAGCATCAAATGTCTATTTTCCCTGGGAAAGTAGTATAGGGATATTGGCTTTTTAAGGCCTTGGGGGGGGATTCTTGGGCCTTTCCTGGTGAGGGAAGGGGTAGGGTACAACGATCTAGATGTCTGTCCCCCATTGCCACTAGGTGAATCTGAATCTCAGACCTCAGTGAATTCTCTGTACCCACACTGCTCCTTTCTAAGAGCTGCCTTCCTAAATGTAATTTTTTGCCCACAGCCTGAAGTTTGAAGGGCAATGTGGAGGAAAGAGGTTCAGGGTTAGGACTTTTTCACTGGACCTGTGCTCATCCACATTCCTCCTTGTCCAGGCTCCATCATCACCCCAGTGTTACACCATGTCAACACCTCTGACTGGCTCTCGTATGCTTCTGTGGTTTTTCGACATGACATTAGGGGCACAGCAGAGCATACTCAACCCAGGGGAATGTTAATATTTCCAACCGATTTCCAAAAATTTCCATTAATTTCCTGGGTGCATCAATGATGTGGAGGAGAGAGGCTTTCTGTTGTGTTTGTTTTTTCAATCTCCATAATAAATAGGATGGCCAATTTTCTATTTTTTTCAGGCTAACTTTAATAATTTCTGAAAACCTTTTCTCAAATATCAGTATGAAGAAATGAAAAAAAAAAAAGAAGAAGAAGACAATTTGCACCAGAATTATATTGAGAGCAAGTACAGGGTAATTATAATATAAGATGAACACTACAATAAGGAAAGGCAATTTCCTTTCACATCTCTGGGTATTCTTTTGCATTTATTTCGGATGGTTTCTTCTTCTTTTCTCCATCTTTAAATGTCAACTTTCACTCTTCTTACTCTATATTCTCTCCTGAGTTGGATTCAGTCATTACTCATCTTCACTTACTTTCTATAATCTTTTGATAGATTCTTCAGCCCAGTCTATTCTTTCTTCAGCCCAGAATAGTTATCTAAATTCAAGTTCATATATACAACTGCCTACTTAGTTAACATCTTTGCAGAAGATCTCAACCAAGACCAGCTTCTTGGACATGCGACCTATGCAGTCACGAGGGCCCTGTGCTTGATTGAATGTTCTGCTGTCTTCTTGAAATTTAAACAAGGGCCCCACAAGTGATCTAGCCAGTCTTGGTACTGTAAAATGTAACATGCCACATCAACTTTCTTCCCCAAACTTCTCCTTCTCTAGTGGCCCCTGGCTTAGTAAAGGGCAGCTTTTCACCCAGCTCCCCTTGCCAGAGACCCAGGGCTAACCCTTCATGACCCCTGCCTATCTCTCACACCACAGACCACCAATCCTCAAGGATTCTGAACTTTAGTTCTTAAGTATCTCTAGACATCTCCTTTCTAATCTGTTTGCTACCAGCTACATCAAATAACCATCTTCTCTTGTCTGCTTTCCTGCAATAACTCCATCTTCCCAGCTACACTTCTTGTGCCCTCTCTCTCTCTCCCATATATTGTCTTCCCCAAAGGTGCAATGATCACTGGTCTTCTGGCACCAAGAGGCTTACACTCTATGGAGAATGTAGAAGCAAAAGTAACTGTAAAATAAGATATACTGACATACATGCTAATAGACAATTAAATAATATTCTGTAGGACCTGAAAGAAAGACATCTCTAATGGGATTGATGGGAGAGGGGTTCAGGCAAGAGAGGATTTTCATTTTAACATTATAAGATTGGGATATATTGATTTTAAAAATGTTTCAAATATTTGATTTAGGCATTATTTTCTCCTAAAGACAAAAAAAAATGTCTAATCCAGATTTTCTATTAGTAATGAATTTTGCAGACCCAATACAATTAGTAATGTATCTCCTTCCTGCGGTCTTTCTCCCTATAATTCATCCTTACATGCACTTTTTCTTTCTAAAATATAGATGATGCCACTCTCCTGCTTAAATGATCCCCAGTGAGTACATGATGAAGTCCATCCTCTTTAAAGTAGCATGTATGTCTTTTCACCAACTGATTCCAGCCTCCTTTCTAGCTTTATTCCCAACTTCCTGTCTGTCCCTCCATGCACACTCTCCATCAACCACTGCCTATGATCGAAGAACACCTTGCCCATTTCTATGCATTCACTCTCCTTGGTCTGTTCTTCAGCCAGGGGCAGCCCTCATACCTTTGTCCACTTGGCTAGCACCTATGGTATTGTAATTTCTTACTCTTGTGACATATAGTCTACTTGCCTTTCTCTTAGCCACCCCTCAGCTCTGCAACCTCCCACCCTAGGAAATAAATTGTTATACTAATGATATCCGTGGTACTATTATAGTACAATCATACCTCAGAGATATTGTGGGTTTGGTTCCTGACCACCACAATAAAGTGAATATCTCAATAAAGCAAGTCACGCAAATTTTTTATTTTCCCAGTGCATCTAAAAGTTATGTTTACACTATACTGTAGTCTATTTAGTGTGCAATATCATTATGTCTAAAAAAATGATGTATGCACCTTAATTAAAAAATACTTTATTGCTAAAAAATGCTAATCATCAACTCACCCTTCAATAAGTTGTAACCTTTTGCTGGTGAAGGGTCTTGCCTCCATACTGATGTCTGCCGACTGATCAGGATGGTGGTTGCTGAAGGCTGTGGCAATTTCTTAAAGTAAGACAACAGTGAAGTTTGCCTCATCAGTCGACTGCCTTTCATGAGCGATTTTTCTATAGCATGTGATGCTGTTTGACAGCATTTTACCTAGAGTACAACTTTGAAAATTGGAGTCAGTCCTATCAAACCCTGATACTGCTTTGTCTACTAAGTGTATGTAATATTCTGAATCTTCATTGCAGTAGATTCTATCTCAAGAAACCACTTTCTTTGCTCATTCATAAGAAGCAACTGCTTGTCTCGTAATGTTTTATCATGAGATTGTGGCAATTCAGTCACATCTTCAGCCTCCACTTCTAATTCTAGTTTTCTTGCTATTTCCACCACATTTGCAATTATTTCCTCTATTGAAGTCTTGAACCCCTCAAAGTCATCCATGAAAGTTGGAATCAGCTTCTTCCAAACTCCTGTTAATGTTGATATTTTGACATCTTCCTATGAACCATGAATGTTTCTAATGGCATCTAAAATGGTAAATCCTTTCCAGAATGTTTTCAATTGACTTTGCCCAGATCCATCAGAGGAATTACTATCTATGGCAGCTATAGCCTTACAAAATGTATTTCTTAAATAATAAGACTTGATCCATGGGCTACAGAATGGATACTGGGTTAGTAGGCAGGAAAACAATATTAATCTTGCCATGCATCTCTATCAGAGCTCTTGGGTGACCAGATCATTGTAAATGAGCATTAATATTTTGAAAGGAATTTTTTTTTCTGAACAGTAGTTCTTAACAGTGGGCTTAAAATATTCAGTAAACCATGTTGTAAACAGATCTGCTGTCATACAGGCTTTTGTTGTTTCCCTTATAGAGAACAGGCAGAGGAGATTTAACATAATTCTTAAGGGCTCTAGGATTTTCAGAATGGTAAATGAGCATTGGCTTCAACTCAAAATCATCAGCTGTATTGGCCCGTAATAAGAGAGTCAGCCTGTCCTTTGAAGCTTTGAATACAGGCATCAACTTCTCCTCTCTAAGTATGAAAGTCCTAGATAATATTTTCTTCCAATATAATAATGTTTCATTTACACTGAAAATTTGTTGTCTGTGTGGTCACTTTCATTAATTATGTTAGCTGGATCTAACACATAACTTGCTGCAGCTTCTACATCAGCACTTGCTGTTTCACCTTGCACTTTTATGTTATGGAGAGAGCTTCTTTTCTTTCTTTCTTTTTTTTTTTTTTTTGGTGAGGAAGGCTTGGCCCTGACCCATTGCCAATCTTCCTCTTTTTTCTTGAGGAAGATTGTTGCTGAGCTAACATCTGTGCCAATCTCCCTCTATTTTGTATGTGGGATGACACCACAGCATGGCTTGACAAGTAGTGTGTAGGTCCACACCTGGTATCTGAACCTACAAACCCCAGGCAGCCAAAGCAGAGTATGTGAACTTAACCACTACACCACTAGGCCAGCCCCGAGAGTTTCTTTTCTTAAACCTTATGAACCAACCTCTACTAGCTTCAAACTTTTCTTATGCAGCACCCTCACCTCTTTTAGCCTTCATAGAATGGAAGAGAGTTAGGGCCTTGCTCTGGATTAGGCTTTGGCTTAAGGGAATGTTGTGGTTGGTTTAATCTGTATGGACTATGGAAGCTTTCTCCATATCAGCAATAAGGCTGTTTTGCTTTCTTATCACTTGTGTATTCACTGATGTAGCATTTTTAATCTTCTTCAAGAACTTTCCCTTTGCAGAGCCAGCCCCGTGATCAAGTGTTTAAATTCACGTGCTCCCCTTTGGTTCCCTGGGGTTTCACTGGTTTGGATCCTGGTGCAGACCTAGCACTGCTCATCAAGGCATGCTGAGGCAGTGTCCCACATGGTAGAACTAGAAGGACCTACAACTAGAATATACAACTATGTACTAGTGGGTTTTAGGGAGAAGAAGAAAAAAGAAAGATTGGCAACAGATGTTAGCTCAGGGCTAATCTTTAAAAAAAAAAAGGAACTTTCCCTTTGCATTCATAACTTGGCTAACTGTTTGGCCCAAGAGGCCTAGCTTTCAGCCTATCGCAGCTTTTGACATGCCGTCCTCACTAAGCATAATCAGCTCTAGCTTTGGGTTTAAAGTGAGAGACGTGTGACTCTTCCTTTTGCTCAAATACTTGGAAGCCATTGTAGGGTTATTAACTGGCCTGATTTCAATATTGTTGTGTCTCAGGGAATAAGGAAGCCCAAGAAGAGAGAGAGAGAGACAGGGGAACAGCTGGTTGGTGGAGCAATAAGAACACACACAATGATGAAGTTTGTCATCTTATATAGGTGTAGTTTGCAGTGCCCCAAAACAATTACAATAGTAACATCAAAGATCACTGATCACAGATGACCATAACAAATATAATAATAATGAAAAAGCTTGAAATGTTGTGAGAATTACCAAAATGTGACCTAGAGACATGAAGGGAGCAAATGCTGTTGAAAAAATGGTGTGATAGAATTGCTTGACACAGGGTTGCCACAAATCTTCAATTTGTAAAAAGAAGGATATCTGCAAAGTGCAATAAAGTGAAGCACAATAAAATGAGATATGACTATACTGTGTATTGTCGATTTTAAGGTGCACGTTTTTGGTACATTGTAACATCTCTGAAATCAGAATGTGTCTTATAACAGCCAAAATGTTATTATTTGGCATAATTTATTTCTTAGTGTCATATACTATAATGGTGCATTTTACAATTGATGGCATTTTAGATTAGATGAAATATGGTAGTTCTTTATTATGAGTCTGTCTCTCCTAGACTGTGAATGCCTTATGTACTGTAATACTCTAATTCACATAATGCATAATACATACGCATTCCATAAATAAAAATTGTCTAATTGAATGGGTGGTACATGCACTAGTGCACAGAGGATAGAAGAAATATTAGAAGACAATATAATTTTGACTAGTGAATTCTGAATAGGTCTGTGGATTGTGCCAATGTCAATTTCCTAGCTTTGATACTGCACTATAATTATGTAAGATGTCATCATTGGAGAAATACAATTAAGGGTACGTGGGCTCTATCTGTACTATATTTTGCAAATTCCTGTGAATCCAGAATTATTTATACTCTACAGCCATTTTTTAGGATTAAATCCACAGAAACCCATTAAAAAGACAAGCTGGTTTTGATACCATTGTGGACTGAAATCAGAATGACACATAACGTGCTCAATAACTAGTTGCTATTACAATTTTACTTATTATTGACTTTCCCTTGACCTATCGAAATTACCTTGTTTATGTAACTGGCTAACAGAATTCATGGGGTGGCTATTCAAAGCCTCTTCTTGTTAACAGACATTCACTGGGGCTTGAGCCTATGATTTCTCTGTATCACTCAAAAAATAAAAATCTTAACCTCACTTTTAATCAAAAAAGTGATCTCGTCTCATTAGTCAAGGTGCACAGTCTGTGTAATAGTTAAAACCCAAAATCTCACTTAATATTAAAGCTTCCCTCACTGGTTGGTTCTGCTGGAGCGGACAAAGAGGGCTGGTGACTTCTTTTCTGTTTACTAAGCTTCTACTCACATCTCTTGCCCTCTTTTCTCAAGACACTTCTGGATTTTCCAGGCTGGCAGGAGAGGCATAGGAGGTAATAGGTAGGAACAAAGTCTTTACTTCACTGGTGCCACAGCAAATGGATGATGGATTCGTCTGGGATTGGCCAGTTTTTAGAGCCAACACTCTCCGGACCTTGCAAATGGGCAAACCTGACTCTCTTCCTTATAAGCACCTTTGTGTGTGTTTCCCATGTATGGGAGCTTCCTACTAGTTCTCTCGGCAAGGGTAACATCTTCTGCTAAATGCTACATGCAGACAGCCTTCAGTACAGGCCGGGTTCTCTCTCTGTTCTACTGCTTCTTGCCTGTGAGCCCTCAGCAGGGTCAACACCAGCCCCAAACATCAGGATCATTATCAGTCTCCTCAAATAATCTTCTCAAAGTTCTGCCTCCCGCGAGACTCTTGTCGCATGTTGGGGGTCAGGAAAATGGAAAATATCACACCACTCCAAGATTTTCCAAAGTTAGTAGCCTCTCTACTTTCCAACTTCAACACTTTCATAAATCTGAGGTGACTATTGGCTGAGGCTTACAAAATTGGTGGTCCACTAGCCCCTTTGCAAGTCCTGCACTGTCCCACTTCAGCTGCCGTCCATGGTATGAAGGCCTCAACCAAGATGGAGGTAGAAACACTGCCATGTTTACAGCCACCTCACCAATTTATTCTATGAAAAAAAGAACACGAAACCTTGGATATCAAGAAACTCTATTGCCATTGCCAATGTCTTTTTTAGACGGGTGATTCTTTAAATAATCAGGAACTTAAAAAGATCAAAATCTTTGTTTGTTTCCAAATCATGTCATGTATCTGAGACACTTAATCATTTTAATATGTATTCAAGAACATCTATATTTCTGTCAAACAGAACATGAGGAGTCAGGAAATTTCAACTATAAATTAAATAAAGTTACATCAAATAGCATTAATAAATATATATATATCTGATAACACAGGTTATTTCTGTAGCTTAGCTGGCATTATACTTTAAGCACTTTTATTAAAGAGACTATATCTTCAACAGTTGTGCTTTTTCAGTATTTTAAGATGTAAATACTAAACATATATTAAAAACATGTAAAATAAAATCTATGTGCATTTGAGGGTGAGTTTCACATCTAATTCTGCAAAGATAGCAAGGATTGTGTGTGTATATATACACATGTATACATATATATATATACAAACATATATGTAGCTATATACAATATGAGCAGACCTTGCTCCTAATGTATATTGAATTTTTAAGATATCGTTTTGAACTGGCTTTGTGTAATTTTGATGATCTTGTTTAATAAGGCATTTAAAAACAAAACAACAAATCTGAATAAAATATCCCCGCTTTAAAGTCTCAGTCAAAGGCTGTACACATGGAAGACTGAAAAATAACCAGCTTTTAAATTCTGTCCTTTCAACAATACAACCGCACTTTCAAATGTGCTTTGTTGTTTTCTTTTAATTCACTAAAATTAATCTTATAGATGTAGATGCCAGATTTGCATTAATTAAAACTCTACTGTAGAAGCCAGGCTTAATTGCAATCAAATTTGCTTAATTATGCATGGCGAGAGATTCCCAAACGAGAAAGGTTTTAGTAAGGATTTTGGTTTTTTGCATTGACAAAATAAATTGAAATTGTCATTTTTTGTGTTTTATGTAACACTTGTAAATAATTTGTGGAGCACCTTAAGTCTTCTATGTAAAGCAATGTTATTGCTTAAGTAATTATAACAATCTGCATTTTTCATTGTTAATTGTGGGTGTCAGACTCATTAATTTTAATTTACAGACTGTAATGAAATTAAGAAAATTTTATGCTGATCTGCTGAAACTTGTCTTACAGGAAGTTGTTTAACACAACTAAAGTTTTGAAAAAGTCAAGGCTCATTTTTGTAATTTGTATTTCAACCAATACAAGCATTCCACAACAGTTTTTCAGTAAAATCTTGCTTCAATACAAAAGCAGATCAACTTTATGAACAATTTGGTTTTTAAACATTTTAAAATGTTTCAAGTACAGCACTAATTAAACGTAAATTTAAATTTAACTTAGAATTAAACCTTTCTTTAAAGAAAATCTGCAAACATTAAAATATAGTTTCAATTCTATTTCATCTGTTTTCTGTAGAAGATAATGTTATGGGGGAGGTGGGAAGACAGACATAACCAAAAATCAATTTAATCATCCTTAAATCAGTGGGTCATCAGTGCACTGACTCACATTTCAATGTGGATCATGCATAGTTTTTTAATCTCAGATATCTGTCATATATCCATAGCTTTAAAAACTGCATCTACAATCTCACTTGATTTTTAAATGTGAATTTAAAACAAAGTAATTCATTTGAATATTAGCAAAGCATACACTTAAATAAGGAAAGTTAATGATGAGGAAAAATGACAAATCTTTTTGATTTTCCTGTTAAGGTGTTACACTTTGCTCTTGAAGCCTGTTTAAACTTTAAGTGGTATAATTATTAATATAAAAATATAATGGAAATAAAAAGTATCTTTCATGCTTCTTTAGTAGCAAGTCAACTCTTAGGGAAATTAGCTAAAGAGCCTTCCCCTCAATTATTATTCATCCAATTAAAAATTCCAAAACAATTACTATAATTCTGCTTAAAACCAAGCATGGAAGTTTGGTAGTCAAATGCGCTTAAAATTGTTGAATGTCTCAAGAAGAAAATGACAAAGCAAAGATCATTCCATAATTAAGGCTAAACTTTAATTACAGCTCTTTTTAAGTCAAGTTATTCTGAAGAGGTGGAATAAATCATCAAAAGGGTCTTCTTGTCAGTGCGTCACGGCATGTGGTACTCTACAACAAGGTATTGGTGGTGGGTCAAAATCTTTTCCCTTTATTAACTCAACAGGAGACATAATAGAGATAAGGAATGCCTAGGGAAGATACCAAATACACAAATAAATAAGTAGCAAGTGCCTAACAGAATCTTCCGGTAACTCATAAACAATGAGAAGAAGACAATGTGGTTCAATGTTTAACAAACTGACAGTGAAAATTCAGAAGAGCACTTCTTCATCCAAGGCTTTAGTTGGAGGACCACTTTTGCATTTTATTTACCTTGATTAAAGCCTCAAAATCTGTTCATTTTGTATTTCTTCACAAAAACATTTAATCGTTATTCCACTTTTTCCATTCTTAATTCTAACCAATTTTCACCAGCCCCTGGGAAACCAAAAGACTCCACCACCCCAAACAAATTGTTTTATGATTTTCTGTGCCTGTCTTTAGGATATCATAAAGAACTTTTTTATTAGAGATACATTTATATTACCCTGTGAAAAGTAAGATTTCTATATTCTATCATTTTTTTAAAGCCCAGGTACAGTTATACACCAATGCACTAACACAATTTGTTTTCCACTGCTCTTTGCTCTTTAGAATCATTTTCTCTCTTGATTATATTTTTATCTCTGTTCATGCTTAAATCTTAATTTTTAGTTTACTCTCTTGTTAGAAAGTAATTTCTTCACTCTCTTGTCTCCCTTATCACTCTGTTCCTAATTCCTAAGCACTTTCTCCAGCCGTATTTTCACCCCTTTCTGTTACTCTTTGTTACCATATCCTCTATTCCATTCTGTGTCCCATTTCATCCTGTCCTCTCTGCCCCTGGTTTCACCCAGAGATGCTATTATGGTGATTGATTTACACAGTGCACAACATTCCATAGGTATCATATTGCTATACAACATACACATCCCATACAACAATAAATCTAAAAATAACTAGCAAAAGGAGACATTTAAGTTGAGAGTTAAAAGTGCTAACAGGGTCAACTGGTACAGTCATTGTGTGGATGGTGGTTTCACTTCCTTGGAGACAAATGGGCAAAAGCCAACGGAGCTGGACACTCATGATGAAACCAGTAATAAATCAGACACAGAGTATAAGCATGAATCAAATTACTATACTCAAATAAGAGCTAGGCACAGACTTGAAAGGAAAATATGTCATTTTCTTCCCTTTCCCACCATCTCACTTCCATCCATCTTTTGTGTCTCTTACTTGATGCCTGCCTTTCTCGTTCCCGCTCTTATTTTAAGGTTTCCCTTATTCTATAGTTTTCTAAAGGAGCAAGATTCATACCCTAATCCTGAAGTGCTTATGCTTCTTATTAAATGTAATTCGATGTGTTAAGATTTCAGTGCTCTAAAGAGTCAGGTGTGTAATGATGAATAACATCTGTATACCTTAAGAAGGGAAAGCCTGTTCACAATTCAGAAATGGGCAGACATATCAGCTAAAGATAATTTGTAATCTTCACATGGACTCTAATAAGAACACTCTATCATTTATAGGAAGATGTTGCTTTTTTGTTCCCTTCTCTTCTGTTCCTACACTCACATGATGTCAATTGTTCTTTCAATCATTCAGTAACCACCCTCCACTCGGGTGTAGCCACAAGTGCCTCTGTGTTAAACCACCTGTGAGACATATTAAGTACAACCTCAAACAATGCAGCAGAAATATTGATTCGCTGGAAACAATAGCACCAGACAGAATGAACTAGCTGTTCTCTTAAATGGGCCACTCATTTAAGGCCAGAACTCAGGTTGGGTTCAGAGGAGAGGCAAAACAACAAGTGGACTTCGCAAACTTCTGAGCTTTTCTTTAAGCACTTGAAATTTGTCTTTTTATTATGGAAAAATTCAAACATGAAAAAATAGAGACTAGTACAAGGAATGCCATGTACCTATCATGCAGCTTTACCAATTGTGTTTCCTCCCTCTCCCAGAGTCTCCCGCCGCTATGTCTCAGACATATCATATACTCCATAAACCCCAGTGCACCTTTAACCAAGTGGTAGCTTCTCTTTGGTTTAAAAAAGAGCTTTTTTATCTTTCAAATATCAGTAAAAATTTACTATAATGTTGTGTCATTTCAATTAATAAAAAATATTTGTCAGCTGTGTACAAAACCTATGCTGGCCACGTTAGTGAGGATCTGGAGAGTTTCAATGCTCTTTGAAGACTTTTAACCAACACGCTTTTTCAATGCCATCCGTGTCCCCCACCTTCAGAAGTATCTGGTGTCTCTCATTTTGAGTCTATTCAGGGTTCTTTAGCAGAAATTAATGTACATTTGTTGTTTTTTCCCTCTGGTTTAAAAATACAATTATTGTTAATCTGGTATTCTCCAGTCTTCAAAATGCAGTTGGCATCTCTCCTACTGATATATCATTTACATTTTCTTTCTTTTTATAGGATTTTACCTCTTTCATTCTCTCAGTTTAATTTTAGCTAATTTCTGGAATAAATAGGTATGTTCATAATCTAAGCTTGTATGTCCCCACTTTAATGTTTAAGACATTTTTACTTGAGTGTTGATACTTAAAGTTGGTAGCACATTCTGTGTGATAATTGTGGGATTCTGATTGGTAAAGAGGAGAGGACAGAAAAATCAGATTAAAGAACAGGCAGTTAACAAAAATACTGTTTATATCTATATTAGTTTATTCTACATTTGATTTTTTCTTTATATTATACTTTCTTTATATGGATAGTCATTATATACACTATCTCTATATTTTGATTAATAATGCATTTGCAATTGATGGAGAGATAAGGCAGAGAGGAATGGTAACTTTCACATGTCCCCAGTGTAGTTTCATTCTTTTCTGGAAAAATGTCATCTACAAAACATACTGCCTTTTTACACTATTTATAATGAGCCTTTTTCTGCAACATCTGTCTCAGGAAGATGTAAAGTAGGAATCGTGTATGGGTGATATGAAACCATCAGCTGAAAAATGTCGGAAGAAAAACAAATCCTGAGAGAGCAAGCTGTAGTGACCTGTGACTGTATTCAAAACAGTTGAGACTGTGGAGTGATCTATGAAGATTATCTTCTCTCATGTTTTGATCTGGTTGCATTCTAATTGATTTGTTTACAAGTCATAGAAATTAACACTAAGTATGTGAAGGTCCTCAGGAGGGGAATTTAATGGAGGAATACTGGGCAGCTCACAGAAAGAAGATAAGGCTGGAGAACTAGGCTCAGAAACTGGGCAGGAGAAGGGGATCCTCTGAGAGACTGGGATGCAGGGTCTGCTCACCTTCTCTTCTGGCCAGCATCTCGGGAACAATGGAACTCCAGCCATGTCTCTTTGCATCACCCTGCACGAGTTTCCCAATCCTAAGGGTCCTCTTGGCTACATCCTTGTCTGGTGCCTGCTCTTACCTGTTTCAGCCTGGAAAAGAAGAACTTCCAGGAAGCCCCTCATTTGACGTTACTTGTTTGCCGTATGGGAGAGCATGGAACCCTGATTACGATGCCACAAAGACTCCATACCAGGGAACAGGGTAATTCCCAAAAGGAAACCTGAGCATTGTAAATAAGAGAGAATGGCTGCTGGAAAGGCAAAATAACAAAAGATTACTCCACACCATTATCGTTCTTTTTCTATATAAATCTATTAGTAATCACTGCAAAGATGAGAAAACAGCAGACTTTTATGAATAGAATAGGCAATCAGTTGGATTATTATCTCTCTGTTTTCTTTAAACCTCTTCTGCCTTGAACGACTCCATTCTTAACATTTTGCTAAAATATTACTGTCTTGCTCTCCACAAGAGTGAACCCTCCGCTGTGTAGTCTTTCCCAACTCCGCTTGACCTTCTTCAGTACTCCCTGAAGTACCCTGCACCCCAGACAGTGTATTCATTATATTTGCCATTGAAAATATGTGACCATGAGCAAGCGATGCTGCAGAAGTAGTCAATACAACGTTACATCACTCTTCACTGCATTTATTTTTGTAGCAAGAAAGTACAATATTCAAAATTTAAAAGAAAAAATCCAGGCTAGGAATATGTCCCCCAAACGAGGCATTTCCAAGTGTGAATTGTGATTCCTAATAATAATATCTCATATTTCTAAGTAGATATAACCTTTTATTTGATTATCAGAACAATCATGTGAGCTTGGCATTATCTTCTAGAATAAACAAATGAAGAAAAAGAGGTAGATAAATTAAGTAATATGCCCAAGAATGTACCAAGAGTAAACAAAAGAGCAGGATTCAACTTTAGTTTTCTGAAAGTGGGTTTGATATTTTTTCACCACAGGAGTGAGGAGGAGATGGATGGGAGTGGAAGAAGTTGAACAGGGTCAGTGGTTTGTACCAGAATTATCACTTGAGGTATTTATTCCAAACTATGTATTATATTCATTCATTCAACCCGTATTTATTGAGCCCCTGTGTGGGCCAGGCACTCTTCTAAGTACTGGTGTGTATCTCAGTAAACAACAGTAAACAAATCCCTTCCCTGTGGGAGAAGATGAATGAATAAGTAAATAAAAGATGTGTTATGGTCGAAGGTGATGAGTGCTATAAAAACAAAAATAACAGAGAGGAGACTAGGGAATGTTCAATTGGTGGCTAGTATGAGGGTAGCAATTTTAAATAAAGCAGTCCAAGAAGGCCCCACTGAGAAAGTAGCATTTGCATAATGTCCTCAGAAAGGTGACATGATGATCTACACCTTTGTCTGGGGAAAAGTATTCTACTCAGTGGGAATAGAAGGTACAAAGTCCCTGAGCAGGGGTGTGGTGACGTGTTTGAGCAACAGCAAAGAGGCTGGTGTTGCAGAATCAAAGTGAGGAAGTAGAGCGTATGAGATGAGGTCAGAAACGTAATTGGGGACTAGATCATGTAAGGCCCTAAAACACAATTAAAACCATTTTGGCTTTATCCTTGAAGGTAAGAACCTGAAACCATAAAACTCCTAGAAAAAAATATAGGCAGTACACTCTTTGACATCAGTCTTGGAAGCATCTTTTCAATTACCATGTCTACTGGGACAAAGGAAACAAAAGAAAAAATAAACAAATAGGACTTCATCAGACAAAGAGCTTCTGCAAGGCAAAGGAAATGAAGAACAAAACAAAAAGACAACCCACCAACTGGGAGAGAACGTTTACACATCATATATCTCACAAGGGGCTAATCTCCAAAATATGTAAAGAAATAACACAACTCAACAACAAAAAACAAACAACCCAATCAAAAAATGGGCAGAGGATATGAACAGACATTTTTCCAAAGAAGATATACAGATGGCCGATAGGCTCATGAAAAGATGTTCAACATTACTAATGAACAGCGAAATGCAAATCAAAACTATGCTAAGATATTACCTCACACCTGTTAGAATGGCTATAATCTCCAAGGCAAAAAATAACAAATGTTGGAGAAGATGTGGAGAAAAAGGGAACCCTCATTCACAGCTGGTGAGAATGCAAACTGTTGCAGCCACTCTGGAAAAGAGTATGGAGACTTCTCAAAAAGTTAAAAATAGAAATGCCATACGATCCAGCTATCCCACTACTGAGTATTTATCCAAAGAACTTGAAATCAACAATTCAAAGAGACTTACGCACCCCGATGTTCACTGCAGCATCATTCACAATAGCCAAGATGTGGAAGCAACCCAAGTGTCCACTGACTGATGACTGGATAAAGAAGATATGGTATATATATATACACAATGGAATAATACTGAGCCATAAAAAAGATAAAATCGTCCCATTCATAACAACATGGATAGACCTTGAAGGGCAAAATAAGCCAGACAGAGAAAGACAAACACCATATGATTTCACTCATATGTGGAAGATGGACAAAGAGAACAGTTTAGTGGTTACCAGAGGGGATGGGGATTGAGGATTGGGCAAAAAGGGTGAAGGAGCACATTTATATGGTGACTGACAAATAAGGAGGTACAACTGAAATTTCACAATGTCATAAACTGTTATGACCTCTATTAAAAAAAAAAATTTTGGCTTTGTTTCTGAGTGAAATGGGAAGTCTTGGAGGGACTTCTCCAACAGTGATATGATTTGACTTTCCTTAAAGGACTATTCTGGTTGCTGCAGTGAGGCAAAGGAGGACTCAGTGAGAAATTTAGGAGGCTACTGTAGTCATCCAGAAAAAAGAAGACGGTGACTCAGATGAGGACAGGAGCACAAAACGTGATGAGAAGTGGTCAGATCCTAACTATATTTTGAAGGCAGTGCCACAGGCTTTGCTGTTATATCGAATGTAGGGTGTGAGAGAAAAGGAGAAGTGGAGCATGACTTCATTGAGATGTCAGTGGAGCAGGTTGCAGGGGTAAACCAAGAGTTTCATTCTGAAAAAGTTAAGTTTGAGAATCTTATTAGATGTCTGAATCTAGATGTTGCAAAGGCAGTTGGACAGTGGAGAAATTAGGTTAAAAAATATATTCAGAAGTTATTTGCATATCGATGGTGTTTAAAGTTGTGTGCTTGAATGAAATATCAAGGGAAAAAACAGATAAAGAAAAGATGGAGTCCAAAGTCTAGCCCCTGGGCAATCCCAGAGCTAAGAGCTCAGGGCCCGGGATGATAGAAGAAACCAGGGGCATGTAGAGTTCTGGAAGTCAAGTGAGGAAGTATGTCAATGAAGAGAAGCAAAGGTCTTTGTTAAATGCCATTGATAAGCTACATAAGAGGATAACTAAAACATTGACAATTCAGATTGAGCAGCATCGGTGACCACAAGAAAAGTAGAGTTGGTGCATGTGTGTTTGGGATGAAGGGTGGGGAGGCTGATTGGAAGAGTTCAAGAAAAAATGGGAAAAGAGAAGTTGGAGACAGAATAGAGTCTACACTTTTACACAGTTTTGTAGTAAAGGGCGTTAGAGATATAGGAAGTATCGTAAAAAGGAAATTGGGAGCAAGAGAAGATAATTTAGTATGGGAGAAATTACAGCACTTTGCTATGCTGAAGGAAGAGGTCCCAGAGAAAAGGAAAAGCACTTGCTACAGAAGAGAGAGGGAGAGTTGGTGCATCAATGTCTTTGGGTAGAAGAGTGCAAACAGAGAAGTGGAGCACGAATCAGGAAAGTAAACAGAGCAAATGGACACAGATACGGAGATGGAGATGGCGGTGGGCTTCAGAAGTTCTACTTGGACTGATTCTATTAACGCAGTGGAATGGGAAGCAGTGTCGTCAGTGGAAATATAGGACGGCTTCTCAGAGAGTGGTTTGTTTAACAAGAGATTACTAGGCTGTTGCTATTACTGTAATGTTGTTATTATTCTAAGAGTCTGAGATATTTGGGAAGTGACTAAGGGAGGGTAGAGAGGAAGATCAGGAGGAGAGTCACCAAACTGAGAGCGAAGCTTTGCCTCCTCCTGCCTTCATTGCCAACTCTCCCTGGGTGATTCGTCCCCCACCCCAAAGCACTCCCACATCTATACCTCAAGAAGGACCACACGATGCTGGAGCACCTCTTCACTTTAAAGGGATCTTGGCAATTATTTTCAGGCTTGATCCCTTCTCACAAGATTTAAACCTGTTTCTCCTGCCTGGAGCACTATTCTCCCAGATCTTGGCATGGATTTCTCATCACTCGGATTTCAGTTCACATATCTTTTTTTCTCAGAGACCACCTCAGACCATCTGCTATGGTCTGAATGTTTGTGTCCCCTCAAAATTCATATGTTGAAATTCTAACTCCCAAAGGTGATGATGTTCATATGTGGGGCTTTTGGGAGGTGCTTAGGTCATGAGGGTGGAGCCCTCTTAAGTGGGATTAGTGCCTTTATAAGAGAGGCTCCAGAGAAGTTTCTAGCCCCTTCCACCGTGTGAGCACACAGCAAGAAGGTGCTGGCTATAAACCAAGAAGAGGCCCTCACCTAACCATGCTGTCACCTTGATCTTGGACTTTCAAGACTCCAGAACTGTGAGAAATAAATTTCTGTTGTTTATGAGCTACACGGTCTGTGCTATTTGGTTATAGCCGACCAAATGGACTAAGATATCATTCTAGCAAAAGCAGCTCATCCCCCTTAATCTCTTTCCACTCCTTAACATTATCATCTTTTTTCTTCATAAAGCTTACCAGAAATTATTATGTGTGTTTTCTTGGTTCGGGTGTTTCCTGTCTATCTCCTTCTACTACAATATAAGCTCCATCTGGGTGGGAACTGAGCCTCTCTTCTTTCCTGCTGTACACCCAGCACCTAAAACAGTTCCTGGCCAAGAGTGGGTGGTCGATAAATACTTGCCGAATAAACTAATGTACAATAACAAGTCTTTTCTGCAATATGTTTGACAGAAGATAATGTCCACAAACAGGCATTTATCAGGTGATCACAACTTTATAAGTTATTTTTCTTAATTTTAATAATATGTCTTATGTAACCTAATATATCCAAATTATTAGTATTTCAACGTGTAATCAATAAAAAATTTTTGTTTTTTTTTTTTTCAGGTGTACCTCATTATATTTCGATTTCTGTGTCATGTTCACCTCCCAAAGACTAACTACCATCCATCACCACACACATATGCCGTGTCAACTCTTTTGCCCTCCTCCCTCCCTCCTTCCCCTCTGGTAACCACTAATCTAATTTCTGTATCTATGTGTTTGTTCATTGTTGTTGCTTTTATCGTCTACTTATGAGTGACACCGTATTTGACTTTCTCTGTCTGACTTATTTCACTTAGCATGATACCGTCAAGGTCCATCCTCATACTCCATTTTCAAACAGATATAATTGTCAGAAAATTCCTGATTGTGTTAAACCTAGATATTCTCCCCCATGACATCTGCTCATTGATCCTGGATCTACCCTTTGAAGGCCTGAAGAAGACATTTAATTTCTTGCCCACATACTTCATCGATGTCCCAGGTCAGGTTCCTTGGGAAGCAGACTCTGAGGTGGAGATGAGGATGCAGGAAGTTTGTGAAGGAGAGCTCTTGGGAATTAACACATGCAGAGGAGTGAAGAAAGCAGGAGGAGGGACAGGCAGAAAAGATGGTCACAACAAAGGCCCAGGTGGTCTCACGGGTTGCCCTGAACCTGGGATGGATCTTCAGATTGTCCCATCTTGAGGCAAGAGGAGCAGGCCTTTGTACCTCGACAGAGAGGCAGAAAAGGCTCAGTTGTCAACACTCAGCAGCTGGGGAATGAATACCTCAGTCCTGAAGGAGAGGATGTGGTAGCTCACAACAACAGCCCCTACAACATATCTGGAGAGAGGTTTTACGTCTTTCGTGAGTAGATGAGTGCCTACACGCACGCGCGCACACACACACACACGCCCCAGCTTTACTTTTGCAGTTTTGATACCCTTGAGGATTGGGAGTTGGGAAAATTATATTCCAGAACTGACTCTGAGGCTAAGCTGTTCAAGTGGGAACAAGTCTCAGAATATCTCTAGGTCTCAGGTTTCTTTTTACATGCAAAATTGGGAGATGGGAGATTTTTAATGAGGTAATTACTAATCTGTATTCCTGTTCTCAAACTTTAGGATGGTTAACAATGTTATGAATTTAGTTTATAAATTATATGACTTATGAGTCATATGTTTTATGCCAAAGTCTTTCTGGTTGCTCTCCTTTGGACACTCCTTCTTGTCACTGAGCATTGGTACCTGGTCCCCTGTCCTGACTTAATCTTAGTGCTTGTATTAGTTTCCTGCAGCTGCTGTAACAAATTACCACAAATTGGTGACATAAGAATTAGGAACATTCTCTCACAGTTATAGAGGCCAGAAGTCCTACATCAGTATCACTGAGCTGGGATCTAGGTGTCTTTAGGGCTGTGCTCCTTCCAGAGGCTCTAGGAAAGAATCTGTCCCTTGCCTTTTTCAGCTTCTAGTGGCTGCTGGCACTCTTTGGCTTGTGGCTGCATCACTCCAATCTTCGCCTCCATCTTCATATCACCTTCTCCTCTTCTGTCTGTGTTCAAATCTCCCTCTTCTTTTCAGGATAGATGTGATTGCATTTAGGGCCCATCCTGATAATCCAGGATAATCTCCCCGTCTCAATATCCTTAGCTTAATCACATCTGCAAAGACCCTGTTATAATATAAGGTAACATTCATAGATTCCAGGGATTAGGATGTTTATATCTTTCAGGGAGGGATAATTTTTCAGGCTACCACAGTGTTCAAGATATCTTTTTGAGGACTGACATCATATTTATTGATTTGTAATTTCTGTAGCAACCTGTACTTGTCAAAATAAACTAGGTTATGCTGTGGCAACAATAACAAAGTCACCTGAAATTTCAGTAGCTTCACATATGAGAGCTTATCTCCCACTTACGTGCGAGTCCAGTGTAGAGGTGAAGATTCTGCTCCACTTCATCCTTCAAGGACTCAGGCACCTTCCATCTTGGGGTTCCACTCTCCATCTGATTCATGATACCCTTTCCATTCAGTTGGCAGATGGGGAAAAGAGAGAGGATCATTCACGCTTGTGAGGTTGTGAGGTGAACACCAGCAGCCTCTGCCATAGCATCTTTTGGCACTTTTTCCATTCTTCCTGTAGAATACTGTATTATTGTTCAAAATATTCATTGTCCCACCCTGGGATGCCCCACCCTTTGGCCTCCCTCCTTGGAGGATGATTGTATGTCTTCACTCTAGAATTCAAGCATGGCCATAAACTTGATTTAGCCAATGAAAGGTAAGCAGAAGTGACAACAGTAGTCAAAAAACTTTGGCCTTGACCAGAACTCAGTCATGTCTCCACTCCTATGTTTAAGGTAGGCCAAACAATGTCTAGCTATAAGATCAGGAAAAAGAGGAGAACACAAATGTTGGTGAACCCTAGCATTCTCTGCACAAAATTAGTCATCTTTTTGATACTTCTGCCCTTCTCCATGTGGGAAATTATAATGTCTTCAAAATATCTGCTGTCCCTCCCTGCAGCTCCCTCCCTTTGGCATCTTTCCTTCAAGGAGGATTATATGTCTTCATCTGGTTGAACTCAGGCATGGCTGTGTAGATTGCTTCGGGCAATGAAATATGAGCAGATGTTACAAGAGTCATTTTAGGAACTAGCACATGGTTCAGCCATTTCTCTTTTCCCTCTGCCATGAGACAAGCAATGTCCCAGATAAAGGCTGCTCCATCTGCCTAGGTCATGGAATATAGAGATCATAGAGCAGAGAAACCTGCAATCAACCATAAGAACATGTTGAATGAGTTAGAATTTAACCTTTGAAGCTGTAAGCCATTCAAATTTTGGAATCTTTTGTTAATACAACATAAGGTGATAAATTCATTTCATCATTTCTCAGAGTTTATCAATGATAACTCCATGAACTACAGATGATCTAAACTCAAAGAAAATAGCTAGAGCTTTTCTTACAATCTTCTCATCTCACTCACCCATCTTAGATTCCTGAATGTGCCTTTACCTTTCCAGAAGACTTCCATTTTTCTTTCTTTAAATTTTTGTTTCTTTCTTAGTTTTCTTTATCTCTTTCTTCTCTTTCTTTATCCAAGTCACTAAAAGTTTTCTCTGAGCATTTAAGCAAAACAAGAAACTCAAATTTACAAGTTTGTCATTTCTGTATCTAGAATCATTTAATTATGTTAATGCTCTAATTCAATGGTGTGCTAATGCTGGCTCATATTAACTCACAGAATCTATTGTTAATTTTTCAGGAACGTCATGAATGTTTGTTAAACACAGCCAATAGGAAAAATTAATTTGCGTCTATTCTCAATTAGATAAACTATATTTAAAACAAAGGTAATAAATAATCAAAACTCATCATTTCCTAATAATTTCACTAGATTTTACTATTATCAATTCTCTAAAGGTTGTCTATTAGACCTGTATGGAGGAAATAGTATACAATGATGTGCTACCTCGCGCCTCTTTCAAACTCTGCATTTAGTAATTTCACTTTGGTAGCTTAAAATCAGGTAAGATTGGAGTATTTGCATCATGAAAATCAGTCTACTTTAGAAATCAGAGCTTTTCTTTTCTAACTTTTACCAGCACTCCAATGTACATACTGCTTCTAAAATCACCATAAAAAACTATATAAATTTTAAGTCTAAAACTAAGCAAGGCTTGAGGGGCTGTTTTCATTCTTTCATTTTTTAATTTCTATTTATTTATTTATTTTGAGGAAGACTGGCCCTGAGCTAACATCCGTGCCCATCTTCCTCTACTTTATATGTGGGATGCCTGCCACAGCATGGCTTGATAAGTGATGCGTAGGTCCACCCCCAGGATCTGAACCAGCAAACCCTGGGCCACCAAGGCAGAGCACACGAATTCAACTGCTATGTCTACTAGGCCAGCCCCCCCTGGTTTTTATTTTATGTTTTATTTTCAAAGAGTTTTCTTCTTTTTATTTTTCAATTTTTTGCTGAGGAAAACTTGCCCTGAGCTAACAGCTATGTCAATCTTCCTCTATTTTGTATTTGGGTAGTGGCCACAACATGGCTGACAAGTGATGTAGGTTCATGCCTGGGATCCGAACCCCAAGCTGCCAAAGTGGAGCACGCTGAACTTAACCACTATGCCACGGGGCCAGCCCCTTGAGGGGCTGCTTTTAGAGAAATACATCCTCTTCGCTTTCAGGAGATACTTTCTACATCTTTGTAAAGATATTTGTGGAATACCCATTTTCTCCTTTAAAAACATGTCTGACTTTATGGGAACACTCTGATATAAGAACTACAATGTGAGTTAGATGTAAGTCTGTTAGAATTAATTCACTGCTCAAGAAAAGAGATCAGCAGAAAATAAAGGGAGATAAAATTTGGTAGGCTAATAAGATGACTGAATTTTCTGACAGGATTAATTCATTTGTAATAGCGAAGAGGATCTGGATTACTGAAGGGGCAAGAAGTTTCTGCTCTATAAGAAACTGTTTACATTACCTACACCTATTGCTGTGATTTTAATCTTTGCTTGAAAAAAACTAAAGCTTTGATAGGCTAATCATCTTCCTTATCTTTTTATTCTAGCTAATTAGTAATTATAAATCGCCTATTTTAAAAGAGGATCTAGGACAAAATGAGAATTTTTAAAAAGTTACATCAAGCTGGGCTCAATGCCTGGAAAAATTAAAAATTTAGTTTAACACTCCTGGGATTTCTGTGTGTGTCTATGTGTCTGTGATTGGTTTATTAGACATAACTAATTGAAAAGAAAAGATAAAATAACTGGAAATTAAACCTCAAATAATGTTAGTCAGAGATAAGAAGGTATTTTTTTAATCAAAGTTCAATGGACAGAAAAAAGTCTATCAAGTAACTTAATTCAATGTTTTTTTTTGAGGATATTTAAGGTGTTCAATTTGCCTGCATTTAGCAAATACTAAGAAATACACTTATTAATGGAGTCAGGCATAGAAAAGTTTGCAAGGGAGAGAAAATAGGAGCTAAATAATAAAAGCAAAGAGACAAGCAGAGTATCTAGCAGATGGAGACAGACATAGAGCAGAAAGAGAAAAAGAAAGTGGGGAACATACAGTATTTAAAGGATATTCCAAGGAACACTCTTAGGCTATGAGCATCACAGTAGGTTGTCCTCCTGCCCTTGAGTAATTTCACTAGCCACTATTCTCAGCTGTTTAAGTGTATAATCTTCTCAAAGGCTATCTTTGCTTTTTTTTTACAGTACCTAGTATAGTGCTCTGTTGTCAGTGACACTTCATAATTTATCACCTAGTTAGTTAATATTTATCCTGGAAACTTCACAGGCTCTACTTTGTTTGGATCAAACCAGAAGAGCCAAACCAATGAGAATGCATACCCTAGAACTGATTATCTATGACCACAACAATATATCCATATTAGATGCTTGCCAAAAGAAATTCCACCCAAAAGAGAATCAGCCAGAAGGCAGGGCAGTCCTCCGCTTGGCCTGGGGTCGAAAGGGTTATAGAAGTATAAGAGAACAGTACTGTATAGTATGGTAGTTGTAATATTGTTTTGTTTTTACTTTTCATGCTGTCAATGTAATTTTTTTTGTTTTGTTTTTGGTGAGGAAGATTGGCCCTGAGCTAACATCTGTGCTGATATTACTCTATTTTGTGTGTGGGACACTGCTGCAGCATAGCTTGATGAGTGATGTGTAGGTCCAGGCCCGGGATCCAAACCTGTGAACCCCAGGCCAGTGAAGCAGAGTGTGCAAACTTAACCACCACACCTCCAAGATGGCCTCCTGTCTGGAGCCAATTTTGAGGTCCTGGCTGGAGGCCTGACAGTTTTCTCCCTTGAGGAGCTTAGTCCACACCCCAACCACTTCCCACATAGGACTCTCACACCCCAGGGCTGCTAATCACCTAAATCTCCCCAGAGCCAAGTACCAAACAACTAGGGAGAGCACCTATGCTCTGGAGCTGGTGAAATTATTCAAATTAGCCAATCCACAGGGAACCTGAAAACCTAGATCACTCCACCCCACTTGCCACACATAAGCTGCTCCCTACAACCCCAGTTTGCTGTTACCCTGTCCCTGGATGCAAGCCACTGTATGGCCCTGCTTGGAAACTTCCTCTCATTTGGAGCTATAAGCAACAAAAAGTTCTGCCTTTCATCTAACTAAGTGTCATAGTGTTGTATGCTGTCATCGAAAAGAATCGTTAAATCTTATAAAATAGTTGTCACATTTAGATAGAAAAAGATTAAGATAGGGGGCTGGCTCCATGCGGAGTGGGTAAGTTTGCATGCTCCGCTGCGGCGGCCCAGGGTTCAGATCCTGGGCGTGGACATGGCACAGCTTGCCAGGCCACGTTGAGGTGGCGTCCCACATCCCACAACTGGAAGGACCTGCAACTAGGATAGACAACTATGTGCAGGGGGTTAGGGAGATAAAGCAGAAAAAAAAAAAAAAGATTGGCAAAAGTTGTTAGCTCAGGTACCAATCTTTAAAAAAAAATTTTTTTAATTTAAAAAAATAAAAAAAAGAAGATTGGCAACAGTTGTTAGTGACCATTCTTAAAAAAAAGAAAAGAAAAAGATTAAGATAAAGGAATAACCAACCAATGACAATGACTACATAAGATAATTTTTTATCAATATTTTTACCAATATATTTTTATCAATATATTTACCAACATAAAAAAACTTAAGCCTTGACAATCAAAGTAGTTAAGAAAATGCTCAGCACGCCACATCCGGTGACATTACTTCTCAGTTCTCTTCTCTCCCCGGAGCCACCAGTCAGAAGAGAAGAATTCCAGAAGGAAGCTATAAAATTGCCCAGATCTCTCATGCTGATCTCTTCACCCTATCTTTAAACTCCCAAAAACCCATCTTAATCTTTTAAGATTTTGAGGGTCAAAGAAGCATTTTGGTCTATTCTGGAAGCTAGAGGTAGGTAACCGTTAGCAATGGGGAAGTAAACCCACCATTATAAAAAAAAAATCCCTTAATCTCCCTGAGCATAAGTTCCTCATCTGCAAAACCTGAATAATGGTCTCTAGGTCATGAGATTAATTGAGATGACAGATGTACAGCAGTTAGTCTAGTTCTTGAAACAATAACCTCTAATTCATGGTAGCTGTATGTCAAAATAAAAATTCTGCTACTAAACGCTGCTTAATCCTTCAAGTTATCTTTCATATCTATTTCTACCATTTTAGGCACATGACTCTTATCCTAGCAAATCCTTTTTTCCTGATCAAGTAGTATATAATTCACCCCAATGTCTCCTTCCTTCCGATTATTCTACAGATGACTTCCAGGGATGCTGTTAAAGGAAATACTGATACCCTAGTGCTTCAAGTTCAGACTCTTCTTTCCTCATTTTCAAAGTTTCAGTTTCCTAGGTCCATTCACCCTGCATTTCCTCAGCTACACATCTAGCCAATTGTTCCCAGTCACTGAAACATGCTTCTATTAACTAGAACAACCTAGCTCCCTACCGTGCCCTCAATGTGCCATTCTTAGTCTCACCACTACGCTTTTTCCTGTTCTGCAACACCCTCCTGGGAGCCCCTTTAAAACAAAAGTTTTACTCAGTCTTCAAGCCAGTTCAGTTACATGCGTTCCATAAGACTTTCTTTATCTTTTCAAGGTTATCTCCACTTATCTTTACTTTTCCCTGCCTTCTCTGCACTTGAGTCAGGTTTTATTGATACCATGGAATCTGGAAACTTATTTTATACCCCAAAGAAAATTATAAATATTATTAAGGCAAAAACTATATCATTCAGGGGCTGGCCCCATGGCTGAGTGGTTAAGTTCGCACGCTCCGCTGCAGGCGGCTCAGTGTTTCGTTGGTTCGAATCCTGGGCGCGGACATGGCACTGCTCATCAAACCACGCTGAGGCAGCGTCCCACATGCCACAACTAGAAGGACCCACAATGAAGAATATACAACTATGTACTGGGGGGCTTTGGGGAGAAAAAGGGAAAATAAAAAATCTCAATAAAAAAAAACTATATCATTCATTTCATTTGGTGGCTTAGCACTTGGAACTAAATGTATTCATTAAAAATTTGATTAACTGAAAATAACATGCCTAAAACAAAAACTGGCGTTTATGGAAGATTTACTTTGCATCCAGCACATACACTTTACACGTAATCATTGCCCAGAAGAGCTGTTGTGATGATTATGGATTATCGCCCCTTACAGATGAGAAATCTGTGACTCAGCAATGTTAAGTCACGTGTCCAGGTTTCCAAATATTTCCTGAGAGGCTGCCTCTCTCGCTTGAGTCCTCTTCCAAATACACAACAGTTGACTAGACACATTGGTCTTTCTTCTTTCCTTTGAAGAGTCCAAGTTCATTCCTGTCTCAGAGTCCCTACACTCCTGGTTCCTTCTCCTTCCTCCATATCTTCACATCATTGCCTCCTTCTCATGACGAAGGTTTCCATGCAATCTTCTCTCCTCCGATAGACCTTTACAGACCACCCGAGCCATAGTGGTCCCCAATTAACCCACCATATCATCCTATTTAATCTTCTTTATAACACTAAGGAAGGCTCCAAATTATCCGTTATTGCTTACTAGGTATAAATAAAATAAAACTCCTGCCATCACAGAAGTCTCTACACTACACTTAGACTACCCAAGCCAAGGTTGGCACTCTGTGTTTAAGGTGTGCTTCTGAAAATTGTGAACCGAAGTCATGGAAGTAGTTAATATCATGTATTTTTAATCGAAAAAGTCCATTAACTCGTTTTTGTTCTATTTGCCTTTTAGCAGTAATATTCCTATTTGCAGTCAAAATAAACGATAAAATCCTTTAGATTATAAAAATTATTATGAGTCATATGAAATTGCTGCCTTTCTTGGTAGAAAATCTTGTAATATTGGCGATTACAAACGGTTCAGCCAAACTGCCTAGCTTTAGCGACTGGTAATCTTTATACCCCAGTTATAGTTTCCTATACCCCAGATTGCTTTCCCCTGAGTTATCACACTTGAGGAAAAAAATTACCTTCTATAATAGTTTACTTTTCTGAACAGGCTAAAGGTGCTTTCTTCACCATGCCAAACAAGTCATGTGCTAAAGAGAATGCTGGTATTCCTTTGCTACATTTTGTGGAAGTATATGTTGTGAAATAGTTAAACATTAGCTTGATTGTGTAGATAAAAAAGGGAAAACACTTTGAAATAGGCATGGTTAATGACTCCTTTTTAAAAGCAAAATCTGACTATAGGCACATACACACTGAGACACAGTGCATCTATCAACCTCAGAAAAAGGTTTCTGGTCTGAGTATTGACATGCAAGATAGTGGCAGAGCTCAAGATAATGGAGCAGCTTTATTCCTAGAGTGATGTTCTTAACCAGGACTTCATTGATGTGTGTGAGGTTTCCTGAGAGAAAAGAACAAATCAAAAATGATTGGATTTCTGGGGGTCACAGGAGACTTATTTTTTCCCAGATAAATTATGTGGAATTTTCCTACAGGTCACTAGAATCTCACTGATTCTAACTTCAAATCACTCTAAATTATTCGTGTGTGTCATCCAATTTGTGGATTATTTGTAGCATTCTTTTTCATTCTTGCCTAGTATTTACCCACCAACTGACCCCTTGAACCAACCCCCTTTCCTGGTTACCCATCAACATGGACTCAGAGAATAGCGGCTTAAGTAAATCCAAATTAAGAAGGCAAATCTTCCCAATTTAAAAGTCGGATAACACACTCCAAAATATTTTGAAATCTTATATCATGTTAGATTATTTGTGACTCTTCATACCTTTCCTGGGGTGTGATTTGCCATCTTTATTTGGATGTTTGATTCAACATTCCAAACGTTTATCACCTTCAAAGAATTCCATGTGAACTTGAGATACATTTCAGAGAGGTATCACAGCATAAGTTTAATATTACCAGGTTTAAATTATAGTTATGGTTTGCTGAAACAGAACAGTAAGCTTCTCCACCCATCAGTTTTATATAAATCAGACCTAATATTTTTAATAAAAGCCACTGAACATGAATAATATTGCCAAGAACTACATTTAAGAAGTAAAAACACCTAAAAAAGAAAAAAGAAACTAGCACTGATTAAATCACAGTTCATTGAATGTTAGACTTCTCCTTATAACAAGCAAGAAGCATTCTTTCCAATTCACAGAATACTTTCAGCTTTAGGTACTTCTGGAGCTTTTCCTCCATCTAGGTTTTCATATCTTTGAATTTAGAAAGCCTGGCACTGGCCCGGTTTTTCTTGCTCAGCTAGCAGCTAATACGAACATCTTCCTGAGGAGGAATCTTTATAGGTTGAATGTTTTCAAAGCCCCCTCAGGGACCTGGCCTGGGAAAGAGAGAAATGTGTGGTACTGCTTGTAGGGAACAAGAAGAGAAATGCATTTGTAGTGGAGCTTGGTGTTTCATCAGGAAGACTATTGGCAATGCTAGGAAGATCTGGGGGAAATATACAAGTTTTGTGAAGCCATGTGCTGTGTTCTGTGTTGCCATGAGCTAAATAGTGCCCCTCCCTCCAAAACTCATGTGTTGAAGTCCTAAGCCCCAGCACATAAGAATGTGACCTCAATTAGAGATAGGCTTTTTAAAGGAGTAATCAAGTTAAAATGAGGTCATTACAGTGGGACTAATCCAACATGACTGGTTTCCTTTTAAAAAAGGAAAAATTTGGACACAGAGATACATACAGGGAGAATGCCATGTGTACTTGAAGATGGCCATCTACAGATCCTTCCCTCACAACCTTCAGAAGGAACCAAGGCTGCTGACACCTTAAATGTCAGCTCTGCCCCTTGTAAGTTACTTAAAGTTCTGAGCCACAGTTTTATGATGTGTAAAATAGAGATAGAACTTGCTGAAAAAGTCTCTGTTATTAAATAAGAGGAGTAGAAAAACAAGCCAAACAACACTACAATGAAGCAACCAGCCAAATCCAAAATGTGAGATCCCCTACAGGGTAAATGGCCCAGTTTCCTTAACAAATAAATGGCATAGAAAAGGTCAGAGTGACACTTAAAGATAAAAACAAACAAACAAAAACAAAACAAAACTCAAAATGTATACCAATCAGATGCTCTGTGTGCAACTTCTTTAGATTCTGATTTAAGCAAGCCAACTGTAAAAAGATTTTTTAGATAATTGGGGAAATTTGAACAAAACTGGATATTAGGTAGGTCTTATTAACATCCTAGCAGATTTGGGGGGTGTGGTGGTTGTGTGTAATTGCTATGGTCTGAACGTGTCCCCTCCAAATTCACATGTTACAATTCTAATGGCCAAGGTGATGGTATTAGGAGGTGGGGCCTTTGGGAGGTGATTAGGGCATGAGGGTGGAGCCCTTATGAAGGAGATTAGTGTCCTTACAAAAGAAGCTCCAGAGAGATCCCTCACCCTACTTCCACTGTGTGAGGATGCAAGGAGAAGTTTACAACCTGGAGGACGGCTCTCACCAGAACCAGACCATCCTGGCACTCTGATCTCAGACTGCCAGCCTCCAAAACTCTGAGAAGTAAATTTCTGTTGTTTATAAGCTCCCTAGTCTGTGGTATTTTGTTAGAGCTGCCTGTAATAATGGCGTATGGCTACTTTTCCCAAATGTACTTATATGTTATAAACATTCCGTAGCATTTGTATGAAATATCAGGGATTTGTTTTAATATATTCCAGGAAAAAATATGAAAATGTAGTTGTCACTGAATCAGCAAAGTGCTGATACTTATTGAAGTTGAGTGATGAATATATGGAGAATCATTATATTGTTTTCTCTCCCTTTGTGTATATTCAAAATTTTCCATAATAAAAGGTCTTAAATATCATTTTACAGATATTTACTAGAAACTTGTTAAATTCAAGTTTTCTTCTCTTCTGATACATTTGTTTTTGGATCAGAAGATAGTTTTTCATTTCTATTAAATAAAAGAGGAGAATCTTTCCTAGCAAATCAAGTTTTTGCTTAACACCCTACAGAATGGCCCACTGAGTAACCACCACAGTTGCACATCAAAGTTTTTCAAATGCCTTAACAAGAAAGTTTCTCAAAACAAATTCATATGGGCAAATATGACCCCAAAATGAGAAAGGTTTTCATCCACACAGTAGAAATTTCAAACATGTTCTGCTCTGGATAATGTAAAAGGGAAGGCCTAGGACATGCACACATGAAGGGGTTCTAGCTTACTTTCTTATGAAAGAGAAATGTGCCCAGGAGATAAGTGGAGGGGACTCTGACAAGGGTCCGTGAGCTCCCTGACACCCTCGGGGAATAAAGGCAGGCCACACAGAAACAGCAACAAAACCAGATAACTTTCTAACCTCTGACCTTACAAAGAATATACTGTGTTAGGAAAGAGGTAAAAAAAGTCTCTGTGACCGTGCATTGGGTACATGACTTTCAAAATTAACCGTACATTCTATAACTAAAGAAGTAATATATTCTGAGTATAGAAAATTTGGAAAGGTATACATGGTTATAAAAAAAGAAGTAAAAGTCACTATAATTTTGTATCCTAGAAATAACCACAAGTGACATTTTATGGATATTACTTTCAGGCTTTCTCTTTATATATATGTATAGAGATAAAATATATAAAACTCCTTTTCAATAAAATTCAGATTGTACTGCAGAGGAAATTTATATATTGCAGTTAAAAACCAATTTTTAATGACTGCATAGTATTCCTTTGTTAAAATAATGTAGAATAGAGAGCAGAGAAAGATGTGAGTTGAGCACATGTATAATTGACTCCACAATCACCAACTACCACACCCCCTTTCTAAAAGAAATGAATTTTTATAACCAAAAGGAGAGGAGGAACAGTATCAACACTAGGAACTAGAAAAGAGAGTTATGAAAATGTCAGAAACTTCAAGAAATTTCTTCTAGACATAATGTAGGCATTAGCAGATTAAGGAAGACCAAGCAAAGATGATTCATCACAGAAAGTTAGGGCTGGGGATCCGGGGCCTCCTAAACACTCCTGGCCTGAGAGGGGCAGAGCCAGGCTCTGAGCAGGACAAAAACATTTCCAGATGAAAGTCCTATGGATAAACAAAACTCCAGGGGAGATTCCAGGGCAGTGGTGGCAGTGGGATAAAGATCAGAAATAATGTGACAATTGTGGCTGGGGCATCCCCAGAGGACATTTCCCATGCCACGACTGTGCTCAGCAGATGAACACCTAGCTCTCTTCTGCTCTTGTTAAGTAGTTGATTGTGAATTAGCCTTAGGATCTCATGCTTGAGATCTTAGATAGATGTCCATCTGCATCTAAACAGAAATGAGGAAATCCAACAACAATCTTCCCACTGTTGCCAGAGAAAACTCCATGCTTGGTCACAACTCTCACCATTTAAGGAGTAAGTATGACATAGATATAGATCACAAGGCCTATACAATAAATCTGTAACAGAAGTGGAGTAGACCAGATCAGAGGCAGACAATATTATTATAATATCTAATGCAAAAAAATTTCAGATAGAAGCTGAAAAAGACATTGCTTCTATAAAATAAAGATGCAAATTGAGATGAAAAGCCAAAGGACAGAGATAAAAGGAACCAGTTAACTGATTAGCAGAAGTCAAAGGAAGGCATGAGAGATCAGGAACCACTTGAAAGGAGACCAGTAATTATGGAATGTCAATACTTAATTCACTAAAATTTGTAGTGTTTCATAACTTGTAAAGAACAAAACTAACTGTGCTAAAAATCAAATGTGGAATTTAGCCTTGAAAAAATCTCCCAGAATACAGTGGAAAGGAAAGACCAAGGACGATGATTAGGGAGATTGAACTAACAATGAAGACCCCAGATGCTGGTAATTTGTGATCTTGAAGTGGAAACCAGTACAAATGGAAAATAATCCACATCTAAGGACATAGTGGACAAAAACACATCCAAGTTGAAGAAAATTCTGAATCACAAATGGAAGAACTTGTAGTGAATCAAAAAAATAATCATCAGAAAGGAACCAATACTTATAAATGGCCTGGTGAAATTATTAAACTTAAAAGGAAACTGAGCTTATAATCCTTAAGGTAGAAAACAACACTTAGAGAGAATGACCTATCACACCAACCACAAACATCTTTGCAACAATATGTGCACGTAGATGAGAATTGAGTATTGAGAAGAAGCTGAGATCCAAGATTTAGACATTTATGCAAGCTCATTCACATGCAAAAGAACAGCAAGACAGTCTCAGATATCAATGATTCAGGGCATGTCCTACCTGAGTTCTCTCCCTATAAGAAGTAGCTAGAGCATTTCTCCAGAAAACTGAGAAACAACTCAAAAATAGTGACCCTAATAAAAAAGTCACTTTGGAAGGACCAGTGGTGAGCAATGGATCTTTAGAAATGCTCCTTGAAATGCCCTCCTTGCTCAGCCTCGCAACATCACCACTTTTTGGGTTTCTTCACACTCTCTGTTGATGGCTCTACCTCCACCTGACCTTTCAATATTGGAGCTGTTTGTATGTAATTCTCAGTCCTCATCTGTTTACCCTCCACACTCCTGTCTTATATGGTCATACCCATTCCTGTAATTTTAAAGACCTTGTGTATACTTTGACTGCCAGGCTATATCTCCAGTGAACTCTAGACTCATCAATCCAACTGCTAGTCAACATCATCTCAGCTCAGATAACTCACATGCATCTCAAACTTAACATGTTTCAAGGAAATTTTCCTTCTATGCTATTCCACTTCTAGACTTCTCTAACTCAGTGAAAACTACCACTAAGATGCTAAACCAGAAACCTAGGAGACGTCCTTTATTCCTCCCTTTATTTCTTTCGAAACTCCCCCATCACAGCCCATATTCAATCCATTAACCAATCTTTTCCACTCTATATCCAACATTGCATCCTGAAACTGTCCACTCCTCTCCATCTCCAGGGCCACTGCTTTTATTCAAGCTGCCATCACCTGTCACTTTGACTACTCCAACAGCTTCCCAGCTAGTCTCCCTATTTCTACCTAAAAGTCTGTTAATATATTCTCGCAAAAGTAATATATTTTAAACTCAAATTGGATAATTTCATTTACCTGGTTAAAATTCTTCAATGGCTTTCATTGCCTTATGTATAAGAGTCAAATCCATAAGAAAGGCCCACAGGGCCCTATATGATCTGCTGCAATCTCTACCTCCACCTCAGCTAATGCCTCTCTATATCACTGCTCACCGGGCTCCAGTCTCTGTGGCTCTCACCACTCCCAGAACATGTCAGGTCCTGTTCCTGCTTTAGAACAGAAATTGAACACGTTTTATTGGGCCCAGTGTGCTCTGTCCCAAAGCTGGGCACAGTTGCTTCCTTATACAACACGGGCACTTACCCCACTGCCATTTCCTATCCCAATACCCTACTCTTTCTCTTAGTGGCCCTTCCACCAATTGGAATTATTTTGATTATTCATGTTTTATTTGTTTTCCACCAGCCTCCACCAGGAAAATAAAAGCTTCCTGAGGACAGGACCTATAGGCCTGTCTTTTTCATCACTTCATCCCCAGGGGCTGAGCACATTGGAGTGGTCAATGTATATGTGTTAAAATAACAAATTGAATGAACGAGTGTTGAAAATGTAATTGCAAAACCGAATGTGTAGATGTATAGTAAGACAGCTGGAGTCCTAATCATGGCTTCGCCACATACTAGTTGGTGTCCTTTAGAAAGTTAATGTAACTCACTGTACCTCAGTTTTCTCATCTATAAAATAAGGGAAATAATAACACTTTCCTTCTAAGATTGTGAAGATTAAATGAAACCGTGTGGGTAATGGGCTTAGTATGCAGTAAGGTGCTCAATAAATTTTAGCCATTTTCAATTATTATGATGGTATTAATTAACAGCAACCATTAGAAAACAAAAAGCTTACTCTAAAATCTGAGATCAAAACTGACGAAAAAGACTAGGCATGATAGTAGGGAGTATGATATAACTCATGGTTTCAACAGAATTTGGTTTTATCTTGAAGAAGACGAACTGAAAAATATTTTTGAATATGTATTTTAATTAAAGTAAATGATATAATTATGAACAGTATAGAGGGAGCAGACAAAACAATTAATGCTACTTTCTCTGATCACAATGCAATACCACAAAAATATTAAAATCAAAAATAACTTGAAATAATTCAACTGCATGGGAATTAAGAAACAATCTTCTAAAGAATACTCAGAGAAAAAAATTGAAATAATTAGAAATTAATTACAATAATAATACTATATACAAAAGCATTTTACAATGCTAGTATTACCCAATGAAGAAAATCTCAGGGAAAGAAAACTGTAGACAAAACTCACTTAGGAATATGAATGTAAGACATCCTTAAAAAAATTTACAAGTTGATTCCAGCAATATTTTAAAAAGGCAATACACTGTGACCAAGTAAGGATTATTTCCAAACTGCAAAGATGGTTTGATCTTAGGAAGTCTAGTAATAGAATTCATCATATTAAAATGCCAATGGATAAAATTGATATTTTATGAATAGATACACAAAAGGGATTTAATAAATTTCTACAAAATTTGGAATAAAAAAGTCTTAATAAAATAAGAACAGGATACACTTTCTTACCATGATTTGAAAATGTGTCACAAACCAACATCCAGGATCCTGTCGAATGATAGAAAGCAGAGTCATCTCTATGAGAACCAAAACAATACAAGTATACGTGATAACATCATTCTGGAAGTACAAGCAGTGAAATCATCAAGCAGGGGAAAAACTGATCAATATTAGAGATGAGGCAGTAAATCTATCATTATGATAGTCTATTTGGACAATGCAAGAAGAAACAAAATTTGACTACAGCTATTAGAGAAGTTCAAAAATATAACCAGTTACAGAATTAACAAACACAGCACAATTCTTTTCCTAGATAATAATGACCCTTGAAAATCTGGAAATGGAAAATGATTCCATTCACAAACCAACCAAAATATAAAATGCTCAGGGGAAAATATTTGACATATGGCATCTTTATGAAGAAAACTACAAAATTTTACTGATGAACACAAAAGATGTGAATAAATTGAGACATTATGTATCTGGATATGAAACCCCAATATTGAAGAGACTTCAGGTCTCTCAAAATTAATGTGTAAATATAACAAAATCATGCGCAATTTAGCATAATAGTTAAATGCACAGGCTTTGGAGACATTGAGTTAGAATCCCATTTCTACCTCTTACTAGCTGTGAGATCTTGGACAAGTTATCTAACCTCTCTGAGCTTATTTACTTAGCTTGAAAATAGTCAGAAAGAAATACCCAGCTTGTAGAATTGTGTGGAGATTAAATAAGACAATGCACATAAAATCTTTAGCATTGCGTCTGCACTCTATTTGGAGATTAACAGTGTTGATTATTTTTAATTATTATTATTTCACTCTGAGCCAGAGATCTTAAACATTTTCTGTAAAGGGCTAGGTAGTAAATATTGGAGGTTTTGAGGCCATGAAATCCATTTCATATGTTTTTCTTTGTTGTTTGTTTGTTTATTTACAACCCTTTAAAAATGTAAAAGATTGTGGGGCTGGGCCTGTGGCATAGCAGTTAAGTCTGGTGTGTTCCATTTCAGTGGTCCAAGAGCTGCAGGTTCAGATCCTGGGTGTGGATCTACACCACTAGTCAAGCCTTGCTGTGGTGGCAATCCACATATAAAAAGTGGAGTAAGATTGACACAGATGCACAGATGTTAGCTCTGAGCAAATCTTCTTCACCCCCCAAAAAAGTAAAAAATCATTTCTAACAAGGATCTATACAAAAAACTGGTCATGAGCCAGATTTGGCTTGTGGGCTATTGTTTGTGGACCTATGTTCTAAACAAGCAAAACAAATATAATCTCACTAATAATCACAGAAATGCAAATCAAATGCAAGCTATCAAGCGGGTAAAGATTTTTTTTAAAAAATACCCACTATTTATGAAGATATGAGGAACTGGGCACTCACATACACTGCTGGTGAATTTATGACTGGTGGCAAATTTGGGGCATCAAAAGCCTTAAAAATATGCATATTCCTTCACTAAGAAATTCTGTTTCAACGAATATTTCCTAAAGAAATAATTGGAGACATTCTCATATGTTTGAACAAGGATGCTTATCACAGGGATAGTTATAATGTTGAAAAAGCAGTAACTACTTAAACGTCTAACCATAAAGGATTGGTTAAAAAGGTACAGTGCCTCTATGGAATAGAATAATATGCAAGTATTAAAAATAAGCATGGTTTGTATACTGTCTTTTTCAATTGAAAAACAGGAGACTAAAATTGTGTCATCATCAATGACTCATACAAGGGAGCTGGTGGAAAAGCTAGGTAAATAACTCTGCATTTGGAAAACGTCACCCTGGGATGACACTATGTCTCTTAGTAAAAGGCTGGGCATCACCTTCAGTGGACACAACAGAAGAAATAAACAACCACAAAGTAGAATGATGACAGTCTACCAGGAACAAATTCCTTCATTTTTAGGCATGTGATTTTTCAAAGTCTTTTTTAAATTTTGAGATCCAATGTAATTTTTTTTTTCAAATTTCCTTGTTATCTTTAAAGACTTAACAGTCCATTTCAGGCTAGTGAAAAACAAATGGAATTTACGGAATAGCATTATCCTTTTCTAGGAAGGTCCTTCAGTTGTCTAATTCCTTTATGCACAATGTATGCTCTGAACCTTGGGTTTGGGTGAGATTTCTTCAAGACTGGAAAAACTATGAAGTAAGGAAAAATTTATCGCCGCTTATTCTAATGACCTCATTGCTTTTTGGCATGATTTTCTTGGACTACACCCATTTTCTACCCAAAAAAGGCCCTCAAGTCTTTATTCTGCAGTCTGTACCCAGCTGCTCAGAAGTCCTCAATTGAGAACTAGCCTATATATTTTATTGTCGAATGAATCCATGCCACTGCAGACAAGTAGCATGTTACTTCTTCAAGGTAACTGGTAAGATTTTTAACTGTTGGCCTCCAGGGACAAAGGACTCACGTAAAGCAATGTCCTTGTTCAATAGTTGGATTGGAGGCACCTTGGCAGGCCGGTAGAATAGAATCTCTAAAGAGCCTTTAATGCGGGATGCCTATATGGAAAGCTTCATTGTAGAGAAATCCACATTCAGGTATTATTAGTGAAATTAATAGCATTCAAAGATCTTATAACAATGTATATCTTAATAGGCATCTCTGCAACCTATACCTTGCCCTGAATAACCAGGTAAAGTTGTAGCTGAAATTTCACGTTCAGATTGCCTGTGAAATTTTATAGCTACTCCATCATTTCCTTCTTTAAAGTCCTAGTATTTGCTGGGTTTGTTCTCAGTTTTCTTTTCGGAGAGATCCCCACATTCTTCTTCGCCTTCCCCGTCCCCCTTCCCCCCACCTCCCGGAGCTCAGCCCAATGTAACCAAGGAGAAAACAGAGACACCAGGCACCTAGGAATTTTTTTTTAAATCCGTCTATCTTATGATTCAAAAGAATAAGAATTCCAGATTAATGCAAGGGCGGGTGGTGGAGGCAGGGTGACAGTAGGAAAAAAGGAAAGGAAAAAAAGAATGCAAAATGAGCAAACAGAAGTGGTAAAGCTGCAAGACCTTTGGTATAATTCTTTGATGAGCAATTGTATGCGTGACCTTCACAGGAAACTTACCTATTTCATGATTTGTTGACAGGCTGGTGTGTGACATTTTGACTACAGGACCTAGTTACGTTGTGAAAAGAGGAAGGTACCCTTTAGGTGAGGAATATAAACAAATGTCTTCCACTCAGACATTTTTGAAAGAGCTCAAGAGACTCCTGCTAAAGTGCATGAGGATGACATCCTGTAGCAGCTTTTGAAAAGAAAGGTATTTTAGAACCTATGAGCTTGCTGCTAAATCATTTTTTCAGATTTAAGTAGAAAAAAATAGTGGATACAATTTGATCAGTGAGTATGAGAATTAGAGAAACGCAGCTACTCTAAATGAAGAGACTTTGGAAAGCAAAAAGGCAAAAGGAATATGAACGAAATTTTTAAATTTCAACCTGTTTTTCAAATACATAGAAATACCCTTGAAATTTCTAATGCAGAATAAAGATAGCAAAGGGAGATTGATGTTTCTACGCATCTTTACCATAAAGGACACTTGGAATGCTCCCACTTCAAACATACTGTTTAAGAAAAACCACAATATTTGACAGAGATTGAAATCTCTAAGGAGAAAGTTATGAAACATCTTGAGAAAATTCAGGCTCACTTGAACAGCAGGAGTAGATGACATTTAGCAATTAACTCTGAGGAAATAAAGAAATGTGCAATAGCAAAAATGCTGATAGGTTTTGCATAAAACAGAGTAATCTATTTTGGCCTTGAACAGCTGTTAAAAGTTCCTTCAAAGTCACTAACTAGCAAAAAGCCAAAAATTCCTTTCTATTATCTATGTGCTTCTTATGGAAAAAAAAGAAAGAAGAAGAAGAAGAAAGGGTGAACTTCACACTTTACAGCAATTTGTTAAAGGAGAAAAAAAGAGATATTTTTCTTAGAGAGTCAAATTTTAACAAAAGATCCTAGAGAAGACTTTGTGGGCATGGCTTTGGGTCTTTCTTCTCCAGAAGTAAAGGCACTTGATGGATAATTCTCTCCGGCACATAAACCTTTCCTTGAATGATCAAGTCCTGGAAAATGAACATCCTGGACATTTATGAATGAGATGCTCTAATGGGCATCTCAAATTTTCCTGCTAAATATTTTATCTTATATAAAAGGAAATTCATTAAAAGTATGTTAGGCATTCTTTTATTAGAATAATGTTGGATAGTTGATAACAAAGTGCTATACTTTAAACGATTTAAATTCTTTTATTGCTCTTTACAAGCCAAAAGTCATTATCAATGGGCTGAGGGTTCCATTTAATCACAAGTAAATATAGTACAGCAATTACAAGCATCAGAGAAAGGTTAAGATTCAGACAGAGGCCCACAAAAAGTTTCCGATTCTGAAAAGTTAGTATGTACTCTAAAGATTTTTAAAGTATTTTGGTAAAAACCATTTCATTGTGGAATTTGAAAAATTTTCTTCATGTGTCTTTGTAAATATTGCTGACAGGGTTAGTTACGGATTTTAACAATCAAAGGTGTGTTTGTTGCCTGTAAATATGAATAAAAGTATAGCTTTACATTTATAATCAATGCAAATTAACCGTTATTTCCTTCTATGGTTAGACTACCAACCGTGTGGAGTTAAACCAGGATTGATCCAAGAAGGGCAAATCGCGAGCTTTGTTAGGCATGAATAAAATTTAAAAGATTATTTTAATAAAGCATCTATATCAGATTACTCCATTCCATGCTGGGCTTACCTATTCAAAATGCCAACTCTCTACTCTCCACCTAGCTTCCTTTCAAAACTATCTCAAGTTCACCCTTCAATTCACAATGATCTCTCCTTTCTCTGAAGCCAGGGCACTTAAAATTTATAGCACTCATTTGGTAATTAATCATGTAATGACCCGTGATATTTCTTTAATTGATATTATTTAATATCTCTCTCATTCTATCTCTCTCCTTTCCACCTTCCCCCACCCCTGTCTTTTTCTCTCTCTCCAACTTTCTCTCTTTTCCTTGTCTTTTAAACCATGTTTTAAGCTTTTATGGGAGTAAGCATGTGGTAAACTGCCACATTATGACACATTAATTCATGGCACACAACACTGTGTCCTGCATCCAGTAAGTGCTCAATAAAAGTTTGTTGACTTAAAAAGTGAATTTTAAAACTAAACCTTATATTGGAGGCCTGGCAGGTATCTGCAAATAATTAATTAAATTGACAAGCTGTGATTGAAGAATGGGAGGTGGTAGGTAGCTAGACAGTAGGGTGTAGCAAGGCTTGGCAATCTTTCAGATATGTTGTGCCAAATCTTCATTCATCCACTCCTTCCCAAGGTCAGACGCATAGCAACTCCTTTGGGAGAAGGAAGCATGGCAGATTCTCACAGATCATTCACGCACCTCCCTGAACAGAGGCCACTGCAGCATGACACAGTGTCTCAGCAGAGGAACGCCAAGAACATGAAGGACAAAAACTTCACATGCCTTACACTCCTGAAATCACTATGGAGGGAGAAGAGGAAGTTAGGTTTCTTCCTATATCTCTGTGTTCCTTTTAACATCTGAGCACTGGAAAAGCCAGAATCTTAATTATCAGCTAAGCAAGGACAGGAGTTTTCATTTACAACCAAGTGAGAGGAAGACAAGGTACTTGGAGGAACGAAGAGGGTGTCCAAGAAAAGTCTGGTATCCGATAGACTTACTTCTTTTTTCACTTTTTACTCGTAACAGCGAAACAATCTTAGACATAAAAAACAAAAGATTTAGGAAAGTTTGAGAGTTTTACACCAGATATATCAAATAGAATAAAGAGAAACAGGACGGACTGGCAGTGGAAAAGTAAAACCTTCCCAAAACCTTTAGTGCTCCTAGCTCAGCCATGGGATATATTTCTGCTTTGCAAGATGTTAAAAGTTAGAGAAATGGAAAACCTCATTGAAAGATTCACTGGTAATTTAGTCACAAACGGTGGTCAAATTTAAGAACATGGCGGAATATCAGACTCTCCATATTCACCTTCCAGAATGCTATGTAGATTCCGATAGAAGATTTTCAGTCAAATGCTTGTGATTTTTAATATAAGTTGGAAACCATTGGAAATCACTCTAGTTTTCTGAGGAAGAGAGAAAAGAGCCAAAACTATAATTTTGGAACAATGATTATTGAATGTAGGACTATGTAGCATTATATAATTATATAACTTTGTTCATGACTTCTTTGAAAACAAAAAAGGCACTTACCAAAATATTTAACATAGAATTTCAAAGGATTTAAAGACGCACATGTGTGAAATCCATAGCAGTCAATAAACATCAGACTAAAAATTCGTTTTGCAGATAGAAAGACCAGCTTCATGGAAGCTGGTGGAAAGCCATTGAAGTTCACCGGACATGGTATCTTTTCTCTATCAAAGAGACGGCCATGATGCTGTAGTTATTAGAAATGCTGTAGATGCAGTAAGCTTACTTTGACTGAATATGGTTATAGTTGGCAGAATAATGGCCTCCCAAAGACGTTTACATCCTAATTCCCAGAACCTGTGTATATGTTATTTTACCTGGCAAAGGAGAATTAAGGTTGCAGATGGAATTAAGTGTGCTAATCAGCTGACCTTCAGATGGGGAGATTATCCTGGATTGTTTAGGTGGGCCCAACGTTAACACAAGGGTCTTCATAAGTGAAAGACAAAGAGGAGGCAAGAGAATCAGTGTCAGAGTGATGCAGTGTGAGAAAACCTCGACTGGCCATTGCTCTCTTTGAGATGGAAGGAGGACACAAGACGAGGAGTGCAGGTGGCTGCTAGAATCTGCAGGAGGTAAGGAAATATTAGCCTAGAGAGACCCATTTCAGACTTCTGCCCTCAAGAACTATAAGATAATAAATTTGTGTTGTTTAAGCCAGTAAGTATGTGGTAAATTTTTACAGCAGCAATAGGAAACTAATACAATACCCAAGAGGAAGAGAAGTAGAAAATTCTCATTTGACTGCTAGACTGGGAAGCCAGAGAAATTAGTATATAAGTCTTTTCCTGGAAGAGTTCAAAGCAAGTAGAGCAGATCACCATTCCAGAACTCTAGGAGGATATGATCTGAAACCTGTTCATTAGAAAGAAAAAGTTGGGCCAACCCAGTGCTGTAGTGGTTAAGTTCATACGCTCCACATTGGTGGCCAAGGGTTGGCAGGTTTGGATCCCAGGCACACACCTATACTCCACTCATCAAGCCATACTGTGGCAACATCCCACATACAAAATAGAGGAAGATCAGCACAGATTTTAGCTCAGCGAAAATCTTCCTCAAGCAAAAAGAGGAAGATTGGCAACGGTTGTTAGCTCAGGGCCAATCTTCCTCACCAAAAAAAAAGAAAGAAAGAAAGAAAGAAAAAGTTAAATATAAGTACGTAAATAAACAAATCCAGGATCAATCAATAGCACACTTCAATAAATACTTATTAAACACCGTCAGCCTGTAATTCAGGGTAAAGTGCGTAAGACCAGTGTAGGAAGGAAAGTCCTCCCTGAGTTTCAGGAAGAGGCTTGGCCTGAAAGCTTCTTTCTGGTGGCAGAAAAGAAAAAGCAAAGAGAGAAAACAAGATGAAAAAGTGACTGGTTCCCATTTGTAGCTACTCTCTTCTGCAGGTCCACATATCAGCTGATTTTCCATCAAAGCTAAGATACTCTACTATAGATATGGCTGTAGTAAGAACCAGAGCAATTTCTCTTATGAAAGAATGTATTTCCCATAAACGTAGATAGAAATCCTGGAAGTAGTTTTCTATATTACTTGGTTCGTTTTTCCTCACACATCAGTCTTCTTCGTATCCTCCTTTATCTTTGCAGGACTAAACCTGACATTGGTAACTACATCAGGAGGTTCTAATACGCAAGCAAAACATATTGCTTTCCCAAAAATCCATCAACAAACACTAAGCATCAAGGACAGATTTTTTTTTCCCTATAAGTTTTGAGGACCACCTACAACAGCCATGACAGCTGCGCTAATCGAAAAAGCAAACGAGGCCACAAAGGGCCGTTCTTTGACCATGTAATCAATTTTCCACTCAATGCATTGTTCATTCTTGGAGACTTTAATGCCAGAATTGATTTTAACAGCCATTATAGAAATACTTAAGTCAAAGGGCTTGCAACCTTTTTTAGCATGACCAATGGAATTTTTTAAATAGATATGTGAATAAATCATTGAGTATGATTCATATGCTTTTTTAAAAAGGTTCTTTGAGTCACTGTCCAGACACATTCTTTACAAGTAGTCAAGTGAACTAAGTAAAACCCCATACTGAGAAATAGTGCATTAGCTCAGTTTATGCTTATAAAATTATATTTGAAGCATTTGTATACCATTTTCAGCAGCTCCCAGAAAAGCCAATAGGTACTCAGCCTATAATGGATGATCAGTGTTCAAAATGAAATCTGAGGAAGAAGTTGTGTAAGCAGTCCTGATGACAAAATGTGACCTTAATTTGTGTGCAAGGCAGACATTTAAAACTCCCAGAATGAGGAGAGATGATAAAGAAATAACTAATTGCTGCTCAAGGTCACCAAGTTGGGAGTTCTTCCATGTGAAATAAAATGTTGAGAGAATCACTTAAGTGACTTCATGTATTTTTCAAACACGCGAAGAGCAAGATAAACTAACGAAAATCCTTTGCTCATTCATATATCTTCTGATAAGAGTTACTTAGGACATCCCACATCTGGAAATGGAAATGTACATAAAATGAAATCAAGCCATAATTAAGGTAAAGAACAAGCAATCTATTAGAAAAGGATGCAGACTGGCAGACACTTTACATGTGAAATCTTTTTATAACTGATAATAGAGCTTTTAATTTGTATTCTCACGGTAGACAAATTTCTGATAAATTAGTGTGTATTTAGTCGTAACAAAAAAAAGGTTACCCAATAAGAAATTATTTTGTTCAGAATTTTACAACTATGTTGAGTTCATCTTGAACTAAAATGACATAGAATTTAAACCACATGATTGGAATATTGATAGCTAAATCTCGTGATTAGGGTCCCTCTATCGTACTGTCTTACAGCCATTCACCAGCTTCTAAAAAACCTTTGATCCTCCATTCTGCTTATACCAAGGCTCAAATGTTGTCCTCATAGGATGTATGCACAAAGTTTGTTTAGCAGGCAGTTCTTGTTCATGGAGTGAACAATGCTGTTAAGCACAAGCAGGCATCCATCAGCATTCTCAGCACCACACCTATTCTTAAGGAGATGTCTTCATGTGTGATAGGGTGCCTAAGTGACACAGGCATGACATCTGCGTTAGCAATCAGCATTTATCTGGAGTTCTGCATGCACCATAAAGCAGAGCTTTAATTCCATTTTTGGTTTCAACTAGGGACAAAGAAGGTGGGCAAAGGATGATGTCTTTTCTCATCTTTGTTCAGTGTTAATGCTGAGCACCATTCATTCATCTTTCAGCTGAATATGCCGTCTTTCTAGGTTTCCTATTCAATAAAAACAAGGCAGAGAATATTTCCAGTATAAAATAATTTCAGTTTCATTCCAGGGAAATCTAGAGTTAAATCCCCTAAAAATATGCGTTCTTAACATCTGCATAATCCCATGGGGGGAAAAACAGTATATTTATTGATTTAATGATCAATAAAAACTCACAAGTTGAATGCACTATGAACTTGCATCTGATATTGTGAAAGTTACTGATATTAAAAGTGCATTAAAAGTCATTTATGGAAGATATTGAATGAAAATTCAAGGAAGAAAATAGTTCAAATTATTTTCTCTTTGAAGATCAAGAGAATAAGTCAGCTTGACGGATAATATTAGATGATTTAGAGTCATGAAAAAGATCTATTAGAGCATGCATTAAAAATGGCATTACCCCCCTCCATGGGGCCCTGACTGACACAGGAAGCAATCTCAAGCTAGAAAATCTCAGGACTCTTCAGGGAGTTTATTTGGTAATTTGTAGTCTCATCTCTGATTCTGTAAATGAAAGACATTTAGAAGCTGCCTAATCTTCATTTGGGACAAAGTGTGGCCTTCAAAAATCAAACACACCTTTTTCTTCTACAGTATTCCCTTTGTACTCTGAGGGTCATTTTCACCCTTAAGGGCAAAGCGTACTTTTGAGTTCATCTACATAATATTAAATGTAGTTTCAGCCGTGTAAATATTAACAGCATTGCTAAAACTATTTCGTAGATCTCTGAAGTATCTCAATGGCCACAATGCACATTTCTGCAATGGGCAGACATATTTTGAGTAGAATGGTTATGTGCTTTTATCCTTATATCATCTTAAAAATGATTTTCGTACACTGACCCACAGTGTATAAGCTTCAATAAATACTAGAAATTTTAAGATTATGGATGTGGAGAATATTCAGGATAGTTATCAAGAGGGTTTTCAAAAAGCCCTTGTCAGCCAGGTGAATAGAAATTGAATATCTTATTGCTAAATAAGAAAACTCAAACATCAGTGATGTGTAAACCAAGTTTAAGGTATCTGAGCCTTTTCTATGAGCAGGTAAATGCCCAACTTTTCTCTGACAAGCTTGCCTGTATTAGTGTTCCCTGCATTGACAAGGCCAAATAATAGTATGTTACCTGAGCTACTGTTAAGAAATGAAGAACAGTTAAGGATATACAGGCAACACTCTGACCCTTAATTTATACCTCAAGTTGACTCTACACTTCTGACCCTTTAGTAAACAAATTCTACAGTCAAGATTACTCCATTACAAACCTAACCTCCTTTGGTTAATAAAATTTCGTGTTCAATAATAATTGCTTTGTGATGTTTTCTATCTTATAAGCACTTTCCTTACACAATATTTTTAATCCTCACGACTCTGTGAGATATGCATCTATTATCACCATCGTTCCCGTTGTGCAAATGACGACACTGAAGCACAGAGAGGTTAAATAACTTGCCACAATCTCACAGCCAGTAGGTGGTAAAGCTGCAATTCCGACCCCGCATGTCGAGCTTCTGCGTCCTGCCTCTTACCCACAGTGCTGTCCTGCCTCGGAGCTTTCTTTCTTTTACTGGCCAGTCTTTCTTCTACTTTTGCTCTCAGGGTTATATAAGACTGTATAAATATTGGTTAACTTCCAAAGGAGACTGCATCAATAATCACCTAGTTCAGACTCCTTCCCCAGATCCCAAAGTGCTCTCTACCACCAGGAGCAGACTACTTCCCTTCGCTCCTTTCTTGCTTAATCAAGCATATCACTCACTTAAGTACATCTTACCTTTGCCCCGTATGAGCTTGGCTTTGAAAGAAATAACATTTGCTGGTATATAATCCAACAAATATGAATAGAAACTAAAACATGTGGTTTCCTGTCCTTGTAATTTGTATTTTAGTTTGAGTCTAGAAGGAATAAGGAGATTTGTTCCTTTCCCTTTCTTGTGGCTCTCAGTTTAAAGTAATCTTCTGTGTTTCAAATAGTTAACTGGATTCCCATGCCCCAACTTGGAGTGAGCAGGTCAGGGTAGAGAGGGAGTTATTTCCGAAGGCTGCCCAGCGGCTGCGTGACACCGCAATCCAGAAGGGTCTCTTTATTTTTCCCCTTTCTGACCAAGTGCGTCCCTTCCTCCCTGGGATGCCAGGAGAAGGAGAAATGGCGAACAGCCATAGCTTCTGGCACACACCCAGGCTGAGTAAAGCCTAAAGGGTCGGATCTTTAAATCAGCAGCGAACAGTGCCCTCTGGGGCAAGCATCACTAGTAATGCAAAAACTCCAGCTACTTTGGAAAACTGTTTAGGAGAACAAATGCTGCACGCCAACAGCGGGAGCCAGTGTGGGCAACCTGACTTCTCCTACCCGGTCCAGCCCCACCTGCTCGCCTCCAGCTCTCCATCCTCATAATGAACTCTTTCCCTGTCCCATCCCTCTCATCCCTCAACCAAATGTTTGCCCTTGTCATGCTTTTTCCTTCAGTCCATGAGACACAGGGAGCACCAAAAACGTGTAAATCACCAGAGCAGGAAATCAACAAGTATTTTGTCCATAGAAGTTGGTAGTTAATAATTATTGAAAATGTTATTGTGAAGAGGTGTAGCTTTATGCCCCATGAGATGGGAGGCAGAGACTGTGGGTCCTCTACCTGTTGGGCCAGAGGGCAGCCAGGTTAAAAGAGCACTTCCCTCAGAGCAGGGCGGAGGACTGATGGCCAAGGAATCGTTCCAGGTATATAAACAGTGCCTTGCACAATAGCCCTGGGACGCCCTGCCAGAGCATCAGAGTGGGAGGGTAATCACATTGAGTTGCTGAACATGGCTGAATCCCCAAACAGGCCCTCAGCCATCCTCATGGAGAGCGACTTCTTGTGCTCGTCAGCATCCAGTCCTCATTTGTTCAAACCAGCAAAAGCTAACCCGCACTGATAGAAAAGGAATATTTGTCCCTTCCTAAAATAATTGATTACCATTCATTAAATATTTCCAAGATTTTTTGTGTGTGTGTGAGGAAGATTGGCCCTGAGCTAACATCTGTTACCAATCTTCCTCTTTTTTTCTTTTTCTTTTTTCTCCCCAAAGCCCCAGTACCTAGTAGTATATCTTAGTTGTCCTTCTAGTTCTTCTATGTGGGATGCCACCTCGGCTTGATGAGCAGCATGCAGGTCTGCATCTAGGATCTGAACCTGTGAACCCCGGACCCCACGAACTCAACCACTACCCGCCGGGCTGAACCCCCAAGATGTATTTTAAAAAGGAGTCTAAATTGACCTCACCTGCAAAATAGAAATTTCTGTAAGAAATATGTAAATGGGATCATATTTTTAAAACTTAGTGTCTCTTGAGTTTCAGCTTTGCTGCCTTAGTCTTTCAATGTAAACTATTTCTCATTAGTGTACGAACCCCTTTGATATGAAAGTGCTTGACAAACTAAAGGAAAGAATTATTGTATTAAAGAACCACAAGCACAGAAAGCATTTTAATAATAAAACGTTAGACTCTTAAGTAAAGGCTTGTTACAGGAGGAAGTAAAATATGTTTAATTTTTCTATTGTTTTCTAAAAATAATAAGCAATTTTGGTTGAAAGATATCTTCTCTGAAATGCCTATAATATTTTTTACTAGCATTGCTTGCTTTTTTTTTGGTGAAGAAGATTGGCCCTTGAGCTAACATCTGCTGCCATTCTTCCTCTTTTTTGCTTGAGGAAGATTCACCTGAGCTAAAATCTCTGCCAATCTTCCTCTATTTTGTATGTGGGATGCTGCCACAACATGGCTTGATGCATGGTGTGTAGGTCTGCGCTGGGGATCCAAACCCACAAACCCAGGCCACTGAAGCAGAGCACACCGAACTTAACCACTATGTCATGGGGCCTGTCCCAAGCATTGCCTGCTTTTTGCTTCAGCATATCCATTTCCTCATACATTAGATTATTAGTATTCATTAAATTACTAGGCAAATTTTATATGAATTTTTCAGTTTATTTCTTAAGTATTTGGGCAAAATCATATAACATCTATCCTAACTACCCTATACAATAGAAATTATGTGAAAAACATTGAGTTGAAAGAAAAGACATCATAAATTTAAATTATAATCACAATGTAAATTGTGATTAATTCAATTTGGAATATAATGTGATAGTTGTGAAAAGTATAAAGTACACGATCTTTCATCTGAAAACATTCTCTTGAATTTATGAAATAGTCAAATTAAGAATTCATCTAATTGTATATTTGTTTTCTTCATTATACTTTTCTAAATTGTCCAACTTTTATAAAGCATAAATGCTTTACTTCTAATTTGAAAAAATTAACATTATAAAAAAATCAAACAAATAAATCCTCTGCAATATACCTGCTGCCTTTGAAAAGTTTGGCAAAGAAAATCCAAATTCACATTCAGAGACCACCTCTGGGTAATATACATATTTTTTCTCACATACGGTATATGTAGTAATAATAGAAACATATCTCCCGCTTTCATCATCTTACTAAACTTGGTGGTACAATTCCAGCCACATTCCCTAATTAATTGCACAAGTTTGTGCAAACCTTCCTTTGCTATGGTTTCTTATTCTGAATAGCAGGCTCTCTTTAACCTTCCCTGATCCTAGGCTGTGAACAGTTGCCTTGATTATTATGACTGCCTCATAACAGAATCCACACAAAACCTGAGTTGACGGGTGGCTTGCCTCAGTTTCGTATCTATTTACATTTATTCCTCCAGCCTGGATTTCCAAGGAAAGTAAAGGTAGAAGTCACCCCAAACTTGAAATTGCCCTACCATTTCCTATTATTCAAATAATTTGAAAACAAATATTCAACGAGGAATTTTGCTTATAACAAAATGGTAGAAAACACAAATAAATAGCTAACTATCTAGTTCAGCCTTCAATTTGCTTTCTATTTTAACTCTTTCATAGGGACCCATTTCCAGCCCCTATTCTAAAAAGCAAGCAGCAAAATACAGATATCTCATCTCCATTTTAAATAAACAAACAGCTTTGCTTTCTCTCTTATCGTCAACTGTTTCTTTAAGTTCATCAATGGGTTCTGACTTTCCTCCTTTGTACACTTATCAAAATTGCAAAGGGATTCTCTTCTGATGCAGACTGCCATCACATGTCACTATCATTGACGCAGGATTCTATACAAGTAGTTGGCATCCAGAACAGCTTTCCATATCTTTCCACTTCATCAAATCTCCATCATTTTCTAATCACACATGAGAGCATCTTTTTTCCATCTCAACTATTAAATTTTCTTTTCTTCTGTTCATATTTAATTCCAATATTATTTTAACTTTGAAATGTTGGCAGTTGTAGCATGCATATAAAAAGCTATGTAAATGAAGCATTATTGTGTAGATAATACATGTGAATAACCGTGCAGTAGCTATGAAGCCAAACCAGAGATGCGTGCAAGGGCACACTACACAAAAAGAGTGGGGAGTGTCCATCCTGCCTAACTTCTGATTGACAGCTCCACTCTGCAAGTTGCCTTTACCTGTGTAGATGAACATTGCTGGACGACACAAAGAAAGTTATTTTGATGATACATACGCAAATATTCAAAATGGAAGTGCTTGAAACACACCATTGCCCAAACCAACAAATTCCCCTCTGAGAATAAAAGTTTTCAGCAACCCTATCAACTGCTTTATTATTATGCTAAATCATTTCTGCTACTTTCTACTGGATCAGTTAAAATCACTTTCATTTTTACCTAGCCAGCAAATTTTAGCTTCTCTTTGCAAATGAAACACCATCTATTTGACCTCATAAGAACAGTATCATGCAAGTTTTGGAGTAGATAACTTTCTAATGTTAATGATAGGAGACCTAGATTTCTGATTGATCCTAAGCTTTATTTAGTGAAAATATACACTTGTATTGGAATATGAGGACTTATCAAATGCTGAATTAAGTATTTCAACATAAATCTGTGTTTGCTGTCTCAAAGTGTTAGAAATTCTTACCCCTTTACTTATATGGGTGCCATAAATTTTACTTTGAAATGTACAGGTACTCTCTTTTTCATACAAATGAGGTCATTATTGATTGGCCTAGGAAATGGACTCTAGAGTGTTCATTTAAACTCCATTCCCTTAGGAAATTAACATTTTCATAATAATAAAAATAAAATAAAATATTTTAAATACAGAATTGTATGTTTCATCTCCTCTCTGTTTTTTTCTGAAACTCTATTGGATAGCCTAACAGCTGGCTTTAGTTTTTTTAAAAAAATAAGATGCCTGGGGTCAAAAAAATCAATTTTGGAAGTAGCAATATCAATTTCCTTGGCAGAATTGCTGAAGAGAGTTTTTATTGACTGTGAATCTAAGTTACTAAGAAAAATTAGTGATATTAGCAAATGGTTGTACTATGCGACGCCCTACGATAGAACAACAATAGCTCATCGTTCACAGATGGATGTGAAAAACAATTTTGAACAGTCTGAAATGATATGCAATGTTCCTTACCTTTTTGACTTTGAAAAACCTCAAATGACTTAAAAATTTATTCAACCTCTTTACCACTACCCTGAGTTGAAGGTATTTTTCTCCATTTCTTAAAGAAAGAAAAAGATCCGAGACTACTACATTAGGAACCAAACGAAAATGTTCTTCCTTTCCTCTTCCCATTTCACCAGCTGCATGCTGATATTAGCTGGACCAGTGAACTTCCTCTGAGGCTCTTCTCTTAGATTCTTTGTATGTAAGAACCTGAGTTATGGGAAAGCTTTGCTCTAATGGGAATCACTTGGCTTACGATTATTCTACATGAATTTACTTGGCGCCATCGGTGTGCCAGCTGATGGAAACCTCTTTTTGCGCGGAGTTATCCATCTCCACCAGATGGACAGTTTTTTATTGTTCTTTATCCTTTCTTTCCCAGTCTTCCAACATTATTTTCATTCACTCTCTGGATTTCCAACTTCGTTATCAAATTCTCTATGAAAACATTCCTTTAGGAATGGAAATGTTATCCAGTGAACATTTCAGGATATTCTCTTTGAAGCACTTCTGAAATGCCTGCCATGCCATGATGGACCGCAGTCAATCTGTTCCGCACTATTGTCGAGCTTGACATCAGAACAAGATTGACCATGCTACTTCTCATCCTAGGCTCCTTCAGTGACTCTCTGTTACACTTAGGATAGAGTGCCAAACTTGTTGCTATAAAATGAAAGGCCATTCAAAACATGACCTCCTATTACTCCTGATTTATATTGTACAATCATTTCTTTTTGCATCTTAATTTCCATAGGTTACTATCTGTAGCTATTTGAAATTATCAGCACTCCAGGCTATGTGCCCATATGCTGTTTCCTATATGTAGAACGCCCTCCAGGAGTTCCCTCCTCACCAATCACATCATAATTTTTTAAATAACTTATATGAATTAGCTTAAAGATTCTACTCAGAGGTCACCAGATAATGGCAACCTTAACTGATTCTTCTTCACAAGGTGCAGTTACTCACTCCCTCTTCATAGTCACACAAGAATGTATTACTCAAAATTACTCTTGGAATTTTGATTGCAATTATTGAATGTGTTGATCTCTCATATTTTATTGTGATCTCTATTAAGTCATTTATCTATATTCTTTGGCAGGTAGCACAGTGTTAGGCACAGAATAACCACACGATTCTTGGTGGAAGGTGGGAATCTGACATGCTAACATTATTCGTAGACCGCAAGTTCTGCTGCCAAATCATTGTTCTTAATTCCTTTCTTCCTTTGGTCAACAAATACGTATCGAGTGAAAATTTACAAAAGATAGTACTTTGTTCTTTCATTGATAAATATTTAACCCCTTTATACCACTCCTACATTCCTTCCCTCATAGCACTAATTTTTAGTCTTTCTGTTGGTTACTTTTATAACATTAAATAATAGGCAAATAGCTTGACTTCTTGATTCATGAGTAAGCCAATTCCCTGACTCCCTCCAGTGAAAGATAAGGACTCCAGGGCCCCCCTTTCTTTACCTGTAACTTTTCTTTCCTCTTTTCAACTCCCAAATTCAGCCATATGTGCTTACCCTTAATAAGAGTAATAGCATTTATGTTCTGTACTGTAAAACACAATTATGTCCCTCAGTATTTTTTGCATATACAAAATATCAATGGTTGTATTGTTATGAGTATGTAAATATTATGTACTACATAACCAGGAATGTACTATAATTACATTTCCTTTTGTGTACAGATTTATCGTTTTTCTTTGTTTTATTGGATTCTGTGTTACTTGGGAGTTTTTTTTCTGGAATTTCTGGAGTTTTCTGAAGTTGTTTTTTTCTTGTATTGACTGTCTTTATTGTGACGTTAAATTGTTCTGAATTCCCAAGGAAATATCAAATCCCTGGGATGCCCTTTTTTTTTCCAGAAGCTCCTCCGCAGTCCTGTTCCTATCTGGACTCATCGCTTTCCAGGCACACTGCACCATTGATGTCTTCAGTCAATCCTTCAAAACACTACTGGATTCTGTCTCGTCCTCTTTCCTGGTTTAAATGGCCAGAGTATATCTTCCAGTAGCGTCTAAAGTAAAGGAGATAAAGCTGCATGCCTTCCGGACATGAAAATATATCTCTTTTAGCTTCCAGTTTGATCAACAGATTGACTGGGTATTTAATTCTAAAGCAAAATCATTATTTCTCAAACCTTCAAAGGTATTGCTGTATTAATGTCTACCATCCAATTATACAGATGTGCAGTTGCTGCTAATCTGTTATTTGCTGCTTTCTGGATGAACCGTTTGCTTCTTTTAAGAAGCTTTTAGTCATTACATTATCCTTGGTGTTGTGAAAACTTCACAATTATGGGTCTAGTTATTTTTTTTTCACACATTATGTTAGGGATTGATCCTTCTGTTTAAGGAAACTGGCTTTCATTATATCTTTGATGGTGCTATTTGTTGAATGCTGACCCACCTGTATTGATTTTATATGTATTTTCTCTCTTATCTAATCTTTCCTCTCTTTGCCCTTTTAATCTACTTTCTGAGTGATTTCCTTGTCTTTATTTGTCAAATCTTGTACTAAAATTCTAATTTCTGTAACTGTATGGCATTTTGAAGATCTCTTCATTTACAGCCACCAATTTGAAGAATATTAAATAATCGGGAAATGAATCTAGTTAAATGTTACCACTAGAGTGTAATAAAACATTACAATATCTTATATAGAATAAGAAAATTTCTCAAACTTCAAATAAGTATAAGTAGAATGATTATCAACCATACTGATTACTTTTTGATTTGGTAGTACGAAATAGCAATGGACTAATGAAGTAAAATTAAAATCAGAATAGTTTAGCCTTATAATCAGAACTGTAATGCAGAAAATACATTGGGAATATGTTTTTACTATCAAATTTATTTTCTTCACCTAAAAAGTAAAAAGTAAATTTGTACAGTCCATAACTTATGGGAAAATCAATTTATTTCTATTTCTGGGGAATTAAACATAAAGAAATTATGTCTTCATCTTTATTTCACTTAAACTACATTATTGTACAATTACCAAGCTTATAAAACTTTAAAAATCTCATATTTACCAAACAGGTGACACTGTTTGGATTTTAAACTAGTATTAAGTTAGAAAAGGGTTTAAAATTCTACTGACTTGGGAGCTAAAATTTTTCTGATGTTTCATTATGTAGTTATGCATATCCAATTTATATTCTACAATAAGAAATCCATTCAAAACTACCTTTATTTCCTTGTTTACTTTGTACCTGTTTACGAATTTGCCTTTTCTCAAGAAGATTTTAAGTGTGTCAAATCAGAGAAACAAAAGGAAGTTAATTAGATTATTATTCAAGCTAGGTGCCCAAAAGTAGACACTGATTTTTTTTTAATTATATTCAGTGCAAAAATAGATAATGCGATCCCTATTTACAGTAGTTCATCTTGGCCTTTAATCATTTGTTTATCCACGAGACTATTGATTGCTGCTCCAGCAAGGAGAACAGCAGTGGCACAGGAATAAGAAGGGAAGCAGTGTAATTCTGTGCTGTTGGCTGTTCCCAGCGACGAAACTATAATTCACAAATTGATAGATAACAGAAGGTAATTTTATGGTTACTAAGAATGAGTTTGCATTTGTTTGTGTAGTTACTATATAAATTTATAGATGCATTTTGTTTGTATCGCATTTTAAATTTTAGTAGCTGAGCAGGAAGAGGATTGAAGTAGTGCAAGGAGTCTGCTCATGAACTCCTTCTTCAGCAGCCACTTGTAAAGGTGGACTGTAATTCAACATGAAATAGGTTCAGAATGTTCCCACAAACTCATTATAAATCAAGCTGCTTCGAAGGTATGGTGTTATTAAGTTTGTTTTTTGATTTTCTCTTGCCCTTCCTCCATCATCTTATCTAGAGAAAGAGTTTAAAGGCAGGAAAAGTAATTCAGCAAGGACCCACTTTTAGTGGCTGAAATAAAAAGAGTCTTGTTAGATACATTTCACTAAGCCATAAATGCAGTTGCAAGAGCCAGGGATTTTTTTTTTTCCCATATCATTGACTGACTTTGTCATCTGCTATCTGGCCAAAGTTTGATTATGAGGTGGTTAATTTATAGCACAAAGTCAGGCATGTGTTGTGGAATCTATAGATGACTGTCACGGGAGTCCAACTAAGTGATGACCCTCAGCTGATTCCGGTAATGATGACACTGGTTGTCTCTTTTGTATTAAGTCCAGCTAAAACATGTCAAGAGTTATAAAGGTTACTTTCTTGTCTTTGCATAGATGCTAGAAACTCATGTTAATATACACCGTTATGTTTTTTATGTCATGGGAAACTTCAGGTCTTATTTACATTAAGTAGAATTGAACCTGGTAAGGGCAGTCGCAAATCTACATTGAGAGAATTATACCTACGTTATACTGGTAGATCCTTTCAAGTCTGTGAATTGCTTGAGGACAAGGAGTTATACCTCATGCATTATAGTGGCCGGCACCTAGTTGTTTTTCAATGTATGTATATTGAACAGGACTGGAGTAAAACTTTGAGAAACTTGTATATAATGAATGGTTTTCCCTGATGCTTCTTAAATTCTCAATGCACGTTCTACCTAGTGAACAAACTATTTTCTCAGTCTGAGTTGTTCTCCACGATTAGTCATCCTGGAAATTGGTTCCCCCTAGATCTTGCAATCCTGTGCCATAACTTGGCATAAAATAGGCACTATATAATTGTCTACCAGACAAAGAAGAAGAAATGTGAAACATTTGGTAGCCGTAAAGTATCAGAAGTCTAAAAAATTAGAATATTAGAGAATTATATAAGGTAAAAGCTATCTTCATTTGACACATGTAATTCTAATTATTGCCCATTCAGCTAATTATTTAAACACTCTATAAAAGTAGATCTGAAAACATTCCTAACTTCAGCATGCAAAGCCTAAAAAAGATCAAATAAATAGGCAAGAGACTTTACATAGAGATCTGAAGAATAAAAGTGATACATTAATGCAAAATATTATTGGGGAAAGCTTTGTGCTTAATCAAATTAAACTAATTGAATACACATTTATTGAGTGAATATTATACCTTAGCCTGTGCTACATTCTTTAGGACCTTTTTAAGAAGTGATGCAGCATTCCATGTTTCTAGAGACTTTTAATGTAGCTGTAAGGAAACAATCTAATGAAGCAACTGGAGATCAATGACAGATGAAACTATGATGTAGCCAAATGGAACTAATCATTCTTCTCTAAATATATTCAACATTTTCTACCTCTTTACAACTATGTATAATATTCCCTGTGCCTGGATTGCCTTTGCATCCATTTCTGCACATTCCAAGTCTACTCTTCCTCCCAGGCCCAGTTATGCTCCCTTTTTCTGAAGCCATTCCTAGTCACACTGTGTCCGACCTCCACGTTGTCACCATACTTTGACCTATAACACATGCTTAGCATAGTCTCCTTTATATCACAGATTTGCACATTGACTCTTCATGTCTGGATTGAAAGCTCTTTAAGGATCAGGACTTAGGCATTTAAAAATCTTGAACAGTGTCTGACACATAAAAAATACTCAATAACAATTTTTTTCCTTCTACTTTTCTGATTTCTCTCCTTTACTCCCTTCAGTGTTTCAAATTTAGTAGGTATTTTGAAATAACTGATGTTGAATCATATATAACATCATACTTATATTGGGTATGCTAGAAGTTTGAAAATTAATATGGAAGAGAAAGATAGGAGTTGCAATAATTAAAGATCACTTCATAAAGAGTCCAACTTTCTTCAGCCACAATTTAGGGAAAAGTAGAGGATATACAGAGGTGACTTGAGGAATAATAAACAGGATTTTCAAAAACAGGAGGGTATTTGTGCAGAGGACTGGCAGGCCAGCATCATTTAATATTGCGTTTTGAAAAGTCATCAGAAATATGACTGGGAGACGGAATGAGGTGGATGTCGGAGGAAAATGATAGCTGGGCACAGAGCTTTAAATAGAGAGGAAATAGAAAGATACCATAATCTCAAGATCAGAGGAGAGAGAGAGAGAAATCAGGATTTGAGGAAGCTTACTCTGACAGCAGAGTACAGCATAGAATAGAAAAAAATAGATAGGATAAGACCAGCTAAAAGGGTGCTATAGTAATTAAGAATGAAATAGTGGATTTCTAAATTAGGGTTATAACCACATAAATGGAGAGTTTGGAGAAGAGTCTGAAACATGAGATAAATGGAATATGAGATAAACATACGAGATGAGGACTTTTTGACTCTGTATATAGAGCAGCCAGGAAATATCATGTTAAAATTTTTACCGGGCTGACACAGTTTTGCCAAATTTTATTTTGCCAAGTAAGAACATTAAAATAATAAAGCAACACCTACCACTGCCATGTTTTCATGAAAAAGATCTTTTAACACTAAAATGCAGTAAGGACTTTCTGCATCCTCTCCTACAGGTCTCTCCTCCTGGTTTTGATTGCTCTGGAGTGACCCACCTACTCTTTGAAATTCACTCATCCTTCACGACCGCCTTGAGACTCACTTCTCCATAGAGATTTTCACGATAACCACAGGTAGAAACAGTCAAATGTGCTTATTTGCCCCATTATGCATATCACATTCTTCCTCATATTAAATATATTTATTTTCATAATTGGTTCTTTTATTACAATGTAAGTTCTTTAAGAACATTCACCTTACATTATTCCTCCTCACCCAGCTGGAACAAAGTAGGTGCTCAACAGTTGAAAAAGACAAAAAGGTCAACAATGACTGAAGAGCTTCTGACGTCAGAGACTGAAAGCAGTGGTGGCATGGAAAGAAAGCAGAAGAGGAGTTGGTTTAGAGAAGAGGTGACAATGGTCCATTTTTGATATGTTGGATTTCAAGATATGGAATAATAATTGGAATAATTATGGGAAAGATTAATAATTTGGGCCATGAGTGAAATTTTAGAAGTTGAGCTATATTAAGGAGCTATCTGCATAGATGGGATTATTGACATAGATAATATCTTGGTGGAATAGGACTAAACAGAAGAAAATAAAATGTAGTAAGAATTTTGGAGACCACTGTGAACCAGTGGGGAGAAAGATGAAGAGAAACTGGTGAAAGATATGGGAAAGAGGGAGGTAGTGGGAGATCAGCAAAAGGTGTTGTCCTAGAAGCCAACGAAGGACTGAACTTCAAAAGCTGGAGGTCAGCAGTTAAATGCTGAAGAGAGCTGCCCTTCGTGATTTGTACATGCAACCCTGATAAACAAAATAAACAGTACTAAAACTGACTGCAAAGACTGACTTACAGCTGCCATTAAGTTATGTCTTTGAGAGAAAAAATCAAGTAAGAATACATTGTTTGTTGGGATGTTAAAGAAAAGAAACATCTACACCACAGCTACAAATTTTGGAGCATATGCTTCACAACAGTATGTCAGTGAAAATAGTTCATCAAGAGAAATTATATATAATTCTGGTTCAATGTACATAAATTTATTTTTCATTCCATTTTTAATGAATTCACATTAGAGAGGTTCTTTTGAAGTCATAATGTGTTATTTTTTAATAATTTATTTCTGAACTTTAAAAATTAATAATATTTGCACAGAGCCATTTTATAATCACAATATGGTACTTCAAGGTGTGAATTATGATATAATAACTCATAACTTGTGCATTTAAACAAGCACTCATCCTATGGCCTCATTCTTAGCAAAGCAAAAAGGTATGAATTATTATGCAATAACTCATGCATTGTCACATATTATTACTTAATTATAGAGGAAGAGGAGAATTTCAACTAAATTCAGTCTTGAAAAAAATTAACATTTTATCCTTGAAAAAAGAAGGCTCAGATGCCTATTTGACACAATCGAACCCCTTTAAGCCTTTTTCCATTCAGCCCACTCTAGATTAACTTTTTACAACACCTTCGTCCTTCTGCTTCTTGTTGCAAATCTCGAGAACTCTCCAATAGGGAAATTGAAAATCCCAACATAGTTCTCTAGTCTATATTTCACAGAATTATTGTTTTAGATCCCCAAAAGAAAAAGCTATATTACTTCAAAAATTTTTCAAAGTATTTCTTTGAAAAGAAAAGTAAAACTATGACTTCTATTTCTAACATACATGAGCAAAAAATAAGGGAGGAAGAAGGGAACCAAAAAAGGAAGGCAAAATAAGATTAAATATGAGGTTTTACTAACTATGATGATTTTCTGAGAGTTGTTAAATAATAAGAAAATCCCTCCAACATAGTACAAAATACACTTGTCTGTAATCGTTAGAAAACAACAGATATATTTCCCGGAAAAGGTTATAAATATTCTTTCAGGGCTATATCACAAATAGTCATCATTAAATGATAGTGAAAATTTGTCTCAAAATCCAAAGCAATGACATTATTTATTCAATGCTTTCCCTGGTGTTGGATACAGGATTTTTTTTTCTGCCCTTATGAAGCTTACAGTATAGGAAGGAGAAATGAAAGCAGAAGAAAGAGTAGATATATTACAAGAGACAAATAGCAGTTCAATAAAATAGTCAACATATCAAACAACTACTGTAGAGTGGAAGAGCTCTAATTCCTCAGATGCATCACTAAAAACTGATACGTTAAAAACTTTGTGGAGTTTGTGTGTCAGATAAAGGAGTACAGACTCAGAGAGGAAAAGATCACGCACATGTAGAGGAAGCCACCATGCCACTGACCAGCGGATGCTGACTGACTGATTGGTCCGTCTCTACTACGACTAACCAGTTAGTCAATGAATTAATGTTTAAACTTTCTTGCATAAACTTTTTCAGAAGCTATTCCTTTCTCCTGCTTTATCTATGATCTCCCACTCTAACTTATTGTTTTTATGGTATTTTTGTATCCTAGAGTTAGGAGTGGTGGTTATCAGTGACTTAAGGCTGGGAGATCTCGTACATTTAGATTTCATGGAAGCTTCTCAATCAATATAAAGATTTTTGGTCACACCATTAAGAAAACAGCAGGGCAACACAGAGAGAAAAGCCATGCTTCAGAGGCACAGACTTGCTTGACTTACCTTGAAGTTTTATGCTAAATCGTTAACACCTTCTAACAAATCTCTCTTTCCTAAGGGATATGTTAGCTTCTCATACTTTGGTTTAATGTTCCAGTGACAGCTATATAATCTGCCAGCGCACCTCCAAGGCAGCAAGACAAGGTGAGTGTTTTCAATTACTTTTTAAGATCTTTGATGATACAGCAGCACAGTCTGGTATCAGTCCTCGGTCATTTTCAAGCTGGCTTAAACTCAGTTCATCATGTTGTCCTGAGTTGCATGTATATGTATATAATGGCATGTCCATATGGTCATGAATTACCAGAACACAATAAGAACCGAGATATGTGTTCTCATATCATTTGTTACATAACTAGTGATTATATCAATCGACTTGTAATTAGAGTTAATTGATTTATAATGTAGTTTTTGTTATAAATGGGACTTTGACATTAATCACTCCTTTAATGCTTTACATAGGTTTTGTTTTAGTTGGGTAATATTACACAAAACAGTTTTTGTATGTTTTTTGGTAACACATGTATCCAAGATGAAGCAGTCTATTCTCATAGTCATATATCTCTTCCTTACGTGATGTAATTATTTTTTCTAGAAATTCATAAAATCATTTTTGCATTATTATTTAGAGAAATTCAAGAAACTTAAGATAATCAACGTGCTCATTACTTTGCTTAAAGTTCCACTATTTCTGTTTTTATGAATGTCTTAAAATGAAAGCTTCTTTAAAGAATAAATTATTCATTTAATGAGAACATTAAAAATAAGATGTTTTTCTTCATAGAATTAGATAAATTGCTAATTAGTTTTCTGATTTGCTGAGGTCTGGATCTCATTTAATATTTCCTGATTCTGAATGCAATATAGTTTTATATACTTTAGTTAAAGAGCTATGACAAGGGGCTAAATACCACAGCAATAAGCAATTAGGAAAATTAATCTGTTCAAAGAGAAATTAGGGGCAGAGCAGTGAAGAGTTCACCTCAGAATGGCAAACATTGTCTAAGGAAAGCAGATTACTAAAATTATATTAAAGTGTGATTATACATTGTGTAATAATATTTATTGTTGCCATATGTTCCTACCTCTTTAGTTTAGCAAGATCCACCACAGATGTCCCTACTAAATCCTCTTCAGTCCACGTACAAGATAAAACTCATGTCTGGATCCACACTCCATATGAGAATTTTCCCTCTCACAGATGTTGGAGAAAAGATCTTATTTTCAGTGCAGAACACGGGTTTGTGGAGGACTATGTGGAGTCTAACGAGAGAGAGCCCAAAGCTGCTTAATCTCAGCGTCTCTCACTCCCATCCCTCTGCTCTGGGTCTAAAACGACTCTTCGTCTCCACACTCTTTGAATGTGAACTGGTGAACACTCCAAATGGTGGTTGATCTGAGGAATAAACTAATTAGCTATTCCACAATATTGAAGGTAAACTGGAATAGTGACAATTGTTTAGTGACTTTCTAGGTATTTCTTGAACATAAAAAGAAAACCAACATCTTGCTGTCAGTGAGAAGCAAATAAACAAAAATGTAGCTCATGTTCTTTTATCTAAGTCTGTCCAGTTTCTTAGATTGGGCTATTTAGATTTTTGTGATTATTTTTCTGTCCATGTTTATCACCTAATAGTTTTAAGCTAGTATTTAATGCCTCTCATAGAAGAAAAAAATAATTCTATTCTCATAGGAGAAAAAATAACAGAAGATGGAATCTTCTGTTCCTCACTCAAAAGATAAAACTTATTAAAGAAAACAATCCTAAATACAACTCGATTAGCAATAGCCAACACTGTTTGAAATTTTCTCCATAAGATCGGTTGCTTCGTAAGTGCATATGCCACTTATTTTTTGAAAAGAACTATGAAGTTGATTATTTTACAGTGCAGTAGCTTATATTCCTATATTCTAGCTAAAACTTAGCAAGGAGGTTTGTTATATCCTTATAAATGTCTGCCCTTTTAACATACTGTAAATGCATTCTAAAATTTGTGTTGGGTTCTGGTTGTTACGGGGAAGAATTAATGCATTCTATTAAATTTAACTTTTGCTGAAACACTCTTACATTGGCTACAGCTCAGAGCTGTAACTGGAGACTAGCTTCCGCAGCAATTAAGGAAGAAAATACCCAGCTTTTATAATCCATCTTTTGTTCTGGGAAATGCCTATACTTAAATCAGTATGGCGTTAGACAAGGACTTGTGACCATTAAATATTTAATTTCATCAAATTTCATCCATATTCTGTGCTTTGACAAGCCCATTATTGCATAGGTATTATTTAAATAAGCAGGAACGTTTCAATTAAGTGTATACTTAAATTGGTCAAGTGATTATACCACATCTCTGCTCCAGAACCTGCTACACTCCTCGCAACATATAGATTAAAATACAAATTCCTCAGCCTAACACGCCAGTCGGTCCACCGTCTCCCTAAGCCATACTCTAAATTTACCCACCTTCATCTCTTTTCAGAAGCAACTGCCTGCTCCCAAAATGCCTTCCTTTCCTTATTTATTTAAACCCTACCAGTTCTTCAAAGTCCATTTCAAATGCGATTTAATCCACGATATCCACAACTGGAATTAATCTTTGGATCTTCCATGTCGATCCTTTTCCAGTCCACCTTCTACTGGTACCATTTATGAGAGTGCCTGCTTCTTACCTCACACCATCCCTAAGATGTTAAAAACGCGTTCAACAGGAGCATAATTTGAACTCTGTTCTTATGTTTCTCTCTAGTTTTGTGCCTTGGGCAAAGCAGGAGCTCAATAAATATTTATATAGTTAAGATAGACAATACCTCCATTAGACTCAGGTAAGAGGGACCTGCCCTGCCTGGACCTCATGTTTTATGAGCCCCTCTATATCACAAACACATGCAAAATTAAATGTATTAAAAAAACACACGGGGAACTCTATCATTAGGATGCTTCACTTAGCAGTGGCACAGCACAATTCATGGTCTTAAACATCTGCTCTGTATCCAAAACAACTCGGGCCCCACAGAAATGTTTCTTTGTGTCTCTTTGCCCAATGTCCTCAAGATAAAACAGTCGTGTTGCAATGCCCTAAGTTTTGTAGGTTGTGTGGCAACCTGCAGCAGAAGCACTTAGGTTACAAAGAAGACATATTAATTAATTTAAATTATTCCTCTCAGAGAGCATGAATACAAAGGACACTTGCACCAGAAGTGTTGTTTCCTAGTAGTGCCCATCAGTCATCTTCTTGTTTCTCTTTGTATTAAAGTTAATGACTTTCATGAATTAGCATATAATTTGCAATAGCTAGCACATGGCAGTGGAAAAATATTTTGCCATATAAAGCAATTTGTATTATCCTTAAATTTGTATATATGTAGGTGTAGATGACACTTGCACTAAACATAATACTAATTATTTACATAGTCAATGAGATGGTCGCAGAACACTAGAATCAGGAATTATTTTATCTGAACAAAAATAGTAAGATTTAAATCAATTTTAAAAAATATTAAATTGAAAATTTGAGTTTTGTTTAAGTACTTTTGATTTATTTATATCCATTAATAATTTGTTTCCTTATTTTTAATTTTAATAAAGAATTTGAAATAGCTGGAAGAAAATAAGTTTTTAAAAATACATTAAATACTTTAAATTTTTTTATTTTTCACTTTTATGTAAATATATTTTTATAAAAATAACTTTGATTGTATACACTTTAGCAGGGGTTGCGGTGGCAGAATCCAAAAGATTTTTATTTGTGTGGATGTTTTTATTTTTGTTTTTTTTTGTTTTGGATGTTATTTTAGTTTTACTTTATAATAAAATATTCATTTTTTATTTGAAAATATGTATAGAAAGGCGCACATATGTATAAACATTACCTATAACCCGATCACTTACATTATTTAAAATTTAAATGAAGACTGGCTAGTTTCTACTACTATTAAGACATTGGTGCATAGCCTTCCAATCTTCCCAGATTTCCTGAACTTATATAGAAATGTATGTGTACCAGCACATATATGTCTTTAAACAAAAAATTGAATCGTGAAATATATATTCATCTGCAACATACTATCTCCAAATTTCCAAAAGCAAAATTATAGGGAGATTTTTTAAAAGAAAAAGTTTCTTCTAATTGCTCTAACCTTCTGCAACTAATATCAGAACATAGTACTTTGATGTTAAATTCATCTGGTTTCTTTTCTTGCCTTCTGGAATTGGCCATAGTCTAGATTTCTTTCTGGAACCGAATTCAATTACTGATACTCTTCCATGCTAGTACCTGTCTCAGATTATTCAAGATGTTTTTTGGAAAGCAACTGACATTTAGAAACTGAGCCCCATTTTTGGAGCACCATAAATACAAACCCTAAAATAATCTAAGGAATAAAAAAATTAATTCCTCAGTGATCACCAATAATGCCATGTGAAGCCAGAGGCTCCCATAAGAAAATCTGTAGACTTTATAAAGAAGAACAGACCTAGGAATTTTCAATTTTGAGTGAAAAGGAATGATCATTTTCTGGCCTAAAACTCTATCTTTAGTCCAGTCACTGGCTAAACACGGCCACAAAGCACAGCAGAGGGGAAATTCGCGAAAAGGAAATGTCTCAGGTCCTCCAGCAGTTACGTCTTACTTGCACCACCAGAAGAGAGGACGGGGAGGATCTGTGGATAGCTCGTTCCAAAAGGAGGATTTCACCCTGAACTCCCTCCTGCATTTAATCAACTGCATATGTTGTTTATTGCTCCAGCGCCATGAGCATTATCGCTTAATTAAATTGTTTCAGTCTTTGGCTATCATAAATGCCACATCTCTTTAAAGCCATGTTTTATTTAGTTAAAGTTTGTTTTATCATCCACAGAAAGGATTATTAAATTGAACGGGTGACTATTTCAACTCAAGTTAAAATCAATAATATTTAGCTGGGCCTTAGGTGCTAAATTCTAAAGCCCCATGTTTTTTACTTTGCTGCAGCCCTGCATCTAAACATCACTGACGGTTCTTTCTCCCGGGTTCGCCTGTGATTTATGGCTCTTCTAGTAGGTGGGGCGAAAGCTTCAAGGCCTCTTACAGTGTTTAAGCTTCTAATAATCACAGGATTTTCGTTTCTTACACTTTTTGAACTGAGACTGCCTTTCTCAAATTTAGAAACTCATAAAAAATTTTTTTTAAGTTCAGAGCTTAATCTTTTTCTAAAATAGTTAATACTTGACTTTTAAGGAAAAAAATGTCACTCTATAAAACATGTCCTCAAATTTCATATAAAACAAAATCGACTTATGTCCTTGGATAAAGATTTTTAGCTCTTCCTTATTTCTTCATTACTCCAAGATGACCTGATGAGAGATGAAGTCTGAAAACTTTGAGTGGTTTCAAACATTAAAATTTTTCTAACAGCAAGCTTCTCATTCATGAAACTATAACTCACTCTTTGAGAAACAGTGTCTCTATTTTCCTATTTAATCCACGTAATGAAAGTGCTTATAAATAACATTATCAGAATGTTTAATATCAAAGCATAAATGATTATTAATTGCTTGAACACAGAGAAAGTTTGTCATTCAATCACTGTAAAAATTAGTTTTTATTATGTTGGGCATGTTGGAAACTAATTATCTAAATAGGCATGATTAAGATTTCACCAAAAGACATCCCCCCAAAATTAAATCCATATTTTTTAAATAAAATAAACTTTCAATCTAAATTATTGCTAACCTAACAAAAAAACAAATCACCCAATGACTAATTTGAATTACTGAAATATGTTTTGCCAGAAATCCTCTTTAAGAAGTAAGGTGCAAAAATTCAGTTTCTGTGACTGTATCACAATGTACTTATTTCTTTTTGCTCTTTATTATCAACATATCTCGATAAAAATAAATTAATTTCCTTAAAATTATGTTAGGAGTTTATTTACTGAAAACATGACATGAAAGAAATTTGAAAAATCCTTACAGTGATTCCTTTTTAGTGTTTTTTAACTCATTCTGTCCATTCAAGTTCAATGTAAAAAGTAAATGAAAACACTACACAGACAATATATTAAAACTGAGTAAAATTATACTGTGAGATATGTATTTTAAATCTATTTTGAAATTTTAGAAATTAGAAAATAAAGCATTTACTTTTAACAAAACTACACGTCTATGTAATGGTTTTTATATGTTTTGAATCTTTTACTCTTTTAGTTAATTGGAGAAAAGATCTTACTACAAAAGAGTAGCTCATTTAATTATTCTCATTTATGTAAATGCTACTTGATTATGCAAGCTACGTAGGAAACTCCTAAACATAATTCTGACAGATATTTTCACTTGCCATAAAATTAAAGTTTGGTGTGAAAAATTTGAGAAGGTATATTGAGAATTTGGCCTCCCTCTCACACACTTATAAAAGAAGAGGGATTGATTCCCCAAAATATGAAACCCAAGCCTGAAAGAATTGACTATACTATTTTAATCGTCATTAGTAAGGATTTATATCTAAAAACTCAGAAACACTTCAAGATTATTGACTTATACCAAAGGATGTTCAAAGTCTCCCTTTTCTTTATTTTCAAACTTCTATTTGTAGGGAAAGGAAATAACCTTTACTGTATAGTAGGTATAAAAGGAACCAGATGATTCATCTCTGTGAATCTGCTTGTTGAATTTGATGGATCATTCTTAAAAGCGACGTTGCTAATCTTCAGGTTTTCTTTTTTAGGTTATTCACAGATCAGTGGGTTTTCCAGCTAATACAGGTCTGATGCTCTTCTGTCTTCACACATGGTATTCATCATATCTTGACAAGAAAAGACCTTCAGTCTACAAATAACCTTCACTGAAGTAAGACATGTAAGTGGGTTTCTTTATGAAAGATAGATTTTATGGCTGAATAAAAAACAACTGTAGTTAAAAAGTGTCATTGCATGGCCTTATTTGAAGCTTTTTCCTTAAAGGAACTTTAATGTTTGTTGTTGAAACTACTAATAGACCAAAAAAAAAAAAAAAGAAAAGTATTAAATTACTTTATCATTAACCACAAACGCAAGAGGAAGGGTTGATCAGCTCCGTATTTTATCATTCTGAAGCGTTCAGCCTTTAAAATATTTAAGCATCCACATTAGTTCTTGTCAAACTAGCACAAAGCAGTGCATAATATGACCCGTGTGTAGGAGCAGAACAAGATAAGAGGTTATAGTCGGGGTGAAATTTCCACAATGGAATTGCCCTGTGCTATAGATAATAGTTTGGCTTCCTGTTTCCAGACAATTACTAAATGATGTTGAATGTTTTCTTTATGTTTTCACTTGGTCATGCTAAGGGAGAGAATCAAGTTTAGTTGCTACTGAACTATCAAGGGTGAGACAATAAATTTGAGGCATCCTACACACCCTGTATTATTCGATATGGCCAATTAGAAAAAATAAAAGGTTGATTAAGTTTCATGGTGTCAGATAGTGTGATAATTTGGGTTATCATGGTATAAATCACAACTTTAAAGGAAATATTAAGAACTTTCAAGCTGAGCAAGAACCAAAATGATTTCTCATTGAAACTTGTCTCTGAAGAAACACTTTGCATAGAGCCTACTGTGCACTGATGGAAGGCATAGCTGAGAGACAATCCTTCAAACATCCTTTAAATTCTTCCCTTTGCCTTAGCAATATTAGAGAAACCTTGTATAAACCAAAACATATCAAAATATGATTATCAATGAAATTAATATAGAGCATTTAAAAGCACAAATTCTAACCCTACTATGTGAAATGAGGGATGGTAAGGAGGAATTCGGTTGCCAGGAGGGGATTAGACAGTACTAACAAAAAATTCTCCTAAATTTTAAACCCCTATTTTCCATAGGCATTTATTACAAGGCTATCCTGTCCTTGGCTAGCTTTTAAACTGAACAGTGATCCAGGAAAAAAAATACTATTAATGAAATACAAGGAAATTTCACAACAGTAGGCATATGTTTAGTAAATCTACCCCAACTTTTAATCCAGTTATTCATTCTTTCATTCATTCAACAAACACTGAAGTCCTGATATGCATGAGTTGCTGGAGAAACAATGGTGAAAAAGATAGATGTGAGGCCTACCTTCCAGGAGCTTACAGTATGATGGGAGAGAAAAACAATGAATGAAGATTAAATATATAACAATTACAGGCTGTAATATGCAATGCATAAAATAAACCAGGTGTTGTAGTGAAACAGACTGGTTAGGGTGGGTTTCTCTGAGGTGATGCTATTTAAGCTAAGACTTAGATGGAGAGGGAGCTAGCTGATACCTGAAAACCAGGAGAAAGATGTTTCATGCTGAAGAAGCAGCAAGTACTTGGAAAGTTCTAGAAACTCTGAAACTTAGAAAAAGTCAGTGTAACTGAGGACTTAATGACCAAGATAGGGTGCACAAAATGAAATGGGAGAATTGCTTAAATCACATCAGGCCTTGTAGGCTGCTTATGGTAGTCTGTTTTTAATTATATAGGAGGATCTGAGAAAATAACCAGCATTCAAAGTGGGTGAGGTAATATATATTTAAACACTTGAATGTAAAACAATATTACAGATATGATATTGGATAGTTTAAAGTATTTGGTGACAAGCAAATAAGGGTATAATGATTGAGCCTCTTTCTTTTTTTTTTCTTCTTTTTCTCCCCAAATCCCCCCAGTACATAGTTGTATATCTTAGTTGTGGGTCCTTCTAGTTGTGGCATGTGGGACACTGCCTCAGCATGGCCTGACCAGCGGTGCCATGTCCGTGCCCAGGATCTGAACCGGTGAAACCCTGGGCCACCACAGCAGAGCACGCGAACTTAACCACTCAGCCACAGGGCCAGCCCCGGGCCTGCTTCTGAAATAACTTTACAAATGGAAAGTTCAAACTCTCTGCTTCTGCTTGCCAGAGCTCTTTGTATTTTGACATAAGGAGCAAGGATCAGACTTACCTTTTTCCATATGTTGTTTCAGACAAGCCTGAGCAATGAAAAGGCCAGGCTAGGTCCTACATTGAAGTCCCAGGAGCTGCCGAAGATCTGGGGCTTCCACTTTACTTTTATTATTCATTCGTTCATTCATGCAAAGGCCCTTTCTTGAGCACTTAATATGTACCAGGTGCCGTCCTAGACACGAGATTCATCAGTGAACAAAACAACAAAGATACTTGTTTTCAGAGAGTTCCTGTCCAGTAGCAGGAGACAAACACTAAATATTAACCGTAAGAAATAACTAAATTATATAGTAGTCTAGAAGATGATAGATGCTGTGGAACAAAGACAAAGCAGAGCCAGATAAGGTAGATCGAGGAATCAGGCAGGAAGCGGTTATAGTTTTAAGTCAAATAATCAGCACACATCTCCCTGAGAGGGTGACGTGTAAGCAAAGACGTGAAGTTGATGAGAGGTTTGCTAAGCATCTGAGGGCAGAGCATTCCAGGCAAGGCCCTCAGGAAGGTAGGCCTCGTGTTCTGGAAGAACAGCCAGGGGCTTGAGTGGCAGGAGCAGCATGAGTAAATCGGAGAGCAATTTTGCAACCTCGGTGCTGGTGAAGTGGAGCCCCCAGAACTGTGATAAAGGAGTGGCTTAGAGCAGCTACGTGGCAAGAAGGAATGGTGGTTAGGAGACGTGTTTTGAATTTGCATTTTGACAGCAAGCATGTGGTTTTACTTAGAATTTTTGTCACAAATTAATAAGAATATAAAAATATTCTAAAGATTATTTATTCACACTTTATATTTTTCTTTTTTTTAATTATCATTCTTTAAGGATGGTCGTACCACCACATCCCCAGCTACCCCAATGTGCTCTGGCTTGGTTCAGAGTCTTTCTAAGGACTGTGTGTCTATCTGGTTAAGTAAATACTGGTTATGAAGCAGTGACAAAGATTCTTACCTTGCCCAAACTCTAATCAGACTCCTCTGAGCTCTTTTTTTAACTAGTCCTTGACTTTTAGACTTTCTTTTTTGTCTCTGAATTATCCAGTTTTACCAAGAATCCTGCTAAGATAGTTTAGCAGAATCTCCCATCCTGCAGATCTGATCTCCCTCGATATCTAATCGGATTCCTCCTCCTCCACCATCCCCAGGTGATGTCTGATCACACCGACCTGCCCTCAGCAGCAATCCTGTTAGGTTTAGCCAGAATCTTCCTTCCCCCGATGTTTCCTCTTAGTAATTTTCCATCCACTGACTCCCTCCATACTCCTTGGCTATGAATTCCCACCTTTCCTTGTTGTGTTCATAGCTGGGTCTAGTCTCTCTTCCTCCACTGCAAGACCCCATTACAGTGGTTGCTACATCTGTCACGATGCCCTCTCCCTTGAATAAAGTCTACCTTGCCACTCTTTAACGAGTGTCTTGAATAATTGTTTCTTTATTGACAGTCAAAATGATAGGGAAGCCCAAGAAGCTGCCCAAATGCTAGAACAAAGATAAGCATAGTAATCACTTGGGAAAATATGGTGAATCCTTGAGAAAATATAAGGTTGTTAATTAACAAAATAGAAGGTTTTAAATGCACATTCAGGTGCATCGTGTGCCAAAATGGCACAAATAACTAAAGAGAAACCATGAAAATAAAACCCATGTAAAACAATGTCTCATCTATCAATGTTCAACACTCTATTTTGATTTTCTTAATTAAATTTACCCATTACAGTCAAATTGGGGGTAGGAGTGTTACTGTGTTTCAATATTGTTAAACAAAGTGGAAATCTTTTCATAAATTGTCAACTCGAAATACTCCAAAAGAAAGTAGATAGTTCCATGAAGCAAAGTGCTTTTCTCAACAAACCAACAATATGTGTTTATTGCATTGGAGCCCAGGACCACCACATGCGATTATAGTAAAAGCTCTGCCTTATTTCCATCTGGCAATGAGAACACAAGATGTTGTGTAAACTACCAGAAGAGCTCTATTTCATTGTAATTAAAATTTAGTGTTACACTTAAGCAATAAGGCAACTCCAGGAGATGTGATTATCATGAGATAATGACCTTGGAGTGTTGCAAGGCATACAAGGAAGCAAATGCCTCCAATCCTCTAGGGGGCAAGATTATTTCTACATAACAATCTCCACCTCCTCTTGCTCACCCTCCCCTGCCCCTGAAGCTGTATGATCAGTGAAAGAGGAAAGCTTGGGATTAAGAGCACCAATGTGATTTCTGCGAAAAGAGGACATTGGGGGACTGGTATATGACAAAGTTGGCATTGTAGAATGCTGAAGCAGCAGCTCCAAATGAGTTGTGTTGTTTGTGCAATAATTATGCAATGGCTTTAGAATTCTCTGGACACAGATAGAACTGTCAGTGATGTCATAGGCATGTAAGTAATCCCCAGCAAGGGCACAGATCTAACCTTTTCCCCCTGTTTTGGTTTCATGATTTCCATTTCATAATAGCAATAAGATATGACAGGTGGTGCAGTTCTTGAGGGTTTATTATACTTCTTGGGTGGTTGAAGCCACTCAGCCTTTGGCCTGAACCTCTCAAGACATCTGAGATGTATAATAATTTCCCCAAAATGCAATGCCTGTCATGTCTTATTGCCTAATTGCTTTGTACTTACTAAGTAATTCTTCTTAAGTGAATGCAGATAACAGTACTTACTTTATAGTTTACTCTATGCTACTAGAAACTACTTCTACAAAGGGATAATATGAAATAATTTCTGCTGTAATGACTGGAGGAATATTCCATTATATTACTGTTATAAACCCTAAAGTGAAAGGTCACTTACAACTTTGGGAAATGTTTATATTTTGTAACAATTTGTGGGAGGAGAAAATGATAAACTAAAATTCAAGAAGTCAATATAAAATGAGATTATCCTCAATGACAGCTCTTTGAGGAGACAGGTACATCAATTATTCAAGAATATCTCAAACTCTTCTATATCAAAGAGGTGAAAGTGGGAGCTTATGTTCTAAGTAATATTTTTTAGTGATAAAAAAAGTAAACCAAACATAAGTTTTATAAAAGGGAAGCATCGAGGCATCAAGGAAAATATTTTAAAATAGTAATATAGAAGGGATTTGTATATGTAAATATATAAGTGTGTATGTAAAATACAGGATTCATGGACAAACTGAAATGGTAAAAGAGTAAAGATGTAAGATATTAGGGGTTTTTTCCCAGTAGAGGAGGCCCTGCGAAACAGGGATGAGTCTGATTAGCAGTCTATCCCAATGAAATTTAGAGTTTCATTGCCATTTACTTCATTTCACCCCTGTATAGTCATGTCCCAGTAAACACCCTCAACTCTCCACTTAAGACAGAGTAATTTTTCCTTCTGTTGAGGCTGCATCTAAGGTCACACTAGCATATAAGTCTAGAATACTTTAGTATAAGTTTACATATTCTTGAAATTCAGGAATATCTATGAAAAAATTAAATCATAGGCAAAATATATGTATATTAATAAACATGATATATTTATACAAATCAATGAATATAAAGTTTGTGTTGCTATACTGTCCAAATTAATCCCTATAACTAGGTGATGTAGGTACATGACAAAATAATCCATTACATTGAGGGGTCTTAGTCCTGCTGAATACTTTCAATGCCACGCCCTGAACCTCCAGCAAGTCGACAGTCATTTCAGTGTAGGACGAGTGCGTGCACAGCTCAAGGGATGGTGGCAGGGGAAGGCTCAGTACTCTCTCCAGCTGGCTTCACGACCGCGTCTCTGACTCACCCTTTCTCTGGAGAACCAACTAGGAACTTCAACTCCCATCCTCTAATTGACCAGTCCTATGACCTTGCCCAAGGTCATTTGACCTTTCTCAATCTAGATTCCATCTTTTAAAAAATAGACAGCAACATCAGCCCTATCAACTTCACAGAGTTTTTGTAAAGATAAGTGAAAGAGATTATGGAGAAATGGTTTATAATTTAAGTGCTAGTCAAATCCATTTCTGGTATTGTGGTGGTTGTTATTATTAATTTTGCACTTGATTAAGCATGGAAAATGGGTGATAAACACGCTTAGGCACAACCTGGGGAAAAACACCAAACTAAAGAGGTAAAAGGTGTGTGTGACTAGAATAGGGGCCACATTCTTCCTTTTTTCTGAAAGTGTCAGGTAAGGGAACAGGAAAGATCAATTTTTAAATAATTATAATTAGACAAGTTTCCAAAAAGATAAACACAAGAAAAATTCAATTACTAAGTTTCTCCTATGTTGGAAGGTATTTGTCGCCTCTTGGTAGAAGGTGTGGCTGATTTTGGCCTCTTCCATGAAGCTTGCCTTAATTGAGAAGAAGGTAGCAAATCCTTTTCTGTATTATTACTCTGTGTCGACAGGAAACGTTCCAGTCACTTACTATCTAGCTGTGTCTTTACCTATACACATTTTGCTATTTTCATTATTATGTTGGCCTGACTTGTAGATTCTGTTGTATGTTCAAATCAGTTCTATCTTGGATTATAAACTACAGAGCAAGAAAAACACCTGACATAGATCGTTATATCAAGAAGTGTTAATAAATGTTTTTGATGATAAGGAAAAAATCTTTTTATTTAAAAATTCATCTGTAAATATTGTTATTTAGTAAGCCAACATATTCTGCACCACAATGTTAAGCATGCGTTTGCTTCTCCTACTATATATGCGAGGAAGTCTTTCTTGATTTATAGTACAATTTTATCCCTGTATTGAGTATAATTATTTTGTTCCTCTTTCTATTGAGTATAATTTTGCCTACTACTAGAACTCTTTTTGGAAAGAACCTAGATTATAATTGGTAGTTTTATTTCAAATTCCTTGTTTAAGATGCAGTCTGACGAGCAAGTACAAGAACACAGAGGAAATTCTCCACTCTCTCCAACATAGGTAGATTAGCTAAGCATAATTTGAGAATAGATTTAGGTGAAAAGTGAACTCTTTCTTCCATTTCTCTCTCTTTATTTTTTTTTTTTCACTATCAATAAAGAGTTCAACCTCACGTGATTTCTTAAAATTGTTTCCTTTACTTTTCTTTCTTTTTTGAAAGGAACTGGAGTCTTGAACCAAACCTGCCGAGAGAAAGTAAAATTATAATTGTCTACTGAATGAAGGCAATTTAGAAGGTAAACTAGTGTAATTCCAGCTTTCTCAAATCGTTTTTCCCCAATGGTATTTTTTTTTATGGAGGTAAGAGATAAAATTACAGAGCTTTTCCTAAATCAAGTACACCCTTGACAGGAAGTGTTTATTTACCTCTAGGAACTATTCAAACACAGTCTCTTCTGATACCCACCCAAGGGAAAAAGTGCCACCATTTTTCTACAGGCCAAATTTTTATTGCACAAAGAAGCCAGGTTAATCCAATCTAGACAATCCAATCTAGACAATTAGTAGCCAACACCTGTCCACTGACTATCTACCTATCTATTTATATATGTATGTATATATATATATATATTCTTTTTTAGAGGAAGATTTGTCCTAAGCTAACTTTTGTTGCCAATCTTCCTCCTTTTTCTTCCTTTTTCTCCCCCAAAGCCCAGGTACATAGTTGTGTGTAGTTGTAAATTCTTCTAGTTCTTCTATGTGAGCCACCGCCACAGCATGGCTACCGACAGATGAGTGGTGTGGTTCGGCACCCAGGAACTGAACTCAGCCCACCAAAGTGCAATATGCCAAATTTTAACCACTAGGCCACCAGGGCTGGCTCTACCTATTTATATTTTTTAATGTCATCTGGACAGAACACTGTTTAAAACATGACAACTCATTCAGGCAAGAGAACCACAGTCCCAGGCTTCTTCTGCCTTAATCAGTAGAGTGCTATCAACAACCTAACACACACATTCAGCACCTCATCTTGTCCCTGAGGTGATAATGACCTTTCTTGGTGGTGATGATGATAGGGGTATTGCTGCACAGCAGCATTATTGATGTAGCTATTTCGTGGTTCACCATGACTCTCTAGTTTCTGAAACAGCTGTGCTTTCCAGAATGCTCTGTTCTTTCAAGAACTTTCCAAACAGTTTAATACACACATTCTGGCCTTTTTATTTATTTTTTCATGCCACTGGTTCCCATTGTCTAGCTCACATCTAACATGGTGACAGATATTAATTACACATTTGCCATGGGATAAGAAGGTCTTCAAAGATTTCCCACGAATCCTCATAATAGCTGCTTGAAGCTTTGTTGTATTCCCTGGCACCAGATGTCATTAGTGTGAGACTTCTTTTATTAAGAGTCCATCTGCACATTGACTCCTTATAGGTCAGAGATCTTTCAAATATACTTCCTGTATTTCCTTGAATTAAAATATAGAATGTGGGTGCTTAAACTTCAGAAATATCTTTACACTTTGTGGTGTTGTCATTGTTATGCACTCTACTTAACGGTAAATCTTGATGGCTGCTATGAATTCTAACAGTTAAAGACTTCTAGGCAGGGACATTTAGGATATCTAAGAAATCTCTATAGGATTCCCTCCATGAACACAGGTGCTATTCCATACTTACCTATACATTGTAATAGCACCTGGCATTTTCAAAAGCTAAGTATTTGTGACCATGTTCACTGTTTATGAAGAAAACTGAGGTAGATTTAAGCCTCATTTCTCCTGGGTAACTTTAGTTTGCTTTTGTCATAGAGAATTAGATGGAAATCTTTCTTTGGCTCTGAGCGTGAGAAGTTCTCCCAATAAAATGATATCACAGTTCCATAGGACCAGATTTTTTCCTTCCACTTTAAGGATGTTTTCTATGGGAAACAATAGAGTAAGTCAATCATAAGAGGACTCCATTAATTACTACACTAGTGACCTGTCATTCTCATGGTCCATGGTGGGCACTTGCTGATTTATATATCTATTCATTAACAACTGTGGACTAAGAACTTAGAGATGCTTTAGGGATTTAAAGAGTAGAAGATTCAACCTAGCTCTGTAGAAGTGTATTTTCTTTTTGCATGACTTCTTTTTTCTCATGAAATGGTTGGCTTAGATTTTTATAGACAACCTCATTTTGTAAAGCAAAAAATAAATAAATAAAAGTCTAGAAAAAGAAGTGGAAGAAATACTCTAAGGAAAATAAATGCTTCAAATAAAATGACACAGATCACAAAATATTTTAACAGAATTAAAGTAATAGAGTACCACAAACAAAATATATTCCCTGTTATCCAAGGCACTGACAGAACAGAGATTGCAAAAATCATCGCACCTATAAACCCAAGACATTTTTTAAACAACTGTTTAAAGCTCAGGTCCCACTAAATCATGAGTCCAGGTTGCTAACAACAAGAACAAAAATGGCAGACTGGGGCTTCATCTCCTTTAACTTCCTCTCTTCAACTTCACAAACTATGAAAATGTAAATAGATAGGCAGTCAGTGATAGAAATAATTGACATCTTACCAAATCCACAGATTGCGTTATTAGACTCTAAAAATACTAGAACCAGATTTAAAGGTGATTCAACATCAGAATATAATTTCAACAATGTTGACTTGAGCTTCTACTGTGCCAGCCTTGTTTCTCTAGAGTCTGATTCAGCAAGTAGAATTCACTGGAAATTGCATCTTCAAAGTCTTCACCTTCATCTCGGAGAAGTGAATCAGTCTAAAATGAATCTCTGCTTACATAAATGACTTCCTCCTTTGCCTTGCTGAAGGAAATGAGCTTATCAGAATCAGCCTAGTGACAAATCCAAAAGTTTCTTGATGAGATCAGATCATATAGTTCCAGTAAATTAGCACGTACCAAATACAGTATCTGCTGAATCTTCAGTATTCAGGCTCCTAGCCATTGTCAGCAGTAGAAAATGACCTTCAAGAAGGCTGCTTAAACTAAGACTCCTGAGTTTAATTGAGTCTGTGACTAGATTCAAAAGTGTTGAATCTGTGTTCAACTGCTTCACATTGAGAGTCTATGTCCTCTCTGACTTCATGAATATATTTATTAACTATAGAGAAGTGTTAATACACCAAAAAGTCCAAAAAGACTTCTTCATGTTGCATTCTAATGTTCTCAGAGTTCCCTTTGCTGTAGCCTCTAATTTAGAGCCACAAGTTGGCAGAGGCTGAACCATAAGACCCTTCTATGACTTCACCACCCAACCTGAGTCCTGGGTTCCTGTCAACATTTTAAAGTTACTTTCTTGGTCAAAGAATTTCGTGAAAGAGGAAGAATATTGAAAGTTGTATGTAAAATATATTTTAATAAATGTCAATTCATTCAGAGATCGTGATGTACTTTTGATTTTTGCCTCACATAGTTCTAGCTCATTTCATCTGATCTCACCATCCAGCAAAAGCCTGATCATTTATATCTGTCTATCTATCTGTATCTATATTTATATATATATATATATATACACACACACAAAAAGCAGTTATATTAAACAACATATTTATTATATATTATATATATAAAACAATTGGTGAGTCTAGGTAAAGAATATATGGAAGTTCTTTGTAATTTTGTGTTTTCTATAAGGTTCAAATTATATCAAAATTAAAAGCTAGTCCCTCTCAATTAAAAAGTAATCAAAATTGAGAAAGAGAGATGAAAACTAAATACAACATATGGTCCTGAATTGGATGCTGAACCAGAGAAAAAAAATTTCCCTGAAGGATGGCAATTGGTGAAGTTTGAATAAAGTTTGTATATTAGAAAATAATAGTTATCAATGTTAATTTCCTGATCTCAGTAATCGTGCTGTGGTTATATAATTCTTGTTCTTATTCTTAGGAAATATTTAGGGATAAATTGCCATAATGTCTCCAAGTTATGTTCAAATAGCTGAGAAATACACACACACACACACACACACAGATTGATAAACCAAATGTGACAAAATTGTGATATGTTAAAAATGAGTGAATCTAGTTAAGGGTATACAGGAGTTTTTCTGCAATTCTTGCAACTTTTCTGTAAATTAGAAATTATTTCAAAATAAAATATGAGTATACATATGTATATTTATTTGTGAGTTTCTTTCGTGAAATATTTTAAAACTAGTTTGAAAAGACAATATAGTCATACATAAGTCTCCTATAAGTTTCATGTTATGCCAATTTACCATTATGAAAAATTAAAAATCCCCCTTCCTGTTTCCCATTTCCCAAAACAAATGTGTTCGCCATTGTTCTCTATGTGTCATAGAGTATTAATGTTTATATAAAAGGCAAAAATACTAACTTTCATAGTTGATAAGATTTCCAAACTATATAATTTTTGTTGTGACACCATATCTTAAAAAGCACTTTTTAAAAATACTAAGCTTCTTTCAGCATTCTTCTACTTGTAAAGAAAAGAAAAAGAAGAAAATAACAATAGTGCATAGTTGTCACACAAGAGTCTGTTTTATTTTCCAAATATTTGTCAGGAAATTTCCCTGGATTTGAAAAAAATATTAAAGTCCAAATATCTCATTTGTAAGATAAATAAGTAGCATTTCAGTGAAATATGACTTAAACTGTGGGAACACAATAGAGAAAAAGGGAGGTCTTTAAGGAATATGAGACATAAATCTCACGGCAACATTCTAATGTTTTGTGCCCAGAGATTCCCAAGGGTTTAATTTCTCTGGTATTTTCTTCTTGCCTTATTTTGAGCCTAAAAGCATGCTAATAGAGTAAAGTGGAATCAGCCAAAATAATTTTCTCCAATAAAGGCAGATAAATCATTACAAGAGAAAACACTATGCATGTCAACAGCCAAGATTGTATATTGACGCCAATATTACTAGGAGTAAGCGCTTGACTCTAGCCTCCACTCTAAAACTTGGGTCTACAAAGACCTTTAAAAAATGTTTGGGGGGATGCTGAAAAGTTGACGTCAGTCTTTTTACTTTTGGGCATTCAAATGCTGCTATCATTTGACACATTCTGCTCACAAACAAGATGAAAGATTCAGAATAGCATCCAGTTGTGTCCCTGAAGCTCTATGAAGTCCAAACACACCAGTAAGAAGTTCTCTCACTGAGCCTCAATCCTAGAGACCACTGAAAAGTCCTGCCTTGCAAGCCAAACATCTTGGATACTTGTATTTGGAAAAAGATGAGCTCCATCGACTATTACTACTGTCCTTTGAACTTGGTACCACAAAGCCTTGACCATTTTGTCCCAAAAGATACTATACAATAAGTTGCATAAGGGAAAGGAAAGTAAGCATGAGATAGTCCACAAAGTTCTTAGGTCTTGTTTTCTGTCTGGATATAGGATGCATGCTTAATACATTCAAGATTAGCAATATTCCTATTAAAGAATAGGATATCTGCTCCCAGTTGTAATTGGATGTCATTGCTGTCCTCCCTGCAGGGTGCGGATGACTGCCCCTTCAGAAACAGTCATCAGGTCATGCTCATGGAATGCACTAAAAGGGAGAGAAGGGGAGTGGGGAGTTAACCACAAAGAAACGACCTCAGCAACGGAGAGCTGAAAAAATAGTGTGAGTCTTATTGTCTTATTCAATTACTATGTAATATTATTTTGAGTAACAAAAATGGGATATTTTTTTTCTTTCTTTCTTCTCCTCAAAGCCCAAAATGGGATATTTTTGAAAACCCCTTTGTATAATTTCTGCCTCCTAGAATTCTGACCATTTTGTCTCACTGCCTTGTAAAATAATCAATTAACTGGGTAAGACAAAGGATTTTCCCCTGATCTTTTCAAGAATCCTTGAAAGGTATATTTCTCACCAAGGATCTCAAAAGTGTATTTTTAGCCAATGCCAAGAGTCATTACTCAGAGACTTACATTTCACAAATGGAATCAACAGCCTAAGGAGAACATATATTGGTGTTTGGTCTCAAATAAAATATACGACCATAACATAAATGTTATATATATTCTGAGACAGCTTCTATGACCACCTACCGAAAATAAACTCTTAACCTATCTCTTCTTCGTCATGGCATGTACCATTCTCTAGAATTACATCAGACGTTTCTTTTCTTGTGTATTGCCTCTCTCCTCCACTAGATGCAAGCCCCATGAGGACAGGGACTTGTCTTGTTCAGCCTGGCAAGCACAGCATAAGAGCATGCCTGGCCCTCAATAGATGCTCAGAAAGTACCTTTTGGACAAATGAATGATGGCTCTCACCAATATGGCAGTTAAACACAGAACCTAAGTGCTCCAGACGATGAGTAGGAAGGTTCAGACATTCAAATGTCTGTCTTGCATGTGAAGTTTACACCTGTGCTCCACTTACAGACTCGAGGATGCAGAGCACAGAGTCTGTGAGAGAAAAGTCCATCTTAAAGTGAATTTCAGCCCACTCTCCCGTGACTTTTGTTATGATTTTGCAATTCTAGCAGGCCCACAGAGGAAGCTTCACAGCACTACTGCATTTTACAGCAGGGCTTATCCGAACCGTAGGCCACTGGTGAAGACGGAATTAACGCTAGTCAATAAATCAATGAAGATGTCTTCCAGAATATTGTTTCGTGGTGTCCTTTGCTGAAGTGTTGAAATGGCTATGAGCTCTTCAAAATTATGGCCTAAATGTTCCTAGAAGTTATGCTGACAATGTGCAATATAGCTTTTCATGGGACTGAAAAAAACAAACACCTTTTAAAAGCTTATCTTCTACAACAACGTAGGGCAGAGGGTGGGAAGAAATACCTCTTGGAAAAGAATATTCTTCAGTCTTTGCGTGTAACCTTTATGAAAACAGATAGAGACCCTCAGGGAACTTTGTATCTATGAGACTCAATGTTTACAGAAAAATCCAAAAATCGCTTTCAAACCTGAGTAACTCACTTCCGTGAAACCACAGAGAGTCTGATAAAACCTAGAGAACAAACAACTAGAAAAAGGTTTCTGATCCACGGTGCATTTTAAAGTATTCTGAACAGTAATGTTCTACTCCAAGGCTGTGATTTACAGGCCTCCCTAAATCTGGTCTCCAGAGCTGACTTAGGCTAATTTCTAGATCCTACTGCATCTACTTAGATCTTGTTCCCCATATATTTTGAATGCTAAATGCAAAACATGTACACTATTGGTGGCTATATTTTAGGTGGGAATGCAATTCTTCCCCATAGTGGCAATATAGCATCCTCTCAGTTATAAATATCTTCACTTCAATGAGAAAAGATGATGAAATTCTTTTTGAAGACTCTCAAAGGGCTTGCAGATTTTTAAAAATATTACCGCCACTTTGTTTGGAAGAAATACAGTTTGGTCGTAAAACCATCATTTGTGACTGGATTTATGAACATGACAGGCATTTGCATGCTGTGCGTGAAAACTCTGCACCAAAGAGTGGTTTCAAACAAGGGAACTGTTGCTAGTCAGAATTTTCTCACCTGTGTTATCATTCGCAAATTTCAAGTTCTCCAAACCTGTTGAAAATAAATGTAATTCAAAGAATCTTCCTTTGCATGGACAGTGTCTGTAAACTTCAAAATTCCTCATGCCCTCATTGAAATTTTTCCAGTTAGAATTGTAAATTCCTTTTTATATATGCCCCAAAGTGCTTTCTCTTTTAAAGTTGGATCAGGAGAAAAGCATCTTTCTTCTTAGTTATTCTATTTGTGGCATGCTAAGCATTTATGATCTATCTGTAACTTGCTTAGAACATGTTATCATCACTGAGCATAGTACTAAGAAATATGTTAATAAAAAAAAGAATTGCCTACTAAACCTAATTCATTTGTTCAACAATCTTGATTAAGCATGAGAAACTGTATCAGTACTGGATTTTTTTTACAAAAGTAAGAAGATGCTTTAAAGAAGTTTAAGTTTAATATCCTATACTATAAATTAGAGGGAGATCAGGTTAAAGTAAAGGTACATGTGATATTTTATGCTAAAAAAACATGTAAAGGGGCAACTAATTAGGACTTGGGGGATCCGGTAAAGCTTCCCGAGAAGTTGTCATTTGTATTTGGTCTGAACAATTGGTAGAACTTTGATAAATGGAAAACAAGGAAAGTGGAAAGGTCTGACTCGGTGATTCAGAGGCCTCTCTCAAATCTGCTAGCGGGCTCAGATCAAAATTTCATGAAAGCAAATGCTTCAGACTGATATTGAAGATGTGAAATGAAGTCCAAGGTTTAATGTACACTTCTCAAGAACTGCAGTAAGGTAACCCTTAAGGAACTTGGTGATTGACTAAATTACTTGTAGTGAAATAATCTCCATAGATTCATATTTTAAACACCCAATGTTTATGCACAGAGAAGGTATAAATTAAGATTCCATATTTTGAGCATTTTCTACTGTACTCCTTAAGAGAAACAAGAATTCCTTTATGAAATAAAATACCAATGAGAGTACATTTGGCAGAACCACTCCATGCACGTGTAAAGCAGCACCATCACCACCGCAGTTGCTTTGGTCCCAGTGCTTTATCCTGTCAATAGGAAAATCCTTAATGTGCTTCACCAGTTATGAATACACAGTTATCCTGACAGCCATCTTCATGTAATATTCAAGATCGCTTTTACAAAGTCTCAGTTATAATATTAGCCTGAGATCTAACGCTTGCTCTTTATTTAAGGGATGATGAACTTGATTTGATGCTTTCTCTGCTGTGAGCCGATTCAGACTCAGAATTCTCCTAGGCAGATTTCCCCATCTTTAACTGACTGTAATCTGAAGCTGTTACTAGTCAAAAATCCTGTTCTTATCAATTACTGTTCTACACCACCAGTTTTACCCAGATTTAACTCAAGAGATATTTTCATCAGCTATCCACCAAGTATTGCGCCTGACCTTTGAAATTTTGTAGCCACTGAATTCCCATCATGCAGAAAGGAAAGGAAAAACTGTCTTAAAAGCTCTATCTTGGTTCAAAAGAGAAAAAAGAAAGCTATTCTATGACATTAACTGTCTCAAAGCCCTTTTACTATTGCCAATCTACGCAAGATTGTTGTGATGGAGTTTACCAGATTGAAACCCATATTTGAGAAGGAAAGAGGGAGGGAGAGAGGGATGGAAGATGAGAGGGAGGAAAGGAAGGAGAGAGGGAGGAAAAAGCTGTGGCGGAATGTAGGGAAGCTACAGGGAGAATGCAGGGCCCAGGACTAGTAGGAGTGGATGGCCATTATCATCCCCAGGCCTAAAGGAACCATGAGACAAGGGAGGCTGTGACGAGAGGGCCACCTGACAGGGCCACCTTAGGTTAGGGAACACAGCCAGCCTTTGGCAACACTGCAGGCGGAGAGCCAGGAGGATAAATACTCCAGCCTCACTTTTTACCCTCTGTCTGATGTTCAGCTTGTGCACCCCACTGGTGAAACTCAGTGGTCAAGGAACCAGTGGGCAAGGAAGCCCACTGTTCTGTTCCCATAAATCCCCCCCAGAAGCACAGAGTGAGGCTCAGTAAGTAGCATGGAGAGTAGATCTAGAGGGACTAACAGCAGAAATCCAGCACATCACATTAGTCATATAGATTAAACAGGTTATTGCAAACAGAAGATTTATGAAGAAAAAAGAACAATAGCAGGGGAAAAAACCCAAACTCCTTATTTCATTGATAAGGACTTTTTGGCCCTAGAGTTTTCCAACACAGAAAATTCAATGATTTTGAATAGCACATACTCTTAAAATTATACCTGTACACATAGATACAGCAAAGTAGAGTATGCTAATTATTACGAACTCAAAAAGTTTGATTGGGAATTGACAGATCAGTAACCTTTGCAGGCTCTACAACAAAAGGTGGTATATATGAGGATCTTGTTTGAGGCTAACAGGAGGTAAGAAGTTTTGGACATGTAGACACAGGGAGAGGTGAGGGTAATAAATAGTGCAATGTCTTTCCTCTCTTACAGGTTTCTTGGCTTTGTTTTGAGCTGTGATGGAGTTACTAATTTAAGCATATTCACTCAAATGTGCAAAGAAAAGTAGTGTCTTTATATTTTCTATGCCTATCTGAGCTTATTTATAAGGTCCCAACACATTGAGTAGTGGGGGAAGGAAATCAACTACATTGAGTAGTATAATCCATTAATTCCTATCAATCTATCTATTTGAACTTTTTTTAAAGAAGTAATTTAGCCTATTTTTCCATATATGTCCAACCTGTCTGACTTCTCCCACCACACCCTGCTTTTCTCTAAGATGGCAGGTGGGCCTGTGGAGAAGTGAAGTCTAAAGGGCCTCGTGACAGAAGGAGGAAGTGGGAATCACATGCAGATCTTTCCACTGTTCAGCAGCAGACGTGGCAGCTGGTAGCCACTGGCCCCCTCACGAGTATCTGTGGTCAGTTCTCTCATCATTTAGTCAGGGTCTGTGATGGTCCCTGCTGACCAGGCCCCCACTCACTCCAGTGGGTACTGAGAAGCCCTGAGATGTGGCTGTACTCCCCCTTGGTCCTGGTCCCAAGAAGTCTACACCACGGGCCTCAACAACAGGCCGGCTTCATCTTTACTACCATGATTCCCTCTGGCGAGCTTTCCATTCAGATTCTGTTATCTGTCCCCCTTCAGAGTCCTGTCCACTCCATCTGAGTACAAGGTACAGCTCAAGAAAGCTCAATTCACACCTCCCTCCGCGAAGCACATGTGCCCTTCCTCTGAGATATCTCCCAGGGACACCTTCGGATAGAGGCAGCTCCAAAGTCACAAAGGAAGAACTTGGGTCCAGAAAGAGATCAGGATGTCTTCCTACCTTACCTCTCCGACCTTGCTCTCCCCTTATCCTTCCCACAATCCCCAATGCTGGCAGAGTCAGCTTCTCTCTACTTTTCATTTTGAGATCTCCCCATAGAGTAAAATACCTAAGCTGTAGTCAAGGAGTTCTCAAAGTGGGCTCCAGGGAACCCCCTTCAGATCCCCAAGATCAAAACCACTGTCATAATACTATTGTGTTATTTCCCTTTCCCTCTTTTAGGAGTATCCAGTGGGGTTTCCCAGAAGATACATGACATGTGACATCATAAAAGACTGAATGAAGAAGCAGATAGGAGAATCCGGCTGTCTTCTGTTAAGCCAGACATCTGCGAAAATCTTAAGCAGTGCCATTCTTCTCACTAATTTTTCCTGGTTTCAGAAAATATAGTTTTCGTAATGAAAATATATTATTTATGTTAACATGTAATGGGTTTATTATTGACATATTAAAATGAACTTGTGAATAAATATTTTTATAATTTCTCAGTTTTAAGTTGTGTTAAGTAAATATCAATAACTCACATAATCAAAAGCTTTTTGAGATCCTCAATAATTCTTTAAGAGTTGAAAGGCATCTTGAGAACAAAAACTCAAGTCCTGCTGCTCTAGTCTCCCAGGCTCACTTCTTGACATATCAAAAAAGTGTTATTTAGAGACCCCTCCACAAAGCCACAGCCTTACTAAGAGCTCAAAACAATCAACAGTGACGTAAATGCTCGCGTTCCAGGCAACATCAGGGCTGTCCCTCCCTGGGCAATAACACTGTGGTTCACACTTAAAGGTGAATTGTTGAACATAATGCAATTCGAAGAGGGGATTTAAAAAGTCCTGGTTCAATATCTGCAAGATTTTGCCCTTGATACTTTCCTGTGAGAGGATTCGGGAGACAACGAACCAAGTGTGAGATTCTGGACTCAGGTGGTGTCCCATCAGGGGCCCAAGTGACAAAGGGTGACTGAGAACTGGAGAGCAGACGTCCTCTTCCCTGTCCCTGCCTCCCAGTATAGCTCTTTGAATGCTCCAGGTGGCACAGCTGTGGACGGCTCCCCGGGGCTCCCCAAATGGGGCCCTGCTGAGGCTCTGGTGGCGCCTCTTATTGAGGAAGGTTAAATAGCAGAATATGAGTAAAATTTTTCCTGACACTTGGGGTTCCCAGGAGAAACGTAAAAGGGTGGGATCTGTCATTCTGGGTCAATCATACCAGATCCAGGCACTATCAAAAGTCAACTACCCGTCTTGATGAAAGAAGATTACCTTTTTCCCTGTGGACTGGTGGAGCCTGGGACAGACATGTAGATTACATATCTGATCACTGTTACCGTAAGTTGTTACAGAAATGTAATACAATCCATATATTGTAGTTTCTGAGTCAGCCAAATAATTTAAAATTGTTTTATCTTATGAATATAAAATGACTTTTTTTTAAGAGTGTTAAAACTAAAATTATAACAACTAGAATTAATGTTTTTTGAATGCTAGATATTGTTCTAAATGCTTACTTAGAATGAATCCTCATCTAATTGTCTAATCAACCCTGAAATACAGATATTACTATTATTATCATCCCCATTTTAGAGTTGAGGAAACTGAGAAGAGATTTTTCCAAGTTCACGGAGCTAGGCAGTGTTAATAAATATGCTTTTTAAATATTTTTCTCCTCAAATCTCCTTTAACAGTAAAAATCAGGCACTCTGTCATGTTACACATTTACATATGCTTCAGCAGAGTTCTAGTATAAAAGACCCATTCCTCAACTCTCATCAACCTGTCCCCTTTGTCACAGATACCCATCTCAAATGGTCCTGAGAAAAGCAGTCTGGTTCAATTTGCTAAGGGGGCAAAAATTCCCACTAAGATTTAGTGATTGCTGCAGTTGGAATGTTCTGAAACCAAGACCATGTTCCTGTCATGGCAAATTAGGTCAACATTGCAAGACATGGAATCATGGGATGACGGAATATAAGAGTACATTATTAATTGGTGTCCTCTTCATTTTATTTTTCCTGGGTGACATTTAACAAATTGAATGTAAACGTTCAGAAGCACAAAATGCTCTGTTAGATGGTTAAAAAACTGTGGGGGGAGAAGGGAAAAGCACAAAGACTGGCAGTCAGTATAGTAATAGGACATTGACTATTGTGCACGTTTCAAGAAATGTTATGTTTCCAAGAATGTCTTTTAGAAATTATCCATTAAGTAGTCAGTACTTTTTTGCTCAAGCTACTGTTTTTAAGTTTATCAGAACTGATTTTGTACACTCATAAGTGGTAAAAACAGAGTTTTTAATATACAACCTTCTAATTGTATATAATGATACTATACAAGAATTAATAAAAGTGGAACATCTTAAACCTACCCTAAACCATACCAAATACCAGAAAATGGTAATTTTTTTATTTTAAATCTCATGTATTTCAGACAATGAGTAAGACAGAGAAGGAGTATAGCTTGGTGGTTACACATATGGGCTGTGGAACAAGATTCATTGATTAGAATCCTGGCTCTACCACCTACTAGCTGTGTGACCTTAGGCAAGTCACTGAACTTCTCTGCAACTCTAATGTGTTATGTGAAACTGAGTTTAATAATAATCATAGTTACTTCATAGGAATTTTTGTTATGAGGAATAAATGAGTTAATATATGGAAAATACTGAGAAAACTGCTTGATATATGGTAAGTACTCAATAAAAGTTAGCTATTAGTACATCTTAGAGCTGCTGGGCTTTCACTGCTGTTCTAATCTAAATGTTTTACAGAGAAAACCCAAATGAAACTTCATGGTTTTCACCAATGTTAAAGCAAATCAAAATACAGAGATGAATTGAAAGGAAGCATAAATCCAAATTCAAAGGACCTGAAAAGAACTTAGATTTTACTTACAGATTTTTTTTTGCAGATACAAGATTATCCACAGCAAAAATTCTAGCATATCTGTTTTTTGAAATAATGCTTATATTTGCCACCTATATTTTTAGAAGACCACTGTGACCATTGTATAGACAAGGAGGTTACAACAGGGGGAAGGAAATAAGAGATGGCTGTAATTGTCCAAGGAAGGGATAAGGTTGAAATGGACTACACTCATAGAAACAGAGATGAGCAAAAGCAGAATTTCTTTATGAAATATCTAATACATATAATTTGGGGCTACTCCCCCCCCTACAGATACAAACAATGTAGATACAGACAATAACAAGTGTTGGCTAGGATGTGGAGAAATTTGAAAACTGATATACTGCTGGTGGGACTGTAAAATGGTACAGGAACTTTAGAAAACATTTTGGCAGTTCTTCAAATTATTAAACATAGAATTACCATATGACCTAGAAATTCTACCCTTAGATATTTACCCAAAAGAATTGAAAACATGTGTCCTCAAAAGAACTTGTCCACAAATGTTCATAACACCATTATTTACACTAGCCAAGAGGTGGAAACAACACAAATAACTGTCAAGTGACGAATGGATAAACAAAATGTGGTATATCAACTCTGTGGAATATTATTTACCATAAAATCAAATGAAATACTGATAAATGCTGCAAGATGGATGAACCATGAGAGCATTATGCTAAGTGAAAGAAATCAGGCAGACACAAAAGACCACACATTCTGATTCTATGTACATGAAATATGCAGAAAGGATAAATCCACAGAGACAGAGAGTAGATTAGTGGTTGCCTACACCTAAGCCAGAGAAGGATTGGGAACAAGTACTAATGGGTACAGCGTTTCTTCTTGGCGTAAGGAAAATATTTTGGAATTAGATAGAGGTGATGGTTGTACAACTCCGTGAATACACTGAAAAACCCTGAACAGTACCCTTTAAAACAGTAAATTATATGGCATTTAAATTATACCTCATCAAAGCTATTACTAAAAATTACAGAAAAATGAATTTAAATACAAAGATATCTGAGGAGCTATTTCTTTATCTCTTCAATTCAGAAAATGGATGATTTTTAGAGATATACTGAGTCCCCCTAGCAAATTTTGTTTGGGAATAAGTAATTTAAACTTCTGGCAATGTAGACTAGCAATGTTGGTTATCTTCTGGCACATGCACTCTGTAGATAACAATTATTTATTTTTCATAAAATCAAATAGTTCTCAGCCCAACCATCGAAAGGAAGAGTAAAAAGCTAATGAGCATCACCAAAAATTAATTTTTTTCATATCACTCAAAGCAGAAAGAGACTAATTAGGCCTGAAAATGCCTAATTCTTGCATATATATTCTTACGCCATCAGAACGATCACCCAAGAAACTATTCAGCACAATGTTTGGTGGAGTATAATGTCTGGTGATGTTCTAAGCATTCTAAGTCACCTTTTTAAAAAATCAATTAGATAAGCTAACTAATGTACTCTTAAGACCCTCCAACTTCTTTCTTTTATGGTCCCTGAAGCTTGTACACCCCTGAGGCTTATACAAGAGAAAAATGTACCCAAATACTTGGAAGTTGAAGAATAAAAAGAAAAGATGCTTAGCTTTACAAATTACAGTGTTATAGAAATGATGGTGTGGAATCTATTATGTGCCATAGGTATTTTACTAGATACTTTAATTCATTCATTTACCTTAGCTAACTAACTTTGGCTATATTGCCATAGAAAGAGGCTGGAATATTCTTGTCTTTTTTTTATTTTTAGGGTAAAGTCCATAAGTACTCGCAAGCGCACCAAGTTCTTGATATTCCTTATACCTTTTCGTCTCTTTCTCGTTCAGTTGTGGACCAAAGAACTCTATACCAGTTCTGAATCTGATCAACATGTTCCCTCCTTTCCAAAATGTGAGGGCAAAGATAGGTGAATAAAGGAGAAAAAAAAACTACACTCTGCCACAGAGGTTGCATCTGTTTGAGGAATATAAAGATGTTTCAGTTAAATGTACCAGATAATCAGGGTGGTAATTTCATACTTGTTCTGAAATATTGAAAACATTGAAAAATTTTAAATGTGTGTGTTTGGCTGAAAGAAGGAGCTGGAATCGGTCCTAAATACTTTTTGGCACAAAGAATAGGACCTTGCTTCTTCAAATCTTGTAATGATGCCAAATGTTCTCTCCTCCATTGACTTTTCATTTAAAATGTTCACCTTCCAAGTGCAAAAAAAAATTATAATTAATTAAATGTAGTTCAGCAAAGGCTGTATATTTTTCCTGAAATTTTAGCAACAATGATTTCCATGCCAAGTTGTTATGACCTTCTTTGTGCTATGAAAACAGAGCTATATTTTCTATAAGCAGTTAAATGAATATAAGCTAAGCTAGTCATCCTCTTTGGGCCTAAATGGATTTTTGAAGGATTTCCTTTTTAAGTGAAGGATGCTTTCCTTTTTTGTTTTGTTTTTCCTTTTCAGACGCACCTGTTACATTTTTACCAACACTTATCAGCCCAATTCTATGTCCAAACAATCTTCTTCTAAGCATTTTGAACATCTGCTATCATATTTGATCCCCTAATAAAAAATTCTAGGGGACCCTTGGGTCTGAAGATCACAAGTCTGTGAGTTCAAAAACAGGAAATAAGACACAGGTGATTTGACAGGTAAATTCTCCCAATGCAGCTACCTGGGTGGTGTGTTGCCCAATGGAAATGGCACAGTCTTTGTATTTAGGGGTCAAATCTTAACACCCAGTATTATTATCTTGTTTAAGATTTTAATTTATTAGAAGTTACTTTTCTTTGTATAATATTTCCATCAAAAAATCTTACTTCCTTTTCCTCCTTTTTGGGGCAATAGAAAGTTCAACAGAAAAGGCAGAAGACGAGAACCTGTCCAGCCTGCCCTCCTTAATCTCTCTTGTTTGCATTGCCACCTGACAGGTTTAGCCTCTCGGGCCTGGTTCTATGTCCTCACAATCTTCTTCTAAGCATTTAGGGTATTTGTTATCATATTTGATCTTCAATTAAAAAAGTGATTCCTTCAATATTTATATATTTCTCTTTTTACAGTATCGTTTCCTTGTTTATAGAAATAATGGCACTATTTTCTTTCCCCAATTGTAAAAATATGTAGAAACTACATATTTTCGTTTGATTGGTTGGTGTTGGTTCATTCTACTTCTTTTCTATATGATGGCACCTTTCATTTTGCATGACAATTTATGCCATGCATATTTTTCTATTATAAGGAACTTTGGTGATAATCCTACTAAGGACATAATTCTATAAGAATTAAAAAGGGCAGTTGTGGAAAGGAATCTGTATGGATGAAGAGGGAGCTTTCTGATAAGCTCCAATTTTAAAGAGACATGTTCAACTGAGAAGGTAAAGCCAAAGAGATGGCTGGCAAAGGCTTATAATGCTTTCATAGATTCAAGAAGGTCAAGGAGGAAGAAGTCCACTACTTAAGATCCATGGTAACTGGAGCTCTTCAACTTTGCATAGACAATCCTTGTGATGAGAAGAATCTCAACACTGAAAACCATCCTTTCTGATCTTGAAGTTCTGTGAGTCTATGATTTACATCCTACCCTCAGCACTGACACAGCACCTGCCACAGAGTAGACACTCATTAAAATGTAGTATGAATGAATGATCAGGATTAACAGTTTCAGAACTACATGGCTTTAAAGACATACAAATTTAGGGAAAGATTAAATTAGTTACATTAAGAAGATCTCAAACACAGCTAAAGTTTAGAAAACCAAAGAGCTTTAAGAATAAAAATCTCAAAGAAATGACACATTCAAAAAGGAAAGGAAGAATTCTAATGGTTAGAATAAATATTATTTTAACGTCAGAAGATTATTTCAAAGAAGTCATATATCCACATGCATAATTTTAAGCAAGGTAGGCACAGATCTGATCAAAATAACCCCACCTACCTCCAACTTGGGCCAGAAATATCTGTTTTTATGGCTTTGTGTTTATAATTATTTTTGTTTATCCTCTTCTCCCCATGAGATTTTAGAAACTATATCTATAATTGCATTATATCATTGGTATTTAGCCCATCAAGTCTTCAACTTACTGAATAAACAAGCAAATTGACTACCAAGCTTTTTTCTAAACAAATCTTATTTTTCCATTTACTCCAAATACATTATCAAAGATCTATTCCCACAGGAAAAAAGAAGATAAAGTTCTCAGGGAACTGAGCGGAAATTCCTGATGAGGGAGAAGTTAAAGGATAGCTTCTCCCCTTAACAAAAACCCTGTCCCAAGCCATTAGGAACTTGCAGAACAAGCAGTTCACTCTTCAGGTCAACCAATATTTTCTTCGCGCTGTTTTGCATTTCTTTTGGAAACAGCCCACTTCACTTTAACATTTGACATACTCCTTCCCTTTTGCCTAGCCCTGTAAGTCACAGGACATTCTCCTGTGCCTGGAAATCAATTCTGTTGGCCTCCTTTTCCATAATGTGGATAATAAGATAGCAGGAGTTAGTCAACAATCTCGTAGTTCTGCCTTCCACACTGCCATCTAACATGTGGTACTGCAAGCTGAAAACTCTATCACTTAAATGTTAATACAAAACAGAATAGTCCCTATTTTAGAAATCTATAAACCAACATGTTCACCAATTCGGTTTATTTACGAGATGAACTAATTAAAATAGAAGATCAACAAAGTTTTAGCAGGTTGGCAGGCATTCAGCATTGTAGCAAAGTGTCCTAAAAGATTTTTGTCCTAACAGTCAGTAATTCAGGAGCTCTTACTATGTGTAAGGGATGGAATTAGTGTCGTAAGGAGGAATAGTAAAATAGAAGACATAGCCTCTGCCCTATGAAATGTAAAATGTAACTGAAGAAACAAAACCACTGAAAAGTTTTTAAACTGCATAAAATAATAAAATTATATTCGTGGAAGTAGAGGGCTAATTAAATGAACAAGGCAGGAAAAAATCCTACAGTAATTCAGAGATATAAAAGATCACATGGGTTGGACTGCTTCACATAGAAGGGATTTGTGTTATGACTTGAATGATGGATGGGATTGAGAGAGGCAGAGAGAAAAGAGTGCATGCCAGGCCAGCAGGATTGGTTTAAGCAAAAGCACAGAATCAGAAAAGTTCAAAGCAGCTTAGGACAGAGTTTAGCTAGAGTACAGTGCCAATGAAGTGAGTAGTTAGAGCTGTCTGCAAAGGTTGCAGTTCAATGGTCAAGGACTTACATTGTCAGAATAAGCCATTTGGACTTCATCTGGTAGGCTGTGGGGAGTCACTGAAGTCTTTGAGTGGGGGAATGACAAGATTGAAAGAGTGTTTTATGACCAATTTGTCAGCAATATGAATGATGAATTGGCAAGAAGAAAAATTGGAAGAAGGGTGAATAATTAAAATTAAAAAGCTTCTATAATGGGAGAAATAAGGAAATATGATAAAGCTCAGAAAGAATAGTGATACAGGTAATAGGAGAATTGGGGAAAGAGATGGAACAAGAATGATTTTGATGAAAGAGTTGACAAAAGTTGATGACTGGTGAGATCAAGGAGATAAAGAAGAACATTCATGAAGTGGAATTTTAAAGCCTGGATGACTAAGACATCTTACATTTGTGCTGCACACTATAGTTAATTTGCAAAGCACATTCATAATGGAAATAAAGAAATGGAAACTCTCTTAGTAAATATTATTCTACTGGAGGATGATACAAAATGTTCTTTCGGCTACATATAGATACTTGAAGGGTGCTCCTCGGCTCATGTTCCTTCTCAAAACGGCTCTTCACAGCTGTGGAGCACAAGTCTTTATAGTTCATCATACATACACCACATCATCCATCTCTCTTTTGACCAAGCTTGGGTTGAATTAGGCTAGGCACTGAAGACTGCATGGGGCCATTTTGGGCCATTCAAACCCAGAAATTTGGAAATAAAATCTAGAAAGATTGACAGCTACAGGCACTAAAATATTAAACTGATATTTATTTTATATTTTATTTTATTATATTTTAGATTATATTTTGGGTAATCTATGAAGGGGTTATGTGCAACTACAGTAAAGGAAACAGTTGAGAGAGAGGAGAATGAAATTGGCAGATGAGCAGAGAAAAGCAATGAAAAGACATGTAAAACCAGAGGGAAGAAAGAGAGTATCTGTTTGGATCTGGCTTACTGTCTGGTTCCTGGTTCCCTAGCAAGACTCTGCAGCACTTCCTGCCTCTGTCTGTCAGGTACCGTGTATCCTTCCTCAAACGTCTCCTTTTGCTTAAGGTAGTCTGAAAGAATGTCTGTCCTTTGCAACAAAGTTATCTCTAGCAAAGAAAACTTCATCTTTGCCCTATTTCTTCAAGGCGTCATGAACTGAAATAAAACAGCCAACAGGAAAAGATGATTTTAAGAACAGACAGCAGGGAGAGAGCAAGTACAGTTCTAAACATGTTCATGCATCTAACACACCACTGGAAGTACAGGAGTGAAGCCAGGGCAGGGGGTGGAAATGTCAATTTAGTCAGTTGAGTAAAGATGGTGATTGAAATTCTCTCACCAGTGAGCACATATGACAGAAGACAAAGACCCTTGGCAGGAAGGGGAGGAAAACCTAGTAGAAGTGGTCCAGGAGAGCACCTGATCTCCAGTGAAGGCCCTTTAAAATGAGCTGAAGGGGCCGGCGCAGTAGCACAGCGGTTAAGAGCACACATTCCACTTTGGCGGCCCAGGGTTTGCTGGTTCAGATCCAAGGTGCCAACATGGCACCGCTTGGCAAGCCATGCTGTGGCAGGTATCCCACATATAAAGTAGAGAAGGATGGGCATGGATGTTAGCTCAGGGCCAGTCTTCCTCAGCAAAAAGAGGAAGATTGGCAGCAGATGTTGGCACAGGGCTAATCTTCCTCAAAAATAAAAATAAAAAAAATTTTAAGTAAAACAAAAAATGAGCTGAAAAGGGAGGGAAAGATTATGTCTACCTGAGATTATTTCCTTTGTCCTTTGTTAAAGACACAACAGCAAATTTATTTTGAAATAAAAGAGACTTACTAAACAAATTTTATTATGGTTAATAGCTTCTTTTCATGAGGACAGAAAAAGTAAATGTAGGTTTAATTTCAATGCCTAAAAGTTAAAGTTTAAAAATTTATTTTGACTACAATGTTTCTAAGTCTTTTTCCATAAAGATCTTCAGACCCGGAATGGACAAATCTCCTTTCTCATGTAAGCTGAAGTCCTTCCTTCTCCATGAACTCTTCCCAGGGAATAAGAGGAAAGTAGTCAAGTCTACAGTCTTAAACATGAAAAAATTTTCAAGACTATCTCCAAATAAGCATATTTTTCAACTGAATACCAATGTCTTAATTTGTACTTTTTTATATAGTATATTAGAGTATTACCATTTGATAGTTAGGGACAGGTCTGAGAAGTCAGCCAACAGGAATGTGACCCCGTCAACAATGCTCAGAGTGTGCCTGCTACATGGAAGGGGCAAGAAAAGGTGACTCAGTTTTAACCACCAAGAAGCAGGACTGCTTGGCCAGCAAAGTTCAGAACCTAGTATAGTGTTAAAAGCGCATTTGTACTTTTTGATCCTGAAAAAAATACGTGTGCAAAACTCTCTAGAACTATTACATATTACACTTGACCTAAAATCCTGGATCTATCTTCAAAAAGTAATTCATTTTCAACAAGTCTCTAAGAACTTCATGGAGCTCAACTAAATCAGATGCAATTCTGGTCTGTTACATGCACTTTGGTGGAAATATTTCCTCTTTTAAATACAAATGTATTGAACTTTAGCTCAGAGACGGAGCTGAAACTTTGTAAGTAATATCAATGAAGTTCCCTTATTACAGAGGTACAGGAAGCTGTTTACACCGTAAAATAATCAAAGAGTTAATCTTGTTTCATTCTTACAGGAGTAAAACCCACTGGCAAGCTTTAACTATGTTAATTTTCAAACTTTCAAGTCTGTGCTCAAACCACAAAGCCAGTAAACTAAAGGTAACCAAAGGAGCTGTTTGGTAAAGACAGAAATGAACTATGCCTTTTGAAGTGTTTCCAGGGAAATGTGTTTGGAATATTTAAGTCCCAAGTGAATTACAAAGGTTATTCATTCACAAGTGAGATAAATTCATAGCTGTCAAATTGTCTGGATTCTCTGTGTGATCACCAGGGCTTCAAATCATTTATTTTTTTTTTCTAGCAAAAGTTCAATATTTTCACAGCTTCAAATTTGATCGTACTTTATAATTTGGAAATAAAGAATTGCTTCTCTCCCTCACCTGCTCACTGAAGCAATAAAAGTCCATGAGTATATGAAAGCGGTTTTTCTCTTCCGTTGTATAGTTGTATTTTGTTTCTTTTAATAAAACCAAATGTTTCTAAATTGGGTGTTTCTCCCAGTAAACTAACTGGATCTAATTAACAAAGTGTCTGGTTTCACAAAACAGATGGGGGGAGGGGAATGGATTGTTGCAAATATAAATTTTACAGTGTTTTATATTCAGCTTCATTTTCTTGAATAATTGTAAGTGAAATTGTTCAAAAGTCCCCCGAAATAAATTTTGCCCTTTTTTATTTTGCTCTTTTAAGAGCTACTGGAGATTATTCATAAAGAAAGAAAAGAAGAACTTTATTTTAATTGCTTAGTAAAACTTAAGTTAGGATTTCAGAGAGGAGTAAGAATCCTTAACAAAGATAACAAAGGTAGATGAAAGGCAATTCTTGACAGAATACTTCACAGAGAAAGAAATGAGCTGTGGCTACCAGCCTGGTTAACTTTAGGTTCATATCAGGTCAAAAAATAAAGGAGAAGAGATGATTGTAGGGAGCAGTGTCCAGGCCTGATCTCCTCTGCTCTGGGAGGAAAGCAAGAATTCAAGAGTCTCTGCCCCAGCGTGATAAAGCCAAGGAGCTTATGTATACAACTGCTTAGGAAAGCAAGCCAAAGGAAGAAGCTAATATGTAACTGATCTGTAAGTCCAGATATTTCCGATTCTAGTGAGGAGAAGAAAGAATCACTGTTACTCACAAACTCTTATTGATGACCCACTAAGGACCAGGCAAAGTTAGAGGTGATCCTTGCCTTCAAGAGACACCTCATCTCTTCGGAGAGTCAGGGCGCATGTGAAAAAGGCTAAGTTACAATGTGAAGTAAGTGAATACTGACTGGAGTATGGATCATTGCTGAAGGAACACACTATGGGAGCGAGGGAAGGAGAGCACTGAGATATGTGGAGAGGAGAGGAGGGGCCTGGAGACAAAGAGAATGAGTCCATGAAGTTGTGAGCCACGTTTGGGAAACTGTGACGACCTCTGTTATTTTTCAGCAGAGGACCTATGTAAGGTAACAGTGGAAAAGTAGTGGGGAGAGTGGGAGGAGCTACACTGAAAGAGAAGTTAAAAAGTTTAGAGAACTGGCCAGCACTTTTGAAGCCTTTTTTAGAGGGATATTATGTGTAAAGTTGTACTTTAAAAACTGTTACTCTGGTACTGTCGATAGGATGGAGAGGGAAGAGATTGTAGCAAAGCAGGCCCATTAGAAGGTTGTAGTAGACAGGAAATGATAATACGTAAATTAGAAGTGTGCAATGAGAGTGAGAAGGACACGATAGTTGGAGTTTATCAAGTATTTACTAAGTGCCAGACACACCACTAAGTCCTGTAAAATACATGAGTGTGAAAAGAAGGACTTAAGACTGACAAAAGGTAACAGGTAAGGTTAAGTCTATGGTTGTCCTATGAACAATGACATATTCCACATACAAGAGGAGCAACTTCTTTGAACAGAAATGGAAGCTTTATCCAGATATATCCATATCCAGTTAAAGATTTGGTTAGAGATTCAGGTCATATCCCATTTTCTATCAGTACTATATGTATGTAAAAGATTTTTTCCCATAAAACAACTTATACAAGTTTTTAAAAAGATCAAACATTGTCTTTTGACATGTTTCCTAACACTGGCGACTTTAGGTCAGCTGTCTCACACTTCATTAATATGTATGTTCTTTAGCTGTTTATAACTCAAATGGTATTTTAATGATCTCAGGAAGATGGCTTTTTAAGAAATCCTATTGTGAATCTGTAAACTATAAGAATTCTGTAAAGTGAAAAAACTTTTCATGATGTGATTTTACTTATTTTCAGAAACTGGAGTTTTACAATAAGAACATCTGTGCCATCTCATAAGTTCTTTGCTCAAAAAGCTGAATGAATTTGAATCCAAAGGAAGAAGAATAATAAATATTAACTGGGAGTGCAAAAGAGAGAAATCACTATGGGAGACCTGTTATCAGGGGCAATTATTATTCAACTCAATTATTTGATTTACTTTTCAAAAATAGCCTTTAAAAACTATCCTTCTACGTGTTCTGTATATTCTCTTTGGGGTTTTGTATTGGTCAACATTCTGATGCAGAGAACAGATTCCACTGTAGACAATTTGAATATAAGAATTTATTACAGCATGTCAGATGGCTCACGGAATTATTAAGACGGTTGAATAAAAATCTGTAGCATGAGATTCCAGAATCTATTCTCAAGTCTATACGGCAGAAGCAGGCTGCCAAAGGAGTTACTTCTCCTACAAGATCAGGAAGCTGCTTGTCAGATCAAGAGGCATCACTTATTATGTATAGAAATATAGGACTGCCTCAGTCTGAGCTGCTAGATTAGCTACAGTTACTGGTTCCAGAACAGTAACTGCTCAATTGTGATTGGCCACCGTGCCCCAATCAGGAGACCTCGTGCAAAATCAGGAAGCTGACACTATAGCTTCAGAGCCCCACATCATGCCACCTTTTCTACTATCAAGAAGCCATTTCTGCTAACTCAGCAAGCCTCAGAGACAAGTGTGGCTCCAGAACCAAGCCACATTTACTGTTTTCCATGCTAATAAAATACATGCCCCAAATCTCTTTTATCTCAACTCAAATTTCAAGTCTCATGTGATTGTGTCTGATGTGGAACCTGAGTCAAACTTGGATCACCAGCTGAAAATGAATTGGAGAAATTTGTGTATTAGCTTTTTCCTCTCCACAGGAAAGGGAAGTCACACCAGAAGAAAATGGAATAAACATTCTGAGCTAAACCTCCATAATACGTTAGACTTCACTGTTTCTTCTCCATGTTCATCTATGAAACTTAGAACTTTTTCTGTTGTACAGAGAATTATGGATTTAGTCCATCTTTGAGCAGAGTCCCAAAGTCTAGTACATTCCTACTGTAAATAAGTGCGTAATAATATCTATTCAATAACAGAAAAAGAAGGAAACTTGAATCTGGTTGATTTAACAGGACAGAGTGAATAGAAATAGACTGTGTAAAGGCAAGAGCATATCTAAAAAGCTGCTTTCAATTTGTAGTTCAGGAATATCACAAAACATTAAAAAACACTAAGAAAATTTTAAGGAGAGGCCAGCCCAGTGGCATAGTGGTTGAGTACACGTGCTTCACTTTGACGGCCCAGGGTTCACAGGTTCAGATCCTGGGCGAAGACCTAGACACTGATTAACCAGCCATGCTGTGCCAGTGTCCCACATACAAAATAGTGGAAGATTGGCACAGATGTTAGCTCAGGGACAATCTTCCTTAAGCCAAGAAAAACAAAAAAAAAGAGGAAGATTGGCAACAGATGTTAGCTCAGGGACAAGCTTCCTCACCAAAAAAAAAAAAAAAAAATGAAATAAAACAACAGTCACAGGACTCAACTTTAAAATATAGTGACCTACAACTAGAATATACAACTATGTGCTGGGGAGCTTTGGGGAGAAGAAAGAAAAAGAAAAAATGAAGAAGATTGGCAACAGTTGTCAGCTCAGGTGCCAATCTTTAAACAAAAGGAAAAAGAAAGGAAAATATAGCCATGGAAAATAATACAATTATGCACAGTAGACTAAGAAATTCTCAAATTGGACATAGTATAAGAAGCTGCAGACTTGAAGAGTGAAAATTGACAGTAAATGGGTTCTTAGTGAAGATATAAGAGCAATGCCATAAGCATAGAATAGATCATTTTAGAGAGGACATCAAGGAATAAAGAAAATCCTGGAAAAAACGAATAATCATTGCAATAATAAAATTCAAAATAGCCATTTTTCTCCAGTCTTATTGCATTTCTTATAATTGTGATATACTAAATGTCTGAAATTTGCCTGGATATTTTGCAAGGTAGGAGACAAATTAAGCACATGGGTTTAGAAGTCAGGCTTCTTGCATTAAAATTTCAGCTCAGCCACTAACTAGCCATGTGAGTTCTTCAACCTCCTTAAACTCTAGTTGCCACTCGTCAAAAAATGCAGATACTGGGTATCTTTCCCACAAGTCTGTTGTAGGCATTTATAAAGATAATGCTGGGGCCGGTCTGGTGGTGCAGCAGTTAAGTGTGCATGTACCACTTTGGCCGCCCAGGGTTCATGGGTTCGGATCCCGGGTGCAGACATAGCACCACTTGGCAAGCCATGCTGTGGTAGGCATCCCAAGTATAAAATAGAGGAAGACGGCCACGAATGTTAGCTCAGGGACAGTCTTCCTCAGCAAAAAAAGAGGAGGATTGGCAGCAGTTGTTAGCTCAGGCCTAATCTTCCTCAGAAAAAGAAAATAAAGATAATGCATTTAAGCACATAGGCATAGAATTGGACCAACAATAAGAATTTAATAAATATAAGTTATTATTATTGTTTATAGTAAAGGTTAACAAATTATCTCTAGTTACCTATGAAATTACCTTTCAGGAGAAATTAGCTCCTTCTGACTGAAGTTTTACCTGATTGGACATACTCCATCTGCTTCCATAAAAGGATTTGAGGTCGCTTACAATTAAAGACATGTGTCCAATAGTGTAAAAATATAAATAGGAAAAGCTAACCTACAGGGTGGAAGATGGAAGTGAATGTGATTATTACATTTGAATCCTCTCTGTGTTTCCTGGCTGTAAGGGAAGGAACTGAAAATATTAAATTTTTCACGTCATATTTTTTTAAGATGAGTTCATCAGGAAGAAAATAAAAATGATAACATACTTGCATAGCACTTTCTAAAATGTTCCTTCCTATAAAGTTTCACTTGATTCTCACAAAAATCTTGTGAGTCTGTTGACCAGCTATGATAACCCAATTTTATATACGAGGAAATTAAGACCCAGAAAGGTCACACGGCTAAGAAGATACAGAGCTAAGACTCGAACCCAAGTATGGTGAAAAGTACACAAACATACAAATTATCGTAGCTCGGAGCTCCCTGTAAGTAAAGGCAAAAGTTGGGGGAAACCGGGGGACACCTCCTATTATCTGAAAAAATATCGAACAAAAGGAAACATGCCTTGGGCCAGTAGATACAAGCGTTTACCTTCCATTAAAACTAAGAGAAATTAGTAATATGGGTATTTATACAAGGCGCTTTAAACCTCAAAAGGAACTGTGATTTTAGTAGAAGCCTTAAACAAAATGCAGACATGTTTTTTATATGTCTCCTTATTATATAGCCTGGGGGAGTAATTTTAAATTGGTTCTGTGAAGGAATTATCTCTCAACAGCAGATGGCTGCAGTAATATTTTCTAGGTAAATGGTATTCTTATAAGAAAGATTTATTGAGCGCCTCCTATGTGTCAATATCTATGAGAGGTCATGAATATACAGAGCTGACTGTTTTGATTCCTGCCCTCAAAGGTCTTACAGTCCAGCAGAGAAATTCAGTTGTCATGAAACACCCTCCTGGTGATGGAGGTTTGTGCAGAGACAGCAGCAATAATAAAGGACAGCCAAGGTAAACATGCAAAGTGGCCTCCGGAAGGTGGAGACATGAAACTTCAGAGGACATTTGCCAGCGGTCAAGAGCAGAGAGAGTGTCGCAAACAGAAGAAAGGGCATGTGCAACGGTGCGGAGACATGGCAGCGAGGTGTCTGCAGAAACTAATCAGTTCGATGTTTCTGGAGCTTTTGTAAGATACAAGGAGGGATCATGGGGGAAAAAGTTGAAGCATACAGTGGTCAAATGGGGCTATTTATGCCCTGCAAGGAGCGGAGGGCTCGCCCTTTGAGTAAAGGGAATGTCTATTGAGCAAGGAATGGACACGGTCTGACGAGGACAGGAATGAGGACTCCAAGTATTGTGTCAATTCTCTGAATAACCAGTTTGCCAAACAACCAATTTGTTCAATTTTCTGACTATCAATTTGCCAAAATCATTTTCCTTATAAAGTCTACAGAGGTTTATGAATTGCTAATTGGCTTGTTTTCATTTTTGACTTTATAGCAGCATTTTCAAGAATGTGCAGTTTGCAGCTGGTGCTGGGATACGAACAAACCAGGAGGAGGGATGGAGACAATAAGCCTCTGCCAGGAAAAGGGAGAAAGAATGTAGGAGAGCCCAGACTGCCGACCCGTGAGAGGAAGTTTCTCGAAGAGTGAGAACGGAGAGAGTGGGCTTGAGGGAACCACAGGGAGAGACTAAGGGCAGAGAGAAGAGATTACGAGTGGAGAGAGGACATTAGGAAGAAGAAATGGGAAAAACTGAGCAGCACAAGGCAAGGCTGGAATCAGCAAAGGAAAGAAAGAGTGAAGGAAAGAGGGCAGGGCCAGGGACGAGTCTGAGCACCATGACACCCCGCTGCCTCTCTGGGACCTACAGTCCATACTAGCCAACTGACGTAAACAACCGTGGCAAATCAGACATTCATGAATTTTATTTCCAGAAAGTGGACTTTGGCTAACTGATTTTTTTTTCAAATGGCCAGATTCCAGTATAGAATAGTCAAGAAAAGAAGATATCTAGAGTTACATCTAGAAGGGGGATGTAGAAAAAAGTAAGGATTGGAGTTCTTTTTCAAATGAGAAACTTGACAAATTCATAGGTGAGGAGAAAGAGTTAACCACTGAACATACCAAAAAGAGAAGGAATATTTTTGTAGCAAAGTGTTCCAGTTATTATTGCTGTGTAACAAACTTTCCCAAAGCCTAGTGGCTTAATGAGTGATAATGTTTATTTTGTTCACCAATCTGCAGTTTGTCCTGGGGTTGGCAAGGTCAGGTCCACCTAAGGTCAGCTGGGACAGCTCAAAGGCTCTTGTCTGAAATCGACTGAAGTCTCACTGACCATTCACATGTCTGGCAGTTGAGGCTGGCTTTTGTCTGGAGGTCTCAATTCTCCACAGCGTCCTCTCCATGTGGCCTCTCTGCCTGGGCTGGTTTGGGCATCCTCACAGTGTCTGAACTGAAAGGCAATCATCTCAAGAGAAAGAATCAGGTGGAACGTATCGTCTTTTCTCACCTAGTCTCAGAAGTCACACAATGTCACTTCTACTGTATTCATAGGACCACCTAGATTCAAGAAGAGGGCATGTAGACCCCACCTTGTAACAGAAGAGCATCGATATCATATTGTAAGAGTACAGTTATTTGGGATATTTATGTATGGCCACCTTTGGAAAATAGAATCTGCCACCCAAGGTCACTTGAGGTGGCAGGAAAAGATTAGCTCCAGAGCACAGCAATGAAAGAACCTGGTGGGCAAGACGACAAGTTTTCCTGTTACCGAGGGGCCAGGCCAGGAATTCAGCTGATTATGAGCTGATTTAAGAACAGGAAGAATGAAGAAAACTATGCAAACAGGTTTGGGCTTTTTTTTTCCATCCAAGTTTCAGATGGTGTCTTCGTCCTGCAGTTTCCTCCTTTACCGTAGTCAAGTGCAGGCAGTCATCATTTGTTGAATTTGATAAAAGTTTTAGTTGTGCTTTAAAATACTTGATGCTGAATTTCTCCGTTTTTATACTACAATTATTAACAGGAATAAAAGAATACCTAGCACAGATATTTGGGAGACCTGATTTTCACCATATACACACTTTTCTCAGGAAAGAAACAAGAAAAAGTAAGAAATGGAGTTAAGAAGAGCAGATGACGCAATAAAGTGTCGTGTGCGGTCCAGTCTGCCCTAGTCTTACTCCAGGATCAGCGAGCGCTATCTGTTGTATTCTATGAGGTGTGAAGAGCTGCCGCATCTTTCCAGTGATTAAGAAAAACCATCTTTAAGTAATTGCATATTTAAAAATACCTAACACATCACTATTGTCAGAATTTACAAATTGTTCCCAATTAGTAACACTGATCTAATTTTTTCCTTTCATGTCTATTGTTCTTACCTTAGAAGTTATAAAAAAAAATGTTTTCAGGCCGGCCTGGTGGCGCAGTGGTTAATTTTGCACGTTCTGCTTCTAGGCAGCCCGGGGTTCGCCGGTTCGGATCCCGGGTGCGGACATGTCACTGCTTGGCACACCATGCTGTGGTAGGCGTCCCACATATAATGTAGAGGAAGATGGGCAACGATGTTAGCTCAAGGCCAGGCTTCCTCGGCAAAAAGAGGAGGACTGGCAGTAGTTAGCTCAGGGCTAATCTTCCTCCAAAAAAGAAAAAAAATGTTTCTAGGCTTAATGATTTCTGGAACATCTTGTCTATTTCAGACTTAGTGTCTATTTATTTCTTTACTCCTGAGTCCAAAGGAAATTAAATGTAGATAAAATAAGGAGAAATATTATTTTTCATATCCAATAAGCTTGGAGAGAAGTAAGACATAACCTTTTTTTAACCTGTTGTGGAAGGTCCAGGCAAGTAGCTGTGTTAACGGGCCAGTCGTTGAACTTGTAGGAAAGGTTTAAAAGCGCAGAGTTTGAGAGATTTGAACTTCTGGCAGCCATATAGATCTGCTGGCAGAATTTCCGAGGAGAATATGAGTGTTAAAAGGGGAATTATGAACAGTGACATGCAGAGCACTTAGAGGGAGCTCCAAGATTTGATGCAATATTTGGCTACTAGAACACCTAGGAAAATTCTGATTCTTTTCCACCCTAAGAGGAAAGTTTGTTCTACATCAAAAAAATAGCAAAATCTTTATACAGTCTGCAAATCTTCTGCAACTCTATCGACTCCTTGTTTCTTCCAATTACATCAGAGAGAAGTCTCTTCTACTGTCAAAGATCAGTCCCTCCACAGAAGCTGATCTCCGCCCTCTCATCTTACAGACTTTGTTCTTCAATTAGCTCCCCTTTCCTGTATCTTCAATTTCTCCATCTAGACCAAGTCATTCTGACTAGCCCACCAATGCATTCTAGTATTCTCACATCTTTAAAAACCGTCATTCATCCCCTTCCACTTTCCACTCTTTTGATTTGCTCCCTATCAGAGTTAAACTTCTGCAAAAACTTGCTTCACACCCTACATCAAAATTCTCACCCACTATTCATGCCTCAGCCATCCCGGTGGTATTTCCATCCCTACGATCACACTGAGATTAGTTTTGTCAAGGAGAACATCAACTTTTATGTCGCAACTCTAAGTGACACTCTTCTCGCCTCAACTTTCTTGAATTCTCACCTGCCGTCAACAAAGTCGGCGCTTGATTCTCTTTGGAACGCGGCCACCAGTTCTTAGTGGCTTTGGCCAGCTTTTCCAACTCTCCTACCTTCAAATGTTGAAGTTCTTCCAGGCACTGTGTAAGGCATCTTTTTTTCTGTGTTCTTTTAGGCGATTAAGATTTGCAGTACCATCTTTATGTAAACAACTTCTAAAACTTTTATCTCCAGTTTTGATCATTCTACTGAGTCCAAAACTCTTTTATCCAATGGCCTATTTGACACTTCCACTTCTCCACTTAGATATCTCAGTAGCATTTAAATTTAATGTCCCTCAAGCTAAAATTCTACGCATCCCCCTGCTTCCGAATGCACCAATCTTAGTCTTTCAGGAAATGGTGCTATAATCCATCCAGTTTCTATAAACAGATGTTTGACACTTGTCTCTTTTTCACACCCACATCCAATCCATAACCAAACCCCGTCTGTTGTGTCTGGAAAACATATCTGGGATTATTCCACTTCTCTAAATCCTCTTTTCTAATTGAAAAAAAAAAGTCACAGAAAAGGTTTCATATTTTATTCTCTTCTTTTTCCCATGTACTCTGAACTCCTTGTAAAGAAGTCAAGCCTATTTTAAACGTATGACTTAAGTAAAGGAATTTAATAAATGAATTTGATATAAAGTATTGTCCTTGAAGTTTTGGTTATCAGTGGTTTCTGTACGGGGAACTGGTTTGTTTGGCTCTTCAAAATTCAAAGCTAATTTTTTAAAGGAAGATGTGTTTTCTCATAGAACTCCAAGCAATGGGTCCTGGAAATGAAGGAATGATTTAACTTTTCAGAAGTTCCTTGCATGATGTCTCCAAGGAATAAATTTAGTTTTAAGTTCAAAAGCTGTCTGAATGTTCTGGAACTTCCTGTTGGATAGAACTAAAGCTTATTCACTTGGCCCAAAGTAAAAGTGAGCCCAATAAGTCAAATTCAGTCCACCCCTTCCCCCAGGAGTGGCCAGGAGACTTTCAGTCAAAGATTTTAACAAGGAAGAAAGAAAGAGAGGAAGGAACAAAGAAAACAGAAAGAAAAGAAAAAAGAAGGGAAACGAAAGAAAAGTTTTATCTAGTTTGCTAGCACTCAAAAACTAATAAGATCTACTAGTTTGTCAGTAGGCAATTTAGAAACAAGATTTAAACAGGAAAAATTAAGTTTTGGTACCAATATTAGGCACCTGAAATGAAAAGAAAAAGAAAGCTTTCAGCAATTTATTCCACTCAGAAAAATAAGGATGGCATGTTCTGCTCCCAAAGCACCATTGTGCTATGAAGTGTGCAATTCAAGTTCATTGCATGATGTAGAAGTAATCACAACTGAATTTTCTTCATCACCTGCCCTTAATCAGAAAGAGTTTAGGTGCTTTTTAAAGAAGAAGAGTTTGGAATAACAAGAGCGTGGAGACTTCTTTTCTTTTCATGCTTTCAGACGACTGAGTCCTAGAAGCTTGTTGAAGATATTTATTGAGCTGCTACCTCAGATGAAGGACTTTTTGGAATTAATAGGCTTTGAGAGACCCAACTTGTCAGACCCCCAGTGGCTCAGAAGGCTGTACATCCTTGTGAATGTGACAAGACGTCTAAACACCCTGAACCGAAGACTGCAGGGGAACAAAAGAGCATTGCTGATTTGTTCAAAGTACAAGTATGCAGATTCCATGTGGACATGTGCACTGAGCAGATGGCAACTGGGGACGGTACTCACTTCCCATGCCTGAACATTCAGAGCTCAAAATATTCAAAAATGTTGAAGAATTGCAGAATTAATTGATGGAAATACAGTAATTTTAGAAGAGATTCATAGAGTTTACTGAATACAAATTATGCTAATGTCTGTGGCTGTCTTTAGAGGTAATATCCAGATGTGTCTAAACTAGCAAATGTCTGCACTAGCAGCATCGTTCAGTTTCATGAGAAAAGGATTGTGTAGATTGTGCCCACCTAGAAGTCAAATTATCCCTGAAAATTTAACTTAAGTGATATTTCAATCCATTTGGTCAAATTCTTTATCTTGCCCTCAAAGTATATTTCTCACTGTAATAAATGTGGTGGTATCCTTGCCAGATCCCTTTGACCAGGACTGGTGTACGCATCCCCTAGTTGGCATTTTTGTTGGCTACTAATGGCATAAAACTAAAACTTTTCCAGATAATTGCCCTCGACCAAGCAAGGGTTGCCTAGTCTGGGAGGTTATGCCCTACCCCCACTCCTAGGAGCACATCACAGCCAATGACTATCTGGGGCAGGGATGGTCTTGCTTCAAGAACCAACTTGATGTTGCAATTCATGCCCAAGAGCCCCCCCAGGGAATAGCCTAGAGCTAGACTCCATCTGGAACTGCCTACTAGCTTAAGTGCTCTCCACTGCGTACCAGCTGTTTGTCTCCTTTTCTCCTGAGAAAATAAATAATATCCACCTGAATCCCTATCTGAGGCCCAGCCACTAGGAAACATGACCAAACAGTTGATACTAGGAGTGGTCCTAGGAAGCAGACTTTAAGGTTAATATTCCAGAATTTAATCACTTGCCAGCCAGTTGGACAAGGGCTCCATTATTGGTGGTGAATGAAGTACTTATAGTCCCTAGCATGTTGTAATGAAATTATACTTGTGATTAACTGGGACAGATATAGGCAGAAGGAGAAACACTGGCTCATGCAACATTACTGGTGTTTGAGGGGAACACAGGAAATAATCATTGTAAAGGCTGTGGACTAGAGGGCTGTTGCCATACATGCTTTGAAGACAGAAAGGGGCAGGATCAAGGCAATCCATCAAACATTCAAAGCAAAGCGTGAAGGCCAGAGGACCTCCTTAGCAGCATTTAAAGAAAGTCACATCTCCTATAGAGAGATGCCCCAGTGCTATGTTTAATCTACCCTCTGTTAAGATATTGTCTGAAGTTACCTGGGCCGTCTGGGCAATCCGCAGACTATCACATTGGTCCACTATGTTGATGACATCTGTTGTTTATACCTATGAGCAAGAAGTGGCAGGTACTCTGAATGCCTTGATGAAATGTACTCCAGATGGTGGGAGAGAAACACTAAAAGATTCAGAAGCCTGGCTCATTGGTGAAGTTTTTAGGGATTCAGTGATCTGGGGCATGCCAAGACATTTCCTCCCCAAAGTAAAGAGTGAAGTTATTGCATCTTGCACCTTATACCTTAAGAAAGATAAGCAATACTTGCTGGGCTTCATTAGACTTCAGATGAGTAGCATATCCACACTTAAGACAAAGTTCTGATCCAATTATGGGTAGATACAGAAGGCTGTTATTTTTTGAGTGGGACCCAAATCAAGAGAAGAGTTCTAAAGTAGGTCCAGGCTGTGGTACAAACATCCTCACCACTTGGGCCACATGATGCAGCTTAGGAATCTGTGCTAAGAAAAGATACCATATGGCATCTCAAGCAAGCTCCAATAAAGGCTCTCATAAAGATTCCTGAGGTTCTAAAGTCAGACAATGCCATTTGCAGCAAAGAACTATACACCATTCGTAGCATTCTTGCCATGCTACTGGGTTTTGGTAAAGGAGCATCTGACCATGGGATATCCAACAACCATACAGCTATAACCAAAATAAGCTGGATATGTCAAACACACCAAGTCAAATGGTTGAGTGGGCTGAGAAGCACCAGGATCAGGTGCAAGCGGGCTCAGAAGGCATAACTTAGCTGCACAAAGGGATACACAGATATTCATATCACCTACCACTGTTTCAGTGATGCTACTTGCTCAGATCACAGCTATCGTCTCATGGGGAGTTCCCTATGACAGCTGACAGAGGAAGAAACAACCTAAATTTTGTTCACAGGTGAATCAGTGCAGTATGTGGGTGCAATCCACAAATAGATTACTGCTGCCACTACAGAGTGACTCCAAAAGACAGTGGTGAAGGGAAATCATCCCAGTGGACAGAACTTCAAGTATGCACCTGATCTTCAACTTTGTATGGAGAGAAAAGTGGCCCAAGATAAGGATATACGTAAACTCATGGGCAGTGACAAATGGCTTGGCTGGTTGAGTCAGGATATGGAATGAGCAAGATAAAACATTGGTGACAAGGACGTCTGGGGAAGAGCCATGTGGGTGACCTTATGGGAATAGGCACAAAAATTGAAGATCTTGGTATCATATGTTACTGCACATCAGAGAGCAATTCCTGCAGAAGAGGCACGCAGTGACTAAGTGGAGAGGCTATGCCTCGGCCAGTTGGTATCAGCCAAACTCTCTTTAGCAAGTCTAATGCTTGCACAATGGATTCATGGACAGAGTAGTCAAGGGGACAGAGATGGATGCAGATTCTCTGTCATCAAGGCTGATGTAGCTTCTGCTGCTGCTGAATGTCTGATCTGCTAGCAACAGAGACCAAAGGTAAGTATCTAACACAGCGCTGTCCCTTGAGGACATTTCTTTCTGTTCACTTTCTTCTGCTGTACTCCCACCTCAAACTAAATGCCCTCTTGGTACCTATGCTGGTTGTTTGCAAACATGCCTTCAGCCCCTAGCCCTGGCTACTTAGTGTTTTAAAAGTACTTTTCCCCTAGCCTTTTGCTACATGCAAAAAGATAAACATAAAATTCTATTTAATAAACATGTAGGCCTTTTAAATCCATTCTTTAAGCTTGCCTCGACCCCGTTGCATTCCACTTCTCACTCCCAGATCCTTTGACATTAAACATATAGACTCATTTTTCTGTTAGTCTAAATAAAAGGGGGACTCATTTACTTATTCACTCATTTAAATAGCAAATATTTATTGAGTGCCTACTGAGGAACTGTTCTTAGGGACAGGAACAGTTCTTACGACCCAGGATATAAAGTGGGAGGAATGAAGAGTAAGCCTGCTTTGTGACCATATTTTAGCTTGAGTTCCTCTGTAAGCAGAGCTTAAAAGAAAGGGTTGCGTGTAAACAGTTTGTCTGAGAAGTTATCCCAGGAGGTAGAAGTGAGATGTAATGGGAATGAAAAGGAAACAAATAAATATCATTTTTAAATTAAATAAAAAAGGAAATTAAGCAATCTCTAATGATCAAAAGCAAATCAAAACAGAATACTACTTACTTGTATATGAAGTTAGAATCATAATCACACAGAAAATAATTATATCAAGTGGTTTTAAAGCACAACCCTCTGAGTGTACATTCTCAGTTGAATATAACATAAGGACAAAAAAAAGCACAGAAAAATCTTAAACTTCATTCAGCGGTCTTGTTGTTACTGGTAATACTGTTGTTTCTTAAACTATTACATAGATAGATGAATACAGCCAAAAAGTCTTATATTAATGTCATTGGCAAACAAGAATTTTTTCTAGCAGTATAGACCAGAAAGGTCTAGAAGTAGTGATTATTCTTATCACTTACACTTGGTCCCTACATACCATTTCCAACTAAAATAAGCCAGAGCTCCTTGGAGAAATGGCTGGTTGCCATTCTGGAGCAGGAAATGTACCAAGCCATGTCTGGAATACATGGCTGTGCCTGAAAGCAAAGAAGGTATCAAAGACCACTGGGGTCGTGTTTAAAGAAGACAGAGGAGCCAACCTGAAGCTATCCCCACCCACTAGTCAAAGAAGGAACCATTTGAGCATCAAACAGAATAATAGCTACAATGAATTAAAATGCTAAAATGAATCAAATTTTTTAAATCCATGAGTTCACAACGATATTTTCTTGAAACCTCACTGGTCAATTTTGGAGGTTGATAGGGCACCAACTTATTATTCTAAAACTTGGTAAAGAAAAAGAAGCAAGTATTCATCCTGCTTTTCTTGATTGTATTTTAGGGAAATCAAATAGGTTATATAGGGTTATATTAGGGGGGTTTTTGGAATACAAAATCTTTACACATAAACCGTAAATCTGTATTTTATAGATGGAAGACACTGACATACAGGGAGGTTAAGCATCTTGACCAAGGTCCCCGGCTAATAAGATCTCAAACACATATCTGGGATCATACATAAAGTTACATGTAGTTATATATAGTTTTGTATCTTGCTTTGCCTTTTTCTTTTTTGGGGGGGAAGCTTAACATATCATGAGCATTTTCTATGTCATTAAATATGCTTTGATAACATAGTTTCTAGCAGTAGCATAATGTTTTATCCATTGGATATATTTTAATTTGTTAACTCAATGTTTTATTGGCTAGGTTGTATTAGTTTTCTTTATTGTGTAACAAATTGCCGCAAACTTAGTAGCTTAAAACAACACCCACTTATTAGCTCACCATCTAAAGGTTAGAAGTCTGGCCATGGGTGGGTTCTGTGCTGAGGGTTTCTCAAGGTTGAAATCAAGGTGTTGACTAGACTTAAGTTACTATCTGGAGACTCTGGGGAAAAACCTGCTTCCAAGCTCGTTCTTGTCAGAATTCAGTTCCTTTCAACTTTAGGACTGAGGTACCCATTTCTCTATTTGCTGTCAGCCAGGATCCTATATCTCAACTCTAAGGAACCACCCGCATTCCTTGCCACTTGATGCCCTCCATCTTAACACAAACAACAAGGCACTGAATCAGTCTTTACTTTGAGTCTCTGTCTTCCTATTCTGTGACCAGCTGAAGAAAACTCTGCCTTAAAGGGGCCATGTGATTAGGTCAGAACAACCTGGATAATCTCTGTCTTAAGGGTAACTGCCATATAACACAATCATGGGAGTTAAATCCATGATATTCACAGTCCCATGACTATGCAAAGTGTGTGCCTGCAGTGGGGGGAGTTAACATGGGAAATATTTTCTTCCCTGCCTTTTTTCTCCTGCCTTGAATGCAGTTGGGTGAGGCAGTGATTTTTGGTGGCAGTCATCTTGCTACCCTGAGGCAGCAAGCCTAAGGAAAGAAATGCAAGGCATTTGAGCAAGGCAGAGCAGAAGGATATAAATGAGCTGGGTCTTTGATGATATCACTGAACTGCTTTACCTGACCTGGAATCACCTGCCTCCAGAATTTTCTATCTGTAAGATAATTATACGTTCTTAATACTGAAGTCATGTGGCTCAAACTTGATATTTGGGTATTCTCTAAGTTTCTTCTGAATAAACCCTTTCAAGCTCATGAGTACAGTATATCATTTATTTGAAATTTTAAACACACAGAAAGTTATATATATTTCTGAAAACATATATACTTAGTAAAGTTATAAACACACACATGAGAGTGGTACATACCTACTTCAATATGGTAGCTCCTCTAGCTTGAGGGAAATCAGATCAGAGAGTGGTACAAAAAGAGCTGCTTCTGTCCCTGTAAAGTACTGTTTCATTTCACTTTGTTTTAATCCTGAAGAAAATATATCAAAAATTAAAATCTGTTAAAGCTCATAATGGATTGGGGGCACTTACATTCTTTCTCCTTCCTTTTCTCTGTGTTTGAACTATTTCAAGATAATAAAATATATTATAAAACAGGAAAAAAAAAACCCAAAACTGAGGCAAGAGATGACAAGATGTTTTCCCAAAATCAGGAACTTTCTATATTGTCCTGGCAGAAGGGTGTTTACCCACACAGCAGCCACCCCTTCTCCATCCCTCCTTCTTCCTCTGCGCCCCAGTTGGGAGAAAAGGACAAGGATAAACCATAAATGGGATCATATGATGATCTTGCTGGAAGGCAGGCAGTGTTGGCCTAAGGACCACACCAAGGAGGGAATTTTGGAGCAATCAACAATCCTTCCCTTCAGCAGGCAAAGTGCTAGGAGCCACAAATTCTCCTTCTCCCTGGACCACCATTTGCCTAACAGGCCTCTAAATGCTTGATTTAACTATGCAAAAACACTACTAATTATATTCATTTATGTGACTGACTTACCATTTAAATCTAATTGCCATGCAGCAAAATAACTGTTAAAGCATATCATTAAACAACTTGAATAATTAGAGAGAGATTTGCTTGTTCTCCTAATTCAATACTAAACTTCAGGGCAGGGACCTCACCCTCCACCTTTCCTACCTTAAATTAGCTGGGGAAGAAGGCTGTGGAAACGCTGCCTGACTAGCCATCTTGTCAGAAACACAGTCTCTGCTGAACAGCCTGGGACTTCTGGCAAATGTTTCACAGCCCTGCTTGGGTATATTCATCACAAGGTGCATTTTTCCTCTGCCTCATTCCATGTCTTTCCTCAGGGACGTAATCATTTTACACTACACACACCTCCCACTCTAGACCTGGCTTTCTCTTTTCTCCAACCTCCCCTGAAAACTTGCTAGCGCCTATCTCATCTTGCACAGATATTTGTCCCTTCAAGGACTTGACTCCTTGAAGTCATAATGTCTTCCAGTGGCTTCTCTCACGAAGGCCACCTTCTCTCAATATCTGCCAGCTCAAAGAGTGGGGCCATGGGGGAAAAGGGAGCAGCCTTCTCATGTATTAAGGGCACTTCCACAATTACATCATGGAGCCACGCTCTTTTCACAGTTCTCCTGATTTAAAGTCAATTGGTCTGTTCCAGCTTCTTCAAATCACACTGGTTGTTGGCTGCCTCTTTGCCCATAGCCCGTAACACCAGGTCTATTTCTCCTGTTCTCCTCAGCATCTGATTCACAGGTTTCCTCTCTGCTCTACCATCCAGTTTTATACCTAACAAATCACCATCCTCACTGATTACCCTTCAGATTCCTTGACATTAGTCAGCCTTATTCTCCTTGACATTTTGAAACTCCTGAATGACAGGCACACTGCCCAACACTGGAGTTAAAGCAGTGAGCAAGACAAACATGGCCCCCACCCTTTAGGAGCTCCACAGTCTAGCGGAGGTGACGGAAATTTAAACACACCTACACATACAATAACAATTTTCTTAACTGTCGTGAAGAAAAATCACAGAGTACTACAAAAGCACGTCAGAGAGTGAGGCAAAACCTATTCTGCTGGGACAGGAAGGCTTCTCTGAGATGTGACCTGAAAGGTGAGAGCCAGATGGAAGGGTGAGAGAAGAGCATTCTGAGCAGAGACTAGCACTCAATCCATTCCAATTTTCCCAATATCTTAACTTCCTCTTAGAACTACTCTGGACTTCCTCCATCCTGGATCTATGGTTAGGGATTCTAATGTGACTTCTGGAGCAACCTTGATCCCTTTACCTTTTTTGAAACCCACCCACTCATTCTCAATCATACATTCTAGGTCACCTCCATGATTCATTCTGTTACCTCTTCCTCTTAGAACAGTTAACAATATGAAAATGCTATTTTTGTAGGTCAAGGGTTGGTAAATAGCGATTTCATATGGCTTAAACTAACATAGTGTTGAATAGACCTATACGGTAACTGGCCATTATAACCACTTCTAGCCAGTGTATCTCCCTTTAAATTTTTATTGTAGCCCTGCACTGAATGCCTATCCCTTAAGACTTCCAGAGAAAAAGGTTTTGTAATCAAAATAATCATCCAGTTCATTACTTCATAATCAGTAAATTCTTTTTTACATCTAACCTATCCCTTTCTTTCTATTTCTCCTCAAAAAAGTGTAAGAACAAGGTGTTTCCTTCTCATCTATAGAATAGCCCTACAGATAATGATAAACTATCATTTAGCTAATTTTCTCTGTGATCTTCCTCAAAATAGCTGCTCTGGAGTGACTCCATTAGTACTATATTTGTGGCTTCTGCACAAAATGAGCAAAGAAGTCTATGAGGTAATAAAATTTATATAAGGTTTTCACATACTGTATCATATTTGAGGCACAATCCTGTAAATTATGTAAGGCTGGTAGTATTGTCTCCAGTTTACAGATGAGAAAACTGGGTCTGAGATGTGATTATAATATAGGCAATTAGGAAGTGATAAAGTCAGACTAGTGCTCACTTCTTCTGATTCTAATTCTATGATCTTTCCATGCCACCTCCCCTCTTCTTGGTTTACGTTTTTCAGGAGAGAGGGGAGGGGCAAGTGAAGAGAGTCAGAACACCTTATTAAAGCAAATTCTTTGGCTTTCGGATAGGTAGGCTAGGGAGACTAGGTAAACCAGGACTGCTCAGAGCCTCCAGGCATCTACACTCGTCCTTGATCACTAGCCTTCCTGACATCATTACCCCTGCCCTGACTCCCTACTCCCTGGTCAACCTCTTGTTGCTCTCCATACTTCCCAGTGGCTTCTTAATTCTTGGGGGAGTGGGTGGGTGGAAGGGAGGAGTCTGGAAATATACTGAGCCAAAGCTTAACCCCAGATGGTAAAGAAAATAATTGGAGAAAGGATAGTATGAAAGGAAGGTGAAGAGCACCGTATAACAGCCAACAGCACAACACAGTACTTGTATTCTCTGCTGGACTTTACACTCCTTTATCTTACCCTGCTCCTCTAGAGTCCCACAGGTTAAAAAAGCCCTCTTGTACAGATCTCTCTTTAAACATTTTGATCCTTCTTAAACAAACAGCTCTACAACCCCATAAGCTCGAAGTCGTATATAAAGAGAGAGGATTGCAGTCTTTCCAATCATTATAAATTAAGGGTCCTCTTATTATGCATCCTGTAGCCATCATACTTGTTCTGCATTTTCAGAGGCCTAAGGCATGCTGTATCCTTGAGAAAGGGAAGGAATCAAGTGTTTAATTAAATTGGCATTATGTGCCAAGCACTGTGCTAGGAATTTTACATAGGATATACTTTCTGGAAAGTAAAAATAAGTAGTTGGAGGAAGAGGAGGAAGAAGAGGAGGAGAAAGGAGAGAAGGAAGAAGAAAAGGAGGAGGAAAAGGTGGTGCTGGTGGTGGTATCTGTTTCATCAAGGAAAGAGGAAGGGAGAAAGGTGTTTGATTTTTCCTTTTACCAAATACTACACAAGGTTGTGTTTTTCTAAAGACCAATATAGTGACCAGGTGGAATATGGGACAATTTGGACAGCTCTCTGAACTGGAGAAAGTACCTGTAAATTTGCCACCTCCCTTCACCCTCCTATTCCACCCTTCCTCCCCTCCCTACCCTAAGATGAAATGATCTGGGACAAACTAATTGAGAAAACTAGTAGTGCATGCCTTCAGGAGGTTTTATTAATGGAACCAGACACACTGCTATAACAGAATGTACGACTGCTCTTTTACATTGATCTAATTAGAACATTTACATACTGAATGCCTCCTGGACAATTCCCTACCAATGACACTTACAGTATGCATCGGGCAAGACTACTCTTTAGGTGAAATTGAACAAAGAAGTCATCAAGTCTCCTTTTTTTCTAAGAAAAATAACATTGTCAAGGTTATTAACAATCAATCAGCTGTCACAGGCTCAGCACAGATGAGGATACTGGGTTGCCTTGTACTTAGGAAAGATGGGAAAACCGAAAGTCCTCCTCAACCTGATAAGAAAGACACCCTAACATCATGAGAAGAAGCAGCTCTATGATTTGGAACAATGATTGGGGGGAGTAAGAAGAAGCTCGTGTTAAACAGATTATCTGAGAATAAAACGCAAAAATATTAGATAATTTCAGGAATTATAATATGGTTACTGTTTCATGATTCTAAGTATTTTCACAGGTTTTAGCTCTTTTTTATGCTCACATCAGCTCTGAAATCAGTGATTACTTCAGGGATATGAGAAAGTGGACATGGCTAAAGTCACCCATGACATTAGAGGCAGAATAGGCCTAGAAACCCAGGACATCCAACTTCTTCTTCAAGCTCTCTTTAATATATATGACGTGTGGAAAGGCATATTTTCCATATTTGATCTCCTCACTATTTCCCACACACTCCTCCTAGCAACCCTGCCCTCCCCTAAAAACACCATTTTTGTTGTTCTTCATTGCCTAAAGCTTCCATGAGGTGGGAGATGGAACTCTGTATAGATTTAGTACATCATAGATATTCAGAACACATTGATTCATGGTTCATAATAGGGTTATCTGAAAAGGACCTGAAAAAACAGATATTTTCAGAACCTCCATCTTAAAGGGACATTAAATTATACAGAGCTATTTAGATAACATCCCTAAGGGAACTTCTTCCATGTCCTCATTTTAGGCAAAGTTTCAAGGTTCTATAAAGTTCATAAATGTTGTGATATGAGTAAAAATAGATACCTGCATAAAGTAATATATGCAGTGCTAAAAAGGGAAAATAATTACACATTTCTTTGCCTTCTCTCTCCATTCCACCTCATTCTTTTCTGTACTCTTCATCCCTACTCACAAAAGAGAGGAAGCCAACTCACTTAGAATGAGATCAAGTTAAAATTCTTCATAAAATGATTGAAGCACAACTTCTTCTCCCTAAGCTAAAGAAATAGCAAGCATCTTGTGTTAAGCAAAAGAAACAGCTCACAATTCAAAAGAGAGATCACAAGAAAGATATTTCTCTAGTCAAAGGGCATTAGTATGCAAAATATATTAGGTACTGGAATCACATTAAAGAGATGGAAGACCTAATCCAAACAAGACTGTTTATATTGTTGACCAACAGCTGAACGGACATTGTTTCTAGCCATGATGAGTTTTTTATGGATAGTCAATGCTCACAATGGTGGAGAAACAGATCGTTCAGACACAAGCCAGACATTTACAGAGAAGTCATTCATCCCAGATGCTCTTATGTTCAGATTGAAATTTTCCACCAGTGGCTCAATAATTATGCTGTTGCATATACTCTGCAAGCTAGACATATGTGTTCCTTTATAGGACCTCAAGGCCTTGTCTGGGCAGCATATCCAGTTGGCCCCCAGCCTAATGACCTAGTTGTAGAGACTCTATCCCACTGGTCTCTCCAGCTTTGTTCAGGCTCAAGGAAGTGCAGCTTCTCCTAGTTTCAACCCGTAGAGAAGCAACGACTATTGAGATGATTAAATTTTCTGCCCCATTACATATGTTTATCACATTACAACTCAAATATGCAAGGAAAACATGGCTCCTTTATAACTCATTTGATCTTCCTTGTAAAGGATCCAACCAATTGAGTAATGGAGGGAAAATTAAATTTAGTTCAATCTGGATTAAAATGTAGTCTGAGCCAACAATTCAAAGTCTCTCTCTTGGTTTAAATCAGTCTTTGGAAGATGTTCAGCCATTAGATTGTTCCCTGCCTCCCTTGCTGCAGTCCCAGACAGTATCTTGGTGTATGTTGAAAGACATAAAACTTCAGGGTGTTGCTATTAATGGGATCCCTTGGCCTTGTACTTCATTCCTAGATATGCATTGTCTGTCTGGCGTCTTCTGTGGAATGGTTGGCTTGTTCCCACATATGGGCATTCTTTTATACTCCACAGCTAATAACTGCAACTGATGAACTAGTGGCTGATTCTTTCTTGGCTTCGTCATCGCCTTGTGAGATCACTCACAAGTCCTATAGACTTGACCGCTGCTCAGCTCATCCACTTTTGCAGGTGCTACAGTCCCTTCTGAGTCTCTGTTGCATCCTATATCTACTCCTCTCCTCTAAGGTCTCTCTCAGTCTCTGGTGTGTCAAGCTCCAGGGTTGCCCACTGTCTCTCATCTCACTACGACTGCCACACTGTAACCAGCGAAAGTTCAGGGGTGCAAACTAAAGCTTCTATCTGCCTGAGCCTTCTGCTCTGCTGCCTTACAATACATGGACCACTCCATATGAGCGCATGGGCACCCTGCTCAATATCTCTTCAGAGCCCCCACACACACCCATCAAAAAACAAAAAACAGTGGAACAAAAGCCCCTCTACCTTTGTTTGCATCCTAGGCTGGCTAACTCACCTCCTTTCCACTCAGATCTTTGAGGCCGTAAAGAGAGATTGTTGGGACACATTTCTGGTAATTTTCCTCCCTTAGTTCTCTGATCTTCTCTCCACCAAATTCCCAGACCTGAAGATTAGGTAAGTTGGGCAGGGGGGGTCCACTTTCTCTGCCTAACTGAATAGAGCATTCCCTTATATCATATTTTTCTCTTTACCAAAATGATATCCTCTTTTTCCTCTCAACTGGGCCCAGTACTGATAAAGGAAAATCAGTTTATCAATAAGGAAATATAAGTCAGGAAAGTTGAAAAAATATTATACATCTTACATAGATTTAGAAGAAATCTCTGAGGCAGACAAGAAAGAAGGAAAATTCTTTCAGAGCCCAGCATTTGACCAGAGGTGGATTCCAGGATAAGCAGTGAAATGCTATGTACCATTTGTTTTGTCTCAGAACCTTACTAAACTGCCACATTTTACAGTCTTGTCCTAAGGCTTATTATGGAAGACTACAATAGCTCTTTTTATCTTCTCATCTAACTATCTATACTTCTTTGCTATAAGCAATTTCTAGATAACAGACCCTGCATTGGCTGATAGAATATCCTATCCTGTTTTCATAACCTGTTTATTCTAGAAATTGTTTTCATAGTTTCAAGGACAAAGTGAATACATTTCTTTTTTATAGTTCCCTTTGGTCTTTTGGTGGTTGATTTGTTTGTTGTCCTGTGTTTGACTTGGATAGTCCAAGACCTTCATAAATGTTGGGCGAGGGGGAGGCTGGACAAATTCATTTTTATGGTTACTAATAATAATACTCTTTCCAAAAGAAGAAATTATCTCAAATATTAGCCAATTTGAATAAAACTCCATATCCTTGAGGTAAGTGGGGAAAATCCCAAAGGTTAAGTAGACTAATCAATCTAAAATGCTTTCATGGAACACATTTCCTCTTTCCTTATCTTTCCATTGGACTTTTCCCCAAACAAAAGCAGAATTTAAAAGCATTTCTATTTTTATAAGAAGGAATAAACAATCTCCTTCTTGATGTTCCACTTCAGGGCCCAGCAACCAGAATCAAACTATCCTTGTCTCTTGAGGAAGAAAATCCGTCTTTCTCCATCCTGGACTAGAAATGGACAGCAGCATTTGTTGTATGCCTTCCACGAACTGTCTTCACCAGCACACAGCTCTTGCTTTCATAGAACTTTTTAACAAACAAATCACTGAAATAAAGGACATGATCCCCACAATCTTCCTAAATTTGCAGTTCTGTTTTGCACTCTCTCAGGATTTTTGTTGCTGTTGTTCATGCCATTCTTCTGATAGACATAAATAGTCAAGCCAAAAAAAAATCCTGCCCCACGGAGGCTATTCAATACACCTGACTTCAAAAAGATAACGTGGGCAAATTCTTGTCTGAAAGTGCACAGGGTTTGACTGATACATTTGACTAAAATAGACTGTCATACACCCCAAGACTGATAAATTGTCCAAGATCCAGAAGTTAGTATAAAATGTCCTAGACCTTCAGAACAGCATCTCATAATCTCCATCGTGTGGCAAATACTAGGGTTGTCCTGACAAAGGAATAGCACTGCTGGCTAACACAATGTGTTAGAGAGTTTTTAGTGCTGTTGAGTGAATTCTGACTCCTAGCCACCTTGTGTACAGCAGAGCAGAACCCTGCCCAGTCTTCTTATACCATCCTCTCACCTTCCAGGGCTGTATCTGACAATGCTCTGCTGCTATTTATAGGGTTTTCATGGCCAATTTTTTCAGAATTGAGTGGCCAGGTCCTTCTTCCTAGTCTGTCTTAGTCTGGAAGCTCTGCTGAAACCTGTCCACCATAGGTGACTCTGCTGGTATTTGAAATACTGGTGGCATAGCTTTCAGCATCACGGAAACACACAACTGCCACAGTATGACAACCGAGAGAGAGTGGTGTGGTTCTCCGACCAGGAAAGGAATTCGAGCTGTGGCCGTGAGAGCACCAAATCTTAACTACTAGACCACCAGGGCTGGCTGTGTTAGAGATACCACATAGCTGTTTGTTGAGCTTTCCAGAGTTAAGGTGACTGTTAAAAATCATAATGTCTAACATCCCGTACTCCATATAAAAAGCCTGTTTGCCTTTCATGCTCTAAATGACATGTGCAAGCAATGTACTCTAAATGTGCATTCCTCAGTTCTCTAAACAGCAAAACTTATGAATTGTGAGGATCTAGCAAATATTTAACATATTTAATTTTATATTTTATAAGTTGCAATACACAGATTCTCACACAAAAAAAAATACTGGAGAATAAATACTAGGATAATACTAAGATTTCACCAAGGGTGTTATTTAAAACATCGTTAAGGATTTCAGAATTAAATCTTATATTCTTAGTAGCTTTCATGTAATACCAGTCCAGATTTCATCCAACCATAAAAATCATTTTGAACTAATAGGATAGGAAATTAGATGAGCCATAATGTCTAGGCAAAATCAGCTAAGTTTAAAATGTAATGGCATATATAAATGTATATATTATAAATATAAATGAAACAGATCACAGAGTAGTCAGAAAGTGACAGCTGCTTTAATTCGTAGGAGTTTAGACTTCCAGCCCCTCTGCAAATTATGAAATGAGGAATAACAAAAAAAAACTACCCCCCATTATTATCCAAGCACAAGTGGTATAAGATCATTTATCTTGATGTATGTCACCTTAGAGCACATATTATCCCTATCTCTCAAAGTGTTTTTTCCCCCTTATTTCATCGCTGACATTCATTGTAAATTTAATGATCCACATACGATTTGCTGGTGTCTCAGTCTGGTGTTTTGAATCATGAAACTAGTGCTAAATTTATGGCACTGCAGTACCACTTAGTGAATCATTAAGCAGTACAGTGATTTTAATGATTTGGATCATACTGGACCTCATCACTATATAATGAGGTTCCATTTAGTGTAAATTTTATGTAAAAATTCAATTTGCAAACCAACAACATGAAACTACAACATTTTTTCTAACTTGACATTGTATTTATTTATCACATATTTCTACTAGGGTCTATTCTTAAGTTCATTAACAGAAGAATACTTTACTCCATTTCCTTTTCATCAGCATAATATTTAAATGGCCCTACGAATGAAAGTGACCGGCAACACCTGAAACCACCTTAAACTCTTTCATTGTCAAGTTTGCTCAAGTCAAAGATCTCAGAAATAATTGTGAACTTTGATACTATATATTCTCCTTACCATTCACAAACTAAATTGCTTTATAACCTATCTTTCACTATCAGGACAGTTTACAAATGCAGAAAAGAAACAATTGTTATGGTATGCCTCTCTCATCTCTTCTATTTGATAAAAGTCCATGGCTTTCAATAATTATGCTTTTTCTTCTGAGGAGATAAAATTTAACATTCTAAATGATATTGAATTAAAATGCCAACTATAGTTCATCTATGCTGTATCAAACCATCAGTCAGAAGTCTCCCTTCAAATAATATTTCAGCTTCAAAAAAAAAATACATTGATTAGTAATATGGGTGGCCATACACCCTACGACTGAAATTAGCTTAGTGCTAATTTTTTTATTACAATTGAGGTTAAGAAAGGCTAAGGTTACAAGGCCAAGGTTATGTAGCTATTATGTGATGTCAAGAAATAAACCTATGTTCCTGGACTTCAACGGTTCTCTTTCAAATTCATTTTAAAATTGAAGAGTAACATAACAGTGTATTCATATTATGTCTGTAAAATACATTTCTGATTTTATGTGTTATATTTCAGTTTCCTCTGCATCATTGATAAGCGTGTCTGCATAGTGACCTACTTCACCTGTATTAAATTATGGTTTTAAAAACTTAGTTCTAACAAGCATAGTAACAATAGTAAGTTCATAAGGTACACTGAAACTGAATTTTTTTACAGTCTGCATAGGTAGTAGAGTATAATTTTTAAAAGTAGCTCCTTGACCTAAGCAAATGTTATTCAAAGGGCTATACCCATAGATGATTTAGAATTTAGTTCTTACTCATGCTGAATAATGCATGTTAAAAAAAAAGAAGAAGAATTGAAGAGAAATCAAGTACTTAATTTAAATAGATCCAGGTTTTCAACAGAAGCAATAAGCTATATTATCTCTTAAAGTCACAAAGAACGATGGGGTCCAATCTCCCTAAAATTCACACTTAGACCTCAATCCACTAAAGACTACATTAGAAAAATAAAACAGCCACTTCGAGACTTATTTCTGTGCGCCAGGAAGCACAGTGTGTCTTGTTCCTGTGTTTCTATTGAGAGAGTTAGAGTGTGGGAAGAGAGGTTTTAAAATCTCCTCTTCTCACATAGACGAGGTCAAAAAGCCGTTAGAGACTGACTTTCAAGAAGTCCCCAGTGTGCAGTGCACGGTGCCCAGTTTGGACAGTGGCCGTCACATGCTCTGGGGACTCAGATAGCTTAGGTGATTTTAATCATCTTTTTCCAAGCTCTGTTGTCATTTTTAATCTTGTTTGGGTTTCAGCTGCTGTCTCCTTTGGAAGGACTCTTACTTGAGCATGAGAATATGTGTGGATGAGAAGTCAAGTAGCACATGGCAAGCCAGCCTAGCGTTCCGTTTATCTCAACTTCTTCCCAGTGTTTCCTCCTGTTTCTAAGCACTCAGTCAAATGCCTAAATTTCATATGAATGGTATTAAATTTTTCAGAATTACTAATAATCTCAAAAATAAAGACAATTATTCTTCTGTTTCACATCTTTGTAGTCAAGACACTTGATTCCAATCTACCACAGTCCAAGCAAGGCTGAAAAAAAACCCTCAAAGCAGTATGATTCCAGTGTGGTCACTCAAAGATCCTAACTTACATGGGATGACGTTGGAGAATACACAAACTTGAATATGGCCAAATGTGGGAAGAGTATAACTGGAGGTAAGTCTTGAAAAGCAGATTAGGTTTAGATTGTGGTGGCTAAACAATGTCCCAAAGAGGAATTGTGGAGATACTTTAGGAAAAAAATGGAAAAAGTCTGAAAGTGCTTTGGACTTAGATTCCTATATCTCCCTATGTGACGTCTATTTTGATCCCAGTTCCATAGCACCCATTCTTTCTACCTCACTTGGTCTGTGCAGCTATAGACTTGGTGCCATGTTTTAGAGGAACCTTTTAAAAACACTTTCCTTGTTTTACTGTAGGATCTTCTTCATCATCCACTTGTTCCGAGGATCCTAGGGATCTCCAGCAAGCAGAGCCACTGTGAAAGGTATTCTCTGATCTTCAAGACCCTTAGTCACTCTTTGTTATTGTCTCAACTGCAATGTTCCCCAATTGGGAATGAGAGGGATTTGTCCTTGGCTGTTAGGTCACAGAAATTCTTGTAGAGCCTGGAGCCAGTGCTGAGAGTCCAGTCCTTGAGGTGCACCATGAACCTTCCCACCAAGTCCTGCATCTCGCAGAGGGCCTCAGGAGTCTGACATAGTCCTTCTTAGTCTTGAGGATTCACTCTTTAATTCAGATGCAGCTACTTCCACCCCTCTTTCTCCAAGCATTTTTCTCTCCTCTTGTCCCCTCTGGTGAAATCTGTCATAATGTCCTCAAAGAGGAGTAGTAAATATGGGTTGGATGCAGGAGAAGCCGTTTAGCAGTATCTTCAGGCAAATCCTATTCCCTGTTCTGCAAAACAATGACCTTGAGGCAAGAGAATAAAAAGTTCTGGCTAATTTCTTGGCATAAAGGAGGGGGAAAGAGATTAAAATTTAATTTCTCAATAAATAAGCATCCTGCCAAACAAATCAATCATAACAACATGACTGAGCACTATGTACAGAGATATGCCCTCAGCCCTATGAATAACAAACATTTTTTGAGCACCTACTGTGGACCAGATACAGTTACAGCAATTTCTGTCACTGGGACACTCACAGTCAAGTCAGGGGACAGTCTGTGCTCATAACAGAAGGAGGCAATAGAACAAAGGCAGGTGGGTTATCTATCATAGCTTAAGTAGCATAGGGTTATGTCCATAAATGCTAAGGAATCACCATGGGTGGTTAAGTGACCAGTGCAAGGTAGATTACATGTAAATGTCTCTGTTATGCTAATTATGTGAATAATATTTTTGTATTTTTATTCTAGTTCACTGAATGCTTTCCACAACCAATTGACTACTGCCCCGGGAAGCAGGCAGCAAAAATTATATTCACAATGCTTTAGATATAAAATTAGCACAGAGGGAAAAACGTCTGGGTCAGGCCCACCAACAGTTCAGTTCCAAATTCAGGTTCCTGATGTTAAATCTTGTCTCTTGATTTATTAATTTCTACTCCCCTTGTGGAAATGCTTAGACCCAAGAAAAGAACTTCAGTCCATTTTCACAAGCCTCAATGACATTTTGGTGTGACTGGCCTCTGATGTAATTGCCAGTTTTGGAAATTCAGTCAAGATTTAAACAAATGTAAGAAACAAAGGCTTATGTTCAGTGATACACACTAGAAAACTTCTCAATTTATAATCACACCAAAAGTAGAATAAAAGCACCCCTGTTAATGCCTGTCAAAAGCTGGTCCCTTAAAAAACCTTGAAACAGTAATTTAACTATATTTTAGTGATCAGATAAGTATTTGACTTCATATATTTTAAACTTGCAATTATGTCCCAATGGGCTGGCCTTTAATGCTTTTGGTGAGATGAGGATCAAGAGAACTGAGATGATGTTTAAATGTCACTAATTAGGCTACTATGTTAAGAATCCATTAAGATGAATAGTGAACCCTCAGCACTGTACAATTCTCTCTTTTTTACCCTCTGCAGTCAGTCTTTAAGACAGGTTCCCCTCCACCTCCTTGCCCCCTGCTAAAAGTTCTAAACTTGAAAAGTTCTGTAAAAAGTACATAAACTCAGGGGCTGGCCCAGTGGTGTAGTGGTTAAGTTCAGAGCACTCCACTTCAGCTGCCTGGGTTTGCAGGCCTGGATCCCGGGCACCACCTACACCACTCATCAGCCATGCTGTGTCAGCAGCCCTCATGTAAAGTGGAGGAAGATTGGCACAGCAAATCTCCCTCAGTAGAAAGAAAAAAAAAGTACATAAATTTAGATTGACAAGACATTATTATTTGCATAACAGTAAAATTCCATCTTTATGTCTTGTGTCCAGTTTCACTTCTTTGCATAGCATTTATTGTAGCAATTTCCTAAACTCAAGGACTTAAATTCCAGTTATTCTGGATTTAGGACCAATCTCTAATCTGATTCCAGTCGCTACGTGCAGCAAGCTGCAGGGGTAAAGTTCCTTGAATCAAAATGGCAGAAATCTTTTGAAAAAAGCGTGTGTTCCAATTAGGCCAACATGTGTAAATAGTGATAAAACTAGTATTTTACAGCAAAGACAATATGTAATATTTACAGCCTAAACAATTCATTGCAGTGTTCCAGGATAAATTTTTAACACATGACAGCATTCTCAATTACTAGGATTTCATGGAACATGAAACTTTACTTTTTAGAATTTTTTCAAGCTTTCTAAGTAAATGATGATTTGCCAACTATAGGAAAAGCATATTTAGCGAAAACCTGAACAGTAGTAAATATCCTCCGGATTTTTGTCGTCTATGCTAAGTCTCTAAGCTGGTTCTGGGTTAACACGTGCTAGAGAGAAAAGTGCTCAAGTCTAGGTCCCACCACCCCACAATGCCGAGGCGGGGAAGTGAGAGCCCAGGTACTTCAGGAGCTCCAGATAAGTTCGCATTCTCCCAAGAGTGGGAGAGAAGACCCGGAACTCCAGGGGCCCATGGCAAGCCCCTACCCCTTTGTCTCCCAACACCCACCACCTCCCCACCTACTATCCGTCTTGAGAGCATCAGGATAAGTCTCACTTGCCCTTTATCCCTGTTGACGTTGGTCTTATGAAGCCCAGGTCTCCCAGCCAGTCCCTCAGCCCCTGCACTCCAATCATCATATGGCTCATAAGCAGAGAAGCAACAAAACCCCTACCGACGCTCGCTGGTTCTCTCTGATCCCTCCACTGCTTGGCTTTTCTTCATAGCGTTTATCATCTTCTGAAAAACTATATTTGCATTTGTCTCCCTGTTTCTCTCCTCTAGAATGTACTGTTGGTGAGGGCTTGTCTATTTTCTACACTGTTGTAGTCCCAGCACTTAAAATAGCTCACAGCAAATAACAGGTGCTCAATAAATATTTGTCTTACGAAAGAAGGAATGGATGAATGAATGAAACACAAAGAAATCATATGAATATGATTCAAATCAAGCCACATTTATCGTGTATATAAATGTGTTAGACACTTGAGTGCCTATGCAACCACAAGTCTGACTCTGCTACTATAGTATGACTGTGTTGCTGTATGTTACGTATTAGGTATGTGGAGAGGAAGGATGAGAACTGGTGCCTGCACTTTACTAATCCTTGATCCTTCATACCTGATATTTGCCTTCATACCTGATTAAAAATAATTGTGTATAAGGGCCAGCCCGGTGGCACAGCAGTTAAGTTCCCACGTTGCACTTCAGCGGCCCGGGTGCAGACCTATGCATGGCTTGGAAAACCAGGTTGTGGCAGGTGTCCCACATATAAGGTAGAGGAGGATGGGAACGGATGTTGGCTCAGGGCCAGTCTTCCTCAGCAAAAAGAGGAGGATTTGTGGCAGATGTCAGCTCAGAGCTAATCTTCTTTTAAAAAAAAAATGTATATTTGTATTTATATGTATTTATACATACATCTATATTTCTATAGAGAGAAACATATACACATTTATATATACAGGAACATATACACACATTTATTTATATATATGTAGGACTTTGAAGCCAAGCCCTAGAGAAAATATTACCAATCTTGAATATTAATTCCATCTCCTTAAGAAAAAGAAGAGAAAGTATAGACATGGTGCTCCCTTTCATCACCTACAAATTTTTATATATAGGTGTGTCAATTTACAATATTATATGGAATATTTAGTGAGATATGCATATTTTTCTAGGACTCTGATCAAATTCCCTTATCTGGCAAATGAAAATAATTTGTTTGAATGAGATATTTTCAACGAGGAAAATAATGCACCAAAAGACATTGAAAGTCAGAAGAGAAAACAAGGTTATTAGTAGGCCTTTATGCAATTTATAATCACCTATCTCTAGAGGGGTGAAAGCGGTCCCGTTTCTCATTGTTGGCAATTCTTCTCAATGACCAATATGTCTACCAACATTTTCTTCTGGAAAATACAGTCAAAGTTGTAACAGAAAATCACAGATGCAATCAAATTCATACTAATGGTTGAAATGCACCATATGTCCTCTGATACCTATGCACAATAGGGTGCAGGCTTAATGACTTTCTTATTGTGCCCCTGTTGTAATTAGGTATTAAAGGACATATGGTATGTTGCCGTTTTAACAGTGAATTTCCTTGTTTTTTATTGTTTTCTATCAGAAGCTTAACAGTCTTTCAGGGTAGTATTGGTAGTGAGAATTAAACCACATGTTGATTTCATTTTTTTTAAGGCTTGGAATCTCATCTTGATTAGCCTTATTAGCGTAGTGCCAAAGAAAACATCCAAATCGAATCTATTTTCAGTTAACATGAAGTAAAACAAGTTTGAATTGGTAAGAAATAAGTGAAAACTCTTTTAGAAATATGGACTTAGGATACAATACGTAGAGGTTTAAAATCCAAATAATAGTTTATCTATCCAGAAAGTCAACAAAATATGACGGCTTGGAAATTTTTCAATCTTCTTGCAAAATAGGTATTGTCAAAATCAATTTTGAAAATAAGCAACTACCTTGCAGGAGATTTCGGTATGATTGGAAAAAGAGGAATAAAACCCCAAACAAATATACCACAACAAAAATCCAACTGAATACAAAAAGTCAACTGAATAAAAGCATTGGAAGCTATGAGTCACGATGTTGAATTTAGCTTATTCAAACACAAGCTAAGATTTTTTTCAAGACCCAAAGAGCATGATTTATGCATATTTAATAAGTTTGAAGAAAATCTGAATCAACTTGGAAGACTATTTTTATCACCACACAAAAAAATTGAGGAAACTGAGAAGAATGGCAAACTATGCTATTTCAAAGCATTTCAACATTCACCTTAAACTTAATTAAATCTATCCTCAGATTTTAGCATATATATCAAGCAAGCACTGAGCAGTTTTAAATTCAAACGGGCTTAGCGTCTCAAATGAATGTTACAGATTCTCAGGAAGGAAATTCTCACAGGATACTGCAGTATTCCACTTGGGCTTTACTAGATTTCTGCATTTCAGGTCAAAGAAAGGGAAAGATCCTATCATACCAGTTTCTATTCTTCAGTCGTAAGCGTGGCTACACATCCCTGTCCCAGTCAGCATGAGGGCACGTTACAAGATAGCCAGCCCAGCTTCCAAATGAGCCATGAAGATTAATAAAATACAAGCTCCAGCCGATGTTGGCACCTCCCTGTCAAGCTAGCTAATGAGTACTGTGTTACTGTAAGAGTCAACTGTCACATTATCGCTGGACTAATAAATGGCTTCTAAGACAAATAACAATACACAACTAAAATTCAGTCTGAAAAAAGCTTTTCACTTATTGCAGACTTGTGCGGCCCCAGGAGACTATGTAACTGTCGGGCCCGTAAGCGCTGTCACTCTTTATGGGAGGTATTCAAGAAGGGCGAAGTCAGTTTAGGCAAAAGAAATTTAGAATTGTTTTCCCAAATTCAAGGTTTAAAATGAATAGCAAGCAATTATTAAGTTTAATTCATATATATCCAAGCAATTTATAATATTGAGAGAATAATATGTCTAACTTGAGTCTACCAAAATTATAGTGGGCACAGCCTGTTGAGGGAAATTTTCACATTTGGGGAATTTTTCATTTAAGTAAGAATTTATATCTTTCAGTGAAGTTTGTCACAAATTCACTTCACCTCAGATACGAGATCTCACTACAGTCTTTTTGTGTATGTGTGCCTTTCCAGAATCTGTAACAGAGGAAGGAGACTGTGCAGGGAATTATAAATGTGAAATCACATTAATAATTCTATTTCTGTCAATTGTAGTTTGGGATCCTTGAATTTACTCTGATTAGGAAAGTATATTTATGGTATAATAAGAAGAAATAATTACTTACTTCTTAAGTCTTCTTTCTTATTCTTAACTATTCTTACTGAATAGTTACAAAAGATCAAATTTTGTGATAATAACTATAATGAACACAGTAAAGGGTATGACATGGAAAGCATTTTATCTAGTTTTGAAATACTGAGAATAGAGAAAAAAACTTGAAAGAAGGAGAGAAGGCAGGAAGGAAGGAATGGAAGGAGAGAGGGAGGGAAGGAGGAAGAAAAGAAGGAAGGATGGAAGGAAGAAAGAAAGGAAGGAAGGGGAAAAAAGAAGGAAGAAGAGAAGGGAAGAGAAACGGAAAGGCACACAGTGCCTTTGTGTACTCAAATACACTATTATGTCTTTTAACACATCCACGTTCATAATGTTACTCCTAATCTATCATTTCACAATACAGCAAAACTTAATTCTCCTCAACGTTAGGGAAAATACATTCCCAAATGCAAATGATAAAGAGTTTCATTGACTCATGGACTTCTGTGACAATTTCAGAATGGGAAAAAAGTATGAAAGAATTACCATAATGGGTTGGATTTCTCATCTATCCAGCCCGATATTTGAAATTATAGATGCAGTTTAGGACTTGTACTAGGAAATGCTTGCTCCATTTATCTTCAAACTCTATTACTTTTACGTTGCAAACTGGACTCCAAAGACCTAAGAGATCTTTCCTTATCCTTCACAAGGTACACACGTACATAACGTACCCTGTACAGTACTGGCACATAATAGGTGCCTCAGAAATATCACTGTTTCTTCCTTCCTCTCCAGCTCTTTATCCTTCCCTTTCTGCCTCCCCCTACTCTAGATGCAACTTTCCAACACTAATTGTCCAGAAGATGGAAGTCAGTTGTTCTGAAGGCATTCACTCTATAGCTCTCCCCGCCCCCCACTCTTATCAAGATTGATGTCAAACAAGATGTTTGCAAAGATTTTTCATGATTAAAGGATTAATTTTTCATTCCAATGCTGGAGTCGCACTCAAAATGCTGGTTTGGTTTATTAAGCAAAGGAGATAGTGAAAATGTTAGCTACTATTATTGCCATTGCTATGTTGTTGCTATCATTATCATTGCCAAGAAATTTACTAAGTATTTTCTTCAACCTGTGTTCCCCTGGAAGAATGAACTCCCTGAGTTTACGTCCTTCTATTTGAATTAGTGCTTTTCTTTATTCATTTCTCGTACTTCTAACAAGTCTTGTTTAAGAAAAGGTTCTAAATTCAGATTGTTAGGTTAATTGACTGCTTCTAAATTTACATCTTTTCAAGTCTCAAAGGCTGCCTTCTCATTCTTATCCATCCTCACCTTATCATTCTTCCACAGTTTTGGAAATCTTTAATATACATTATTATTATTATTATTAACAACTGTCGAGTGGGTGATATTCACAATCTTCAAAGATTTTCATGCAGAATCAAATCATTTCTTAGAATCTTACAAGAAACTTGTGAAGCAGATATTATTGTTATACACGTGAGGATCAATATCACAAGGGATGAATGACCCTTCTAAGGTCATACTGCCAGAATGCAAAGGATTAACTAAAGTGCTGGTCCTCTGACTCCATGCCACCCTCTTCGAGCTCAGGTGCTGTCAGAATCCATGTCCCTGTCCATCCCACTTTTAGAGAAAACAGCTTTACCTTTCCCGGGCTCCAGGATCCTTTCTCTCTTTGTCTGCCCTCAGATGGCCCTCCTTTGCCCCCCACCCTCATACAACATTGATCATCTTATCTATCATATCAGGGCTTTTTCCATAATACAGTTTTTGAGGTATATTTATATTGTGGATACAGACACTTAATAGTTTTACCCAAAGAAAGTGGAAAGGAGAAAGGAAAAGTCAGGAGAGGATGCCAAAAGATGGAAAGAAAATTGCTTACAGGAAACTTTATTGATGCATAAATGTGTGCTATTCTTATCCCTTACACTAACATTACAGAAAAGGACATCCTCAAAGATCAGAGATACGTCCCTCAATGATCACACATACTGAGAACACTTCAGGCAACAATCTACAGAGCAGTATGGTAGTGATCCCTTCCACATCATACATAGAATGGCAACAATAAAAACAAAGGTTAAGATCTATGTACCAGGTACTTTCCATGCATACTTTTATTTAACCCTCACAGTAACTTAAAGCTAAGTACTATTATTGTTCGATTTCACAGATGTGAAAACTGAGGCTTTGCAAGTTAAATAACTCAACCAAGGCCACACACTATACAGTAGAGTCAGAATTTAAACTTACGCTCTCAGACATCCTCCCCTCCTGCATTAAGAACAATATTCTGCCACCAAAATGAAACCTCCACTTGGGCATTTTCCTCTTAGGGCGTTTCCTTAGGAAGGGATTAGGATCAATATTTGACATTCTCCCTTTTACAAAGCAACTGTTCCCAGAATTCCCAGACAACCACCCTAATCTTATTCAACCCTCTGTCTAAGGGGTTGTAGAAATAGAGTGAAGCAGCGGTCACAGAATTTCACCAGCCCGCTGAGAGAGTGGCTCTGCTCAAATGAATCATTTGTGGGCACAAACTGGAAGAACCATCTAGGAAAGGTTTTTCCCTCTTCCACCCCATTCTAACTAATGCGTCATTGTGTGTTCCAGGCCCGGAAGGAAGATTTGCAGTAAATTACACGTCAGGAACATTTGTGGGCTTTTTGTCCAGGTACAGGATCCCAAATGGCTGAGCCAAAAGCCTGAATTAATTGGAGAGGACGCTGTTCATTCTCACTGAGCAGGCTCTCATAGGCAGTGTCAGAAAAACACACTGTCTTTGTTGCATCCTCTTTGTGTAGGGATGGGATGCTTTTCTAGCCGTGTCAGTTTCATGCCAGCTCCGTGGGCCTGGAACTTTTTACAAATTCACTTAAAAAAAATAAAGAGCATGTCCAAGAATAACAAATGAGAAATTTATATCTTCAAAATATGTAGATTTGAGATTTGTTTTGGAAAAAAAAATGCACGAGCTCTACTGAGCATCTGTAACGATGATATATCTACACATTATATGGCCGGCTATCTTTAGTTTGTTTTTATATCCTGTGGAGTGTGACATCTGTGCAAAAATTATGAACTGACTCATATACATGAGGTGCTTATTCAGAGTTTGAAAAATGGGCCTATTCTCCTAAAGTCCAATTATTTATGAAGAAATTAGAAAGAAACTTTAAACTCTTGGAATCTTTTTCTTTATTTATTTGCGTGTTACTCCAGTCAGCCTGATCAAGCAGAAACTATCTGTAACAAGGGTGAAGGTTTTTCTAAGTGGGTTAATTATATTTATTTTCATGGCCACCAGTCCCTCATTTGCTTTTTATAAATTACTCAGGGCAAGGGGCTAATCTCTGTGATCACTCTCAATCTAGACGTAACAGCTCAACCTTTCATTTGAAGTGGATCTTTTCTATTACAAGCCTTTTATGAACCACCTGTAAAAGGAAGGAAGGCTATCTCCACGTGGAAATATAGATATATGCATATAAAAATTTATAACTATTCCCTAATCACTCAGACGTGTAGGCTAAGCATCACTTATGATTACTACACAGATACTATTATACAAAGAAGTACATTTATATGGAAAACTAAAGAAAGATTTTATTATAAGAATAATTGTGCACTGATCCTTAACTCTAACTATCCTATTAATGCAACAATAAGGAGGTTCATTCATCTTTGTCAGTCCATACTTAAACCCCTTAAGTGTGACTACAGGCAACTAAGAGAAATTAGATGATCCTCTTTCCCACTCTTCTATCCTGGCATGAAATTCTTTCCTCCTCCCACTTCTGGATTTTCCCTCTACTCCCAAATAAGTTTTCCATCAGCATTCCAGTATTGGAATAGAAAGTTAACCCTTTATTTATTTGAAAATCCTTGCAGCCAACTGTGTTGACATCAACTATGGTGAAGGGCAGCAATATGGGGGTGGGGAGTTTGAGAACGCACACCTCCAGAATAACTGACTTCCATCCTGTGGCCAATTCACCTTTGAAAGTGGAGTCCAGGGCAGGAGGAGGGAGAGAGGGAGAGTAGGAAGCAATAGAGAAAATGAGAGGGAGAAAACAAATTTCCTTGAGCACCTATTATGTAACAGGCACTGTACACAGTACATTAAAGTACATTAGCATAAGGGATGATTTCTTCCAAGTTTCTCGGGTTTGGGGAATTTACTTTTCAACACAAAAGTAATAGACAGTTGGAAATTTATGAGCTTGGAGTCAATTTTCCCTTTGGCTTTCATGATCCTCTATATGTGAGACTAGACATGCACATCTCAGAGCAAAGACTGAATCTTGCTAGACATTGTAGCTCATGTAGGGGGGCCAAAGCCTGGGAACTCTAGCACCCCAATGAGCAGGGAAAACTTCACAAATGAAATAGATAACGTCTTCTCTGCTATGTTAAAGGAATTATTTAGCAGCACATTCATCCACAAATTGTAACCCTACCACACATCATTCTACCAGTGTATTTTGTTTCCATGTTGTCCAAGATTCCCTTTTTGAATCTGTAGATGGGGTCTCATGTTGAGTCAGTATTGGGTACTCTCTGATTCCTTAGTTAATAGTCTAGCCAGGGTTAGTGGGAGATGATGGATTCCTTTGGAATATGGGACATGAGCCTGAAAGATGACCTAGGAATCCAGTCAAGAGAAAAGGGTGGGTGGGGAAAAAGAAACCCTGGAGAGAATTATGTTGGTGCATGGAGAGAAAGGAATAGATTGATACATAATCAGTATTGGCTAGCTGTCTGCATTTTGCAGAAGTGGTGTGTGGAGCAATTGTATAAAAACACTGAAAGGAAATACGGCCATGTCAATTGATATTTTTATAAATTCTATAGGCTGTTTTGACTTTTAAAAAGTGCCATAATCATGCAAATTCAGTCTCTCCCACCAAAAAAGGAAAACCATTTCTTGCTCCAATCGGCACTAAGTTTATACCCAATATCTCATGAAAAATCAGTAAAATCAGCTGTGAGAGGAATATGAATATGATTTTTGCTTGCTGGAAAATCCCTGAAAGCAAGATTGCCAAGGAGTTGGCAGTAGTAGGTTGTGAAACACTACTCTATTATTGCTTTTCTTTTCCCCTCTGTAAATACTTTGTTATAAAAGCATTTTTTCAGGTCACTAAAAATAAAAGAAAAGCAAGCCACAGAGACAAGTCCTCTTTAATATTTTGCAAGGCTGACATCATCATTGTTAATAAGGCATTTATTGGGGGCCCACTGAGCACTGTGACATTTCAGCTTCCCACTCCCACTTCCCACCACCTTCTCCGCTGGACGCCAGCCTCTCCGCGCATAGTTAAACGTCTGCGATGAAGCCCTCGTGGTTTATTGTTAATTAACTTGAAGTCTAGATTCCCTCCACATACAACTTAAAATACAAATTGTGTGCACTTTGAACACCAAGTCTTTGAACATTCCTCACTAATTGTTTAAATGATGTGTGGATTTTGTCTCTACCAGTCGGTTTCACTTTAACCTTTGGACAAATTGAAAACTTTTTTCCTGTAAAACTCCATTCCTCTTTGTAGTCTTAATTTTGTACCACAGAGACTGTTTACTAAGCAGTTTGCAGGTAGAAAAGAAAGACCTGATGACCCCATAGTCTCTGTTTTCCCCGTGATTAGAGGCAGAAATTAGTCAAAAAAAGAAAACTGGAATATGATTGGTTGCGTACATAGAGAGCAATTCCCCGAAGTCGTTAAGGGAGCAATAATGAGAGAAAGTTGTTGCTAAATTGATTTTAGGCGGAAGCCAGTTTCATTTCCCTAAAAAATCTTTTGTATATTTGTTTAGTAATTGGTCATGAAATAATGCTTTAGACAGGCGTTTTAGAAAGCATACCTCCTGTTTAATAAATCTGAGTCTTTGATAATTATTAATGCACAAACACCAGCAGAGAGATGCTTTATTCCCCATGTCATGGTACAGCTATTAATGATACTCAAAGGAGTGAAAATTACCATTTCGGAAGTGTCCAAAGCAGTAAACTGGTAAACAAGCCTGCAGTTAGGACTATGGATGATGCGAATCAACAAGGGTGAAAAGATTTGGTTACTCTGTGTATTAGTGTTAATAGGAATAGATTATAGAGGAATATTTGTGATGTGACCTTCTGTGCACTAATTGAAATAGTATTCAGAGTCAGCATTGGCGTAATCAAGTTAAACACAGAATCATAAATCATCATGAAAAGTGCTGTCACAACTTCGCCGTTAATGCCCTGGACTGCTGGGCAGCCTCGAGAAAATATCTGCTATGCCGATCTTTAGGTTAATAGGAACAGAAATGGCATTTAAAGACTATTTGGATCAAATCTGCTCTGAGGGTGAAAGTGTTCCTCTGTTAATTTACTGGTAATTTGAAGTGATGTAGTTAGGGTTAGAAGGAGCGCAGCTGAGCCCCTTATAGCAAAACAAAGGGCTGTGGGAGTTTCTTCTAATATTTATTTAATTGCTTTAGGGTACAATGCTAATCAGTTTTAATATACATGTGTAGTTTCCTTTGTTCCTCAGATAAAAAACTGTTGGCAAGGTGATCAAATGCATATCGTTAGCTATATGGCTGGAGGTGATGCATTTCGCTACAACTTCAGCATCCTTACTCTTGTCAAACAGAAAGGTTTTATTGTGTATACATGGAAATATTTCTGACAAGTTGAACTATGATGTGTCCCGAGAAAGAATAAGAATTTACTTGCAATATTTTTCTTGGGAACAGTTTCTATTGATTGAATAGAATCAAACAAACAGGCTTAAGAAAAATCACACAGGAATTTGTTAAGAAATGATATATACCATTGCCGATAACACCCTGTGTCTCAATGCAGAGAAAGGTTGTGCTAATTTAATCAGTTACTCATCAGATCATGTAGACAATAAGATGTATGATGTAAGGGCTTGTTTGTTATAATTTGCTTCAAGTGCTATAAATTAATACAAATTCCAGCAGGCAACTGATAATAGAATCGTTTCAAAAGTACCATATTTTACTTCAAATCTGAAAATACCTCAAGTCTATCCACTTTTAAATAATGCATTTAAAACTTAGCAGGGAAGTTAGGTGCATAAAGTTAGGTTTGTTTGGTAAAGAATCTTAGGGGAAAATTTCTTCCTGATTGTGGTTCACATGAATAAGGAGGGAATGGAGCAAAGGGTTACTTACTGGTAAATAAAGGACATTTTTAAGTCACAATTGAATGTTGAGTGATCTTACAGTTTACATACAATAGACAAATAGACGTAGAAAGTCTGAGCTCATTTGGCGGTTTAGAAACATCAGGCTCTTCCTCCTAGGAGAAGGTTTGTGATATTTGCAATCCTTCAGGTTACTCAAGTACCATTTTCAGGATCTTGACACTGGCAAGTTGCAGAGCCCAGGAAGCTCATCCTGGCCCAAACTCAGTTTGTAAATAAAACAGCTGAGGCTCCAGACTGAAGCAGCTTGTGGCCAGTGTGGCCAGCCCGGGTTTATGAAGTCTAATGGTAACTGATCAACATGGATGTCTCTGACACAGTACTCTGAAAATTCTCACTTTAGATTCTTATAAGAAAAGTTTATTACCATTTTGATAATACTTTGCTTTCACATACAACGCTTTTTAAATTTTTCTGGGGCTGCCCAGTGGCGTAGTGGTTAAGTTCATTCACTGCTTTGGCGGCCCAGGGTTCACAGATTCAGATCCTGGGTGTGGACCTACACACCATTCCTCAAGCCATGCTGTGGTGGCATCCCACATACAAAATAGAGGAAGACTGGAACAGATGTTAGCTCAGTGACAATCTTCCTCAAGCCAAAAGAGGAAGATTGGCAACAGACATTAGCTCAGGGCCAACCATCCCCACCAAAAAAAAACGAACTTTTCCACCTTTGGCAATATTCAGTGAAAACTCCCACTTTGTACTCTTAGGAGCCAATCAATTGCTGGCAGTTAAAAGAGTACTATATATGTTTTCATTTAAATCAGTAAGTATCAGAAGGGATTTCCACAATGAAACAACTAAAATGCTGGCTAACAAAATATGTTTGCCACTTTTAAGAAATGGAGGTCATATTTTAGGAAAATTATTTAAAGGAATGTTGAAAAAAGTTTCAATCACCACATTTAAATGGCACAATAGTCATGGTCCCATTGGCTGATGATCTTTTTGCATTAACGTTTCTAAGAACAAAATGAATTAGTTGTCGTAATGCAAGGAATTACCCGCCCTTTGAATAGGAAGCTGGTTCTACATCAAGGAAGCAGGGTGAGGAGAGGAAGGAGGAATCTTTACCCAATGTGGGAAATGTTATCTCCCACCATTTCTTCCATTATGACGAGAGACACAAACATGAATTAGTGACAGCGGCTGATGTTGGTAAACCCCCAATCCAATAGGGACATAGCCCTAGTATCTCAGAGCTGGGTGTGACGTTAAAGACCTCTTAGTGGACTCGTGGCAGGAACAGAACTTGAAGCCGTGTCCCCAGACTCCTAATCCTGTTGCTGGCTTCTTCACCACTGTGCCACAGGCGACCTGTGGAGCAGGCGCAGCCCGTCCCAATCTGCAGCTCTGGGAGTGCGTGGCAACAGGAAAGGCAGGATGTCAGAGACGGTCCCAGTATATCTGGGGACTCTATGAACCTACACAAGAGCATCAGCTCTGGCTGCAGTCGGGCAATAACACAACCACCCTTTCACAACAGAATTGGGTCCCCTAACCAGAAATCTAAAAGGGGGCGACAATGGAAAATCTTCCTCTCATTATCAGGTAATGACTCAGTGTTTCTCATCTTTCAGAGGCAGTGACACTCCCAGTATCACCTTACATATTAATTAATACCAACTAATATGTAAGGCAGTCAAATACATGTTCTTAAGGCATTTTTTCTTATTTATTGCTCTCTTCTGTCTTCTTAAAACAGCATGCTGTTCTCAATTTTGGGTTTTATTTCTTGTTAATACTTATAACGACCTAGAATAGTACCTGGTACACAGTAAGTGCTGCCTAAATATTTGTTAAATTTTAAAAGTTATCCAGGTTCATTATTTTACGTGTCTACTCTACGGCCATAATTTTAAGTTTTTAAGATGTTTGTTCATAGATTTTTTTGAATGGTGGGGTTTTGAGAAGTATACCAGAAGTGTGAATGGAACTGACTTCGAAGTGGAGACGTTGTACTTCAGCTTAACAATTTCACATCTGACACTAATTTTAAAATCTTTTCTCCCCAATGCCCGCTCGCTACCTTGGCTTTATAGGCTGACCTGCCATCCGTGAGCATAGCTGCGTGTCTCCTCCACTTGAAGAGCCCCATGAGCATAATATAGTCAGTGGGAGTGCAGGACAGAAAAAATATACACTGCTTTGCACGCAGCCTGAAAATCAAGGCATAAAAGAGGGAAAATAAATCAGTGCGCCCCATTCAGCCTTTGCATGCATAATTCATCAGTAGAAATAAGTATCCAAAATGTTTTACCAGTGAGTGTAGGACAAGTTATTTTGTTTTTCATTAATATCCAAATCGTAGCTACATCCCAGACAATTCCAATATAGATCATTTGGGCTATATAAGCTATATATTTAAGATATATAAATAACATCGAGTTGATTTCAAGAGTATATTTATTGTCTTAAAAGTATAGTCCATCTAGTTTTAAGACTGATCTATAAAACTGAAAATAATGTAAACCAGTTAGATCCTTTTACAAGTGATAATCAAATATTAGTGCCTAAGACTGTAAATGGGAATTAACATTTATTGATCTCCTACGATATTTTGATCACTATAGCAAGCATTTTCAAATACATTGTCTCATTTAATCCTCCCAGTCGCTCACGAGATTAGGGCTATTTTTTCCCTTTACAGGTGGAGGCACTGAGGTCCAGAGAAATGGAGTAACTCGCCCACAATCACATAGATATTAATGGCAAAGTCAAGATTTCACCCCAAGTTTCTTTGATCTAAAGCCAAGCTCCTTTTACTACCCCATGCTGCTTCTCTAATTGGGTTAACAATTGCATATAAAATAAGATATATTCTTGAAAATAGATGTATGTGCATATATAACCATACTATTAGGTCAATGGGGGGTAAATGAGCAGTAGAATTGCAAGGCCCAAATTTGGGGTCTATTAGCTACTTACTCTTTCTTTGTTCAGCAAGTATGGCCCTGCCAGCCCCTTGTGAACATTTGCTACTTTATAGTTCTTTCCTCCAGCAAGAAGGGTTTTAGCATTTGGGGTTCAATGAGATGGTGGGTAGAGGGGGATGGAGTGGAAGGAGCTTTGCTTTCTGGATTGTCTCATTTTCCTTAGATTTTCTATTGCAATCAGACATCTAAGGAATAGCATAGATCCCAAGATTTGTGTGGTACTAAGGGATGAAGGAAAAGAAGACTAAGACTAATAGATACAGATGGGACAAACATAAGACACAGAATGTTGGAGATGTTTCTTCTCAAAGTATGAAGTATCACCTTCCATTGTTATGAGTCCTGAAAATAAAGTTCACCCTTTGAAAGTCACCCTCAAGGAAATGCCTCCCCTGGATTAGTAGAGGAGAAAAGGAGAAGAGTGTGTTTCAACTTCATTGTCTTGAGCTGGGACCTCCAGGCAGAGGTTGTCTGCCAGCATGTGAACCCCCTACACCATCCCTGCAGAGGAGTCAACATAGCTGAGCCTTAACTCCTGCCAATCCTATGATGAAAGGGAAGATTTAGACTGATAATTTCAGGTCAATGAATCCTCAGCCACAGAAAGTCAGGCACAACATGACATGTGTGTTCTCCATTGTAGTTTTAAAGGTTTGAATGTGTCCTCCTGCAGACAAAAAAGTTATTGTGAAATTTACCCTAATTCCACTTTATCCCGTGGTCTTTGAAGAAACCTACAGCCAAACCAGAGCTGACATTTAATACATTATGTGAACATCAGTTAAAAAGGTACTGTTGGTGTGAATACCATGTAAATTGAATTAAAAACCAAAAAATATATCTAAACTATTGCATATTTAATATAGACAAGTTTCATCACATAGTTAACTTTTTTAATCCTCAAAAGTTTGGTAATGCGACTATTCAGCTCATGAAATAAGTACATTTATATCGACACTGTCAATTTCACAATATTTTTCCTGGTCTAGTTTCCCAAGATAGCTTGTCTCTATATTCATATTATGAACCTGCAATGTCTATACATAAAAGAGCCTAATTTAATTTTTTTAACATTGAATTTTGACATAATGATTGTATTCGTGTTTTGAGTTGTTGTCCTACACTAAATCCTTAAAGATTTTCGAATTAAACTGTTCAATTCTAAAACTCCAAGCATGGTTATTTTAGTTGAGAGGCAAAAAAATGCTTGAAATATGAATTAATAAAATTCTATCCCATACATTATCCAGCTTGGCAATGAACAGAGTGCTTGTAAGAGAAAGATAAATCTAATTTAACATTATAACTCTTTTAATAATAAAAATATATAGATTCCAAACCTCTTCGGTGACCCTGTCTCACACAGTATAATTCCCTAAAACTTCTAAGTCACTCAATGATAAGAGGCTGATCTAAACGCTTCCACTGCATTAATCAAATACCAGGTCTAATTAAAAGAGCCATGCACAAAGCTTTTTCAAAATGTTGCTCAGGTATTGCAATAATTTCTGATCACCCAAGCCTGGAAGACAAATAATTAGAGCTGCCAGAGCATTCTGATGAGTGATGTCAGCATCTCCAAGTGACCTTCCCTCCACTAATTAATTTTCATCTTAAGAAAAGAGACCCTGTTGTTGCACATTATTAATTGAGTTCACTAAAAGATGCGCCTGATTAATTTTTGTTGATAATACTTGTCATTCTAGGCAGCGGCTGTAATCATTCTATTGGGTTTTATTTTTTTAAGTTGATCTAAGTCCTTTGCAATGTGACTGATATATCTGATACAAAATATCATGCATAAGGGCATATCCTATAAAGTGTCAGGGCTATTTTTCATTGCCGTTGTTGGCCAAGGTAAAGTGAAATGTCAGAGTGGAGTTTTCTGAGCAGTTGGAAACTGCAAAGGTGTTGTTTCACCTTGCCCACATAGCTTAGTAAGGCCACTAATTCTCAAGTCCCCAAAGGAGATCACTGCACCCGTTTTGTAGCCTCCTCTTGGTTTTTATGGTGAAACATCCCTTCACCAGAGAAAACATTGCTCTCTTCTTCTAAGAGTTCTTCATCACATTTATGTTATTACCAAAAGATTTCGTACAACTCCCTTTGTCCTTAGACTGCTATGGATAGTCTGCTAAGTAATTTCAGCCTTCTGACCCTGTGTAAGACGCAGAAACTAAGCCCAGAACTTGGATTGCTGCCTTGTTCATTCATAAAATATTAGGGTTAGAAAAAATATAGGGACAGCTATATTAAAGCATTTATTTCATTAACCTAAAATTAAACAGGAAATTCAGTCACACATCTAATGAATGTAAGCTGCATTCTAAAATGGGAACATTCACATGTCATTAAATTTCAGGACCCTTATTAAAACCATAGTTCGTTTTCAGCGAAAACTTCTAAATGTAGAATTAATTTCTTGGGAAACTATCGTGTTTCTGGTTCTAAGTGAAAATATTTCATTTGTATTGGGAAAAGGAACTCATAAGATTTCTTAGATTTTAAAGGAGTTTTACTAAGAGAATTTTTATGAATTAAGTGAACAAAAAATTAATATAATTTCATGGATACATATGCTTAACAATCAAGAGACAAATGCTTAATGAAATGTCTTTTTTGTTTTGCTGAACCTGGAATCTTTGTAAAGTATCTGGTGTCTTTGTTGAAGCAGGCAAGGTTAGGTTTTATCATTCATGCCATATGCTATACACTATTTGCTTAGAAGTTTCAAGGAATTCATAAACATATTATAGTACAGAAGGAAAACTGACAAATCTATGTCTCTTAAATCTCTCTTGAGGCAGACTTCTTCTGTCGTAAGCCTATTTCCTCGTTCTATTTCCCAGTGGGTGAATTCAAGATGGCCCTAAAACTTCCTGGATCTAAAACCGGATAAGGTTACTCTATCATTTAAGCCAAATTCACACCTCTCTGTGAGTGATCTTCAGTGGAGAAAAATGTGGCATTGATTCCTTATTATCAATCAATAACATTATTAAATATCCACCAGGAATTTGGCACTTTTCATAATTTCTCTGAAATTTGGAAGACCTAAAGCTGAGAGATTCCATGCCTTGTCCTTCCCGAGGAAACAGGAATTGAAAATCCTAAGGTTTAGGGGTAAAGGTAATTCTTATGTAAGGTGAAAGATGGATTCATAATGCAAAAACAGCAACATGTACAGACACCAAACTTGATGTTTCATGAGATGTTTTATTGTCATAGTATTTTAGAACCGAAAAGAACTTTAGAAATCACCTGTGCAACCCCAACATTTCACATATGGAGAAATTGATTCCCAGAACATTTTGATTAATTGAATTATGAAAGACTTAATCTTTTGCTACCTAAAATAAATGAGTGGAAAGAACAATGATAAACACTCACTAGTATTTCGTTAAAACATCTTTATTTAAGATCATAAGCAGGGCATATTTCTCATGAGATAGTACATGGTCGTTTCAGAGCATTGTTTTAGGTATCTGTGTGTATCACCACAACACTTATCAGTGTTGACGTCTTTTTTACCCTATGGTACTAAGGGACCATACCTATTTACTCTGCTGTACCTATTCAGGTGATTGCCTTCTTCAGCTAGGAGGTTAATAAAGAGAACACAGGGGACAGAGATGAAGGTAAAGTAAAAGAGAGGAAGGGAAGACAAGGGAGAGAGAGAGGCAAAAGATCATTTAGTCCCATCTCAATTTTTTTCTCATTATGCTTTCAAATTTCAACATGTGAACCTAGGGAAAGTTGTCTTCATCTGACAATTTGTGAGCAAGTGTAACTCCTTTCCTTCATGAAATTAACCTCAAATGTTAAACAAACAAGGGAAAATAAAATTGGAAAACCTTTGTTATAATATTCCTCATAAATTCACTTTGTGTAACTTCTACAAAGTAGAATCTTACTGACAGCTGGGCACATCTTCGTGATTGATCTGAAGAAGTGATAATGTATTTCCAAAACAATATAAATGACACATGTTAACGTATGATTTTTATCAGTGGGAAAAAATTTTCTTTTTCTTTTTAATTTCAAGAAAGCATAATGATCTTGTGGGAACAAACTTTTAGACTTTAGGGAAGGAAAGACAAATGGGTTCCAGGATATCTTCCCAAGGACAAAGAAGAGGAAGATGGAGTGGCATGTGAGGTATTGCTCTAAATCTAGGTCAGAATAGCCATAAGAACACTGAGACTTAAGAGTGGTTGTTCTATTGAGTGATGTGACTTAAATCAATATGGAGGGATCATCTCTGGCTAATATGTTTGACATTAATTTTCTAATCAGATTTCACCTATAGTCTGTCATCATTCCTTTCAGAAATCATCAATATTTTACTTGGATGAATACATCATAATCTTTTTACTTTCTCTTGTGGCTTTATTCCTGTTTTAATAATATTGCATTTTAGTAATTATATCTAACTAAACTAGAAACTGAAAAAAAGATGCTCTCCAAACTTGGGCTCTGACTTTCAGCTGTATCATCATTCTTGATGGAGAGTGCAGTTTTCAGTTTTATGCAAAGATCATTTATACAGGGTAGTGTTACTGAATAATATTTGGCCCTAGAATGTACATCTATCTCAGCTAATGAACTTCAGCTTTCACCACAATTTATATTGACCGAGCTGTCCTCAATCCAATAAATATTAGCCCAATGAGCGAACAAATTTAATCTGTGGCCACAATATGTGTGGATATGGCATCTCCAGACACGCAAAAACATTTACCTCTCTATTCAATGTGAAAGATATGCTAGCAGTGGGGCTCAGAGCATTATGTAGAAGATCTAGAGTTAGGTTACTTTTGAGAGTCAGTATGGAAAAAAAATGCTCTGTAAGATTTTGAGTCAAACAATCTTTGGTTAAAATCTTCCTTAGAGAAGTTACTTAGACTCTCTGAGACTCAATTTGTATATCAATAAAATATAAATACATTTTATTCCCCTCACAGGATTGAGAGGAAATAAAATAATAAATGTGAAAGCATCCAATCCAGTGCCTGACACATTGCAGCACCTCACAAAAAATTACTTTACACTCAATCTAGGTTGATTAATCCACTTTACTCAAGGGGAGATTCTGCTATTTTAGCAACTCAACTTCTCTAACCTTGTTCCTCACACTGTTCTTCCCTCTCAAGCAAAGAAAACAAGGAGAAACAAACAAATTCTCAGGAATTGCAGCTGGGCCCAAGCAAGCTGGCCTACTGCTGGACCTAGGAAGTGTTGCTTCAAAGGCTTGTCAATGCTGCCTGTGGTGATGGAATCCCAAAGATGTGAGGCAGGGGTCAACCTTTACTCAAGGTCAAACTGGTAAAGAGTTTGAAACCATAAATCATAAAATATCTCATATTCAGTAAGTATAAGAAGGGTTGTTCAGAGGTTTGAGATGCAAATAGGGTAAGGAAAGAACAGTGAAATTTAAGGTAACGATTTGATGGTTTTTCAAGCTGATTTGGAAAAAGAGTTTTAAAGCTTAAAAGACTGGCAAGCATCATGATCTCTGGCAGTCTAACTTCTTAAATGGAGTTTCACAGACCTTACTAGTTTTTGACAACTCTCACATCATTTAATTTTTTAAGAGATGTGTTTGACCCAAGGTTTTTGAAATATCTTTATATTTGACCTAGAAGACACCTTCAGCCTAGCCTCTTTTAAAGATAACTCTGACACAAAAGTTAGCCTTGGCTAGTAGCCACACCGCCGTAAGTTTTGACCTTGAGTGAGTTCTAGTTTCTAGTAATATTTGAATAAGTGACTTTTAGGTGAAAGTAAGAGGTCAGGAAGTAAAGGACCTAAGTTATGAGGATTGATTTTTATTATTTCTTTCTCATTAATTGCCTGTGCACTACCCCTTCCCCTCTGATTTAATACCTTCTGAAAATTTCCTTCATTTGTAGGTCATTAACAGTAATTTTAATGTAGGTCGTGTCCTATTATAAAAAATTCCAAAGACTTATCTGAAGCAAAGTGACAGAGTGGAAAGAGATTTGGCGGTGGAGTAGGAACGACTGGATTCCCATCCTGGTTCTACCACTAACTAGTTGGATAAACTATCTTTACCTTAGATGAGATGATGATAATCAGCTCTTCAAACTCACAGGGTCTTTACATGGTTTAAATACATTCTTGCCTATGGAAACATATAGAAAGCTGTAAAATATTGCACACATAAATCATTATGCTAATTAAATTATGTATTTGATTTATGGTCTTGAAATTTTGAGGATAAAATAGTGTTTCAATAAATTACTCTTGAAATAACTTTCTTTTAAATATATATTGAAATAAAAATATTTGTATTCATGGCATTTAGACTACAAAATTCAAAGCTGCAATTTCTAAAATAATTATATTCTATGAAGTTAACCCCGAAGAGTAGTAATAAGAGCCTCCTAAGAGATCGAGCTGCTTCTATCCTTGTCCACTTAGAGTCTATTTTCAACAGTTGCCCAAATGATTCTTTCAAATAGTAAGTCAGATCATTTCACTCCTCATCAAATCTATCCAATGACTCCCCCGTCACTCAGAGTAAAAGCTAAAGTGCTTAACAATGGCCAAAAAGACTACATATGATTGGATCCCCTGTTAACTCTCTGACCTCATCTCCTACTGATTGCCCCAGATCCACATTTGCTCCTCAGTACCTCTGGGTTGTCTATTCCCCCCACCTGAACACTTTCTCTCTGATGTGGCTAACTCACTCATGGCATTCAACTCTTTGTTCAATTGTCATTTTCCCAATTAGACGTATCCTGACCACTCTATTTAAAATTGCACTCCTCCTCCACATACTCAATACACTTAACTCTGTTGTAACTTTTCTTTCTTCTAAAGTATCACCTTGTAATATACTACATAATTTGCATATTTATCATGTTTATTGTTTGCCTCCAGCCCCCACAATATAAACTCCACCAGGGAAAGGATTTCATCTGTTACCTCCACTGATATAACTCACATACTTCAAACAGAGCCTGGGCAATAGGAAAAGTGCTCAAAAAATTACTCACTGAGAGAATGAATGATATAATGATGATACCATATAAAATTTTGTCAGTAGATGTGATGACTTCTCTGGCCCATTCTTGTGACCAACCACAGCATTTACAGGATATGTGCATCCAAAAAAAGGTAAGAAGTGTGGCTATAAAAAGAGAATGAAACTACCCAGCTCTTCTAAACACAGAATCCATGACCTTGGAATCTTTTTATACATTTTTTAACCAATGGTGTTAACAGGATTTTCTTTGTCCTAAGTCTATAGAACATGACAACATTAATCTCTTAGTAAATTTGCATAAAATTTGCAAATATAATTTCATGATCTGTAAAACCAAAATCAAAGTATAATATAGCAATTTCACTGACTTAATCTTCCAGAATTCTATCAAGAAAGTAATCAGATTTTTTATCATTATTTATCCTTTTTTAAATACTTATGGTTCATCATTCTGCAGTTATCTAGAGGTCGATTAGTAATTTTCTCCCTTCATATTTATTCCAATGTTTTAGTTGAGATTAAACTAATTATATCTGGTACCTAGAATTACCTACCTCTTTCATCTTTTAAACCCATAAGACATTACTTTTTAATTTATATTTAGAAATTGGAAGTTTCATACCAATTTTTTAAAACCCAACCTGTATTGGATCAATAATTCTGCTGCTTGGTCATCTTATGCAGACGGGCAAGTTAGTACCTATAATTAGGACTATGTCATACCTCCCTTTATTAACACTATGACTTCAGTGGTGGCAGCTGTGGTCTTTGGTTTACTGTTCCTAGTCTCGGTCTTCCTTTCCAATTCAAAGCTATACACCAAAATTTTGGTTCTGTCCCCAGTTTCCAATACGAAGTCAAGGCATTCAGTCTGAGCAGATCATTGTACACACTGGTGAGAATCAAGCAAAAAAAACAGAGATGATGGTCTTAACAACAAGGTCATAACTCTTAAAATGACTTCCACACAGTCTCCATACCATGAGCGATGTTGGACCTCCGATTAATACCAGACAAGAGTATGAAATCCATTTGTGTAGTCATTGTACTATGAAAGATATTTTTAATCCAGTCACTGAGTAACTTATTGTTAAATACATTGGCCACCTTTTTGGGTTTTTTGTTTGTTTATTTGGGGTTTATTTTGGCTGGCTGAGCAACAATAGTGCCAAACAGTTACTAAACACATTTTCTAAGGATTTTCATTTTTCTTACTTCTAATCTAAAACTTGAAATTTCCCCTGTTTCTCTTTTGTCTTCACTAACCATGACTCACTCAAATGTAATGCACTCTCTCTGGTTTTTAAGGGAATTGAAATATTTATCAAAATTGAAATGAAATGTAAATCTAAATCTACCTCACTAGATGGCAACCATATGTCATATGTGAAGAAAACTGAAGTACTAAACTTCCTAGTCTGTTTGTGTAAAAAGGACTTTAAAGACGTCTTTTCAAAAACAACATAGATTTCATGGGGCTTCTTTTCTTCTTTTGTATAACCTGGTTTGTCTTCTAAAGCTTCAAACCTGATTATACAACATCATTCTATAAATTTGTTCCCTAGAATTTCTCTATCCCCCTCATTAGTCTTTAAAAGTTTCATTATTTGCTTCCTTACCGGAATACATTTCTCTAGAAACATTATATGGATCTTATCCTGGTGTGCTAACTCCAGGCTTTTGGCTATTGTCCAGCTTGAACAATTAGTTAAAATTCTCTTTGAGTTTTAACCAGATGTTATAGTCCTCATTTCCTGACCTAAAAGGCTCTTTGAAATTATGAAGAACTTTTAAATACTTGTCCCATTCTCTTTCTGAGCTAGCTGCACCTTCTTGCTAACTTAATATGGTCTGAGATTCAGTATACACACATAATTAGTGCGGTTTATACAACATTTGGAATAAATCAGGCTTAAAAATACTTTAAATATGAGAAGGCAAGCATTAATTAGCAAAGATTTACACATTGTATATCTATTGACTTTAAATTTCCTTTTATCAAGGTTTTTAGTTGAGATTTTAATTACTAAAGAGATCAGAGCATTAATTCCAGAGTTTTCTAAATTTCAGATAGTATCATCTATTCAATGAGACTGTAATCTTTCTGAAGATATACCTTTTACCCATTTTGCATCTTATCCAGACCCAATCAATGCCGTTTACATTGTGAGTCCCCAACATAGATTCACGATCACTTGATACGATGTGCAGTTGTGTATTACTAGTCATCCATAATCACAACCATTTAACTTATTTTTTTCTCTTAACCTTTTATTCCTACATTTAGTTAACTCTTCATAGACCTTCAGGGAGCCAAATTAAAGTAACTGTCCTCACTCACCCTTGATTGCTGAAATTACCAAAAGAGGAGCTGCTGTGGGCCCAAGACAGTGGATGGGCAAAGGCAGCGCCTGTCGATCCTGAACGGTCAGCAACAAAGGCGATGGGTAGGATGGAGGAAAAGGAGTAAAAGAAACACTTTTAAAGCCCAATCAACTGATTAGGAGAAAATCCTCAAGATGTGTAGTGCATGCAGTGGACTTTTGAGAGGAAATACTAGCCAGAAGCTATGCTTAACTTTCCCTGTTCCTTATCTCTAGCAGCAATTGAAACCAAATGCTTAGGTCTTTTAAGTACAGCCTCTGGGTTGGTGGTGTTCTGTGTTTAGATAAAAGTGAGTTCAATATTTCTTTATTAATTTTAATGGTATAACAAGAATGGTGTCTCATTTGGACACAAAGAGTTCAAAGTTACTATATAAGCACTCTTCCATTAATCTTTAAAATGTATCTGCTGGGTGAGCAGCCAACATAATCCTGCCTAAACAGATAAGAAAATAGAGAGCTAGTGAGAAGGTGACTGGTTCTGTTTAAAGCTACACAACGAATCAGAGAAAGAGATGCAGCTCCAGGTCTCACCCCTGCTCTGGGCCGTGGCCACCTCTACTGGCACATGCTCATGAGAACAGCCAAAAAGCTGATGCTTGGGAGTTGCAAATTACTTGATAAAAGGGCCTCCTTCTGATCATTTCTGGGCCATTCAAAAGAGAATTCCATAAGTGAAATTTCTAGAAAGTTCAGAAGAGAATTTCGTAAGCGAAAAGTAATATTTTCTGTGACACCAGTAGTTTGTGTTGTATCCTTTGCTTGCATAGCATCAGTTCTTAATTATCTAGAAAATAATTATCCATTTGTGGCTTATCAGGCCCCTTTTTTCTCTCCTGCTTCCTGCCTTTGGGCCATTTCACTGCTCATTAATATTTGCATCAGAGGCCAGATCAGCTGCTTTGCTGGTGGATCTGGTTAAAAGTTTTGGTGGGCAAAGAGATAGAAACCATTGAATCTATAAAATGTAGTGAATATCTTGAGGTTTAACCCATCTATACTACACTAGACAGCCAAACTCAGTAACAAATGATAATGTTCATTTGTCAGGGATAGGTCCACTCTTTTTTGCCTTTTACTCTGCTTATCTACTTTCCTCTAATTCTATACTTGATGCTTATTATCACAGATAATTGAAATTTGACAAAAGACGCAATCAAGTGTCTGATGGATTTTGACAATGTTCACGTTTTTAAACCGCATTTTCCCACCCCTAGAAGAGAACCTCAATAAATACATCTTACATTTATTAAGGAATAAATGAAAGGTGTGCTTGTTCTGTATTATTTGTGGGTTGGTAGATAAAATATGGCGATCAGCACCCTGCCACCCCTGCCCCTTCAAGGATTCTCCCTGGTTAAAGAGCGGGTGCTGGCGGTGGGGGATTAGTAAGAAGCCGTGATTGCCTCATGAATCAGGGTGAAGCTTCTCACAGGTGGCAGTTAGTTTGATCTTCCCAGTCACTCTAGGAGGTGATATATCTTTTGCGATTATCACTCACAAGGATATCCTTGAAGGAAAACGAGGCTGCCTCGCCAAAACACAACTAAATGAAACAAACAAAAAGGAACAGTGACAGTGGAAGGGGGCAACAGAGAGGATTCTTTTAGAATCTACACAGATAAAATGGAGCGTGTTGGTGAAATCCTTCTGCTGCCACTCACAGCCCTATTCCTAGAGCTGTGCTGACCGCATCAAAACAATGCTGCTGCATAAGCAAGGCAATAAGCAGAGACCATTAGCTCTGTTTCCATTAGACACGCAGAGGGTAAAAAAAAAAAAAAAAAAAAAATCAATAACAGGCAAACACAAGATAAAATTGATAGGAAAGAAATGTTAATTTTAGAGCTTTAAAACGAGGTATTGCAAACAATGGCAGGCAATAAAACCTTAAAAACTATTTTTAAAACTTTCAAAATCATTTACATGGGGAAAAGAACTCTAGCAGGAACATATACAGCATATTAAACTTTAGTGCATTTTTAATGACTTGTTTTAAACAAATTATGCATGAGATAGATTACACATCCCTCACCCACTTAACAAAAAGGCATACGCACGAACAAAAACAAAACCAGGTGGCTTTTAAAAAGAAATTAAGTGTATACTTGGTGACTGATTGGGAGAAATGCCAAGCGATGTAAAGGACTTCATAGAATAGAGTTCTCTTGAAAGAAGCTAGATTGATGGGCTTTTCGGCCCAGACTGCAGGCAGAACAGTACAAATGATGATCAGTCTCTGCCTTTGCATTCCATCCTCTAAATGCCCTCAGCAGACAGGGTAGGGGAGCAGAAAAAACAAGAGCTCTGGGATAACAAGTCTTAGATTTCAGTCCCAGCCACAGCACTCATTAACTGTGCTAACTTGAACAAGTATTTCTCCCGCCCTTCCTTCCCTTATTTGTCAGATGGAGGTAATAATAATGACGCCGTCTTATCTCCCTAACTTGGAATGAGGCCCAAACCTTGGTATTTTTAAAGGCCCCAGATTATTATAATCTACAGGCATGTTTCAAAACCATTGGTTTCGAGCATTGGGTCTCAAATTTCAGGGCGCTTATGAATCCCTGGAAGAGTTTGTTAAAACACGGACAGTTGAGCCCCGCCCTCAGAGTTTCTGATTCAGTAGGTCTAGGGTAGGGGAGGAAAATTTGTGTTTCTAATAAATTACCACGTACTTCTGAACCTGCTTGTATGGGGGCCACACTGTGAGAACTTCCGGTCAAGCCTTGCTATTCTAGTGTGCTCCACACACCAGCATGGTCAGCATCACCCGGGAGCTGGTTAGTCATTCAGACCCACCCAGACCTTGTTGGAAATGCTGATGCAGTCTGCCAAACTAGAAATGGCATTTCACGGGATCTCCAGGTGATCTGTATACCCACTAATGTTTGAGAATCACTACTCCAGAGCATCCTTGGAGGAAGTGGAACCAATAAAAGATTGTGAAAAATCTGCTATAGGGTGCTTGTAGGAAGAGCCTCCCAATCCAAACAACAAAACTCCAGGTTCTTGGCACTGGCATTTCTCCCAGGAAGTCCCGTTTGTGAAACTGACAATATACCCCAATTGGAAACGGCTTTTCTCATGAAGCAAGGGGCTTAGACCCACTGCAGTAGGTGCCAGACTGCTGAGTGCCCACCTGAGCCATGAGGCCAGATTGAACAATTACTACAGTATCTTTTGACTATCGATATAAATTTTGTTTCCTTAGAGGATGATCTTCTTTCCAGTGCTTGCCTGTTCTTTTTCCCATCATCCTGTGAAGACTTTCTTTGTGTTTCCCATGGATGTGCTCGCTTTGTATCTAATTATGGACTTTGGCAGTCACATGAAATTTGGTCAGAAGCAAAGGCTGAAAACACCCAGTGCATTTCCATCAGGGAGTTCCTTTAGGCTAAAGAGTCACTGGGTTAAGTGTCAATGATCTAATATCAACCCAGCATCACCAGAACCCCTTCATTCAAACAAGGCTTCCCATTACGTGGAATACAAATCGGAGCACCAGCTTCACATTTGTGAGATTTATACGACCATTTAGAGAAATTCTTCTTGTAACTCCTCTGATAACATCACTGGCAATACAAAGCCGAACGGTTCAAATCAGATTTCATCTCTACCATGTAGTGGTTTAGTGTTTGAGGATGAACTTACAGACTATTAAATTTATAAAAAACAAAGACAAATATACAACATAAAACAATTCAAGCTCCAAAAGCTTTATATTAGCTTTTGGAAAAGAACAGCTAGAAGAAGAAAAAGGCAGTGAAGATTAAATCTTTTAAGATTCAATTTGTCTATCCTGCCATATAAGGCCTAACCTTGCTGGAGAGTTAGAATTATGACTTTATTTTAGTCTACAACTAAGCAAGGCAGTGGATATCACTTCGATGATAAGTTTTACAGTAAAATCAATGAGAAAATGTTTTGATTTTCAGAACTACCCTCCACAAGTGATATTAATAATGTAAGTATTATGGCAATAATGTGTATATTACATTAACAATGTAAACATATAAACGCAAGGATTTTTCTTTTTTATTTCCGTGTGTGATTTCTTTCTTAAAAGTGAAGCCATGGTGAAAAAAATAAGTAAACTATTAGGATCTAAGAGATGTTTTAGAACTGAATTATTTTTCAGCCTTACAGTCTGTCTCTCTTCTTACCAATATTAAAAAAAAGAAAGACATTATCTTTCTCACACAAATGAATCAGAACTCTAAGCACTGTCTCCCTGGCAGGAGAATTCCTTCTACTCCCAATAGTTCTGACTTGCTAATCAGATATTTCTCCATATGGGTTTTTTTTTCCATCTTGCAAGTTTGTTGCACCAGTTAAAATTCCTCTCCGCTTTACGAGAACTAAAGAATTTGTGTTTCTTCACTGCAAGTGATGGAAATCTTTCTGTAATTTACTTTCAGACAACAGACTTTATTAACAAACTGCATTGCATGATCCACTACCTACCTGTGGAAAGAAGTGTGATCATTCCAGTCCAGCCATGTGTCAAACTTACAGCAGCTCAGTTATCCTATTTGTGTTCTATGCATTTATCTCATGAATGACAGATCCCTGCAGCAAGGAATGGTTTGTCTAAAAGCTACCAAACATATTTGAAATATTCCTATTAATGCTTTATACTAATATTAAATGTTGGTGAATTAGTGTTGCCCTAACAAACAAAATCTCCTAGGCCACAATTTTTTTAAATACGGTAACTCAAATACCTTTTCTCAGCCATCAGGAGACACACGAAGTTCAGAACTGAATCTACATCCCGACTAGATGGTAATGCCTTGAGGGCAGAAACTCAGGATGCTGGTCATCAGTCACCTGCAAGGGGCCCTGCAGTGGCAGACACTCTGCTTGTTGAGTGGATGGATGGATGAACAGAAGTTCCTCCAGCTATGACCACTGTGTTTAACCACTTGCCCAGCATACGACCACTTTGTTCTAGAAAGAGAAGGCTGCTTCCTGATAACAGTGTTTAATTGTGGACACTATGTAAGACCTTTGTCCAAACAAAAAGAGGCTTTGAACTTATAGAATAACTTTCGTTAACCTGGGCTAGGTTGTTAAGTCCCTTGAAATGGGTTCTTTGTAAACTCCACCAGGCCTCACCCAGAGCTTGGCACATAGTAGTTGTTTGTTAAATGGAATTGACTTGATTCAGTAGAAGCCATTTAGTGTCAACAAAAGTAAGTACATTAATGCATTGCTCCACATCTTACTCATTAGAGTCACTCTGTTTTAAACTCTCCTTTCAAATTGTATATTAATCTTTTTGATGAGCTAATGCATGTAGATGGTACAAATTGAAAAGGTATAAAAGGGCATACGGTGAAGAGTATGTCTCCATCGCTCTGACTCCCAGGTGCTCAGAACTCATTGTGGGAGGAAAATCTGAAAACTTACCTTTTATAAAAGGAAGTGTTTTATTGTTGTTGTTGTTGTTGCTGCTGTTTTTAAGTACCATGGGAAACTAATGCATTTTCCTTTGGCACTTTAACCCTCAACTTTTTCTTAGTCTTTTTAGATGTGGAAAACAATTTCTCCTGTAAGGTAAACAAAACCTGGTACACCAACTGCAAACAGTATTAGTAAGGCTGGCAGTAGCAAGTCTAAAAGCTATTCGCCTGAGACCTGATGGCCCTACTGTGCTTTTTTTCATTGCTATTCACAAGAAACAAATTGCCAACAGCACCATCGAGGGCGGGTCTTACCTCTAACAACCACGGGCCATATATGAATCAGCTGTGATAGAAGTTTGTGTTGGAAGCTTTCTATGTTTCCGAGGTTATTCTTCAAAGATATTCAGACAGTCAAGCAGCAGTTTAAGAAAGCAATGACTGGTTTGCTGCTTTTTCTAATCCAGTGGGTAGCGATAAACCACTCAGAGTAAGAATAAAGATTGAGGATTAAGATCAACAGAGCATTTATACTACAGCATTTCCTGATGTGACAAATCTCCTGCTTTTGCTGTTTTGCTTGTTTGTTTCACTTTGTTTTATTAGATTACACAGACTTTTCACCTATTTATAGGAGCACAGAAACTTCACTAAAGCACAGAAGAAAATGTACGTTCATATGCTAAATAAACACAGACAGAAAAAAATGCATTTTGGCCCTATGGGAAAACAGTAAAGTTACTAACACCATTTGTGACTTTGCATTATGTTTTAGTGACTTCAGAGAAATTCTATAACATTTCTTGATATGTTCAGCAACCCTTACGATAATTTTAAGGAAGGAAAATATAAAGGGAAAGCATTAACATTAAAAAATATATATATTGGAGACAATGACAAATGCATCCTACAGAGAATTACAAAATATTTCATACCACGCCTGCCTCTTTCACACCATCCCATAACACTGGCCTTGACCAGAGATAACTATGTTTTAGGCATTACATGAGCATTAAATTGTCTTTGGATATTTTTTTAAGCACTTGAGATTTCTCAGGTAATACTTCATGCTAAATTAAATAAGAGAATACTACAAGCAGAGCATCTCAGGCATTATGAGTCTGCAAATCAATTCCACAACCCAGGGTGCTACTTTGTTCTTGAGCCGTTGGTGTAAAGTGCTACATAATTTGAACATTCACCTACTAAAACTTGCATGTACATGCCTAACGCTGCTTTTTCCAAAATACGTGATGACGCATACTATATATTAGAAGGTAAGGCAGAGCCCTTAACAACCCCCTAGGGATGTCTCTCTCTCTCTTTTTCTTCTTTCTTTCCAACAGCAATGGTCTTTGCTTAAAGTTCCTGAACCTAAAAATGTTTTATGAATTTCAACTTTGAGAAAGTGAATCAGATTTAATCCAAAAAGGAAAAGGGGAGATAGTAGCATTTACACATTTCTGGAAGCTGGCAGCAAGATAAATCCAATGTGACAAATCTCTGTGGGCTGTTAAGTGAATTTTGTTATGGAAAGCACACATAAGGCATGCCTAATGAGAAGTAGGGTGCTGGGTTTTGAGAAATGGGCTACTATTTATGAATACTAGGTGGTATGCAAAAGAAAGGCATTCAAGGATTTAAACACTGATCTCTCCAGAGCCTGGACTTTGCTCTGGGCATCACTCAGGACAGAAAACATGGGGTGCATATGATCCTTCAGATAACCACACATCTTATAGGATAATCCGTAAGTCTTCAACGCCTCTGGGCTTTTCATTTAACTAAACAGGATCCGAATTCAGGATTGTCAAGGAGAAAATCTGTGCCATAGTGGAAAGACCTCCATCTTAGGAGAAAAATTTTGGTTTCAAATCCTGCTTCAAGCCCTAGTATCTTTATTTATAAATAACATGATAATACGTGGCCTGCCCACTTCATAATGTCCTTGTGCAATTCAATGAGATAATGCATTGGAAAGAGATTTTGAAGTGTTAGTGCTTTAGACATGTAAACTGTTAGCATTATTAATACCTGGGAAATCATCATGACCATAGATTTGCTCTATGTCAAAATTGCTACATGGCCAGAATCTGGACAGGAAAGTTTCTCCACTAGTCCAGGGGAAGCAGCCAATCCAATTTCATTGCTAAGAAGACCACAAGAGCAGAGCTGCCAAGACCTAATCACATTAATATAGAAGTTTTACTCTCTTCCACCAGATTGTGTGCAACTTGTGGGCCCAGATCCTACTTTGTTCATCTCTGTATCCCCAGCGTCCAGCAGAGTTAACTCTCACCAAATGACTGTGAATGAAGTAAAATAAATGAGATGTCTGCTATATTAGGCATTTTGACAGATACATGAGTCAGAGTTCAAACAGAGAAGCAGAACCACTAGGAAATACATTTATACTAAGGGACTTATTATAGGTATTTGGCTCTGCTCTATTGTGGGAGCTGGTTAAACAGTACACAAAGGTTGTTGCTTTTGTGTTTGGTGTTGAAGCCTGAATTCAGCAGGGCAGTCAATCAAGAAGAAAAGATGGCCATGAAGAGGGGAAATAAGGACAATGTGGAACCTACAAGGATAACTGGAATCTGCAAAGACAGACCAGAACCCACATCAGTGCCTTACCACCACTGAGACTCCACCTTCAATGATGAGGAAGTCCTGCAGGTAAAGCTCATGCTCTTCATCAGGGAGCTAAACACGCACCTAGCCCAGGAGGAAGAGAAGCTGAAGGTGGAGATCCAGTGGGCCCAAACACTGCCCCACACCAGCCAGGTGTGGGTAAGTGACAATGTACATTAGCTCAACAGCACGTCATGCCCTGTACAGATCTTCCAACCCAAAAGAATATGGTGGCAGTTTCACTTGCATCTTCCAAATGTCATTCAAAATGTCTCTCATGGTCCATGAAGTATGTGGAGAAGGGAATTCTGGGAAACAAATGGTAAGCATCCGCTAGTTGCCTGGCATTTTGTACACTCATTGGAATCCTACAACTCTTTAGAACTATTACTTTCCTTGCTTCCTAGATGAACCCTCTGAAATCCTGTTTACATAACCCACCTGGGGTCAAAACCCACCCACCTCTAGGCCTGCAGTCCATGCCCTTTTCCTACACTTCTACCTACAGAGCAGCTGGAACGTTAACACGTGCCCTCAGCCTGGCTTTGAGTGTTCCTCAGGGCAACCCTGAGGAAAATTTACAGCACCTGGAAAGAGCTTCTATCAGTTTCCCCGTTCTCAACAGTGACATAGAGACAGAGCTGATGACACACTCTTTCACATTCTCTCTTCAGTGTCCCTTAGAGAGGTCCAGAGAAGAATGAATTAAGAGCCCCAGAGAGCACCCCCTTGGAGAGTAGGAAGAGGTGGAAAGGATGTCAAAGCCCGCCAAGCCTGCCTCCTCCAAGCTTGGGTTAGTTCTCTCACCCAATATTCCCGTGTGCACTCAACACACACTTGACGAGGAGCCCTTACATGCCTGGACAGCCTGGCTGTGTCTACACTTCAGGTTTCTGCCCCTTCACAGAGTGAGTAACAAGACAGCATTATGTCATACCACCCAGAGGACACTTGTTCCCTACCTGGGGGCTCTCCGCCATGGTTGTCCCCTTGAAAGCCAGCTCACATTCCTGAATATCAAAGTTTGTCATGTTGGGTACATTTTACAATTTCTAGTTTCTTAAAAGTACAACTGTTCATACATCCATTTCTGGTAGTTACGCCTCTCTCAGGCACACTCCTCTGGCATCTCCTCAGGCTAGAAGCTCTTCTGGACGTCACATCTCATTTTATCACAGAGTATTTTTAAAGTTTGAGTCCGAGAATGAAGATAGAGAAGACCCCTGTGCCGTGGGAAGAGAAATACACGAATCTGAATTTGAGGTTCATTAATTTTTCAAGAAAATTTTTGTATTTTTAAATATATTTAATAGACTACATGAACAGATGTTGCAGAGTGTGAGTTTTGAAGTCTTTCAAATATTTAAATGTAAACTCCACGAAAATCAACAAAAATGTAAGTCATGCTTTTTTATGTCTCTTTTTGCTATTAATTTTGTGCACAAGCTGAGTGAGGAATAGAATCAGTTCTATTTCATTTAAGAATGAGCATGTCTTCCTTCCATCCCAGGCAGGCCTTAGGCAAACTGGGAAGGAGAGGAAGTTGAATATTTCAGAGCCTTCCAAACATGCAGCCTGCCGGAGGCATTCTAGAACCCGTAAGCCAGACACTTCCAAACACAAAATTAATTTCTCCTGTGCCCATTCTCTCTGAGTCTATTGCACCAAAAAATTGGATTAATACGTTTGTGTACGAAGGTTAACAATGACCAGAGCTGATAGCACAATTCATTTATACAAAGATCTTCAAAGTCTTAAGGAATGACTAATAGAGAGTCTTCGAAATTTTCTGGAAGGTAAATCAGGTTGTACCTGTTTTGTCAAAGGGGTCAAGGAAAGTCAATCACAGCCACAAAGGAAATTTACATTTTTAATTAAAGAAAGATGGAAATTATACAGAAAAATATTATGGTTGTAAAGTAAATAAAATGCAGCTCGTGGCGAAATGCACTTTTCTGTCATTCTCCTTTAGGTAAAACGTTATAGCCGTGCAGTCATATATTTTTAGGGGGATGGAAATCACCTTTCCTGCCCTCTTCCTATTTCACATTGGCGTTTTTTCCAAGGTCGTTAAAATGAAAGAATGACAGTAGACTTTCTTTATCAACAGCTTGTTCCAACAGATACAATACATGGATGGGGGATCAAAAAGAGCATGAGAAGCATTTCTGCCAACATTGTAGAAAATATTGAACATCTGCTATATCTGGGATCCTGGGAGTTGTAATTATAATTTTTTGAAATCTGTACACAAGAGTTATAAATATTAGAACTGTAGCCTGTGAAAGCCATGAAATATTTAACTTGTTTGGCAGGCTTAAGCAAAACTCATAAACTTAATTTAAGCAAGCCAAACACTATAGTTTTACCAATTTTATATCTTTCATGTCATTAGTTAGATAAATTAAAGCAAACTATAAAACAGCCTGGAGATTGCCGACTGGAAGTCCTGGGGTATACCAAAAACGCGTTTTGAGAATTAACTCATTTTAATAACGTTTTACCTTTCACCTTTCCCAGTTATCCACACTTGTCAAAGACTCTTTGGTTTGGGGATGAGGGGAGGGGGTGGATTTGCTATTAAGAAATGTCTCCAGGGTAAGTAAAAAGAAAAGCAGGCATCAGACATCTTAAGCAGCTTCACAAAAGCCACAATAAGAACTGAAAGCTACTGGCGATTGCCTCGGTGTCAGTTCAATATCAACACAACAAAAACCCACATGCCACCTTGAGTGAAAACTTTTCTAACTTGAAAACAAGGCCTGGTAAACAGCTCTGTGCTGCTGTAGAAGACAAACTGAGAGACTAAGAGAGCAGAGAGAAACCAGGTTTCCATCGGGTTAGATCTGTGGCCCTGTAACATTGCCCAGACTTGTCTTTAGCAATATGGACTAGAACACGCTGGGCCGTGTCCACCTTACATGTGCCTTTGAGGTTTAACACATGACAGTGATAACCAAGCCGACCTTAGTGCCTATTTTTAAGTTAAAAGTAGCTTCATATACAAGTATAAAGGTAGCTTCAACATTTCTTCATTAGCATCCCCTCCATGCTGCCTACTCTTATCCTATGCCCAGAAGGTTCCCCAATAAGAAACTAAGGATAAGGATATTCACATTATAGATTCTCCATGAAGAAAATAATTGATGGGGCCGGCCCAGTGGTACAGCGGTTAAGTTCGCATGTTCTGCTCCCCCAGCCTGGGGTTCACTGGTTCAGATCCCGGGTGTGGACCTGTGCACCGCTTATCAAGACATGCTGTGGCAGGAGTCCCACATATAAAGCAGAGGCAGATGGGCACGAATATTAGCTGAGGGCCAGTCTTCCTCAGCAAAAAGAGGAGGATTGATTGGCAGCAGATGTTAGCTCAGGGCTAAATCTTCCTCAAAAAAAAAAAAAAAGAAAGAAAGAAAAGAATTGATGATGCTACCATTTATTTCGTAGCACTTTATTGACATGTTTTTGCAATTGAACCTCAGAGCAACCCTATTTATGACTATGTGTCTTGTACAGACTAAAAGAATGAATGGCCACAGAAGTTGTGAGGTGAGCCCACATTTGCACAGCTCACAGCACTGAGCCTGGTCCTGAGGTCTCCTGAAGCTTGGTCCAGCACTCTGGTCACAAGGGAGGCAGCAGATTCGCAGAACATCTACCTGACGGGAGGATGAAGCAGGAGGGAGCTGAGGGGCTCCAAGTCCGGAGTAAGGCTGCTGGTGCTGCTCAGGACTCTTGGCTTGCCCTCCTCCTGGCCCTGGCACTCTGCGGATTCAGTATCTCTATTAAAACTTCCTACTCCTCTTTCCCTGCCTTGTCTCTCTCTTCTAACCCCTACAAAGGACTGAAACTGGCTGTCAGCTCTGGGGCTTGCCACAGTCATAGCAGCCTTTGTTAACAAGTTAAGAATCTACAGGAATCCCCTCTTTGCTGTCTCTACACTCTGTACATGAGAGCAATCAAATGGATCAGCTGGAAACCCCTAGCTGCGAATGCATAAAAGAGCAAATGAATAGAAAAGTTCAAACGAGATATTTCACTGAAATATCCTGCTGATCCAGTTTTATTCTGCATTTAAGAAAATAATACCCATGCCCAAACAGCCTCTTTCTCCCCGAAGTAGAGGGTTGATATCACACAGACTCTACACAGGGGAACCAATTCAAGGCAGAACTAAAAGTTCCAGTTCAATCCAATCAGCCCATGTCAGATGTCTGGGGCCAGTCCAACAGGGCTTAGAATGGGATTTGAAAGAGCCAATGCGAGTTGCCGGAGGCCCACACAGGCAGGAACTTATACCTCAGGTTTACTTGGACAAGAAGTGAGCATTAACAGTTTTTCAAGTGTCTCCTGGGTGCTGGGCACTGTGCAAGGCTTTTTATATATGTTTCTTCATTCACCTTCACAATAAGCTTATGGGATAGATTTCAGTATTCGTTATCTCCCTTTTAAACAGACATCATGAAGTCATTTCCTTAAGATTAAAAAGCCAGTAAGTGGAAGATATAAATATTGTATGCAGATCTGCAGCAAATGGAAATTTTAGGGTGAATCTACATTTAACTCACCCTTGAGAATTGTGAATTTCTAGGCCTGCCTTGACCAGGGACACAAAGCTGGGATGGAATGGAACAAGGTAATTAGGCTGCCTTAATCCTTCCCACATTCTTGGGAGGTGTGGAGATGCCAAATACAACCAAAGTGCTAGCTGTAAGGGTGTCTTGGTGCGGGGGCATGGACCTGCATTCCCTCTCCAATCCTGCCCTCCTCCAGGCCCCCAAGAAGGACCATCGTCCATGAAGGGCATGGAGAGCATGGTCTCATCTCCTGGGGACCAAGCGGAGAGGAACATGGCAGATAAAGGCTGGAGAAACAAGGGCCCCGGTCTTCTTGTCTTCCTTCTGATCATCATCACAGGTAAAGTAAAAAAAGGACCAGAATCAAAGCTCAAAGACTCTCAAACATGGAACTCAAAAGACGTAAGTGCCATGACCTGACATTATTTTTTCTTTTACAAAGAATAACAAATTGGAAATTCCAACAGCATTGCAGAAGTGTTTGACTCAGTTCCCACTCATAGTTGAAAACTGCATTTCTGCTGTCCTGCTGCCGAGCTTTCTCACCCACAGGAGGGCACTGCCTCTGATTACACCAACAGGTTCGAGTCCTGAGGGTCAGGCCTGTTGTGCAAGTGCCAGGAGGAAGCAGAGGAGGAGTCTGCAGCAGGACCTGCAGCGCAGGAGCCATCCGGCTCCTGGGGCTGACTCCTTGCCGCTTTCCTTCTCTGCTGCTCACAGGCAGTGCAGACTCGGGAACCTTTCCAGGACAGTTGTATGAAAGAGAAAGCCATTACTCCTCCAAGCCTGAGTAGTGACAGAGGCAACTCCACTAGGATTCCTGATCAAGCCACCACGTCTGGTGGGAACTGCATTTTCCACTAAGATTGCTGGACTTGTTTACATGTGTTTTATTCAGAGCTACAGTAATCTGTTCACAAGAGACAGAAATCCTGGTAAATCAATCCTTAAAGCCTGTTGACATTTGTCCACTTGGCAGATCATAAAAGGCCCTTGAAAATCACAGGAGTAAATGTGTAAACCGCTTACCAAATTATATGAGGTAAACGCCAAGAGAAGGCGTTCTGCAGGATGAGATCACTGACTTGTGACTGCCTTCCGAATGTAACTATTTTGGTCTTGGGTTACATGTGAGGTGTTGCCAAGATCAACTGAAAGAGAGACAAAGACACATGAATTCAGCCCAAAAGCTGACTTTAAAGTTCTCTGTCTTCAAAAAGACTGGAGATTCTTTATGAGATGTAGTTTTGCATAAACAATCTTTGCTAACAAGAGTTTTCCCCAAATATCAGCGAAATTTTATCCAGTTCCTTGTAAACATTATGTGAGTGCCAGAAATGATCTTGGAGTTTTGAAAGAAAAAACTAGAACTAGAGAAAACTTCATGCCGTAAATACACAGATAAAATACACACTGAAATGACTGGTGGCAATCAGACAGCGAGGGGCTCAGAGTTCAAGATCACTGCCACCACTTTCCCGAGAATATCTCTGGAGAGAGTTCTCAAAGACTTGAAGAGGATGTAATAGAATCGTTATGCACAAAGCGCTGTATAATGTGTGCTCACTGTCCTTACAACAGTACAGGCAAATCTCTACCAGAAGCTGTTATGCCTGAATTGAGGCTTATCCCAGACTCTCTGAGAAATCAGGATCAAAGCCTAAAACCTTCTTTATGTATCAGGGTAATCACTATAGATTCTATTTTAAATCTTTTGCCTCAGTTGCCTAAGGATAAATTGCTTGTATTTGAATCTTCCATAGAGACAGTGCATTAGTTTCATTACATCTCTCCACTGTTTTACACATCGTACTAGATATTCAGCTAGAAGTGCAAAATGAGACTCAAAGAAGACAGAGGGAAAGAGAGAGGAGAGAGGCAAGGCAGGGGAGAGAGAGAGAGAGAAGCGGAAATGAATGCTACTATATATACTTAGGTAAGGAATTCTCTTAATATTCATACATGTCTTGGATCAACAGTAAAGCTCACGGTAAGGAGGAGCTCCCAGGTCTCCAAGGTGGCAGGAAACCCTTCAAGTGTGGTGAGCTCCTGTGGACAGGAGGGGTGTGGCTTACTCCTATGAGAGCAGCCTGGGCAGGGTTTCTGGAACTTTCCAGGGATCCCAGCTCTTTACCAGGGTGAGAGTTATAAATACGCTTCCTGACTTCCAGGAAGAGTTTGCTAAGGGTTTACAAAGCCTGTGCCTCTGTTCTTCTACAACCCATGGACTGCAGGCACATATCACAACACCACAGAACCTTTCATTGATAAGGGACCTTACAGGGGAACCGGTTCAACATCCTAATGAAAGCATACCTTCCCTCTCTAGTGTCTTCACTCTGGTCTCATCCAGCTTGCACAGACAGAGACAGGGAACACCCTGTCCCCAAGGGAGCCCTTGTCATCTTTGGACAGCTCTGGCTCTCCAAAACCAATTTTTCGGAAATAATCATTTTCGTTAGTCCTATTCCCTCAAGATCTTAAAAAACAGACACAATTCCTCTTCTTCCTGAAATATGAAGCAGATGTCAGGGCTCCAGAACCAGCAGTCATGTTGGACTTTGGCAGCCTTTTCCTCTCCATTCTTCCCAGTTAAAGAGAAGAAGAGACTGTGTCCAGGTCACATGCATCTGCCTCTGTCTGGGCCCCTGGGTTTGGGGAACTCTGTGGCATGCCTTGGTAGTGCCATATACCTGTGGGTCTTTATGGAGAAAAACTCTTTGCAGGTTTCTGACTTTTCAGTTGTGCTACCTATACTGAAGGAAGAGCTTTTAATTTCATCCAAATGATGTGATCCGCTTATCCTCTGCTCAGTCCACATGCGTTTGGTGGGTGACAATTATGTACCCGTTCTTTGTTTTATGCTAAGTTTAGGGAAATTTAATGGTGATTAAGACACAACCCCTCTCCTCAAGGAGCTGATCATCTAGAGGAAACTCTGGATGAGTAAACAGGCAGGTCTAATACATCATTTGTAGGATGACAAGAGCTCAGAGAAAGGGCTGCAATCCAGTCATAGGCAGTCCTAGAGGAACTGACATCTAAAAGGAGAGTCAAGCAGTAGACAAATGAAAGGGGAAAAAAACAGAATGCTTCCCAAGCAAAAGGAAGAGCTTTTGTAGAAGACCAGAGCAGGGAGAGAGCGTGATACATTTCTGGAACTGCTTAGAACAAAGGCAGGTAGGCATAAGTGTTTATCAATAGCCTATGACTGTATCTCTTCGTATATGTGAATGAAGCTGTGGTCCACACAAAAGATTTTAGGTATTAAACTGTGTGCTTGTGTTTATGTCATACTTGCATATTAAAGATTAAATAAAATTCAGTCATATATAAGCACTGAGATACAAAGAAGATAAAATGTTGTTCTTGGCTTTGTGGAGCTCACAGTCTGATGGAAGCAATATTTTTTTAAACTTGAATGTTGTCCACAGCAAAATTTTCAAATAATAACACTGGTTATTTAGTTTTGTGAAAAGTTTTTAAATTGTTTTGAGTAGATAGTCTTCTGAGACAGAAACCCAAAATAGAAGTCACCTACTCCACAATGTTCTCTTTCTTCTTAATCAAAAATAGTAATAGTAATCAAAAATAGCAAGTCCTATCCTTGAATGTTAATTGAAAATCCAAATGCATTTTGGTCAGAGATTAGCTCCCTGACTGTTCCTTCTATTGACCTTGGAGCGTCTCTACAGAGCTAAAAAGATAAAGAGTTGAACTGAGTTGGAGAGGAGGCTGATGTGCATAGAGTGTGGACATGGCAAGGAATGGGCTGTAAGAAGCTCCGTGGGAGAAAATTCTAAAAAGGGAGGAAACCATCACTGGCAGTTAAATGTTTACCAAGAAAGAAAGACTAGTGGACTAAAGTAAGGAGGCAAATTTGATTAAAGAAAAATGTTCTGGATTCTACTTAAAACCTCTCCTTGCCTGTTTCAAGAAAGGTTTTCTTCTTAATTTAAACGAAGTTTTCTCAACCTTGGCACTATTGCTATTTTGGGCTGGATAATCCTTTGTTGTGGGGGGCTCTCCTAGGCACTGTAGGATATTTAACAGCATCCCTGACCTCAATCCACTGCATGCCAGTAGCACGCGCAAACACACACCAGGTGTGACAAACAAAAATGTCTCCAAGCATTGCCTAATGCCTCACGGGGATCAAAACAGACTTGTTTCAAGAACCACTGACTTAAACTAACAGGGACAAGGGGGTAGAGCACAGCCAAAAGAATTTTGTGGAATATGGGAAGGGATCCTTATGGCAAAAATTACTGCAATCCCACTGTTGCAGATTATCAGTGTTCTCCAAAATTCTTAACCTGAACAATCTTTAGGGTCTGTTTGACACACATGCACACACACACACACAAATTAAGTGGAATTTTTCAACCATCTTTATATTGAGCTGGTACTAAGAAATAAGTTGTGTACTCTGTAATATAAGAATTAAGTGGATTTCCAAATCAGCTTCCTGGGGTTTCAGAATAATGTCATGTTACCATATTGGTGCCGGAAAAAAAAATGTATCTCATCAAAACGATTCCAGAAGCACCTCATTTTGATAGGAAAGTACTTTGTGATGATTACCTAATCGGCAGCATTTGTTGAAATGCTTTTAATAGACCTTTTTTATCACATGCAAAAGAATTTCAATGCTAGTTCAGTCTCCTGTTTCATTCTGCCATGAATCAATTTGTAGAGACATTTAGAAGTCAATAATCCACTGCAGCTTTCATGACAGGTGATTAATTTCTACATTTTAGAGACATCATAAGATTTAGCAATAAAAAGGCCTTGAAGTAACCTACCAAACAGCTTTAATCTCAGCCTTGGGACTGTTGCTAAATATGAATGCTTGTACACAAATGTGAATGATTGAAGTTAGTAGGTTTTATTGCAGACTCCTTGTGTTTTCATATTAATCTTGCTTTACAATCAGGCTATCTATACAATCAATTTATGGTGGATATTTTTTCCAACACAATGCTTGGAGGGAGGTGGGGGCTAACAAATTATTTACGCACAAAGGGTTTGTTCTACAAAAGAAGTCATTTTACATGCTTATTGCTGAGGGGATGACTGATTTTATTGGTGTAGCAGGAAAGAGAAAAAAGAAGTGAAGGTGGCCTTACAAAAGATTCAGATGGGGAATAGGTTCAGGAAAGGATGGCAATGAATGCCGAGCAATGGCTAGCACTTCTTTCCAAAGAATCGGCTACTCTCTTCATAATGCCTTTCTTTCCATCATTTTTATTCTCAAAATTAACAGAGGCTTTATTGTAGTTTCTAATCCTCATCAGAAGATTTCTATAAATTCTAATACTAACAAAAAGAGTGAAGTTAATCTAACCTAAAAAGAAGGGAATTTGGGTTCTACCACTGAGGGGTGGTAAAGACCCATACGTGGATATTTGTTTAAAAATAAATATATGAGTAAAGATGGATACATTTGGTGTTCTACATAACTGATCATTTCTGACCAACGAATGGTATGTTCTTAGAAAACACTAAGTATTCCTAAGGCAGATGTTCCAAGTTCGGTCAAGTTGTGCCGTGTTTGTTAAATCTTGGTAGCTTGAAGTTTTGCTTTGTTCTGACATGTTTTTGATGTAAGTGGAGGAACAGTGCTGATCGGCTTTATGGAAGAAATGTGGGGTTTTTTCTTTTTTCAGAAGGAAATGACTAAAGAAGGGGTGGTTGCTTGACACACGTACAAAACAAGAGGAGACAGCATGCTCCTGGGGAAGATCCAAGAACAAGACACGGAGACAAAAATAAAAGACCTCTCAGGAGACCACCCATCAAACCAGAACTCACACTCACCTCCCGTCACTGTGCCCTTTCCCTTCCCCACTGCTACTATCAAGATTTTGCTTTCCTTATTATTCTTCTTGTTTTAAAGACTAGACATCTGTTATTATCTTTTCTTCTTTCTTCTTTTTTTATCCAAACTTGGCATGTCTCCCATTAAAGTGTTTTCTAAAACAGTTCGTTCTCTTTATTCCCTGATTTAGGGCACCAAGCCCTTCTAACTAGCTTAGCTCCATGCCCTCCAGCCTTCACTGCCTCCAGTCTTACCCTGACCACCCTCCTACACCTCCGCAAAGCCGCTGCCAGACTAACCTCCTCACAGGACCTCTTGCCAAGCTGTTTGCCTTTTTTTGTTCATTCACACATTCAAGGAGCAAGTCTGAGCAATTAATACATGCTAGGCACTCTGGTAGGGACTAGGAATTTAAAGAAGAAGACAGGATGTCTTCATGTAAATAGCTTGAAATCCATCCAGAGAGACAGACACATAAATAACTGGCAGAGTGGTAAGTGCTATAACAGACATGTATGCATGTATTCACAAAGTGCAGTAGGCATTCAGCTAAAGTTGTTATCAACACCTCCTAAGGAGAAGATATCAGGGCTGAACTCTGTGCCAAATCTTACCAGGAAGAGAAAGGCTATGCAGACAGAGCAAATAATAAAGTAAACACGTGGAATAATCCTGCCCTTAAAATAGAAAGGTAGATTAGAGATTAGATGATAGATAGATAGATAGATAGATAGATGGATGGATAGACAGACAGATGACAGAATCTCCTCCTGACTTCCTGACTCTCTCTGTCTCTTTCTCTCTCTCTTCTCTCTTCTCATCTCATCTCCTGCGAATTTCTTGAAAGACTAGTCTATGCTTGCTTCCTTCCCACTTATTTTTCAGCCTACTGCTCCAAGGACACGCTTTCCCCCACTTAGAAGATGTGACCTCCTAGATGCCAAATCAAAAGCAACTTTTTCCATCCTTATCCTACTGGACCACTCTTGGATTTAAAACTTTCATGTATGCTCTCATTTTAAAAACTATTTCTTTGGCTTTGACACACATTGAAACTTTCTTGTACCCCTTCTCCTATCTCTCAGCCTCCTTTGTGGGCTCTGTTTCTTTACCTCCCTTTAAAGGTTGAGCTCCTGAAAGATCTCTTCTCACTGTACACACCTTCCCTTGGGGTGAGTCATCATTCTCGCAGTTATGACGAGCACCTATCACCATTCCCCACCAGTCTCCAGTCCAGACCTCCCTCCTGAAGTCAGAACCATTACATCAGACTACCTGTAGAACAGCTCATAACGTTATATCAAACCACCTGAAGAACATCTGTCAATTGGCCACAATGTGTTGTTTTTAAGGAGAAGGGAGGGAAGACACAAAAAGGCGAAGAACATGCTTCATCTAGATTAATCAGATCTATTTGTCAGAGAGGCAGTTGGCAAAACAAGGAGCACATGCAGGAGTTATACAAGATGTTCCAGTTAGGATGAAGGGAGATAGTACACTTGTACATGAATCTAATAAATTGTGTGTGCATGTGTGCATATGCATGTATGTGTATGATACAGGCATAAATAGTTTTATTGCATAGAGCACATGATCAAAAAGATTTGGAGATCACTGAAATAAAGCACAGTTCTTATGAAGACAAAGCTGTGAGTTCAGTCCTGTGGGGGACAATTGTTTACTCTCTAAATAACAAGATCTTCTCTGTACTATATCTTTTATTTCCTTTGCTCAAGAATCCAAAAGTCCAAGTTTAAAACCTAAATATAACTTTTATCCTATACACATAAAACTTTGTTTTTCATTTCAGGATACCTTTTGAGTTTCAGGAACTAAATTTTGGAGATACCGCCAAAATTGACAATCCCATGAGTACTTGATACCGAGACAGAAAGTTCAGGATAAGTGTCCACTTTCTCTCATTGGTCTTTTAACACTTCTCATTGGCCAAATAGAGAGCTGTAAACACGTACATGCACATATGCATGCGTGTGCACATCCGTTAATTTCTCTTTTGTTTAAATAGCAATATCTAGCATTTATTAATGTTCCTGTGACAGGTTCTAAGTGTTCCATATGTATCAACTTATTTAAGCTTCAGAAAAACTTGATGAGGTAGATATTATTACCATACTAATTTTACAGGAAACAGAAACAGAAAATAAGTAATTCGCAAATATGATAGAAGTATAAATTATCAAGAACTATAAGATAGAAAATTCTTAATTTGATAGATATTGAAAGAAAAAAATTACTGCAACTTCTTGCTTTCATCTTCAATTATTTACTTTCATAGATTTACCAGGTGTGGATGCAATACAGTTAAGGGGCAAGGAAAGTTATTAAAAACCATAACTAGCCTTATTTTCCACTCTTTCATAATTTTTCGTGATTTTTCATCATCTTAGGTACCAAAATATACATCAAAGCTGGAAATACCACTAAGACAAAAGGACAATTGTTTGCTGTGTTAACCTCAGAGAAGTATTGCAGCCCAGTAACATCTGTAATAAAACGATGGCTGCCTGTTTTTTCACCAGTGTCAAATCATCATAAAATACTGAGGAGAAGGGAGGAATCAAATCTCACAGTCCTCGAAATCTGATATGAGGTCTATAACCAACCCCGTGCCAGACGGGGAGCTTTTACAAGAGAACAAACACACTGTAAGGGAATGAATCAAAGCAGAGGATTCGATAATTGAGGAGGTGACAACACATCAGATAGCGGGTGGCAGAGTGAGGTATGGAACAGGAGTTGCCTGCCCAGTAACACACAAGAAGAGTTACGACATTTATGCATTTTCATTTCTACAGGTGGGAACCTCAAATCATTCCATGGGCTAGCCTCTGAGTACCTCTAATCCCAGCCTGCCAAGCCTCAGTTGATATACTCCTGTGTTGTCAGAGATGGACTCAACATATTTTCAACAATATTTCTTTGGTCCTAAGGAGATACATTTGAAGTCTAAACAACCTGTAAATTCAAACCTTATTTTCTATGTTTAGGGCATATGCCTTACAGGTTCAACCTTACAGGTTCTATTGTACATGGCTATAGATTCAGGAAATATTATTTGACCAACTACTCTGTGCCAGGCTTGGGCAAGATTATTCTCCTACAATTTCTCATTCACTCCCAACAGCCATGCTCTGCTGGATGTGCTATCAGTGATAAAATAAGAATCAGAGAAGTTAAGTGATTGCCCAAGATAATATATTTTAGAAGAATTTATTTTTTGCCTACTATGGTGAGTCTAATTGCAGCTGCAGAGTTGAAGGACTGCAGGACTAGAATGTGCTCACCTTCTGCCTGAGCTCAGAACCCTGGAGACTGAGGTGCTCTCTCTCTCTCCTCCCAGGACTCTCCATCAGGATCTCACTGCCAGGAAGTTCTCTGTCAAGCCTGCCAACTTCTGGCAACAAATTTTTCCATTTTATTTCAGACAATGGATCTGTCCTTTGCTAAGACAACATAAAATTTGATTATTTTCCTACTTTACTATTTACTATATTTTACAATTTTTCAAGATTTTCTTTTCTTCGTCTTTAGCAAATGAAATAGCATATGGCTAAAAGGCCTAAGGATAAGCCAGTACTCCAACAGAGGACAATTAGCCTTCCAAATAGATTCTGACCTCTCCCAACAGATCTCCATTCCAATTTTAAATTATCCTCTTGACCTTAAAGATGATGCTCTGTGGGAGTGAGACACCTAAAACTACTGCTCTTCATAACTGAGTTGAGTTATGAATTTAAAGTTTCCCACAAAATAGCAATAAATCTGGATCCAAAGACAGTTTAGGAAAGCTCTAGGAAAAGTGTTGTTCTCTCATCTCAAGGACTTTTCAGTCCTTACCGAATTTAATTGTTGCACTTTCTCAAATTAGCCAGATGTCTCAAAAGATCTGCCTTATAACCTTAGAAGACATTGAGGACTGGGGCAACCCCTTAGTGTGATCTTGCTGCAGATTTAATCTTGAAGACAAAATGGTGCAAACTTCTGATGGGATTCATTGTAGGAAGTCATGTTGAATGAGAAGCAAATACCGGGGTGAGTGGGATCAAATTAGCACCCATCCTAGCTTCACCCTACCAATGGTTCAAACTAAGACCATGCATTCATAACTCTTTGGGTACTTTGTTGCCTCACATGAAAAATGTAAGATCCTTGACTAAGTTATTTGGAAACCTCATCTTATGACTTGCCATTGGAATAAACATAATTAAACTTATCCATCTCGGCTTCAGAATGGAATGATCTAATATTAAGTTCTCTACTCATTTCATTCTGAAAGCCAAGTAGAAGCTGGTTGGAGTTAGAATAATTCCACCAAGGCCATGAAGGATGGAGTTCATCATAACTCTGTTAGGAAAGCACTTTTTTCAACAGAATAAATTTCAGAATTTTATTTAACAAACCAGAGCATGACCAGAATTCCAAGTTTCCTCTGGGGAAAAAAGGGCACTATAATAATAATATAAGTTGATAATATTCTTTCACCATGTATTGGATGTCAGTGGGTGACAGTGTTGCATAGACTTCTGGTGCACTGAGAAATAGGCCAATTTTGAAGCCAATCAATGAGTGACTCATTCTCTGCTGTTTTCCCAGGAACTTGAATAATAGCTAACATAGTAGGATCTTGACACATATTTGATAAATGAATAAATGAATTAACAAATGAAACTGTTTCAATCTCTTTAGTTTACAGATAAGACTGAAAAAAGCTAAAGAATTTATCCTGGACTACTAGCAAACAGAAGCTAAAACCCAGAATCTCTAGATTTTCTCCAGTGTCACATTGTGACTTTCCGTTTTTAGTCTGCTTGGTTTTGAATGTTTAGAAAATGTAAGCCTGTATTGAGCAAGCTACAAGTCAATTGAGGTACTGATTTACCTCAAAATGCCATAGCATAGAGCTTTCCAAATGGGCCTAATTATAGAAATCACCTGGTATATTTACTAAAAATAAAGGTTCTCAGGACTCTGCCTGGAGATTCTAATTCAGTATTTCTCACGAGGCAAATCCGGGGAACATTAACCCAGCCAGGTTGCTGGAGAGGGAAGAGACCTCCCTTTGCTCTCCACAAGTACACCTGGTTCAAACCAAAGAGGAGAGGGTGAAGAGACGCTGATCTGCTCAGTTGGGATGCAGGAATACAGAATGCTCTGTTTATTGCTGGTGAGTCAAAGGACACTGATGAGAGCAGTGAGGAAGGTGATGTTGAGGGCAAGAAAACACGTGGGAGAGACGGCGCTCACCTTTGATTCATTAATTAAATTTGCAGAAAGGCAGCTGCCCAAGAGGTCCTGCAGCTGCACACGCTGGACTCCACTTTTTATGAGAAAGAAACAAATGACCTAAAGGCAAACTGATGTAGGGTTTTTCTTTTTCCAGAAACTAAGTTTCAGCACCACTGCTAGGATGAGTACTCGGCCATTTCTATGTTCCATATCACTCACATGGGCATTTTCACCACAGTTGCCTTCACCCAGGTGAAAATATAAATATTTTATGTGAATGAATGAATGGCGAGTTCCGTCTTCAACCATTAGCACTAGTACATGAGAATTTATCTTGATGGTCCTTTTCCGGAATCAGTATCATTTCCTTTAAGGAATATGTATACTATGAACTACATTATTACAGATATTAAAAGAGAAAATGGAGAATGAGTCAATGGCAGAATAGTTGGAAACAGAGGATTTCACAAGCACACATGCTAAAAGCCTTAAGGGAAATAAAACATGATGACAAAAAGTAAACAGGGATTACAATTGTATGCTAGTCACTGTATCAGTGAGGAAGGAGGGTATGTAGATGTGCTTAAGACAGATTCACTTTTTTTCTCTTTTTTTGCAGTTTTCTAATGTAAATCCTGCTAATGTAATCCTGGCAAATTCCATGAACACAGTACATAATTGCTGCAATGCAAGCTTCACGAGAGTAAAGTCAATGTCTGCTTTACCTAACAGCCCCCAGAGCCTAGCACAGAGCCTGGTACATGGTAGACACTCAGTAAAGACTAGATACATAGAGAAATGAAGGGATGGATGGATGGGTTGGATAGATAGATGAATGGATGGATGGAGGGAGGGAGGGATGGATGGTTGGATGGATGGACGGATGGATAAACGGGTGGATGGATTATCTTGGATACTTAGGGGGAGACATATACATACCTACAACTATCCTAAGCTGTTTTCAGCTTCAGGAGTCTAGCTGTTCTAAGTCTTTGAAACCATGGTGAGATATGGAAGATGAGACCTACAAGGTAGAAGTCAGTACTACTCTTCATAAAATCAGCAAGGAATTAAATCTTGATGAAAGACTATTATACTCGTTTACTAGGGCTGCCATAGCAAATTACCACAAACCAGGTGCCTTGCACAACAAAAATGTATTGTCTCACAGCTTTGGAGACTAGAAATCTGCGGTCAAGCTGTCGGCAGAGTTGGTTCCTTCTGAGGGTGTGAGGAAGAATCTGTTCCACGCTTCTCTCCTCTTCTGGTGGTTTGCTGGCAATCTTTGCCATTCCTTGGCTTGCAGATGCATCAACCCCCAATCTCTGCCTTCACTTTCCTCTGGTGTTCTCCTTGTGTGTGCGTGTCTGTCTCCAAATTCCCCCCTTCTTATAAGGACACCAGTCATTAGGGCCCACCCTAATGACCTCATTTTAGCTTGATTACCTCTGCAAAGACCCTATCTCAGATACAAGGGGTTAGGACCTCTACATAGGAATTCAGAGGAGGGACACAATTCAACCCATAACAACCAGTTATGAAAATAAGTGCTACCTAGAATGCATATTATCTGCAACAAAATAAAACTAAATTATTGTTTAAGCTTCTCATGGAGGAGAAGATGATGTTCCAGTAACAAACGGATAGTAAATAAAAATAAGTACAAATTACCCATTGTTACTTAACATTTCTAAAATGTCCTTGATATTCTCTTGATATAATTGCTCTCTACTAGTTTAAAGAGGGTATTCCTTCACTGTTTAAACACACAGTTCTTGTGTAAAAATATTTATAGGAACCTTAATAGATTTACTTCCAACATCAGTTCTCTCTCATCCTCTGTTACATTTAATGGTTAAATTCCTCCAATACCATGTATTTAAGGAATCTAGTTGTCATGGTTTCAAAATAAATACCATATATAGTACTGCATATATTTTGGAGAGATGTCAATCTAAAATAAACTTAAAGTTCTGACCCTTGAAAAGACAGTGCCCTCAGAAAATTTACTTACCATTTCCTGACATTGATAAATAACTGAGATTGTGCTATTTATAGAAGTGATTTAGCTGGATATATACAAATGATAAAGTTCAGCTCATTTTACGTGAGAACAAGTACCTTTATGATGAAGGAAAAGGGATATTAAAGCAATATCCAACAAAAACTTTTAAAAGCTTAGATAAGTTGTATAAGTCACCTCCATTGGGAGTCTGATAAACATTGAGAGGAAAAGATCAAATTCACTGTTATAGTAACAATCATGGTATTTGGCTTTTTTGCTCTATGAACGGGACATCAAACATATCCTCTGAGTACACTAGACTCAAAAAAGAGAAAATTAAGAGGGCTAAATGTTAAGTCCTACATTCAGAAAGTTCAGGGGAAATATGGTTATGATCACACAGGCATAGATTCTAACTAGGAAAATAAACTAAGAGTGAAGAAACACTGAAAAATAAAATTTATTTCACTGCCTGACAATTATAATTGATCCTGAAGAGAAGGGAATAAATTTTTAAATCAACAAGGCTTTGACATAAAATCAAGGACATTTGTGTATTTAGACTAATAACAGAGTTCTACAAATGATCAAATAGAGGAATACACTAAAGACAGTACCTTTCCTAAATATCAGCGAAATTCAATTAGAAACATATAATTGTTAAATCTCACTCACAATTGCATCAAAATATACAAAAATATCTAGGGACAAATTAAGCACAAAATACATAGATCACATGCAGAAAAATACAAAGTGTTTTCAGTAAATAAAATAAGTAGAGAAGCGTAGCAAGTGATTGAGATGACTTTAACACTGCATAAATGTCAATTCTTTCTTAATTGACACAGTTAAGATTTTTCCATTGAAAACTCCAAAAGAATTTTTTGGCAAAATGAATCTAAACTTCATCTGGAAGAATAACATGCCCATGTAACCAAGAACATTTTGAGAAAGAAAACTGCATGAGGATTTGCCCTGGGAGATATCAAATATATTTTTTGTAAAGCTATTGCAAAGTTACAATACTTACATGGGTTCAGTGGAGTACAAGCATTCACTATGACACAACTAAATACATAGCTAGCAAAGAAAAAGCTCCTGTAAACTTAGCCTGCAGTTTCAAAAAAGTAGGAACACTAGAGTTTATCTAAAGAAGGGAATGCTATAAATTGGACTGCTTCAAGGGTAGAAATTTGGCCTAGGAGGGATTTCTGATGTTCCTCGCCACTTCAGGACTCTATGAAAACAAAGTAGAATGTATGCAGACGACTGTGACTCCAAGACTTTTGAAAAAATGTTTCATCAGAGCCAGCCCTGATGGCCTAGTGGCTAAAGTCTGGCACTCTCACCTCTTCCATGGCCTGTGTTCACTTCCCAGTCACGGAACCACATTTCCTGTCTGTCAGTTGCCATGCTGTGGTGGTAGCTCACATAGAAGAACTAGAATGACTTACAACTAGGCCGTATAACCAGGTACTGGGGCTTTGGGGAGAAAAAAATGTTTCATTAAAGCCCTCATATTTTATCAGAGTACTTTAGAGGTCTCTGGGGCAGGTAAATAGGAGGAGAAATGGGTGCATTCAAGTTCACATATCATAAAGATCACTTGGCAGCAGTGAAATGGATTAGAAGGGCAAGGACGGGCAACAGGAAGACCAGCTTGACGGTTATTATAATAGTCCAAGCAAGAAGGTTGACGGAACAGAGTAGCAGTGGAGGTGGACAGGAAAAAAGGAATCAAGAATTATTTAGGAGGTAAGATTACCTTGGTGATAATGGCATATCAGAGTAAGTATGAATGAAATTCCCAGACAATTCACACGTATGCAGTCTTAAGCAACTGGATAATAAGGAATAAAGACGGGTGGGTTTAGAGGGGAAGACAATGAGTCCAATTGCTAGGTCTTTACTTTTAAGAAAGAATCTGCATTTTTACATATTTTATATATTTGATATATTTATTTTACATATTGAGGTTCACCATATAATTTTACTTGTGAAAAGATTCTGTTGCCTTAAAAAAAGATTGAAAATTTCTAGATTTGTGCAAGAGTCTTTGCATAGTTACGCCAATTCACATTTGCAAAAGACAAAAACTAGGTGCTTATAAAGTTAGGTGACTTTCATCCATATACCTAACCAGTGTCAAATATGAACATTTTAGTTCTAAGACTTGTGATCCCAACCGTGTTCTCAGATCACGACCACTTGTGATACAGAACGTCATGAACTTTGAACTTCTGACCTGATAAGGACCTTAAAGTTCTCCTGGTCCAATCCTTTGATTGTACAAGAAACAGTCCCAGACATTTGTCCCAGCTTGCAAAGCAAGTGCAGTGATATAGCTCAGATTAGAATCCAATAGAGTAAATCCTAATTGGGCCTGTGACCCACTGCCACATCCTGCCTCACCACTGGATGCTAAATCAGGCAGTAGAATTAATAGCATTTAATGACATTTTGAAAACAAACTGCATTTTTCTATTAACAAAATAGATTCAACATAGTATCTTATTCAATCTTCACAACTCCGTGAATTAAGAATAAGATTCCCACTGTACAGATGAGGAAACTAAAGTTTATAGAAAAAAGTAACTTGCCCAAAGTCACATAGCTATGTGTTAAACTTTAACTCAGATCTTGGAACTATAAGCTCTTTTCCCTAATGCCCCCATTTACAAGAGAAATGAAATTAAACACACACACACACATATGTATATATATATACACCAGAAGGAACTAATGCTATTTCACATAGGTCTGTTGCAAGATGGTGAAAAATAAATAATACATACAAGGTTTGTGTATCATATTAAAATCAGAATTTTTAAAACTGCTTACCTAATACATTTACCTTGACATCATAGATTACCTTTAATACTACACTTGCCCTGATGTATTTGACCTCTATTCATAGAAAATGAAACGCAGCTATAAGGATTGATTTTTAGATCTCTTTATTAAAGTAAAAAATGAGCCAAAATCAAATTTCAGTATGTCTAATATTTATGCTTGCAAAGACAGTCTTGCAAGTGTCAACATTGGGTTTATATTAGCATTATGGACGATCAGCAGGTATTGGGTGAAAAAGCTAGCATCAATAAGAAAGTCCCATAATAACAGTAAACACAACTTCAGGATATTGTTTTAAAAATATACATAGCCTCTCATTTAGACTGTAGTTATTTTATTAACAATATTCTTTAAGCTCATTTTTCTAAAGTGCATAAAACTCATCATTTTTCAATGTCAGTTTCCAGAGAACATTCTTCCTAACCACAAATTGAAGTAATTGGCCAGTATGGTGAAAGAAAAATGGGTAGAAACCAAGAGCCCTGGATTCTTGTTCTAGGCAGCATGGCAGAGAGATTAAGAGCAAAGACTTAACCAGCTAGCTAGACTCCAATCCTGACTCTACCACTTGCTAACTGTGTGACAGCGGCCCCATTATTCAACTTCATGATGCCTCAGTTTCCTCAACTGTTAAATGGGGATGACAACAATTGCACCTACCTGAGAGTTATTGTCAGGATTAAATTCACACTTATAAAGCACATAAAACAATGACTGGAACAAAGTAAATGTTAGATAAACTTTTGTCAATGAAACAAAATTTAGGCAAGTCATTGTGTGAATTTCGACAAGTCACTTGACTTATCTGATCATTGATCACCTTCTCTATACCATGAAGTGACTGCACAACCTCTAAACTCTGCCTGAGTTACCCCTTTTGGAGATAATTAGAAGAGGAGACTACAGAATACAATAAAAGAGGTAAAGCAGAAAGAAAAGTCAGAGTGGAGTGCTTGGAAATTAAACCCTGGGAGACTGCTAGCAGGATCATAGTGCTTTGGAGTTGAAGTTTGCAGGCTGTTTGACGGTGGTCAAGTCTCAGCTCCTCCCTAACCTGCATGATGACTGACAGATTTCTCAGCATCTCTGAGCCTCACAATCCCCATTTCTATTGACGGTAGATTTAATAGCAATCCCTACTTCACAAGCAGTCAGGAATGAGATTATGCAAGTAAAGCATAAGGTTTGACACATAGTAAGACAGTGTTCTGGTGGTGATAAGAATGACAATGATTATGATGTCTATGAGGAAATTTAGCAATTTTATAACTAACTCTCCTATCAATTCACAAAATTATTATAAACTCTACAAATTTTATTAAATGGGCAGTGTGAGGCTTAGCTCAACTGAATTCCTTCTTTTAGTGGTCAGGCACACCACACAAATTCTAAAAACAAAATATGAAACTAGAAAAAATAATTTTCCATCACAACTTACCACTTTCATTTTAAATTGTTTTACCTAAATACCCACAACTTTAAAGCGTTCACACGGAATTTTAAAAATAACAAAGTATTAAATGATTTCGCTTTAAGGAAGCAGAGCATTATTAATAACTCAAGGATGACGTGTGATTGCACAGCAATAGAAACCTAGTGCAAGTGATCCTGTCCTTCAGATGTGAAGATGTCTCTGTGGGTGTCACTTTCAGTTTAGTTGATACAGCTTAAATAAACAGAACTATGAACAATTTTGTAGGCTAAATAGATTTTAGTAGACCAAACAAAATTTTAAACTATTTTCAAGGCTACCCATAAACATTATATCAAATCCGCAAGAATATTTCTTTGGGAAAAAAAAAGATGCTAAGCACTAATTTTATGTGCTTACTTTCAATACTTATAAAATTTCTAATGTTTTCTATTCGTATTTTACTGCATTACTGTTTTGGTAAAATGTAGTAAATGCCGTTGAAAAATTAAATAAGGTACAATAGAAGATTAAATAATCCAAAAATCTGCCACTCAGAAATAATCTCTGTTAATACTTTGGAAAATATCATGTTAGCCCTCTCTCAAAACATATATACACATATGAATTATGTACATATGGTGTTACCTTAATTATATCATGCCAAATGGTATTTCTTAATATGTTTTTCTCTCAACAATATGCTATGGTCATCTTTTTTATCTCAGTAAATGTGGATCTATATCATCATTTTTATTGCCATATTGTATTCACTAACATATTAGCAAAATCTACTTAGTCCATCATTAATGAATACTTAAAACATTCTTTTGTAATCATTTTGTGAAATGTGATTATCTTCCCCCTCTGATAATCCTTCCAGCCAAATAAGAAATATTTTTTTAAAAAAGAAAAATATTAAAAAAAAATAAGATCCCATTCACTAGTAATTTAAATATTTAACACGTTATATATTACTATAATATATATTTAAAATATGTTTGCATTCCCAAAAATATATAAAGAAATATGTAGGTCCTATAATAAGAAAATTACAAAACTGTACTAAAGAAGAAAGACTTGAAAAAATGGAAATATAAAACTTGTCTTGAATATGAAGATTCAATGTTGTAATAAGCTAGTTCTGCCTAAATGATTACATAAAATTAATGCAATCCCATTTAAAATCCCAGAGGATCTTTTAATGATTCTAAATGTTATCTAAATAATAAGTATGCAAGAATATTCAGGACAATTTGAAAAAGAAGGAAGATCAGGAGAAGAAGAAGGAAAACGAGAAAAGGAGGAGAAGAAGGAAGATTCATCAAAAGACACTGGAATGTATTATATAGCCATCATGATCAAAACAATGTGGTACTGGCACAGGAATGTTTAATGAGATCAATGAGACAGAATATACATTCCAGGAAGTACATAGTGACATCACATGATAAAGGTGTCATTTCAAATCACATCTGAACTGTTCAATAAATAACACTAGGGCAAACTGCCATTGTAAAAAAAAATTAAAGCTACACAATGAACTCTGTCTTTACACTATAACAAATTCCAAATAAATCAAATGTTTGAATGTCTAGAATAAGCCCATAATCTATTAGAAAAAAACCGTGATGAGCTATCATATAATTTTAAAACAGGAGACATTTTTTGAACACGTCACAACCAATGGAAATCATAAAGGGAATGGATGTATCTGTTTGATGATATAAAATTTAAATTTTCTGTTTGATTTTTTTTTTAAGAAACAACATACATAACATTGAAAGACAAACCACAAACTGGTATCATTTTTATAGCCCTTTTTCATTTGAAAGAAGGCTTTTACTTCATATCATTGCCTAAAAAGTTGTTTTATAGCGCTTTACAAATCCCAATAGAGGAGGGATCCTTGACCCCTACATGAACTGTATACTTGCTATTGAAAAACGAACGAACTGCTAGCTTCCCTCAGTTTTTCCAAATAAGCTTTCACATGTAGCCTACTGATAATACATTCTTGTTGTAACAATTATACAACAATGCAAACCTATTCAATTACAAGATATTCAGGTATAACCTTATTTTATCATGCCAATAAATCTCACATTTGTTACTGACATTTTTAAAAGGTATCTCTTCAGTCTCTGAAGAAATATTTGGAAAGTGTTCCTTTTCTCCTGCATCAGATAAGCCTTCTTAAAAGACAAGGGCCCCTGTGGCAGCTATCACTAACTGATACACAATTTCAACATAAGACACTTTATAGATTGCCTCCACTCTAAGGGGGGACACACAATAGAATGATCATGTTTTAGCCTAAAATGATTTTTTTTATTTTTACAAATATATTTATCCCCCTCTTGCTGCCAGAAAAACAAAAGGTCAATAACTTAGATGAATATTTATCCTCTATACCTTGAGGATTAAATAAGTTAATATATATAAATCATTTAAAATAGTGTCTTAGCATGCTGTAAGTGTTAAATAAATGTGAATTGTTAATATCATTATTAGAATAATTATTTAGTCCAAATTAAGGCAGGAGCACCTGAGAGGAAGGAAACTACTGCCTATGAGTCCTCTTAAATAAACAGTCCATACATATCTATCTGATCTTGGAAATGAAGTGAAGAAACAGATAATGGCTTTGAGCTACAGTTTCCAGGTTACGATTAATGACGTCTGGCTAGTAATGTCATGGCATTGTGCAAGTCAGGGGAGGGAAGACAGAATGAGAGGTCATCCACTGGTGTTCTTACCAAAGCATATTTAAATTGTTTCTCTCACACCAGGTGAATTGCTAGTCATGAAAGGTGGAGAACACAAGGAAGAGAAAGAAGACACTCAAGTTGCAGAGACAGCACGGCGGCATCACATTGACAGCCCAGTAACTGATAGGTCAGGCAGCTAGGACTTTAGAGTGACGGAAAAGATGCAGATGAATCAGGAATTGGCGACCTGAGGCAGAGGGTAGGAGGCGATAGCCATGGTGGGCTCTCTGAAGGGACTCCAGGCTGGACAAGAACAGAGACTAATCCCCTTGCCATGCCAGTTAAGGGTTAAGGGTCATATCTGTTCTCTCTAGTAGAGGGGCTAGAAATTGACATCAGAACCCACTGTATTTCCTTTAGCGTATTTTGTATATTCAGTAAAACACATGCTATTTTTCAGAATATGGTTTCAGACAGCATCAACAGAGCCTACGATCTTTTTCGAAAATTTCCAAACTAAAAGACAAATAGAGGCCGGCCCAATGGCAAAGCGGTTAAGTTCATATGCTCTACTTCGGCAGCCTAGGGTTTGCTGGTTCAGATCCCAAGCGCAGACTTAAGCGCCACTTATCAAGCCATGTTGTGGCAGGCGTCCCACATATAAAGCAGAGGAAGATGGACACGGATGTTAGCTCAGGGCCAATCTTCCTCAGCAAGAAGAGGATTGGTGGCGGATGTCAGCTCAGAGCTAATCTTCCTCAAAAAAAAAAAAAGACAAAGATCAAAATTCTAGTACCCTGATTGGACAAAACCAAGAATAAGGACATATTTCCAAACGGTATGTTAACAAACTTATTTCAACCTGGGTATACTACACATTGGATAAGGATCTGTTAAGAGTGTAAGACACCTGGAAATTCCTGATGACTTAACCTATTTGTCTGTTTTGGGTCATACAACATTTGCTTCAAAGTAGTTTTCTATACCACAGAAGAAGGAAGTTTCCAGCCACAATATTTAATTAGTACTTAATTAAGAGCATCAACATAAGTGATGCAGGGTTGGGCTCCAATGTTTGTACCTGGATATGGGTAAACAGTTTCTACTGAGTCTTGGCTGTCTGACAGCTCTCAGCTGTCATTGGCACTACACAGCCCAGAGAAGGTGCTGATGCTCCTTGGCAAGTGTATACTAGTAAACACTCAAAGCAGTCAGAGAAATTCAATCACATCAAGTAAACTACTGAAGAGAAAATGCGGCAACAAACTCACATGTATATGCTTCATATTGAGCCTAAGTTATTACTCCAAGTAGTCCCTGAATGGGTTCATCAACTCCTTCTACAGTTAACTGAGGTATCAGCTATCCCAAGGTATCTTCAAGAATATTGTTCACTCAGGTAAAGTCGGTACAACTGCCAAAACCCAAATACTCATTTGATGCAAGTAAAATCCTTGATGAACTGCGATTACCAAATTGACCTGCCTCCGGTGAGCAACCTGTCTTACGCCAAGCCACCAAGGGAATAACATCACTATGTATCTGGAAATATCTGGAATTAATAATCTTTTTGACCACTAGGCAACTCTTTTAAATATGAAAACTGGGTGATTGAGTTTCCTGTACTTTGTTAAACACTAACCAATTATAGGACCTTGGACTGGCCATTTAACCTTTCTGGTTTCTTCACCTATAAAAGGAATGAGGTTTTCTATGAACTCTTCAGTTCTGAAATGATTCGATTTGCTACTATGTATTTATATAGCATATTCCTTATGCAGATTTCAAAATCTCTCAAGAGACTCTCATTAGTATTCTCAGTATTGCTGTGAGGCAGGCAGGTGGCAAGGTTTATTATCCCCATTTTTTTTTAAAAGAGACAGTGAGACACTTTGCTGACACAGCACTCTTGACCAAGTGAAGACTAGAAGCTAGGCGTCCTAATACTAATCAAGAACTCTGTTAAACCACTTTGCTACTAAACTAAATGGAAGGTCTCTGATGAATAAAATATTCTGTGCTCATGGGAGGAAAAAATGTTGTTTGATCATCTTGCAGAGATGTAATGGTTTCAAACAATGATTTCCAAATTGTAGCCCACACGATATTCCAGGTGGTTTTCTCAGTTCTCGTTGCCATATTGCTATGCGTATTTTCTTTTTCTGACACGAATAGCAAAATGTGAATCTAGTAAAGTAGAAGGGTGTTAGAGAATGTGTATAAGAAAAGGAAGAAGATAGTCTGAGGTATAAATAATTAAATTTACAACGGAAAATTTTCAGAGAATAAATTATATAATCTACATTAATATATAGAAATTATAGCTAAATTCAATTATACAAGTCAATGAAATGAGATTGTTATCCAAAGAATAATCCAAACACCTTTTGATAACAGTATGTATTTATCAAGAACTACAAAGGGCCTAAGGTTTTATCTTATTTATAATCTAACAAATTGGCCTGCCATAGTTTCATGGGTGATGACAGAAGACACAATACTCCTAGCTCAGAGAAAAAGGATGTCATTACTATGAGGAGTAGTAGTAGCCAGAGTATCGTACCATTATTTTTGCTTTAGCTTCCCAAGCCCCACTTCCCACAGGGCAATGCAAAGAGAGCCAGATGACATCTTCACATGCAATAGGCTGCATTAGAGGAGAGAAACTCAGAGCTTAGGGATCTTGAGTTGCCTATGTAATGGACAGTAAGCCCTTTTGTCCAGAGGAAGACACTATCTTATCTTTCAGGGGTGTTCACTACATAAACAGGCCTGGAAAGATAGTCCAGAGCGAAAACAGTCAGTGCCTCTGTCTGCAAAAAGTGCAGAAACACAAGAGACCCATAGAGAAAACCTCCCAACAGTATTTTCTAATTTTATTTGACTTGGAGAATTGTTTCCCAACTGTATTTTCTGATTTTATTTGACTATGTGTATCTGGAGTTCTGAGAACTCTCAAGTGCTCAAAGTAAATAACGTAACAATATTGATGAAAAATAGGACTTTTTCCCCAACCTGAACTCCTCCAGGATGTCGCCTTGTTTCTGTCTCCATTCTAGTCGTTCAATGAATTCAAAGCTGAAAAATAACTTCTTTGGTTCACATTTTTCAGCCTTAGCTTCACCCCTTTCTACTTATTAAAGCAAGCTCAAGTCCCCCCACGAGTGAGACAATACACGTAAAACCACCCTGAAATGAACAAAATCCCATATGAACTTAAAGTTGGGATTCCAAATTCCTTGTCTTAGTTCCAAGTACTCTGCAAAATCCATAATTCTCTTTTCTTATTTCATAATCACTTGAAACTCCCTTTGTTTCTCTTTAGCTCTGAATCTCAAGTCTTAGTTATGACCACATATCCAGAAAACAAAGAAAATCTCTGGTAGCCCCCAGTCATGGAAGTAGGCTCACCATCAAACATATGCTCTTGGGTACAACTGTGGTCAGTATTCCCACAAAGTTTCTGGCAACATCTGAGAAGTCGCACTTGCGGTGGGTGAGCATGTATACTGGAGAGTCACATGGTGGCCATCAGATCTTGGAAGTGCTACTCACTAGCTATAGGAACTTGGCTTGGTTGTTAAAGCTCTCTGTGACTCAGCTTTCCATTTGTAAGATGAGGGTGATAACACCTACCTCTTAGGGTGTGGAGGAAGATTAAATTAATTCACAAAAGACTGCCTGGCTCATAGGTATTTGTTAAAGGTTTGCTGATGAATGAACTTACCAAATTGCCACTGTTAACATCATTACTGCTAAAATACTGACATTAAGGGAAATATGTAGATAATGAATAGCACATTTTTTTAGAACCTACAGATCATTCCTAATTTGTTCTTATAAACTAGAGTTTGGGGGGAGCGGTGGACAAAGAGATGTTAATCTATTCACAAATTAAAAAAGGAAACTTTCAGAAATTTTGCTGCATTAGATACACCTCATTGATTGTTAAATAAGCATTTTCTACTGTGCTCAAGATTTAATATCAAACTGCTAATTTTGTTTCTTGAAAGGTTATGTATGGAATTATGATTGGAGAGCTATGACCTTCCCCTCTATAAAGAGAAAATTTGGTTTCATGTAAATATAAATTGTTATTTTAGGTGGAAATATGAAGGTCTTAAAAGTTGCACAATGTGGAATTTTCATTCCATACAAACAAATATAGAACAAGAAGAGGTAAATAAATGGCAATGACATTTTTAACATGACATTTTAGAATATTTAAAGGGACCACAAGAACAATAAGTGCATCTTGTGTGCAACTGTCTTTGAAGTTCTAATCTCAGTTCATGCCACTAAATCATCAAGGAAGGCTATTTTTAACTTGTTATGTAAAAGCTTTAGGAAAAAAAATCAAGGAGCTCAGGAAACGTCAAACAGAAAGAAGTTTTTGTACATTCTTAGTATACTACGGTGATATATGTATGGATCAGAGAGAATTAATTTATCCCAAAATTTTCCAGAATAGCATGAAAAGACTTACAGAAAGGGAATGATGTCTCTTCCTAAACATCTTCTTTGAGCTACTTTGTGAGTGAAATATTTGTGTGGCTAAACCACAGGACAGATTTAACCAATTAACAAAATATCAACCCTGGAAACTAGATGTGAACCTGATTATGAGGCCTCTCTGGGAAGAACACCAACCTCCCTGTAGTTCCAGAGATGAGCTTTAACACCAGACGGAGGACGGACTCCCCATCTTAGTGAAAGCCCAAACAACTCGCTCCTGATGAAAAATTCTTTTTCCTCTCTCTGCTCCCTTCTTTCCTCACATTTCTCTCTTTTTCCTCCTGTCACCTCTCTCAAGTACACACACAGATCCCTCTGTTCTTACCTTTCTTAATCTAGTCTATCTCTTTAACAAAAGTTAAGATTTCCATGGTGTCTTCCCTTCACCTGCAATAAATGACAATATGTATAACATGCAATGCTTTCTCACGTAATGAATTTTGTCACATCATTGGGTAACATTTTGATTGTAAACACCCCCTTACTCTGGGTCAGTAGGAGAACCCCGCATCTATCATCTTTCTCCCAAGAGAGTGAATTTGCTCTTTTGTACACTGTCCACATTCCTTTAATCATGTGTTAAAATCTTTATTTTGAAAATGGGAAACATAAATGGTGTCATCTCTGCAGTTGGGGAGAAAACGGAAAGATCCAAATTTCTCTCACACTTTAATGTGGGTGAGCCATGATCTACTTGTTAAAATTCTTGGATTGCTAATAAAAGTCATAATATACCAAATGGTGGTAATTTGGATGAAACAAGCATATCAATCATTGAGGAATGGGCTCATGGCTCTTTATCTGGGCAGAATCATTAAGTAGAATTTATGATATATAATGTATACTATTAAGTAGGTTCCATTAAACTTGCCTGCCAAACTCATTCTACATAGAGAGACGTTTCTAAAAGCAAGATGTATGCAAGAGCGCCATCTATAGTAAAACTTCCACATTTATTTTACAATGCGAAAAACCAAGAAAATTACCAGGTTTCGAAACAGAAAATTTAAAGAAAAAAAAATACTGAGGAATTGAGATGTTTCGTTTAATTTGTAAGTCCAAACCAGCTTCGAAAAAGAAATTGTATGAAATTTATTTGAATAAAAAATATAAACATTCTAAGACACAAATTTTGTTTCCTAGGGAAAAAGTACTCTGATTTTGCAGATAATTTAAACCACAGAAATAGCTTTTCTTCTAATTTAAATAAATAATAATTCAAGCAAAACCATTACACTTTTTACTACTCTTTAAACATTCCTCTGTTTTGTTTTTTGAGACTGTACTTTCAGCAATCTCCTTTTTTGAAACCCGAAAACAATAGCCATTTAAAGTACAAATAAATAAACTTCTTTCTGATGTTCAATTATTTAGAAAACATATTGCCCAAATACTTTACTTCAGCACAAATATAAGATAGATGAAGACTGCTAGGAAATGGTAACTACTGCTAGTGCTGTGAAATGTCCTTTAGGAGTTGATATCCACAGAAATTTAGTCTTAAATACTTGTTACTTTGACCTAGAAGCTAATTATGAGGGAGTCGAGCCAAAAAGTGAGATGAATAAAAAGAAATTTCATTGGTATTACAGAGAGAGTTGCCAGAAACAGCTTACAAATCATGAATCTATACAGAGATGAAAAGTTGAGTCTAAATTATTATTCGACTGGGTCCTTAAATCAATGAAGAGCAAAAAATGATTACAGTGGACCTTTAATTTTCAACTATAAAAAGTCAACATGGTGGCTTGTTCAACAGTGTTTTACTGCAGGCCGTTAAGAAAGCGTTTGCCTTCTCCTTTCCAAAAAGAGTATGTTTTTTTTAAACCGAAGTTCCAATCAATCATTGCTGCAGATCACATAAGAAGCTGCTCAGCTCTCTGACCAAGTGTGGTCTGTCTAGCAGGAAACAAACCAGGAGAGGAGGATGCCCTGAAGGTACCCCTCATTATGTCACACTTGGGCCTTTTTGCGGTTCATAGGCCCATTGTTCCTCTTGGGGAGGCTGGATTTTAAGTACATTCAGCACTCATCAAGCAGGGTGCCAAATAGAGAGCACTACACACCGATGTCCTCTGTTTGCAGAGCACGAGGAGCCGGGACAGCAGCAGCTTTCCCACAATGCACTGCGACGGTGCTTCATCTCGGCCCTGGGAGGCCCACTTCTCAGGATGAGAGGATAATTCACTCGCTATAGCCCATTCAATCTTCAGCCTCTCGGCTGACGCTGCCAACAGAAGTGCCAATTAATGCCAATTACAATGGTGACTTTTCTGATATGGGCACCTACTCATATAGGCCATCAAACAGCCATCATATATTAATGACTGTCAGTCATTACCAATATGGGCGAAGTTTGAACTAGTGACCTAGAGGAGAACTGCTCTTTATCCTACTTCCAACTCCCTGAACCGTCCAATTCCCCTCCCCCTTTCTTGGCCAATGTTCTTAATTATAGTTTTGTACCTGAATAATGAATGCGCTACGTTTTGACAGTGACAATTGCTGAAACCGTGACAGCAGAAGTGCAGCTACTGTCTGCCATTTAGCAGTCCCTGTCACAGCCTTCAGGCCATTGAGGTCCAGCTCAAACCTTGAGGGGGCACTCGGATTTCCTTTGTCATTCAATCGAGTGTATTTTTTTATTTGTCTTTACTACTCCTTAGAAATAAGGAGAGCATTCTTATGCAGATAAATGTGTCACAGGCTTCTATGCAGATGCTGCCATTCGGCCTTTCTTATCTGCTCATTATTTCATATAGCCTTATGAGACAGAAACTCCCCATACAATTAAATATACTGCAAATTAATCTGGAAATGCACCGTTCAGTCTCAGGAAGAGAAAGCAAGTTAAACACAACAAATATTCTGAATGATAGAAAAGTGTCAAGTTCCTTTTGTTCTTGAATATCATTTAAATCCCAATTTGGGGCACAGTCCCTAAATGGCCAGTTGCTGTCTACTGACTGACGGGAGGTGTTTTCAGCGACCCTGAGACTCAACTCACTTAACTCCCAGAATGCACTTCAGCCTGCAGCCTTCAGGGATATCTATCTCAAGTTTGGACAATTCCTAGATTTTGGAAAAGAACTTCAGGAGAAAGAAATTGTTACCAAGCCCTTCACTTTACCTTCCAAGGGGGCTGAATAAAGACCCAGCAATGGCCCCACATTCCTCGCACATCGAAAGAACAAGAGAAGTAACCAAACAGTGAGATGTGTCACACTTCCAACTCTTTACTCTTTCTCTGAAAGCGGCACCAAAGGACAACTTTGGAAGAAATATTCTGGAATTTCACTTAATTCCTCAACATCCATGACACATTTCCAAAAAATGGTAATTCCTTTAAAAAACGTTTAATTTCAACACATAGATTTAGAAATCAAGGTTAAGTAGTCTGTCCTATTTACCTAGTGAGATGGTGGCAAAATTAAGGTTAAGGCCTTTTGAGGCCATTTAAGTTTGCAATTCCAGCAACCTCCTCTGAGTGCTACACATGCACAATTCCGTGCAACTGGCGACCTGCATAGGAAAGATGATTAGCACCATTTTGCAGATAAGGAAAGGAAGGTCTGGGAGGATAAGACAAACTGCCCAAGACACCGCAACGTATAAGTGGCAGAACCAGGACGGGAACCCAAATATCGCTGGCTCCAAAGAACATGATTGTTCACTGTATCACATGACCTTAGTCCTATGGAGATTTATTGGAAAAGTAGGTCAGCATTCCTTAGGCCACTTCAGTTTGCTGTGCAAAATCCTCAAGCAGTCTATGAATCTTTGAGATTTCAAGTCACTCCAAGTTGCCATAGAGTAAAACACGACAGGCAGCATCCTATACTAGATAAACGTGGCAGAAAATACACTGGTTTCCATTCTTGCCCAGTGACGCTGATGCCATAAGGAAAAGAGACTAGAAGGTAAGAAATGCAGGACATGGTTTTTCTTTAACTTTCCAAGAATGTGACTCCCAAAGGGCACCATCTAATAAAACTTTAAATAAAACAGAGTGATTTTGTTACTATTAGTGACCATTCACTTAAGTCTATTGAGAGTTTATACACGTTATAAACTAACCAATTCCCACAATGGGTATTGTCGTCTCATTTAATGCATGAATAAACCAAGGCTCAACAAAGTTCAGCCAGTTGCCCAAATGTACCAAGCTCAAGCTGGGATCTGAACCAGGGCTCTTAAACTCCAAAGCCACAAGTTCTGTCTCACCACACTGCTCCTCAGTAAGATCTTTGGTCTCACAGCTATCCACATTTACTTGTTTGGGAGAGAAGAGTCCCCAGAGGATATTTCTAAATAGATTAGTCTAAATAGACTATGACTGTCCTCACTTCAAGGGTTTAAGAGGTGGAAGAGTGTGTAGAACAATATTTTTTAAAGTATTAACCTCAGGAGAAAATATCAAAAACTTCTTAAGATGATCCTTTATCTTGGTAGTGTGTTTTAAATGACAGAGACCTTTCCAACTTTGAGAGAAGATTAGGGAAAAAATAAGACTAGTGTACAGAGTAAACAGACTGTAGAAGTCTAGGGAAAAAAATAACTAAATGCAATCTCTTTCTGGCCTCACCCTGCCTTTCAAAAGAGGAGCTCCAGGAGACTGCCTGCAGCACAAAGGAGACCCCCTCAAAGACACAGCCGTCATTGGTTTTTGAAAAACACATGGTGAGCCGTCCCTCCTCCCATGCTGGGCGGGCTCACACACAGTACTTCCTTTACACGAAACATATCAGGACTCAAGAAGCCCTCCAAGTACTACATAAAAATATATATAAAATATTAGAAATAATCCTGGGGATGAATTTTTCCTTAAGACTAACATTCTAACCCCTGATGTGATGGGTCTTCAAAGCGCACAGCACCCTAGCACTGTGAGGCCATTCTGGACCAAACACAAGGAAATTAGCCTGGCTGATAAGCAATTTTAAGGTCACAGTAAGGAAACATCTAAGATCTAGGGATAATAAATATTACAGAGGTTGAAATGCAAAGTCATGAAAGATTAAAGGAAATAATAAAATGTTTGTGACTTCGGGAAATCCAACTTTGAGGAAATGTGTCACACCCTGAGGAATTCACTAATCGAAAATCCACTACTGAAAAGTAGGTATTATCAGCCGGTACAGGTGAAACCAAATAGCTTCTGATTCTGTGGAGGACTTACGTGGGACACAAGGTCAAGAATTTCTGACAAGTGTTCTGCAGAAACAACTGAGGACGTCTTCAAAAGGGACAAAAATTTCAGTGTTCCACTCTTGAAGCCAGCAGGAAAATAAATATATAAATCAAAGAAAATCATAAGGATGGGCATTTTTTAAAGAAAGGACGTAATGAAAAGATGAGAACATCAAGGACAGAAAAAAAAGAATGAAATAAGGCATTAAACAAACTAGTCTAAATTTAGGACAAAGATTAAAAGGTAAAGATTGAGCTGTGTTCGCGAGTGCTCTACGATCCACTCACGGAATCCAGCAATGCTTCATCTTTTAAGACCTTGCAGCTCTTCCCAGACTTCCACATCTTAGCTGGCAGCATTTTTCTCCTCTACCTACATTTTTCTTTCTAAATTTAACTATGGTTTCCTTTCTCTGACTACATTTGAAATGCCACTATTTCAACTTTTAAACAGTTTGCGTGCAAGATGTTGTTTTATGTAAAGAAGGAAAAAGATTGACAAATCTAAACCAAACAGGGAAGAATGATAAATATTTTGCTTCTCTATCACAGCTCTCTCCATATGCCTCAAATAAAACATTTCCAGTCGAGCTCTGCTTCTGCAGAAAGCTTACCAACAAATAGGTCTTTATTAGTATGTAACATGTGTAAATGTAATTAGCTTTTTTTAAAGAAACAATTGAAATATGATGTTTATGAAAAGGAACTAGAATTATTATTTTTTTTTTTGCAAATGAAATCTGAAACTGTGCAAGCTATTGACAGACCGATGGCTGGGTCGGTTGCCAGAAGCTGGTTAGGGAAGTCAGTATGAAGGTCACTAATTTGATTCTGTTTTATCTCAACAGGACCTTGAAACAAAGAACACAGCCTTAAATAGACAGTGAGGAGGGATGGACGATTAAACGTGCCTTACTGTCAGTTCTGTGTGATTTTTAAAAATAGGGAGATCGTATTTTATCAGAATATATGTTCTAAATTTTATCATCAAAGTAAAATGAGTGAGAACAGGATAAGGAAATAATATTTGTAGCAGAGACTGATTTTAATTTTTCCAATGTTCCTTGAATTTTCCTTTCTATATCCCCAAATTACTATAATTTGAAGCAAATCAGCTAATGCTTTCTTCTTAAGCGGACTGTCTAGGTTGTGTGGAGAGTATTCTTTGGGAAGTTTCTGGACTTTCTCCACTTGTTTTTAATCGTCTCCATGCAGAACTCAGATACAGTCTTTTGTCAACTTCATTTTTCTCATTAATTAACAATGGAATCACACTAAGGCAATCCATTTCCCCACAACGGTCACTCATAAATTATTCTTTTAATAAATTTAACTTGTATACAGAAGGAGAAGTGTGTTGTTCTTGATCTAAGTAACAGCTAAAAATATTTGTTTTGTTTTTGTCTCTTATTCAAGTAAATAACTCTGAGTAAACTAACACAGGCCTGAACTGTGTGATATGCATGAAATTCCTATAGCACAGTAGAATTATAGTTTGAAGAGATTCCCTTAAAATCTAAATACAAAATCCTAGATAGTGTAATTCTCGTAAAAGAAAATTTGCTTTTTTTGAACTGAGAATTTATTTTAAAATATACATTATGCTGTCTACACACAAACACACAGAAGGGCTGAGGGGATAAATCTAGGAAATACCCAAAGGACATTAACTGAAAAAAATAATTAATTTTAAAAAAGCAAGAGAAATCCTAAAATGTTCTATGGAATAGACACAAATCCAACAGATAAATCAAGAATGAGGCAAAAATATCAAACAGAACCCCCGAAGTCCTGTTAGTCTCAAGTTGACATGGGTTTTCTGTTACTTGAGTCAGCACCAGACCTGGGCAGTGTCAGGACATCCCCCCACCCCCAATGGTATGAGGGTCAGGCCCAACCTTTCAAGACAGTATAGCCAAGTCAGGCTCTAGAAATATGGTCCACTGAGAATCTGTCTGCCCCAGGATAGACGAGAGAGTGTATATGTTTCCCCTTTGGCTACAAAAACTCTTCTCCATTAAACAACTCCTTCCAAAACTACCAGTCAGAGGATAGCATTAACTGGTGCTACGGACTGAACGTTTGTGTCCCCTGAAAATTCATATGTTGAAACCCTAATCCCCCAGGGGATGGCATTTGGAGATGGGGCCTTCAGGAGGTAATTGGGTCACAAGACTGGAGCCCTCATGATGAGATTAATGCCCCTATAAGAAGAGCCAGACAGAGCTTACTCTTTCTCTCTGTCTGCCGTGTGAAGACACAGCAAGAAGGTGGCTGTCTGCAAGCCAGGAAGAGAGGCCTCCCCAGACGTCAATCATGCTGACACCCTGGTCTCAGACTTCCAGACTCCAGATCTGTGAGAAATCAAGTGTTGTCTAAGCCACTAAGTCCAGGGTATTCTCAATACAGCAGCCTGAATTGACCAAGATACCTGGTTTGACATACCAGTAATGGGCTAACTTCTCGCATATCCACAGAACCCCCTCTACCAATGCTTTTTCAAACACTAGCTGAAACCTCCCTCCTCACAGCTGCCAGACCTGTGGCGCTTCTGGTGTTCGTGAGACTGAAGGCTGAGAATCATGATTCGCCCTTCCCCTCACTAGGCTCAAGGCGGGGCTTGTGCCAAGCTGTCCCAACACTATAATTCTGCATGGTGGGATCTTGCAGCAATTCCTCTGAAACAACACTACCTTCCTGCTGTGTAGCTAGCAGGCTCGAAGGGTTCCTGACATAAACCTTGCCATGTAAGAGGGGTAAATACATCTTTGCACTGTTTGCTTTTTCTGCCGATGCCAGTGAAATCTCACACTTTCTCAGCTCCCTCTTTGTTCCCTCTATCCTATTCACCTCAAGAAGCCAGAATTCTTACTAGCCCAGCCTTCTTTTTGCCTAGGCAAGGGGGGGTCACTGCCTTGAAGGCAGCTGCAGAGGAAACACTTCGGCAGGACCTCGATGTGCAAATTCCACCCTCTTACTCCTGGCTTCTAAATTCTTCAGAAATGATATTTTCCTAAGTCAGAGGGAGAAAGTCAAACACGTATGATCTCACCCGTAAGTAGAAGATAAAAACAACAACAGACAATCACATAGAAACAGAGATTGGATTGCTGGTTACCAGAGGGAAAGGCAGGAGGGAGGAGGGCGAAAGGGGTGATTAGGCACATGTGTGTGGTGATGGATCGTGATTAGTCTTTGGGTGGTGAACATGATGTAATCAGGACACAGAAATCAGATATAATGATGTACACCTGAAATTTATATAATGTTATCAACCAATGTTACCTCAATTAAAAAAAAAAGATATGATATTCTCCAACCCACTTTAAATAAGGACAAGCCCTTCTCCACGCTATCAGTGGAGTGTCAGATCCCTTAGGCTTTCCCAGCCAGACCCCTAAACTTTCCTCACACCTGAAACATTTTCACATGATCCCCAGAGAACCCAGTCACTAGTTCCCCTGATCATCTGATACAAGAAGGTAGACACACACTGGAGATTTCATAGACTTCATGCCTTTGGCGTACACAAAATAATTCCTCTTCTTGTTTCCTTCCAATGCTAACTTAGTTATCAGATTGCACATTTTTACATAGGAATTTTAATCAATTGATTATCCAAAATGTCCTTACTTACAAAAATGTCCCTGCATGGGGGAAAAATTCATTAAAAACTTTAAAGGATTCTAGTGCTAAACTGTTTATAACCTATTTGAAAACACACGCACACAGAACAGTAACTATGCTAGTGACTAGAATCTATAATCAGTGTTGATAATCTCTTAAACTTTTTATTTGTTGCATATTAACTTCACGAAAGAATGTTACAGTGGAACTGCATTTTCATGGACTTCACATATAAGGCATTAGCTTATGTATCTTGCTTTTCAGAATTTCTGATTAAATGTTTTAATTTCAATGGAAAATAATATTTAATGTAATATCTAGCCTAAAGTGTCCCTGAAGCTTCAATTGCAAACAATCATAATAAAGAATGTTCTTGTTTAATCTACAAAATAAGTACATTTGATTTTAATTACTTGGATAATGACTAAGCAAGTACATCAGGCATATCCCTTCCAAGAGATAATGAAAGACACAGAGGAGCAAACAATATTCCTGCGAACAGACCATCACGTTCTGACTCTAAGGATGACTCCACTAATGAAAATCTGTCTTTGCAAATGACTCATCTTCTGAAGACAGCTCTGAAGATGTTGGAAATCAGAATGATGCATGTGAAAGTGAAATTAATCAATATGAAGATGGGGAACAGCAGTCTATCACAGAGCGGCTGTTTGATAATAATGAAATTGAGGAAACAGTCAGTGGTAGAGAAGCAAAGGAAAGCACAGGAAATGTCAAGGATAATAGTGAATAAGTAACTAATTCTTGAAATTCAAGAGGAAGAGTTTGCGAGCAAAGACAAATTATCATCCAGAAAAATGACAAAGCTATGAAACTACAATTACTTTTAAGTTTACTTCAAATTTCTAAAGATATGAAAACACTAATATGGTAGGAAATATAAAAGAAAGGGAGGTCTGAAATTTTGAGAACTCCACATCAGTAGTAAAGCTACAGGTTTTGCTGCCCAGTTTGGCTGGAGCAGTCAAGCTTAAGAGGGTAGCAGTGGGAGATAAGACTAGAAAGTTCTTCCGAACTTCCAGCAGGCATTGGAAATGTCAGAATGAATCTTCTTCTTTAATGGACCCTACCTGTTTTTTGATCACATTATTCCATGTCCACAATCCCACCCTAGACCATTTTGTCTGTCGCAACAATATGAGAGCTTTCAGTCTCTCTGTCTTCAACTGCTCTTAAAGTGTAGATTTTTTGTCTTGATTTCACGCTGTTTATCAATTCCACTTCCCTCGTAAATGCTATTATTTGTAGTACCAATGGTGAATCCACACATGCATGGAATAGCATCTGGAGGCATTGTGGCTCCCCTGAGCATCTATAGGGCAAATGCCTTCTGCCCTGTTTTGAATGCTGTCTTGAAGATTCTTTGCTACCATGCAAACAACTTGTTCTCTACACTTTAAATATTCCCTTGTCTTTCTACCAAACTCCCCACTTCAAAAGAATCATTTGAAGCTGAGGCTGAGCTTAGCCTAGGAAGCTATTATTTGACTCAGTCAAGTCCTCTAAATATTAGTACACTTGCAAATAGTTCATATTTGTTCATCCTTTCCTGATTTCACATAAACCTTAGGTTTCTCTTTGTTTATTTGTTCTGGATTTTTTTTCCTTGAACTCAGCACATTATATTTGGGCATTATTTCTTCTTGTCTTATAACTTGCCAGCAGTGTTTGCCTCAGCCTGGACCTTACCCTAATTCCCAGCATTTAATATGCATCGTGTTAAAAACTTAAGGAAATTACTTTGAATACCAATCCTGAAATTTACATACAGTTTGCATGTATGGATCAGAAAAAAGTTTTGCTCTATCTCTACGTAATTCAACAAATCAGCAAAACAAAAAAGGATACTGGACTACTAGAGGAAAAAAATATTATTGCCTCATCTAAATCAGGATGCTTTCCTGACATGTAGTGTACACTTGATACATGAAGGGAATAAAGAAGTTAATTAATAAATGAGTGAATCGGTATGTCATTTGTTTATGTGTCTTATGTGGTAGAAAAGACAAAAGACGAGAGAATTTTAAGGACAAAATGGTAAACATTATTAAATGGTGTGAAGAGGTCAGAAATGATGCGAACAAAGAAAAAACCATTGGATTTGGAGGTCATTAGTGACCTTTGTGAATGTAAAGATGGCTTATACTTTTGATTTTGACCTCCTAAATCTCAGGGAGAATTAAAGACTGATGGGTCTGTTAACCTGAAAAATGTTAGAAAGATATCAAATCTAACCCTTTATGCTATAAAGAAGAAAACAGCAGCAGAACAAAGCACATCCATGCAAAATTATCAATTTTGGGATCAGAGTAGATCCAACAGAGGGACGAAGTGGATGAGATTATGTTGTGGACGCACAGTCCCTAGTAACACACAGAGTGTGTAGTAACACAGAGTCCTGTGCATCCAGGTAACTGACATTGCAATGAAATGAATTAATCAACAGTATTTCCAGTACAAAATGGCAGATTTAACACAGATGTCAATTTCAACTCCTTCCCAAACTACTGCAAAAATGACACTATAAGAATTTCTTAAGATATACAAATACAAGGTAAAAGAGAATGGGAAAAGAGAAAAACTGGACAAAGGATTCCTACGAATTTGGCAATAATAGAAAGTTAATTGAGACAATGAGATTGTATTATACACCTATCATTTGGGAAAAAATTAAAAGTCTGATAATAGGGCCAGCCCGGTGGCACAGTGGTTAAGTTGGCATGTTCCACTTCAGTGAGCCTGGGTTCACCGGTTCAGATCCTAGGTGCGGACGTGGCACTGCTTGGGACGCCATGCTGTGGTAGGCGTCCCACATATAAAGTGGAGGAAGATGGACATAGACGTTAGCTCAGGGCCAGTCTTCCTCAGCAAAAAGAGGATTGGCAGCAGATGTTAGCTCAGGGCTCATCTTCCTCAAAAAAAAATAAAAAGTAAAAAAGCCTGATAATACTTAGTATTAGTAAAGGTAAGAAGAAATGAGAATTCTCATATTCTGCTGTTGAAGGTGAAAATGTCCCACCCACTGTGAAGAGCAATATCTACTAAAGTTGAGGGTGCTCATACCCAAAACAAAAAGAATCTGGAAATAGCATATACATCCTTAAGAAATACTCACATGTATGCACAAGGAGACATGCATGAAGATGTCCCTTGCACAAAACGTGACACAGCAAAACTAAAAGTACATGTCAGGAATTGGCAAGCCGAAAGGAAACTAAGAGAATGTTACTATATTATGAAGTAGGATTAAGGAATAACTATTGTGGATGGAACAATAAGTAAAAGAATAAGCATGTTTCTTAAAGTTACAAAAGTAACAATAAAAGAATCAAAAAATAACATAACCAAAAGTAAAAATACAACTACTTTGAGAGAAATAGCAGAGGAATTGGAAAGTGGAAGAGCTACATATCCATATATGTCATGGAGAAATTTAGTTGATTGTATTTTTAAATTAGGCAGTAAGAAACAGCAATTTACACATCTTATTTTAGATACAGACATTACCATTAGAAGTGTTTGTTGAAATATTTAAAAGAAGTCCCCTTTTGTTAAAAAGAATTGAGACGGAAAGGAGGGGGAAGAGGGTAGAGAATGATTGTACCATGTACAAATATTACTGTAATTCAATTTTTAAAAATACATCAGAAAGGTCGTTTAAAATAAACTGAAACATTGCAATTGCACTTGGCATTTAGATCACTTGTGACATCTTCTAGATCATTTCCGTGAGGTTGTAAGAGCTAAACCAGGTAACAGTGTGTCAAACATCGAATGAGAAGTGTGGAAGTAGGAACAGTTAGTGTAGGCAATTCTTTGAAACTTTGGGGGCAAGGCAGAGGAAAGAGCTGGAACTGTGTCTAGAAGACAAAGTGAGGACCTTTTGCAGAACGGGCAAGCAGTGAGTGCGTATATAGGCTGATGGGAAGAGCTAACCGGAGATAGAACTATCAACGACACAAAGGACTGGTGGAACAACTGATGGAGAACTAATCCCTGGGACAGTTACTGGGTAGTTAAGATGAATACGACCCTCCCTGCCGTTGAGAAACCCGCGGGCTGAGAGTGGCGACAGATGAGACAATTCTGCACAAAGTGTTACAGGAGCATGGAGTGGGTTAGGACTGTCAAGAAGAGTTTTAAAATCTTCACAAAGGAACTTTGACTGGTGTAGAAAAAGTGAATGAAAATTCCAGGCAAAGAAAACAGCAAGCTATCCACTTAAAAATGGTTAAGATTGTAAATTTTATATTACATGCATTTTATCATAATAAAAAAAGAAATAAAATAGCAAGTGAAGGGCCCAGTGGTATGAAACACATAATACTTGGGAATGTATTTAATAGAAAATAATCTGTGTGGGTAAATGCTGAAAACTGGACCAGATACAAATTGGGGTCAGATAGTAAAAGATCTTATATGCTGTTCTGAAGAGTTCAAAATTGATCTTGCACTCATTTATTCTTAAAACATTTTGAGAAGGAGTACTTTCACTTTCCATTTTATTCAGCTTTGTATTATTTTAATGTTTTCATTGATCATGAAGTATTTATGCAATAAAGTAGTCAAAAGAAAAATTACATTAAAAGCGCTTATTGAATGCCTACCATTTGCCAGGCGTTGGGGGAAAAACACAAACAAAATGAAATCTGTACCTTCCGAAATAAACAACGTGAAAGAAAGATAGGCAGGACCAAATGATTTGCTTTGACCAATGAAATGTAAGTGGAAGGGACATGTAACGTGTCAACATGGAAATGGTTAATTGCTGGTGTTTTGTTGTCCAGTCTACTCTTTTCTTGCCATAGAAACCATGGGAGAATATTTGAATAGGGTAAAGTCATAACATCAAAGCATTCTGGAATGGTAGACCAACTCCTGTAGGCCAATACACTTTGTGTAAGTGAGAAAGAAACAAGAGTCACGCACTGCATAATGATATGTCAGTCAATGATAGAGCACATTTATGATGGTGGTCCCAAAATATTAGTACTATATAGCCCAGGTGTGTAGTAGGCTATATCATCCAGGTCTGTGTAAGTACACTCTATGATGTTTGCACAACAATGAAATTGCCTAACAATGCATTTCTCAGAACGTACCCCTGTTGTTAAGCGATGCATGACTGTACAGTGGATTAAGCCATGGAGATTTAGGGTTTGTTATTGCAGCATAACGTAACTTATCCCAACTAATATAATGGGACAGCTTCCAATTCTCAGAAGGAATTGCCCAGTAACGTTGACATGAAGCTTGTTAAATGCTTCATTGGATTTCACCAGGCATATGGTACCTGCATTTTTGACAAACAAAAATTGGAAACCAGCATTTTTTTCAATACATGACTTCACTTAATCCATATAGAAGCCTACATTTTTTTCAGACATACAAACTCACGAATATTGCCAGAATATACACCGTTGGAAGATGATCCAGGGAACTCTGACCTTAACGCCACCGTAATCCTTAAATTTCCCTCTAACCTTATTCCCCACATCTCCCCATCACAAACCCTGTGCTCCAGGAAACTTAGCAAGTAGTTTTCTTCAGGCAATTTCCTGTCTCTGTTTCTTAATGTATGCTGTGTCCTTTATCTGGTATGTCGTTTACCTACCATCTTCTAATATCCAAATCCAGTCGACCACTTTTTCATAAAATATTTCATTACTCCTTTACAGATTTATATACACACACATACACAGTTGCACACCTATAACACATACAAAGTAATCCTTCCCACTAGTGAAAGGATGAGAAAGGAACTAAATGCTATTGAAGATCTTACTGTGTGCCTGGCACTGTGCGTGCTACTTTGTCTAGGAACTCCCAGAGCACTTTATCTGCTTCTGTTTTGTGATATTTAAAACTCTATACCTTATTATGTTGTATATGTATATATGAATATATAAATATATATTACAAATATTAAAATATATGTAAATATAAAGATATATTTATGTATCTTTATTGCCTTTGAGGACAAAATCAGTATCATTTACAGGGCTTGGCCTGGGGTCTGTCATTATTAGAGTCTCAATAAATTTGTTGTTTTTTCTTTTCTTTTTTCTTCTGCTGAGGAAGATTTGCCCTGAGCTAATGTCCACTGCCAATCTTCCTTTTTTTGTTGTTTTCGCTTGAGGAAGACCAGCCCTGAGCTAATATCTGTGCCAATCTTCCTCTACTTTTTTATATGTGGGACATGGCCACAGCATGGCTGGTGGGTGGAGTAGGTCCTTGCCAGGGATCTGAACCTGTGCACCCAGGCCACTGAAGCAGAGCTTGCAGAACTTTAACCACCTGGCCAAAGGGGCCAGGCCCTCAGTAAATATTTTTTTTTAATGAACAAACACTTTCAAATCTCTTTTGAATGCCTTCAACATATATTTATATTTAAAATAGTAGTGAAGGGGAAAAAAATGCGATTAGAAACTAATATTGTCTTTGCCTCCACTCTTATGCCTGATTTCCTGGCTTACAAACATGCCAATGCCAGGCTGCAAGCATCAGTTTAAATCATCATGCTGTCCAAAAAGAGGCACAAGGAGCCGGGATCTGCTGAAGGGGCCTTCCTTGTAAAGACATTTAGGGTTTTTATCTGTTACACATATCTCGTGAGCATGACTGCTTAACTATCATTAAGTAAGGCTCACTGTAACCGCTGACCAATCAGAAGACACGGGTAAAATGGTGGGAGGAAGCCCAGAGAAACAGTCAAACAGCTTTAGGCTTCACAGGACGCTAATTAATCATTTTGGCTAGAAAGCCCCTCTCCCCATGGAGCTTAATGGCTTCCAAGGAAGGTTTGGATGAAACATTTCCCCAGATGGATCCACTACCTACATTAAAACTCTGCCACCCACACCCTTATGTATTCATTTACTTCTCCATAAAATATTTGAGAGCGTGTTGAGGTAATAGAATCTGTACTAACAATGGAATAAAGTGTTGTATGACAACTTACCTCCTATTTTTCATAGCTAAGCATAAACTAAATGGAGATTCATAATTAATATTATGTTATCAAAAACTTAAAATTTCAATTTTATTCTTTTTGATGAATGAACCAGGGTGGCAGGATGGCAATAAGACACTAATCTTGCAAAATATCAGAGCCTGTTTTGCGCTGAATTACTCACATTTACAGAAATAAAATACCTGATTGACCTCAAAACCACATGGCAAAAAAATCTTTATAGTACATTTTCCCTTTAGCCATTGTATTTAAATTGTAGGATTTCAAGAACTGAATCTTTTGCTAAGAACAGACTGTGATAAAAGAACTCCGGCACAAAATATTAGTTTTGTTTTTACCTAAAAATTAATAATGATCAGCTTTATTTGCAAGGCTTTATAGCAAAGGTTAAAATAAATGTTGATAAATTAAGACTATTAACACAGACTGGTAATAGTCTAAATAGCAATCTAGTGACATTGTCATCTTACACTTTAATGAAATGAAAATTTGAATTGATTGTATAAGGAAAGAATCTCTTGTTTATTCTAATCTTAATATTATGGTTGATAATTTCACCAGCAGTCCTGATGAAAATATACCTGATACAACAACGCCACAGGAAACTAATGATCATAATGAATCTACCCGCCGCTAAAGTACAAAGAGAGAGACTCATAAATCTTTTAAAAATTACTAAAAGCAAACAACTGATCAGGGCAAACAAATTATTACTTTATCATTGTTTATATGTTCTCTACTTTATAGTTATTGTCTTACTTCCTGGCGAAAATGGTCAAAATACCTTTTAAATATTTGCATTTTATTATAACCTTGACTATGTTTACTCCACAGAAGCTCCTGAAGACTGGATTTCAGCAACCTTTATTTAATTACCATGGCTATTTAATCATTCCTTTTCTTCTTCATCAAAAGATAATCAGCAGTCAACTGATGAGTACTATTAGAATTCACCTCTTAATACAATGTTTTGCCTGTTTTTAAGACTTTACAACTTGACGGTAAATAATTAGTCAAACTCTAGTATGCATAGATGGCCACGTTTCTAAAAATCTTTTGTTCTGAAATTGTGTCTAAAAATCATAACATATATTTTATTTCTTACTTATTATTGTAAGTTGGTGTTCAATCATGAAATGAAAAATTCAATAAATTACCCAGAAATTTCCATTGTTCCCATCACCTTTGAAGAATATGGTCTAAACAAAATAAAACAAAAAGCTTTACTCAGGGGCCAGCCCCGTGGCCGACTGGGTAAGTTCATGCACTCCGCTTCGGTGGCCCAGGGTTTCACGGGTTCGGATCCTGGGTGAGGACAGGGCACCACTCATCACACCATGCTGAGGCAGCATCCCACATAGCAGAACTAGAAGGATCCACAACTACCCACAACTAGAATATACAACTATGTACTGGGGGGCTTTGAGGAAAAGAAGGAAAAAAAGATTGGCAACAGATGTTAGCTCAGGGCCAACCTTTAAAAACAAAAATCTTTACTCAAAGATAGTTGCAATCATTTAGATAACTGCCTCTGTTGTAAACTTTCCACTTTTATTAATGGACAGTCCCAATATGACCAATTTGTCATGAGCAGAAACTAAGTCCCTGCATGTTGAGTTCAGATAAATAGGAGGAGGGGGTCACCCATCTACTTTTAAATGAAAATCAGAATATTTTTGATTATTTGATTACAATATTGACTCTTGTTTTTATAGAATTTAACATTTCAGAAATCTTAGACACTATCATGTTTATGATCATTACTTACATGATTAAAAGCATTGCAATATGCACAAGTCTTGTCTAGTTAGTCTAATCTTGATCTGGAATGAACTACATTTCTTAGGCAGTGTCGTAAAACAATAATATGACAGTAGTCATAAGCAAAGATTTGCGGTGGGGGGTACATACCTTTACCAACAGAAAATAGCAGTTTAAAGTTTGAGTTTGAGGTTTGAATTCCAGCCATGCCAGTTATTCCCTACACGATACTTATTAAGCCAGTTACCTCTGTGTGCTCTTGGTGCCTCAGCTTCCTGGTGTGTACAATGGCAAGAATATCAGCACCAGCCTCAGAGGTATGTTGTGAAGATTAAAGGAGTTAAGGCATGGTTATTGCGGGGTCTGGTACATATGAAGCATCAAACACATAACAGTATTGTTGTTCTTGTTCCTAAACACACAATCATATGTGTGCACATACTGAAGATTCCAAATGAGTTAGAGCCCTTGCATATTTCCCTAATCTTAGTCATTCCCACCTTAGTCCATCAATGGAACTATGCTAGTGTACTTCTAACTGGTTCTCCAGACTCCAGTCTTGGTCATCTCTAGTCTATTTCACCTTGGCACTTAAGGGTCCATGATCCGGAGTCTCAGTTTCCTCCTCTCAAAAAATGGATTATAAATCTTGTCACTCACAAGATTGTTAGGAAGATGTATGGTTTGATTATGAAAGGATCTTAAAAATATAAAACTCTGCAAATATTACTTACCGTTAGGAGGGATTCTGACCTTAGCTAGGAGTGACTCATTTATTCAACATAAATGTATCAATGCTTATTAGGTATGTGCAAAATAGTATGCAAAGTGCTAGTGGCAAAAGTATCAATGAAACACGGTCCCAAGCCTTGAAGGAGCACAAAATCAATGCAGTGGAAAGCCGTCAAAGTGTCTGTCCAGTGCAGGAACTGGCTTTGTCTGCCCTGAGAGCTGCTCTCATTCACAGGGTGGGCCTGTACAGACAGACACGGATGATATGACTCCATTCTCCTGGACACTGTGGATTGGACAGGGATAGACAAGTAAACAACATGAAACCACCAGATGTAATTCTCAAAAGACTTTGACACAGAGATTCAGAGACAGCCAGTTAGTCTCGTAGGTGATTAGAATTGCAACTCACATAAATTTTGAGTTGCCATGTGTCTCAGTGGGGACAGGGAAGCAGAGAAGCTGGTCTGTAGAATAAGAAGAACGAATCTGATGAGGAAAAAGACGTCTAGATTTCCGATGACTTTTTATTACTTCAAGTCCCTGCCTGAGCTTGAGTGCATTTCCAACTCCTGGGGTCCCTGAATCCCTTCTCTCTCCACCCCAGTAGACTTAAAATTGTACCTTTTCTCTTGACACTACCCCCTGTGGTTTCCTTTACTTCCAACCAGAAGAACATTTTAAAAATACAATATTCATATATTTAATACCAGTATAAGACAATGACTACTATAATAAAGGCACTTAGAACGAGCTTTGAAAGCTGAGAGGTGGCTGCAGATAACTGACTTTGAGATTGCTTTACAGATGAGATGACATTTGGGTTTGTATCTATTTCTGTATCTTCTAGATTATCTGGTCTTCCTGACAAAAGAGGCTTTCTTCAGCACTCATGTTCTGCTTATGTTCCATCCTAGTGAGAAAAATTAGTTCCAAGCCCAGTCCTAGTGTGCCTTGTCACACTCTATTCAATTGGACCATACCAGTTTGAACTCCAGCATGCAACAGTCTTTTTAAGCAGGGAATATATGTCACCAGTGCTGCATTTCAATTATTTGCCCAAGATCATACAATCTTTAAGAGGTTTTGAACACAAATATTATGCTTTTCCCACAGTTCTAAGGTGTGAAGAACCACTGTGAGGAAGTCAGACGGCAATGTGGACACAGATTGAGAAATCTGCAGAGCCCTATTGCCTATGGGTTCAAATCTAAACTCCTTGGCATGGCATTCAAAACCGTCCACAATCTGGTTCCAATCGGTCATTCCTATCCATCTCCCCACATATTGCCATCTCAGACTTGGAACAACATCTAAACACACCACCTATTTTCATACTTCTCCTCATAATACTCTTATGAGCACAACCCATGTCTATCATCCATCAAGCCTTCTCCATCTACACACAGACAGATTACATCACCTCCTACTCTGCTTGACTTAGCACTTCGGTCATCCTTCTAAAATAGGAGCTAGCCAGAAATTCTCATTTCCTCACTAGGTTGTGTGTGTTTCCCAAATTAGTGTCTCTACAGAATCATAGTTAGACACATCTACCCAGAAGCAGGTAAGAGCAGAGACAGGCTTAAAGAGAAAGAAAGTGGATATGATCTGCAGTGAGGGTAAAGATCATGCCAGCGGCAAAATATCTTTCCCACACAAGTACCGCAGAGCCTGAAATCACACTATTAGGGAGCTATTTCTTTGAGTCTAGTATTACTTGGTCTTCTATTAGTGTGAAAATGTTTAAGCAATCGAGGTGTAAATTAATTTGGGATACATTTCCTCTGTGACAAGAGGAACTAAGCTATGAAAGAAGCAGGTGCATAAGAAATGAGGTACAGAAAAGAGAGGAAAGGTCAGAGGAAGGGGACATCCAGATAGCAAAATATCAACTTGGCAGGCCTTAAGAATCATGCATTTAATTGATTAGAAAAGCAGCAAGTGACATCACTATCACCAATCTCAAAGGACTTCATTTCATTCTCTCTCAAAGAATTTGCTGCAACCGAAGGTTGAAATGTCATTTCAATTGATTTTTAATACATGACAACTTACATTTCCTTTTACCATCCTGCTGTTGCAATTGAGAAGGCACTGGTTAAAGCATTACAAGATGAGAAAGTCCATTATACTCCTTTGGTAAAAAATGATTTGATAATATAGTAGAAGTCAATTCAGGTTTTGGTCAGTTGGCACAAGAGATGCTAAACACCCATAACTTAATTTCCATTGGTACAGACTGCCTAATGTTTTTTTTGTAGCAGCAACATGAAAAGTAATGAAGTTTTGGAGAGCAAGAGAAGGAAGTAGCTCGACCACATTTTTGCTTTGCCACTAAACCTGGAATGTGATATCAACCCCACTGTATAACCTACATGTGGGTTTCCTCATCTGTAAAATTAGGGTAATAATACTGCTCTCCCTCAGATAGGAGAAATGGAGAAATAACTATTTCGTGCATTGAAAATAGAAATTGAGGGGCTGGCTCCGTGGCTGAGTGGTTCCGCACACTCTGCTTTCACAGCCAGGGTCTGTGGGTTCGGATACCTGGTGAAGACCTACTCCACTCATCAGCCATCCTGTGGCGGTGTTCCACATGCAAAATAGAGGAAGACTGGCACAGATGTGAGCTCAGGGTGAGTCTTCCTCACCAAAAAGAAAGAAAGAAAGAAAGAAAGGAAAGAAAGGAAGAAAGACAGAAAGAGAGAGAGGGAGGGAGGGAGGAAGGAAGGAAGAGAGAAAGAAAAATTGACCAATTTTATGATAAACAAGGTAAATAAAATACATCCTTGGTCACAAAATGGTCTCATGATGAAAATTATTTTCTGAACAAATACGTGTAATCATCTTTAATTTCCTAAACATTGAAGGAGGCATATCAAAAACAGTTTTAAAAGCAAACACACCTTACGATCTCAGATGTCAAATAAAGGTTTGTTTCCAGTCGACCCTTTCGCTTGGAATCTATGCTGCAGTCTATCGTTGTAACAGTTACAATGAATAGCCTACTGGCAGTAACGTTTTAATGAATGTAAAAATCTGGTCTCATTACAGCAACAGCAACAATAGTAATAACATCAGGAAATAAAACAAGCACTTTCCTTGCATGATCTCAATTAATTCACACGGTTAATTTTACAGGTGAGGAAACTGGGACTCAGAGAGTTTAAATGACTTGGTTACCGTCACACAGCCAGTAGAATGGAAATCTCAAAGTTCTGGTATGTGCAGCTTCACCACATTGCTTCTGGCATTGGTGGGCTTTCGTTTAGATCTAGGGTTATTAAGGAACACATATCCTGCTACAGTCTGAATGTTTGTGTCCCCCAAAAGTCGTACGTTAAAATCCTAATGCCTGATGTGATGGGATTAGTAGATGGAGCCTTTGGGAGACGCTTAAGCCATGAAGGTGGCGCCCTTACCAATGGGATTAGTTCCCTGTAAAAGAGAGAGATCCAGAGAGAGCCCTAGCCCCTTCCACCATGTGAGGACGCAGCAAGGCACCAGCTACAAACCGGACAGAAGGCCTTCACGACAACAGAATCATGCTGGTGCATTGATCTTGGACTTCCCAGCCTCCAGAATTGTAAGAAACAAATTTCTGTTGTTTATAACCTGCTTAGTTTGTGTATTCTGTTATAGCAGGCTGAATGGACTAAGATACCTCCCAACTAGACTTCTGGGAGCAAGTTCTAAGAAGCAGGGACCTGGGACATCACATCACACCCGCGTCAGCCTGCATTGCACACCCGTGTTTTGCTGTGTTCAATTCCTGACCTGCCCAGTGACTCACATTACGAGCATTGTAGCTCTTGGTTTTCAGGCACTATTCTTTTAGTATCTATTTCAGGCCTTTGTATTGTAAAAGGACACCGTCTGCTGGCTGTGTGCAAATGGGACTTAGGCAAAATTACAGGTATAAATTTCAAACAGAATTCCATGTGAAATACACTTTAAAGTGAAAATATGCACATATTAACCATCTGTACAGAATTACAGCCTCCTTCTCTTTCACTATGTTGGGTATTATAATTGACCAGCTATACTGCAATGGTGTTTAAATACTGTAACATTCTAAAAACAATTCCCTTTTCCTGTTAGGTCCCTCTAATTTTTTGTTTCTGCCAGTACACCCTATGTCAGTTAACAACTATACTCTACATAATTCTAAAATATTGAACTGTATGCTAAATAAGTAAAGTATTTTAAGATAATGTCCTGAGGGAATAGTATTTCACATTATAACTCAATATGCCCTAAGGTAATTATTCAGATATCAATATGCAAAAGAGCAGTATGTTGTAGTACCCTATATTTCTTTTTATTTTGCTTCTTTGTAGCAAGCAATAAATTTCAAGGTGCAAAAAAAAAATTAAAGGAAAAGTTTGCAGTTGATTTTTCTCAACAAGATTGTTTTCCTAGGGAGAGAGAAATTTCACTTGGTCCTTTTCTAATTATTCATGTAAATTAAATTCTACAAGTGAAGAAAAATTCATAAAAGTCATACTTACTCATCTGAGAGGGAGATATGGCATATGAATGGGGCCCATAACCTCAGAAGGTGAAATGTAGAAAATATCACAAGCAACTCCCACATTAAGTGAAGTGAACCAAAAAGAGGGAGATTCTTCGTGTGAAGGAGACTTCAAGGAGATCCTCCCTAATCGCCTCTTAATAGTCTCAAATCTCTGACACAGGAAACAGATCAAGAATTCAGAGAACATGGAATTATTAATCACTTATATTTGAAACCAAATGCAAGCACTACTAGACACATTTTAAATTTTAAAAACCTTTTAAATATAACATTTTAAAAAGCACAGAATGTAATTTACATTTTTAAGACATTAGTACGTAGCACATCCAAGGAAAAGTTAATTGTACATTCTTTGTATCTTTCTGAAACCCACACGCTTTTTTCCTCCTAAATCTATTATATGTTAGGATGAAATTTGGTAACAAACAACTACAGACTTGTATGCTAACGTTCAATAGTCACACTGAACTCAAATCATTCAGCAAATATTTATGGAATGCCTCTCGTGTGCAAGGCATTGTGCTAAATTACACAATAGCACTTCTCAGTTCAGACAGAAACAGGTTAATCAATCCTTTCACAAAAGACTTAATCATTAAATGGAAAGTATGTCCACCCACCATGGGAATGTCTTAGTTTGAATCTCCTCAGGATAAAGTTTAAAACTATGAAGGAAGCATAAACTAGACCTGGTGACTAGTTGAATATAGAGGATGAAGATGGAGAAAACAAAGATAGAGCAAAGATAAAAACTGAGACAATGACAGAAATTAGGAGAGAGTTGGTGAGACCAGGATGACAATCTAAGTAGTATATATGTTGAGCTGGAAGTAAGTCAGATACCCAGGACAGAGGGATTAGAGGCAGCTAATTGTATTTGACCAGCACTTCATAGCCCTAAAATATTGTCTTAAAATATACAGTAAGAAAGAAAGTACCAATCTGACCCTGAGTTTGCGTCACTCACAGCTAGTAAAGGTTAAAAAGGAAAGACACAGGCAAATGAGGACAAAAGGTAATTGCTGAGGAGGTTATGGAAACCTGTAGGGTCAAAGCACTGAGAGATAATACTGAGTGAAGGAAAAAGTCGTGATGCACAAATGAATAGCAATAGATATCAAGAAAGCTAGCAGCTAAGAGATGCCCACTGAATCTAACTAGGACAGCGCTAGTGGCTTTAAGAACAGATCACCCAAGAAGATACACAAATATCCAATAAGCACATGAAAAGCATATCAAAATATACAAAATGCAAATCAAAACCATAATAAGGACATCAGCAACATGGTGGAGTGAGCTGTTCCCTTTATGTCTACCCCTTGAAACTACAACTAAATGGACAGTCATTGATCAACAGAGGATACCTGCACAACACAACAGGATGCCTGAGAGACCTGTGCAGCTATACATCTGAAGGTGAATGGACTACCGTCAGGGAGGTGGCAGAGATAGGTTAGCACTTTCCTGCCTTCCAGCAGCCCTGTGCACATGCATGACTGCTCTTCCAGATGGAGAGCCCATAGCACCACTGCGGCCCCAAGGGTGGGAGCACAGCTTGGCACAACTGCAGGAACAGGTGATGGCAACCCTGAACCCCTGAGTGATGGCTCTCCTGTCCAGTGAGAGAGCCCACAGCACTGCTGAGGTCCCCAGGGAGTGGCCCAGGCTCAAATCCAGTGCTGAGATCCTGCCCACCAAGCAAAACGGCTGGTGCAACCTGGGAAGAGACAGTGGAGGATCTGCGCATCCAGGCAGACGAGTTCCCAGCTACCACAAATGCCCATAGCACTGCTGCAGCCCCAAAGTGGGGTGTACATCTCAGTGGGACTGTGGGAGCAGGTGGCAGCAGCCCTGAGCCACCATGTGTTCACTTTCCCCTGCAGTGGGAGAGCCCACAGGGCCACTGAGGTCCCAAGGAGTGGCCCAGGCTCAGACAGGCACAGTTGACAGGGATAATGGTGGCAGGCTAAGAATACACAGGTCCTGCCCACACCGTACTGGCGGCAGGTGGAATTTGCAACCAGATACTGTCAGTATGCAAAGGCACAAATCCACATGATCAAATAATATGAAGAGATATATTAATACTCCAGATCAGAAGGAAAAAGGCAAACACCCAGAAATCAATCCTGAAGACACAGAAATTTACAATCCAATGACAGAGAATTCAAAATAGCTATCATAAAAAACCCAAAGAGTTATAAAAGAAATCAGAAATTCAGTTCAATAAAATCAGGAATAAAATTAATGAACAGAGGGAATTCTTCACAAAAGAGATTGAAACTATAAAGAAAAACCAATTAGAAATGTTGGAGACAAAAACATGAGATAAAGAAAAATAACAGAGCTGATATTATGGAGGACAAAATTAGCTATTTAGAGTATAGAAATATAGAAATGCTTCAGATGGAGGAAGAGAGAGAACTAAGACTAAAAAGAAAAGAAGACTTCCTCCTAGAAATATCCAACTCATTTAGGAAATGCAACATAAGGATTATAGGTATTCCAGAGGAAGAAGAGAGGGAAAAAGGAACAGAGAGATTGTTCAAAGAAATAACAGCTGACAACTTCCCAAACCTGAGGAAAGAGCTGGAATTACAAGTAAAAGAAGCTAATAGAACTCCTAATTACATTAATGTAAAAAGACCTTCTCCAAGGCATATATTAGTAAAACCAGAAAAAGTCAACGACAAAGAAAAAATATTAAGGACAACAAAGCAGAAGAAAATAACCCACAAAGGAAGCCCTATCAGGTTTTCAGTGGATTTTCCAGCAGAAATCTTACAGTCTAGGAGAGAATGGAATGATATATTCAAAGTTCTGAAAGACAAAAACCCTCAGCCAAGAATACTCTATCCAGCAAAAATATCCTTCTGATATGATGGAGAAATAAAAATTTTCCCAGATAAACAAAAGCTAAGGGAGTTCATTGCCACAAGATTCCCACCTATAAGAAATTATCAAGAAGGCCTTCATACCTGAAAAAAAAAAAAGGGTTTAAAAAGCCTTGAGCAAAGAGATAAATAGGCAGACAAAATCAGAAAATTGCAACTCTCTATCAGAACAGATTAGCAAACACTGAATTATAACATTAATGATAAAGGTAAGGAAAACATCAAGAATAAATACATCACTTCATTTTAACCACAAACTCACAACACAAAATGGAATAAGTTGTGACAACAATAACTTAGATGGGGAAGAGGAAAGGGATGGAACCTGCTTAGACTAAGAAAATAGGAGGCTATCAGAAAATGGACTATCTCATCTACTAGATCTTTTATACAAACCTCATGATAACCACTAAGCAGAAAAGCAGAACAGAGACACAGATGATAAATAAAAAGAAAACCATCAAGGAGAGCCACCAAACTGAATTGGCAGTCCGAAATACACAGGACAGGAAACAAGGGAAATAGAGAACAACCAGAAAGCAAGTGACAAAACGGCAGCATTAAACCCTCATATATCAATAACCACTCTAAATGTAAATGGATTGAATTCTCCACTTTCTCCAATCAAATTAAAAATCAATTAAAAAACAAGACTCAACAATATGCTGCCTCCAGGAAACATGTCTCAGCTCTAAAGACAGACACAGTCTCAGAATGAAGAGATAGAAGATGATACTCCAAGCTAATGACAAACAAAACAAAGCAGATGTTGCCATACTTACATCAGACAAAGTAGAGTTCAAGATAAAAAAGGCAATGAGAGACAAAGAGAGGCAGAATATAATGATAAAAGAGAGACTCCACCAAGAGAACATAACACTTATAAATATATATGCACCTAACACAGAAGCACCAAAGTACATAAAGCAACAATTAATTGACCTAAAAGGAGATATTAACAGCAACAAAATAACAGTAGGGGACCTTAACACCCCACTTACATCAATGGATAGGTCATCCAGACAGAAAGTCCACAAGGAAATAGTGAAATTAAACAAAAAAACTAGACCAGATGGACTTAATAGAGACATATAGAACACTCCATCCAAAATCACATTTTTCTCAAGTGCACAAGGAACAGTCTCAAAGATAGATCATATGTTGGGAAACAAGGCAAGCCTCAATAAATTTAAGAAGACTGACATCATATCAAGCATCTTTTCTGACCATAATGCTATGAAACTAGAGATCAACTACAAGAAAAAAGCTGGGAAAGCGACATGTAGAGACTAAACAACAAGATACTGAACAACCAATGGATCATTGAAGAAATTAAAGGAGAAATCAAAAAATATCTAGAGACAAGTGAAAATGAAAACACACCATACCAACTCATATGGGATGCAACAAAATTGGTTCTACAATACAGGCCTACCCTAACAAACAAGAAAAATCTCAAATAAGCAATCTCAAACTATACCTAATAGAACTAGTAAAAGAAGAACAAACAAAGCCCAAAGTCGCAGAAGGTGGAAAATAATAAAAAATTAAAGCAGAAATAAATGAAATTGAAGGCAAAAACGCAATAGAAAGGATCGATGAAACAGGGAGCTGGTTCTTTGAAAAGATTAAAAAAATCTACAAACTCTTAGCCAGATTCACTAAGAAAAAAAGAGAGAGATCTCAAATAAATAAAATTAGAAATGAATGAGGAGAAATTACAATAGACACCACAAACATAAAAAGGATTATAAGAGAATACTGTGAAAAACTATGCCAACAAATTGGACAATCTAGAAGAAATGAACAAATTCTTAGACGCATACAACCTCCCAAAACTGAACCAAGAAGAAGTAGAGAATCTGAATAGAGCAATCACAAGTAAAGAGATTGAAAGAGTAATCAAACACCTCCCCAAAAATGAAATCCAGGACCAGATGGCTTCTCTGGAGAATTCTACCAAACATTCAAAGACGATTTAGTACCTATCCTTCTCAAGCTATTCCAAAAAAATTGAAGAAGATGGAACACTTCCTAACACATTTTACTAGGCCAATATCACCCTTGTCCCAAAGCCAGACAGGGACAACACAAAGCAGGAAAATTATAGGCCAATATGGCTGATGAACATAAATGCAAAAGTCCTTAACAAAATATTGACAAACCAAATGCAGCAATACATTAAAAGCATCATACACCATGATCAAGTGGGTTTTATACCAGGGACACAGGGATGGTTCAACATCCACAAATCAATCAATGTGATATGCCACATTAACAAAATGATGAATAAAAACTACAGGATCATCTCAATAGGGGCAGAGGAAGCGTTTGACAAGATCCAACACCCACTTATGATAAAAACTCTCAATAAAATGGGTATAGAAGGAAAGTACCTGAACATACTAAAGGCCATATATGATAAACCTACAACCACATCATACCGATTGAGAAAAAGCTGAAAGTCATCCCTCCAAGAATAGGAACAAGACAAGGATGTCCACTCTCGCCACTCTTATTCAACACAGAACTGGAGTTTTTGGCCAGAGCAATTAGGCAAGAGAAAGGAATAAAAGGTATCTAAACTGGCAAGGAAGAAGTGAAACTCTTGCTGTTTGCAGATGACATGATTTTATATATAGAAAACCCTAATGAGATTGGATTCCATCAGAAAACTATTAGAAATAGTCAACAACTGCAGCAAAGTTGCAGGGTACAAATTCAACTTACAAAAATCAGTTGCGTTTCTATACTCTAATAATGAGCTAACAGAAAGACAGCTCAAGTATACAATCCCATTTATAATCACAACATAAAGAGTAAAATATCTAGGAATAAATTTAACCAAGGAGGTGAAAGACCAATACAATGAAAACCATAAGACATTTTTGAAAGAAATAAATGATGCCATGAAGAGACAGAAAGACATTCCAGGGACATGGATTAGACAAATAAACATAGTTAAAATTTCCATACTACCTAAAGCAATCTACAGATTCAACACAATCCCAATCATAATTCCAATGACTTTTTTCATGAAATAGAACAAAGAAGCTTAAAATTCAAATAGGGCAACAAAAGAAGCCAAATAGCAAAAGCAATCCTGAGGAAAAAAAACAAAGCTGGAGGCATCACAATTCCTGACTTCAAAATATACTACAAAACTATAGTAATCAAAACAGCATGGCACTGGTACAAAAACAGACACAAGACCAATGGAACAGGATTTAAGCCCAGAAACAAAACCACACATCTTCAGACAGCTATCTTCAACAAAGGAGCTAAGAACACACAATGGAGAAAGGAAAGTTTTCAGTAAATAGTGTTGGGGAAACTGGACAGCCACATGCAAAAGAATGAAAGTAGACCATTATCTTTCGCCATAGACAAAAATTAACTCAAAATGGATTAAAGATTTGAAGGTAAGATGTGAAACCATGAAACTCCTAGAAGAAAATATAGGCAGCACACTCTTTGATATCAGTCTTAGAAGCATCTTTTCAAATACCATGTGTACTCAGGCAAGGGAAACAAAAGAAAAAATAAACAAATAGGACTTCATCAGACTAAAGAGCTTCTGACAGGCACAGGAAACCAGGAACAAAACAAAAAGACAACACACCAACTGGGAGAAAATATTTGCAAATCATATATCCTACAAGGGGCTAATCTCCAAAATATATAGAGAACTCATACAATTCAGCAACAACAGAAAACACCCATTCAAAACATGAGCAGAGGATATGAAGAGACATTTTTCTAAAGAAGATATACAGATGGCCAACAGACACATGAAAAGACGTTCAACATCACTAATCATCAGAAAAATGCAAATCAAAATTACAATGAGACATCATCTTACACCTCTTAGAATGGCTATAATCACCAAGTTAAAAAACAATAAATGTTGGAGAGGATGTGGAGAAAAGGGCACCCTCATACACTGCTGGTAGGAATGCAAACTGGTGCAGCCACTGTGGAAAACAGTACGGAGATTTGTCAAAATTAAAAATAGAAATACTATCCAATCCAGCTATCCCACTACTGGATATTTATCCAAAGTACTTGAAATCAACAATTCAAAGAGGCTTATGCACCGCTATGTTCACTGCAGCATTATTCACAATAGCCAAGATGTGGAAGCAACTCAAGTGTCCATCAACTGATGAGTGGATAAAGAAGATGTGGTACATATATACAATGGAATGCTACTCAGCCATAAAAAAAAAGACAAAATCGTTCCATTTGTAGCAACATGGATGGAACTTGAGGGTATTCTGTTAAGCGAAATAAGCCAGACAGAGAAACACAAACACCATATGAGATTTCACTCATATGTGAAACATAAACTATCACATGGACAAAGAGAACAGATTAGAGGGGAAGAAGGTTGGGGGTGTGGGCATAAGAGGGAAAGGGGCACATATATATGGTGACTGACAAATAATAATGTACAACTGAAATTTTACAATGTTATGAACTATTATGACATGAACAAAAAGAAAACCATACTGAGATACCACTTCACACCCATTAGGATGGGTATTATCTAAATAAATAGATAAGCAGCAAGTATCAGAGAGGAGTATGTGGAGAAACTGGAAGCCTCATGCATTGCTAACAGGAATGTATAATGGTGCACCCCCTGTGGAAAAGAATTTCGCAGCTGGAAGTTCCTCAAAAAGTTAAACATACAGTTACAATATGATTCAGCAATTCCACTACCAAGTATACCCAAAGAATTGAAAGCAGCAATTTGAACAAGTATTTGTACACCAATATTCACAGCAACATTTTTCACAATAGTCTAAAGGTAGAATATCCATCTACAGATGAATTCATAAACAAAATGTTGTATATACATATAAGAGGATATTATTCAGCCTCAGTAAGGAATAAAACTCTGACACATGCTACAACACGGATGAACACTGAGGACATTATGCTACATGAAATAAGCCAGACACAAAAGGACAAATACTATTGTACAATTCCACTTACGGCAAGTACCTAGAATAGGCAAATTCATAGACACAGAAAGTAGAATAGAAGTTGCCAGGGGTTAGAGGGATGGGAGGGACGCAGAATAGGGAGTTAGTATTAAACGGGTACAGAGTTCTGTTTGAGATGTTGAAGAAGTTCTGGAGATACATCGTTTTGATGGTTGCAAAACATAGTGAATATGTACGCTAATGCCATTAAGTACATTGAATTGTACACTTTGAGAAGATTAAAATGGTAAATTTTATGTTATACATATTTCACCAACATTGAAGAAGTGGGCAAGAGAATAGATCAGCAGGACTATGAGAGAAGAAACCAGACTACATGGATTATGGAGGGAGTGACTGGAGATGAAATGGGGCTTACACCTGACCTTCACTTAAGAGGGGGGTATACCCCCCAAACCTGATGGGCAAAGTACAAACCTCCCCAAACAAAGTAAACCACAGATAGTATTCGTTGTAAAAGGGGGAGTGAGTCTATCAACTGAGTCACTCCATTTCAACCCTTTCGGTGCCTGGACTCTGCCAGGACCTGGAGACACAGACTTAATAACTTGTGGTCTCTGCATTTAAAGGTTCACTGTCTGTTTGAGAATCCTGAACCTGGGACCGAGTTGACTTATTCACCGACTCAATTAGCATTTAATGAGCACCTACTGTACACCAAGACCAGAGTTAGTCACTAGATTTGCTGGAGGTTACATATAGAGCAGGTAGCTATCAACAAGGCGAGACTTCTGGAAGACACTAAGACCCCCATCTCCTTACCCAACTCTCCCCAAAAGATACTCAACACAGCTCCAAGTCCATTAAGCCTTTTTCCCACACTCATAATCAAAATTCAAAGATCACGTTTGACTCAGAGAAGCAGTACACTCATTCAAATCCCCCCTGAATTACAAAAGTCAGATATTGGGCTTCCTGAAAAAAAACTTCATGAAGCTTCTACTGTACACTTTTACCTAAGGCTGGTAAAATGATTCAACAACATGTAAAGAATCCAGAACCTTAATTGCTGTGAAATTAACTGTGCTAAATACTTTCTACATAATACCTCCTTTGATCCCTACAACAATCCTATAAGGTAGATTATGTCAAATTTTCTAAATATCAAATTCAACCCAGTAATAAATAACAACAGATACTAAAACATGTCTGTTTTTCTTTGAAGAGGCTTCAGCAACTTCAGGGATCAGAAGGGAACCATAATCTCAGCTCTATAGTTTTTTGTTGTTGTTGTTGTTGTTTTAAAGATTTTATTTTTTCCTTTTTCTCCCCAAAGACCCCCGGTACATAGTTGTGTATTCTCTGTTGTGGGTTCTTCTAGTTGTGGCATGTGGGACGCTGCCTCAGCGTGGTCTGATGAGCAGTGCCATGTCCGTGCCCAAGACTCGAACTAACGAAACACTGGGCCGCCTGATATGGAGTGCGCAAACTTAACCACTCGGCCACGGGGCCAGCCCCTCAGCTCTATAGTTTTAATCGGCCAACAGTTCCTTTTGTAGTCTACTGTCTATTCATTTTCAAAAATCAATTCATTTTTTTAAAAAACAGAAAACCTTTTTTAGGTAAAAATGTGAGAGAATTATACCTTCTTATATTTTTTCTCTTTGCACCTCATGTTTATATTGTTCCTTATCATGCTAGTGGTAGACACTACCTATTAAAATTCCTTTTGTCTTTGTCTAACTTTTTTCTGAACAATTATTATTTATTTACTCGCAGAGCTATCATTTCTTGAGCATCTCTTACATGCTAAGCACTGTACTTGACAGCTTGGTAAAAAGGAATTGGGGCAGAGGGAGGAGAGAGAAACAAATGGAAACAAAAAGAAAAGAAAAAGGCCCCATCTTTTTTTCCCCCTCAAAGAACACCCAGGCTAGTAGGAGAGAGAGATGTATAAAACTATTTATAATACAATATGACATGACCTGTGATACAGCCATGTAAGGGACTGTGGGAGCCCAGAGAAAAAAACTAATCATCTCTATGAATGAGGCATTGTGCTAGATATTGGGGGCTTCCAGGATATAAAAGGATATGTCCCTGTCTTACAAAAGATTATAATTCTGTAATAAAATTAAATATACACAAAAATGACTATACACCAAGGTGGTAGTTATAAGTGCTGTTAGAGCGATACAAAAATATAAGTTCCTAAGATTGCTCGCACATCTAGCTAAGAGAGAGAATAGTACTGTCCTTTATGGAATATTTTCCAAGATTCTTTCCATTTCCAAGGAATATCACCTTGAGGAAGTCTTCATAGACATAATTTTCAAATTTGCGGGTTGAGAATCGTAGCAGACAGATTCTATTATGACACCCAATTGTCCCCACCTCCTGATAGTCACACTCTTGCATGACTCTCTTCCCATTGAGTGTGGGCATAGTGTAAGGAAGAGAGGACTATGAATAGTGTGTGTCTATATACACAGAGAGACGTATGTGTATATATATATATATATATATATATATATATATATATATTATGCATACACACACAAATGGAGAAAAAATAGATTTCTAGGAAGATGTAAGATCGAGATAGCTTTATTGGACATTGTGGTTGACTCATCAACACTCTTTCTATCCCAGATGATTAGTCTAGACCACCTAGACTAATGAATGCCTCCTGGAAACCGATATTAGTCCAGGGGGTACACATTTCCCATCCTGGCCCAATCATATTGAAAGGAAGAATTTGTATTCCAGAATAGGGTGAGGTTTTCCAGATATGCCCAGAGCAACATGTAGCAAAAATTACCATTAGCAGCTGTTTTGGAACCATAAGTAAAGCCAACTCAAGCAAGAGGGAGAAGATAAGAGTTCACAAAAAAAGCAAAGTCACCGCTCTGACGTGCTCTGTCAAGATTCCACCCTCTTCTGGGCTTCTTATTATATATTTATTATATATAAAATAATGTATTTTCTTGTTGTTTAAACCATTTTACTGAAGACAAATCTTTCTGACCAATACAATTGTGCAATTAAGAGAACTCAAGTATTGCAAGCAAGTCAAATACGAGAAAATAAAATAAGATTTCACCAATTGGGTAGATTATATTCTGGTTCATAATTATTTACCCCACCCTCCATTATCTGAAAGAGGATTATATATTCCTGCCCCTGTGCGTGTGACTTGCCCATGCCTCCTGTAACAGGAGTATACATCCTCCCTTGGATATGAGTGGACAGTGGAATGTGAACATATGGGACCCATGTTACATCTGAGCAGATACTTTGAGAGGTGTCACAAATTTCCATGAGTTTCCTTATCCTTCCCATCTGCCACATCCCAAATTGGGGCTGCCCTTTCGCCTGGGTTGTGTAAGTACAGAGACACATAGGGAGAGCCCAATAGATCTGAGACGAGAGATCCATAAGAGCAGTAGTCAACCCACAGCTAACAATATGTTATATGAGTGAAAAATAAGTAGTTGTTGTTTTAACTGACTGATACTTTTGAGTTACTTGTTAGCACAGCAAGGCTGACTAGTCCACCAATAGAAGACCCATGAAACTCTTCAAGAAAGTGATTTTTCTAGGTTGTTTATGCCAAAAGGCAAATTCCAAGGGATTAAGAAATGAAGGAAGGAGGGGCAGTTCCTCTTCCGCTTAGGATGTAGAAAGCCTCAGAATATGTCACTACCCTAACAATGAGAAAATCCAGGCTAATAGATAAAAGTCATAATTTTGGGGGGTCCATCAGAGAGTCACAGGGCAACCAAGTAAACTGAATTTCTAAGGTCAACAAGCCACTCCAGTGAGAGACTTAACACACAAACTGTTTCATATTTGGCAGAGCAAGGAAGGGATGGTGACCATAGCAGTAGGTAAGAAGTAGGTGGGAGAGAGCAGGAGAGGTGGAAGTACTGAGCTTATCCAATTAACAACAGCGAGAACAAAAGCAAGGCCTAAGACTAGGAAAGCAATTAAAGAGAGCACCTCCCTGCTCTACCAAGTTCAGATTCCTGGTCTAAACAAATCACAGTCAAGGTTACTGAGAGAACTTGGAAAAGGTAGATCCAAGCTATTGACAGTGAACTTTGAATAGTCGGAGAGAAGGAAAAAGAGCACGTGCAAAGAACAGAGGCCGGGGGGAAGCAGGGATGAGTTAACTATTACCAAAAAGGAGAGGTAAATTCTGCAAATGCCAGGCCGAGACACTCGAGAACAAATCTAGGCAAGGAGCCACAGCAAGTGACTCACGGGGTATTTGGCAGCCCCTAGAAGACAAGGACAGACAATAAGATTCACCTCATCTCTTTCTTGAATAAGATGTATTAGTAGGTCCACAAAATCCATTGGCATGGTATATTTGAGCTTTAACAAGGTATGTGACAAAGTCCTTCACGATATTCATGAACACAAGATGGAGATACACGAACTAGAATAAGTAGAGAATAAGAACTTCAAGAAATTGACTATAAAAACTTGAGAGAAAGCGTGGTTTCTATTGTAAAGAGATTCCAGGTAAATTACTTTATGTGGGATGACGCTACTCAATTAGGGTAAGAAATTAGTACAATCTAACTTTAATCTAACAATAACACTCTAATTTTAATCTGATAATAACCTAAGCTTATTAAAATAGCTTACCAATAATAGTAATGATTTACTTAGCACTTACTATATGCCAAGTATGGTGCTAGGCACTTTCCATAAATTAACTTTTTTGGTTTTTTCCCCGAGGAAGATTAGCCCTGAGCTAACATCTACCAATCCCCCTCTTTTTTCTGAGGAAGACTGGCCCTGAGCCAACATCTGTGCCCATCTTCCTCTACTTTATACGTGGGATGCCTACCACAGCATGGCTTGCCATGCGGTGCCATGTCCACACCTGGGATCCGAACCGGCAAACCTCAGGCCACCAAAGTGGAACATGCACACTTAACCACTGCACCACTGGGCCAGCCCCCATAAGTTAACTTTTTTAGTCTTTGTCACAAATCTTTTTAGGTAGATATTATTTTCCCCCTTTACAAACAAGGAAAGTGAGGCTCAGAGAGGTTAAGTAACTCAGCCAAAGTAAAACAGCTAGCAGGTGAAAGAATGGAGATCAGAAGTCGGGTCTGAGTCTAAGGGTTGTGCTGTTAAATACCATGCTGCACTTGGGATAATGCTGGGCATTTATTCAAAATAAGACAGAGTAGCACTAGGCAATGTGGAAAAACCAGTGTAGACCTGATCTGAATAGGAAGAAGTCTGGAGAAGAAGGCAGTGATAGAAAGCCAGTTGTGTATTAGGCAGAAGGGATGATGGGTAAAGGGGCAAGAGAGCCAGAGACGGGTTGGAAGGACTTATTGGTTGTGGAGATGCAGAGGGAGCAGAGCAGCTTGAATTGTGGTTAATAAAGCAGACTAGAATGATGGTGGGGCTTCATTCTCTTCCAAGAAAGACACACACACTGCACCTGCAGGCACTGTTGTGCTCGGTCCAGGTGGCACCTCCAGTATTGCTGGTGGGAAATACACTAGTTGATAGAGACTCCTAGAGTGCTGATATGATAGATATTTCTGTAGCCCTCTCCTTTAAATACTCCCAATAACTTTATTACCCTTAATGACTTCCTAATGAAGATATTTGGTCTTCCTCACAAATCTCAAAGTTTCTTCATTGATCAAGCAAGGCAAAACATCAACAAAGTTCAATATTTTTTAAATGTATACTTCATTACTCCTATTTCTTTCATCTATACCAATACCATATTTAAATGATGGCAATTTACCTACGTAAACTTTTAAACGGTAAAAGATGCTGTTATTCTATGTTGTTGTCAAACATCCGAGTGAACTAAGCATTGTAATTGTTCTCAACTTAACGTATAGCAATATCTGCTATTTAAATAACAAATCTGGAACTTGGGGAAGCAATTAAAGTTTATGCAAGTAAATAAGAAAAGGTTCGAAAGCAATAGAATTTTTTAAGTTCCTATGGAAAATACACACAGATATTAATACAGCCAAATAATCCAAAGCTGGCGCTATAAATGGAGAGCTAATATTACAATGCTTGTATCCAATATAATGTGTACGCACTTGACGAATTTGGGGTTCAAACAGCGCAGAGGAAATGCCGTTTTTATCTAAGCCTATGAAAACAGTTGGTCACCTGCTGTGTCCGAGGAGAGTCTCAAGTTTTTGTCATTTATAAGCAGCCTCCTGCCTTCAATATAAAATCATTGGCTTACACAGTGAATCATTATAAATCTCTCACAAGCTTTTAAACCAATCAGTCAAGCTTAGAATGCAGTGATTTGGAGAATCATAGCTCTGAGGCTTTGGGGCCTCACTGTGCAAAGGTAATAAATGTAAATGATTTTGTAACTTGTAGAAACATAGGTTAGTTCGCTCTTTACCTCCCAAGGAGCAACTGGGTTTGACTAAGAAGGTTTACTGTGATCCTAGGGAAAAAAAATCTATTATGTCATTTTCTTTCCTGAGTCCTGGGAGAAAGAATAACATAAAAAGCAGTTAATCTGTTAAGCACACAAAACCTACTATATAGAAAACTGCCACTCGGAAGTCCTAGATTCCTCATGCAATTCATAACATACCCAGCGAGAAAGGAGCCTTTCTAAAGCAAAGTTTTCTAAGTCGTGTCGTTTACCCAGTTTTACCCATTCTGGGCAAGAGAATCTTAATTACAAAAATCAGAGAATATTTATTAGGTATCATTGCCATTCTCAAAAAAAAACTTTTTGCAGTATTCATGAAATAAAATCTAAAATCTGAAAATAAATTCTATGCAGTTTGAACGTTTTTTTTTCCAGTGTGAGACAATTTCATCAAGACAGCAGAAGGATTTACTAAGAATGGTAACAACATTTCAAAATGAGATAAAATGTACATATTATCACACAGTTAATTAAAGTTTAGTTATATCCAACAAAACTATAAATGTTGTAAAGTGAGGTTCTAATTGTACTTATAATTTCTCTTTACTAGAGACCTGGTAAAACCTCTTAACCGAAAATGGATAATAAAATATACCTGCTTTAGGTTTGATCTGGATTTGCCATCTTGCGTTGTTTCAGTTCTATTGATGGTCTTGGTGTCTGTGCTGTTTTCGTCCCCCTAGTGTCATCTGCAAGGTCATGTCGTCACAGTGTCAGAACATTTACTATTTAGTCTTTGTTTCCTTGCTCAATGTTCAGGTTTTAAATAGCAAATTCCTCAAATATGCTTTGCCAAATTCCTTCTACTCATCACCTTATCTTTCTCGAGCCTGTCTGAGCCCCATCCGTGTTCCATCCATACTTTCTACATTCTCCATCTTAATGCAATGCTGAAGCAGAGAAGGTAGTTTTAACATCCTTCTAGCAGGATTCCTAATTAAAGAAAGTCCAAATTGCAAAAGGAAAAAAAAAAGTGTCTGGATACCCCACAACAGGGAGAAATGCAGATAGCGTGAAACACCCTAATATAAAATGTCTTCCCACCACCCCACACCCCCTCCTCAGCCCCTCCTCCCTCTGTTTGAGGGATATTTCTATTTAGTCATTTTGTGCCCAATATTATGTAAGTGAAACTTAGAAATGCTAAAGGGTAAAAATTGTATATTGCTTTATTTAAGCAATAATTTCTACTTTAACCACTAGAGGCCAACTTTCTCTTTTTACAAACATATCCTCTTATAATTTAGATTGCAAAATTAAACAGACTTAGAAATCGTATCATTCATGCACATCTATGAATCAAAGATAATTTTCACCCTTTAATTATTGAAGATTCTTTAGGCACCCCTGCTTTTACCCCTATTAATCTCCTTGTCTCTACTGCATTTTCTGCTCCATGCTACATCTGTTGAAATCTTTTAATATCCAGCTAACATATCACTTCCTTCACAAAATCATTCATCATTATTCCAGTTGTTATTTATAGATCTCTTCTCTTATTCAGAAATACTGTAATAAACCACACAATTAACACAGAAAAATATTATTTGCTAATTTTGTACATATGTTATTATTAACACCCCAATTAGACTGTATCTCTCTTATCTTTGTGTATTCACCACAATATTGCAACACCTATGAGAGTGATCAACAAATAAAGATGGATTAGTTGATTGATGGATTAAAAACATCAAAAATGGATTGAACACAAAGAAGGAAGAGGAAATGCATTATGAAATGCTGATAAAAAAGTTGAAATATTTTAGATAGATACACGAGTAGAATTATGATCCAAATTTATTTTTAAAAGAAACTTTGCTGGAGCTGGTCCCATGGCCTAGTGGTTAAGTCCGGCACCCTACACTTTGGCAGATGGGGTTCAGTTCCTGGGTGCACACCTACACCACTCATCGGTGGCCATGCTGTGATGGTGACCCACATACAAGAGGAAGATTGGCATGGATGTTAGCTCAGGGCAAATCTTCCTCAGCAAATAAATAAATAAACAAATAAATTTTATTAGAATGCTAAAATGAGGGAGCTAGAAACTTGGAGAGGTACATTTACTACAAATAGAAATAAATCCTCTTTCCAGCAGGCCCTGAACTATGAAATCCCATACCAAGAGGGGAAAAATAAATGAAAACAAATGAGGTTCAGGAGGAGTTTGGCTAATTTAATTCATGCAAGAGCTATAAATAGTTAATATTTACACAGTTCTTATCACGTGCCACACACTGGGTCAGGCAAACTGTTATTTCATTTGACGCTCATGAAAAGGTAGATCTATTATCACCCATATATTACAGAAGAGGAAATCGACATACAAAAGAGGTTAAGGAATTAGTTCAAGGTAGCCCAAAATGTATTGAATTCTTAGTTTTACAAAGGCACTAGGCTGCAGACACAGAAAAATAAACGATGTTTATACTGGTTTGGAAGCTAAGATAAATGAAACAACCAGAGAATAAAAACTACATAAGCGTATATCCCAAATTGTTGAGAGAAAAAAATTCAAGGAAGTTGTAAGAGTAGAAGATGATCACTCTGGGAGGAGAATTTTTGGAGAAGATAAGTGCCGAATTAGCTGCAAAGGGCCATTTAGGACAGTGTATGGATGAAATTTAACGATACACTTGTATGGATGGGGTGTGTGAAGATACACCCTTGTCTCCAAAAATTTTTCTGATTTGCTCTTAAAACTATATTGAAACTTAACACGTTCAAGGCACAGAACTTAGCTTGGCATACAGTAAATCTTTATTTCTGCAGAAGAATCAGTATTACCTATATCAAAACAGGTTTTTTCCTTTGAAAATTTGTAATAATGCTTGCTTCAAAATGATTACTAATAGAAAACAACAGAAAATGAATAAAAAGAAACTGAAAATTGCTTCAAAAACAACTTAGATGCCAAGAAATTTAAGAATAAGTTAGAACATTTTGAATAGTTTTACTAGTTTGACCTCATTTCCCTTTTTTCCTCCAACATGAAATACAAAATATTGCGTTGTATATTGGTTAAAAAGTATGTATTGGTGTATGAATAGTTGTGAATTTCATTATTTATTGGAACCTTTAAACTTTGAAAGATCTTTTTGTAAATTATTTATATAAAATATTGTGATAATAGTAAAATTAATAACATCAGGTACTGAAAAGTCTATCAACTTTGCTTTCCCAAATACATATCAAGAGAAAATGAGCTCACATAAGATCTTGTGAAAGGTTCTTGTTGAACATCAGCAATAAAAAAAGGCTGGCACTATGGTAAAATAATGGGATGAGCTCATAAGAGTTTACAGAATGCCTTTTCTTGGAAATCTTACCCTAAAATCACTTATTTATCTGTTTTTTTAAATTGAATAATTACTTTTCTGAAAGTAGAAGGTTTGACCAAATGACTGTTCCAAGATCCGTCAGAAGCAATTCTAGTGTTGTCTTCCTTTTTCTTTTTATTTGTGCGCGCATGTGTGTACATAGACATGGACCAAATGAATCCCAGTATTTTTCAATGCTTATATTATGACTAAAAGTTATATATGTTCTAAATATCCCACTAAAGTTTTATTCCTATGAATTGAGCTTTAAATCTCTCGGTCAAGTTTCCAACCATGATTACGCACAATGATCCAATTACATAGTTTATGAGTTAATTTATTAATATTAATTATTGTTCATGTAAAGCTAAAAACTAGGATCTTGAAAAAACTAACTTTAAATGCAATATCACAGAGCCAATATTTCAATAGTAACATGCATCAGGTAATAAATAGCCCCCTTTGATCATTGTTTTTAAAGTCTCTTGAACCATGCTTTGATTAGTTCTATTTAATATTTAACATCTGGTTAGTCAATTTCAATCTGCAGGAAACACTGCTGGAAAAATTCTATGCTGACTAAATACATTTATAATACTACAAAGCTGACATGTAATTGATTTTAGTTCCCATAAAAGGATTATGTTAACTTTCCTTAATCTATATATTTGTATTTTGTGCAGTCTAGTGAATTCACACCAGAGATGCTAAATTTTTATTTCTTATCAATATTTTATGTAAAATTGATAGGATTATATTTTAGGCTAAGTACCACTTTCCAGTTTTTCCCTTGAAAAGAAAATAACATGCTAAAAAATATGACTGCACAGTTGTAGCACTAATATGATAGAGCCTGACTGGCTGGCTGCAGTACCTCTAGTCCATTAAAAGGTATACAGTAGTAAAACATTTGCTATAAGCTATCAGGCCCCAGAGAGATTTTTCGACTAAAAAAAAGATACAGGGGCCAGCCTGGTGGTGTAGTGGTTAGGTTCACCACTCTGCTTTGGCAGCCCAAGGTTTGCAGCTTCAGATCTCAGGCACAGACCTACACACTGCTCATCAAAGCATGCTGTCGTGGCATCCCACATACAAAACAGAGGAAGATTGGCACAGGTATTAGCTCAGGGCCAATCTTCCTCACCAAAAAAAAAATATATATATATATATAAAAGTTTTTATTTCCCACAGCTCTGAGTTTGGTGTTTTTTTTTAAATATTGTCTAATTTAGGAAATTCCAGATTTTCTCATCTTTAAATAAAGTGTGGCAATGTTTGCAAAGTATTTTGATTATCACTCATTTAATACTATTTCATATTATTGTATATTAAGACATGTAAGTATGCCAAATTTATAATAACCATTTTCAAGTCAGTTGTGAACTTTATAAGACAGAAATTTTGGTTTTATCTTTATAACACTGTCACAACTGACAGAGAAGTTAATTTTTTTAGATACGTAAAACTTACCTTTCCTATTTGGTTTCAAATACCCAATATGTTGAAATTGGTGATTTTTCTTTTAATTTCAGGATTCAGATTCACCGTTGTGTGTGTTGACGGGAGGGTATAATCACAAAGCAGTATAAAATTTATGAAGGCAATGTCCAAATTTCAACTCTTTCACTAATCTTCTCTACAGATCATCTACCATTATAATTGTGACAAGTTAGAAAGGCACTCCATTACAGAAAAAAGAAATATTTAAAGCAATACTAAAAGACTAATAAAACTTTTCTTTTTAAAGAAAAAGTCACCAAAGATTGTAATCTCTGGCCATAAATACTCTAAAGGAAATAAAGATCTTTTTGTAATGACAGCGGTTGGCTGTTCCAACTCTACCCAAGTTTTCCATAAGTCTGCAATAAACTGTGTCTTCTACAGGCTCTTAGATACTCATAGTGCTTGGACAAGAGCACATGCTTGAAAAATAAATACTAATAAATAAATATTGTGCTTGATAAATAAGTCTTAATGGATAAAGTGTAATGAAAGTTTTATATATAATAAGTAATTCTTTTTTAAAATGCACATAGTAAGAGCTAATATAAGAGGATTAACAGTATTGATTATTAAATTCAACATTTGCTTTTTTCTAATATAATTATATTATGTTGCTAAAATAAAACTGGTTATGTTGCTGAGATAAGACTGATTTTTGTTGTAAGGACTTTGGCTTTTACTCTGAGTGAAATGGGAAGCATTGGAGAGTTTTGAGCCAGGTAATGACATAATCTGGTAAAGGTTTTTCACTGTGGCTCCTGTGTTGAGACTAGACTGCAGGAAGCAGAGGTGGAAGTAGAGAAACCAATTAGGGGGCTAATGCAATAATCTAGGTAAGACATGAGGGTGACTTGGACCAGTGATGGAGTGAAGGAATTAAATAGTGGTTGGATTCTTCACACATATTTTGAAGGTACCACTAAAATATTTGCTCACAGAGAAGATGTGGTCCAAAGGAGAGAAAGGAGTTAAGGATGACTCCAAGGACTTTGAGCACATAAGAAGGCTGAGTTTGAGATGCTTGTTAGACATCAAGTAGAGACTGTGAAGGCAGTTGGACACATAGGTCTGGAGTTCAGAGCGCCACTAAGAACTGTGAAGATTATTGGACATGAAAGGTCTGTGAAGTCTCACTCTTCTGGCTTTTTTTTTTTTTTTTTTTTCCTGCCTGGGGCAAAGGTCATTTAATACAGCCAGAAAGCTTACAATTGGTTAAAACTTGGAGGTTTGGAAGGATACTATATTCGCCTTAAACTATAATGACTTTGTCAATTCAAGTCATAGTTCAACTGTCACCTACTGTATTGGGGCGAGAGAGGAGAGCAAAAGTGAGCAGGCATTTTTATACAGTTATATTCTTTCTAACATCTTGTGGGATTCTCCGGAAGTGTATAAAATGGCAAATACATTTGTCGTAATTCCATTCCAATTTAACAATATTTATTGAGCATTTGAGATGGGATGGTTGCCAAGGGACTTACAAATTAAATAGAAATCCCATAAATTTTGCAAAAGTATAAAATATTATGGCTCTCAAGATACCTATGCTCTAAAGGGGAAATATACACAAAATAGGAGATATGCTTCAAAGGCAGTGGTTCTTAAACTTTAATGTGCATAAGAATCTCTGCACTCAACCCCAGGGATTCTTTTGGTAAATCTGGAAAGGGGCCTAGTATTTTATCAAAATTCCACGTTACTCTATTGAAGATAGTCTGCGGATCTAAATAAAGATATTGTCTTTCAAACGCACTTGATGAAAATTATCTGTATTTATAATGTTGTATGTCTAAGGCAGATATAAGGTGGGGTCAACCTGTTTCTTGAGATCTAGATTAGATTGGCTCTAATTCCAAAACACGGCCCTATCGAAGTCTGAAACCCTCTTAAAGATTTCTTTGTATTCTGGGGAAGTAACTTTTCAGACTTATGCTCAATTCTGCCTTTTAGATACCTGCTTCTATACACAGTTTCTTGTCTGCACAGTTTTACAAAGATGTGAACATTCCTCCGCTACCATCCTGTTCTGCACACACACACACACACAGCATTAATAAATAGAAGAGATTTTACTATAGTTTTGAGAAGAAGAGTTGAGACAAAGAAGAGTAGACCCTGTAAAATAGTATTAACTTCAAGTTCAGCATGAGGTATCACATGCCCCACTCTCATTCCCAAGTCAGAAATTTTACTGACTCTAAGCTTTGCTAGAATTATATGATGCAACGTATTTAAAGCAGAAATGAGTGATATCTAAAATTAGTGTTTTTGTGGAAACATTGAAATATCAGATCATTCTCTAGAATTATCTCTTATTAAGTTAATATAAACAGGAGCTACTGTGATTTCTCGGTCTTAAAAAATAAATGACACTTAGGACCTCTCTATCCCTGAGCCTCTATGATTCTATGGGTAGCTATTACTGTTTGCTTAGAACTTTTCTCTAAGGCTCCCTAAAACAATGTATTTACATATGATATCTGCTCAGCTCAAAACTTGCAGTAGTAAGCAGTTCACTTAAAATTTTGGGACCTAAGAGACTAAACAGGAAGTCAGAGGAGCCGTATGCTACGGAACTGCTAAATCAACAAAGGATAATTTCAGAAGTTTGTCAGAGAACTCCGTACATACAATACCCATTTCAGCTTAATTTACAGTACCCATGGCAAGGGAGAAAAGGTCTCCAGACTCCTCTCTTTGGTATAGATAATGCCTCACCCTGATTCAAAGAGCAATATAAAGTTATACTGTACATAAAAATATAAACACATCAACTACATAATCAAATTCAGTTATACATTAGTGATCTACACAATGTGCTGATGAGTTATTATTCGTGAAGTGATTAGACAGATCAGAAGAAAGAGGGAATCATTGAAAAGGGCTCCACAGAGAAGTGGAGATTTGAAGAAGAGAAAGAGAAAGGATGGGCATATATTTTTAAAGAGAAATGGAGGAGTTAAGAGCGGAAGCTGATGACACATTGGTGAAGAATGACAGGGACATTTACCTGATTGAAGCCACATGCCTGCCCGTGTGTTATTGACAATGAGGTTGGGCAGTTTGGATGGATGCAAGCGGCTATGAAGGATGTTAGAGGTTTAATTTCAAGCTCACGATTAGGAACTAGAAGATGGTCATTTAGGGGTTTGGGGGGATTCAATTCGAAATTAAGAAAGGAATAACCTAATTTAAAAAGAAAGGTAAATTGTGTTGTAAAGGCAGACTCTTGGAAGATGCAAATGCCTTCACAAGTTTGATAAATAAAAAACGAACACAAGAGTATTGCAGTTGTCCACAGAATAATAACAGCTAAAGTTTATTGAGAGCTTACTATGTGCAGGCACAGTTACAAGTAGCTGTACATGCATTAACTTTTTTCCCTCTACAACCTGTTTAGATAGGTATCATTATGACACCCATTTTACAGATGAGTAAATGGAGGCACAGGGTGGTTACATAATATGCCCAAGTTTGCATAGAATATAAAGGAACTGGGATTTGAACCTGAGCACTCTGGCTCCTGAATCTGACCTCTTAGCCACTGTAAAGGTGCCCAGGGATATAAAGAGAAAGAAACGAGAGCTAATAAACACTATCAAGAAAAAGCTGTAAGGATTTAAGGATCAAAAGAGAGAAAAGAACTGAAGATGACTCCAAAGTTTCCAGTGCAAGAAACAGGAAGTACTGATAGTGTGCTTGACAACTATTTAAGTTTTAAAAGTGTATTAGTGACACAGTAAGAGAAAGAAGTCATGATATATTCGCCAATCAATATGTGAACATCATTTCCTTTAATGTAAGGAATTTTCCATATTGAGAAAAAAATAGATTAGGAGGTGATTGTGCCTCTTGGTAGCTATATTTAAAGTATTGCAGCTATTTTTCATGTGAGATAATACTCTGTATTTATGTAGCACCTTTCTTCTAAGGAGCTCAAAGCATTTTACCACAACGCATTACCTTATTCATCCTCATAACATCCCCTTTTAAGAAAGGAAGTGTCAAGTATAATGACCACAATTTTACAGATGGGAACACTAAGACAAATGGAGCTAGCGACTTGCCAAGATCACAGAAAACCCTGTAGCAAAACTAGGGGTAGAACTTGTGCTTTTTTAAATTCAAAACCTTTTCCAATCTCTTCTCAGTGATATGGCTCAAATTTGTCTTAACTTTTGGCATTACTTTATCTGTAAGTTAGCATGTTTAGAATCATGTTATAATCTAGTATTATTTGGGAAGTGTGCATCATGAATTTGGTAATTTCTCATTGAATAAATCTATAAAATGGTAAAAATCAATGCTTTATTCTTTTAAAAAATCAAAACTCTCCTCCTCAATTAGGCTTTACTATGCCTTATTTTAACCCTAAAGAAGTTTTGATATGTGTAGAAACTTGAAAGTCCTGAGAAAATGCTGTCTTTTACTTGGAAAAATTTTAGTATATGTAAGCCCCAAATTATCAATAAATGATAAAGAAAAATAAGATAATGGATGCACGCATGTGCGCGCGCACACACACACACACAGGTGGTGGTAATATAGCAAGAAATCAAGTGATCTCTTTAAGGAAATTAACTATTTCCTCCTGACAATAAGAGAACAAACAATAATACCTTTAAATCTGGGGAAATATTTTAAAACTCAAAAATTATGTGATTACTTCTATATTAACTAAGAGTTCCATCTCATTTTTATTTTACTTGATTACAAATACAGTGCAAAATTAGCTGATAATCATATACTTAGGTCTTAAAAAAAGAGAGAGAAGACAAAACAAGAGCTGACAATTTTTTTAAAAAGAGCTAATAGAATATCTTCACTTTCAGAGTCCTTTAACAAAATCCGTATGTACACTAGTGGGTGGTGAACACAGTATACGGTACAAGTTGCACCATATTCACAAGCCTGTCTAAGATCAAAGGCTCAATCACGGGCTGACACAATTCAAGGCAGGTATGCATTTTACTCTTCCTCCTTAAGTTGCACATGCTCTGCTCTTAAAATGTATAAGGCCTTTTAGAAATTCTATCACAGGTTGGCAGGATAGTCTAGTTCGAAAAGGAACTAGAACAGCTTTTTCAATGATAATCTATGAAAAGAACAAAGATGATGAAAAACAAATGATGTACAATAATCTGCCAAAAAGTGTATCAAATCAGATTCATCATTATCCCCAAAGTCAAGGAATTATTTGGGAACTAAGTTGTATTTCATATTTATATCATTTTTCTATAACAGGTATAAGGCCTTATAGAGAAATGTCTAATATTTTTCTGTGCTGCAAGATTTCCATTAATAACTACTATTAACATACACGGACAATGGTCTACCATTTCCTAAAAAATTAAAATTCTGACTAATCAATGTGAGTTTTCTGAATGACTTGAATTATTATTACATGCTTTATGTTTTATAAAATGCCAAATCTAATAGTCTCAAAATTGGCCCTAACAAAAAAGTGGTTCTTTGAATCACACAAATGATACACTGTAAGTTCACTTACTTATTCAACAAATATTTCTCGAACACTTGCTATGTGTCGAGTATTGTTGAGAGCAACAGGAATAAAGCAATAAGTAGAAACAAAGCACTACTTTCCTGGTGCTCACACTCCAGAGTAAGACGAGAAAAAATAATTCATAATTAATTAAATTGTAATATGCAGTATGTCTGGTGGTGATAATGGCTGAAAAGAAAAACAAACTGCTATGGAGTCAGAGTCTAGTAGAGGATGAAATGTATACTAGAACATTACGTCTTTGTGTTGCTTGAATTAAGTCAAATCTGGAAACCACCTAAGGAAACCTAAAACAAAAAAGTGTATTATACCTTGCCCTATCAGAAAAATCCAGTATAGTTAGAAAAACACATCTGTTTTGCCATGTTGTTAGTTCCTGAGATTTATTCCACATGAAGATGATGAGCATTCTGTCATTTCATTCATTCCATAAAAATTTATCGAGAACCTACTATATATAAGTCCATATGTTGAGGAGTGTGAGTGGTGAATTAGATCCAGATTTTGTCCTCAAAGATATGTACAGTCACGGGAAAATGAGACATGAGACACAAAAAATAATCTGAGCCATATAGGTGACATCAATGCCAGAACAAATGCAAAACGTTGAATAATTAATCACATATAAATCTTCAAGAGAAGCTTCATGGGAAAGGTGGCATTCGAGTGGAATTATGGAAGATGAGAAGGATTTAGGCAAAAAGAACAGCATAAGCAGAAGTGAGTGTGAGAAAGGCCATGTAGTCCCTGGGATATGAAGCACAGGAAGTAGCTGGAGACGGGGCTGAAAAAGTAAATTGAGGACAGATCTTGGAAGGACTTGAATGAATAGGTTTATACTTTATCCTGTAGGTAACTGTGATTCACTGAATATTTTTGAACCAATACAAGACACCACCAGGTTTGGGTTGGAACGATGTCTCTGGCAGCAAGGTAGAGGAGGGATATAAAACGGAAAAGAATGAAGTTAGAAAGAGCGTTAGTTCTTAAGCTAGTCTCGTGGGAAATGGAAAGGTTCTAAACTAAGACAGCAGAAAGAGGAATTGAAAGGCTAGAATGGCTGAGACAGAATTTTTACTTCACAATCAATTGGTGGAGCATGGAGCAACAGAAAAGTCTTTTCACATATGCAAACAAATCTTCCAAATTAGAAGTAGGATACGTAAGCATCTCAAATTTTTTCTGGAATCAATTCAAATGTAAACACCTTGCTTACAAAGTAAATACAGCGCTCTACTTAGTAAAGTATATGTTGAGGTCATAGTGGGTACCCAACACTGCTAGGCTCTGTTTAGAATGAAAATAGAAAGCCTTAAGACAATTATTATCCCCCAAATAAAAGATACTACACTGTTGATGTCAGTATATAATAAAGAGTTTAATTACATAGTACAATCTAAAACTGTTACTGGGGCCCTAACAATTAATTTCAGCTCTTGAGTAATTGGTAGACACTATATTAACAAATCTTAGATTTAGTATCTTTGACTTTTTTGTTCATGGAAAAGCATAGAGAGTCAAATAATGTGATCAGTTTTTCCACTTGCCAGAACAACTACTCACAATCAAGAATCATTTCCTGTCTAGTTTCAGATCTTCAGAAAGAATAGGTACTTTTAACTTCCTATTAAAAAGAGTTTTCCAAAAACTAATGATTTTCAATGTCAAAGAGTTATTCTACTTAAATTACTCCTGGTTAACTTACTCTTTTATATTGTTTTAAATAATTCTACTCCCACCTTTTAACTTTCAAATATTTGTAGAATTTTATAATAACCCTGTAGTCATTACTTGCCTAGCTATATATTTGTCTACTTAAATCTTTTCTTATAAATTAATCCCTTCGTTCTCTTAATCATTGCAACTGCTTTCTCCTGGCCTAGCTCCAATTTTTCTTCAAATCATTTGTTCTGAGATACCTAAGTCTAACAGAATTCTAGGCTTAAATTTTATGTGGATATTTCCTTCTTTTTTATTTATCATACTACCTGTGTATGCGTGATTTGCTGAAAACCATTGCCCCATAGACACTTGGCTAGGCACAAATATACTTCATGACTGAAAGATAATCATAAGTTTCTCAAAGTCAATAAAGAAAAAATGTCCATTTTCATACATCACTTGTCTACTATTACAATATACCTAAAGTAGCCCACATCAGCATTAGTAAAGTAAGTTAGTTGAATTTGTTTTTGTTTTTTGTTTTTTTTGGCTTGACTTCAATTTTATTTTAGCATCATATGTTGCTTGCTTTGTCTTGGTAAAAACTGAATAAATTAAATTGGAACATTTTATTTCCCAAAGCATGTATCACCTAGTGCAAATGCATGCATTCTCAAGACTATTTTGCATGTTTCTCCTTTTATATTATACTCTACCTAAATTAACATGTGGGCTAAGGAAATTTCATTAAGAAGTGATTATCTTAGTTTCAACAATAAAAGGAAACTGTGAAATTTTATTTTAAAATTTGCATTCTATTTTTGTTATGCTGCTTATTGTGATTTTTTAAATAGTATTTACCCAAATTTTAATAAAACCTGAATCTATTGATTCAGATGAGCACATAATTCTCAATAAATAGATAAAGCAATCTCATACTCTATCTCTGGATTTATACACATTAAAAATATGTGTTCCCTGTGCCAGGGAAACAATCGATCCTTCACCCATGTCCCAACCACGTCTCAGCAGCACAATTCATGAAATTATATTCTCCCTTTTGCATCTAAAATCATGTGATGGAGAGATTTTTCTTTCGCCTTTTCTTCTCTCCACTTCATAATCTCTTGAATCAATTTTTATCCATACTGAAAATAGTGTCTTCCTAATTAGAATCTGAGCTCCTTTCAGGCAAAAACCATATTTTAGTTTCCCTAGCACTTAGCAGAGTATTTGGTAAATACTAGTTGTTCAATAAACATTCACTGAGTTCGTGAAGCATGAATTAGTGAATAAATCATGATCACTTCTCCAGTGCTGGCAATCTATGCAAAGATGGAGACAGTATTTTCAGAAGGAATCTTAAAAAAAAAAAAAAAAAGAAAGTGGGCTTTTATTCAGAGAGTAAAATTATCACATTGTTTTCTTCCTTATTTTTCCTTTCCATTTTCTCTGAGTTCTAGGAATCAGATGTGTTCCAATGTATGTTTCTAAAATCGTTGGCCATTTGATAGTAGTAAATCTCAGATGTTAGAAAGCAACTGGTGAAATCTGAATAAATTCTGTAAACTGGAGAGCAGTGCTGTATTAACTGTTAATTTCCTTATTGCATACTGTGATTATGTGAGATAATGTTCTTGTTTTTAGGAAATACATACTGAAGTATCTAGGGTAAAGAGACATTACGCCTACAATTTATTCTCAAATGGTTGAGAAAAAAGTCCATATATCGACAGAGAGATAGACAGAAACACAGAAACAGAGAAAAAAGAGAGAATGATTAAGCAAGCGCAGCAAACCATTAACATTTGGACAATCAGAGTGAAAGGTATATGAGAATTCTTTGTACTAATTTATGCAACTATTCTGTAAATCTGAAATTACTGTATTTCAAAATAAAGAATTCTTTAAAATAATAGTGGTTAAAAAATGATTAAAGAATTTAGTGATACAAACAAACTTTAACGTTTGATGAAGCGAACAGTCTCCATTGGAAGAAATGCAAAACGGGGTGGGAGGCAGGACACCTTTATAGGATAAAGAATAAAGGACAAGGAAGAGAAAAATAGAAAATATCTGATTGGCTGGGGCCATGTAGTCACCCTTGTTTGGGGTCAGAAGGAACAAGGAAGTAAGTAGAGAGCTCGGAGTTGGGTTGGCGTCTGGGGATTAGCTGACTGCATATGCTGCATTTCTGGTCAAGTAGAGCATTTACCGGGACGCGAAAGTTATCTTAAGTCTCGGTTTGCTGACGTGGCACCCCAGGCAGGAGTGGCTCTCTCTTAGGTCTAGAAGTTTATTTCAACAGTAGTGTTTATTTGATTTGTAATTTATCATTTATGAAGTTTTTTCACATTCTACATTATCTCACTGAATCGTCCTTACACCATTTTTTTTTTTTTCTCTAAAAAAGGAAACTCAGAGAGTACCTACATAAAGCGTCATAACTGGGAGTCAAAGGCTTGCATGCAGCTTGAAGCAAAGAGTTATTTGTTCTACAGACCATTCTGCTTCTCTATAATTAAAAAATTACTCAAATCAATTGCCTTGAGGTGTTTTAAGAGTTTTGTGTCATTAAGGAACATTTTTGTAAACAATTGTTCAAATAAATAAATTTAGCGTGGTTTCTCCACATCCAAAAGCATCAGAGGTCTCATCAAAAGCCTGTTGATCTGGGGCTGGCCCAGCAGCGCAGCAGTTAAGTTCACACGTTCCACTTTGGCAGCCCAGGGTTCACCGGTTCGGATCCCAGGTACAGATGTATGCACTGCTTTTCAAGCCATGCTGTGACAGGCATCCCACATACAAAATAGAGGAAAATGGGCACAGATGTTAGGTCAGGGCCAATCTTCCTTAGCCAAAGAGGAGAACTGGCAGCGGACATTAGCTCAGGACTAATCTCCTCAAAAAAAAAAAAGCCTATGGATCCTGCCACTGCTGTATTGGGCCCATCTGATCTCCCTTCACACTCATCCACAGTCCCCTCCTGAGCACTGTGTCATGGACTGGAATCACAAGTATGTGATGACAGCAAATATACTCAGATTTTCCATGAAACCTGATCAAAAAGGAATTGGGCCAGGGAGGAGTGAAATATACTAAACTGAGGATATAGAACACTTCTGGTTTCTGAAGTGGCCCTGAACACATCTCATGGTACCTAAGTGCCTTGGACGATTGGGGCTGTCTCAAGGGTGATCTCTTCCAGGCCACTCCATATCCTTTAATTAACTATGAACTCAAGTGGCCAGAAAAAGTAACCACAACTCCACACATGTCTCTCTGGGATTCATTTACACACTGGAAGAATACATATGAATCCTTTTACTCAGACTTATTGATTTCCATATGCCATGCTTTAGTTTCAAGAATTATTTTCATCTCTTTGATTCAAGACTCTTTCTTGAATGTTTTAACTACTTCCCAATCAACCCAAATATTCCTTCACTTTTTGCTCAAAACACACTGATTTCAATAATCTCAACTGTTTCAGGATTGTACACACTTTGAAGGCAGGATAAATAAGTGTGCTAAATGTGTAACCAGAGGCCCTCCAGGACCAGTTCACCTGACCCCGTCTTATCAACAGAGTAATTAAGAGTGGTTTTTCAGGAACTGAGACCCCTTGTCCAGTTCAGGCCCGTTGAGACCACCAACCTCTCAACTGGGCCTGCGCAAATGCTGGATAAGTGACCTTTTTGATGTCAAGGAGCTAAAAACTCCACCCTTGGATCATGGCAATGCCATCATTTTACGAACATGTGTCCTATGAAGAGGCATGAAGCTTGACTACGCTTGTGCAGCTCATCAATTACCTTCCTTCTCTTTGCCTTCAATCATCTATCTCCACACTTCTGACAGCCCTGCCCTTCATCCCATAAATTGTGCCCCAAGTCCTGCATCAGAGAGACAGATCGGAGAGCATACGCCCCTGTCTCCTTGCAGATCAATCTCACAAAATAAAGCTACATTTCTTCTCCTAAAAGCTGATGCCATAATAATTGGCTGTTTTTATGTGCATCGGGTAAGAAACTCCATTTGTGAGGTAACAAATGAAGTAAATTTTATTACGAAGAAAATTATTTTTCCTCCATTTTGGGACTGCTCACCTAAATAGTTAAAGCTCTTTCCTTTTCTCTCTGGAAAGATTGACCCTGAACTGACAACAAAACCCTAGGTGGGATATTTAAATCTTAAGTGAGTGGTCAGTTAAGTGCTTGTAGAGGTAAAAGGACAGATAGCATATTTGGTATGCTAATGGAACCTATTTACTTCAAGGAAAGTGACAAAAACATCAATCAAATCAGAAGAGGCTATTAAGGATTGTTAACTCCCATTCAGATGAGCAATGATTTCCACTGGGATTTAAATAAATATTCATGAAAAAGACCAATGACAGAAATTCCACCAAAAAATCATACCACAGTTAGGTTTCTACACAGTTTATGGCAAAACTTACTTGGCTCCCAATTTCACAGGAGCTTTCACTACTTGGGACACATTCTCTCTTTTAAAATATCAACAAAATTAGCATTCTTTTTCCGTTTTAAACCCAAAACACACTTATTTAAAATTATGCCCTTAAAGAATCTCTAATTCTCAAAAGATTATATAATATCTTCCCCAACCACAAAAATTACCCAATTGCTGATGCATTAGTATTATTCAGAATGTACTTCAATTAAAAAAAAAAAACTGGAGACGTTAAAAAAATATTTAAGGAAGCAGAATAAAATCATAATTTAAAATTATATGCAAATTATCTACGGAGTATTTTTTTATTGAACAAATCAGGCATTAGGCAGCTTTTCTATGTTTGCCGCCACCTGGTGACACCTCTGTGCAAGTTTACTACAAACACCCCAAAATAAATCCCATTAGTAAAGCCTAGGTCAATTCAATTCAATTCGATAAATATCTATTGAGTTACTATTATACTTTTAGGACCGGTTTAGACTACGTTAGGAATACAAAAGTATGGCACAAGGATTCTGTCTTAAATATGCTTACAATTGAGACAGAAAAGCAAACAAGTAAAAGAAGCAATTTTTATGGCTGTTATCAAAAAGACAAAAGGCAGGTGTTGATGAGGATGTGGGAAAAAAGGTAGCTTTGTACACTGTTGATAGGAATGGAAATTTTACAGGCTTTATGGAAAACAGTATAGAAGTTCCTCAAAAAATTAAAAATAGAACTACCTAGTAGTTTCAAAAAATTAAAAATGGGACTACCTTACATCCAGCAAACCCACTTCTAAGTATATATCCAAAGGAAACAAAATCAGTATTTCAAAGAGCTATCAGCACTCCCATGTTCACTGCAGCATTATTCCCAATAGCCAAGACATGGAAACAACCTAAATCTCTGTTAACAGATGAGTGGATAAAGAATATGTGATATATATATTCTAAATATACATATATACACACACACACACAATGGAATATCATTAAGCCTTAAAAAAGAAGGAAATCCTGCCATTTGTGACAACATGGATGAACTTGGAGGACATTATGCTAAGTGAAATAAGCCAGACACAGAAACACAAATACTGTACGATCTCATGTATATACAAAACCTAAAATAATCAAACTCATAGAAGCAGAGAGTAGAATGGCAGTTACCAGAGGCTGAGGGGAGGGGGAAACAAGGAGATGTTGGTCAAAAGGTACAAATTTTCAGTTATGCAAGATGAACAAGTTCTGGAGATTAATGTGATTATAATTAACAATACTGTATTGTATAATTGAAATTTACAAGAGAGTAAATCTTAAGCATTCTGACCACAAAAGAAAAAAAAAAGAAAAGAAAAAGGTAATTATATGAGGCAATGGAAATGTTAATTACCTTGATTGGGGCGATTATTTCACAATGTATATGAATATCAAAACATCAAGCTGTATACTTTAACTATATATAATCTTTATTTGTCAATTATACTTCAATAAAGCCAGGAGAAAAAAGAAGTAATTCTTAAACAATATAGAACAGCATTAAGTGAACACTAAACATAAAAGAAAAAAAAGAAACCACATGTGGGCCTGGATTTTCAAGCTCCTAGATAAAGTGAGACTTGAGATAGTATTTAGAAAAATTGTAAGGGGCTAGATTGTAAAGGTAATTGAAAATCAAGAGGATGTTAGACTTGGTGCATGAGATATTGGGAAGCCTGGAAATGTCTTAATCACAAGATTAATGTAATAAAAGTGGGATTTTTAGGAAGACTAGTCCAAGAAAGGTCAACAACATGGACAAGATCAAGGAGATGACCATTTCAGAGGTAGTAATCCATCTATGAGTTGACAAAAACCTATGTGGGTCAATAGTAGTAGAAATGTAGAAGAAATTACCAAAATAGAATATTTCAAAAAAAAATTTGAAAGAAACAGGTGACTGGTATTTGAAAGGAAGAGAGGAGTCATGACTTTGAGCCTGGTTTACACCATTAGCAAAAGGAAGGAATGAGAGAAAAAATTATATTGAAGGAATAGAAGTTACATTTTGGAGATGCTGATTTTGAGATGACAGTAAGGTTTCCAGATTGAAATCCTGAGGTTTACCTTTCACAAGTTAGTTGTTAACTAATAATAGCATTAAATGGTACTTCTCCATTTTTAGTTGTCTACCATAAAGTTTTACCGTGTAGAAATCCTCCTAAAAATTAGTCTTGATACAATTCATATTCAACTAATTGAATCCTTTCTAACTGCCAGTCACTGTGGTAGACACTTTCACATACATTATCACATTTAATTCTCACAGCAACTGCGTGAAGTTGTTTATCTAGAAATTCTAATTAATTATATTGTAATGAAAATGCAACTGCCAAATATTAATCAAGTATTCATTGAATTAATTAGACATATATTGTTTGATTTCTAATCCTATACTGCTCCACTGCCCAGATTCCAATTTTCCTTTTAATAGACATTAATAGCACAAAGTAACAAAAAGAGTAGTTCAATGTCAAATAACGCACATGAATAAAATGCCTTAGTGAAAACAGAAATATATTGGGAGATGGAAGATTCAAGTTACAATCTAAGCTCAACCTTAGGCAAATCACTAAATTTTCTTGAGGCTTAGTTATTCATCTGTCACATGAAGTTAATGATTTTCATTCAGTCTGCATTTTGGGGTTGTGGTATGAGTCAAATGAGGTATTGGTGAGAAAGTGCTTTACTAAACAAATCAAAGGTTTAGGAAAGGGGGAAAGAGGATATTTTTCTCTGGGTCCCTCTTCTTTTATTTTCAAAGTCTTTCCTTGAGAAGGCTTTGTGAATAAGGAGAGGTGGCAAGAGAAAGGACTCTCAGTTTCCATCACCTCTGTTCTTCATCCATGTCCAACATCCACCCCCTTTCCTCCCGTGTACCTAAGTCTATGCCCCAATACACCTGCACCTAAGACTGTCAACTTGCTATTAATGATTGTTCATATGGTTTCACTCGATCGTTGTTATAACTCTTGACTTTCACCTCTAATCACCAGCACTCATCAATGAATTGAGAAGTCCTTTGAAGAGACAGAAGAGTGTAGATTGAGTGTACACCTGGATGTTAACTGCAATTGTGGGTTGAATTTATCTGTAGGGTACACTTCTTTCAAACAGAACCCTAAGAGAAAAGCTATAAAGTTATTTAGAACAAAAACCCACAAAGACTTTACCTAATGATTAATTTTAAACGTATGTGATTACAAGCTAACCAAAGCATCCCTACAATGTGAGTTTGATGTTAATGACCAACCCTTCATTCCCAGGGAACCAGTGAAGCACTAACCAGCAAATGCTCAGCTTGCATCTCTGTCCTGCAAAGTAGACCTCTTATTTTCCTAAACTTTATGTGACTCCTGCCACTATCACCATAACAAATACCATTTATGGAGCCACCACCAATGGCACTGTGCTTAGACCCTACAAATATTAGATTGAGCCAAATGAAATTACCATTTTTATAAGTCAAATATAGGCAATTTCCTATGATCAATCTAATATTTTTCATTCAATACCCTCAACCACCAAAAACAGTAAACATAATCCTTCCTATTTCAGAGGGGAGAAAACTAAAACTCAGATTGATAAGTAACTAGGCCACAGCCAGACACCTGGAAAAGCGGCAGAGCCTGGTTTTAAAGTAACTGCCAAAGTGCCATTGTTGTATCTATACTCACAAAGATAGATCTGAGGGTAGATGAGGCTATAGAGGAATTTATGAGAGTAACTATGGGTAAAGAACACAGACTAAGATTCAACATGAAGACGATAATATAGAGACAAAAGAATAATAAACTTTAAGAATTCTTTTATGAATGAGAATAGTACAGTCTTCTAACCCTCTAGCAAAGAGAAACAGAAAGAAAAAACATAGATTACATCACAAAATTAACTTGAAAACAAAGAAAAATATCCTAGTCATTCAATTTTTAAATATCAGAATGGCTTATTCATAAGAACAGTTGACTTGTCCTCTTTTTTCTTTGAAATGGGTAATATCAGAAACCCTAAATAAAAGTAAGTAGCCAAATGATCAAAAAATAATAATAGGCAGGCTTTCGAGTAGAACTCCTAAGTTAGGATAGCAGAATGGAAAAATGTAGAGAACCTGCGACCCTGGTGGCATTGCTGGGGTGCCATCGAGATCCTGAGTTACCTATCCTCAACTGCCCCTAATACAGGACTCAGAAGTGAGGGGTGTAACCTTGACGCAAGGGTAGAGGGAAGAGGTTGGATAATTTAATTGTATGCTATGGGAGAAGATAGGAATCAAACTGAAGCACATTGAGGTTAGAAAATGTGAAGGATTAATATCTAGTAAGATCGAATAAAAGTGTAAAATCTTGGTAACATATAAAATCAGTGAAATGCAGGGCCAGTCTTCAGCAAGAGAGAAAGCGGCACATTTGACCAGGCACTATGCTATGAAGGACACAGGAATCTCTCTCGAAGCTGCTACTAATATGCTGAAGGCAGTTGTCACGATGTCAAGAGGAACTGCACATGCACACGTTCCTATCTAATGAGGTCAGCTTTCATTCGTTCACTGAGCTTTCTTCTTTCCTTTTTTTTGAAACACATGTAGACAAGTTAAAGATATTTTTCAAAGGCAAAAATATCTATAAACATTCTAATCTGAACTAAAATAACTATTTTCATATTTTAAACTGCCCTTCCAGAATTCATCTATGTAATTGCAACCACTGTAAACATAAAATTTGTATTCTATATTTTTCTACTTATTCCATAAGCATGTTTCCACGTTTACAATTATCACTTTAAATGTTGGCATCTGCAAGGACATTCAACCTAGAGACTAGGATTTATTCTGAACACTCAACTGAACAATTGAAAGCATTTTTTTCTTTTTGGTGAGGAAGATTCGCTCTGAGCTAACATCTGTTGCCAATCTTCCTCTTTTGTTGGTTAAGGAAGATTAGCCCTGAGCTAACATCTGTGCCAACTTCCTCTATTTTGTACGTGAGTCACTGCCACAACATGACTTGACTAGTGGCGTATGTTCGCACCTGAGATCCGAACCCACGACCCCAGGGTCACTGAAGGGGAGCATACCAGGCTCAACAACTACACCCCACTTTTTTCTTTTTTTAAGCTCTGAATTCCAGTAAAGAGATCTGCAATGGGCATCTGTTGTTTTTGCCTGTCCATAATTCATTCCCCCTTCTGCAGAGAGCTATGGTAAAAGAATCCTCTTTCCTTTTGGAATACCAGGCTGTCCCTACCTTAGTCCATTTGGTTCAGGTAGAGCTGACCCCAAACCAGGAGTGAGGCAGTGATTAGATTGAACAATCAATATATTCCATCCCTTTGGACAAACTGTTTGACTGGGGAAAAGTCATGTGACCTACTTAGTACAGTGAGACACAATTATGAAGGAAGAGTCCTGTATCTGCTAGATTTGATGCTGGTAGAGTGAAGGACTGGATTTACCTAAGGCCACCATAAGGCAAGAGCTTGTTGGGGACTTTAATCAATAGAGAAGAGAGCAGTTCAGACAAGGGGTGCAGCAGAGAACAAGATAAAAAAACCAAGCCCTAATTGACCTTTTTTGAGTCCCTGAATGCAGCTGGGTCTGACTTTTTGAATATTTTAGCTAATAAATCATCTTTGATGTTTCAGCCAGTTTAAGTCAGACTTCTATTACTTGGAGCCAAATAGTCTTGAATGATTCTAAATCTAAGAAACCAAGCATGACAACAATAAGAAAGAGGGTATCTATACTTAGAACCTTGGATCTGGGGAATACGCAACAACATTCTCTGTTAATAGATATATTTCACCCAGAAATAAATGAAATACGATAAATGGGGTCTAGAAACTTGAAATTTATAAAATGCAGGGTTGTGTTATTACAAGGTGAGCCAAGTGACAAGAATAAACCTGAACAGGTAGCTGGATTATTCCAGGGTTTGGCTGCCTAATTCAAATACAGTCTTGTTCTAGCTACTGTTTGCTGCTGTCTGGGAGGAGTTGTCCAACCTTCCTTACATGTTGGTTTACAGCCTCTGGCTCCCACGACAGGGGGCAGTGATTCGAGCACTCTGCCTGGTTGGAAGCTGTTTTGTTGATCTGATGCAAGGCAATTGGGTTAGAAGAATACTAGGGACGCAGTGACCTACCCTCTCCAGGACCTTCCTGAGAACTCTTCGCCCCACTCCAAGCCCCCCTTTCCTCTCCCTCATTCTCTCCCATAGAAGAAAACAATTTTATTTGAGAACACGGGCTGGACAGAGGAATGTATCCAATTAGCTCTATTGCAGGGTTTTACTATTACAGATGGTCCCCAACTTGCAATGTTTCAACTTACGAGTTTTTGACTTTAGGATCGATTGAAAGCGATATGCATTCAGTAAAAACTGTGCTTCGCCTTTGAATTTTGACCTTTTCCCAGGATAGCGGCATTTGATATAATACTCTCACATGATGCTGGGCAATGAGCCATGGCTCACCGTCAGCCGCACAATCAGGAGGGTATACAACCAATATGCTTAACATTTCTGTATCCATATAACCATTCTGTTTTTCACTTTTGGTATAGTAGTCAATAAATTACATGAGATATTCAACAGGTTATTATAAAATAAGCTTTGTGTTAAATGGTCTTGCCTGACTGTAGGCTAATGTGAGTATTCCGAGCACGTTTAAGGTAGCCTAGGCTAAGCTATGACGTTCAGTAGGTTAGGTGAACTAAACGCATTTTCAACTTAGGGTGTTTGCAACTTACAATGGGTTTGTTGGGACGTAACCCCATCATATGTCAAGGGAGATCTGTATTGAGTTTGCAAGCTCTTACTCTATGACAGACACCATGTAAAACATATACATAAATGATTTAACTCTAACTCTGTACTCTATAAGCCAAGCCCTATTAGTGTGGCCGTTTCATAAATGAGGAAATGATCCACTCTCCAATGGAAATGACCCTGGACGCTCCATTTTGAGCCCCTCATTTTACATGTGAGGACCATGAGCCATGCATGGTCAGGGCTGGCCTAAAGACATCCAGCAAATCAACAAGGTCAAGGCTTGAACTCAGCTTCTCTGGCTCTGGTCACCTTTTTCTCCCTTAGGCTCTCTTTGCTCTTTGGGTTTCTGTCCCATAGCATTTAAAACAGATGTAGAAAATGGGCAAAACTACCTTTCAACAACTACAAAGAGAATGCCAAGCTTAAGAACCAGTGAGAAGGGAATTGATAAAGTTTGGAGAACAGGCCATTCTGCCCTCTGGTAAGGACAGGAGAGAAAAAGGTGGAGATCATGCCTCCTCAGAAAAGGAAAAGAAGGGAACAGAAGAAGCCGAACTCATGTCCTTGTGTTTAACGGTCATATTTAATCCCACACTTCCAGGTTAAAAACATAATTTTGATGGGGAAAATATCCAAGGGAGAAAAATTTAAGAATTGATAAAAATGAAGAAATGATGAAAATAAATATCAAAAGAGTTCCTCTTTTTCCTGTTTATTAAATAACATCCTGTTTATTAAATAACAGTCAAGAGCATGTAACTACAAGCAGTGGATAAATGAGTGGGTAGAAATCAGGCATTGTGAGAGAAGGGTGAATCAGAAAAGCAAAATAAAGACAGAGTGGGTAATGTACTCACCTAATTAAGACCAGTTTAAAAGCTCACTACTGAAGTCGGTACTTGAACTGATTTCTATGGTGGGTGACCGGGGTCATTCCGTGTGCTCTCCTATCACATCCCATCCTAAAGAAAAACACCAAAAAAAAAAAAAAAAAGACCGGTTTTCACCTTTATTAATGTATCATGAGAATCAGATCCAAGCACAAATCTTTCATAAAGAGCTTGGATAAGCACCGCAGGGAGCCAAGTAGCACAGACACACAGAACCCCAAGGTGGCTTATTTAAACTAGCTAATTGTTAACCGTTGGGAGGTGGGTGATGGCGCAGAGTGGGAATGGGCCCGCCTTCTGCATGAGTGAATTCAGCACATGGAATTCATGTTCATATTTACATTTATAACTTACAGAATTTCCATGTCATTGACCCCAAGCTGATAAACAAAATTACAAAATTCATTTTAATTTCACAGACTTGGCCAATCTCATCAGTCTCCCCATTAGGTTTTCATATTAAAAGAAAGAGAAAAAAATGAGAAAGCATATGTTTATAGCCAAGAATAAATATAACAATAATAAAGGAAATAAAAAAGGAAAACTGACCTTGGCACAGTTACTTAAGTTTTTCCACCTTTCTCATATGGAGACGTTCCAAGTTCTACCATTTCAAAGAAAACACCTCATCGAAGAACACGTAATTGCATGTTGTTTCCATTCTTTAAATGTGGGAAATGAAGCCTTTTCACATTCACATCATCAGCTGTGCCCCAGGAAACCTTCCATTCCTTCCAAATTAGTTTTTGTATCATTAAACCAATCAGCATTAGGTGCTTAGGATTATTTTGTGGAATAAACCCTGAATCATTACCTACATCATGTATGTAATAAAGTCAAATAATGACATCATTTATAAAGCACATGAGCACTGACCCTAAATGACCAGGACCTAAAAGAAATCAGGGCAGTCCTAATAAGAATCAGGCAGGATGCCTAATGAAAATCAAACAGCAGGCCTAATAAGAAACAATGTATTTTGCCTCTCCTTCAAATTCGCTTTTGATTTGCTTTTCATGAGAATCCCTGTTTGAAGTGGAGCTCCCGCAGGCTACAATTCTCAGAGCTAACTGTGAGATGAGTAACTCCCAGGTGGGTCTCTGGGCCATTTGATCTGGGACAAGAACCACTCGCTCATGCAGTAAGTATTCGTTGGGCATTTAACACAACCATAGGCTTCAACTTAGCTGTTTTGTATTTAACAAACATTACTGAGCACCCAGTATAAGCAGGATTGGTGCTAGGCTTCAGAAACTGAAACAATAAATTAGAAACGTCATAGGCACGACTTACAGTGTATTTATTACATGGCAGGCACAAATACACGTGCATTATTTATTAATAATTTAATATTCCCAGCAGCCCTAGGAGGAAGTGTATGTTTTGCCCCACGGTATAAGTGTAGAAAATAAGGCTCATCCAGATTAAGAGACTTGCCCAAGGCAATGCTGCTGGGGAGGGACAGAGATGGTGGGGAAAATCCAGTCTGTCCCTGGCTCACGCAGTGCATTATGTTCAGTTCTAACCATTTGAATTGCTGGTATTGGACCTTTTTTTAAACCTACAAAATGACAAATGGGTTTTTCCTGAGAAGAGCTTAGAGTATGGTGGGGAAGACAGAAACATCAAGACAGCACCACAATACAAGATGGGTTGCAGCACGATGGTCATCCACATCACCATATGAGTGTGCCCAGCTGCCTCCCAACCTTCCCAGGCACCGTTCTGTAGCCTTACCTGTGAGCCCAAATCTCTTCACTTTCTCTCTCCACCTAAAATCCAGCCACAGATACACTAAGAGAGCACATAATGTGCTCTTCTGTGTCCTCCTCTATCTTATTCTAAGACCCAACCACCCCTGTCATAACTCTCATGGCTTGAGATGGAAAAGCAAAAAAAGATTTGCCCTGCCACAGAAGGAGAAGCAAATAGCCTGGACAGAGAGGACATAATACGTGTCAAAGGAGACCAGGGCCAAGCAGGTGCAGGAGGTCAAATAGAATTTTTGCAACATTCTTTTCCACAGATTATTTACAAACTTGACTATACAACTCATGTTTTGAAAAGCGCCTTGCAAATCTCAAAGAACGGATATAATCCGAGCATCCAAATGCTTTGAAAATACACCAACTATTTTTTAAAAGACGTAGACTTTCTATCTTCTATTGTACACATTAGATAAACCCTAAATGCTCAAAGCATTTCACCTCTATTGTTTGTACCCCATGTTTCCTGCTCCACCTCAACATGCATGAGCACCAAGAGAAGATTGGAAACTGATTTTCCTCTGGGTACAATTCCCCACATACGTTAAATATGAGAAAATTGATGTAATTAGTTGATTAACGTAATTTTTTTTTTTTTAGATTTTTTAAATTATTTTTTCCTTTTTCTCCCCAAAGCCCCCCGGTACATAGTTGTGTATTCTTCGTTGTGGGTTCTTCCAGTTGTGGCATGTGGGACGCTGCCTCAGCGTGGTCTGATGAGCAGTGCCATGTCCGTGCCCAGAATTCGAACTAACGAAACACTGGGCCGCCTGCAGCGGAGCGCGCGAACTTAACCACTCGGCCACGGGGCCAGCCCCTGATTAACATAATTTTTACAGAGAATTAATCTTCTGCTTCCAAGATTATCAGCCTCCTGAAAGTAAGTACTACATCTTTAGTTCTGAATTTTTCTCAGGTTAAATAGCAGACCCTAGAAATGTAGTTGCTTGGTTGCTGTATTTAGGTCTTTGATAGTATTTGTAACTACTCGAGGGATAAACCAAGTAAGAAATTGTGTTTGCAGCCTTGATGTTTGTAATCCAGAAATGGCTGAGTTGCAAGAAACAATGTTTTATCAGTCAACCATTAAAAATATTCCACATAGTATTAGGCCTATGCAGAGCCAAAACTGACCAACATGAAATACTTCATCTCCTTGGACAACACATCCCGTAAATTATGAAAAGAAAATGGTATTTTATGAGAGCCAGGCAACCTCATTTTCTAGGCAGCACATTTCATTCATATTGCGATTATTAATAGGTCACTTACAGGATTCATGACTGGTGCCACTGCGTGAAGGTACCCATACACGGACAATCACCGTGGCGAAAAGTAGTATACCTCAGTTCTTTCCAGAGCAGTAACTTTATCAAAACTATCACAGGTGTCCTTTGAACTCCACTCAAACATTTTGTAGTTAGATCTTTAGGTTATGTTCACCAGACTTCCTTTAAGATATTTTTTTAACTCAGAAACTTTCAAAATCTCCTTTTTGCTAATGAATTTTGCTGACTAAAGTTAGCATTTCCTCCGTTAGACTACTGCATCTAAAAGTGCCTGGTCGTACTTCTGTCACTCTCAAATCAGCTAGTCTCTTGCATGAGCAAACATACTCAATATTTTTTAAATTAGAAGTTGAAAAATACACAGGATGAGATGTCACAATGAAGGGAGCTAGGACAGATAATTAAGGGTTAAAATCTAAGCCGTTACCCATCACCCAAGGTAGAGCAAGGAGCGTGGACGGCTTCCACCTCCTTAGAGAAATACAGATGCCGTGTTCCCAACAAGGCATTCATAGTTTTCATTATAAAGTTAATATTTATCTTATAGCATTGAGTTTATCTTACCAACATATCTCATTCAGAAAAAGAATTTCTTGATTTATCACATTAAAGTAAATATTGCTATGAGATACCTGTTAAATTTTTAATAAAAACCACCCTATCTTTGTTGGATCAAAGAGAGCTGCTTCAGCTGAGATACAAACAAAGCCAAATAAAAATACATAATTCCAAACCCTGAGCATCTCTGCACATGTTGACCAGCCTGCCCACGACAATTGTGGTTTTATGTGGCTGAGCATTCAGAGTTTCACCTAAGTTTATTATAAGTCATAATCTTACAGCTAAAACGGGCAATCACCCATAATGCTGACCCAAAGATGGCATTTCAGAACTGCATACTCCTTGTTCCTGAACTATGCCCCCAAAAAGGCACAAAAGTGAAATTCAATTCAATTAGATTTACAAACATGATCCTTTGCCTTGTGTGGATACATTTTTAGTATGGAAGATTTATTAGCATGGTGTGTTTTGCACAGGATAGAGTTAGATGTAAAACCTAGTTTGTTTCCATTCATCCCCTATCCTTTAAGTTAGCAATAAAAATCCTATTACTGAGGAGCAAAAACAACCTGATATAGTGATCCTGATTCGCCCCCTTGTATAAAGGAGAATGAGAAGTCAGCAAGCCCAGAAAGGATGATGATCCTCATCGTCGTGAAGTGATTCTCCAGCAGCCTGCAGTGAATTCTCATGGGATCCCTTTCTCATCCTGGAATAAGCTGGATAGAGGGGAGAATACAACATGGACACAGAAAAAGAGGAGTGTCTCAAACCTCCAGAAGGAAAGAATAAAGCCAAATCTTCACAACTTAGTACATAAATTAAGTGTCTATATTCAGGATCCTATACCACCTCAGCTTGGCCTCCTTTGTGCCCTCCTTGTAATAGAAAAGCACCATGGCCTCAAGACCACAGACTCAGCAGCCAGACTCCTAGGCATTTGAATCCCAGCTCTGCCACTTACCTGCTGTGTGGCCTTGGGGAAGTCATCTAACCTCTCTGTGTCTAGATATTCTCAACTATAAAATAGAGATAATAATCATATCTATCTCCTAGGGTTGAAAAGAGCATTAAATGAGTTAACAAAAATTGCTAAACTCTTGTAAAGAGTCTGGCACACAGTAAATGTCACTGTATAACTAATTGTTAAAGTAAAATGTTGGTTCTACTGGCTTCCTTGATTTTTTTTTTTTGCTTTTTGGTGAGGAAGATTGACCCTGAGCTAACATCTGTTGCTAATCTCCCTCTTTTTTTTTTCCTCCCCAAAAGCCCCAGTACATAGTTGTATGTCCTACTTGTAAGTCAGTCTACTTCTTCTAGTGGCATGCCGCTACAGCATGGCCTGACTAGCAGTCTGTAGGTCTGTGCCCAGGATCCGAACCAATGAACCCCAGGCTGCCAAAGCAGAGCACGCAACCTTAACCACTCAGCCATGGGGCAGCCCCTCTTCCTGGATTTATATGATCAAAGAACTAGAGATAAATTCCAACCCTATGTCTGGCTCCATCTCCATGCTTTTTCCCTCCCCATGTGCCTAATTCATTAGCCTCTTAATCATAATCAGAGGTACTTTTTCTCTTAGTAACAAGAAAAACTAACATTTAGTAAACATTCCATACGCACTAGGTTAATTATCTCATTCAGTCATCATAAAAACCAGTGCAATTTGCGTTATTATTATCCCCATGTAACAGAAATTATTATCCCCACTTAACAGGCGAAGGTTAAGTAAAGTGTCCAAGATAACAGTATGAAGCAGAACCAGGATTAGAATCCAGACAGTGTTGAGATTTGCTTCAGAGAAAGAAAACATATACTACAAAAACTTCCCTATTTAACCAACCTCTTATAAAACTAACCTTCACTCAACACTCCCTCCCACGCCACTCAAGCTCACTCTAACCAGCGAACACACAAACAACCTGCAAATCCATGAGAAGGAATGATTGCTGTTTTAAGCCACTGAGTTTTGAGGTGGCTTCTTTCACACTATGTTTATAGCCAAAGCTCACTGATCCAGGCTTTTCATATGCTTTTAATAAATGGAAACAAAACCAAATTTGAAAATGCTTTTAAACTATGAAACAAAGATATGTCAAAAACCTGTATATTTTCTTTGACTACACACACATACACACACACACACACACACACACACGCATACTTATTTTAGGCTGATTGTTTAAACGTAACAAAAATAAAGCTTCTCCTAGAAAAACAATCCTTCTTTCCTTAGCGCTAATGTCTATCCCCATAATTCAGGTTTTGAACAGCAAAATGATTTGGCAAATCTTAGCAAAAAATCCAGGATTCCATGACGTCCAAGAGAGGGCTGACATAAGATTATTCACAGCACAAAGCTCACAACCAAAACAATTGGAAAGAGTTAAACCAGCCAATAATCAAAGATGAGAAATATCAACAAGTTTGATGACACAATACGTATTTCCAAAGAGATTGAGTCAAGTGTCAAAGAATTAAGGAATGTCCTTGCAAAAACTGATAGTCTTTGAATAATTTTACAAAAATGATTTCTTTTATAATTCTACTAGGCAAGACAGCAACTCTCTTTTCCACGAGACAGAGCTGAACTAACAGAACACAAGCTGGATTCTGCCCAAAAGAAAAAGAAAAACTTTGATTCACTTTTTTTGGTACATAGTTGAAAATAAGATCTAAAGTTGGTTAAATATAAAAGTAATTGAACATATTTTTTATAATTCTTAATGTTATTTTTTAAGGTAAAGCCCACTCAAGCCATTTTTTCCTGATCACATTTTGGCCAGCACCTTTAAGTGGGTGCACTTGAAGAAGGCTTTTTTTCTCCAGGACGAATTATCTTCAGATAACAAGATAAGGAGAACTTCCTCTCCCACATTTCACTATCAAAGAATTTCCAAAAAGTAAACTCATCTAAGTCATAAAAAGATTATAACAAGAGTAATTCTGCTATCTGGTGGCAAAACACACAAACAACAAGAGCAAGCGATGGGATTGAAAGTACCAAAGGATGGGTCTAAATTTTTATTACATTTTCCAAAACATGACGCTTCCTAATCTGAACTAAAAACAAGCCACTTAAATCTCGTCAAAGAATCATTAACATTAGGGATAAAGAAAAGAAAGGGAAAGAACAGAATATCATTGAATACTAGGTGCTAAGTACTATTAGAGACCTTGCATTCAATTTCCAAGAAAATTTGGGTCACTAAGAGCTTTCTTCACCAATAAAGAACAACTCTCCAAAGCAATTCAATTGCCACAAAGATAAACTGGTCAATTTGCTATTGCGATATAAATGCCTTCTTTGACTTAAAAATCATACAATGAATTTCAGAGCAGGAGGAGGTTTTAAACATCATCTAGGTTGAAATTCTCATTTTATAGATGAGAAGATGGAAGCCAGGAGATTAAGTGACTTGTCTAAGACCATACAACTGATTAGGGTCAATGCAGGATCTAGAAGCTAAGTCTCTCGACTTGAAAGCCAATGGTATTCTTCCCTCTCTCTTCACTGAGAAATGCTAGCAGGGTTACCAAAGAGACTTTCAACCAAAGCCTGTATCACCCCACGTTTTCCTCATTGAATCAATTTCTCCCATTTGAAAAGGGGTGAAGTGAGGTGTATCAACCATGAGTTTAGTATTGTTTTCTATACTTACACACAGCAGTCTTAAACCCTCAAAGCAGGGTTGCAGGGGGCCCTTTGTATGACTTCCAGTCACGGCAGCCTGTGGATTTCATCTCCCACTCACCCCCACAGCCAGGTGCCCTAGTGCTGAACACAGCATACATAAAGCTTTTCAAAGTGCTGTCCCCGGACCAGCAGCATCAACTTCAACTGAGAACTTGTTAGAAACGCACGTTCTTGGGTCCTATTCCAGACCTACCGGATCAGAAGCTCTGAGAGTGGGGCCCAACACAATCTGTGTTTAACAAGCCCTTCAGGTGACTCTATTGCGCGCTAAAGTTTGAGTACCACTGGTCTACACAAGCAATAAAATGGCCACCTTAACAGAATCGAGGGTGTTCCACCTGAGAGGTGTTCTTTATCATGTTAGAAATGCCAACTCCTGGAGAATGTGTTTTCTTAAATTTTGAAGCACTGCCACAAAACTTTGCTAACGGCAGTTGTTTCAATTTCCTAGTGGGAGCCTATTCCTAACTTTATTGAGATTTGAGGGTTTTATGTTGTTTGGATTTATTCCCCACAGATAATGAGTGTTCCTATCAATGCAGAAATGATCAAGGAAGGGGAGGAAACATCTCAACAGCACAGGAAGTAGGACAACAGACATCTCCATTGCCTTCTCTTCCTCTTCCTTTTTGACTTCCTGCTGCAGCTCCATCTCAGCTTGCTCAGCTATACCCATCCCTTCAACCACTATTGGCCCTTGCCTCGCTTAAGTGCTGCTTATATGGCCCCTGACTCTTCAGCTCCCATACTGTCACTTCTGCCCCTTTTCCCTCCACCCTTTCACTGCCATGACTTCCACTTTGCCTGCTAATTTCACTGCTTAGTCCCTTAGCTTCAGAAGATTAAGTAATCTCAGTACATATAAGAGATTTAAAGTCTAATTAGGTCCATCTAATGCAGAAAAGAAAAAACTCAGGTCTGAGAAAGTTAAATAAATTATTAACTACTATGCAACTCTTCTAATTGAATAAATAAGATTACATTTTTTGCTATGCTTTAGCTTTCTTGCTTGAGTCTAGCATTTTAGCCCCTCAAAATCAAGTTAAAGTTGGCTTTGTTATTATATAGCTATTCTTTCTAGCTTAGGTTCATCAAAAAATTTCATAAGCCTGCTTTTATATTTTCAACCAGCCTTTGTTGAGAATACTCAGAGCTCTAAAGTGCACCTGAGATCTTGCTTGAGGTTGCCATCAAGACATTAGTTCTGGGGGCTGGCCCCGTGGCTGAGTGGCTAAGTTTACGTGCTCTGCTTCAGCGGCCCAGGGTTCACTGGTTCAGATCCTGGGCACGGATCTACAAACCACTCATCAAGCCATGCTGTGGTGGCACCCCACATAGAAGAACTAGAATGACTCACAACCAGGATACACAACTAGGTACCAGGGCTTTGGGGAGGAAAAAAAAGAAAGAGGAAGGCAAGAGATGTTAGCTCAGGGCCAATCTTAAAAAAAAAGACTGGTTCTGATGGTTCAATCTGAATAAGAGTATTATCATTCAGGCTGCATTTCAACGTCTTCACAAAGATATTTCCTCTTTCAGCACCTAATATGCACTATGGACTATTCTAGGTGCTGAGGACACAGCAGTTGAGAGAATAGGGTTGGGAGGAGGGGAGACTTCCTCATGGTGCTTACATTCTAGAGGAATGCACAAAATAAGTAATAAAATAGTGTGTTTGATGAAAGTAAGTGCTAAGGAGAAAAAGGAAGCGAGGGTAGAGGGTACAAAATGTTAAGAAAGGTTACAATTTTAAATAGGGTGATCAATGAAGTTTCATTAAGAAGGGAACGTCTGAATATCATGGGAGATTCTCTTATATGTTTTGCTAAAACATTTATTTGACATGACTAAGTCTTAGATAGTCCTGTTGATTTCTAAGATTTACCAAAAACTATTTGTTTCTAGATTACTCAAAAACCATTTGTTTAACCATACATTCTGGAATTTTCTAGGAATCAACATCAATCTCGTAAATTGTATTTTCCTGAATTTGCCCTGTGTTTTCCCAGAATCAGTAACTTCAGATACCAGTAAGAAAACAACAAATACTGGTATATATAAAAATAGGTGGAAAATGCAATGCCACATCTGCAGAACTATTTGTTTTCAAACACAGAGAAGTACCATGGAAGCTACTGTGTAGAAAACATGTTTTTCCTTCTGTGCCCTTATCTACTGAAAGAAAAATATCAGTGTTTATTATCATTATTATTAAAGCCAGCTTCACAATCTCCTAAGAACTCAACAACAAACTGTGAAATAGCCACATGGGTAGAAGAGAAAAATTGTGGGAGAAAAAACAGGATGAACCTTTCAAACATCTTTTTGCAGAGAACAGTATTCACCTTCTTGTCCCAGACTGAACTAATAAAGTCATAACTTATCATAACTTATTTATCCAAAACACCCCAAGTCAGATCCAGAGTCTGAGTTACCTTTTTATGCCACTTTACACTTGGTTCACACAGGAACCAGTTCAAATAATTTGGCCAAGGTCATATACCAAGAGTTTCTGGGTTTGTCTCTTAAAACTGGAGAACTTAATGGTTTGCCTTTCTTACTGTACTCACCAGAATCCTTGGTCTCTTTCTTAACTTCTCTTTCCAATTCCGTAGAAAACACAGAAAATCTTCAACTGCTTTTGGTCATTTTAGTTCTTCCAAATTTGGCAGTTACACAAATTGCTTCATGTCCAATATAATTAGTTACTGCAAAATGTCCTGGGAAATGGGACATCATTGTTAGGGGAAAAAGGGAGACTATTGTGGGAATACTGGGTAAAGCAAAACAAAACTAAAGGAAAAACAAACAAAACAACATTATACAGAATAAATCATATCTTAGAATCAGACTTCCCAGGGTCATGCACAGAATCCGATGATTTATTCAGCTCTGCTTGGAGAAGACTTATGGTGATGAGTCAAAAGATTGAACTATAATCTCTTCCAAATAAACTATATTTAAAGAATTCACAGGTTGCTGATTAAGCTTCAAACTATACTGGTCTTCATGTAATAGAAAATCTTATTTTTTGCTTTCTTTCTATTTAGCAGTTTTTCAAAATGATTGCTTCCAACTCTTAGTGGCCTCACTACACCAAATTAGAACTTACCTTCTAGAATTTCTTTCCTCCATTCCTGAATTCTCTCCTTTATTTTTTCTGGGTTTTAGAATCAGTCCTGGATTCAAATCCTGTCTCCTTTAATTATGTGCTGAGTGCTGTGTGTGACTTGAGCCAGTTATTTACCTCTCTGAAATTCATTTTAGCCTTAACTGGCAACAAATAGTATAAAAAGTCTTCAAGTGGTAATTTTGAGAATTAGATAAATAATAAATATGCTACTACTGACAGTAATGTTAAATCAACGTTAGTTTCATTTCTTCCTAACCAGAAATTTTCTTTGTTTGTTTAAATGATATTTCTTATTACAAAATTTCTACAGAATAGTTGTCAAAAATCTAGACAATACACAATGGAATACTACTCAGCCATAAAAAAAGACAAAATTGGCCCATTCACAACAACGTGGATGGACCTCGAGGGTATTATGTTAAGCGAAATAAGCCAGTCAGAGAAAGACGAACTCTATATGACTCCACTCATAGGTGGAATTTAGTATATTGATAAGGAGATCTGATCGGTGGTTACCAGGGAAAAGGGGGGGTGGGGAGAGGGCACAGAGGGGGAAGTGGTGTACCCACAACATGACTAACAAAAATGTACAACTGAAATCTCACAAGGTTGTAATCTATTATAACATTAATAAAAAAAAAAATCTGAGGAAAAAAAAATCTAGACAATACAGATAACTAAAACGAAGAAAATTTGAATTACTTATATTCCTCATAAAGACAATCAAGTTAATGGTTTGTATATCTCTTTCCAATCTTTTCTACTACAGGTACATAGAATGATTACTTATTTAAATTATATCACTAATTTAACTCATTAAAGTGTAAGATACGTTTTAAAAGTGCGTAAATCAATGAATGGTCACAAAGTGAACACAGCTGATACCACTTCTCGTTGATGTGCTTTTGGATTTAACAATGCATCAGGACCACGCCGGCTCCAGAGCCAGACTCTGCCGCCAGATTGCCTGAGGCAGAATCCCGCTCTGCAATTTCCTAGTGATGGGATCTGGAATAAGTTATTTAACCTTTCTAGGTCTCAGTTATCTCATCTGTTCAATGGTAACAGTTTCCCCAGTTATGAAGATGAAATAAGTACCTGTAAATAATTCACTTACAATGATGTGAAATATATAGCATGTACCCAATAAGGTAAGCTACTGTTGTTATTTACAATATCTGGAAAAGCTTTTCTCTCACAACAGTTACACCTTCTCTTGCGTGCATGGGAGTCCATTTTCATGAAGAGTTTGGTGAGCTTCCTTAAAGTCTTCTCCGATTTCCTGATATGCAACCAGCTAAATGGAAAGTACGGAACCACCGTTTTCACAAGAAGCCGCCTATTTCTTTTGGAGATCAGACTCCCTCCCCTGGTACCAGGACTACGAATGCCCCCAAATACACCATAACCTACTTTTCCGAACAGAAATCATTCGCTTCCTTCTATAAACACTCCTATCAGGCTAATTATTCTCCTCTAAACACATCTTGTTCTTTGCTACCTCTGGCTTTGGACTTCATTTTCCTGACTTCTTGAAATGCATTTTTCTTTCATGGTTTCAAAATCTCCCACGCTCTTCTAATTGGAGCCTTGTCTCGCCTCTGAACTCAATATCGCCCTCCCTTGGCTGTCATCGTGCACTGCCTTAATCATAACGGCGCAATTCACGTCAGCTTCACAGCTTTCAAAACACTTTCACATGCAGTGTCTCTTCTGATCCGCACAGCAATCTGAGATAATAAAGCTGTGATTATTATCCCCATTTTACCGTGAAAGGGATTAACTCTTCCTTCTGAAAACACATCCAGTCCCTGCCTAGAAAGAAAACTCCTCCAGACGAAAGACGTTCCACTTTTCTTAGTTTTCTTGCCCACAGGACATATTTACTCTGGAATCAATCTGCTGCCCAAATCATTGTTATCGATAGAAATAGCGAAACACTTTTGAGTTTCTTGTACATATCTCTGGGCTAAACACATATGCTTATCATTTATTTATTTTCACACTATATTGAATGTCTGCTATCTGCCAGCGCCTGCTCCTTCTTGAGACCCCTGGCTAGGCGCCTCTTTGGTTCTGTGCCTATTTTAAGGCTCTGTGAAAAAGCACTGGATTACACGCCAGGGACCTGGAGTCAGGTACCGCCTCTGCTAACAGTCGTGAAGAGTTGTCTTGTGCGTTTCTGGAGCTCAGTTTCCTCATCTCCAATACGGAGAAAATAATCTCTGATCTGACCACCTCACAAGATTATAATGAAGATCAAATAAGATATGCAAGTGCCTGTAGTCTTTATGAAAATATAAAAGTATCAATGTTATGCCGTTATTAAGAGATGGTTCCTGCCCTTGCAGTCCCACAATTCAGTTGAGAAAACAAGAAATGTACATAAGAAAACAAGTTAGATATAAAATGACATGTGCTAAGTGACAGAAGCTGCAAACGTCTGATAACCTAGAGAGAAAGTGAGATGGTAAATTGTGCTTTTAAATTCAGAAGATTAAAACATTATTCCAAATCTTAGTTTGTCCCCTACTTTATTAATGTTTAAATTGTGGAAATATTAATTCTTCTTGTGGGAATTAACTTTCAACCAGAAATCAGGCTACCTGTTTGGGTTTTAAAAATGTTTTGAATGCCCTGTATTACTGAGGCAGTACCTACCCAGGACCATTTCGTCTTCTACACCTATTCCAATGGCACTGCAAGAGTTATTGCCCCCCGATTTCTGAGTTGAAAGAATAGGAGAAAATGTAAGGAAGCTGTTCTTTGATCTCCAGGCACATCAATTTCAGGTCATAAATCCCCCTGCAGTTGGAGCTAAGACAGGACCTCAAAAGCACATGGACTTTGCCTATTAGAAAATATAAACCAAATAGTGACTATTTGTTGTTTAGATTTATTTTGTGAGTAATGTAACTGAAAAAACAACCCAGCATTGAAGGATGTATCATTTTTAATCTCAGCACTTTTAGCTACTGCCAACACCAGATAGAGTATCTTATTGCAATAATTCAAGGATTTCTCTATTAGTTTCTCTAAGCCCTTAAAGCAAATGAAGCTCTTATGATATAAAACACCTTCTTTCTCTATTTTTTTTCTCAGCTTTCAAGCCTAAATGCATTTCAGGGTAGAATTTTAAATGAACGAGATAAATGAAATTCTATCTAACTGTATTAATTTTTGACACTCTTTTTATGATTCTTTTAAAAAGAACATGGAAACGAATTGCAGCTCTGGTTGCTGTACAGTCATGATGAATAGCATGCTACAAATAATATTTTTTTTCAAACTTTTGAAAGAACAATTTAGGTGTTTAATCTCTTGGGTGGGTTTACAAACACCCTACGTTGATAATTGACCAAGGATCTACGAATGAGCTTTCTCAAACAAAGAATAAGCTCTCGTATATTAAAGGAAGCATTTTCATACCTTTTTCTCCCTATTGTTTAACCTTTTGTTCCCATCACAAATATCTACACGTAGTTCTTATCTCTGACCTTGAGGAAATGTGTAGCTTTATCGAGGCTTCCTCTTAGATCACAGATGACCTTCAGCTGATGTCATTGAGCTCTGACCTGCCTCAGTGATCTGCTCACACAAAATACATATGCTGAACAGTGCTGGTGTGTGCAGTAGGGGTAAGTGAATTATTTACAAAAATTTGAGTTGACACCTTTTATCAAATGTGGAAAGATGAAGACAAAACAGCTGCTATTGCTGTCGTAAGCAATCTGCTGGTGATTGAATAAAAGTGTCAAGAAAATGGCTGCTTGATGGCCTTTTGTTCTCCCTCATCCAGCTTGATGTTAGTTTGAGCTGTCAGTTAGGAATCACGGCAGTGTGATTTATCAATAGACTGAGTGACCTTCTGTTTGAGCTTGTGGTAGAACTGGAAGACAGCGCCCTCTACTGCAAATACGTAGCACTTCCTCTGAACATGCCATTAGACTGAGCGATTGGTTCACACTTGCTAGAAGCAATTCACCCTTATGATAATTATAGCTTTTTAAATTTTGTCCTGTCTCAATTGCCTCCACACACTTATTAAAAATTAGTAAAATCCAAAAACAGAAAACTTCAAGCATGTTTCTATACCTTCCAGCAAACTAATTTAGAAAATCAGTTTTTCAGATAAAATTCTTCCTCCTTGCTAATTAAACTGCAGAATAAGGAAACATTATCTTCGATAGCAAACTGAATGTTTAAGTAGTGTTTGGATTATATTTATATTAATAACCCATCTGCATTAACTCAAATTATTTTATAGTCTCTATAAAGAGAAGGATTGAGACTTATTTTTCTGCCGTGATATCATGGTCTCCTCAGGGAGAGATGCTATTATCAATCAGAGCTCTGTGGATCCTTGAGCGATATGAAGCCATAGTGGACCAACACCTTACAAATGAGTATTCCCACTGCCATTGTGTAGATATAAGCATTTTTTTTAAGTAGAGCTTTCTGGTTTAAAGGATATTTATTTGATCCAAAACCCAAATAACATGAAAGTAACTTATGAGAAAAAGGATATTCAAGCAGTTATTGAAAAGGAAGTATAGAATATATTTAAAAGAATTAAAGTAGCATTATCTGATTTGCAGCAACACGTAATCCTTTCATGTTCAGATCTAAATTGCCACAATGTGAAGAGAATTTTTGTTCTTTTAAAAGCTATTAGATATATGCTATTTCAAATACATTTATTTTCTCTGTTAGGTATTTCACAATAATTTTTCCTTTTAGCTTCTCATCTTGTATTTCTAAATCAGACCTGAAAACTCATTGTGTAAGTATTACTTTGTTGGCTGCATCAAAGACTTAACTACTTAAAGATACTTTTCCGGGGCTGTCTTTCCTCAGTCTGTCTTCACTGCCCCGCAGATTAGGGCAGACCAGGCTAGGACCATAAAAAGATGTGCTTCACTAATTCACAAAATTTCCACTTTCTACTCCGTACCTTTTCCTCCTCGATTTAATTTAGACCATTAGATGGTTACGTCACTCCCGCTTAAATCCACAGAAGCACCACAAACAGATCCAAGCTTGAGGTTCAGACCTCAGTTCCTTGCATGAGCCTTGACTTTTTTCTCTCCGTTCTGATATACACACACACTATGACTTGTTCATAAAAGATCTGCAGCGAAGTTGAATAATATGTAAATTTTATGTTATAATGAATTAGGTCCTAAGATCTTTAAAGGTCAGACACCTGGTATAATACATCACATTCTTTAATATCAACTACAAAATAACTGTAATAAATTTCTCCAACACCACATCCTCACACACTGTTACCCACAAGGAAGCACCAAAGGAAATGTGTCATTTGTCAAAACATGCAGAAAAACTGGCATGTGTACAAGCCGCTTTAAAAGTAATGCTCAGGTTAGAAATAGCTTTCCAAATGAATATTTTGTGGTTAAACAAAGAAAAATACATTAGTGCTTGAGTGAAAGTATCTCCTGATGTGTAAAAAGAATGAGAAAGAAACAACTAACCTTCTAGGCTATATGATAAAATCATTTTAATTACTTACAGGATAATGTATAATTTATAGGCAAAGAGCCTTATTTGATTACCCTTAAGAAAAAATTCAACAGGCATGGAAATTCAAGCATGGATGAGTGAGAGGGCGATTATAAAAATGTATACTATCTGAGTTATAGAAATTTGAGTTGCTATTAAAATAAAATTTTTTATTTCTCTTATAATGCTATTTGCAAGCTTCAATTACAAGTCTCTATTGTAGGAACATGTCTATTAGCAAAAGAAGGAAAAGAGATTTGCCTACAAACAAAGCAGACTTTGGGGGCTGAAAAAATGCAGACTCACCTAAATACCCACTCTCCTTCCTATCCACCCCGTGTCCCTGTACTCCAATAGTGTATTGGTTAACTCAGGATACAGTGAAATGAACATACAAGCAGAAATGTTCACCTTCTGAATTTCTAGTGTGGATTGTAGGTCCCTAATAGGTTATTTGTAATGCTGTTGAAGGTGTTCCTTTAAAATATGTATTGTAAGTGTTATTTTATATATACCTCCTGGTTTGGCAATGACTTTCTAGAAAGGGATTGAGAGAATATTTGAGAAATAATTGAATGGATTTGCCAATTTAAATAGTATTTGTCTTTTAAATTTGAATAGGCTTAGAGAAAGACTGTGATCACCTAAACAACCAATTTTATGTTTTCCAACAAGGTCTACAATGGTTCTGTTAGCACGTACATATGGCATCAGTCAATAGGCACAAAGTGAAGTGGAAATTTTGTCCAGATCATTAGGAGGCACCCCATGAGTAAAAAGAATTGAAGCCAGTGTAGTTTTCATATTTGAAGGTTCTGGAAAATTGCCCAAATCCCACCCTTTTTAATACATATACATAAAGTTAACCAAAATATTTGTAATCTTTATAGCCAGATCTAAAATGGCCTTTCTAAGTTGAGGAGAATGAACTCCGCCCCCCACAGCAGCTGAACACCTGCGTTTTTGCTCCCAATGAATCCGATGTAGAGCTCGTTAGACAGACTGAAGGGAGTAAAGAGATCTGAAATGAACCTTTCAGGGTTTAAATTAATTTGTTCAAAACGGGCAATGGACATGTAGAAACAATTTAAAGAAAAAAGTGTGTAGTAATCAAAGGAAAGCAATTTAAAGTAAATTGCCCAAAAATAAAATGTTTTAGACCATAACACACAATGCTCATGAAGGTGTAGTAAGAAGAACATGTTCATACTCTGCTGGTAGAAGTGTAAATTTCTTTAGTTTTTTGGAAAATAATTCCAGAAAGTAGGAATCTGGTATACAATTTGGCAGTATGACCCAATCATTCTTTCATTCAACAAATGTTTATTGAGTGCTTAGTTTGTGCCTGAGAGTAAATAGACAAAAATCTCTGCTTTCACAGAGCTGATATTCTGGTGGGGGGAGATAGACAATAAGCAAGCAAATAATTAAAAAGCAAGTATGTCAGATGTTGATAAGAGCAATGGAGAAACTTTTTATTTGCAGGGAAGGGAGCAGAGGTATGTGGCTATTTTAAGTAGAATGGTCAAGGGTAGCATCGCTAAGAAGGTGGCATTTGAGCAAAGACCAGAAAGAAGTGAGGGTTATCAAAGAGAGGAGCCCTAGCCATGGCCTCAGAATCCTACCCAGACCAAGCTCCAAGCCATCAGACTGGTTTACTGTCAGTTACGATGGGAGAGGAAAGCCTACCTTTCAGCACGCTCTCTGCTGGGTGACCATGTGGCAGACCTGTTGGCTGAGTATCCCTGTGCTAGAGAACCCAACCCTATCTCTGCCAGTGATGCAGGTACCCTGCGCCCAGGATGCCCGGGCCCTGGGGAGCTGTCCTCAGTGCTGACAGGCGGCTGGGCCTTGGCGCTGGAGCGCACAGCAAGACAGGGCTAGTCCCTTGCAAGCCTGTAAGCTCAGGGAGCCCAACTCCTTATGACACCCCCACAAGCACTCAATCTGCCTCACTGCTTCCTGTCCTGGCTCTGTGTGTCCTCTGAGAGAACTCACATAGGTGTTCTTCATCTATCCTAGGGAATTAGGCAAAAATCAAAGCCAAATATGTATTTAAGGTTATATATCAGTTATTCATAATAAAAATGTTCAGTGAAAGGCAAAATTGTAACTTGCATTTACAATAATTTAGACATATATGTGTATAGAGAAAAGACAGAAAGAAAATTCACTAATGGGTCAGCGATAGTTACAGAGCAGGGGTCAGCAAACTATGGCCCAAGGTGCCAAATCTGACCCAAGGCTTGTTTTTGTAAAGTTTTATCGGAACACAGCCATACGTATTCATGTAGCTGCTTTTGCAATACGACAACAGAGCTCAGTATTTGCAATAGAGACTATATGGCCTACAAACCTAAAATGTTGGTTTTCTGACCCTTAGCAGAAAGCAGTTGCTTGTCCTTGATCTATAAAGTTCAGTTACGGATATTTTAATTTCTTCCGATGTCCTTATATTTTCTATCTTCTCTTATAGTCAGAAAGAAAAAGATAAATAAATGATTTCATTCTTTTCCATTGCTCTTGGAATATACTATAAAATGAGAAATGATTGTTATCAAATCCGGCTTGGTCCTCAGCCATAGTTAAATAGCTTATAATGGGGGCTATAAAATTATTATTTATGTCACAAATATTTGTTGCTTGCACTTACTACGTTTCAGGCATTGCTCTAAGTGCTTTGCAAATATTAACTCCCAATCCTCATAATAATTCTATGAGATGGGAATTAGTATTATCCCCTATCACAGATGAGGAGACTGAAAAGCAAAGGAATTAAATAATTCACTCCAGGTCACACGTTCGTACATTGGAGCTGGGATTCAAATCCGAGGAGTCTTGAGTGCAGTCTGGACTCTAAGTCCTATACTATGCTGCCTCCTTGTGACTCTTCAATTCTTGCACTGCCTTTTTACAGGAAAATGTGGTTGTCCAGGGTAACAATTAGTTTTCTCAAGTTAATACTCAAAGTCCAAAAACTTTTCCTGGGGCTGAAAGGAGAAAGAGGTGGGTGGAAGAGAGGAAAGAACAGATAAATGTGGGAAGTTGAGTTTTCATAGCCCAGACTATATTAAAAATGTAAGCCTTGGAAAAGTATATTAGTCAAGGTTCTCCAGAGAAACAGCATCAACAGAATGTGTGTGTGTGTATGTATATATATATATACACACACACAGAGATTTATTCTAAGGAATTGGCTCACATAATTGTGGGGACTGGCAAGTCTGAATTCTACAGGGCAGACCAGCAGGCTGGAGACCCAGGGAAGAGCTGATGTTGCAGCTTGAGTCTGAAGGCAATCTGGAAGCAGTATTCTTCTTTCTTGGAGGACTTCATTATCTTTCTCTTAAGATCTTCAACTGATTGGATGAGGCCCACCCACATTATGGAGGGTAATCTGCTTTACTAACTTAAATGTTAATCTCATCTAAAAAAAATACCTTCCAAATGACACCTAGACTAATGTTTGACCAAATTTCTGGGTACCATGGCCTAGCCAAGTTGACCCATGAAATTAGCCACTGCATTGGAGTAAACGAATTAGAAGAAGAGAAAGAAAAGAAAGAGGGGAGGACTAAGGGAGACAGCTACAGAAGGATGTGGGATTCTGGAGAGGTGCATATACTCTTCTTCCCTCAGAGAGTTTACAATCTAGTAGAAGAAATGGACAAGCCAACAGAAAAGTCACAGCTATAGACAAGCTCATGCCTTGACTCCAAAAAGGGATTTGGACACATCTGAGCATAGTCAACAAGTGAACAAGCAGCCTGGGAAACTGGCTTTAAAGTTTAGCTTGGAAGGGAGAGGAGGCTAGGTCAAGGGGGGCTGTGGGTGGGAGAGAGTTGGAAAGAACAGCAAGGAGCCTAATATCTTATCCCTGATCCAGTGCTGCAGGCAAAAGTGGAAAGAACTGTCTTCAAAGGCATTCTGCAGCACTCAGGAGCACAAGTCATGCTGCGTGGTGAACAGGAGGCACTGTGATGAGAATGGAGTGGGTTAGCCTGACTTCAGCTTCCATGTGATGAGGGTTCCGAGGACCTCTGTTCCACTTTTGGACCTTCAGGGTTTACAACTTGGATAGGTCCAGGGACAAACTCTGCATCTCCAAGTGGTAGTGGTAGGGCCCCAAATAAGTATCAAAAGTGTTGGAGCAACAGACATGGGTGAGACCAGATGGGAGGTTACTGTACTTAAGCAGATTTCAGACATACCTGGAGAATCTTTGGAACACTGGTGAGCCTGTGCGTGGGTTACTAAGAATTTAAGGTTGGATTAATGTTGCTCTTACTCCGTTAGTACACATAGGCTGAGGAAACTTTGGCAACACTACTCTGTGATGCCTTTTTGATGGACATAAGCACAGGGTGACACAGAAGCATGGAGGCCTGAGAAGTCTTTGGAGTATGGGCAACTGCAAGTAATTCTGCACAACTTGACCAAGGACTGCATGTGAGGGTCAAGATTGAGCAGGAATCACAGATTCTCTGAGTTCACAGAACTTTTCAGATTGAGTCTTTTTTATTGATTGATTGATTGAGGAGGAAGATTGGCCCTAAGCTAACATTTGCTGCCAATCTTCCTCTTTTTGCTAGAGGAAGATTGTCACTGAGCTAACATCTATGCCAATCTTCCTCTATTTTGTACGCGAGACACCACCACAGCATGGCTTGATAAGCAGTGTATAGCTCTGGGCCTAGGATACGAACCCACAAACCCCGGGCCACTGAAGCAGAGCATGTGAACTTAACCACTAAGCCACCAGGCCAGCCCAGATGTAGTCTTTTTCAGATTAATCATTGAGCCACAATAATTCTTCCTTCCATCTTTCTCCATCCATTACTCTCCCTGTCCTCTTACTGCAAATTCGTCTTCCTTATTGTGCATCCTTCCTCCCAGAGAAAATTTCCATTTCATTTGCAGACCAATAATTACCAAATTCATTTGATTGGAAATAAAAGCAGAACACAAACTCCATCAAGGCAGGAATTTTGTCTCTGTTGTTCTCTATTTTATCCCTGATGCTTGACAGAGAGTAGGCAGGCAAGATACATTGCTGAGAAAAAAAAAAGTCAACTCAGTTTCCTTTTATTTTGGAGATCAATAGCAACTTGAAATACCATAGGGAAGCCCAGGAAGACGTAAAATTGCTTAGCAGAGTACCTGGCACATTGTTAGTGGTCAGCAAATGTCAGCTGTAATTATTTATAAAAGGAAAAATAGATGGAACTAAAATTAATTTTCCAGAAAATAAAATATTAAGTAGCTAGACATCAAGAGGCCAGATTATGGAGGGCCTCCATGCCATATTGAGATGTTTAAATTTTATCTGAAGGCAAGGTGAAGCTTCAGAGAATTTTAAGCAAAGGAATAAATGGTATGAATTATATTTTCTTGTAGTAGTGTGAAGAACAAATTGGAGAGGAATTTTGAAAAGGCAGAACAACAGAAAGGGGTGGCAGATTGGGAAGGTATTTGGGAAGTAAAATTGGCAGGATTGTTAAGCAATTAAAGAAAACAAAAAAAAAAAGCTGAGTAAAAGAAAATTCAGCATGAGTACTTTAAGCTTAAAAGAGAATTTCTTACAAATATGTTTCGAAGTGGTTTACCAAGAAAGATTATACAATCTCCTTTTCTGGAGGTCTGTAAAAATGAGATGGTGCCATCTGTGTCTAGCAGCTGAAGGCCTGGGCTTGGTCAAAAGTTGACCCACCCTTTTGATCCTATGATTTCAACAGAAAACCAAAAAGCAGACTACAGTGTACAGAAACACCATATTGTATTTGTAAGATTTTAATTGTATAAACATTTTATCTTCACATCTTCTTACACTGATTTTATTTACCTGCAGAGTTTCTCCCATTCACCTTTAAATGTGCTATCATTCTCTGTCCGTGATTTTTTTCCAATCATGTTCTCATTATGTCCCATCACTTTATGACAATGACATTGCCGCATAGTGACTTCATTACTGTAAAGAAATAATATGAGTTTACTGCTGAAAAAAAGTATAATTAAAAGCATAAATTATGGCTGCTGTCAAGACAACAGACATTAACACTGAAACTTAGAACATAATGCAGAAATAGGTTAGGTTTATGCCACCTGAAATCATTGTGAACCTTGAGTGTTTTCTCTACAAATAATCTACCCAAAAGTTATTACATTTTTTTTAAACGAGGTGAATCACCTATATTGCCTCTTTTCCTGGTCTTTTCTTTTCTTGATACTTACCACAGTAATATTAAAAGGTGTTATAAGAATGTTTTAAAAGCCACTGAAAGACATATTAGTACAAAGTAGTTGTCATCAAAAACCAATGAAGTTATGAATATATGCGCTAACAAAAATCTTTAATCTTATGCAAAGTCCAAGGAAACTACAGCAACATCTTAAAAAATTGACTTTTCAACTACCATCTGCTAAGTAAAATCACAGCTGTGTCAATTCTTTAACATTCTGAGATGGAGGGGCTCCCCTGCTCTCACTTGCACCTTGCCCTCTCAAGCTAGCATAATATTGAGGTTCAGAAAGCCAGTGCCCCACAACCAGTGCGCTTCAAGACTTCAAATTAGAGACCAAAATTTCAACAAAGTTGTTCAACAACACTGTGCTTAGAGAAGAGAAGTTTGGGTACAACTTTAGTCCTGGGAATCTTAATGTTTTGTGTGGAATGGTAGCCTCATAAACAGAGATCCACCACAGAGGACTATACACAAGTAGAGGATGCTTGGCTACGCTATCGGGGGTGTTGCAGTGGAAGTCCATGATTATTTTGAGGGGCTAGAATAGATGAGCTCTATGATTACCTACCGCTCAGAGGTTTGCCAATCTACAGAAACATACACACACCCGGAAAACTTTGACACTCCAAAATAACAAAGACTTCAATGTTTCCCTCTATGTGTGTATGTATCTATATCTACGTTCCTATATGTATATAGATATAGGTATAGATGTACATATATATATATATATATGATTTCTAGATTTTTGAATATCTTATTTTATATATCTGTATCTATGTGTATAAATAGGTATATATATGTAAAATAAAATTATGCACACTGATTCAGCAATGTATTTGATCCTTTACATACATGTGATCTTATAGAAATAATAAAATGGTATATTTTGTCACAAAAAATAATAGTAATAAATAAGAAGATGGGTGGAAACTTTCGGAGGTGATGGGTAAGTTTATGGCGTAGAGCGTGATGATGGTTTCATGGATATATACTTGTTTCCAAACTCATCAAGTGTATACATTAAATATGTACAGCTTCTTGTATGTCAAAAAACATTTTTTGAGGAAACAAGGTATTGTTTTTCACATGCTACACTGACAAATATTTAAATGAAAATCTCTAATCTTGATGAAAATATTTTTAAACTAGTGACAGATACACTGACGGGGGCAATTTAAATTTGCTCGACCTTCCTGAAAAGTAGCTTAGCAATGTATTTTATGAGATAAAAATAATTTCATGCAATTTGATCCAGTAAAATTATTCATAGGAATATCCTAAGGCAAAAATAAAATATAAGAAAAACACATCAGCATGAATATTTTCATTGCAGTATTATTTACAAGACGAAAATGGAGTCAACAACTCTAGAATTGTACGAATATTATGCAGTCATTATAAAATTAATATAAAAACAAAAAAGGATAAAAAGAAAATCTAAGAGTGTGAATTCCTAAATGTATTTGAGAAACTTCATCTTATCTGCTCTTTTGCCCCTGAGAACCGTCATAGGACAACATCTCTGATGTGCTTATAATATAAGGAAACATCAGGTTATATATTACATATTTTCAAAAATATTATCTATTGTTTTTATTTTTGTTGGTATATATTAAACTCTTACATATATGATAATTATTGAAAATTTTTGCCAACAAGAATCTAAGAGGATTATTCCTACCATATACAAAGAAATATTTTCCTAATGGTGACTAGCAGGTTATTTATTCCTAAAATTCTTTATTTCACTGCTTAGGAACCTGCATATGTGATAAATAAGTAGACTCCTTGACGAGTGATTTGTCGTGTTTACCAAAACGTGAGGTCTAATTTCTGTTAAAATATTTTTCAATATTTTTAATGAATTTTAATAAAGGTTTATCAGGTGCTTGTTATGGTGCAGAACTTTTATTAAATTCTGTGATCCATAAAACATTTTTTTTGAATGACACATAGTTTAGTTTTTCATTTAGAGGCTATAAAAGTGTTCACAAAAGTTATGTTGAAAAAAAAGTGATTGAAAGTGCTAAAACACTGTACAGAATATAAAATCCTTTCATAGACTTTTTATGACACATGAAACATGAGTCTTAAAGGTTTAATGTTACTGACTTTTATACAAGGCTTTTTAATTCTTGATTCCAGTTATGGTTCTGCAAATGAACTGTGACATTAAAAGGAATCAGGCTGGAACTGCCTGGGCTCCCTTTCTAGATGAGTTCTGACTGGCCATGAGAGGTTCGCTCCGGGACCCACCCCACCCACAACTGATTAACGCTCACTTGCTTTCCAGGAACAGAGGAGTGAGCCTACGTTACAGATTCCCTCCTACCTAAATTCAGTATTACTGTTGGGGAGGGTACGCAGATTATTCTTAGTAAACACAAAATGTGAAGGATGTCTATGCCTTAATCCTCGATTCTTTAATGGCGTATACCATTTACTGCTATAATTGCAATGTTGTCTTGGTGAACTACAGAGCCCAATATTGCTGTCTGTTCCATTAACATATGGATAGAAATTTACTTTGGCCCTACCTTCTGGGAATTTAGAATCAAGGTACTGACCTGAATTTAGTACCAGAGACGAATTCACTATTTTTTGTTAATTTCTAGTATTGGGATTCAACCATGTAAAGTTGCCATTTTTGTAAATTAAAACCACTGAAATCTTCAATTTCTTATGGTCCATCTTAATTTTCTGAGATTGCCTAAAAATTAATAGGTTTCAAAAGCCGCAGTGGTGGTTTGTATCAAGAGGAGAATAAAGCAATATGTGATGAATCGGATTGATATAAGAAGTCAATTTGGGTAATTCAGATTAGACTTCAGAGTGATATGCTCAGCTTAAGTTATGTTGAGTAGTGCCTAAAGCTTACACACTATTTTGTATGCGTAGACATTGTTCTTGTTGGTTAATTTCATAGAAGAATCAAAGACCCATTTTCGATCTGTTGATATTGTACTGTGAAAATTACTTACAAAAATGCTCGGGTTTATAGAAGAGAATGAAAAAAGTATGGTGCTGAATAACTTCCCCACATACTTTAGCTTACATTAAGAATCGTCAATGATACCAAAAAGTCTGAAATAAAATATTTGTGCCATATATGATATTAATGAGTCATCTGTTTGTTTTAATAAAAACTCTTCCTTATTTCAAAATTATTTTAATATGAAAGGGACTGGACATTGGATTTCTCAAAATTAGTCATAATTAATATTCTGGATGTAACTGAAAGAATAATCAGATACAGTAAAAATGTTACTCCCTTGTAATCTGTGATGTTTCTAATATGAAACAGGTGATTCTTATTTAGCAAAAATTATCAAATAATTTCTTTCTCTATTCATCTCACCACTACATATTATAAACCAAAGACTCACAAATTTTACAATAATTTTAGTGTGCTTCAGAAATTATTGAAAGATATATTTTTGATATATTACTATATAGTGCATTAAAGACATATTGCAAATGGTAATTTTTTCTTTAACTTCAATGATTTATGTGTTATCCATTGTAGCTTAGTTTATTATATATACTGTGTCTGTAAGATATTAAAACTGCATTTCAACTAGAATATTCTGTGTTAAGACTTCATTAAGACAGATTTACTTTTCTCTCATGTGTTCTAAATTAATAAATTTTAGTAAATTGTCAAATGACTTCTGAATATTATCTGTAAATATTACTTATCTATCTGTTACCCTAGAGATGAACAATAAAAATTCAAAATACTTAGTCTACTAAAGCCAAGAGCTAACAAGCAAAAATCCTGCCTAACACTCAAAAAAACCTTGAGAAATATGTCCAATGGGAGAGAAGCTTCTGGGGTACATGATAGAAATCTGAGCAAGCCAAGGGGAGGGAAAAAAGCCATTACAAGCTTTGTCACTATTAAAGACATTTTTGTACCATCAAACGTTGCTAATTTAGGAAGGAAAAAGAATAAGCTAAGAACTTGAAAACAAATCTAACTTTTTGAGAAACTGTTTCCAAACAGGTGATATTTTCTAAAAATCTCATTTTAATCTTTCAGTATGTATTACATATATTTCTTTTTTAGGACATTTTATATGTCTCCTGCTTGCTGTGTCACTGGATTTTAAAATTATGAGTATGAGGGATATAAGAGACATGTGTTACTTCCACTTGAAGGCAATAAAAGATGGTGTGAGATCTCCAAGCTGTCACTCCTCATCAGCAGTGACTTTAGAAAGCACAGTTGAGATGGCAGAGCCACAAAATGAAAGAACCCTAGATCCCTGGGTCACCGTGTGGAGAGGAGCTGCTCCAGAGAGTCTCTTGACCTTCTTAAGAATTCTCAAGAGAAGGAAATAAGCCTTGTTGTGTTAAGCCACTAATATTTCAGATTTATTTGTTACTGCAGTGAAGACTAGGCTATCTTGACAGTACTTTGTCTTACAAGCCAGATAACTCAGAGCCATCCTTAAATTCTCCCTCTTATCCCCTCACCATATCAAATCGGTCCACACGTTGATTTTAGCCTCCTAAATACTGTTCTAAATTCTACTACTATTCTAAGAACCAAGATAACAAAGATAAATAAGATAAATGCTCACGTTTTTGTGGATGAGACAGAAATAAAGGCAGATTATTTGAACACAGAGAGACTGGGTACAGTAACAGGAGTTGGTTCTTTTGTGCAGTGGCACAAAAGAAGAGATCATGCTTTCCATGAATCAGGTGAGGCTTCCCAGAGAAGAAGATGTTTAAGCATTGTCTAAAAAAATGAGTCCCAATCTTAGACTATTATAATAGCCTCCTAATTGGTCTCCCTGCCTGGAGACTTCTCCTGCCCTCCACCACCCTACACATCAATCCTCCCAAATGTCATCTAGGTTATCTTTCTAAAGTTCAAAGGGCCATTCACCTGATTGAAAGCATTCCACAGCTTACCTCTCCATCTCATTTCCCACCACACCTCCCTTTGTGTTCGCTACAGAAAACACCTTGTCTTTCCCTGAGCGCCCCAGCTTTTCACAGCTCACTGCTGTAGTGTCTTTTGTTCTCTCTGACTTGATGGCCCACCTCTCCTTCCTTTTCTCTGCTTGGCAAACTCCTATGATAAAGCACTTCCTGGCGCAGATCTGGCAGAATGAATCACACCTTTTACTCATGCTCTGCGAATCTATCTGCTATAATAATAATAATAACTAATATTTATTGAGAACTTCTTTTTTGTCGGGCACTTAAGCACTTTCCACATCGATTGTTCCATTCAATTCTCACAAAAGGCCTATGAGATAACTTATTACGATGATGTACCTTTTACAAATGAAGAAGCTAAGTCTTGGGCTCAGCAGCCAACCCAAGTTTTTACACAGCTGGTAAAGGAAGGAATCAGAATAAGATCTTATCACAGTTGGACAGTTGGATTCCAGATTTGTACACTTAATCACTGTGCTTCTTGATCTCATTCAAGTTAAAAAATTCCTTGGTCCTGCTCACTGCCTTTTCTCCCATACACCCAATAACTTCGCTATGTAGGCAAACTCATGCTGAGCATGCTATTCCTTCATCTTTAAAGGCCCTTCCTCATTTTATTTACCTGGTTCCCTTCTGCTTGTTCTTCACATGTCAGCCCTAGCATCCTCTCTTCTCACTCCCCCACGTTAAAGAAATACCTCTTCAACACTCACAGCATCTCATATACATTCCTACTATATCATGGGCTACCCCATGCCCCAGTTGTTGGCTAATTTCTCTCTCTCTTTCTCTCATCAGTGTAGAGCTGCTCCAGGGCCAGCATTACTCTTAGTCCCTATCCCTGGCCCCTTGCTAAGTGTCTGACACACAGTAAGTGCTCAACAAATGTCTTTGAAAGAATGAATGAATGAATGGCATACGTTTTGTTACTCACATTTTATCATTATTAAAACGTTGCTCTCCCAAATTATTAACTTTTTATTTTGGAATGAAGGACATTTTGTCCCTTCTTAATAACTTCCTAATGAAAGGTTCAATTTGTGAGTTATGTGATCCCATTCATATTGTATTTCTTAATTTATTATTTATTTCTCTCATATATGTATGAGTGGATATATATTACAGAAAATTAAAGCTCCAAAGTGAAAATTAAAGTATTTTCTCCTAAACTTTTTATTTCAAAACTTAAATTTCAAAACTTAAAACTTAATCCTAAAATGTGATGTTTCCAATCTTTCCTTTTTCTCTCGTAGAGAGAAAGTCACCTGAGAAAACAACAATAATAATGGTTAAAAAGTATTAAACTCACTACATGTGACAATCTCTGTTTTCATGTTTTACATGAAGTAGCTCATGTTCTTCACACCAACCCTATGAGGTTACTACCATTATTATCCCCATTTGACAAACGAGGAAACTGAGGTACTTTGATATTAAGTAACTTAACTTATTCAAGGTCACATGTTAGTGAGAACAGAACATGAAGACTGCTTTCAAACTCAAAGTCATCTTATATTGCCATATTTTAAAGGAGATGATGTTTTACATGTTGATCTCTATTCTTCCAAACAAACTAATAAAAATGAGAAGAATGAAAGTAACCTATATTTGGGCTATGAGAGAATTATGGGAAGATAAGAGTTTCTCACACATTATGTGTGAGCCTAATGGCATATCCCTAGGATGCCTTGGCGACGTGTAGTATTCTCAATATCATCCAGTCTAGTTGTGAAAAGGTAGATTTGTAAAGTAATTTCCTTTTTCACTTCTTCCTTAATATTCATATTGCTTAGATCTTTTACTAACTAATGGACTTAATAGAGTTCATATATAGAGGTTCAAAAGGGCTAAGACCTTATAATCAGTTTTGTTACCTTGTTGATCACTCAAAATTATGGCAGTTTGCTGATTACACATTTGCAAGTTCTGCCTCTGATCTTGTCTTCAAAGACCTTATAATCCTGAAAGGAGAAATAAATAACTAGAATGCAAGACAGAAAAAGGTACATACCGTAAAAGAGACGTGGATAATAGCTAAATGGAACTTGAAGAGGGAAAGAATATTTCTACTTTGTGGAACAAGTTGAATTTGAGTTGGAACTTGACATAGAAGGAGAATTTCAACAAGTAATAGTAAGCGAAATGCCAATCTGGCCAAGGACAAAAGGATGGAGGAGAGAAACATGAGGCAGTTCCAGGAAACAGAGAGAGCGGTTCAGATGGGCTAGCGAATGGAGAATGTGTAAAGAGGAGGACTGGAAAGCAAGAGATATTCTTTGAGACTTATTTTACAAGGTCTTGAATTACAAGCTAAGAAGCTAAATAGGATTCTTTAGGAATTAAGAAGTCAACAAAAGTCTTAGGAAGATATTTTCTGGCAAACAAAAGGGAGAAGAGAGAAGACAAAGACTAGAAATTTTGAGGCTATTGCAATATATCAAATTGATAGATAATGAAGACTTAAAAGAGACAGGGTGAAAGGGACAAATTCAGAAGACTGTGTGGAAATAAAAGCTATAGGACTTGTAGCAAATTGTATACTGTGAGAGAGCACTCAAGGTTTCAACTTTTATTGATCCTGGAACTATTGATGGCTTTATTCAAAATAAAAAACACAACAGCAGGATAAATCTCAAGAGGAAGGATAGATGTCATATCCAGACATGTTCCACTCTATGGGGCAGGGACTATCCAGTGGCGATGCCTAATGGGCAGAAGTGGATTTCAGAAGAGTTGGCACATGGACTTGTGCATTTCTAAATCACTCAGAAAGAGGGAGTGGTTTGCAGCCGCAAGATTTGAACAGATGCCCAAAACAGAAAAGGTGGTCAATAGAATGTGGATCTTCAGAAAGAAGCGAAAAGAAACCTCCAGAAAAAAGAGCAGACAGAGAACAGAAGACCAGAGTGAAGAGAACAGAATTAAGTAAAACAAGGGAATAGAAAGTTTTGACAAGAGTGTCAAATTTTGCGAAAACATCTGAGAGAACTTTAAGATAAGAGAGAATTGAGGTACTGATTGATGGGACATGAGGACAAGACATAACCTGGGACTACCTTGCAAACCAGGACATGTGATCACCTTAGTTATGATTGAAGAAGTAATTGGTGAATTTCAAGAGATTTCCTGCTCCACAAATTCAAGTTAAGTGAGATGTTTCAAAGCAGAGCCAGTTATCTAGACTCTATTACAATGCTCTTTCCCACTATATGTCCCTAAAAGAAGACAAAGACATAGAAACAGGAGAAAATTATGTAAAGAGTAAGAAATCAACATGAACTATTTTTTTAAAGGAAAAGAAGAAAATTCATTCCTTCAGCAGGAATTTATTGAGTGGTTACCATATGTGAGACTGTAGATGATACACACTAATATAAAAAGTTTACTCCTAAGTATTTTATTCTTTTTGATGTTGTGTTAAGTGGGATTTTCTTTATTTTCTTTTTAGGCAATTCATTTTTAATGTTTAGAAATGCAACTGATTTTTGTATGTTGATTTTGTGTCTTGCAACTTTACTGAATTCTTTTATTAGTTCTAACAATTTCTTCATATGGTCCTTAGGGTTTTTTATGTATAAGATTATGCCATCTGCAAAGAGAGATAATTTACCTCTATTTTTTTCCATTTGGATGACTTGTATTGCTTTTCCTTGCCTAACTGCTCTGGCTAAGACTTCCAATGCCACATTAAATAGAAGTGGTGAGAGTGGGCACTCTTGCCTTTTTCTGGATCTTAGAGGAATGCTTTCAATTTTCACCACTGTGTATGATGTTAGCTGTGGGCTTTTCGTATACAGCCTCTATTGTGTTGAGGTAGGTTCCTCCTATACCTAATTTTTGAGAATTTTTATCATGAAAATTTGTTGAGTGTTTTCAAATGCTTTTTCTGTGTCTATTGAGATGATCATGTGATTTTTATCCTTCATTCTGTTAATGTAGTGTATCACATTGATTGATTTTTATATCTTGAACCATCCATGTATCCCAGGGATGAATCCCACTTGGTCATGGGATGTTATCCTTTTAATGTGCTGTTGAATTCTGTTTGCTAATATTTTGTTAAGAATTTTTGCATCTATGTTCATCAGTGATATTGGCCTATAGTTTTCTTTTCTTGTGGTGTCTTTGTCTGGCTTTTAACCAAGAAGTGAAAGAAAATTTAAGAAGATACAAACAAATGGAAAAACATCCCAGGCTCATGAATTAGAAGAATTAATATTGTTAAAATGTCCATACTACCCAAAGCAATCTATATATTCAGTGCAATCCATATAAAAATCCCAATGGCATGTTTTATAGAAATAGAAAAAACAACCCTAAAATTCATGTGGAAACACAAAAGACCCTGAATAGGCAAAACAACTTGAGCAAGAAGAACAAAGCTGGAGGGATCACACTTCCTGATTTCAAAATATATTACAAAGCTACAGTAATCAAAATGATATGGTACTGGTATAAAAACAGACACATAGACCAATGGAGCCAGAAATAACCCTTCTATATATGGTCAACTAATTTTCAACAAGGATGCCAAGAATACACAATGGGAAAAGGATAGTCTTTTCGATAAATACTGTTGGGGTTTTTTGTGTGTGGATATCCACATGCAAAGAATGAAATGTGACTCTTATCTTACACCATACTCAAAAACCAATTCCAAATGGATTGACTTAAACGTAAGACTTGATACTGTAAAATTACTAGAATAAAACACAGAGAAAAATCTTTCTTATCTTGACATTGGCCTTGGCATTGATTTCTTGAAAAGCATAAGCAACAAAAGCAAAACTAGACAAACGGGACTACATCAAACTACAAAGCTTCTGTACAGCAAAGGAAACAATCAACAAAGTGAAACAAAATGGGAGAAAATGTCCATAAACCATGTATCTGATAAATGGTTAATCTCCAAAATATATAAGGAATTTCTACAACTCAACAGCAAAAAAAGAAATAACTTGATTAAAAAATAAACAAAGGGCCTGAATAGGCATTTCTCCAAAGAAAATATACAAATGACCAATAGGTACATGAAAAGGTGCCCAACACTACTATTCTTCAGGGAAATTCAAATCCAAACCAGAATGAGATATCACTTCACCTGTCACCTGTTAGGATGACTATTATCAAAAACACAAAAGATAAATGCTGGTGAGGATGTGGAGAAAAGGGGACCCTTATACACTGTTGGTGGAAAGCTAGATTGGTCCAGCTGCTCTGGAAAACAGTATGAACATTCCTCAAAAAATTAAAAATATAACCATTATATGATTCACCAATCTGGGCATATATCCAAAGGCATTGAAATCAGGATCTTGAAGATATATATCATGAGCACCCCCATATTCATTGCAGCATTATTCACAATAGGCAAGACATAGAAACAATGTAAGTGTCCATCAACAGATGAATGGATAAAGAAACTAATCTATTTACATATAATGGATTATTATTCAGCCTTTAGAAAGAAGGAAATCCTGTCATTTGCAACAACATGGATGAATCTGGAGGATGTTATGCTAAGTGAAATAAGCCAGATACAGAAGGACAAATACTGTATGATCCCACTTATATGAGGCATATGAACTAGTTAAACTCATAAAAGCAGAGAGTAGAATGGTGGTTACCAAGGGTTTGGGCCTTGGGAGAGAATGCAGACGTGCTGGTCCAAGGGCACAAGCTTCAGTTATGAAAGGTGAATAAGTCATAGAGATCCACTGTACACAATGGTGCCTATAGATAACAATACTGTATTGTACACTTAAAACATTCCTTAGAGGGTAGATACTATGTTAAGTGTTTTCATCACAAAAATAAATAAAGAAGACAAGAAGAAACTTCTAGAGGTGATGGATATTTGGTTTATGGCATTGATTGTGATGATGGTTTCACATGTGTATTCTTATCTCTAAACTCATCAAGTTGTATACATCAAATATCTACAGCTTTCTGTATGTCACACTTATCTCAATAAAGTGATTTTTTTTACTGTGGTCATAATAGCTTTTAACATTGTGAAATTTCAGTTGTAAATTAATATTTGTCATACACCATATAAGTGTGCCCCTTAACCGCTTGTGCCCACCCTCTTTCCCCCTTCCCCCGGTAACCACTAATTTTTCTCTTTGTCAGTAAGTTTGTTTATATTCCACATATGAGTGAAATCATACAGTGTTTGTCTTTGTCTGTCTGGCTTATTTCGCTTAACATAGTCCCCTCAAGGGCCATCCATGTGATTGTGAATGGGACGATTTCATCTTTTTTATGGCTGAGTAGTATATATATACCACATCTTCTTTACCCATTCATCAGTGGATGGGCACTTGGGTTGCTTCCACATCTTTGCTATTGTGAATAATGCTGCAATGAACATAGGGGTGCATAAGTTTCTTTGTATTGTTGATTTCAAGTTCTTTGGATAAAGACCCAGTAGTGAGATAGCTGGGTCATACTGTATTTCTATTTTTAAGTTTTTTGAGAAATCTCCATACTGTTTTCCAGAGTGACTGCACCAGTTTGCATTCCCACCAGCAGTGGATGAGGGTTCAATAAAGTGATTTCTTAAAAAATTAGAATAAAAAGTGGTCTCTGTCCTTGGAGAACTCGTTATCTAAGTAGGGAAAGAATGTGTTTATAATTAGAAATATGAGAGGCCTTTAAATAAAATTCAAAAACTTTAAATTGATAAAGAAAATCAAACGAAGAGAAAAGAGATTTTTTTTTTAAAGTATTCTCATTTAAGCAGAATTAAAGAACACATTTGAGGTAAAGATGAGAGTAGGCCCCTTTAACAGAGAAAAGGGTTACTTGAGCCAGGTGAGACACACAAAGGAATTTTAAAAGATGTATATGCTACATTAACTTGAGTTGACATGTTCTCCTATTTTCATCATTCATAGCAAAAACAATATCATGAACGCCTACTGTGGTGAGAGGACTTTATATCCATGACATAGAAACTAATTAATTAATTGAACATTGAGTTCCATAGAATCATTAAACCCAGAATATGATTTGGGAATGTTAGGAAGTCTATATTTAAAGCACAATCCTCTGCAAATGATTTAAATAGCCAATGAGCTAGCAATGACTGTCACATCACACAATGGACGAGGTTTTGGAGTGTATCAATGAACCACACACAGCCACTGAAGGTAAAAAGCAACAACCTCTAAACTACTAGGGATCCCTAATGAGAAAAAAATGATGATATTAAAATAAATTGAATCGACAAAAATGCTTCAAACTCTCCGGACTTATTTGGGGAAAGAGTGAGCAAATAAATTAAGTGGTCAGAAAATACATCTGGGATGCAAAGTAGCAAGACAAATAACAATCCATTTTTTATAATTAAAGCTCAGCTAAACTATCATTGGGCCACAATGATAATTTTTTATAGAACTATAAATATCACCAGGGGATTTGTCAAGAAAAATTGCCTTGCAGCATTTTTGGAAAAATTAATGCATATTCAATATTGATTTTGATTTGTTCATGTTAAGCTGTGCCTCCTCAAGTAAAATATTCCTGAAGAAGTCAATAATATGCCGTAATCTCATATGACACTAATAAAATAACGCAAATGACAATTCATTTTTGTTTACCTGTCTATGACTTAATGGATGGATAAATTTTGTTAAAGGAGGAAGCGAGAACTTGGTGCATAGTAGGCACATTTATAAAACAATTGTGATTGATCTTTTCTCTTTTTTTTTTGGTCACTTGCCTAAGAGAGAAAGTGAAACAATGAATCTCTTGGAATTCTTTGCTGAAAAGTATCTTTATAGCTGTTGATATGTGTTATGAATTTCAGAGAACTGAAGCCACATATATTAGGTAGCTCGTTTTGTTCACTAAGATATAGCAGAGTAATTGTGTTGCCAATAAAGTCCAAGGAAGCTAAAGATATGCAAAACAGTGTTCTTATAATGACTTTATATGTAACACTACTAATTCTATTACTCAAAATTGTTAAAATTAGTAACACTAAAGCTGTTTTCTTGAACTTAGGGGACGCTAGTAAAAGAAAAGAATAACTGAACAGTGAGACAGACAAGTGAAGTCTTAGTTTCAAAGAAAAATACAGAGCAAGTAAGAACTATTTTCCATCTAATCCAACTTTGCCCTTCTTCTATTATGAGAAGGCAATGAATTAAAGACACAGTTTGCTCAGGACACCAATGAAATTTACAGTAACTAATTTGCAGGAGAAAATACAATGTATCTTAAGAAAATAAATCTTAGCCTGATTCTCCCTAGTTATTTCCTAGCCATCATTCAAATTCTTAGAAAGGCACCTTAACTCTTTCAAGGTACTAGTAATCCATATAGGCCATGGTAGGAACATTACAGTAACAGTTAAGGTGCCACTTAAACCCAAAAGCATACAACCCAGGAGTGCCTTGGGCAATGAGAATTTGTCTGATGTGTTCATTCTCTGGAAAAACACTGTTGGCCACAGTGTGAGTTTGGTCATAATGTACGCAGAACCGAAACATTAAACAGAATGGTAACTTAGGTGAAAAGTCAGTTGTTGACAAAAATTGTTAAAATTGGCTCACCTGCGTAACAATAGGACTTAAAAATAAAAGGAAAGTACCACCCCTTCTTGCTTCACTGGGTCTCACAGACAAAGGAAAACTCAAATTATTAAATTAGTTATCCAAATTAATAAATCTTTTCATCATCACATAAAAAATTTTACTCAAAATGGATCTTAGACCTAAATGTGAAAACTAAAACTATAAAACTTCCAAAAGAAAATTTAGAAAAAAATCTTTGTGACCTTGGGTTAGGCAAAGATTTCTTAGATATGACAACAAAACTATGATTAGTAAAAGAAAAAATTGGTGAATTGAACTTATATCAAAATTAAAATCTTCTGCTTTTTGAAAGACACTTTAGAGAAGGAAAAGACAAATCATAGATCTGGAGAAAATGTTTACAAAGCACATATTCGATAAAGGACTTGTATCTAGAATATTTAAGGAACTCTTAAAACAATTATAAGAAAACAACCCAATTTTTTTTAATAGGTAAAGATTTTACAGACACGTTACCAGAGAAGATACACTGATCACAAATAAGCACATGAAAAGATACTAAACTTTATTAGTCATTAGGGAAATGCAAACTAAAACCATAATGAGATGCCACTACATACCTGTTAGAATGGCTAAAATTTAAAAGACTAGCCATGGCAAGCACTGACAAGAATGTAGAGTAACTGGAACTTTCATACAGTGCTGATGGAAATATAAAATGGTACAGCCACATTAAAAACAGTTTAGTAGTTTCTTAAGATGTTAAATAGACAACTGCCATATGACCCAGCCATTTCACTCTTAGATATTTACCCAAGAGAAATGAAAAGCATATGTCTATACAAAAACTTGTAGGTGAGTGGTCATAATACTTTATTTGTAATAGTCAAAACTCAAAACAACCCAAATGCCCCTCAGTAAATGGTAGTATATCCATACAATGGAACACTAATCAGCCACAAAAGAACATGCTACTGATATATGAAACAATGGGGATGAGCCTCAAAATAATCATGCTGAGTAAAAGACGCCAGACCAAAAAGAGTAGATGTTATACAATTCCATTTATATGAAACTCTAGAAAATGCAATCTATAGTGACAAAAGGCAGATCAGTGGTTGCTTGGGACAGGGTAAGGGGGCAGCAGGGGAATTAGGGAGGGAAGGTGTGAGGAGCGATTACAAAAAGGGACCTGGAAATGTCTGGGCATGATTGACTTGTTCAGCATCTTGATTGTGGTGATGGTTTCTTGGGTCAAAACTTTTCAAATAATAACCCTTAAATATATGTAGTTTATTATACATCAATCACACCTTAATAAAGTCATTTTTTTTTAATGAAGGTCCAACCTCTTTTTGTTTTACTGGAATCTTCTAGACAAAGGAAAATACAAGTAAATAAAAAATCTTTTCATCATAAACTATTGAGTCCAGTCTGTTAATGGAATCTGAATTCCCAACATCTTACTTTGAAACGTTTTTTTTGGATGGGGCACTCCCATTACTGATCCCACGTCCCCAAGTGAATTTTACAGTTCTTGTGTGAGCACCTAGGAACCCTAGCAGGCTTTAAAAAGCTAATCTTTATTGTGTGTGAACTCTATACCAAGCACACTCTAAATACTTAATATCGCTATTTCACTTAATTCTCACAATAGCCCCAAAAGGTAGGTGTCATTATTATTCCCATTTTACAACAGAAGAAATTGAGGCTCAGGGGGCTTAAGTAATTACTCAAGGTTACAGAGCCTGTAAATCCTAGAGTGAGGATTTGAACTTGGTCAGAGACCAGAGCACATGTGCCTAAATAAATGCTATATTGCCTCACTGTAGAACAAGAATGTATGGTCACGTAATAATTTATCTGCCGCTGGAAAGGGGGGAAGAAGAGGTCCGTTAGTTTCCTAGGGCTGCTGTCATGAAGGATCAAACACTGGGTAGCTTAAAACAACAGAAGTTTTTGTCTTGCAGTTCTGGAGGCCAGAAGTCAAAATCTCTCTGATGGCTCCCGGGGAGTCCCTCCTTGTCTCTTCTGTCTTCTGATGTTTGCCAGCAATCCTTGGCATTCCTTGGCTTGTAGCATATCACTTCAATCACACAGCCATCTTCTCCTTGTGTCTCTTGTCATCTTCCCTCCGTGCAGTGTCTTTTTCTGTGTCCAAATTTCCTGTTTGTATAAGGACACCAGTTATCCTGGAGTAGGACCACCCTAATGACTTCATTTTAACTTGAATATGTCTGTAAAAACCCTATTCCCAAATAAAGTCACTCTCTGAGGCACTGAGAGGTAGGACTTCAACATTTCTATTTGGGGAAACATAACTCAACCTATAGCAAGAGGTAATAGAACTAAAGGGTGTGGGAAAACCAGAGGATTGGCCTTATAACATGGAGAAAAATTCCTTATCTTAAATATTAGTAGAATCTCTTGTGGATCTGCAGAACTGTAAGAATGGCCTTGCAAGCAATCAGCGACCCGGGAATTCTTAGGGAAAGAGTACATCATATCACGCAAATCAAAGCCTTAGTTCTCCTTACAATTTTCTGATTTTCACAAACTATAAGATCACAAAGTGACATTATTCTTCCACTTATTCTATAAATACTAGTTGAGCTCTGTATTATATGCCATGAATAGTGCTGGCTTCTGGGGATACAGAGTTCAAACATCACAGTCTAGAGGGAAGACAATGTCCGTCAAGTATAACACGGTTAAAAGGGGCTTACTAGAAGTTTACCTAGAAGGCTACTGAGTCCAGAAGTAAACAGATTACTCAAGGAAGGGGATGATGATTCAAGGAAAGCATGAGATGATTCTTAAAAGACAGAAGCTTGCCAGACAACAAAAGTCAAAAAGAGCATTTCAAAATGTGTAAAGTTAACACACCCCCAAATGAACTCCAGTTCTTGCCCCCAAATCTGCTCCCCCAGTATCCCTTCCTGTGTCAGTCAACTCTATCTTTCAAGTTGCTCAGAACAGAAAACTTAGAGTCGTTCTCAACTCCTCTCTTTCCCTCATACCTGTCTCCAACCCATCAGGAAAAGCTGCTGTCTCTACCTTCAAAATATATCCACAATCTGTCAACTTTTCACCACCTCTGCTATTCCAAGTTACCATCACCTCTCACCTGCAACAGATTGTTACCTAGTCTGGCTGCTTCTAACTTTGTCATCCTCTACTGTCCGTTCTCAACACGGCATCCAGCATTATTGTTTTAAAATGTGAGTCAGATCATGGTGGTCCTCTGCAATGGCCTCCCATTTCACTCAGACCAAAAAGTGAAGTCTTCCAATGATCTAAAAAGGCCTTCACAATTTAGCCCCTCAATCTCCCTCTCTCCCTTCCTCAGTACTGTTATCTCTCTGACCCCTTCACCCTGCTCACTGCTCTCCAGTCACATTTGTGGCTGTTCCTAGAACAGACAGCAAAATTCCATGTCAGGGCCTTTGCACCAGCTGTTCCCTCTGCTGGAACTCTGTTCGTCCAGATCTCTGCGTGGCTAATTCCCTCACCTTCTTAAGGTCTTACTCAAACATCTCCTACCCCAAACACTCTATATCAAATGGATTCTCATTTCCCCCCTAAACTACCACCTCACATTCTCAATTCCCCTAATCTTGCTCTGCTCTAACCTTATCACCTTCTAACATACTATAATTTTCCTAACTATGATGCTCATTGCTGGTTGGTCTTTCTGCAGTAGAATGCAAGCTCCATGAGGGTAGAGATCTTTGTTCACTTCATTGATGTATCCTTAGATACAGTACCTATTACCTCAATAATGTTCGGTTTCTTTCTTTAATGAATGAAAATAAAAGCATTTCATTGACTATAAATGATTAGTGCCACGGGAGCATTAGAAGCATGCAAGATACATGAGAAGATAAAATTCAAGTTGTAGAAGGTCCTTCCATAACCTGCTACGAGTGCCGACAAGTGGGGAACCACTGATAAGATTTACACGTGGAATTAACATGATTATATTTGCATATTAGTACACTCTTCCATAAGTTGGATCAGCCATCTACAATTTTCCATGTTTGCAAAAATAAAATTTTAAAATAGTTTATTTAAACATGTTGTCATAGACATGGCCCTTCCTGTGTGCAATAGAAGCATAATTTTTCAGAGCACAGACTCTGGAACAGACTGCCTGGGTTTACATCTCGTTTCCACCAATAACTCTAGGATCTAGAGCAAATTACTCAGCCTCTCTTTGCCTCATCTGTAAAATAAATGAGTTGTTGCAGGACTTAAAGAGTTGAAATAAAGAAAACGCTTAGAACAATGCCTAGACATAGTAAGCACTAGATGTGTTTTAATATTGTAAGTTACTGCACAGTGACCATGAGCAAAGTTTTTGTTTTTTCAATAGTTTCTTTTTTTTTTTAAAGATTGGCACCTGACCTAACATCTGTTGCCAAACTTGTTTGTTTTTCTTCTTCTTCTCCCCAAAGCCCCCATAGCATAGTTGTGTATTCTAGCTATGAGTGCTTCTGGTTGTGCTATGTGGGACACAGCCTCAGCATGGCCTGAGGAGCAGTGCCATGTCCGCACCCAGGATCCGAACAGGCAAAACCCTGGGCCGCTGAAGCGGAGCACGCAAACTTAACCACTTGGCCACCGGGCCGGCCCCAATAGTTTCTTGAATAGGTAGCATTTAAGTTAATCAGGTCAGCAATCCTTTCACACAATGCTTTTACTGCTAAAACAAGAAAAACATTTCGTAGATAGTTTTTAAATTGCAAAAATATAATTTCATCTTTCCTCCAACAGTTTTGCATTTTCTAAATTGAGTAAGCCTTTTCATAGGTAAATATTTCTGGTATTTTCATATTTTAAATTAGTAAAACTTGAAGACATGATCATTGAAACTAACACTTCAAAGAATAAGTGCTCCGTTGTGTTTTGACTTTAAACTACTCCTGTCTCAGATTTCCACAAATTCCAATCTAGATGAGCAATATTCATTAAAATACCCACTGCTTGTTTTATTATTTATAGTCTAGATGTCTTTCCATTCAAACAAAGAGACAGATTGTCTTCTAGCTGAGACACCTGGAAGGTGCTTGAAGTACAAAGGCCATGATTCAAAAGTCTGCGGTGCAGTCAACAAGCAATTACTTTTGCATGTGAGAGGAGACTGTCAGCTTCAAACACAGGACATTCTTTGGGAAGATTAGCCCAAATTACATTTTATTACATTGGCCCACTTGAATAGCCTAAACTTCATATACTTCTTATTCTAATGGAATTCCAACTGGGGCATTAATATATTGTTTATGACATGTTTGGAGTTCTTGCGTTATCAGCATGCATTCATGAGAGAAGCTTCAAACAGTATCAGATAACAGTGAGCTGGAGGTTGGCTGTTGTACAGCATAGGGAATTTTATCATCTTGTTGAACCAGTGGCAGTGATTAAATTAAACTGTCTGAACAAAGCTTTTGCATGTCAGACTGTTGAATGGCAAAATGAAAGAGTGACACACTTCAAAGATCAGAGGAAGGGAGAGAGAGGACTAGAAAAACATAGTTATGTAACTCCTTATTTACCACATTTAGAAATAAAGTCAACAGTTAAGAACACTTTCCATTTTTCTTCAACTTTAAACTTTTCAGTATCATTTGACTTGCTTTCTAGGCAAATTTCCCCACATTCTTTCTCACATAACGTATTTAATTCAACTTGGAACATTGGCTGAGTGATGAGGTGGTTTGGGGGTTTCTACTTTTGTTCTGTTTCTTTGTGCAAAGAGGGTTTTAAATTTGTTTTAATTTCTAATTTTTCTCTTGCTATTTCCAAATGAGGTATTTTAAGAAGAAAAAAACAGGAGATTAAAATGTTTCCATAATTTACTGCATGATTCTTATTTGGAGAGACAAACACAGGGGCTTTTATTTTTCCACTTCAAGAAACAAATCGAAATTTTGAAATAAAAGTTTAATGCAATAGAACTAAACTGAAATTACTTTTATAAACTGAAACATTGCAATATATGAACTCTCTTAAGTTCATTGGCGAAAATGTTTTAAGAATCTAAATATTTCTGAGACGCAAAGTAAGCTTTATAGGAATCCACATGTTTCCTATCCAATGAGATTTTTAAATCAACAAACTGTGTTGACATTTATTTATAATTATCTTTGTTAGTAAAAAAAAAGTTTTGTTAGTATTAAAATGTTATTTCCTCTCAAACAAAATAAAACTGGGAAAAAATCCAGAAAAAGCAAATTGAGTTTTAGTGCTGTTTCCATTACAAAGTCTACATAGCCCCAGTTTTAAATTATTGTCTAGATTGGTGGCTTCCTTTTTATTAAAACTCTAAATCAACTATTTAGAAACATTTAGGAAACTTCAATGTGTCATGATAGTTACAGAAGATAGGTATTCAAATGATGGTAACCCTTGTAAATTTATCAGTTTTATTTTTACAGTTGACAGAACCATAAAATAATGCCCATTTTGAAATAAATGCTGTTTCTTAATACACATCTTCACAATTTAGTTTTTCGTTTTCATTTATCATGAAAGGTGATGGCCTTTCAGAGAGAGCCACTGCTCAGAGACATCCACTAACATCTTAAAACACAAAACACTTTCAATCCAGTTCCACTTGAGATATTTAGTGATAGGAAAAAAATCAGAGAAAAAGCAAAAAGAAAGTTAACCTGGCCTCTTGGACTACTCCTCTGTGAATAACCACGTCAGTATGTATGCTTTACGAATGTACTTCTTTCTTTAACCCATGAAGTATCCAGGGCATGCTGAGTATAGTGAACCACAATCAGAATTGTGCACAGATATAACAAAAGATGAATTTGGCTTAGTTATGTGAGGCTCCTTTTTTTCGTTTTAAAGATTAGCACCTGAGCTAACAACTGTTGCCAATCTTCCTTTTTTTTCTTCTTCTTCTCCCCAAAGCCCCCCAGTACATAGTTGTATATTCTAGTTGTGAGTGCCTCTCATTGTACTGTGTGGGACGCCACCTCAGTGTGGCCTGGTGAGAGGTGCCATGTCAGCGCCCAGGATCTGAACCGGCGCAATCCTGGGCCGCCGAAGGGGAGGGCGTGAATTTAACCACTCGGCCACGGGGCCAGTCCCTGTGAGAGATTTTTTTAATTAGGTTAGAAACATTCTCATTTGTAAATCTGTGGAGACAGCATAAAAATTCCTAAATTTATAGATTTCTGAGTCCTAAAATCTATATGATTGTAAGCTTATTTAGAGCTTCTTTATAAACTGTATTTTCAGAGTATGTATTTTTGATTAAAATATAATTAGGAAGAAGTTATTTTTGACATCTTCTATAGTATAGGAGGTTAATGGTTACATTTATCAAAGATAAACACTCTAAAAACAAAAAATAAACTTTTCAGAGGTCCTCCCGGTGGCGCAGTGGTTAAGTGCACACGTTCCGCTTCGGCGGCCCAGGGTTCGCCAGTTCGGATCCCGGGTGCGGACATGGTACCGCTTGGCACGCCATGCTGTGGTAGGCGTCCCACATATAAAGTAGAGGAAGACGGGAACGGATGTTAGCTCAGGGCCAGGCTTCCTCAGCAAAAAGAGGAGGACTGGTAGTAGTTAGCTCAGGGCTAATCTTCCTCAAAAAAATAAAAATAATAAAAAAATAAACTTTTCCATTTCTCCTTGCATTTTACAAAAATTATTCAAGAATTAGACAATGAAGTAAATCTCTGTGAAGTCATAAAAGCAGAAAAATTTTAATATATATTACCTGATAAAAATATAATAAAATTAGAAACGAATAACAAAATTTACATAAACCCTCAATAAGTAGGAAATTCTAAAACACTCCCCAAGTGAATTCTTTCTCAAATCAGAAGTTGTAATGAGAGCATCATGAGTCAAAACTCATGAGATATCTTCAAAACAGATGTTCAAAAAAAAAGTTTTATTCCTGGATGTTTATATCATCCAAGAAAGAGAAAAAATGAGCATAAGTGAAAGGAGCACTTAATTACAGAAGTCAGAGGACAAACACAGCATCGAAAGAATGTAAAAAGAAATTAATAAGCATACATTTAGAAATTGATAAATGAAAGCAGAAAACTTTGGAAATAATAACTTCATCCATAAACTAATATTTGGAAAAGATCAATAAAATAGACAATTCCTTGGCAAGTCCACTCAAGAAAAAGAGGGGGAAAAACAAATACAACATTAAAAATCAGAAAGGATCTATAATCACAGGTTAAGTTTTCAAATTATAAGGTAATACTATTAACACAAAACCCAGAAACCAAAAAAGAGAAGGAATTATTGATTTTACTACAAAAAACATAAAACTTTTGTTTGGCCAAAGACATCCTCAACAATTTAGAAGATAAATTACAAAATTTCAATCTGGGAGACATGTTTGCAATCTGTATGAAAGACAAAATAAGTAAAACAAGAGTAAACACATCTCAGAACAAATAAATAGGTTACAAAACTTTTAAAATATGACTCCTCTTTGACCTAGCAGTTCTGTTTTTAGTAATTTATCCTATAAAAATGTTTGAAAAGATAGTCAGACATCCATTGCAGTTAATTTATAATGTAGAAAAATGAGAAACAACTATGTTTGTTGGTGAAAAAAAAAATCACAATACAAAAGGATACAATGAAATAATACACAGTCATGAAAAGAGTTAAGAAACAGATAAATAAAAATATCTCCAAAGCACATTGTTTAATGGGAGGTAAGAGAGAAGCAGGTTACAGAACAGTATGTAGAGCGTGATCAAAATTAGGGTTTTGTAAGCTTCTTTTGGGGCCGGCCCGGTGGCGCAGCAGTTAAGGTCGCACGTTCCGCTTCTTGGCAGCCCAGGGTTAGCCAATTCGGATCCCGGGTGTGGACATGGCACCGCTTGGCATGCCATGCTGTGGTAGGCGTCCCACATATAAAGTAGAGGAAGATGGGCACGATGTTAGCTCAGGGCCAGGCTTCCTCAGCAAAAAGAGGAGGACTGGCAGTAGTTAGCTCAGGGCTAATCTTCCTCGGGGGAAAAAAAAATTAGGGTTTTGTAAAAATGAGGTGGGAGAATGGTTACATATGCGTCAAAGGACCTGGAAGAATATACACCAATCTAGGAACAATGGTTTTCTCTGGGACTTGGCATTATGATTATGTAGTTTCAGTTTCTTTCCACCTACAGCAGTCTCCTTGTCTTTCCATGACACTGACTGAGGAGACCTGTGCCACTTGTCCTTTAGAATGTCCCACCTCTGGAAGGTTTAACTTGTGGTGTCATATAACTGATTCATCCATCCGCTATGTTTTCTGTAACTGGAAGTTAAGTCTGAAGTCTGGGTTAGACATCCAGGTTAGACATTTTTGGCCAAATATAAGCAGTTTATGCTGGGAAAGAGGATTACAGTGAAGGTACAGGAGTATATAATGACATTTACTTTCTGGGATATATATATTCAACATAAGTGATACTTCTTTTGAAAGCTGTGCATTGGAAAATGCATTCCCAAATGTGTCCTCACAAAGCAGGCCATATTTTCTGATATCTTCATTATAATTTTGTCTGGGGGCAGCAGACAGGGAAAGATATTTGTTCTACAGAAATTTGCTGAACAAATTATAACTATGACCAGACTTCATTAGAATCACAGCAATAACTATGATCTGCTATAATAATTTAAAATATAAAATTATATTCTAAGTAGCAAAAAAAGTGAACACGAATATGATGCTTATTAGTAAATAAGGGCCCTTGGGAGTACATAAATCAACACATAAATATGTATTGTTATAAATTTGACCTTTTTAACCTTTGTTTTTAAATTTTTTTGTTATAAACATTGTCATAAACATCTCCTTATGTCAAGCAGAGGTATTCTAATCATTCTGACTTAAGCAGTTCTTGGCATTGTGGCTATTCATATGAATAACTAGGCATGGCAATTGAATCTTGCAAGTACCCTTTCTAAATTTGGAGATATGAGATCTTGGAAAGAATGAATGTGTAGATCCTTTTTCTCTTTTTCTTTTCTTGACCTTTCCCACCCTTAACAATACTGCAAGCTTAAATAGGAAAAGAAATCTTCAAAAGGAATTCTAAGGGGTATGGAAAGTCACACAACTTTGCCTTATTAATAACGGTCTGGGTTAAAGCAGGATTGGTGGTATCAACAAATCGTGTAAACACAAGCTTTTCAAAGGTTTTCAGAGCCATCTCCTTCTTCCTACTGCCTCTTTAGAATCCCTCAACTGAACAAATAGACACTATGTAAAATGAAGTATGAGTATTTTTCAAGTAGTGTCAGAGGAGAAATTCCAAACAACGAAAACCAAATTTGAGAGTATACTTAAAGATTTACATCCCAAATGCTTAAAGTTCGTTTTATTAAATCCTAGGAAATAAAAAACACAATCTCTACTCTCAAGGATCTTTTTTCTCCCCTAAGTAGGATAGCTGATGTAAACCAAACATTTGTTGATGACTCTCTCACACAACACTGATACGCCAAGGATTAGATTATAAAATGCATGTGAAAGCATCTACTGTGGAGCTTTAGCTGTAGCCAGGAAGCCCTCAGCATGGTGGTTTCCCTTTTGTTTATGCTCCCTGTGAAATCTACAATAAAATGCGTATCATAGTCACTCTTAGGTGATTGATCGGCTGGTACTAAACTTTAGAATTAAAACACCTAAGTCCAATATTATTCAGCTTGAAAAGGCCTGAGGTTCTAATACATGCCACAACATGGGTGAATCTTGAAAACTCTACACTAAGTGAAATAAGTCAGACACAAAAGGACAAATATTGTATGATTCCATTTATATAAAATATCTAGAATGGCAAATTCATAGAGACAGAAAATAGGTTAGATGTTATTAGGGACTGAGGGTAGAGAAGAATGGGGAGCTATTGCTTAATTGGTACAGAGTTTCTGTTTGGGGTGATGGAAAGTTTTGGAAATAGTGGTGCTGGTTGCACAATGTGATTGTAATTGTAAATGTAATTAATGCCACTAAATTCTACCCTTAAAGATGGTTAAAGTGCGTGTTTTATGTTATATATATTTTGCCACAATAAAATTTTTTTAAAACACAAGTCCAGTCTACAATTCTTTGTCTACAATTCCAAAATCTAAAAAGTTCTGAAAACTGAGATTTGGTTTTTATACATAATTTGATGGCAGAATCTGACTTAATCTGAATTCGTCTGGCCAAAAAACATGATCGAAGTTGAAGTGAGGCTATTTAGTATTTATTTATCTTACTTAGTGCTAATATCTATTTGTCTTGCCACATAAACATTAACATGTTGACTATAGGATGTTGTCCTAGACCCCACTGAGATGTTTTGTGATATATGGCATGTGTTCCTTTTACCTTCTAAAATCCAAAATGTTCCGAGTTCTGAAACATGAAACATTGTGGACCTCTGGAAAATTTTGTGTTCTCCACTGGTGAATATCACCATTTATGATGGCAAAAAGATGTTTTTCCCCCAAGTCGTAATACCTTCCTGGAGAGCTAGTTTCTCCTAAATAAAGATTTTAAAAATTCCATTAGAGAAGGAAGTGACAGCTTACTAAATCTTTCACTGACTGTCTCAGGAGAGTTGTTAGGGAGATGAGGGAAGAAGGTGGGTGTGACTAAAAGGGGTAGCATGAGGAAGATCTTTGCGGCGATGGAACAGTTCTGTAACTTGATTGTGGTGGTATTTACACAAACCTACACAGTGATAAAACGACATAGAACTACATGCACACATGGTACCAGGATCAATTTCCTGGTTTTAATACTGTACTACGGTTATGTAAACTGTAAACATTGGAGAAAACTGGGTGAAGGGTCAATGGAAACACCCTGTACTATCTCTGCAACTTTCTGTGCATGTATAATTATTTCAAAATAAAATTTAAGAAAAAAATTCAATGAGGCAAGGAAATGGCAGCTCACTTATTGACGAGTCTAAATCCTCCATTGACTGTCTCAGAGTAGTTGCCTTCACTTTCTCATCTCCTCCAGGCATCCTGAGAGGAAGACGCAAAGAATCAGAGCTCCAAGATAAATGGTGCCCCAGGTGGTCCAGTATCCCTTTGAAAATGAGACCTGTTGTACCATCCACCATTTGCATCCCCATTCCTAGACTACAGGTAACCCATAGGTTAGTCCGATAGAGAATTTTGGTATTAAGGTCTTAAAGGGACCTCAAACTCTCCAGCACAAGGACCTCTTACAAGAAAATTAATTAGACTGAGACAACCTGCTGCCATGATAGGCCTTGGTTCTATCCTCCACATTTAATCTGAGTCTGAAGCAGTGTAGACTTCCAGCCAAGAAATTAAGTATTTTTATTCATTTGTATAGCCACCAAACTCTACCCTAAACCTTTTTCCCTGTGAAATATCACTTTCCTGTAAAAGACATGCTTTATTTTCCTTTGATCACATGGATTATACCAAAAGCATGTGTACGTGTATTTAGTAATATTTACTTTCCTTATTAAATTTCTCTAATTAATTATTTTTCTTCCAAAGAGCTAAGGACATTTTCTAAATTCTAAATTATATAATTTTATGAGAACTTTAAAATATCTTAACATTAAAAATAAGAAAGAAAAATCTGAAACAATATAAAGAAAGGGGAAGAAGCCATACAGTGAAAAAAAAATGAAATTCTAGAAGGACTCTAAGAAGATTTCAAAATATGGAAGATTGCCAAATTCATCACATGAGAATTCCTATAAGAAGATAGGATTCTACAACTGAAGGAATCACCCCAAACTCAACCAGAGAACAAATTTACATATACCAATATCAATGGCAATGAATTAAATAAGCAATACAATGTAATTTACCTCTTCATTCTTGAACTAAACTCTAAATTTTTTGTTTCTACTTTCTTCAGAAAAAAAAATCAGTAGAGGACTAATTACTACCAACACAAGAAAAAGGGCAAGATCCAATGATGTACAAACTAAAACTAGATATTCTAGATGTTACTTACCACAATCTTTAATGTGGCACTGTTTGGAATGAAGAAAAAATGGAATCGACCTAAATATTTATCAAAGTGAACAGAATATTGCTTAGCAGTTTAGAAATAATGAGTTAGATATATGTTTATTGACCTGGAGAGATGACCATGGCTTATTACATGACTATAACTTACTCACCAATGTGTATCATATCATCCTATTTTTGTGAGAAAAAAATTGTGCGTGTATGTATATGTACACATATATTTAATTATGTCATGTGAGCAGGCAAAAGAGTAGAATGATAAGCACCTGGTTGTTAATAGTGATTATCTCTGAGGATTGAAATTGCAAAGTACATGAGCTATCTATTACTGTAAACAAATTACCCCGAAACACTGCAGCTGCAAACAACAGGTATTTATTATCTCACAATTTGTGTGGTTCAGAAATCAAGGAGCAACTTATCTGGGTGAATCTAGCTCAGAGTTTCTCACAAGGAACAACCAAGGTATCGGCTGGGTCACATCAAGCCTCCACTGGGGGAGGATCCACTGGTGGTTGGCTTCGGAAGAGCCACTTACAAGTTCACTCAGCCCCAGGGCTGCTTCAGCTCTTCTTCATGTGGCCCCTCGTCTTCCAAGATCTCTCTGTCCGTGTGGACTCTTCAGACGGAGAGCCAGAATTCTTTACATTGGGTCTAAGAGCTGAGAGACACAGCTACGTAGCAAGAGAGAGCACATCCAAGAGAGTTAGAGAGTACCCAAGACAGAAGGCAGAGGTTTTTCATAACCTAATTTCAGTAGTGACATCCCAGCAGCACTTCTGCCATATACTATTCATCAGATAAGAACTTACATTCAAAGAGGGGAGGTTACACATGGACACAAATACCAGAAGGCATCATGGGGAGCCATCGTGGAAGCCGCCTACTACAGAGATAGAGTTTTTACGTATACATTTCTGTGTTGTTTGAAGTTTTTTGCAATGACTAAATCTAACTTTTCTAATATAAAAAAAAGTAGTGACTTTTGAAAAACTAGAATTAATGTAAAAATGACAACTAATTTCTGCCTTTTAAATCTTATTTTACAAGTTTTCACGTCAGCAAACCGTTTTCCACTTGTCCACTGTTCTTGTTTTTTCTTTAGTTTTTCTTGCAAAGTTTTGAGTTAATTTCCTAGAGGCAGTAAAAGATTTTAAATTTAAGTGATTTGTTTTAAAAACCTACATCCTGGTAAATGACACTATGCCATGCTTTCTTTGACATCAGAATTTCCACTGATTCATCGGAATTCATCAGAATTGGACCTACAAATTTCTAATGACTCATTTAGCTGTCCCCAGGATTGGTGGCTCAGCCTGTAGTTGCACCTTACAACTTGTCACTTGTGTTGCAAAAACAGACAGCAGAGATAGGCCAGCACTGGAAAGTAGTGTTATTATTGTCATCGTTTTAATTTCCGCGTGAGTGCCAGTATCTTCTTCAGAGATATCAGAGCCAAATACTTCACTAGTTATACAAGAAATCTCTTGTGAAAAGCTAAATTAACTGGTACTACACTGATGATTTATTCAAGAGATCTGGTAGCAACCCTTAAAGATTGGTGCCCAGGCTGCTGCTCAAGTAGCTCACCACTTAGCCCATTCCCAGGGTTTGAGAGCAAGCAAATAAAGAGAAACACAGGGGAAAGGCAGCAAGCAGAAGTCTGAGATAGTCCCCACTATACATTAGAACGCATGAGCTGCAGAAAGGAGCCAGTCAGCTGCTGAGTTAGTTACTGCAAAAGTGAGAGAGAGAGTCACTGCCTCACCAAAATGGTGAACGCCAGAGGAAGAAGCAAGATGAACCCATTGCCCAGGGAACAACCGGTGGGTAGATGGGTCTTGGAGTCACCAGGGCAGCCGCTGGATGACTAGGACCACTACAGTGTCCTGAATGACATTTCAATACCCATGTTGCATCTTAACAACAAAAGCCTAAAACCCGGAGTAACTTAAGCACATCTCTGTTGCTTGCATCCGGAAGGAAGTCAACTAATGCAAAAGTTTTAGACAATGTCAGATATTAAAAATTATGAACATATTTTCATTTCAATTGAGTTTAAGGCAGGGGATTATTTTTAAGTATCAAAAACAAAGACTATTTTTTCAAACTTTTGAGTAAGAGAAGGCAGCATTTTATAATGCTTTACAGTTTATAAACCACTTCCACAGTCATGTAACCCTCACAATGGAGTAGTCTTTATTAGCTCCATTTTACCAATGAAGAAACAAGCATAGTTACATATGCCATAGTGTATATTTAAAAAAACAAAAAGCAAGTGATGGGAAACTAGTCTTGAATACTTATACAAAATATTTAAAAATTCCACACCAATTGAAATATATCTTATGCAAATATTTTGTGCAATTCCAAATTGTTAGATTGGTAATATTTTTAGTAAGCAGTTTCCATTACTCCACGGCAAATTGAGATGAATGAATATCTAGTAAGTAATGAGTGATATATATGCATAAATCAATTCAGGAGAGACTTTTTAATCATTTTAACTACAGCAAGAAATTTACAATATGATTAGCGATTATTATTGGACTATAATAACACACACAGAAGTTTTCATCTTTCTGGGAATTTAGAAACATTTAATATCTAATTCTCTTTGTGTCCACTGGAGGTTACTCTTTTTACTTGGTGTTTTTATCAACAGAATATTTTATCAAGATACTATTCTTCAAAATTGTCCGTAATGGCTTTTCTGAGGAGGTGGTTCACTGTGGTACTTCAGAACATAGATTCTGGAGCCAGATTGCTCGGGTTCAAATCCCAACGCTGCCATTTACCTTAGGCACATTATTTAACCTCCCTGTGTCCATTTTCTCGTTCATAACACGGGCGTGATTGTAATGATAGAATAAACCCTCATGAGATTTTTATAAGGATTAAATGACTTAGCACCCACAAAACTCTTAGAGTAATACCTTGTACATGGTATTACCTCAATAGTTGTCAGACATTATCAGTGTATCTCACATTAAAAGCAGATTTAATTTGAAAGCAGAGCAAGTTTCCAAAAGTTTGTTTACAAATTAGAAAGTGTTGCCCCAAAGAAACAGTTTTGCCAGTGAAGGATATGAAGGCAGGGAAGAGACAAGTGTCCCTTTCCCTTATGATGAGTTGAGATAGTACTGAGAGTACTTCCAACCTCTGCATTCTCTGAGCCCCTCTAAGCTCTGGAAAGCAACTTACAAAGTGTAGTAGGAATTGTGGGTGTCACCAGCTGCATCAGGGAACGCCATCATTTTAACTAGAGCAAGAAATTTACAATATGATTAGTGGTTGTTATTGGGCTATAATAACACAATTATTGGGGTATTGGCTTATGGAGAAGATGTTGGTGGGGGCCACGAGGGGCAACATGATTCCACCACAGGGTGTGGGAGGACTCTTCCTTCTTATGCTTGAAGAAGGCTCAAGGCCCAAGACTCCAAGACAACTGAAGGAAAGACTCCAAGTTGCAAGTATAGTTGCATATTTAATTATTTTTAGACGTAATTTACTACATTTACATTGTATGCGAGCATTATAGTTTTCAAAATGAGAAAAGTAAGTACCAAAAGGCCCACTCAGAATTATTTTCCAGCCTGGTTACAAGGTGGATCTGCACCAGTAATAGTGGGAGGAGCCTGTTTTCTTTGACGGCAACAAGTCTTGAAGCAGTGTTAGGACCGGAAGGAAAAGGAAGGAGAGGCCAAGAAGCTTCCAGGTTTGGCACTCTGCCGCCTTAGATCACAAATTGATGTGTCCTGGACCTAGTACCTTTTGGTCACACTTTTGCCTTCTCCATTTCTCTCCAACCTTTTTCAGGAAGGAGACTTCATAGACCAGAAGGACAGACAGTGCAGCATGGAGATGAAAAAGCATCTAGGCTTAGGCACATACTGTTTCCTCTGCCTCGACTCTTTTTTCAAACCAAACCTCTATGTACATGGCCACCTTGGTTTTCAGGTCTCATTTAGAAATCCCTGGCTCCAGAGAACAGCTTTCCCAATCCCTCCAAACTAGATACGTGTTCACGTCTATTATGGCAGTTGCACACCGAATTGGAATGGTTTGTTTGTCTTTACTACTTTTGAGAGCTCCTTAAGAATAGAGAAAGAGTCCTATTCATTTTTGTGTCAGCAGTGCCATATGTCATGACTTTCACAGAGAAGGGACTCAATAAATACTGGTTGAATAAATGAATGAATGAAAGCAGGGATTTCAAGGAAGCAGAAAGACAATTCTTGAGCCCTTTCTTGTTCTCCTTATCTTGTTTTGATTAAAACTGAGTGCACCCAGATCCTTTGTCTCTGTAGAATAAAGTGAAGTTAATGTGAGATCCAGATGGAAAGCATGCAAGAAGCTGGCTGCTGAGAGCCAGTTCTGGTCCAGGCTGTAAAGGGAAGGGATGAAAAGAGCACTGTGCTTTCTATGCTGTCTAGGCAAGTTGACCAGAGCAGGAAATCAGAAATGTCAGAGCAAAATTCCTAACTGGGAAAGAGCTGACATCCAGTTACAGTAACCTCTCTGCCTTCTGTGCCTTTAAGGAATGCAAGCATAGAACTGGGCACATGAATGGGTACCCATCAAATAGAGGAATGAAAACCCCAACAGTGGACACTCAATTAAAGCTCACTTCTACAGGGGGCGAATCTGTCCTTTACTGACACACTGGGTAAATGAGAACTGGGAATAAGGAAGAAGAGAGCCTGATCACGGAAAGAAAGCTGGGTGTTTTGCGTTAAGACCTCTCCTCTCCTGAGAGGTGTTCACCTGCAAGACCTGTTTGTGGAAATATACAACTTACTAGTCTTATTGCTGCTAAAACAGTTTTAGGTCATTCAGCATATTAATGGAAGGAGCCGGTCTCAGAATTAGAGATAAGCAAATACCCCTAGATTCCAATTATGGAAATCAGAGCTGAGAAGTTAAATGCCACTCAAAGAGACAATTTTCTAGCTCAATAGAACTAAGGAATTCTTAGCTTTTAAACTCAGTTTTATCAGATGGAAGGAAGTACTATTGGAGAACCGGGAGATTAAATGTCAAGACTAAGACCGTATCTACATATAGCAATCACATCAGCCAAAGTGGAGTGAACCCAAGATACTTTGTCGCCTCCATGGTGAAGCTGTGCAGCGATCAACCATGTCAGCTGTGGTGGGGTCTAACTCAGTCTGTTTGAAATTACCTGATCAGCTCTACAGCAATCCAGTGACTAGTTGTAATCTTAAATTGAGAGCCCCTGGTCTTCCTTTAAAACTTCATAAGGAAACACAATTCAGTTAAAATGGCCAAATCATCTCTCAAAAATTAAAAAAGTTATTTAAAATGCAGGATTTCTGCAAACCACGGATGTATTCTAAAAATTATTGCTTACTTAAACATATTCGTTACAGTTCATCCTTTTGTTTTAATTACTGACATTTTCCTGTGTTATGTATTTTTCTTCAAGTATACAGTTTTATCATGTTAGCCAAATTGCCTAACAAGCAAGATGTTGGCTTTTGGCTACTTTTTTTTCTTTGCTTTTTTTTTTTTTTTTTTTTTGCTGAGGAAGATTCACCCTGAGCTAACATCTGTTGCCAATCTTCCTTTTTTGGTATGTGAGCTGCTGCCACAGCACCGCCACTGAGCAACAAGTAGTGTCTGTCCACACCCAGGAACTGAACCTGGGCTGCCGAAGTAGAGTACACTGAACTTAACTAAGAGGCCCCTGGGGCTGGCCCAGGTTTTGGCTACATTTTGTCTATCTTTTTATACAGCATGACTTACATACAGTTCTCGCAGCGTAACTGTAGGAATGTCCAACAACTAATAGCAACATGGGCAACAATACACGTGAATTGACCATTTAGATAAACACAAACTCTCTCTCCTCCTGTACCCGTTTTATGAATTTAGAATTTAAATTAATCTTACTACCTTTGATTTTGATACAAGCCTTAATTTCTTCTCTAGTCCTCATTTTCTTGGTTTTCCCGTTTTCTTACTTCTGTATACACATGCAGAGGAAATTAAAAGTAAGAGCTAACATTTGTTGAATGCTCTTTATGTTCTAGAAACTGTGCCATTTTCTATATAGACCATATCTTTTCCCAATAACCCTAAAGGTAGTACTGTTATTATCATCTCTATATAAGCCATGAGAACACTGGGCTAATTGAGATTGAGCTATTTATTCAAGTACAGGTGGGGTATTTAGATTATTGTGCATCAAATACCTTCTCCCCTTCCCACCCTGCGCACAGTAGTCTTCCTTGCGTACTACTTGCTGGATCCATGGAATGTTAACAGACAAGATGTGACCAGAGGGCTCGAATGCGCTTCCTGGGTTTGGCTTGCCTCTTGCGTTCCAGTCATCTGCCATGAGAAAACATGCTCTAGATGGATGCTGCCTTTCAGCCTGGGCCACGTAATGAAGTACACAGGGCAGAACCCCTGCCCCAGGAAGCTGTTAATCCCGGGAGTACCAAGACACATAGTGTAAGCCTGACTTAAACATATAGCCTGCAGCCTGGAACGTAGCCGAGCCACTGACTTACAGATCTGTGAGCAAGAGAATCAGTTATTTTGTTTTATGCCACTAAGTTAGGGGGTACCTTGTTGCTATGGATTGAATATTTGTGTCCCCTCCCCAAATTCATATGTTAAAATCTAATCCCCAATGTGATGGTATTTGAGGTGAGGCCTTTGGGAGGTAATTACATTTTGAAGGTGCAGCCCTCATGAATGGAATCAGTGGCCATATAAGAAGAAACATGAGAGAGATGCTCTCCCTCCACCGCGTGAGGCTCCAGTAAGAAGGCATCCACCTTCAAACCAGGAAAAGGGCCTTCACCAGGAACTGAATCAGCCGGCACCTTGATCTTGGACTCCTCAGCCTCCCGAACTGTAAGAATTAAGTTATAGAAGTACAAGCTGATTAAGATATTTTTTCTGCAGCATTGTTGAAACAATTTAGTTGGTAAATTGTAAAGCTCGGATTCAAATCCATGTGTATGGGGTACCAGCACAGGAGAACTCACTTCTAACTCAATATTACCTGTCTGTGAAATGGTAGAATAGGAAATTGAGCACAAGATGTATGGCTCCAAAGTCTGAGGATAATAGGCTAAAGGATTTAAAAAGGCAAAGGGAAGGGAAGCCAAGACAATGAATAGGGAAGCCGTGGGCCTTAGAAGTATCTGGCGGAGGAGATAATCTATGTGGCTAAAGCCCTCTTCCTCCCTATACTCAATCCCCATACCCACACCTCCTCTTTCATCCTGCCCCAAATCTCGCTTCTGGACAGCACAGAGAAGACAGAACCAATATATGTGTTGGTTCAAAGAAAGCAAACTGCTCTAGAAAAATCCTGAAGTGTCTGCTTTACATATATTTTTCTCATCTTTCATTTTAAAGGAAAGATTAGAGAATAATTCTGCCCATATTTCCACTGGTCACAAGGATCCAGAAAACCATTTAAGAGCCAATATTTAACAAATGCTCAAATATAAGTGGATTCTTTTTGATAGCAATATCACTTTCTGATGGGATGGTGACCCAGAAATTCACAATAGTGGTTTTCATTAAAGAGCATCCTTGGCACTTTTTATGGCAAAAATTATTAGCACTTGTCTTTTGGCAAAATGCCAAGCCAAGCAATTATATTATACCTGTTCATTCTCTTCCCATGATTTCAAATGTCATTCTTCTTGCTTTCTTCCTTGAAACAATGCAATGTTACTGTGAATGTCTAATTCAATTCCAGAAGTCAGTGAGCCATGGTTTCTCCTTTCTTAATATCAGAACTTTTAGAGTGTTAATTAACTAATCATTATAAAGCAACTGTATGAAAGGAAATGTGGTATTTATAATATTGATATCAACTGGTTTTATAATATTTAAAGCCAGTAAGATCATTAAGAGAGATAAATTAGAAAACTTCCCAGATCTCTTCCACTCTCAATACATATGATATTTTGCCAGAATTGAGGCCCCTCTAGTAATACTTAGTGCTGAATTCATATTTCAGGCTCACTTGATAAAAGGAAGAACCATTTTAGAGCGAGTATAAATGAGCCTAGATGCTATTTTACTTTGGGATTCTAAATTTATTAATATCACCCTTGAAGCTGGGATTTATTATAATGCCTCAAATCACACTCTCTCACAGGTTGAAAGTGCTTCTCTAACTCATGGTATTAATCAAGGTTCTCCAGAGAAACAACACCAATAGAATGCTACATGCACAGAGAGAGAAAGAGAGACAGACAGACAGAGAGACAGAGGCAGAGACAGAGAGATTCATTGTAAGGAATTGGCTCACGCCATTGTGGGGGTTGGAAAGTCTCAAATCATCAGGGCAGGCTAGCAGGTTGGCAATTCTGGTGGGAGTTGATGTTGGAGTTTTGAGTCCAAAGGCAGTCTGGAGGTAGAATTCTTTCCTCTTCAGGGGACTCAGTCTTTTCTCTTAAGGCCTTCAACTGATTGGATGAGACCCACTTACATTGTGGAGCGTAGTCTCCCTTACTCAAAGTCTACTGATTGAAAAGTTAGTGACATCTAAAAATACCCTCACAGCAATATCTGGACTGCTATTTGACCATATAACTGGGTACCATAACACAGTCAGTTGACACATAAAATCAGCCATCTCACTCATTGATCAGCAAAGTGGGATGACTGTATTCCAGGAGATGCTCTAGACAATCAAGTGACATGTGGGAAGAAAAATAGAATTTCTTTTTATATTTATTTGTATCCAAAATATTATCTTCACCAGCATTTACTGCATAGGTTGACAGCAGCACCCTCTTCAGTCTATATGTGAGACATCACATGCCATGACTCGCATTTAAGGTGTCCTGTGAGAAGAGTGGGAGTTCTAGGGCACAGAGCATTGACAAGAGTCCCTCACAGCAGAGGCTGCAGTCTCAGGTAAACCCTGGGCCCCCGAAACGTACCTCATCTTTATCTCTAGAACCTGTGAACACATTACCTTACATGCCAAAAAGAATTTTGCAGGGGCCGGCCCCGTGGACGAGTGGTTAATTTCACGAGTGGTTAATTTCAGTGGCCCAGAGTTTCGCTGGTTCGGATCCTGGATGCGGACGTGGCACCGCTCATCAGGCCATGCTGAGGTGGCGTCCCACATGCCACAACTAGAAGGACCCACAACTAAAATATACAACTATGTACTGGGGGGCTTTGGGGAGAAAAAGAAGGAAGGAAAAATAGAAGATTGGCAACAGTTGTTAGCTCAGGTGCCAATCTTTAAAAAGAGAAAAGAATTTTGCAGATGTGAACAAGTTAAGGATCTTGAGATGGGGACTTTATTTTGTACTATCTGGGTGGGCTCAATATAATCACAATTCCTAGGACACAGGAGCAGCAAAATCAGAGAAAAGATGATGTGATGACAGAAGCAGAGATTGGAGTGATGCCCTTTGAAGATGGAGGAAGAGGCCACAAGCCTAGGAAGACAGCAGCTCTATAAGCTTGAAAAGGGAGGGAAACGGATTCTCTCCTAGCCCTTCTAGAAGGGATGCAACTCTGCCAGTACCTTGATTGTAGCCCAGTGAGACCCGCATTTGCAAAAACAGTGTATTAACAGCAGAAAAGGTGGAAATTTCTTGCTAAATTTCAACGAAAACCTTTGCATCATTTTTGAATGGGATTTAAAAATGTATTTCATGATTTTTAATTCATATTGCACTTCTACAGTTATGAGCTGGTATCTTTGTGAGTTATTTCGACTATAGCAGTCGCTAAACCAAGTATTAAAAAAACCCTTAGAATCATAAAAACCCTTAAATAATAATCAAATTATTTAATCATGAAGAGCCCAAGATACCCCAAAACCACTGCTGATGGCTCTGGGATGATGCTGCCCCAGCAGGCAGCAGCTCTGGTCAGGATTTTCTTTTGAACTCATAAGGAAGAGCAGCATTAGGGGGAGGTAGGGTCCTCAGCTTGAGATGCAGCAAGAATGTGAAGATCTAGCTTAGGAATGTGAAGGGGGAAGAATGAGAAGTGAATGCCCAAGTGCGGCTGGCCAGTGCACACCTGATTTCATTTTCAACTGAATATTACTGCCCCTTAGCACCAGTGGTCCAGACAGTGGCTGCAGATTTCTATGGAGAACAGGTAGGTTAGGATTATACCAAGGCAATCTGAAAGGAAGAAAAGGGAAGAAAAGAGAAGAAAGTCCGTGAGCACCCGTCCGCTAAGACACACACATATGTTAAGATCATCTCCCCTCTCCTTAGGGATTTCTCACTGTTAGTTGGTAATTTGGTTGGTAGGTTGGTGTTTGTCCCTAGAAACCATATTTCCACTCTAGCTTCTATAATTTCTCCAGGGTTAATTGTGGAGAAGAGACCCAGAAGCACATGCTAATTCTCCACCTTGCCTTTAGTGACTTACTCATCGCATGTTGTGCCCACATATTCCCACCTCTAAACCCTGTACCAGTTTACTTAGAAAATCAAAGACATCAGCTTGAATTTCTTCAACTTCCCTGCCTTCCAGCTCAACGTGTTTTCCTTCTTCTGAAACAAGAGGAAAGAAGTTTTCCATGGCTGGTCCTTTTTACCTTTCCTGTGACATTGTTCTATCAACAATCCTTTCTCTTTCTTCCATATCTTCTCTCTCCTTTCCACTGGATCCTCTTCTTTCCCAAACATAATTAGGTCCCACTTACTCTTAAATATAAGTCATACCCTTAATTCTGTTATAGCCACAAGCCAACATTTTCTTATTCCTTTCTTCTACTCTCACACTTCAGGAAAGGCTTATCTCCAATCATCTCTACTTCCTCTCTACCCCTTCACTCCTTCACCCTAGTTTTCTAATGTACAAACCAAAATCCCCTCCCCTTTTCTTCTATGATTCAATTGAAGATTTGATGCCCACTCCTCGTGATTTCCTCCTTCCTTAACTACACCACCCAGATTGACTTGCTAACTTTTAACCATCTTGATTTTTTCTCATCATCCTTCACCTCCTGAGGCATAGGGTCTCAAACTTTCATGTTTATAAAAAAATGTTGGTAACTTAAAAATATAAAATTCCTAATGTCATCCGCAAATTCTGATTAAGTAGGTATGAATGGGGTCTAGGAATCTGTATTTTCCACAAGCCCTTCCCTGCCATGCTCCTCAGGCCTCTGCTCCCACTTCGGGGGAAATACTCTGTGATCTTATCTATGTCCCTTGCCTCAACTTCTACTAGGATGAATCTTAATTCTATATCTCTTGGTTTACATTTTCATTAGAGCTCCAAACTTCCTTTTCCAACCAATTGTTAATCTCTCTTTCTCTCATTTTAAAGCTGATACCTTACACTTATGTACTTTCAGAAACAAACCCATCAGCTTCCCCCAAACCTGTTTCTTCTCCCATCTTCCTAAACTTTATTAACCTCCATTTTCCCAATTATTTGGGCTCTAAAACCTCAGAAAATCTCAGTCATCGTCAAGCGCTTATTGACCCAACTGGACTTTCATGACCATTCTCTCCTTTGCATTCCTCCCCTAGGAACCTGCCCACTTTCACCTGATCTTGTCAGCATCCTAACTCGTCTTTACTCTCCAAACAACCCAACGTGCCGCTGCCAGATTAATCTTCCTTAGGAACAGTCCTGTTTCTAGAAAACTTTGATGACTCTTTCTTTTTAATCAAATTTAATTCAAACACTTTATCTTGCAATCAGCATCTTCCTCTGCTGGTCTGAAATTCTTCTCCAAAGTTTTCACATGTACACGTCCTCCTGCCAATTGTTGTAGGTGCAGGATATTAGTCCTTTGTCAACCAAAGCTGTGGCAAGTATTTTTTCCTATTTTGTTGCCTATAGGATTTTATGATATTTTTGTGTGTGTCCAAAAGTATGAAACTTTTAAAGTGTCAAATTTGTCTACCATTACTTTTTCTGTGTTTACTTCAAGCTTTTCTTTGCTCAAGGTTTTTGTGGGTCACTCAAGGATGCATCGATCTTGTTTTATATTATTCTGTACATGCCTTCTCTTAGATCTTAAACTGTAAATTCTTTGACGGTAATAATGTTGTCTTCCTTATACATAGATAGAACATATTAATGAACACTTACTGTGAGCTATTATTATTTTTAGCACCTTACAAATGTTAATCATTTAGTTCTCTATTTCAACCCTAAGAGGTAGGGACTGCTATTAGGACCTTTATGCAGAGAGAGAAACTGGGGTAACTTGTCTAAGGTCACACAACTTTCACACAAGGTCACACAATTAGTGATCCTGGTGGAGCCAGGGTTGGAATCTAGGCAGTTTGACTCCAGAAATTCTGCTTAGAACCGCTACCCTGTTCTGCCTTCTCATGTGTGGAAAACTAATGGGTGCTCAACCAGTACTTGCTGAATGAATGAAATGTAATATATAGGCAAGCTGGGTTGGTATTTCTGGACTATACACACTTTCTTAGAAGACCTCATGAGCATTTAAGAGGTCACAAGAATTATTGAAGAACCATAATGTGAAAGGCCAAAGAACTCCAAACTGAGGCTCCAAGTTCTGAGGCTTTTAGAGCTCACCAGTCCTCAGGAACCTGGTTGGCTAAAAGGGAAATCTCCGATGATGAATGGGAGGGAGCACAAAAAATGTGGAATCCAAAGCAATGGGCAGTTTTCCACATCATTATAGCAGTATTTTGTAACAATTTCTTTGGCAACTGACAGCAGGCATTTAAATCAGCTATTTCCTCCTCAGAATTCCTCTCCAAAGAATAATAATGGCCTCTGCGACTCTGAAGGAAATGTAACCCCTACTCGGATACAATCTTATCTGGGAAATTGCCATGGTATTCATCACAGCTGTCATCGTGCTGAGCCCATTAGAGATGTGCTAAGTGTAGATCTACAGGGTTGTGTACTCTGAGGGCTCCTGCTACATTCTTCCCGGTTTAGGCAGGAAAACAAAAACCACTCAACGTTTCTGGGGCAGAATCCCCTCAGAGCTGGGTAGGCAAAAGAAAGCTATTCATACAGCCCTGAAGGAGTTACTTTGTGTCTCAGGGTGTAGATTTACAAAGACACTTTCAGTGACACCATTGGGAAGGGCAGAGCATGAGAAAGGTTCATAGAGAAAGACCAAATTTTTATTTCTTTAATTGGAGAATAAGAGGGGAACCAAAGACCTAAAAAGCTGGGGTAGGAGATTGGCGCTGGCACCTTGGACCAGAGTTCTTTTCGGTTTGTTTCAATTAAACAGTAAGTTGTTACAGTCTCTATTCTTCTCTGCAGAGAATGTTGGAGCTGGAAGTCTAACTCCTAGATGATACATAATTTAAGAAACCAGGGCCCAGAGATGTAAAGTGACTGGCCAGGGCCCCACAACCAGGAGGCAATAGGATCCAAGGTTCCTGGATTAGGACCAGTGGGATTTTTTAAAATTTGGTTCTGCAAGGAAGTGCTCCTGCAAATCTAAGGTAAGTTTTCTTCATTAAAAAAAAAAAAAAGTACACCAAATCATATTCTCTTTTATTTTAAAATTTATTTTGTTTTTAACTCACAGTTGTCTTTACAAAGAAGCACCTAAAATTAGTCTTCCACTCAATTCACCAGGGGAGACCATTTACTCTGAAATTACCTTGTCCTAGAAACTAATCTACCTCACCATAAGAGTCGCTCATTCCCAGAAAGTTTTTTACCCAACTTGACTCAAAACAAGATCAGGCATCTTTGCCATACACAGCACAGCACAGGGTTTTCTAAGCTAGAGACTCTGAAACTGAGTATAACTTACTTTACACAGATAGTAAGCTGCCTGGGGGTCATTGTAGATGTGGTTCCCGTCTCTGCCCATCTCGTGCCACCAGAAGGCCCTCCTTAGTTTCCTGAGGATTGTGGGCATTACCAGCCTGCTCCAGAGTTCTCTTTTTGTTTTCATGTTTTGGGGGAAGAGGCAGTCAGCAAAGGCTGGGAGAGAGAAAGCTGAGGTAACCCAACACCCCCCGCCAACCCCCCCCAGCCCCCCACCACCCACCACCCACCACCCACCACCCCCCGCCAACCCCCCCCAGCCCCCCACCACCCACCACCCACCACCACCACCACCACCACCACCACCACCACCACCACCACCACCACCACCACCACCACCACGGCGACTATTATGTAATCTCCTCAATCCTTTTACTTCTTCCCCTTTGCTCACCTAACCTCTCCCCTCCTCTCTCTATATTGTGTTCTCTTTTTGAGAGAAGAAGCCATGCTTCCATCCTCACTGCAAAGCCTGACTCAGAGGAAGCACTCAACACGTTCATGGACTTCATGAATGATTGGACTTCACTCCTTTTCATCACCTCCCATTTTCCATCCTTTCTTTTTTCTCCTCTTTTGCTGTTGGTCACTCTTCAGCTTTTGGAAAACCAGTTGTAAGATAAACAGTAGCAAAAATAATGACTGAAACAGGGACAAAATAATTAGTTTCTTTGAAATCGTTTTTATTTCATAATTTGATATTACATTATCGAATTGTGTCTATGTTTCCTTAGACATTCTCTTTTGTATAAATCATTTATTAACCATTTTGCTCTTTGAAGGTCCATAAGAGAATTTTCTCTTTGATGGTAAGTGAACCAGAGCAAGGGTACAACTGTCTGTGAAACTCTTCTCAAGTGCCTAGTAAAATGTTTTAATTATAAATACCCGTAGAGAATTATTGTTGATAAATAGCAACATGACACACAAATGCAGGGTAAAAATGCTACATTAGAATTATTAGCATGAAAAGAAAAAGATAAACCACGTTTAACTTTTTTGTTATATTTACCTAGTTCACATTGTTTTTATTCTCTTTATTTAAAAAAATAGTATTTTGAGTTTATAATCATGGATTTATCATCAATCTTTTTACTTATATTATATCATTATCTGCAATAGATGATAATTAAGTACATCTCAGTTGTACACCTAATTATATCCATGTGTAACATTAAAAATGTTTCTACATTAACTTAGAAGTGTGTTTAAATATTACCTTCTATTAAAGAATTTGTACTAAAGGAGAGCATGGCAGTATTCTAAAGCCAATGAAATTCCATCCTGTATACCTTAATTGAGATGGATGGACATATGTACATATACAAACGCAAACTAATTTAAAGTTTTCTCTTTAATTTTAAGTTTAATATGATTAAATTAGTTATAAAATAATCAGTTGTCTTATAATCATATTGTACTGTTCAAACTGAAATAAAATACACCTGCTTTATTAAAAAAAGTCTGCAGAACTGTTTAAATAGATGACAATATAATTTCCATTCCAAGTGCTTTTTCTGCCATCTAGTGGAAAAATGAAATCTATGAGGAGTCACAATTTACATTTTTAATTCTATTGTCTCAAAATATTTAGCAAAGGCTTATTTGAAACCTCAAGAAAAGAAAACAAAATAATGCGTTTGTTCTCCCTGTTTCTGATTTGACTGGCAAGTGGACCAGATGTGGATAATCCTGAGCTTCAGCCCTTCTCTAAAAATCACAGAAGCCATAGACTCCGAACAAGATAATAGCATTCATTGTTTTAGATAATTGGATTGCTGTTCATTGTCAAAGTAATGAAAGATGTCTCAAGCCCTACATCCCTTTCTGTTCCTGTCAATACTTTAACCCTATAAACTGGAGAAGGGGGAGGGTTTAGACTAGAGAGGTGGCTTGTCCGGCACTGTCTAAATCAGTGGCTTTCAAACTTTTTAAACTGCAACTCACACTAAGACACGTACTTGACATTGTGACCCAGTGTGTACATAAAACAGAAGACAAAGTTCCACAAAGTAATAACCTGTATATGACTGATCACTACGATATTTTACACTTTGTTCTGCTTTACTCTATTTCACTTTTTTGGTATTATTTTATGACATTTTAAATTGATTTTATGATCCACTAATGGTCCTAAAGCTAAAAAACACAAGTTAGAGTATTTCCTGAGAAGTCCTAAGTGTTTACCTTTCCTGCTTTAAAAATATTTGATACTAAGTCTGAAATTATGACAAAATAAAAGTTAAAGAAAAAAGGTATGATAGAGATTGCTTAATTAACGCAAAGACTTTGAGACCTTCCCAGTTAAGGATATTTTATTTGATGAATGTTCACTATTATTACCAGCATCATTCTCTCTATTAGCCATAATAGAAGGCTCAGATTCATCTTCATAACCACTTTTGTCATCGAATCAGTCATCAAATTCTGTGGATTCTGTCCTCACAACATGTCTTATATCTTTGCTCCTCTTTTCATCTTTATCTGGTTTAGCCACTTCCCATTTCTCCCTGGATGATCACAGAAGCTTCCACATTGCTCTCTCTGACTCCATCTCTCACCCCTCTGGTCCATCCTTCACCCAGCTGCCAAGACTTACCCTCCTCCTCGCAGGTCAGATGACATCATTCACTGCATCTTCTACCTAAGGAATAATGTCTGAGCCCCTTAAGGTGACATTCAAGACCTTCCCTGCTTAGTGCTTTGTTGGCATTTACTATTTTAGATTAGATTATCTCTCTCTCTATTAGGTTGTGAGCTATGACTATATTTTTGCCTCTTTTTAAAAGCATGCTATATTTGCCCCAGCCGCTGTTTAATAAATATTTGTAGAAGGCACTGAATGGAACTTTCTTTCTGATCCTCAGTTCTCTCTACAGTCCTGTGCATGCCCTATATTTCAGTTGCTTTTCTACTAATCATTCTTTGAACTTTCCTTTTATTAATTAATCAGTTTTTTATGTACTTTTTTAAAATGTGCATTTGCTCAAGCTCTTTTTCTGGGCTGCCTTGCTCTCTGTTTTCTGCCTGTGGAAATCCTTTTCACCCTTTAAACATCAGCTCAAATGCCATGTGTCACAAGAAACTCCCTTGCTCCCCAGTAGATTGAACTCCCAGAGCTTAACAGTAACTCCAGTTTCTATTCAATGCTTATGCTATCATTCCCTGTTTTCGATTATGTTTCTCCGGGTTTGTCTCACTTGATTGTAAAGATCTTAAGGGCACAGGAATGCCTTGTGCTTCTTTCTAGTCCTTACTGCTCTTCCAGGTGTTGAATATATGTTCATTTACTTGAACATACTTGTTGCATATATCTTTTTAAATATGTAGAACTGGAGTCTGATGACAATCATTTTGAGTATAGACCAGCCAAGTCTTAGATGGGCTATTTTATGTTTCAGAGCAGGGATATGACCAAGTTTTCTAGTTTGAATTATCAGTCCACCTATCAACACTTTTTTTCAGTATCTACTGAGCACTATAGGCTGCTGCCAATACCAAGAGCGGAAGTGCCAGCTTCTACCCTCATACAATGAAAGCCCTGTTGGATGGCCCTTCTCCACGTTTCCGTAATGATCCGTACTTTCTCCTGTGACTAGACTTCCTCCTTGTGCTACACGTATCAGTTTCCATGAGCTCCCTACTTCCATGAAGGCAGGGGGTCTCTCTTAGTCATTTGTACACTCAGCAAATAACCTACCGCCTGCACATAGCAGATTCTCAATAAATACTTGTTGAGTGAAAGAATGAGAGACATAAAGAATTATAATGGATAAAAAAGAAGTACTAAATATTACGCCCATCTTCAAGGAGCTTACGCACCAGTTAGGGAAATAATTACCTAAATATTCTGACCATAATGTCCTACACTTAATAGACATTCAATACATTTTAATGAATTACAATTAGTGAAATGAGAGTCAATTTCTATGTGCATGAAAAACGCTAAAAACTGATGAAGTATAAGTGGTGGTCTCTGTCCTCTAGGACAGCATAATCAAGTGTGAGGTAAGAAAAGTCTTCACAAATACATTACACAGCAGTTTGGGTTCCCTGCCAAATGTGTCTTAGAGATATCACTGTAAGCTGGAGTGGTTAGATATGGCTTCCCAAAGCAAGAAGGTCTTTGTGAAGACCTGTGAAAAGTCTGAGATTCTATCCTATTTGCAAGATGAAAAGTTAGTCTGCTACATTTTCATAGATGCTGACAGAGGACACAAATTTCTGGGTCAGAGGCAAGAGGCTATATTACTCACAGCACAGCAGGCAGCAGGAGCTTTGTGTTCACATTGATTCTCCTTGTCCTCCAAGTCCCATAAGGCTGATAAAGAGCAGCCCAGGGGAATGCTGCACATTCTGTGGGTTTGCATCACAGCTGGGGAACCCTGAGCTAAGGAAACCCCAATCCTCTAAAGGGGCTGCTAGCAAACTTGTCCAACCTTTGTCCTGGAGGGAGACATTATCCTTATTATCCTGGTCAGAAAACAAATCTGTCCTTTCCCAGAGGGAGATGCTATCTCTATGTTCCAAGGCTGTTTGCTATACAAACATCCTTGAAAAATAGACCACCACAAAAGCTGTCAATGCCTTTCATCAGAAGATGGACAGAAACACAAGAGACCCATGAAGAACATTATTCCAACAGTCTTAATTTGGTTCTTGAAAGTTGGGTGCGATTTGATCAAACAATAAATAGGAAGAGAATAGATATTCTAGGAGAAAGAAGAATTTCATGTGTGCGTATTTATTTCATGACAGATCTCTCTGGGCCTTAGTTTCTTTACCTGTAAAATTGGAATAATACCTATTTCACAAGGTTGCTGTAAAAATTACATGAGGTAATGTAGATATGGCATCCAGCCTGATGACGGACATGTTGCAGGTGCCAAACTGTTAGTGCTTTCCATCTTCACCAGAATGTATAGGATGTGACTTTATCAACTGCTATGACATTAAGAAAGGGAGAAAGAGAGGCATGTAACCAGTCAATTTGCAAATTTTTTTATTAAACATCTACTATGTTCTAGGCACCAGGCTAGACACCACGCCTGTCCTCTTAATGTTTGTATTTGGCATCCTGGGGAAAATAGAGGAGAGTAGAATTACCTTGCTTCCACTAAGTAAACCTGTTGAAGATATACCTCCAAAGTTTTATGGCAATGCCATCTGTTCAGGAAGCCAGGGGATCATTGAGACATAGGAGGACCACACAGCTAAAATAAGAACAGAGAAATGTCAAAGTTCTGTGATGGCATACACCAGTCAACAACATGCTTTTCAAGATCATCTGGAAAAAAGGATACTAACAATTGCAGCAAGAAGATTTTATGTGAACCTTATTGTCAGCTATGTGTGATTGTTAAATCATTCACTTGATAAATGTTTATTGAGCACTCACGACAGGTTATGTACTGTGTATTGATACGTACTGGAATTTGAGGATCAAGAGCGGGAATTTCCTTGAGAGTGAGACGGCACGGCACCCAACGGACAATGGATTGCTTTCTTGAAAGTTGGTGTCAACGTTCATCTATATATGAATGGAGAGAGAAGTGTGACAATCTGAGATACTATGAGAAAGGTATTCAGTTCAAAGATGATTAGATTATTGATTCATTGGACAATCCTAAATTAGACCTTGAATAAGAAGAGAAACAAGTTATTAAAATTTTTGTCTTTCTCTATGAAGAAGGTAAACAATTATTTGTTATATTATGGACTATATTTATGCCTGAAATATTTAAAAGTAATAAAATAATAATTTTCGAGAGTGAAAAGAGAATTATAAAGACCATCTTCACTCTGGGTGGTGGGGCTTGATATTTAACCACTGTCTGCCTGTTTGATGAATTAGAATAGGATATGAAAAGGCATTGCCAGTTGTTTTTCTGGAAGAACTATGGTAATAGTACTTTGTTCCTACCTTGTTTCCAGCACAGTGCAGACTGGATTTCAGTTGTTTGTCAAGAATCTACCTACTGGGCTAGATTGTGAGAAATGGCACACCTTAACAGCTGAGTAATGGAGGCTAACCAGGAGAAGGGAATTACATTCGAAATGTATGCAAGCAAAGCCAAAGGGAGCAGTGCTCCAGCTTTCGTTTTTATTACTCATGGCTCATGAGATGGTTTTTAGCCAATGCTAAGAGTTGGCCTGGTACTGGATGGCTTAGAGGAATGTTGGGTCCAGCAGTCAAATGACCTGAAAGACCTTAAAAACTACCAATCTCAGCCCCTCACCTACTGCCCTGTGCTCCCACCTGGTTGAATTCCTTCAAGTTAAATCATGTTAGGATTTGGCTTTTCTCAGAGAGGGGAGATGCATTATTAGTAACATCTTAGTACGAATTTCTTTGTTTTGACCTGAGTTTGTGAAAGAAACAGGAAAACTCAGTACAAAATGCTGAAGTGAGAGAAGAAAAAACTGGAGAAATCCCAGGTGAGAAAGCATCTTCTCTCTTGCACATATTGCTTTCCCTAGGGGCTCCCTTGTTAACCAGATTTACTGCTAAATCTCACACAGATTCTAAAACCTTTCCCAACTGATGAGAGCGACAGTGTGGGAGTCATAATAATCCATCACAACAACTCTCTTCCTATCTAAGTCATGCTAGTGGCTGCTACCTTGAAAGGCCAGGTTCACACCAGTTTTTCCTAAGACTGCTGGGCCCCCAAGGTCCTTGCACAGTAGCATTTTAATATAGAAACAGCTCAGTATATGGAGTGCCATTTTTGTGAAAATAAAGCACTTTTGTCTTTGTTCCACACAAAATGCTTTTCTCTCTCTGAACTTGGCCCTGATTGATAAAGTCCTTTCCATTTCTATTAGGTAAAGACAGGTGAAAGCAGGAGTGGTGTTTATCCAGGGCTGAAATTAAACCTTACAGAGCTCTCTCTCTTGGCTGGCCCTCCTCCCGCACAGTTTTCTATCAGTAGACTTCCAAGAAAACGTTCCCTTAGCCAGGTGTTTGCTCCTATTTTACATGATGCTTCTCAGTGTTCAGCAGGAACAAAGATCACTGATATTCCCATTGGGTTTATCAGAAGCAACTGAGAACAACGAGCTCTTTTTATGTTGAAAATAAAGATTTAAAAATTATTCATAATCCTTACTTCTTCTCCCAACACATTCTCATCCCCATGGGCTCCTTTCACTAATTAGCTATGCAAGTCTTCACACTAAAATTCAGCTATGTATTAATCTTTTGGTTGTATTGGTAGGATGTCTTGATCTTCCTCCCTATACATAGTGTATGCTTATATTTAAATACATTTTGTCTATGTTTCCAAAATGAGTATATAAAAATAAGAGCTTATGAAAACATTAAGTCTGATTCCACTGGTGAGAAAAAAATTCACTTTTAATGTGTCTACTCAGAATCATTGGGCCACTCCTGAAATTAAGTTCCTAGATAAATCCAATTAATACAAAATATAAAGTTAAGATTAACATTTATGAAGCTCCTACTATGTGTCAGGTGGTATGCTATGGATTTTACATCAGTTATCTTCATTTAATCTTCATAACGCTGTGAGCTATAAATTAGGATCTTCATCCTACAGATAGAGAAACTGAGACTTGAAGAGGGCACACAGAATCCAAGTCTGCCTGATCCCAAAGCCTGAGCTTTCTACCAAACTGTATAACTATTAAAGCCAAATGGAATCTTGGGGATTATCTACAATAGCAGTTTTCCAGTGCAGGATGAGTACCAAGGGGGGTGGGGGGGTGGGGTGGACATGGGATATTATTACATTTAAAATGCAATAAGTGCCATAGTGAAGTTCATTCTTTTCAATAGTCTTTTAATCCTTCTGATAACTCAGTTCTGTTTTATGTCTCTAACACTTACTCATCTCCTTCTCTGTCATAGAAAGAGCAGGTCCCAGAATCATAGCTTTTAAAGACAGTACCTACCTAAGATATAAGTTTACATTTATTTTCACTGTAATTATTTTTATAGCTACTTTCTAGCAATGGCAAATGATGCTGGTTTTCCTTATGAGTAGTCATGTAAAGTTTTATTTTGAAGGTAAATGTATTTAGATCTTTTAAAAGTTAGCTTAAAGGAAAACGGTTATAAATAATAGTTCAGTGGTATACACATGTGGTAAAAATCATGAAGATGCCACAGGAAATCTAGACTTTGGCGGCATGGATTTAGAGATTCTAGGTTAAAACTCACATGATGCAATTGAAGAAACTCACGTGATACAACTGAAGAAAGGGAGGCCTAGAGAGATGTAAACAAGCGTCCATGACAAACAAGTTTCCTGAATTGCTGAAACGTGATCATTTACCTTTTAAAACATACGAAGATCTCCCACAAGCTGGTCAATTTCCACTGTTGTTCTCCTGGTTTTTCCTAGTGGGGCATCGGACATATTTCCAGTAGCAAATACAGATTAGAATCAAGGAAATGAGGAATTCTGTTTCCTTCCAGAGTGGTCACATAGTTCCAGTTTTCTTCTGTGCTAAATGCTGTGAAATTGAAGTGGGTGGTATTTTCGATTAGCTTGACACACTGGGTATTCAAATTAAATCAGATGTGGATATTTGATATTTGTTTTTATAAAATTTACATTAGTTTATTTAGATATTTTAATGTATAGGAGTCAGCAAATTCAACTATAAGCTGTAGCTGTTACAATAAAAAGGCCATTTGCTGGTAGGAAAGCAGATAAACTCTCTAAAAAATGTAACAAGTGAAACAGTTTTCCAACATTACCTCTCGAAAGTGTAATTATCAGAACAACCTCTTTAAAGGATTTTGATGTAACTCTCCAAGTATACATCTGACGATTTATTGCTTTCAGTAGCTAGAGGTGATAATGTGGACTGAGACTGATATAACATGAGTGCATTTGCATTCAGCTACTGGGGACCCACAAGATACCCCCGTATTCTGCTCTATTCTAATGAACAGACTATCATTTGCTACCAGATAGACTTCCTGAGGCTGCTATTTAGGACTAGCAGACATATCATCTTTTTTTTTCCACAACACTCAAAATATTTCAACCTGGTGTATATGAGCTCAACTGTGAATTTCATAAAATAAGAGATTTTTTGTTGTTGTTAGAATTGGGTTTCCCAAGTACAGCACTTCTGGAAAATGCTTGGTTTTAACCTGTTATTTATTTTGTCCTAATTAAAAGGCAATAATATATATCTGCAGAGGTGCCACAAAAATTCATCAGCCCACCAACATCAGCAATAGCATGCTGGTTAGGAAAAGAATGGGGCAACCCTGGGAAAGATAAGCATCATTCATTAGTCTTTTTTTTAATATTCTCAAAGTCTACTTCCAGAGTTTCAACTATCTCTCGGCATCTGATTCCCAAACTATTTCAGCTCCTTCCCATTTCGCCTCTTCACCCCATGAGTTGCAACGTATATTGAGAGGCACTGTGGTGCGTGGGCTCTAGAGTTGGTTTACCTGGGCTCGAGTCCTGGATCTACCCCTTTCCTGATTAAGCTATTTCTTTACCACTCTGTGCCTTACTTTCCTTACCTGTGATGAGATGATGCTCTCTATCTCCTTCGGTAACTATAAGCAATTTGCTGTATTTAAAGCACCAAGCAATGCCTTGCATGTAGCAAGTTCTCAATGTGTGTTAGTTATCACTTTTCAACTGCATGGTAGATATTGTTTCTTGGACGCCCAATCTATCCATGCAGTCAGCTAAAGTATATTTATTGAGCACTTATTATGTGCCAAGAGGCTTGAGACACATCAATGAACAAAACTCCCCAAATCCTTGCCCTTGTGGAGCTTTTCCAGGTAGAGGGAGACAGATAATAGTCAATAAATATAATAACAAAGTAAATTGTATTAGAGAGTGATAAATGCTATAAGAAAAAAATAGAGTTGGGTAAGGGAATTGGGAGGGTAGGTGACAGTGAGATTTAATATATATGTTCAATACAATATTCCTAAAACTCTTTTTTCCAGGAAAATTAGATTCCCCTCTCAATTTCCAGTGCCTGATAACCATTCTTTTTGTTACTCAGATTAAAGACTTAGTCAACTTAGTTTCTTCTCTATTTCCTCCTTAACTGCCATTAACTCCCATGGTGTTTTGGGTAACATCTCTTGAGTCTACCTGATTTGAGCACTTGGGCCTGTGTTAATGTCATAACCTCCTCACTAGTCTCCGCTTCCAGTCTCTCCGTTTCAATTCATCCTGCGCTTACTCCACTTGCAAAGCAATTCTTCTAACAGAGCTTATCCATGTCTCTTCCTTTCTCTGACGCCTATGGAATGAATTTCGAACTTGTTCAGGAACATTCACAATCTGGCTTCAACCTGTCTTTCCAGCCCTTTCCAACTTTCCCCTAAATATAACTTTCCATGTCAGCTAGAATAATCTACTTCTGTGGATTCCCCCTTTATGCCTATAAAACGCATTAGGTTGTTTTCTGACACTCTTTTGCTACTTTTCTCTTTCTCTTTGTAGAAGTGTTAGAAATTTCATTAAACTTAAAATTGCATACGGAACTTTGTATAATAATTTGACTTATGAAAGAATCCCAGGTGAGACTTCCTCAGGAGGGAAATCGTGTGGACCTGATTCAGCAAGGTGGAGGTGCTGGTGGTAGGACTCGTGGTTTTCTGGAGAATCCTCAAACAAATAAAATTGTTTTGATACCTTTACTCAGTGTACTCAATGATGGAACGCCAGCTATCTAGTTTGCCACCAAAAAGTGCAAACAAGATTTACTTTTTCTAGACTGCTTGCCTTCTTTTCTCCTCTCGCTTATAAATCTTGTTCTCGCCTTTGTTCTTTAACTCAGTCAAGGATTCTCTCTCTTGAGAGCAATTTGTGGAAAAATAACTTAATACTTGTTTTTTGAAATAGGCACAGAAACTATTTTGTTTATGTTTAAAAATATACTGTTAATGACAAGTGATTAACAAGCCTTTAGAAGAGAAAATCCATTTTCTATTTTTATGTAAAAAAATCCTACCGTTCATTTAATGGAGTTTGTGTGAAAATATCCTCGCCACTGGTGACTATCAAAGCACTTTTATATTAATCCATTTCCTTCTCTGAGGTCCTAATCGACAGCGGGCTACAATTTTGATTTCTCAGCAATACCGTCCATTTGAGACTTTCTTCAAGCTGCCTGCATGCAAATGATTCAACCAATTTCTATTACTTCATGTGGGTTTCAATACTAGTGAGATGCACATTTCTGCCACATAAAATGCAGACTTTCCCAAAGACTTCTATTAACGTAAATGGTAACCTTCAATTGTGTCAGTATTCAAAGCTACAACATCACGTACCTCAAAAATAAGAAATCTATTATTTCAGAACGGTTACCAGAAAAAATTATTTTTATTCTTTTAGATTTCAGGTTTCCCAAGTGACTGGCTGGTCTCTGGGCTATTTTCAGTGTGTCTCCAAGTAGGACTTAACTCAGGGCGCCTTTTCACCACTGAGGGGTAGGGCAGCCCCTTAAGTCTTCTTAAAAAAAAACAAACCCTATTTCATCTTTCCAATTTGCTTAGCTCTTACAATGGCTTGTCTATAACAGTCACTTGATAAATATTTGTTTCTGTATTGCTTTGCTAGAGTTGCCGTAACAAAGTACTATAGACTAAGTGGCTTCAACAACAGACATTTGTTTTCTCACAGTTCTGAAGGCTTGAAGTCCAAGATCAAGGTGTTAGGAGGCTTGTTTTCTTCTGAAGCCTCTTTTCTTGGCTTGTAGATGGCTGGGCGCCTTCTTGAAGCATGCTCACATGGTCTATCTTCTGTGCACGCACATCCCTGATGTCTCCCTGTGTCCAACCGTCCTCTTCTTACAAGGATAGCAGTCAGTTTGGATCAGGACTCACCCTAACGACCTCATTTTAACTTAATCACCTCTCCAAATAGAGTCAAATTTAAAGTACTGGGGGTTAGGCTTCAACGTATGAATTTTGGTGACACACAATTCAGCCCGTAAGCTTCCTAACAAAGAGATCCAAACTGTTGCTTATGGTGTCTTAAAAGATTTTGCCTGTCTTGGGGACAATATTAACGTAGTGTCAACAGTAAAGGAAACTTATGTAGATCACACGGGGAGGAAGAGGGACAGTGCAGGGTTTGCCTGGAAATCAAACCTTTGATCATGGGCGCTTAGTTTGTCCTACCATCCCAGTTCTATGCATAATTCTTAACAGCCCTGCGCTCCTGGCCCAATGGAAGAGTGTGTGTGTGTGTGTGCATGCGTGTGCATGGTGTTTGTAATAAGTATTTGACACACTTTAGGTACTTGGCAGTTTACACACACAAACTCTGATCTAATCCTCACACGCCTGTGAGGTAGAGAGGATTTTCCTCATTTTTCCGATAGGGAAACTGGATCTCAGAAGTAACTTGCCTAAAGTCACTGAGCCAGAACAGGAAACCAGGTGAGTCTGACTCCAGAGCCCAGTCCAGGAGTGTGCTCCTGGCTCCTGTCCAGTTCTCAGTGGAGACTGTGGGAGCTGCAGATCTCCTGCTATGTAGGGTCCTCATCCAGCTATGGCTCAGTACCAGTCAACTGAGCACCCTGGTGTGCCTCTGCTATGACACCAAAAGCACAGGCAACAAAAGAAAAAGTAGATAAATTAGACTTCATCAAAACTTTCATAATTTGTACATCAAAGAACACTACCAAGAAAGTGAGTGGAGCCAGCCCTGATGGGCTAGTGGTTAAAGTTCAGCTCGCTCTGTCTGCTTCAGCAGCCCAGGTTCGGTTCCCAGGCATGGAACCACAACACTTGTCTGTCAGTAGCCATGCAGTGACGGTGGCTCACATGGAAGAACTAGAAGGACCTACAACTAGAATATACAACTATGTACTGGGGCTTTGGGTCGGGGGGGGGGGAGAAAAAAAAAAGAGAGGAAGATTGACAACAGATGTTAGCTCAGAGTGAATCTTTCCCAGCAAAAAGAAAAAGTGAAAAGCAACCCACAGAATGAGAAAATATTTGCAAATCATGTATCTCATAAGCAATTAACATCCCAGAATATACAAAGAACTCCTACAAATCAACAACAAAAATAATTAAAAACTGGGCAAAGGACTTAAATGGACATTTCTCCAAAGATACACAAATGGCCAATAAGTACACGAAAAGATGTTCAACATCACTAATCATTAGGGAAAAGCAAATTAAAACCACAATTAGATACCACTTCACTTCTATTAGGATGGCTATTATTTAAAGAAACAAACAAAAACAGAAATTAAGCATTGGTAAGGGTGAGGAGAAATTGGAATCCTTGAGCATTGTTGGTGGGAGTGTAAAATGGTGCAGCCACAATGGAAGACAGTATGGCAGTTCCTCCAAAGATTAAACGTAGAATTACCATGTGATCCAGCAATTCCACTTCTGGAAATATATCAAAAAGAACTGAAAGCAGGGACTTAAACAGATACTTGCACAATGTTCACAGCAGCATATTCACAATAGCCAAAAGGTAGAAACATCCCAAATGTCCATCAACTGATGAATGGATAAATGAGACAGTAAACACTTAAAATGAAATATTATTCAACCTTAAAAAGGAATAAAATTCTGATGCATGGTACAATATGGATGAATCTTGAAGACATCATGCTAAATGAAATAAGAGACACAAAAGGAGAAATATCCCATTTATATGAGGTACCTAGAATGGTCAAATTCAGAGACCAAAAGCAGAAGAATATTTACCATTTTTCTGGGGCTGGGGCAAGGGGAGAATGGGTAGTTCCTGTTTGGATGATGAAAAAGTTGTGGATAGTAGTGATGAATGCACAGCAATGTGAACGTTCTTAAAGTCACTGAACTGTACAACTTAAAAATGATTAAAATGGTAAATTTTATGTCAGGTATATTTTACAATAAAAAATGTGGATGATGTGAGAAACCGAATTTTTAATTTTAATTTATTTAAAGTTTAACACTGATATTTGACTCAGTTATTGGAAAACTTTTAAGTATGCTTGGAACATGCATGTAAATTTCATGAAGTCCCACTATGTAAAGAAACTCTTATTTGAGGCACAGAAAAATATCATCTTACATGTATTTGAATTGTCAACTTTGTTTTCAAGCCTGGGGCAATGTTAATACAACTATCTCCTTTCACTACCAGGGGAAAAAGTATTCCATTTTATACCTCAAGCCTAATTTTACATTGTAAATTATATAGCCTACCTTTAAACAGTCTTTAATCACACATAAGCATCTAAATATTTATAGAATAACTATAGGAACACAAGTTGAATTCAGAGAAGCACATATTAAATCAAAAGTACATGCCAATACCACCAAAATGGTTTTATTTTTGTCACTGACAACACGTACAACACTGATTTCATCATTACTTTGTTTGGTTTCCTTAAATATTACTTAAGTATGCATTAAAAATATAGGTTTACATTTCTGAAATGTAACACATTAAAGTCCTCTGTAAACACAACTCCTTCTCAATATATTTTCCTGCTTTGTTTCATACATAAATAACTTAATCCAAAAAGTCATAAATAAAAATATTCTTATGGCCTAAGAGTAAATGCAAATTGTGGAGCTTGACGAAAGTGTTCTCTTTACGATTTTATAAATAACAACATGCAGGGGTTGGCCCCGAGGCCGAGTGCTCTGCTTCAGCGGTCCAGGGTTTCGCCGGTTTGGATCCTGGGTGCGGACACGGCACTGCTCATCAGGCTATGCTGAGGCAGCGTCCCGCATAATACAACCAGAACGACCTACAACTAGAATATGCAACTATGTACTGGGGGTCTTTGGGGAGAAGGAGGAGTGAAAAAAAAAAAAGATTGGCAACAGATGTTAGCTCAGGTGCCAATCTTTAAAAAAATAACAACATGCAGTATTTTCAGTGTTTATGATCAAACAAATAACATCACAAGTGATTATTGTCTGCCAACCAATTCTGTCAATAATAAACCTTCCAGTGCACTTGGTAAAGATGCCATGCATTTAAAAGTCAAAATAGTCAAAAGACTAGATTTTTAAAAATGGCAGTACAGAAGGTTGCCATTTAAACCTTACTAAGCCTTTTAAAACTACTTCAGTTTGTCAGTAAAAAATGCTGCTAAAGAGTGAATGCTTGTACTGTTATTTAAACAGAAGCTAACGAAGCCTAAAATTTAAGAAACAAAATCAGATTAACTCGGTACTAGTCTTGGGACAAATATTCTGTTGAAAGTCTCTTACAGGAACAGAATGAATACTATCCTAAATTTTCTATAATTTATTTTGAACCATTACTTTAACTAGTTAAAACTTTAAGGGTTAAAATAATGACAAACAAAAATCATCTCAGAAAGACATTTATAATTCTTGCTTCAGAACATCTGATTATTTCTGTTTAATGACTTGTAATCTTTATTCCTTCAGAAAATATTAAAATACTTGTTGAAAGACACCTCCTATTCAGTGACTTACTAGATAACCACTCAGGATGTACTAGGGAAGCACTTGATTTTTATGCAATAAAAGTAAAAAAGGAATTTTGCATGTTGGAAATGTTTCCTTTTATGTTTTTTAGGCCATCATTTACAGAGTACAAAACTTAGAAAGAAAAACATGCTCAATTAATATTCTCATTAAATTTAAATGATTCAAATGATAAATAACGAAGCTAATAAGCTAGTCACTACTTTTAAAATCTAAGTTTCTCAAAGTTCTATTTTTAAATCAATACAAAAACAATCTGGTTCTCACTATTAACTGCCAGTCAAACTCTGGGTTTAAAAAACTAAATATTCTTTGTTAAAGAGCAGATTACAACATGTTTTCCATGCTCTTATAAAAAACAAGATTCTGATATACATAACGCATCTAAACCAAAATTCACAAACGGTGGCTGAAATTTTGTCAACTTTCAGCCCCAAACAACGTAAATCCAGAGTTATTATGCATAAACAATTCAAAATGAAAGTTTATAATGGAAATGTCAACAAGTCATTACTACATTTCTACTGATGGGTTCCACTGTACTTCAACCAGGCACAGGAGACGTGCACAACTGATGGACAGACTGCTTAGAAAATTAAAGCTATCAGAGCTATAAATAAGGAACACATCAATATGAACAGAGCAATGCCAAAGCACTAGAGCTGTTAAAAAAAAAGTAAGATGTGACATAAACACATCTGATAGTTCTCGCTGTAAGCCACTTTCCACTGATTTATAAAGCTATGGTTTTATAATTCTTTTAAAAAAGGAAAATGTTTCTACACTGCTGCATGCAGCAATTTCATTGTACATTCTTGACTCCAATGCAATCTTCAAATCTTCCTGCAGAGCTTGACATATCCCATCAGGATTTCTCCAGAAAGTCAGCTTGTCATATTTTCAGCAGCCTAGAACAAGAAAGTAAGATTCATTATAGTAAAACCATAGAAAAAGAGACACCATAGAGATATATTTGTCAATACTGCACTGTCACTATAAACCACAGCCCCCTCCCCACACCAAACCACTTTTATCAGGAGACTACAGTGGCTTTCACCTTTTGCAGTACCTTAGAACTACTTTTTGAACTGATTGCTAGGCTAATAGTAGAAAATTCTTCTATCTTAAATAATATAGTTAATGTAAGAATATACTGCTACTTGAAAAATTAACCCATAGCAGACCTTATCCAGACAGTCTTTATTACTTTGCCTGTTTCTGCATGTTTCACTATAGTGTGAAAAGAGGATTAAGAATTGTTATGCTATAAGGTGGAGAAAAAAGGGCAAAAAAGGAATAAGGAACACATGGCTAATCCTGCTTTACCTCCATCACCAACCATTATGCCTTCCCTGATTATTCCACAGAAATTCCCATACACCATATCATTCATCAGTAAATGATCTGATACTTATTTCTAGAAGACAAGGATTTAAACAATCAAATTTCTTAAGGCCCAATATGAAAATGATGATTTTAAATAAGTTTAATTTTAGAAATACATGGTAAACTTTTAATTCATTTACATTTCAACTTCCTAATTAAAACCTGCTTTTAAGTTTAGTCTAAGTGCAGAGGTCTTTCATGAAAAATCACTGAAGAAACTGAGAAAACTGTAGACAACCCAATCTGAAACATTCTCCTTGCAGTCAATGGAACCTACTTTGTTTTTCTATATAGTTGGCTATTCTAACTAGCTTTTCCCTTCTTTGGATTTACAAGAATTAGAAACTAGTTTGAAAAAAAATTTCCCTTGTTCTTAAAGGTTTCGTACTTCTTTCTACCCTCCTAGATTCTTAGATTAGCTTGAGCCACCCATCCCTTCAGTACTCTGTCTTCTTCCTAACCCCGTTCTCGGTATGGTCTACTTCAAAGAAAACTTGAAATAACATACACAATTTTAGAATTTTTCAAAATTAAAATATCCTAACTAATGCAATTTAACTTTAATGTCTTTTCTCATTCTATTTTCATACTAATTTTAAAGGTTCTCCTCCAAGATACAATGAAACAAGTATTTGCATTTAAACTAAGTAAGCCACCAACCTTTGCAGCATTCATGTTATATGAATGCAGAAATACTTCCTATTTGAAAGGACAGCAATGGCATCCTAGAGAACTATATAGTTACCACATTGCCATTAAACATTATAAAAATGTATAAGCACTGGCCCTGGGGAAAACCAACTTTAGTAGTCTTCTCTTCCAAACTTTCCTTTTATGAGTAAGTTTATTCCATCCTTTGAGGGGGATGAGTGGGGACAGGGGACTCAATCCTTGATTTCTCTCCCAACTCCAAATTCCACAGCTCGAGTGTCCTCATGCTGCAGGAGACCCTCCTACACAGTGAGGAGATACATCATCACCCTAAGATACCAGCGAAAGTACAGGGCAGCTGCAAGAGAAAGGGCAAGGCTCAGCGCGCAGGAACACAACCAGAGTCTAACTCAGGACACCCTGGCAGGAAAGCAGACGATACAAGGAAGTCGGTTTTGCCCAGAATTTCTGAAATCACAATATGTAAATGACTGCTTACACACAAATACTAGCACTGACGAGACAATACAAAAATCCAGAGATCATGAAAGAATCATTCATACAAATAAATTCTGCTTTTTTAAAAACGCACCTAATGAACAGTCCTATTTAAGCTGTGGGAGATACACATACGGCAACCTATCCACTGCTGTTAAGAAACGTATCTAACTGGGCGACACATAACTAGCTGCTTTTACCATAAATGATTTCAGTGATATCAATATACAAATCTGTAAAAGAGAAAGGCAAAATAATGCACAAAAAGATTATTACAATTTCCCACAGAGTTAAAGAACAAAAGGAAAAACCAGATGTTTCAGACCAAAAGTTCCTCACAACATTTCATGATGTCCTTGACTTAGATTTTACACAATCTAAAACAGAGATAGTACCACACAATTAAGTTCTAATTACTAGGATTTCTAGGTAAAAATAGCAGAATGCAGCAGGAACAGTTTCTCCTTACCCTATTTTTATCAAAGATTTTATTTTTGTTTCCTTTTTCTCCCCAAAGCCCCCCAGTACATAGTTGTATATTCTTCATTGTGGGTCCTTCTAGTTGTGGCATGTAGGACGCTGCCTCAGCGTGGTTTGATGAGCAGTGCCATGTCTGTGCCCAGGATTCAAACCAACGAAACACTGAGCCGCCTGCAGCACAGCGCGCGAATTTAACCACTCAGCCACGGGGCCAGCCCCGTCTCCTTACCCTATTTTTAGTACCAAAAGAAATAAACAAAAAATGAGAAAAAATCATTAACAGCAACCAAACAAAAAATGGAGAGCTACCCCATGCTTATAAAATTTAAAGGGGTAGGCAAAGAAAGACAGGTGCGGCTCAGCGCAGTTCTGAACCTACTAGCCCCCAACCCCACCCAACAGAGCAGTTAAGAGAGGAGCGACTTTAATCTGGAGAGAAGCAACCTGAGGAAGGTTCTTCTTTTTTAATTCAATGAAATTAAGTATAACATTTTTATTTTTAAAGTAGCATGAAACTATCTAGAATCATGTTCACCAAATATTATCACTGGTTATCTCTTGGGTGATTTTTTTTTTCTGAGTTAGATTTGCCCTAAGCTAACATCTGCTGCAAACCTTCCTTTTTTTCGTATGTGAGCTGCCACCACAGCGTGGCCACTGACAGACGAGTGGTGTAGGTGCACACCTGGGAAGTGAACCCAGGCTGCTGAAGCAAAGCACAATGACCTTAACCACTAGGCTGCTGAGGACGGCCTCTCTTGAGTGATCCTGTATGTTTCCTTCTTTGTATTTTCTGATTTAAATATTTTAAAATTATGAGTATATTTTTAAATACAAATTATATAGATTTCAAAAATTAAAGAGAACAAGAAAAGTTCTAATTAACATTTTTCTTCTTTGCTAGGAACTTTTCAGGATCTCCTCTCTGCCTAGTTTTAATGAGATACTGGGTAGACTGGTTTTAGATTGTGGGAGAAATGCCTTTTAAGAGGTTTTGTGTGTGGGGGGGGAGACTGATCTTGCACTCAAAGGAGCAACATTTTTTGATTCTGTTCATCTTATTGATTTTGTCTCCCGTATCTAACTATGGTCTACCAGATGTGGAATAACTAGTATGCTCAAAGCTGTGGAAGCTATGTTAAATAGGTCATTCTGAATCTCCTAATACCTTGGGTTTTATTTTGTCTAAGAAAATACTATGCCAAAACACTCTGTCAGTTTCTCTCGCACCTGCTCCAGCTAGGTTATTTGCCTCTGGTTTCTTCATAGCACTCAAACTGCATTACAATGCAAAAATCTCTCCCTATTCTGCCTCCCTATTCTCTTTCAAATTCCAGCATAAAGAACAAAAATTCTTGCAGCTCTGGAAGATGTGCATTAAATAAATCCTCTTCCATTAGAATTTTAGAAATTTATTGATGAAAAACTATATGCTACTTATTTTTGTCAACAGGGCTATGAGAGAATACTAAGTCAGAAACGTTCCCATGCTACAGTCCTTTAACTGTTCCACTTATAATCACCATTTCATCTTTCTTAAATAGCAGGCTCAGATACTTTTTAGAACTTATTGTAAGTGGAAACTTAGTGATTAACAACTCTGAAGTCAGACAGTCCAAGTTCAAATCCTGGCTCAACTACTTATCTCCAAGTCTCTGGGAGAAGTTAGCTCCATAAGCTCCAGTTTCCTCCGCAGTAAACTACTAACGGTGGTGCAGTACACATCACTGTTGGCACTATGGAGGAAATAACGTAAGGAACGCCTTTGGTGCACAGAGTTTGGAAAAAGGAGAGTACTCATAAATACCAGCTATTCTTATTATTCAGTTATTTTTCTATCACATGAAAGCAGGAATTGTGAGTTTAAAAAGAAATAGGAAATTTAGATAGTTTTTATAATTATTCAAAAAATGTGATTTAAAAAATTAGAAACCTTACACGTACATCTGACAAAGGGTTCATATCTAGAATATCTAAAGACCACCAACTGGGGCTGGCCCTATGGCTGAGTGGTTAAGTTCGTGTGCTCTGCTTCAGCAGCCCATGGTTTCACCGGTTCGGATCCTGGGCGCAGACATGGCACCGCTCATCAAGCCGTGCTGAGGTGGCGTCCCACAAAACACAACTGGAGGCACTCACAACTAGAGTATACAGCCATGTCCTGAGGGGCCTTGGGGAGAGGAAGAAGGAAAAAAAAAAGAGGATTAGTAACAGATGTTAGCTCAGGTGCCAATCTTTAAAAAAAAAAAGACTACCAACAAAAAAGAAAAGGACAACCCAGAAAAGTAGGCAAGCTACTTAAAAAGATCTCTCGGGGGCTGGCCCCGTGGCCGAGTGGTTAAGTTCGTGCGCTCCGCTGCAGGCAGCCCAGTGTTTCGTTGGTTTGAATCCTGTGCACGGACATGGCACTGCTCATCAGACCACGCTGAGGCAGCGTCCCACATACCACAACTAGAAGAACCCACAACGAAGAATATACAACTATGTACTGGGGGGCTTTGGGGAAAAAAGGAAATAATAAAATCTTTAAAAAAAAAAAAAAAAAGATCTCTCACAATAGAAAATGGCCCAAACCATGTGAAAATGCATTCACCCTGATTTGTACTCAGAGAAATGCAAATAAAACCACATGAGAAACCCACACACACTCACCAGAATGACTAAAATGAAAAAGACTCACAATAATAAGTATTGGCAAAGATACAGAGCAAGGGAAACTCATATGCTGCTGATGGGAGTATAAATACAACTACTGAAAGAAGTTTGGGATTATCTATTCAAGTTGAAGACGTACAAAACCTAAGATCCACCAATTGTACTTCTAGATACACACCCAACAGAAATGCACACATACACGCATCATGAGACATGGACAACTATGCTTCCACACTGGAACAACCGAACATCCATTTGCAGTAGAAAGAATAAATGAACCATCGTCTATCTGTCCAATGAAACATGACTATTACAATTACAGTGAAAAGGAAGGCACTGCAGCTCCACACAACATAAATGAACCTTGCAAACATAATGTGAAATTAAAGAACCCATAAAAAAAAAGACTGTTGTAAGATTTCTTTTGATTATATCAAGTTCAAACATTTTATAAAATTAAACTGCAGTGCTGAGAGAGAGATGCTGAGTAAAACTGTTAAAAGTAAGAGTCTCCATAAATATCAAGAAAGCAGTTACCGGAGAGGACAGGAGGAAGGTGAGGTGAGCGATGGAGGGGGCACAAGGGAACTTTTAGGGTGCTGGCAATGAGAACTGTATGGATATTCTCTTCAAGATAAACTTTTGGTCTGTAAATGTGCTTTGTTTACCTTTTTGTATTAGATTTATAAATTAAAAAGTTTTAAAAAGCATGAAACCAGCAATCTAAATCACTGGAACTTACTGGAGTGTAACTTAATCTGAGATGGATAATCTACCTGTTTTACAATAGTTCTGTTTCCTCAAAGAAAAAGGACTAGAGAGAAGCCATTTTCTTCTTGACCAAGTTTTAAGGACTAACTTGAAGTTTCAGTATTCATGGTAACTTAGTGCTATCTAACCTTTGAAATAAAATCACCCATTTTTTTTTTTATTGAGTTATTGATAGGTTACAATCTTGTGAAATTTCAATTGTACATTAATGTTTGTCAGTCATGCTGTAGGTGCACCACTTCACCCTTTGTGCCCACCCCCACCCAACCTTTCCCCTGGTATCCACTGAACTGTTCTTGGTCCATAGTTTTAAATTCCTCATATGAGTGGTCATACACAGATTATCTTTCTCTTGCTGGCTTATTTCACTTAACATAATTCTCTCAAGGTCCATCCATGTTATTGCAAATGGAATGATAAAATCACCCAAGATTTTAAATCAGTGTGTGCAAGCAAGAGAAGGAACACAACACTTTTCCTGTTCCCAATCTCAGCAATTAAAACGCAGTGAATTTGAATCTGAAAAACGGTGGTCCTTTGGGCCCATGTTGGCAGTGCAACCTAATTGCCTCAGCAGTTCCCTGGTCTCTGAGCCACTCTGAGTCATTCTTCCCTTTTCTTGAAAGATAAATACATGTTCACAGCTGGGTAACTCTATCAGCCAGTTTCCTGCCTAGAGAATCCCAGAAGTCTGACAGCCTTCCTTCATTTCGTCCCGTACCGGTCCCTTTCATTCCAAGTTGGCATTGTTTCGTGCTGAGATGGCTGACTACATCTATGAGAAACACACGTAATCTCTTCACCAAAAGGTTGCCCACTCTTGGCCTTCTCTCCAGAGCATACTATCCAGATAGGCTGAGAATTTTCCAAAGTGCGTGCTGGTTCCTTTCTGCTTACCAGTTCCGTCCTCAATTTCTCATTCCTCTTACATTTTACTATAAGCAGCAAAAAGAAATGAGTCTGTACTTAACACACTTTGTTTGGAAACTTTCTCAGCTAAATATCCAAGTTTACTGCTTACAAGTTGTATTTTCCTTCCAACAGTAGGACGTAATTCAGCCAAGTGCTCTGTCACATTATAGCAAGGACAGCCTTTCCTCCAGTGTCCAATAACATGTTCCTCATTTCCATCTGAGACCTCACCAGGAGCACCTTTAATGTTCATATTTCCAGCAAGATTCTGTTCATAATGGTATACATATTACCTAAGACGACTGAGGTTTTCACTATAGCTCTTCTCTTCTTTCTGAGCTCTCACCAGAATCACCTTTAACAGCCATAGTTCTAACAACAGTCTCTTCAAGGCCATCCAGACTTTTTCTATCAAGTGCCTTAAAACTTTCCAATCTCCATCCATTACCCAATTCCAAAGCCACTCGCACATTTTTAGGTATTTCTTACAGCAGCACTCCACTCCCCAGTAGTAAATCTGTATTAGATTCCCAGCGCTGCCATAACAAAGTACCACAAACTGGGTGCCTTAAAACAGAAATCTATTCTCACGGTTCTGGAGGCAGAAGCCCAAAATCAAGGTGTCAGCAAGGCCATCCTCTCTCTGAAGGCTCTAGCAGAGGATCCTTCTTTCCTCTTCTAGCTTCTGGCGGCTGCCGACAACCTTTCACCTTCTTTGGCTTGTAGACGCCATCACTCCAATCTCTGTCTCTGTCTTCATACGGCATTCTCTCCTGTGTGTCTGCGACTCCACATGGAGCTCTCTTTGTGTATCTGTCTAAATTTCCCTTGTCTTATAAGGACATCAGTCATTAACCCATTATGATCTCATCCTAATTTGATTCCACATGAAAATACACTATTGCCAAATAAGGTCACATTCCCAGGTATCAGACTTGAGCATATCTTTTTTGGGGTGGACACAATTTTACCCACAACACAAAGAAAATTCTAAACACAGTTGGAGACTTCTGGGAAAAGACAACATGGTCCATGACAGTAGCAATTTTTGTGATCTGAACATATGCTAAGCTCCTGGTCTTCAGAATTCCTCCTGATGGTGATAGAAGCTAGTTTAATAATGTTTAGGATCTTTCAGATAACTTCATCATTAACCATTTTCTAAACGAATGCATCTTTATATATTTAGAGTTTACTAAAAAAAAATCTCTACCTTGAGTGCTTCAGTGGCCTTGCGAAGTTCCTTAATAACTGATGATAAAGCTTCGGGGTTAATTCCTTGTTCACAAAGCCGTACACAAATAGACAGAGTTTCCATATCTAAGCCAGTATTCAAAATTCTTGAAATCTCCAGCAAAACTGAAAAAAAGACAGAGAATTTTAAAAACAGAATCTTACCTTTTAAAATCTGCACATAATACTTTTGTTTTTAATTAATGTAATACTGCACTATACCAAAAGAACTAGCATAGTATTGCTGGATGTGGAAACTGGCATGTAATACTGTCTTGCCCTTACTTAGCTCTAGAAACTTACAAATAAACTTACAACCTCCTTCCTCATAACTGCTGTTTACATCTTGGTTTATATTCTACCTCTCCTTTAATATCTTTCTAAAATTCGTGTATCATAATCAAGATTATCCTGAACATTTCCTTACTTTTTAGTATTCTTTTACCACGCAATTTCATTAGTCACATAACATTCCACTTAAGGAAACACCACACATCACTTAACCTCTCTACTATTTTAAGGGTTGGGTGGGTCTTATGTTTCCATTAAAATAATGTGATAAGCATCTGTACATACTAAATTTTATTAGGATAAATTCCTAGAAGTGGAACTGCTCAATCAGTAATATGCATATTTAAGGTCTTAAAAGTTTTTAGAAACTTCTACAATTCGACAGAGTAATCATGTTTGTTGACTCTAAGTATATCAATGAAAGCTTATATTTTTTAACCTCATTTTTATAGTATTTCATTTTATTACAGTTTATAAAAGTATCTGTCTCTGACATGAGAAGCACTAGCATAGACAAGCACAGGATGTAAATACATCGCTCCATTACACTTTGTTTAGAATGTGTTTAGAATTTTTAAGTGAATGGTCAACATGTTTTCTGTTGTTTCCTGCATCATTTTCCCTCGGCATCATGCCTAGAAAGTTATTCCCCATGCAAAGATTATATAATTATTCACTAGTATTCTCTTCCAGCATTTTAAAGTTTATTTTCCCCCCTCCATAAACATTTAAATATTTAACTCTCTGGAGTTTGGGTGGAAGATAGAATCTCTAACTTTTCCTTCCAGAATGTCAGTTGCCCTAATACTATTTATTGGATAATCTTTCCTTTTACAGCTCAATTAAGATGTCACCTTTATCATATATTAAATTCCCATATACCTATGTATTTGTTACATGTCTTTTGTCAGAGAAACAATTTTAATTACTAACTTTATATTGTATGTAGTAGGTTAAAGATACTTTTGTTAACTTTCATTATCAAAAGCCCTTTTATTCTCTAGGTGAACTTAAAAATTTTGATGGATTCCAAAAACAAATTCCATTTCAATTCTGATTTGAATTGCATGAAAACTACGTATTATTTTGGGACAAACGGACAAGTTAACAATATTAAGTCTTCCATTAATTTAAGTCTAAGTCCTTCTGAAAACTTAATATTTATGATGATCATGAGATGGGCCCTTCCCATTTTTTCATTTCAGACACTCACTTTCATTTCTAGAAGTTCAGTTTGAGTCTTCTTAAAAATGTCTTCCATGTCTTAACTTTTTGCACAGATGGAGTACAGTTCCAATGTATTTGTCTGCTAAACCTAATGTCTGTGTCAATTTTAGGTCTGTTTCAACTCAGTGAATTTTTCTCATCATGGGTTGTATTTTCCTGCTTTGCATACCTAATAAGTTTTTATTGGATGCCAAACATTGTGAACTTTATCTCGTTGGGTGCTGGATATTTTTCTATTTCTGTACAGATTCTTGAGCTTTGTAATGAGAAGTAGTTATCTGGAAACAATTTGATCCTTTCAGGTCTTTGAAGATTTATTAGCAAGGACCAGAGCCTTGTTTAGTGCAGGGCTAATTATTACCCATCACTCAACTAAGATCTTCTTGCGTACCCTACCCAATGTCTCATGAACAAGGTTTTCCATTCTGGCTGGTAGATACAGGCAGTATTCTCAGTCCTGTGTGAGAATGGTGTAGTGTTCCCCCTAATCCTTTCAAATGGTTCTTTCTCCAGCTTGGCCGGTACTTTCCTCGCACACATGTGCTAATCAATGCTCTGCTGAATACTTGAGGGGGACCCTTCTGCAGATCTCCAAAATTCTCTCTCGATGCAGCTCCTTCTTCTCAGATACTCTGTCTTTGAAACTACTTTCCTTGGTCCCCCTGGACTCTAAGCTCCTTCTGCTCAAATCAGGGTCTCCACCAGGTTCTGCCTGGGTTCCCCTCTCCCCTCACTGCATTGTGGCCTGGAAACTCTCCGAAGGCAGCAAGCTGGGGCAAGTACCATTTGTTTCCTGTCTCTAGGGATCACTGTCCTTCGTTGCCTGAAGTCCAGTGTCTTAAAAAACCCTTGTTCTGCATGTTTTGCCTGGGTTGGTTGGTTTGTTTCAGGTAGGAGGGTAAATCCCATCCCTCTTATTCCATCTTGGCTGAAAGCTGACAATCCTTCTCATTTTCATTTCTTCAGTTTTGCTATTCCAACATACTACTACTTTGCTCTTTAATTATATGCAGGCTGTTATTCACATTATCTGCTGAGTTTGTTTCAATAACTCTATTTTAAGATTTCTAATTTCCCACCATAATCATCTGTTTATTTCATAGCTAAATGTTTGTTTTTAACCCCTTCTTATTTTGTGGTGTTCTTTTGCCTTTATCTATTTCAGACTACATTCTTATCTTAACCTATTTTTGAGATTTCTGGTTCTTTAAGTGTGAGCAAACAGCAAAAGAGAGCAGTTAAGAGAGTGCTCTCTAGAGCCAGACTACCTGGGTTCAAATTCCACTTTCATTATTTAGTAGGCAATGTAACCTCTCTGTGCTTTTATTTCACCATTCTGTAAAATGGGGATGACAACAGTACTTATTTTATAGGTTGTTGTGAGGATTAAAGGGCACACTTAGAATAATGTTTAGCATATGGCAGTACTCAGTAAAATAATTAGCTATTACTACTACTTTCTCTCTCATTTATTTTTCATGTTAGCTATTTTTTGTTATTTTTTTTGAGAAAGATCAGCCCTGAGCTAACATCGGCTACCAATCCGCCTTTTTGCTGAGGAAGACTGGCCCTGAGCTAACATCCGTGCCCATCTTCCTCTACTTTATATGTGGGACGCCTGCCACAGCATGGCTTGATGCGCAGTGCCATCTCCACACCTGGGATCTGAACCAGCAGACCCTGGGCCGCCAAAGCGGAATATGCGAACTTAACACTGTGCCACCGGGCTGGCCCCTATTTTTTTAATCTACTTTAGGTGCTTTGTGATTTTTGGCTGAAAGCTGATATTCCACAGGGGATTTTTCTTGGATGTCCTGCATCAGTGATGTGTTCTTGGATGCAAAGTCTCACACTGGCCTCAATCTTCTGGATCATCCTGGCTCCAGACCCACAAGAGACATGCACGGTGCTTCTCCATCCCTGACTGTGGCAGATGGCACATTTCTGGCCCCAGCTTCACTGAGACGGGGCAGCACGCTTCATCAGGTGTCACTCCCTATCCCCTGCTGTGGTTCCCATCTGCTCCTTTCTTTAGGGAAAACCTCATTCTCTCTCTTCAATGGAGACTTCCCTTTCTTGTTTTTGAACATCGCTATATTGATAATTGTATTTTAGTATTATTTCCTGTCATTTTTATATGCTTGGAATAACAATTTTCAGTAAGTGCTTACTCATCAATTTTGATAGTTCAATTTCTTTAATTTTTAGTTCTGATTGTTTCCATAAATGGCCTTCTACCTCACTCTTGCATATTCTAAGTGGTTAGTGCTGATACTCTAGGATATTACTTTTTGTTTTGTAGCCAGCCACCCTAATGTATTCTACTGAAGCCTTGAACAATTTTTCAGTGGATTCTCTTGTGTTTTCCAGTCAGATAATCATTTTACCTACAAATAAGTTTTATGTCCTTTTCAATAGTCTCTTTCTCTTCTCCTGTGCTATTTGCTAAACCTTTCATATCAATGTTTAAAACAAAGCAGTAAAAGCAGGTATTTCCAATTTTATTTAGAATGTATTTAACATTAATGTTATGGATGACATTGGTTTCATATAGTTATCCTTTAGCATGTTAAAAATGTACTGTTTTCTTTTGCTAAGACTTTAAAATCAGGAAAAAATGTTGAGTCTTTTCAATACCTGTTCATCAACCACTGGACGACCAGGTAGCTTTCCTCCTTTGACCTAGTGAGGTAATGCATTATACTGACAGACCATCTTCACAGCTGAAGAACAATGAGCTGAGGAAATTCTTACTTTTACAGCAAACAGCAAGCCTACTCTCTATGTGGAGGCAGATGTTACCTCATCTCTCACTGTCGCTCACTGTAAACACAACCGTGAGAAACAGCAGGCGGAAGAAGCAGTCAGGGCCTTGCATTCTTGGCATTCAGAACAAGAATGTGCAGGTATGCTCGGGGCTCATGGCAGACTGCGTCTCTCAAGAGTGACACTGCACGACTTCTGAGGCTAGGTTTAAAAACGCTATAATACAGCTTCTTCTGGCTCTCTGTTGAGACACTCTCCCTTGGAGCCCAGCCTCCAACTGTGAGGAAGCCCACATGTTCCAGACAACAGCTCCTGCTGAGGGCCCAGCTAAGAGCCAGCATCAACTGGTACATAGGTGAGTGAGGAAGCTTTGAGATGACTCCAGCTCAGCACTAACTGCAACACGTGGACACCCTTAGAGAGGACTACATAGATGAGCCTGATCGACACCCAGAACTGTGCAAGGGAAGTAATTTTTGTTGTTTTATGTCACTAAGTTTGGGGTCATTTGTTATGCAGCAACAGATAACCAGCCCATATTCTGATCTGATCCCAACTCTCTAGCATTACCACCATTGTCACCATCGCTATTAACTGTTCCTGACAAATTCTCCTCTCTCCAGTCTTCTCCTCATGGTAGAGCCCTATCTGTAAATGATGCCTTTGTTCATGCTTTTCTCCTCTGCCTTTTCTCTACCCTCCATATAATTCCATGCCGTCTTTCAGGTCCACCTAGTGTTTCTTCCTGAAAGCTTTCTTTTAAAATTCACATTGATCTTTACTTCCTAACATCACAAACTGTCTGTAGTCAATAAGTATTTCCATAGTGTCTACTGTGTAACTGGTACCTGTATGTATTTTGTGCATACTACACTACTGCTGGAAATGTAGCTGTGAACAAGATAGATATGGTCCCAGTTCTCATGGACACTATAACCTAGAAGAGACAGACCATAAAATTATAACTGATTCCAGTTATGATAAGTAAAATAAAGGAAAAGAATAGCATACTTCCAAAACAAATGACAAAAGTATCTTACCTAGTTGTAAAGGACACAGTGCTTAAAAAGACTTGTCTGAAGAAGTGATAGTTAAGCTTAGTCTTCAAGGGTGAATAGAAACCAACCTTAGTAATGTGGAGGCAGGAGGAACGGCAAAGATAGGAGCCAAGAAAATAGCTTGTGCAAAAGTTCCCATGCTGGAGAGAAACTGCTAAGTTCACAGATCGGAGGGACTCATGTGAAGGCAATGTAATTACAGGGGATCAACAGGGATAAATATGAGCTGAGGCAGACATGAAAATCCACTAAGACCCTACTGAAGATTTTAGAACTTTGGGAAGCTATTAGAAGATATAAAATGGAAGCGCGACAAAATCAGATTTTCATTTTTTTTTTTTTTTTAAAGATTTTATTTTTTCCTTTTTTCTCCCCAAAGCCCCCCAGTACATAGTTGTATATTCTTCGTTGTGGGTCCTTCTAGTTGTGGCATGTGGGATGCCGCCTCAGCGTGGTTTGATGAGCAGTGCCATGTCCGCGCCCAGGATTCGAACCAACGAAACACTGGGCCGCCTGCAGCGGAGCGCGCGAACTTAACCACTCAGCCACGGGGCCAGCCCCCAGATTTTCATTTTTAAAAGACTGGCTGCATAATACGGAATGGCTATTGGAAAGGGGTAGAAGACGTGGAGAGGGAGTTCAGCTAAATTACTGCAACTCTGGTCAAAGAGTGGCGGGCAGTGTGGAGAGGAGAGATTAAGACAAGTGGTCAAATCTGAGATGAGTGAAGAACTGAAAGGGCTTAGTGAAGAAGAGGAGAGAGGTGAGGTGAGAGAAAGCAAGACTGACTCCCAGGTTTCTTTCTCACATGAGCAACTAGGTGGGAGCATGAACTATACATGTTTTGCTGACCCTGCCCCGTACACAGTGGACTCTCTTAACTCCTTTTTCTAGCTTACTACCTGATATATAAAGTAGTATTACACTGAAGCCTCTAGTAAGGGAGAGGTATATTTTTATCGTAATTGTCAAAAACATAATTACTAGTAGTAAAAAATTAGAGGGATAAGGAAAATTCTAGAATATAAGAAAATAATTTAAGTATGAATCTATCAATAAAGAGTATCTAAAATTTCAAAACGCTGAAAAGCAAAAAAGGCAACAGAGTACACTGGAGGGGAGAGAGAGGTAGTTGAAAGAGCCTGACATTTTAAAGAGGGAATGTAGAGAGAGAATGTTGAGGATCTGAGTGAAAAGTAGAACATCTTAGGCAATAGATTAGGGCTAGGATCAGGTTCCTTTCAGAGTGATCTTTGCAGATAAAGTCAGTCCACCGCTTCCTCCCTGTCTGAAGTGTCTTTGTCAAAATCCTTTCATTTCACAATATTCTACAATCCTTGCAAATCACTGACACCCACTACAAAAGATTAAATCACTGTTAGCTGACTCTAATAGGGATGGGAGGAAGGAAGGAAGGAAGAGGATGAGGAGAAATACACAAGATCTTGAAGGAGGGTAGTTAGACTCAAAAAGTTTTGGACACCAGTTAGGTTCTCATGGATAGATTTAAGAACAGTGAAACCCCACATTAACAGAATTTCAATATAACGACGTACACCTGAAATTTATATAATGTTATAAACCACTGTTAACCAATAAAAAAATTAAAAAATAAAATCTAAAAAAACCAGAATTTCAAATAATAATGATGTTTGAGTAGGTCAGCCCAGCCCCTTGGGCAAGCTAAAGTGTTATTTCTGGGGAAGAGGGCGGAGGAAGGTAGGATTATACAGGACTGCATTTAGGCCTTTTTCAGTTCAGTGTATGGTCACTTATTTACAGTGCAGGTGTCACTGTTTCCCTTGTGCCTCAATCATTACTGACAGCAAGAAAAATACTGTTTTTCATTAACTTTGCAATAATTCAAGTTCCCATTTTACGTGACTGTTTTGGACCCAATTATGGCATGATAGCAGGGATTTTCAGTAAGTTTAGGGTTCTAATGGATACAACAGTATCTAAGGGCCACATTGAACAAATACTGATCCATTGCCAACCTGGGGCCTTTCTTTTTATTTTTTGGTTTATGGGCAAACTGTGTGTAGAGAAGCAGTATTTTCTCTAATCCACATAGTCTCTCCTCCAATTTTTGTTTTTTTTAAAAAATCTGGTCTTTCTTCACTGTTCCATTACACTATAGAAACTCTTACATTTTCTATAATCTTCATTTTACACAAAGTTCTCTCAGGAAAAATCTTGATGATGCAAGTAATACAAAATATCAGTTCTCATTTCTACATCAGTAGTTCCACCAGAGATAAAATGCAAGTTTTCTTTTCAATTAGGATCCTGTGGCCATAAAATAAAGGAACCTAAGCACAGCTAATAGCAGAAAACTGCCGGGAAGTGAAGCCTCATACTCTCCATGCTGTTCAAAAGACGCACTGTCTTCCAAGCAGAGATATAACACAATTCTGTTATATACATACAGTTTCTATGTACATAAATTCACTTACAGAATAAAACTCACAACTGCGATACATCAAGAAGAATGGGAAATAGAATGTGGCGTTAAGAACAAAATTCTATTTTTCAGAAAAACAGCAAGGCAGATACTTGGTAAGTAAAAAAGTAGAAGCAAAGGCTCTAATAATATAAGCTATTCTGTGAAAAGGAAAACAGCAGCCTGCGCGGGAAAAGCCAGAAGCCTTATCAGACGTTTCTATAGGGAGGGGCGGAGCCTACAGAGAAGGAGACAGGGATGCGGCTAACGGCCGACACTGCTTTTCCATTGGGTTATGTTTTAAGAGATAGAGGCTAATGTGGATCCCTGGAAAATGCAAAAAGCAATGTTTAACATCCATCAAACATATATATAGGTGGATGCGAATAAAATGGAGACAAAGAAAGGAGCCTGCAAGCTGGATGACATCTTATATAACATAAAAATAATACAGTAACTATCTTTTAATGATCACCTTCGATATGCCTTTATCTAGGTATCTTATTTAAATATGCACAAGAACCCTACGAGGTAGTAAGGTCATTTTACAGGGAAAAAAAAGCAGCAGGCTTAAAGATGTTTTCGTAGCTTGTCCCAGCTCACCACCAGGGGTATAAACTGGCAAAGCCGGCATCAGAGGTTAGAGGGAGGGTAACTCCAAGACGCTCAGATCGTCTTCTACCACGTGTGTGCTGGCTTTAACCCACGTGCCTCGGGGCGCGAAGACAGAGAAATACACCACCGCCCCCCGACACCGGCGTCACCCGCTCCAGGGCGAGCCTGGGGCAATTCTGATGAAAAGGACACTTGTTCATTCACCGGGTATTTTGAAAGTGCCTACTGAAATGCAAGGGACAAAGGCCGTAGCCGTGACCGCACACACACGGCCACTGTGCGCACAGGCTGACAGTCTGGAGGGCTGCGGAGGCGCCCTGGCTCAGGACTAAGAGAAGGGGCGCTCTGCACTGGATGCGTCGCGGATCCGGCGCGGCAGGGGATGGGCGGGGAGGGCACGGCGCCGGAGGCCGGCCCCGGAGGGAAGGCCGCGCGGCCCCGGAGCGAGAGAGGGGCGTGGCGCCGGCAGGGGGCGCGGGGGGGACGGGGCACGCGCCGGGCTGACGTGGGCCGAACGCCGCGCACGGGACCAACTACGCAGCAGCGGAGAGACAACTCTCCAAAGATGGAGCCACCAGCCCTGCGGCCCTGGCGGGGCCCTTGGAAAGAGCTTCAAAGCTGCCGTTCGGGGCAGCAAGGGCACCTAAAGTCTTCCTGGGCTCCCCGCCGCCTGGGGGCCCTGGCTCTGGGAAACGGAGGCAAGGTAAAGGGGGCGAAACGGGCACTCACCGTCCATGGTCTCCCTCACCGCATTCAGATTCGCCGCCGCGGCCCCCGCCGCGGCCCCGCCGCCGCTACTACTCGCCATGACGGAGGCCGAGGGAGGTGGGAGAAGGGCCTGACCCGGAACTGGAGCGCCTTCCTTTCTCCTGGGCAATCACACCGCGCGTCCCCCGCTCACGCCGAGCAGGCTCCGCCCCTCGCGCTCGTCGCCGGCGTGAGGCTGCGTTGATTTGAATTTGGAGCCTCGTTACTCTGCGCGGAATGTGAAGCGAGGAGTTGCCATTCGAATTTGCTACGCGGCCTCGATGCGATTGGCTGGTTCGCGGACAGCGGTGCGATGCGATTGGCCAGTCGCCCACAAGCCCCGTGCCCTGGTTGGCCTAAGACAGCGCGGAAGCGGGGAGTTAAAGAGTCTGTGCCTGTCGTGGGAGCTGGTCTGGCCCCTCGGGAGCACCCTGGAGTCGCTTTTGGGGGCTTCCTTTTTTACACCACTAGGTACGTTCTTTGTAGTTCCTGGCCTTTCCTCCTGTCTCACAAAAGTGAGTGGAGAGCTCACGTTTCCCGGCTCCGACCTGCCTGCCGGCTCGCCCCCGGGTGAATGGGAGCAGCGGGGGAGTAGGTGCGGAAGAGAGGGGTGCCAAGAGAGTGATCGCGTAGGGTTGGGGGTGACACTGGCATGAGTGTCCACCTCTGCTCTTCGCTCACGGCTGCCAGCTGCGCTTGAGCTTTCCAAGAAGTGGATTTCCTCCCTCTACTTGTAGCCCCCTATTGACTGGAAGTAATACAGTCTCGCCTTCAATCCTGGGGGTCTTAGCCAAAGGAGGATGTTTGAAGAGAGGCAACCCAAGGCAGTTAATTTCCTAGCCCTAATCAGTCATACTTGTCTGACCGGGGCTAATGTGCAAGAAAGGCACCCCTGCCCAAGCTTCCTCGCCTCTTATTTGCTTGCTATAAATAATTGTTGTTTAGTAACTGCAGTTTGATAGCGAATTGCTGGGCTATTGGAATGATATTCAAGTGTTTAGAGACTTGAGATAAAGAATAATAACAGTATAGGTAAGTCCTTTAGTTGGAAAGTGATTTGTATCTGTAGTAACATTTAGTTCCTTCGAAGGTGGACCTGAACTCATTCATACTTGGTCGACTGTACTTACAGCCACTTCTCTGAGCTTGGTAATTCTGCGAAATGCTGTCACTAATACCTTACCTCTACTTTTCTAGGTTATCTAGAGGATCACTTGAGAAAATGTATGTGATGCTTTTTTGTAAACTATAAAAAAGCCCCAAGAGCGTTAGGTTTTGAGTTAGTTCTTTTTGTGAAATATATGTTTGTTGAATACATTTTAATTGTCAAAATGAATGTCCCTGGAACTTTGTAGTTTTATTACACATAATTCTGATTTCTTTTTAGTTTGTCCTCTGTGCTATGGGAGATGTCAGAGAATCAAAAATGCAAATAACACCGGAAACTCCAGGAAGGATCCCTGTTTTAAATCCTTTTGAAAGTCCTGGCGATTATTCTAATCTCCATGAACAAACTCTTTCCAGTCCTTCTGTTTTTAAATCAACAAAATTGCCAGTAAGTTATTCTTGACTTGTGTTTACAAATAATTTTAAACGTAAATATCTTTCTTTACAAGGTAGGGGGGAAATTTATCATGGAACATGTATATCTAGAATGTGCTTTTTAAATTGTATTGATCTTTCTAATTTAGTGGTTGGGCTAAAAAGAAGTTGGCTAGAACATTTTTTTTTAGTTAGTATTTCTCTTTTTTTTAATTTAATAGATAACGTATTAGCTTCCTGTAACTGTGGGTTACAGGTAGATACTCTGGTTGGTGATATATCTGCAAATACCATATTAGAGAAGAGTGTTGTCATCTAATTATCTATTCTCATTTTTTCAGCAAACATTATTTGAATGCTGCCGTGTGTCAGATACAATGCCAGGTAGAGAGGTTATACCTTGAACAGTCAGGGTCATTAGACACAAACTCTCAAGGAACTTATACTCTAATGCAGGGGTCAGCAAACTTTCTGTCAAGGGCCAGGCAGTAAATATTTTAGGCTTTGTAGTTCATCTGGTCCATGTACAACTGCTCATCTCTGCCTTGTATCATAAAAGCCGCCAGAGGCAAAATAAACATGGCTGTGCTCCAGTAAAGCTTTTTTTGTGGACACTGGAATTTGAATTTCATGTAATTTTCATATGTCATGAAATACTAATATTCTTTCTGGTTTTTGCCAATGATTCTTAGCTTGCAGATTGTATAAAAAGAAGCCAACGTCTAGTAGGATAGACACAACTAAACTAGCAACTTCAAAAAAATGTGATAGGTGCTATGACCAGTGGTAAAGCTCAAGGGTGACGTGGGAGGGAAAGTGCTCTTCGGGAGATTTGGAAAGGCATCATCACGTTAGCTTATTTTTATTGTTATGGGCTACGCTGGAGAAGTTCTTTCGAAGTGTGATCTTTTAACCTAGTAAATTATCTGCAAACTGTGTGGCAGTTTATGCTACGCTTTCATATCAGCTTGAAGCAGGTATGTACCAGAGGAAAGTTTTACAGTTATACGGTTTATAGTTAGTCATTAATCTGACCTCATGGTGTGGGGGGGGGGGTGTGTGTGTGTGTGTGTGTATGTTTGTGTATGTGTTTTGGTGAGGAAGATTGGCCCTGAGCTAACATCTATTGCTGATCTTCCTCTTTTTGCTTGAGGAAGAGTGGCTCTGAGCCAGCATCCATGCCAACCTTCCTTAATTTTGTATGTGGGATGCCACCACAGCATGGCTTCGTCAGTGGTTTGTAGGTCCATGCCCAGGATACGAACCCATGAACCCCGGGCCACCAAAGCAGAGCATGTGAACTTAACCACTATGCCACCAGGCCGGCCCCCTGACCTCATGATTTTTAATTGAATCATATTAAATTTTAGTTATCAGTTAGTCTTAAAAATAATGGAATGACTGCAACTTACTCCTCAAAGCCAGAATGTATAGTATCTGGGGTTTTTAAGCCTGAATTTGTCAAAAATATATTCTGAATTACAGATTAGGATTTGGATAAATTTTTGGGTTAGTTGGATAGTTGAATACAGAAAGGCAGCACTAGTTGCCCTTCATAATTATTTTAAGGATCAACTATTTAAGAGCTTTTCCTGGCACTTTTTAAATTAGAACTTTAATTTCGCTTCATTCTTAGTGAAACTAAAGACCTTTGAGAACACTAAGCAATTTTTACTTTTACCTGGGCACATTGCATCACTGATGAGTGCTAATTGTGGAATTTCTATACCTTTATTACTCTACTGTGATTTTTCTATTAGTATGGAAAAAATCACCCAGAGGGTAGGTTTGGGTGTTTTCAAAGACATACAGTCAAGTCAGTTTATTTAGTGTGATTTGATTACCATTTGCCGTTGAATTTAGTGGTAAAGTCAGATTTTAAAATATGAGCTGTAAGGTATTTTTATATTATAACCATTCACATTATATTTTTAAGCTGACATTGGTTAGCATTTTGATGAACTATTTTAGTTTGCTTTTACTCATAAGCTCACTTTTTTTTATTAAGACTCCAGGGAAATTTAGATGGTCTATTGATCAACTAGCTGTAATAAATCCTGTAGAAATAGACCCGGAAGACATTCACCGTCAAGCTTTATACTTAAGTCATTCTCGGTAAGTTTTCCTTTCTTGCACCTAAGTGTGATGACATACTCTCCAGTGAAGAAAGAGGAAATTCCAAAGATTGCATATTTTTATCTGAAAAGATATGGGGGAAGAAAAATTATGATACAGATTTATCCTAAATAACTGAAGAGCAAGTTCAAAGAACTGCATCCAGAAAGATTCCATCACCATCAGTTCCAAATCTGGGTAGGAGTCCTTTTCTTTTAGAGATAACCTGCCCCCTCTGCTGTTTACGGGCCAACTCTGCCTCCCCAGCACGGGTAGACGGAAGGGCATTTTGAAATTTATCCCTTTCTGCCTGATTGAAGCTTCTGCCATTGAGTTTTTGTTTTGTTTTCCTTTTTGGTGGTGGGGGGTAAAGCAAAACACTGTTTCATTGCCATCTATTTTTAGGGAAGCTGAAAATCCCCTTCCCAAGTTAAGACACATCGAATGGAAGGGTATCCATTAACAACAGAGAGAGCTTTTCTAGACATCATCCAACTTTGCACAGGACACTTGGGGATCAGAATAACATTGTCTTGAATTCACCTGGTAATCATAGCAGCCTTGACTTCTTTGTTAATGTGTTGATAGGTTTCCAAGCACTAGTGTGCCTCAGACTTGTGCTGCTTAATGTGCCTAATGGAGTGAAAACATGCACTTCTTTGGTGGAACAGACCTAGTTTTTGATTATAAATTGCATATTCTGTAGTTACAAATTACAGACAGCAGTATTCGTTAATAGTTTGATGGACTCTTGTTGATGTTAGTTTTATAGTCTGATTTTTTTATATTTGAAATCACATACTGGTATGACCAGCTTTTAATTTTCAGTTCTAAGTTGCATGTGTTGTCAGTTCAAAATAATGGATGATCCTTTTCCCTTTACTTTTAGAATTCAGTCACACAAAGATGTACACACATTGAAATGCTCTTGCAAATGTTTGTCTGGTTTTTCTACCCCTTCCTCTCATGGCTTGGTGACTTGATGACTACTCCCCCATAATTAATTAACGTCCCTCCAAAGTGTTGTAGAAAGGGAATAGAATGGGGATAGAGTATAAAAGGTTTTTTTTAACTTAAATCTAAATAATACCTTTGAAAGAGAAGGTGAAAAGAATATCTAAAAGCAAATGAGTCACAAATTTTTTATGTCACACAAACCGTGTGCTTTATTTTGCCTCTTCTCTTCAGTATGTTCAACCCTGGACAGCTATTATCTATCAGTCAAGAGATATTTATTAAGCACGAGGAGGCACTATGAGGAACACTGAGGAAGTATAGGATGTTATTCCTGCCCTGTAGAGTCAACAATACAGTTAACCAAAGTTGTGACACAACATTTCTATAGTTGTTAATAAATGGTGTAATGTCTGGGTGGGTTTATGAAAAGAATCTTGGTATATTTCAATAGATAGATTTGTAGTAGAGGAGAGGAGGAAAAACCCTAATTTTAATTTAATTTACTAGTGTAATTAAATGAGTGGTTATGGCTTCTACCAAGGATAGTGAGTATACTCTTAAAACATGTTGATTCATTCTTAGAAACAAGCAGTGGCTTCCAATGTTTCTTCCTACCTAATCTGAGTTCCCTATTTCAGTGTTTCTTAGTCTTTTCATGCCATGCTCACATAAAAAATGATAAGTGTAAGGCACGCTGGTGTGAACAAATGAGTCTGTCCATACAGGAGGTGAACAATCCTGACCCCACGCCCACTCACCCCCACCACTGCCAAGGATCCATTCAGTATATGCCTGTAACCTGTGTGCATCACAGCGGTGTCTTGTGATGTATTGGTCAGGATGCTCTTTCCTATATGACTTCTTAGAACCTCCTATGATCTAGCTCTGCAGTATTTGGCAAGACTGATTTGCACTGCTTCCAGCAATCACCTGAATATTTCAGATTCTTAAAATCCCTCAGATGAAGCAGCGAAAGGTTTCTAAATGAGGTAATGCTAGATCAGAGCTTACTAATACTTTATGCTATTATTATTATGCTCTGTCATTTTGACCTAGTTATGTCCATGATGAGATGAAGAGAACTGACTTATTACTCTCAAAATGGCTGTTGTTCAAAGCTATGTAGATTATCGTCATCGTCTATTTTCTCATAATACTCTTATTTGAAAAGTCTACTTGATTTTAATTTCTGAAACATATACATTATCATATAAGCTTTGTTAAGCCACAAATATATACCTGAAAAAAATTTGAGAAGAAAATAGTGTCATACCAGTTTATTGATGGAAAGCAAGTATTCTTTCCTGGAACAGATTACAGAAATGGTCCTACAAGGCTAACTGCTGAGTCCTTGGCAAGTTTGTGCCTTGTGCTTGAGACCTGACATTTATGTTAAATCTTATAGCTGATAAATTTATGTTGCTGTAATTGCATATTGTATCAAAGTGAGGGGGAAAAAAGAATTTATTTTGACAAAAGTTTATATTGTTGTTATTTCATAATTAATAATTTTGCTTATTTATTCAGAACTGTAAGGATGATAGTTTCTTTTCTATTTCAGAGTAAGAATGGATTCTAAAATTACGACTATGATAAACTTGCTATAATTGAAGAGAAAGATAGTTTCTTTTCTATTTCAGAGTAAGAATGGATTCTAAAATTACGACTATGATAAACTTGCTATAATTGAAGAGAAAGAATTTGGACAATTTTTAGATTTCTGTGGAATGAAATATTTCTGAATTTGTGGTGATTAAAGGACAAGGTTTATTCAAGTTTTCTTTATGTTGTTATTAGTAATTTTTAAATTATATCAATGTAAGCTTTTTAAAAGAAAATACTATTCCATTCACATTATGAATGGAAAAGAGGGAGGTACGCCTTAACAACACAATGCTAAATATCTAAATACCATCATTTACTAAACATCATAAGATTCCAACTTTTCTTTTAAAGTGAGCTTAACATTTGGTAGTTTTCAAGAGAAGGAAATTATTTCTTTGAAAGGTTATTATTTTGTATGTTCAAGCAGCTGAAGTAATGGCCTGGTTATTTTTCTTCTTTATCTCTATATAGAATAGATAAAGATGTGGAAGACAAAAGACAAAAAGCCATTGAAGAGGTAACTTAAAACTGTTACTGATCATTAAGCCAGTTAAGCATCAATTCTGCATGCGTGTCCCCTCTTTTAGGAAGACTTCCTTCAGATCCTTTACCGTCCCACCTCTCCACCAACCTGCCCATCCAGCTATCTTAAGCACCCCTCTGTGCTCCCAGAAGACCAGTGTTTTTCAGCTCTTCTGGCGCCTCTCATAGTACTTACATGCTTTTGGAATGATTGGTTTAGTGCTTCTCTGCCCTAGACTGAATGCTTTTTTGGCCAATATTGTGCTTCATTCATCTTTTCATTCTCAGGGCCCTGGCACAAGTTTTTCTTCTTGTGCTTTCCAAATACTGCTCAGTACAAACTTCTGTTTCAAGTTGGAATTTATGTAGAAGGAGTTCAGTATTTTCAGATCTTGAAAATCTAGATTGGTGTTTGGTAATGGTTTTATCTTTTGTTGTTAATTCTTTGGATTTTTAAGGTGTAGATAGTTCATGAAATAAAATCTTACTGCTAAATAAAAAAAGTATATCATAAATGTAGGATTTTTTGAAATAAAAATAATGAACTAAGTTTTCCACTTTTTCTTGCTTTCTTTGCTGATGTCCTCTTAGAGTGTAAGTAAGGGTAATCTGTCTTTTTTCCTCAAACATCTTTTTGTCATGGCAACAGTTTTTATTTTTCCTTTTCCCCCTCTAGCCCCATCTGCCTACCTCTATTCCTTAGCTCTGCTTGTCTCTTCTGCACCGCACAGACCTCAGCTCTGGCATGTTCAGAAATCGGGTGATGTGCAGGCCCCTCCTGCACTTATTTTTCTAGTATCTATGTTGTCCCTTTGGATTTCAGATATAGCCTGTTTCTTAGAAAACAGTTTCATATACTTTACTCCTGCCAAACATTATCTACTTCTTAATCAATCTACTAATTTCAAAATTTCCATTCTAATCCAGTCACTTGATTGCTCCCCTTTCAATATTCTCAGACTCTTTCCCATTTCCCAACATCTTGGAAAATAAGCTTTCTCTTTTGAATCCTTAGCTTTTTAAAGCAAAATTCAGCAGAAAACTTAGGAAAATAAAGTCAGAATGAAGATTAGGGTTAATGTATCAGAAAGAAAGTAATGCATCAGCAACAGATTAAATTTTTTCATATATGCATTTGAAATACAGTGAATACATGCGCCATGTAGTAAGAATAACAAAAAATTTGAACTGCAAAGAAAAAATATTAAAAAAAATGAAGAGCCTCTTGTTCTCCCTTCCCACTCCCTAAATGTAACTACTGTTACATTTCTACATATACTTTCAGGATGATTTAATGTGTATAATAGCACATATCCTTTAAATATTTTACACAATTCTCGTACTGTTTTATATCTTGCTTTCTTTGCTTAATAATTTTTCTTAGATATTTTTATTATCAGCGCATTTACTGATGTTTAGTAATAGCTTAACATTCCATAGTATGTCCCATAACCTAACACAGCCCCAGTTCATAGATATTTACATTGTGTTTGGTGTTTTCCTATCACAAATAATGCTGCAGTGAACACACTGGTACATATTTCTTTGTGTACTTGAAATGGACTTGCTAAGTCAGAATTGTGTTTTCAGTTGTCATAGATTTGGCTGTATTGCCCTCTCAAAAGGTTGTACCAATTTATACTCCTGGGCACATTATGATGCTGTTTTCTCATATCTGCAGTACTGGTTATTATCAAAATTCTTAGTTTGTGCTACTCTTATTACTTTAAAAATTTCATCTTGCTATTTGGATTTGTATTTGTTTTGAGTGACCTTATGCATTGCATCATAAGTTTATGGGTCCTTTATATTCCTTTTTTTCTGAGAATTGTCTATATCACAATCTCTGCTCCCCTGCCCCCCTTTTTTACATCATTTCCTCATGTGTTCTTAGATAGTTTAGTCAAGGAAATTAGTTCTTTGTCATAGATATAGCAAAATGTAAAGAAAATGTTTTGAGTTGCCCCCAAAACAGAGAGGAAAGGAGAAAATACTGTATTAGGCTTAATTAATTTTATTTCTGGAATGACAGAAGAAAGGCATTTATCTAAATGCTCTATCTGCATTTGAGTAAATGTTCAACAGCTGGCCCTCTGATTGTGGGGAGAGGGTGAGTTTTAGCGATTGCTGCTAACCGTGGTGTACATGCTCCACCCACACCAGTTTCAGGTTACCGATGTGACTTCACTGAGTGGGCAAAGAAGCGCAGTGCTATACCGTTATACGTAGGAATCCCACCATACAGATACAAAAGATGTGATTAACCTCAACAGCCTAAATCCTGGTAAATGTGGTAAAATAATTAGCAAGTGATGATTTGAGTACTTATTACCTTTATTTTTAATATAATTTATTGTAAGTTCACATAATTTTATTTTTAATATTGGCTTTGTTTAATAACAGACACCCACAAAATTCCTGAAAATTTAACAATTAGATCTTGATAGCCAGTACAAGCCAGCTTCAGCACACCATTCATACTGGCTTACTTATATACACCTATCTCCATTTATTCCTTCCCTCTTCATTCTCCCTTTTGTCATCCCCCCAAAGAAAAATTGAGGGAGAAATTAAAAATATTTTCTGTATGGTTAATGCCGTTAGCAGAATTTGCAAGTTTTAAATTTAAGTGGTTGATTTGAAGTATTAAGATTTCTCTTTAGATATACTTTAAATTTCTTCCATTTCAACTTTTTGTGAAAAGGTCATTTGTGTTAATTATTAAAATTTTAGAATATAATTATAAAGTCAGTGTATAACATGTTTGATGGTTATTTGAAAATAACATAGGTACTTTTTCATATTCATAGGGGGAATTTATGCCTAATTTTGTGACTTTAATTTTCCTAGTTTTTTACTAAGGATGTCATCGTCCCCTCTCCTTGGACTGATCATGAAGGGAAACAGCTTTCAGACTATCATTCCAATAAATGTGAGTGTATTAAAAATCATGAATAAAAATCATAAAAATCAGTAAATGTAAAGCAACATATACTGAAGTGTCAGTGTATCTGCTTTCACAGGAAGCTTGTTATAAATTAAGTTTCTAGAGACTAGAGGATTTCACTATTTAAGAGTTAGGATTCAAAACTTGGCTAAAATATACTAAGTTCCTTTTTTGGTCATTCTATTCTGAATTTAACTTTTCTTCATGACCATTGTGAATATCAGTTATAATGATGGGTATAGAGGATCCATAGATGCAGAAATAGTTGATATTGAATGCAGAGCTGCATTGTTACTGATTTTTGCAGTGATTTTGAAGGTTAATTTTTTAAATGAAATCCTAAATTGCTTTACTTTTTGCTAATTGGCTGACTTCTTATCAAATTAGAGAGGAAGGATGGATATTTACATGACTTCTGGGACAGTGTAATACAGCTGATTATCTGCAAAATTAATAAGGAAATTGAAAGGCAAGCTAGTAATCTTTCAAATATTTTTCTACCTCCAAGAAATAGTTTTATTATAATTGCTTTCACCGTCCTTTGGGTTGTGAGAAGTGTTCAAATGTTACTTGTTTATATGCATTTCTCATTTCAGTGGGATTCCCCACTCTTCTATGTAGCGTACATTAATTATGCTCTCAGTATAAGAGGGAATATTTGTTCCATTCTTTATCAAAAACACACCAATAATAAGTAAAATGGGTTGAGCACTTTCCATGTGCCAGGGCACTATTCAGTGCTTTCAGAAATTCCTTACGACAACTCAAATGAAGTAGATGCTGTTATTGGCCTCATTTTAAAGGTGAGAAAACCGAGTTTTAGAAAGCTTAGATCCCTTGTCCAGAGTTATAGAGATGATAAAAGTGGTAGAGCCTGGATTCACAACTAGGCATTCTCAGTTCAGATTCTATATTCTCAGCCATTACAAAGTAAGGGTGGCATGCAATAGTGGGTGGAGACCTGGGCTGGGGACCTCCTGCTGCTATAAACCAGGAAGGGATCACCTTGATCAAGTTGTTCAGTCTCTTTAAGGGCTCAGTTTTTGATTTGTAAAATAAAGAGGTTGAACCAGATGATAGTGTATTAACATCCCTCCTAGCTCTGAAATGGTATATCCAAGGTGACATTTTCATAGGTATTAGTTTTTCCCTCCACATTCTTGTTGGATTTTTGAACAGACGAATCAACTTTCTTTTTTTTTGAGGAAGATTAGCCCTGAGCTAACTACTGCCAATCCTCCTCTTTTTGCTCTTTTTGAGGAAGACTGGCCCTGAGCTAACATTCGTGCCCATCTTCCTCTACTTTATACGTGGGATGCCTACCACAGCATGGCTCTTTGCCAAGTGGTACCATGTCCGCACCCGAGATCCGAACTGGCGAACCCTGGGCCACCGAGAAGCCGAACGTGCGAACTTAACCAGTGCGCCACCGGGCCAGCCCTGCGAATCAACCTTGTTATGTGATCTTTTTTATAACATCATTTCATATTCTAAGTATCCTGTTTTAGATAAAGTGATGTAGGACCAGGAAGATGTTAAAAATACTACAGCTTCTTTGATATGCTGATCAAGCCCATGATGACAGAGTACAGCGGTTAATAGAGTGGGCTCCAGAGTTGTGCTTTCCAGTATGGCTTTGAAGACCGTTCTTCATGGGTCTTGAATTTCTATACATCTTGTGAGGAGTGGCATGGACAGGTTTTGTTTCAAACTGTTTTCAAGGATGTTTGTATTGTGAACATCCTTGGAAGATATAGTGTGTCCCTCCAAAGCAGAAGGCAGGTTTGTTTTGCTCTCCAATATAATATGATAAGGTCTCCCTCTGCAACAGGTTTGCTTGCAGCAGGAATGGGATTTCCAAACTGAGGGTTCCTCAGCTGTGACACAAACCTACTGTGTTCACTTCATCCACCTGGGCTGTTTCATCTCACTCCTCAGGACTAGGGGCAAAGGGAACTGACATGAACATGAAGCTTATGCTGCCTGCTGTGCTGGGAACAATGAAGTCCTTTGTCTTTCACCCAGAAGCCTCATGTCTTCAGCCAGCATCCATGGAACACTGACACACTAACTTGTTAGCTTTCAAGTAGGGTAAAATCTCAGACCCTTCACAGTTCTTGACATAAGGTAACCACTAGCCACATGTGGCTCTTTAAATTTAAGTAAATTAAAATTTAAAATTTAGTTCCCTGGTCACCCTATTGACCTTTCATGTACTCAGTAGCCACACTAGTAGCAACCATATTGGCCAGCACAGAAATAGAACATTTCCATCATCACAGAAAAAGCTTTAGTGGACAATGCTATGTTAAGGTAGACATTGGCAACTTTTATCTGTAAAGGACCAAATATTAAATATTTTAGGGTCTTCAGGCCACATCGTTTCTGCTACAACCATCCAACTCTACTGCTGTAGCACAAAAGCAGCGACTGATGATACATAATGACCGAGTGTGGATGTGTTCCAGTAAACTTTATTTACAAATATGGGCAACAAGCCAGATTTGTCCCGTGGGCTATCATTTGCTGACCCTTACTCTAGGGTAATATTGTCTGGGTTTGAATGCCCAGTATAGCTTACTAGGTTTGTGACTTTAGGGGAGTAACTTAGTTTTTCTGTGCCTCAGTTTCCTTATTATAAAATGATGGTTATTATGAGATTTAAATGAGATAATACTTACAAGATTATGTACCTAGCACATGGTAAGTGCTCAGTATTATTTACTTTACAATTAACAAAGGAAGTGGTGAGTCAGTAGGAAAAATGATTTTGTTCATACACATCGGCTTATGCTGTCAACTTCTACTAGTATTTATGCAGCTAAGTACTTTCATGAATATCCTCGTGTGTTTTTGTTTAGGACTTGAGTGAGAATTTCTTTGGAATATACACATAGGCTGAGAATTTCTGAGTTATAGGCTATGTTTTTATTTGATTTGACTACGCAGTGCCAGACTGCTCTCCAGAATGGCTACACAGTCTCCATGGCCACCAACAGTGCCTAGGGTTCCTATGTCCTGACATCCCTGCCAACACTTGACATTATTCAGCTCTCAAATTTTTGCCTTTCTAATGGGTTGTTTTACATTCTAAATGAATTGTTTTAATTTTCATTTCTCATACACTAATGACATTTTTTATTTCCTCTCTTGTAAAATGCCTATTCATAATTCATTGGTCATACTCCTATTGGAGTTGTCTTCTTTTTTTCCTGTCAATTTCTAAGATACCTTGTATAATGTAGTTGTATTAGTTCTAAGCATTTCAAATATCATCTTCCATTCTGTCATATGTATGTTATGTTTGTTCTTGATGTTTTTGGTTGCATAGAAGTCCTTATTTTGGTGTAATCAGATCCATCCATTTTTTTTCTTCATTCGATTGTGGTCTTAAACTTACTTAAGAAGTCCTTCTAGAGGAAACAACCAACAAAACATTTGCAGTACACTTGAAGAGTGTTGCAGTAATGCTGCTGTAGATGTCTGTCTGATGTAAGGAGGTCAGGAAAGGCACCCCTGGGAGAAGACACAATTTAAGCTGAGACTTGAATTAGCCAGACTTGGGGAATGGGGGAGAAAAGTCAGAGAGGAAAGACTGTGAGAAATACCTAGAGGTCAGACAGAAAACCTGTTTTGTTTTGTTTTTCTCCCCAAAGCCCCAGTGCATGGTTGTATATCCTAATTATAAATCCTTCTAGTTCTGTGTGAGCCACTGCCACAGCATGGCAACTGACAGGCCAGTGGTTTGGTTCTGGGACCGGGAAGTGAACCCCGACCTCCAAAGCGGAGCGTGCCAAACTTTAAGCAATAGACTGTCAGGGCTGGCTCAACTTGCCTCTTTTGAGGTACTCAAATAGTAGTGTTTAGTTGGAGACAACTGTGCTAGAGACAGAGACAAGGTTTTTGAAGGGCTTTCTGGCCCTGAAGGTGTTTGGACTGCAGCCTATGGACCAAGGACATTATAGGGTTTTCGGCAGCCGAGTGCCTTGCTTACGTTTGCTTTGTAGAAGGTCATGCAGCCTACAGCAAAGAAGGCATTTGAATCTAGAGTTTTGCTTTTTTACTCATTCTGATAGTATTTAATGGGAGACTTTAACTCATTCACCCACTCACTCATTCACCCATTTATTTAGGATTGTTAGGTTACCAGTCTTTATTCTGTTTTCTTTCCTTTTATTTTATTTATATTAGCCATTTTTTTCATTGTGTGTTGTAGTTTTTTTAATCTGGTGATTTTCAAGTTATGAAACTTAATATTTAGTCATTAACTTTCCATTGTTTAAAAAATTATTTACAGCCTTATTTTTGACTCCTGTCGTGAAAAAAACTGAACGTGGTTTTATTTATCAGATTGCAGCTTTCGTCAAAATCATCTGGCATTTTAATTCAGACAATTTATTTAAACCCATTTTGGAAAAACATTCTGCAACAGAGGATCTGTTTGAGGCCACTGAGGATGGCTGACATGCATTCCTAGCCTTTTGGGGTTGACATCATGGAGAACAACTATGCTTTCCTTAAAAAATATTACTAAAAATATTACTATTTGATGTGGTAATCCTCCAAATTTTATCCCTGTGCTCCCTTAAAGTTAAAAATAAACTTAATAGTAACATGCCAAATTATATACCTGTATATGTAGACATTTGCTTTTTTGATGTTATAAAATGAAAGTTTCCACTTTGTTCACTTTTTTACTCTGGAAAAAGTAACCCTAAAATAAATGAAGAATATATAATGTAAGATTTTTCACGCAAAATGTTTTACAGGTGTTGACATAAATAATGAATCTCCAATTGGAGGAAAGCTGACTATCCATACTGAGAAAAGCAATGGTGAGTATGTATATAATCTGAGAACTATGTTCCATATTAAGCTGCGTTTGATTTTAAATTCTGTTCATGTGATAACACTTTACACTGGAATTGTAAGTGTTTACATTTTATGAATGAGCTATATGAGAGCTGATGTTTAGAAGCAATTAGAGTAGATGCGTACAGCCGTGTTTTAGGAACAGCAGTATGTTTTCTTGTTCAACGCATGTGCATCGATCTCTGGTTATGGAAAGCATTCTTTTGAAAATTTGTTAATATTGGAAAATCTATCCCCAAATATAGATTGCTGACTCCTTTTTTGATTCAAGTGCCAACAGCACAACCAGGAGTTAACTTTTATCATTAACAGGTTTACATCAGTGCTAGACAGTGTGGGAAACCATCTATTGGAAGGTGGCATGTTATATAATAGAATGCATAAATGAAATAATTCAGCGTGGCTGGAACATCATGGGGAGACGGTTGATTGGGAAGCACATGCTAAATTGCATGTAATGTGCTCACATTGATTTATCCGTGTTTGTATTTATTTATCTGCTTGCCTCCAGCTGCTTGTCAGACATTGCTGTCTCTTCCTGTGGATTTTAATTTAGAAAATATATTAGGTAAGTATTGTATCCATTTAAACCTTTAATAAATTAAATAAAAGGTTTTGTTTTGATGGCTTTTTGTAAATGGGAATATGTGGCAATGCCTCTTTCTAAAGAAGTGGGGAGCCATCCTGAGATTTCTCCTTATTCTTTAATATGGCCTGAATTAGCCTTTTATCATAATGAACTTTGCTATAGACATAAACTATTCCTGGAGACATCTTACTGGTCTTACCTGTACTATTAATGAAGCACTCCAAAAAGAAGGAATAATTTCAGATTTAAAACATCACATATGCTGTTACACTTTGCCTTTTTTGAAAACAATTCAAACGTATAGTACATGCTGGTTTTTAAACATCAGATAACTGAAATATTATTGCTCTTCAAAATGACTAGCTTTGTCTTTTATTCTGTTAACATTAAATGCAGGTGACTATTTTAGAGCTGATGAATTTGCAGATCAATCTCCTGGAAACCTTAGTTCTTCATCCCTCAGAAGAAAGCTATTTTTAGATGGGAATGGAAGTATCTCTGACTCCTTACCTCCAGCTTCTCCGAGAAGTGCTCACAATGGTGCTCAAGCATCACTCGAGGTTTTTTATTCAATAGATTTATCTCCTGTACGGTGTAGGAGCCCTGTGCAGACACCGAGCTCGGTAAGAGGTGTACTGAAAATGGCTGGTTATTTTGCTATAGATATACTTGGACCTAGGTGCCCATAGTGTATTCAAGAGGAATAATTGTATTTGGGGTTTTATATTTTGTACAGATTAGCATAGTTCACATTTTGTCCTTAGTCATAAGAATGTTTTTGGTCAGCCTCTCCAATTTTGTGTTTAGAGCTATAAAGGATGACCCACTTTATCATGAGTCTCAAGGAATTTCAGTTGTAACTTGTTTACTGAAGTATGTAAGATTTTCAGTAAGACAGCTAGATCTATGGCATTAATGGAGTAACTTAATTTGAAATTTTTTGTAAACAGCCGCTTAGTATGAAGTGTTGTAAGGGTTTGTGTAAACACAGTGCATTTGTATTTTATCTTGACTAATATATTCTATTTCAGAATTTTGTAACAATCTTTTTCACTGTCCTTGTTACAAGATGGCTTGCCTTTTGGCATCATGCCTTTTGCCAAAAGGCGGAGGTAGCATTCTTGGTTTTGGTGAATGACCAAAGTTTGTACAACCTAGTTTATGAATGTGTTGCAAAGATGAAGACAAATGGCATGTGGTCTAACAGAGTGGAGGGAGAAAACCATATAATTTTATCTATTTTTGTTATAGGGGCAGTTTTCTTCCAGCCCTATTCAGGGTAGTGCAAAGAAGTACAGTCTGGGAAGCATAACCAGTCCTCCTTCACCTGTCTCTTCACCCACTTTCTCACCAGTAGCATTTCAGATAGGAAAGACACCACTCGCAGGTATGTCTCTCAATAAAATGCCGACTTTAAATTTTTATCCTGTCAGTATTTCTTATTAACGAGGCTCTTTCTAGCTTGTTTTTTAACATATACCTTGAATTTACCTTCCAAGACTGCAATTTTCAGCAAAGTTCTACTTTAGTGTTAAATACGGGTCATTTGATTAGCAGTATTTCTATCAAACCTTCTTATAAATCAAAGAAAGATGGCAATTTTAGGGATAAGTTGGTTTTGTATGGCTTCTGACCTATAGGTTCAGACTTTGGTAATAGGATGTTCATATTTTGTAAAGATATATTGGTTTGAGTAAGGTTTTTAAGGTAAAGATAGTATGTGGAAATTTACATATTCCTCTTTGCAATATGTCAGTTTCTCTTTGAAAAAAATTATAGCACTTTTTGAAAATTAATCGCAATTTAATAAACTTATATATAGTAAATAAAAATTGAAAACTGAAAACTATTGTTATTAGTCTTTCCTTTATGTATGTATGTCTATATTTGTGTGTGCATATATAGCTCCACACATATGTGGACACACACACACGCACATATATATATATGTATAGTTCTATATCCTGCTCTGTTCACAAAGCATTTTATGAGTATTTTCATACGTTATTCAAGTCATTTATTATTGTCTGAAACCATGATTTTTGAATCACTATATAATACTCCATTTCACAGATGTACCATTTGTTTTCAATTATTGATAAACATTTAAATTATTTCTAATTTTCCTTTATCACAAAACTAATGATTATCCTGGTATATACATTGTATTGTACATATTTATTTCCTTAAGTAAAATTCTCAGAAGTGGAATTATTTGGTCGAAAGGGGTGAATGTTTTTTTTTTTTGAGGAAGATTAGCCCTGAGCTAACTGCTGCCAATCCTCCTCTTTTTGCTGAGGAAGACTGGCCCTGAGCTAACATCTGTGCCCGTCTTCCTCTACTTTATATGTGGGACGCCTGCCACAGCATGGTGGGCCAAGCGATGCCATGTCCACACCCAGGATCCGAACCGGTGAACCCCCCGCCGCAGAAGTGGAAAGTGGGCACTTAACCGCTGCGCCACCAGGCTGGCCCGGGGAGAATGTTTTTAATACCCTTTAGGAATTTTGTCAAATTTTCTTCATAGAAGTTTGCAACAATTGGAATTTTCATCAATAATGTGTAAGAAAGACAGTTTTGTCCTATCCAGAAGCACTGGTCTTACCGTTCTTTTTGATGTTTGTTAATTTGGCACACTACACAAAGGTCTCCTACTGCTTTAATTTCTGTATCTGATTATTGTGATGAACTCTTGCCGAATGTTTACTGGTCATTTTTTTTTTTTTGCTGGGGGGAGGCAGGGCAGAATTATTAGGTCAGATTTAAGTGTTTTTGTTAAACAAATGATCTCTCATTGCTTTAACTTCCATATTTTTTATTATTTGTGTGGCTGAACACTTCATATGTTTATTTACCGTTGAGAGGATTGTTTATGTACTTTTGCCCTTATTTTATAACTTTGGTTTTTTAAGCTAATTGTTATAAAAACTATTAAATTTTTTTTAATTAAAAAAAATTTTAAAGCATTTTGATTATCATTGTTACACTCTTTATTATTGCAAACATTATTTTAGTTTGTTTGCCTTTTAATGTTGCTTATGGTATTGTGCATAAACACGAATAGATTATTATGTATTTCATCTGCCAGGTACAGCTGTTACACTGTAGCTGTCAGCTGGTTTGTCTGGTATCTTGTGTATGAACAGTTTTGTTGAAGTAGCAGTGTGCTTATGAGGAAGTAATTCTCAGGGAATAAAATATTTTGTTTAATTAAAAAAGGGAAGGTGCCAGAGGAATTCTTTTTGAAGAGCCTCATCCTGCTTATTGAGCCGCATTCGTTTGTGCTATTGTTTTTAACACCAAAATTTCACATTAGAAAACAACAAAACTGTTATAGAAAGCTAGTTTTTCTGTCATGAAATGTGATGATTACCGTTTAGTAATGGCTTTTCATTTTCCATTTTCATGTTTTTGTGATGTAATTTTTCTTTTCCAATCTTTTAGAACAAAGGAAGTTTACTGTTCATTCTCCCGAGGCTTCATCTGGAAGAAATTCTAATGGAATTCCTAATCCGTGTATCAGAAGTCCTTATATAGATGGCTGCTCACCAATTAAAAATTGGTCTCCTATGCGACTGGAGATGTGTAGAGGTGGTACTCAGTATCGGACCTCACTGATTCGGATTCCTTTTCCTCTTGAGGCTCACAGTGAAGATGAAGAAGATAAAGGGAGTCTTCCTTCCGCAGATGCCTCCTCACCAGCCATGGACACTGCTGCAGTACACCTGCGGCAGTTGAGTAATGACGCTTCTCCACGCGGCCCACGTTTACTGGTGACTGCCATGTCCATTACACAGAATCAGTCCAGTGCTTCTGAGAAGGAATTAGCACTGCTGCAGGATGTTGAAAGTGAAAAGGAGAATAACACTGTGGATATGGTTGATCCTGTAGAGATAGCAGACCAGAACACCTGGATTAAGGAGCCGGTTGACAATGGGAGCTTACCCGTGGCTGATTTTGTGAGTGGGATTGCCTTCAGCATCGAAAACTCTCATATGTGCATGTCACCTCTTGCAGAAAGTAGTGTCATTCCTTGTGAAAGCAGTAACATTCAGGTAAGGTGTTTTAATATTCTGTAGTCCTTTACTTTGTTCTCTTGGTATTCTTTATCCTGTCTGTTCTAAGATTACAGTAACAAAGAAAATGGGTTAAATGTGCAGACTATAGCATTATATAATATTTTTTTTAAAAATAGCAATACCAGGTGATACCATGAGGGATAGTTTCTTTTAGTTTGGACTGATGATGTATATGTAATATTCTCATTAACTGATGTTTATTTGGAGTAGGAAAAGATGAGAGCAGAAAAGAAATCGAGCTGCTCTGTTTATACAGACTGCCTAGAGTCAGGCAGCTTCTCAGGATTCATCTCTCTTTCATGTGGATCTAGTGCCAAAGGAAGTCAATTTCTGGTATAGTATTTGTATTTTAAAAATACAATAGTTTTTGTTTTTCCTTTATATGATTTAGGGAGAAAAAACAGTTTAGAGCCCTTTTATGTGTATATTTTTTGTAGTTTTCTTTCAGAAAATGTGATTTATAACCAACATTTTTCATGTAATCGTACATTTCCCATTTTGCAGTATCTGGCAATAAGAAAGCATAATTCATTTGACAAATGCGCTTCATAGCCAGCATGTACTTTCAGAAAGACATTTGTTCTATGAATTGCAGTATTCTTTGAGCTGAGAATTTTGAAAGAACTTCAAAATAGTCAGAAAGGCAATTCTTACCTGCCGTTTCATGGTAACAATCTCTAACACATAGCTCTTATTATATGCCAGGGACTATTCTGAGTACATTACATGTGGAAAGTTTAATCTTCACAACAGTCCTGTGAAATAGGTGTACTCTTATCTCCACTTTATGGGAAACTGAGGGTCGGAGAGGTTAAGTCAATTGCCTAAAGCTTATATAGCTAGTAAGTGGTGGAGCCAAGATTTGAATCCTGGCAGTCTGGCTGTAGAGTCCATGCTCTTTAATCCAAGTTTATACTGACTCATAGTAACAGCTGATACTTTCACAGTGTTTCAGTGTGCCAGGCTGTCTTCTAACCACTTTATGTGTATTAATTAAGTCTCACAACAACTCTATAATACTATAGTGCTGTCAGTTCGGGCATGCTATAGTATAAAACTCATGGAGGGATTCTAAATGACCCAAAATTAAATATAATCTTTTGCTCATATTTTTATGCCTATGTTGTCTACCCTGACTTCTAGGTTCTTTGCTCAAAAAAAAATACTAGAATCACTTTTACATGTTTTAGCCTCTAAAATTGGACACATAAGTAGAAAAAGCTCTTAACCTTGGAAAAATAAACTTAGGCTTAAAGGTATTTACTTCTTTTTCTCACTTTCTTTTTTCAGAACATTTATAGAAGAATCATAAGATAGTCTTGTTGAAATACACCTTAATCATCCAATCCGACACCTATCAGAGGCCTTTATCACTACTAAATTGTCATCCTCTCTGTGCTTGCATACCTCTAGGAATGTTCCAATCCGTTTTCAGACTTCTCTTACCATTACAAGCCTCCTCCTTATATTGTGTTAAAATATGGGTCTGTTTGTGATATCTACTCATCGGTCTCAATTTTACCCTTTAGGCCACAGCATAATAATGCCCACCTTTTGCAGGGCATTTTGTAGCTTAAAAATGTTTCATCCATTCTTGTTTTCCTACCACAGAAGTAGCTTTCAAACATTTGAAGACAGCCGTGTTTTCCCAGGGCCTTTTAGCTTGCTTTATTATGGATGGTTGGCCTCCACGTGTGGTGCACAGCTGTCGTCCTGGAATATTCTTTTACCTTCATCCTGGGAACTCCCTTAATCTCTCCTGTGTTCTCTATCGTGTTTTCTATATTCCATTCTTCTCTTTCCTGGTTTACTTCTCACTTTTACTGGAACACGTTTTCTGGTAGTTTTCTGAGGAGGAGTACATTTTTCAAGATACTGCATGTCGGAGCATGTGTTCTTTATTCTCACATTTGAGAGTTTGGAAATAGTTGTCTTTCAGAGCTTGAAGGCGTTGCTTCATTGATTCTGTTCCAGTATTGCTGGTGAGAGAGATGAAACCATTTAAATACTCAATCTTTTGTATATGATCTCTTTTTACCCCCTTTCTGGAGTAGAGGGTCTTTTCTTTGTCCCCAGTGTTCAGAAACTTCAGTGATTCTTTGGTGTGGATTCTTTGAATTCTTGTCATTATTTGTGCTGGGCACTCAGTGGGCCCTGATGATCTGTAAACTCCTGCCCTTCACTTCTTGAATCTTTCCTTGAATAATATCTTAGTTTTCTCCTCTGTCATTTTCACCGTTGTCACTGAACTCTTTTTGATTCTCCAGTTTTTAAAAATCTTTTCAGTATATTTTTCATCTCCTTTTTGTCCTAGTTTTTGGGAAATTTCCTCGACTTTATATAATAATCCTTCTTTGGAGTTTTTGTTTCTACATCTCATCTTTAATTTCTAAACTTTTTTTGTTTCGTCTTTGTTTTTGGTGTTAATTTAAAAATCTATAGCCTGGTCTGGCCTTTGTCTTACTCTCCAGCCTCATTTTATTTCCCTTCATCCTCTTTGTTTCTGTCACATTGGCTTTCTAGAGTTTTGAATAACCATATGCCCTCTTGTCAAATAGCCTTTGCACACACTGTGTAGAATTCCTTCCTTTCCCACTTTGCCGAGTTAACTCCTGTTTATTTTTTAGCTCACAACTTAAGGGTCATGTCCTCAAAGGAGCCTTCCCTGATCACACTGGCCAAGCAGGATCTCATTATGGTTTCATAATTCCATGTACATTTTCCATTCTTTCCAATCTGACCATTAATCCAGCAATCATATATGTTTTTGTTCATCCCAGAGTTTATTTTAAAACCTGGTACTCATTAACTATTTGTAGAATGAAAGCAGAATGAGTGCATAGATGAGTTCAAGAAGAAGGACTGTATAAAGTGAGAAGACTAGGGCAACATTTGGAACCCTGAGGAAAAATTGAGGGGGTGGGTAAAGGAAGCAGAACCCCTGAAGGAGACTGAGAAGGACCAGCCAGAAGGGAGAGGGACGGTAGGACAGCATGGTGTCACGGACTGTCTTAAGAGGAAAGAATCGTTAGTACTGTCAAAATAAGAGCGAGGGATATAGGGCTTGAAAAGTGGCTGTTGGATTAGTAACAGGAGTAATTTGGTGAGTTAGCAGCCTTAAGGTGGGGAGGTGAGAAGTGAATGGAAGGAAGGTAAAGAAGGTGCAGTAATGAAAAGATATGTGTGGATAACTCTTTGAAGAATCTTCGTTGTGAAGGGAAAGATTTTGATAACTGTAGGAGAACATTAAAGTCCAGGATCTTTTTGTGGTTTTCTTTTTTACTTTATTTTTATTTTAATGGGAGAAACTAGCATATTTAAATGAAGAAGAGAGGGAGAAGAGTAAAAAGAAGAAAACTAGAAATCAGGCAGGATAATTTTTTTTTTTTAAAGATTGGCACCTGAGCTAACAAGCGTTGCCAATCTTTTTTTTTTTTCTGCTTTTCCTCCCCAAATCCCCCCAGTACATAGTTGCATATTTTAGTTTTGGGTCCTTCTCTTGTAGCATGTGGGATGCCACCTCAGCATGGCCTGACAAGCGGTGCCATGTCTGCACCCAGGATCCGAACCAGGAAACCCTGGGCCGCCGCAGTGGAGTGTGTGAACTTAACCACTCGGCCACGGGGCCGGCCCAGGCAGGATAATTATTAATAATAGGTATCAGGTATGTCTCCTTTTGAGTATTAAAGAGCAGGCCATGTATTTTACAGTCAGAATCTGATCCTTATGATACCTTCCGGCAGTGCAATAGATCCCATCTATAAAATGGTGATTCGTTTTATTCATGAGGGAACTGAGGCACACAAGATGGGATAGATTCTAGAGCTCTGCTAGGAGGATTAGCAGTAATAACCCCTCTGCTCTTATAGGAGGGCAGGGGGCCAGGATGGGCGTGGGTGCACATATTTGTAGCAGGGGGCTAGCACGGCTTTAAAGAACATGGGCTTGGAGAAGCAAAATGGCAGATTTGTTTATTTCTCAGCTCTGTTAGTTTTATAAATTTCAGAAAGTGAAAACTTCTTTGAGCTCATTCCCTCTTATTTAAAATGGAGATAATAATGGGATTATAGGATAAAAGTATGATCATTGTGCTTAATGCGAGGAAACTGTCCTGAACACAGTGGGTTTTCATTAAGTGATGGGAGGCAGAGTCCTTTGTGAAAGGCGGCAAGCAAGAGAGACAGAATGATGAGGGTGAGAATGACAAGGGAAGGAGTGCTGAGGCCAGACTTTAGGGAACGCCTTGTAAGTTACAACAGTTGTGAACCACTTAAGGTTTTAAAAAGACCGCATCTGATTTATGTAGGAGAAAAATGAATTTAGTAACAATGTGTAGGATGCTTGGCAGTCGAGACACCTTTTAAAGGCAGCATAGTGCAGCTGGAAGACTATAAACATTGCAGTCAGAACTTAGTTTGAATTAGAGTTCTGTTATTTATGGGCTGTGAGATCCTAAGGCAAGATCCACTTGAGAGTGAATAGAGCATGACTTTTTAATCGTTTTGAGCACCTCATCCTTCTCAGCTGTAAAATGCTGCTGATGCCACCTTGATGCCTGTGTGGAGTGACGAGATGATCTGTGTTGTCAGTAGGCATTGACTTTAGCAGTGGTCTAGAAGAGAGCCAGGTGGTCAGCCACCATCTCATGGGGTGCCCATTGATCCTTCTCTTCCTGTAGAGAGCGACAGACTCCCTGTGTGCCTCACTTACTCACTACTGTACTATTAACTTTTCCCTTGGCATATTCAGTTAAGTATTAGTATTGAGTTGTATAAGCAAGTTTTTTGGCACTGGTGAATAATAAAAGGAAGAGTAATTGGCAGTTTCTGGAAGCAAGCTGATGATGACATTTTTTGACCAAATAGCTGTTGAATAACAGCAGAACGAGGTCTTTCCGCTGGGATGTAATGTAAGATTGTTTTTTACACGTCAAAAGGGGCTTTCGTTCAAATGGGATGTGACTCCCAGTACTGAACAATAGGCATCCATCCCTGAAAACTGGTAACATTTTTCTTAAGATTATGATAGAATGCACTTTCTAGGCTATTCTAATGTTTGTGGGGACGGGGGGGTGCAAAACTAGAGTCTTCTCTCTTCTCTCCGTGCCGAATTTGCAGAAAAGGGCTTAAGCGCAAGGTGGCCCCTTGTGGGACTTTGTGTTTGGTGCTCGGCACTGTGCGGGTGAATGCGGTGTGCGTCGTGGACGGCGTTTTGGAGCCTCAGCTCTTCATCACCTCATTCTGTCTGACACTGAAAGTTAACCATTCTCAGCCCTAGCCTCCTCATCTGTCAAGTGAATAGTGTTGTAAGGAGAAAAGAAGAATGGTATTATATAAAGTGCTATACAGGGCCTGGCACTTTAGTCACTCAGATATTTATCATATATGTACCAAAACTGAAGTTTGCTAGAATCCTTTTTCTTTTGCTCTTTTTGGCCGTAACAATGTGTCCTAGAATGCTACAATTCTAATTAAAATGAAAAGTTGAACTAACATCTAGAGCCGTTATATATTAATGTAGAACTATTTTGAAGCTTATGATTATTATTTCAGCAGTGCATGTGAGTATAATGTAACCTACCTTTTAAAAAATGTATATTACCTTGAATATTCTTAAAGGTAGCATGCTTTTTAGGTAAATTTTGTTTAGAGATTCAACCAAGCCATTTACAGACAAGCTTGGTATATGTGTTGGAAGGTGAAGTTGGTTGTAATCTTCACTTTCATCTACTGGGTGTGCTCACAAAGTAACAGGAAAACATGTTCTTGGTGGCTTGTTCATTGATTCTAAAGGAAATTACAGGATATATTTTATTAGAAGGAACTGTACAATACAGTGACTACTTTGAAAAACAACCAGTTCTATGTAGAACTACCTTTTATGGTTATATATTACCTTTATATTTCATTCAATATGAGCAATATTAAATAATACATTGTATTGTTCAGTGGTGAATGATAGTATATAGTGATTCACTAAAATACTTTTAAATATTTTATATATAATTACATCAATTGTATATTTTATGTAAGTATATAATTTTATAAATATTTTAAAATAAATTTAAACATACAAGTTACTCAAAGTAAATTTTGTGGCTGAGTTACAGTGTTACCTTGGTGTGTTTTTTTCCTCCTCATTCCTTGCAGATGGATAGTGGCTATAATACACAGAATTGTGGAAGCAATATTATGGATACGGTTGGGGCAGAAAGTTACTGCAAAGAAAGTGAAGCACAGACCTTGGAAGTTGAGAATAAATCTCCTTTTTAATACAAAGGTATGGAAAAAACAGAAAGCTTGAAATGGTTGTAGGTTATAAGTATTTACTAAATGTGACTTTTTTCAGTCTATTTTTTCCTCCATTTTGCTTAAAATTCTGGCATCTGTCTTCAGTTCATTTAACAGCAGGAGCAGGTGGTTTTTAAATCAAAACACTTCATTTCTTAACTCTTCTGCTGTGAGGGAGTGTAAGAGAAGAGGCTGGAGAAGGGGAACTGGCCCTACTCTAAGATCGGTGCTTGAAATCAGTTCCCTAAAACTCAAGGGGAAGAGGAGTGGGGGCCCAAAAAGGAGGAGAGTCAGAGGTTTCTGCCTTTAATATTGTCTCAAAGCAAAAAATGAAAAAGAATTTGATTATTAGAGAGGGAAATAATACAGTTGAGAGATGAGACATCAAATTAAGAATATTCAAAGGTAAGGGCTCTTAAAATCCAAAAGCCTGTATAGATTTTGGATGCTCTGAATGAGAACACATGCGTATCTTACATACTAAGTATTTATACAAAGTATACTATTGATGAGCACATTTAGAGGAACCTTCTAGATAGGATGGTTATAACTATATATTCCTATTTGAAGAAACCCATCATGATTTTAGACACTAATCAGGAGACTCTTTGACTTTTATATGCCAGTTTATTAATAAACACAATAAAACAACAGCAAATGTGCAGCTGAACATAACTCTCCAAATGAATATTAAAATTTACTATGGAGGCCACTTTACTTTCCCTTTCCTTCACTTTGTCATGAGGTGGGACTGTAGTTGTCCACTTAAAAGTAAGCAAGTATGATTAAGATACAGGAAGTACTCTTTTTGATACAGAATACTGATTTGTAAAAAACCGTATCTTCACTGTCGCTTTAGAGTTCATAAGGAAATCTGCATTCATTCTCAAAACATTTCACATAATAGTTGCATCCTTGAATGGTCGTATTTAAACTGAAATAAGGTATTTTCTTCTCTTTCTTTCACAGCAGCCCACAAAACCCAAAGGTGTTGGATGGAAACAGCACATCCCCCTCAGTGCAGCAGTCCACAGAAAGCTCTCTCAGACCCAAAGACTACACTGAATAGCTCCTCGAATATTTTTTATGCACAAGATCAACAATGTGATTGTCACTGGGGAAAAAAATGGCTTCAACTGACATGCTCAGCATTTTTCTTTCCCTCCTTAAATGTGAAAAATCAAGGGCTTAATTTAGTGACACAGGAACAACAGAAGAGCTCCTAGAACTTTCAACAAGTTGCTGAAGTACAGGTTTATTTTTTATCAATAAATATTTTTGTACTTACCTTGAGTGATGTGTTTAACAAAAAACTGGAGTGCTGACTTTGCTCCTAGTCTACAGGTCAATGAACTGCTTGTTAGCAAGCCTTACCGGCAGCACTGACTTTAGCAGTAGTTCTGAGAACATGTGGACCTGTGAAGGTACTATGTTTTACTTTACATAAAAATATGTGAATATACAGATGAATTTAAATTTATAACCTATGTGAAATAGATCTGATTTAGATATAAAACAAACTTAATTGAAGAGGTAGAAAGGAGCTTAAGCAAGATTCCAAGTTTTCTTTTTTGAACTATTCATTTCTGTGAAATTCTTAGTTCCAGTGATAACTGGTCTAGTTACTACTTTAAAAGATGTAAATACTAGAAAGGTAGTACTAACAGCATCTTAATAGCATGTATTATTATTAGTGGGGTAACTGTGGGAGGCCCAGAATACATCTCCATCCCTAAGGTAGAGACATCCTCTCTAGCTCAGATTTGGCTAGGGAGAGGAGTAAGAAAATGCAAGAACCAGGATCAACAGTGGGGAAGGGGTGACAGTGGAGTTCCTGTAGGGCTTCAGACCTGTGAAGTTACAGGTGGGCAGGCAGACATGTAACTGATTTTATTAAAACTCATATTCATGTTGGGAGTAGAATGGGTATATAAATTTTTTGGAAATATTCTTTACCTTTGGAGAATGTTTATTTGTATTTACAAATAACCTCTTAAGAACTGTCTCATTCAAAAGGGAGTAATAATTCATATGGAGCCCTAGGAAATAAAGACATACTATCATTGTGTCATTTTCTTCCTTCCTTTTTTGCACCTTGCAAGCTCACTGCTAACCTGCAAAAAAATGTTTCTTCCTGTGTACCTGGGTCATCCTCTCCTCTAGCACACTAACCATAAAGCCATGAGCCACTAGGTCCATTGCTAAAGATACTGCAGTAGGGAATCCATAATCACATTGGCTTTAGACTCAATATAAACTTAAGACAATTGCTGTATGTAAGCAGTTCTAGATCCTAAAGGTAAGAGCTCCCCTGGCTATGTTTTTCTAAGCACAAGTCAAGAAGCAAAGAACAGAGTGACTATAACTTGGATTCAGGTCCCTCCTCCTTCATCCAGTACTTCATCTGGGCCATAAAAACCTCAATCAATTTTGATATGTTAAATGAGAGTAATAGTCCTACTCAACAGGGCTTTTTAAGGGAAATATTCCATGTAAGCTGCTTAGCCTAAGAACTGGCACTAGAAGTACTTTAGACTACCTAAGAAGAGACTGTGAGACTGTAGGGTGAAAATAAGGTTTCTGGTCATATTGAACTACTCAGTAGGGACTAATGTCTAAAGTAGGCCTTCCTCATAAATGAGGAACAAGAAAAACTTGGAAGAAAGATAAATACAGTAATGCCCTGCTTGATGTTTCAGTCAACGACAGACTGCGATACGATGGTAGTCCCAGAAGTTCAGTACCATATAGCTTAGGTGTGTAGCAGGCTGTAAAATGCAGGTTTCATGTAAATAGAGTCTGATGTTCGCACAACGCTGAAATGGTCTAATGACGCATTTCTCAGAACTACCCCCTTCGTTAAGCGACACGTGACTATAGACTCAAGGTCGTCGTCTTGTTTTACCAAGAAGCCTCCCTTTTCCTCTACCGCAGGTGAACTATGGCCCATGGGCAAAGAAATTTTTAAATGGTGGGGGGGTGGGGGGATGGGGGGGATAGTGGTGGGGAAATCCAAGAGTATTACTTTGTGACACATGAGAATTATGAGATTTCAATTTTTGTGTCCATAAATAAGATTTTGTTGGAACATAGCCATACTCGTTTGTTTACACACTGTCTGTGGCTGCTTTCACTGTAAGAGCAGGAGAGTTGCGTACTCTGGCTGTAACAGACTGTATGGCTAGCAGAGCCTAAGTGTCTGACAGAAAAGGCTGGCTGACTTGCGCTCTAGCGTGTAGTCCACACAAGGCTCTCTTCCTTCAACTGAGACAAGTTCTCCCTCAGTGTACGGATGTGTTCCTTAGTAATGGGAGACTGGAACAATCATTTAACAATTACTGACCGCCTAAATGATTGTAGATGTTGGAATTATTCTCACTTTGTATATGTGCTGATGTAGCTGCCAGTCTTGTCTTGCTGTACCACAAGCTCCTTCAAGGCAGAGAAGACAGCGTATGTGACTGGGACACTGTAGGTACTTTAGAAATTCAGTAAGTAAAATGTTTCAAAGTAACTCTATCTCAAAATATCCTCGAAAACACCAATTTAATCATCACTAATCTTTGTGCTTAACAAGGGAAGTAGTCACTCTGGCACACCAAATTACAATACTTCAATCTGTTCCCTTTAATATGTCCTTACACAGTCTCCCCTTTCCTATATAGTCTGATACATACACAGTTTAACAATCATTAATTATCTACTTTTTATTTTATAAGTAACATGATGTGACATTTAAAGTGCCATCTCTATTATTTCTTTGAGCCCTAATGCCTTATTTTGGAGGAGATTTTTGAGCTGAAGATCAAAGATGATGATCACACTTACTACCTGGTATAAAAAAAACCTATTTTTCCAGTCAGATCAAAATATCCTACTTCTTGCCTGCCGCCTTACAACATCCAATTCCTAAACATCCACAGCTGTTCAAGGACTACTAATAAAATGCAGGAGGCTTTTTAACAATAAGGGAACACTTTATGTAAGTTAGGTAAATTAAAGATGGCAAAGGAAATTAAATACTGAATTTCCTGACAGATCTTGACTTCATTGTATTGAAATCTAAAAAACTGCCATACCAAACACTGACAGCTTTCAAGAAGAAAGAATAGATTGTTCCTTGCTTCTAAAAATGTTCTATTTTTCTCCATAGGAAAATGATAGTTTTTTTCTATCAATATTAAATAATCAAATTACATATGCAAAATCAATCTGCCCTTCAATGAGCAGATGAATGTTCCCTTTAAATGATCTTTACAGATCCCTGAAGTTGCTATCCTGTCACTATTTAAGTGATGGATATTCAATTGAGATTTTCTGCATAAATAGTTCTGTTCAATCCAGAAATGAACTAGCGTGATGGGACAAAGTCAACAGTTCAATAAAAATGCAAATTTTTAAAATTATTAAAATGTAGTTAAAAGTAACAAATTGTATCACACACTTCCTAGATTTAGAAGTCTTTCAATTTTTTTAAAAAAGAAACTAATCTTTGAAGTTTATGTTTTGGCTGTAGCTACTTTTCAAGCTTCTTCTTCTTTCTCTCTGGTTCATTAATGTCCATGTTTGAAGTATCCATAGGAATGCTTATTCCTGGTATCTAAAGCAATGCAAACGGTGAAAAATAAGGTGAGTAAAAGCATAAAATAAGGAATAAATCTCATTCTCATCTTCCCCTTCCCCAGTGACACTTTCAAGTTCAAAAGGATGTAAGAGTAAAGAGGGGGAAGGGGGTTAGTAAAGGTTTCTACACCAAGTATATATATTTCACAGAAAAAGTTACAGTGGTTCAAAAATGTAAAAGACATGATCTCAACAGGTGAGAAGCATGTCATTGGGAAGAGCGTGTTTACAACATGCCCAGTTTATCCTTGCTGAGCCACTGACTGTCAGCCGCAGAGGCCTCAGGTGTGTTGGGGCAGAACAGAGGTTAAGAACCAGTATCTCAGGTGAAACACACTTTATCTTAATCTTCACAAGTGCAGATTCGAAAACTGGTAAAAGTGAAAAAGGACTAGGCAGGAGATCTCAAAGAGCTCTGCTTTTGGTACCAAAGACCTCAGAAGAATCCTAGACATCTGGGATCCCATGGCCTATAGAAATCAGAGAGAGAAAAGGGTGTGCTATGCAAATATTTGGCCTCCACACTACTTGCAGGATTCCCTCAATCATTCAACAGAACTAACCTGTGACTATATCCCTATTTCACAAAATATGTACTGGTTATTCCGCCACAACATGGACAACAAAAGTTTGGTCTTACCTGTGGTTCTACCAGAGACATTCGGATTTTCTGATGCTGAAGATTAGATGAATCTAACACGATCTTCACTTTAACTTTATCAAATATATGGAACACTGTATCTTCTATTTTAAGTGAAGGTATCTAAACAAAACACATTTTACTACTTTTAATTGCTTCCATCCACTCGAGCCTTTGTTCTAATTCTTTATAATTTACCTTTCATAGTGATTTAAAAGTTTAAAAATCACTTCAATATTTAATAAGCATATCTATGTGTCCAAAATAACAAAAACCACTAATCTAGTAGCCTCACATAAATATGAGTTATTTATGTGCATTATTTCCTCCTCTCATTAAGATGGTCCCTATATATATTAATTAATCTCAGGATTCTCACCCCTTTAATTAGCAAATTATGGGTCTAGCAAAGGAGCACAAAGGTACTGCGGACACAGTTTACTGTTTTGTAGTTCTACTAAGGTTAGGGAAGTAGGGAGTGTGTCAGGTAAGAGACACTGGAAACAGGTTAAAAAAAATTCCCTTCCCCTAGCTCTAAGCAACATTTCTTTCTTCACTTTAATCCAGCTGTCCACCTAGGGCAAAGCGTAATTCAAGTCTTCCTTAGAGGAGAAATCTTTACATGGTATAAAAGAAATCAAGGACAACATGTGTATGTGGGAACAAATACTGAGGTGAGAAATTTTGAGTAAGATGATAAGCTTAGTTGGCACAATTAAATTCTGTAGGGTTCAAAAAATAACTTTACCCTTTATAGATACCATTTGTAACCTATCGAAGAAAAAGTGCCTCCCCCCCAAAATAAATAAATGAATAAAAACATGAGAAATACTGTACCTCATCATCATAAATAAGCCGTGGCTTTGGTTTGTCCTTTTCTTCAAAGAAGACTGTACCTTCTAAACCATACTTTGGAATTAACACCACAATAGCATTCTTTCTTACAAATAGAATATAGGCTTCTTCACTTACTATTCCTTTGCTTTTGAAAAATAACTGAAAAATAACATACCACCTTATTAAGAATTGTCAAATATTTTGAAATGAAAATAACCTTTGAAATTAAATAAAAAAGAAACAAAACGTCATCTCTCCTAACATTATCAACAGAAAGCAAATAAATACCTGGGTATGAAAAGCCACTGATGCACGTTGGGCATACTGAGCCATTTTGTGCCGGAAATTGAGATTCTTACATAAATGTGCAAGCTTGTGTTTGTCTGTCAACTCTGGATAAGTGCAGTCTGCCCCTATAGCCACAGCCAGCAACCGATGAACAATGATGTCTGCGTATCTAGATACATGAAAGAGAAATAAGAATCATGCTATGTTAGCATTAAAAGGTCTTTTTAAAATACAAAATTAACTACATTCTATTTTCTTCAATTTCATAAGGAAAAAGTACCTTCTGATGGGTGAGGTAAAATGTGTGTATATTGGTGATGCTAAGCCATAGTGATGAAAATCATTATCCATTCCCGAGCAGAAGTACACAGCCTGCATCATGCAGCGAGTGGCTAAGATTCGTAGCAGGGTGTTTAGATACGGGAAACTAGGAGAATCAGCCCGGTCCAAAGAGTCAGCCAAAGATTTGGCTGTATCAGTTTTAATTTCCAAGTTCTATCAACAAAGAGGAAGGAAAGAGCACCACATTAAACAGTTTAAAATCAGTACCATCATGTCTTCAAAATACAACAAATCAGATTGAACAAATACGGTGTTTTTGACCAGATAATAAGTGTTTGTTTATGCTTTTTATCCTTAACCCAGGAGAACTAAAAATAAATTTATAAAAAGTAATGATTGTTTCATGCAACATCAAAGCTTAGTTTTCTGAATGCATTTAAAGTTACCAAAGTAGCAACATTCTGAAGAAGTTTCAACGAAGAAAATGATGGTGGGAGCCAGCAGTAATACTTCTCAAAGTCCAATTTGTGTTTCCATAATCTTTGTTGGGGTAGAAAAAAAATAAAAGCACATCTGGATACTTTCTAGCACATCTGGACTTTTTCTGCAGATAATTTCCTTCCACTCAAAGTAGAAATAAAGCCAGAGCCAAAATAAAACTGTACTGGTCACCACAGCTCAATGTGCTGATACATCAAACTTAGCTGTTTTGTCCTACTTTGGGAGATGGGGCAAAAAATACTTAAATTTCCCATCTTCTGCCCAAGTCTTAACAGAAAATTCCCCAATTTACAGTGTAAGCCTGAGAGCAGAGGAGAAGCTGACTGATGGATATGACATGGCTACCATAAAAGTCTGACAAAGGTCAGAAACCAATGCCATCCTGTTAGAATACTGCCCTCAGGGCCAACACTACTCTTCCCAGCTCTCTTCTAGACAGGAAAGATGGGACCTGAATAAGCGATCCAAAGAAAACCACTGTAAACCACGGTCGCCCCAAAGGTAGCAGTCATTATGCCTAAACGAGAGTTGACTAACCAGAGGCAGCGAGGATATGGGGTTGAGGAGATAGTGCCCTTTCTACATTTTTCCTTTTTCCCACGTGTGCAATAAACGGACTGCTTTCTTAGGAACATGATATAAAGAGGGCTTAAGTAAGTTGAAGACAAAGAGAAAAAAATTATTTGTAAATCTCTGAAGTTGGGCCTCAGAGGAGGCATGAAGTAACAAAGCATAAAAAACGTGTAAAGGCACAGAGATATGGAAGAGCTTACTATGTTCAGGATACTGCAAATAAGTCAGTCTGCAACATCTGGCTTTAGCATAGGGTGTTCTTTAGAGCCAGTAAAGGATTTTATTAAGCAAATGATTTCAATGTGGTAAGACATGACCATACCCAAGTTAGATCATTTTTTTTTTAATCAAAAGAACTACCAACATCAAGTAGCTTTGCATCAAGAAATAAAAAAACTTTTGTGGAAATGTAGACAATAATAATAATGATGATATAGATTATGCAGTCCCACGGATAGCCCACAACACAAACACAGATGATTCTCAAACTATTGTATCTTTACCTTGGATTTAGCTGCCTTAACAAGAATTTCATAATTTGATGGAGGAGGAGCCGGATGTTTCCGAAGCAGAGCATGTTCAGAAAATTCTTCATGAATTTTTTTTGCAACAGAGATATTGGCAAGTAACATAAATTCTTCTACCATGGAATTTGTTTCTCTGTCAATGGAAAAATCATTAAATAAGGAAAAAGAATCTGAGACTTCTATATATCATATTTATTCACAGGTTCTCTCTTCTACTAACAAGATAACAGAATTACTTCCTATGTAAACATTCATATGTGTATGTACATGTGTATTTTTAATAACTTAAGGCTCTTTCATTTCTCAGCTACTATGCTAACAATCTCTATGTGATGCATAATAAGTAAATCTCATCTCACGCTGGAGGAGACTTTACAAATTGCATTAAAAGAATAGAAACTTTACTAACTCTAGTAATAGTCATGAATCGCTTAATGACAGATGTAACATTCTGAGAAATGTGTCATTGGGTGATTTCATCATCATGCAAACATCATAGATTATAGTCACACAAACCTAGATGGTATAGCCTATTACATGGTATATGGTACTAATCTTAAGAGACCACCATCATACATGCCATCCATCATTGACTGAAATGTTATGCAGTACATGACTGAATATAAAATCTAAATCATAAGCATTTTCACCTCCTTTTACTAAGTCCAGAGAGATTTTTTAACTGTAAATCCATAAAAATAAAGTTTACTATGAAGAATTAAAAGCTATTTAGGTCATACAAATTTTGACTTAAAAAAACTAAAACTTCCACTAATAAATCATCAAAATGAAGCAATAATATTTACAATAGTTATTTTGGGTGCTTATTATGGACCAGGTATTGTGCTATAAGTGCCACATACATTGTGAGATATATAAATATATTTATATGTGTGTATATATATATATATGTGTGTGTGTGTATATATATATTTGCAGATGAGAAAACTATGAATGTGTAACATTATTCTTTTGCTCAAGGTCAGTTAGTAGTATCAGAATCTGAGCCCACATAATTTGACTTCAAAACTCTTAACCAACTTGATACTGCTTTTAATTCTATATAGTTAGCCGACATCCATTTAAAACCTAGTTTAGTAAATGTGTTCTATTTACATAGTGCTTTCTTTCTCACAAGTCAATGAACGTGCATTATTAATCTTTCATTCATCTCTCCATTTTTAATAAGAACTTACAACTTCTTGACAAGATTCCTAAAGTATACTAATTTTTAAAATATTAGGAAGACCTCCAATCATACCTTCAAAAGTACAGAGACAATCTCTTAGAAATATGGTTTTTCTTCTTCTTGGTAAGAAGAAATGGGTGATATTCTACTTTGGCCAAGCTGGATTCAACATTTTTCTCAAAAAAGTTCCTAGTATTGGGCTCACAGTTTGTATTAACATTAGACTTATTTGCACAGAAGTTCACCCAAAGGTATCTTTTAATTTTAGCTTTAATTCTATAAAGCACATACCGGTCCCACTTTTAATCCTTAGTCATCTACTAGAAAAGTATAAATGCATGTTTAATTTCAGAATTATATTAAGAGGCATGGAAAGGAGGCCTATGATTTAACCAAAAGTAGTCTTGCTTCCTAAAGCTTAACCAAATCAATAAAACAGTAACAACAATACCTAACATCTGAGTACTCTTCACAACACTGTACTATCAATCCTATTTTACTGACAAATTGAGGCGCCGGGAGGTCAAATAACTTGTGCAGAGTTATTGGCAGAAGTGGGATCCAAGTCCAGGTAGTCTTGGCTTCAAAGCCCATGGTCTGGACCACTACTCTACCCTAGTACAGTACATTCTATATTAAATACTTAAGATGTTAATCAGGGCAATCTTCTTTTACTTACCATAACTATTACTAGCCAAGTTCTAATACATCACACATCAAGACAAACCAATTCAAATTGGGAATTTTTCTATTATAATACTCATCTCAGTTTTATATAAGAAAAACTAAAAAGTGAAATTATAATTGCTTTTCTATATAACTCATAAGTGAAAAAAATCTGCAGAAATCATAACCCTACTAGAAATAGATTATTTTGGGTATAAATATGTTTATTAATATATATACTAGACATTACATTTAAAACCAAAATTGTAGCTACTGCCCACGGAAAAAATTGCGCACCTAAGTTCCTTGGTCTGCAGATCTATAGGATCGTGAGTTTCACTGTCCATGTGGAATCGAACTTCCGGAGAAGAAAGAGTCAAAGCCCTAAATAAAAATTAAAGAGGTGAATTAGTCAAATGAGCCAATAACAGAAATAATTCTGGAAGTGATTCTTTTAAAATAGAAAATGATTACTGCATATGCCTAACAGTTTTTCTTTTGAAGTCTTTATGACCATCTGCTAAGTTTTATGCTCTATTTTCACGGATAGGTTAATATTTTACAGATTTAAAATGCATTTAAAAAGAGAAGACAATAGCAACACAACAAAATATAAGTCCTTGTGCTTCTGAGAATTTGAATAAATTCTCTACCCAAAATAGTTGGGAGTTTTTCCTGAGCTACATGGGTTTGTAATCACTTTTATAAATGAAGAAAGTACCTGGCAGTTTTTTATTTACTACAGAAAACAATGTACTGGGGTGAGGGATGATGGAGAGAGGGAAAAGGGAAGCTGCCATGGGTAGATCAGTAATGTCAAAAGAACCATGGTTCAAAAGTATCTTTCACATACTCTCAACCAATGGAGAGGAGACTGATAAACTCCCACCACTAATATCTTAGAAATACTGATGGCTCTTAACATTTGAGTGCTATGTGTCGGATTAACGTATTATGCATGGTTCATTTAAAGAGCTGGCAAGTTCTCCTTTGAGAAGTAAATGTCCCACAAGGCAAGGTAAGTCTAATGTGTCTTCACACCTTGATGCTATTTTCATCAGGTCAGCTCCAAATCAACCTAAAATTAAGGAGTTTAATGAGGCTAGGTAACCGTGGACAATCATGGAGAAGGGAAAAAAATAAGATGGGGCAAGTTAAGAAAGATTCCAAGTCCTTTTGCCCTCCATTCTTCACCTTTATTAGAAGAACTACAGAAGGAACACAATACAGGGAATCTCGACAAATATTTCTTTCTGGCCATGTGGTATTTAGAACAAGGATCTACGCCAGATTTAATCTGTTTATTAGTATATCTTGACCCAAAAAGCAAGGTATACTAATCACATTTTGATCATTTTTCCTTCATAGAAACACTTAAAATTTTATGTCATGGATCCATCTATCCTTTAAGATAGATATAATTTAATGGGGCCGGCCTGGTGGCACAGCGGTTAAGTTTGCACATTCCACTTCGGTGGCCCGGGGTTTGGCGGTTTGAATCCCAGGTGTGGAACGTAGCACTGCGCGGCAAGCCATGCTGTGGCAGGCATCCCACATATAACGTAGAGGAAGATGGGCATGGATGTTAGCTCAGGGCCAGCCTTCCTTGGCAAAAAGAGGAGAATTGGTGGCAGATGTTAGATCTGGGCTAATCTTCCTCAAAAAAAGAAAAAAGATAGATATAATTTAAGACAAGACATAATATATCCTTTAAGAAGGTAAAGATACCAATTTGTTTACTGATTGTTTCCTCAATTCCCCTCAAGACTGAGAAGATTCAAAGGTATGTTTTACCATTAGATGACTATCTACTTACAAAACTAAACGGGCAGACTGTTTTTGAAATTAAAAAATGTTTCCCAACCTAATTACAAGAAGCTTTGTCATAAATGCAAATTTACATCTCTTACTTTAAAACCACCAAAATGAATACAGTTTTGTGTTTTTATTCACTTTGCTTTTAAAACAAACTTTCTAAAAATTAATTTTACATAAACCTTCTTTTCATACCAGTCATACTGTAAACCTCCGATAACCTCAAAAAAAGAAAAAATCTAATTATATTCCTCTTATTTACATCTAAATGACAAGCTTGAGCAATAGTTTCATTGGGTTTTACTGCATTCAAATTATCCTCACACATATTCAAGTTTCATATTTACGATCATATGAAAAATTCCCAGAAAACTGAGGTGTGAGTAGAGATGGGGTGGCTCAGCATAAGTTCCTAGAACAAGACTGTCCAATGAAACTTTCTGCAGGGATGGAAATGTTCTCCATCCACTGTGAAAAATGGTAGCCACTAGCTACATGTGGCTACTGAGAACTTAAAATGTAGCTAGTGCAACTCAGGTACTGAATTTTTAATTTTAATGAATTTTAATTTAAATAGGCACATCTTACGAAACAACACAGATCTAGAGTTTGCACTCTCCAACAAAAACTCTTTTAGTACCTACCTGTGACCCTACCCTGGCTGGGGAGGGGAACCCAGAGACCAGTATCTGAAAGGCTCACGTACTCGCTTTACCCTGATAGTGGATGACATCTTTCAAGAATCGAATTTCCTTTAACTACTTTACTTGAACAAGCCTGGGTACTTGTATCCTCCTTGTCTTACATCTCTGCAACTAGACAAATGCCATAATGTAATAGCTAAAAGATGCAAATCTGCCACCAATTATCGCATCTTTGGCAGACTGCTTCCATGTAATTTTTAATCACTTAAAATGAAGATGTTGAATTACACAATCTCTAAAATCTCTTCCAATTCTAAAGGGCAAGAAGGACTTCATCTACATTTATTTAGACATCTGGAAAATAATGTGCAACCTGGAAACTCATTTCTACTTAAAATTAAAACAATCTGTAGAAGAATCTTAAGGAGCTTTTGCCTTCCTAGAATTTCTTCAAGATCTTTGACTCAAACATACCAGTTTTTAGCACAACAATCACAAGGTCAGAGGTCCTGAACAAATACCAGAATCCAGTTGCTAGTATTTAAAAGGTAGCAAGAACAGAATGTCTCTACTTAAGAGTCTCTATTCAGCCTATTAGAAAATTCCTCATCGTCCATGATAAAACACTTTAAAAAGTTCACAAGTTATCTTAATATCAGGATATATGAATTATACCTTTTTTTCCCAGGAATATTAGCCCTGAGCTAACAATCTGCCACCAATCCTCCTCTTTTTGCTGAGGAAGATTGGCCCTGAGCTAACACCTGTGCCCATCTTCCTCTATTTTATATGTGGGACACCTGCCACAGCATGTCTTGATAAGCAGCACATAGGTCCATGCCCGGGACCTGAACCAGCAAACCCCAGACCACTGAAGCAGAGCATGTGAACTTAACTGCTGCATCACTGGGCCAGCCCCAAATTATGATACGTCTTAACAAATATTTTTGAAATGTACCCTTTTTCAATTCTTCTTTTTTTCAAGATTTTAGCTAGTTTATTTAGTCCACGGAGACTAGTGGTGATATCATCATTCATGGTTGCTGAATCAATTCTCATCTGAGCTTCCGCATATGTAAGAGAAGCCTAAAAAGGAAACCATATGTTAACATAACTCTTACAAAAACTGGCTTACTATGTTCTCATATTTCCACTACCATAAACTGCATAATTTTGAAAAACCTAAAATCAGTTAACAAAAGAGAATCAAGATTCCTAGCTATAATATTTATACTCCACATCTCAATTTCTGGTTCATTAACTGATGTATTATTTAACATAAGCAAACTTATGTTAAAACAAAATGGTAGTATTGTTAGTAAATAAATTGGTTAAACTTTACTTTCATAGTTCAGTTAATGTACAAATACTTAGATAAGGCTAAAGTAAAATAAAAAGGAAGGTAGGATTATTCTCTGATAATGACTGTAAAGTGAAATCCTTTTCAGATGATCATTACTTCTTTACTTTACATTAAGAAAACTGTAATAATCTAGACATCATGTTTTATAAGAAATCTAATAAACACTCCAAGTATCTAAGAATGAGACAAATCATAGTACTAGAAAATATTTAAAGTAATTTCCAATTACAATCCAAATATACAAATATCCAAATGTTTTCCTACTTCTCTACTCATGGAAAACTACCATATTTTAGCTTATTCAAAAAAAAAAAAGTAGCTTCACAAGTAAAATTCAGGAATGGCAGAAGAGTTAGTTGATGCAGGCCAGGTCAGATTCTTCAGAGAGCCAAATTATCTACTAGGGGCTAAGAATTCCCCTGCTAAAAATGTTTTCTCTTATATACATGTTCACTAAATTTTTTTCGTGTAATTTTGTTACACTGACCAAGTCTGGGAGAATTATAAACTCATCTTATTTAAAAACACAAATCTAGGAAGGCTTAAATCATTCACACATCACTGTCAGTCTAACACTGCCTCCTTTCCAACCACTGGTTGATTAGAACAGAAAGAATGAAGTTAAAGGGAGAGAAAAAGTTGGTAAATTTGGAAAATGGATCATTGGAAGTACGGGGTTTGGCAAACTCAGAGGAAGATTCAGGGAAAATGAGAACCTAAGGGAATCTGGGGAGAACAAAAAAAGGAAAAGGATAAGGAGAAAGATGATGTGGCTCCATTCTGTCTGAACACAGATCTCATGCTAGTTCTACTGGAATCCAACTATGATTTATAACACCATTTCTATGAGAATAAGCGAGAAACAAGAAGATGATGCACATGACAACTTTTAAAATACTAACCAATTATTAGTTGGGACAACTTCAAACACTGGGGTTCCTGAGTTAGGGCAAAAAGTCATCTATTTGGTCTTCTCAAGTATATAGGCTTTGTAAGTTTCTGAATATAGGACAACTGTCACATAAACTCATTTCTAAACAACATCAAGAATTAAGCAGATAACTCAAAGAAAAACCTAGATTTTGCTGCAACATTGGGGAAGAGTTTCTTTAAAAAAAAGCCTAACTTTTTCAAAAAAACCTAGAACACCATTAAAAGTACCAAACATTTTAATATTAAATATTAACCATGAAACTAACCTTCGAATTAATGGCACTTTTAGTAAACCTCGTTTTTAAGATTTCAGCATTGTGATTCATTTCCCAAATACATGAAAATGCCAACCTACGGGGGAAAATAAACAGTATTTGTAAATGGGAATTAAAGTAGTAAATACTATGTTCTTATGAAAAAACATGCATAAATACCTGTCAACGTTACATCTCAAGGAACATAAGTTAGAGCTAAGCAACTCTGGAACCATGTCAATCCTCTGAAACAGATAAAAATAGAGTCACAGATTACTCAGCTATAGCCACACATTTATTGGTGGTTCTATTCTCAAATAGCGTTAATTTAACAAGAAAAAAAGGTCTTTGTGAATAGAATTGAGAAAATGTGAAATAAGAAGTCTATTTCTAGAAAAGCACTTATACACAATCATCACAAAAGGGAAGCAATGAAAGAAAACTGGACTTCATGTCAGCGGACCTCAGTTTAAATCCTCTACACTAACCACCTGGCTATCCTCTGAAAGTCTGAAACCTCTGGTCTGTATAGTAAGTTTGTACAGATAACAGACACAAACCCTACTAGCCCGAGGACTGGACTTTTCTCCAATGCTTAATACAAACTACATGGCATTCTAAACATACTAAAAAAGAGAGACACCAAATTTTTACAGAAAATAGCTATGCGGAAGAACTTTGACAATGAATTCGTAGCAAACTAAGCTTAACTTTTCCTTCTACTTTCACAATTTTTCTATGTAAGTTTATGGGAGCATACCTAAAAAAGAGGAATAAATGGTAAATTTTGACAGAATTGACTCATGTCTTAATCAAAAACAGAAAATACGTTAGTTATCCATAGATAAAGTTAAATGCTATACAACAATGTACCTCAACCATATCTACTTGTTATTTGGGCCACTCTATAACAAAAAACATGGGAACATTTTCACAGATTTAAGCTCACCCTATTCTGTGTATGTCTTTTTGCTAATTCATATACTAGTCCAGACTGTTCAAGAATCCTAAAGCACTCATAATTTTTACAAACTATGCACAATTAACGTAATAGTTACTCATCTTATTTCACTAAATACTGATGCTCTCCTTTCCTCAGGAAATACCTCAGATGACTCTATTATTAAGAATAAGGCAGATGATGAAAAAGTTATAAGCATATATCAAAATTTCATTTTAAATTTAACACATTTACCTTTTCACAAAGATATACAGTTGTTCCCCTTCTGGCTGATTCTTGATCTAAAGCATTTCCCGGCCTAATAAAGTGGCTAACATCAGCAATATGAACACCAACCTTAGAAAGATAAAAATAAAAGCATGTGAACATTCTTAATTGGGTAAATGTACTAACGCAGTTCTAATAAGACAAAATTTAGCTAAACTGGAAAAAGGGTCAGTCACATTTACCAATTCAATTTTTTTTTTTTATAGAAGGGTTTTTTTTGTTTTTTTTTAAAGGTTTTATTTTTTTCCTTTTTCTCCCCAAAGCCCCCCAGTACATAGTTGTATATTCTTCGTTGTGGGTCCTTCTAGTTGTGGCATGTGGGATGCTGCCTCAGCGTGGTTTCATGAGCAGTACCATGTCCACGCCCAGGATTCGAACCAACGAAACACTGGGCCGCCTGCCGCAGAGCGCACAAACTTAACCACTCGGCCACGGGGACAGCCCCACCAATTCAACTGATACATGCCTATTAGTCTCTGCAGCTAAAACTAACTATACTTGGCATGAATAATTCACAAATTCTGTAATGGGTCAAAAGAAAATGAACTCAAGACCAGAACTATATTTAGATAAGAATGTCATTACAATATGAATACCTCCAAATTTCCATTTTCAAGCTCTCTACAATGTAGAGCATCATCTATATCAGTACATCCTGGTGGGTCCACACTACAAACACACAGATGTCTCAGGTCTTCTCGATTTTTCATGTCCTGGAAGATGCCACATTATAAAGAAATAAAAAATTATAGTTTGGTAGCACAAATGCAACACAGCTTTTGGGAAATCAACTATCTATAGGGGAAAAAAAAAAAACCTTAGCTTTATTTCTTAATGATAACCACACATTATAATTTGTAATTTGTGGTTTCCTCACCTTTGAAAATATTGACATAAACTACCATTAGTCCCCTAGAAGAAGTTATCTTTCAGTACAGCAAATGATTTCTGTAATACCTAAGAGTGGTGTGTCTAACTAAATGCAGAGGACGAGAGGACCATGGTTTCTACACGTTTAAAACACACATAGAAACCAAACAAAATTAGCTCAGACAGAGTAATTTATAAAGTCACTAAGAATTCTTTCCAACTTACCTTTTCAGTAATGCTCCAGGGCATCTTTGGTAGAAAGCTAAGAACGGCCTGAGAAAAAGGCTGATGGGGAACATCGTGCTCAAGTAACAAAACTTCTGTTTCTGTCTCTTTATCTCCAACTTCCCCTAAATTTTTTACAAAGTGTCCCTAAAACCAAAAGGTATTATTAGAAAGGTGTATTTCAAAGCCCTTTGTTTGGTCATTTATATTTTAACATCACATTAAATTCTTGAACGTTTATATATCACCTTAGTACTTCTAAACATTCCTATCACTTCGTAAAAATGACCCCTCAGTAAATTAAAGCTGAAAATGACAAGACTTCTCAAGTGACTTACGATGGAGACTTCCTGAGGGCCCAGTTCTTACATAACAAAGCGTCTGTTTACTTCCTATTATCTTTCAAGTTTAAAACATGCTTCAAATATAGAAGCTTCAAAATTCGTTTATCAGAATCTACTTAAGTCTCAAACACCATTTTTGTAGTCACTATCAATAAGTTATTTGTTTGGAAATATGAGTAAAAGTAACCAAATGATTTACATTGGAATTTCGTAAGATTAATTTTCAAATTGAATGCACTACTTAGCAAGTAACTTTTTGAAATATTCCTAAATTTCAGAATGAGTTTTATATAACAGCAGATTCTACTTTCACCAAAAGAAGCAATTTTTAATTATTCTAAAATAAAATTAATAATTCAAGCTTACATTTGGATATCTGGAATTTCTGGGCCAACCATCAACAGCAACAATAATTCTCCGTCCTTCTAAAGTAGACGCTTGTCTGGTTTCTATCCGAATTCTAGGGATTCTCTTATCAGCAGGTGTAAAGAGATGCCTTCTTGACTACAGAAAATTAGGAAAAAAGATTTTACACACACACAAATGTGGGGATGAGGGCAAGGGGAGGACTATAAGTTCTATTAGTGTATCATTTTTATTACATAGCAACATGCACTTTACTCACCTCCTTAATATCAGACTTAGAAAGCATGCCACAATATGGTCTCCAATTCCTCTTTATTATTCCAACAACTCTACCGGTCGGCTTTAACATTTTTTCATTTACAGCAGTCTTAAGCTGAGATTTAAAAATAAAAATTCTCAGTTATTTTTCTGGTAAGTATAATGAGACAATTACTCTTCAAATGGAATATGAATATGAATACTAAAACTTTCAGGCAGTAAATTATGACATAAAACTACAGAATCTTGATGCTTCAAAATTCTAGGCAAGAGTATGCCAAACCAAACAATGGAAATAGTTCCATAATAACAAAGCACTACAAGAAAGGATGATCAAAAAACAAAGGAAAAAATAAATACAATCAAATAAACACGTCAGAACTCAACTCTTCACTTTTAATATGAAGATCTACTGACTAAAACACACACGCAGGTCTGGAGATTAATAGACTAGGATTTTAGTACTAGTTTGCACTAATTAGCTGTGTGGTATTTATTAATTCATTAAAAAAGAGATGTATCTTTAAAGGTTCTTCCTTATCCAAAACAAAAACCCAAATAAAGAGAATTTCTTATTAGAAACAGCAGAAGGACCTTATAGTATTTTACCTCTAACATTCTCCTATGGCCTACACTCTGCAAGGATAATGTTACAATAAGACTCCAGAGCACTGAATATAATCCACAGAAAAAGAACTACAAATGATGTATGAATTCCTACTATTCATATTACTCTTGTAACTCTACAATAGGAAATTCAATAGGTCATATCAAGTAGACTTTGGCTTATAAGAAAAAACTGAAAGCATTCTCTTCATAACAAATACAGTAATAGAAAAGGAATTACCAAATGTACCCAAATATAAGGGCCCAGAAGTACCTCTGTTATGCTGAGGGAATTTTAACTTTTCATAAAAGCATTTCAGAAAATTTTACATTTGTATTTACTTAAATCTCACTAATGCAGACAGATCATGTCCCTGAACTGTCACAGAGTTCCAGTTTCATACTCAAATTAACTGTTTTTGTATTTAAACTCACTTACTTGAGCAAAATAAGACATTAATTTAAAAGACTACTTAAGCACTTAGAGGGAAAACAACTACGTATATGATGTATTAAAACTACAGAACTATAATTTATTCAATAAATCTGAGAATTGAGATTTAACTTTCTCCAAAGCTGACACACTAATTAATTATACAAAGCTACATGGACAAAAATTAAAACCTGCTTGGTTTCATACAATGCGTTCTCTCTCCTCTTCTTTCTCCACATCGTCTTCATTTTGACCTTCGTCATGTAAAACCACAGAAGACGGAGCTACCCACTGATTCTTGGGGAGAAGCTCCACAGCCACAATATCTTCATGAATAGCTCGGTTTAAATTTTTGAGTCCTTGTAAGATTATCTGTATAAAAGAGCAAATGGCATGTGCCCAGAAATTTTCAACAGCAATAAAATAATGGGAAGGTTACCAACCAAAAGTTTAGATACATTTTGAATGTCTCTGTATATCTCTCTTTGCTTGAGGAAGAGTGTCGCTGAGCTAACATCTGTGCCAAACTTCCTCTATTTTATGTGGCATGCCTCCACAGCATGGCTTGACGAGCAGTGCTAGGGCCATGCCCGGGATCTGAACCTCGGAACCCTGGGCCACCGAAGCAGAGTGCATGAACTTAACCACTACGCCACCAGGCCAGCCCCTTATTCTGCCCTCTTAATTTCTCAATATCAAGTTAAAAAAAAAAAAACATGGTCAAAAAATATAGGTTGTGTTCCTGGCTTCACTGTAACTCTTACAACATTAGTACCAAAAGACCTTAAATTTTCTTGACCTCTCAGGGTCCTGATTAGTAAAATAAAGAGTACCTACTTTTATAGGCTGGGTTGAAGATTAAATGAAATGCAGCATGCAAAGCAGTTAGAAGAGCAGCTGGCAAATAGCACCCCAAAAGCAACTGCTTTTCACTTTCAAGTGAAGCCCTCTGGAACAATTACATGTTATGTAAATAGTATTTCTCATAACTGGTCATACCATATAAAATAGAATCATATTTATTATTATCTGGGTGACTAGATTTTTATTCTCCTAAAAGTACGTTAATAAAAAGTTCTTCAATAAGCAGTTTTCTAAAAAACTGATTAATTCTACTAGTATCTATGACTTCCCACATAACTGCCTTAAAACTGATAAACAGGGAGATAAAGCAAATTTAAATTCTCATATAAAATTTTAAACACTTATGAGAAAAAACAATGAACAGGAAGTATTTTAGAGTATAAGGAATTTATTTACACACTTGCCTCTTTATTTTCCTCAGTGTCACCATGAACCCAGACGGTAGCTTCTAAATAATTTTCCCTGCTGGCTCTAAATGTTCCTTGAAGGTATGTACCAGATTTTATGCCTTGTTGTAGCTTACTTAAGGGAAGATGCTCTGAAAATATTACTTTTCCACTTTCTATTTCACTCTGTGAAATAAACAAACCAAAAGATGTAGTTAGTATGCAATTCTGCTGTATGCTCAACAAATAACTATTATCACTAGCAGGTCATTTCTTTTACAAACCATCCACACTATGGTACATACAATTCTATGAATTTGAGAGACTATAGCACAATGAGAAAAAAATGCTTTCCATTTTTAGAGCAACTTACACAAATATTTCAATTTCATTACACTTAGGTGTTTAGCCACCAACATATGTCACTAAGAAGCTCTGCATAGCCCCATCTCCCCTCCCCAGGCCTCCCAAAATGAAGGTACGTAGTTAAGTGATCAAGTGAGCAGGTGGGTACATGAAGGCTAATTTGAAGCCTCAATTCCATGAAAAGATCGTGGCTACTGAAAGCACAAGAAAAGCTATTTTTATTCTGCCTATTCTAATAGCTAAGGATATAAGATGGAGGGAAGATGGAAACTGATGTAGATCGACCACAACACCTGTCTTGATTCTTAGACACCTCAACATCCAAAACCCTGATTGCTTGGCTCCTTTAGTTTCCTTCCTCATTTCCCACAAGCATTTTCCCACCTTCCAAGGAGATTACTTTATACCTTCTCCTTTTTTGCTTACCTCTGCAACTTCCCTGTTGTCCTTCTTCCCTCTCAGATCTATGAGCTCAATCTCCATACTGAGAATCAGAAGCAATCAGAGACCTACTTCATCCTCCCGCCACTAGATCTGCCCACCTACCTGCATCTGTACCACAACCTCAGCTTTCTCTCCTTTAACAATAAATAAAATGCTTCTGTTCTTTCAGTTGGGCACTACATACCATCTCCTCTTCTCTATTCAAGAACTTCATCCTGCAATTATCTTCCCTCTCTGGAATCAAATTTCCCCCTCTCTACTGTAACATTCTAACATCGTATAAACTTATAATAATATGACCTATTAAAAATGAATTAATTTTGTGTCCCAATCCAGACACTGGCCTGATCCTCTGTCCCACTTAACATCAAAATGCCACAAAAGCATTATCTACAATTGCAGTGTATTCCTTCTTCACAGGCAGTCTCTCATGAATCCACTACAAGCAATTTTCATCCTCAGTCAACGGAAACCATTATTGTCAAGATCACTAACAATATATTGTCTTAGCAAATTCGGTTGTCCATTCTCAGTCCTAGCAAAATTTTTTAAAATGACCTTTCCTTCTCTGAAATACTTTAGCATCCAAATCATCATTCCTTTGTTTTCTGTCCTACTTCACTGGTAGCTCCTCCTTAGTTTCCTCTGCCAATTCGCCTTTTCCTGATCTCTAAATGTTGAAGTGTCCCAAGGCTCAGTGACAGCCCCTCTTCTTCTCTTCATCTACATTTACTCTCTTATTTTCTCCCATGTTTAAAAAAAAAATCCTCTTGATTCTACTTGCTCTCCAACTACCACCTCATTTGTCTCCTTCCCATCACACAATTGAAAGTGTTACAATACTGTAATTTCTCCCTTCCCAGTTTTTCACCTATTCACACTTCCTTTTAGTTTTGTAAAGCAGCTGGCTGAAGACAAGCAGGGATGGGGAAGATGCTGTAAAGACTGGACGTATGTCTAACGGTCTATTACATAAAGCCTATTTCTATGATAACAACAACCACCATTTACTTTTACCATAGGCACGTGCCAGGCACTGAGAAAGAATTTTACTAATTCTACTGTTATTATCGCATTCAATCATAACGGTATGAAGTCATTACTAGTAAATATGCTTTACACATAAGGAAATGAGGGCTCACCAAAGTGTAATTACCCACTTAGCACACCCTCCCAAATCAGCTATGGCAGTAATCCCTTTACTCATCCCTTTGCCTCTAATCTTGCCCTCAATAATATGCATCATCTTACAAATCAGTCCTCTTTCAAATAACATTTCTGATCATTTACACAAATCAGTCTTCCTTCAAGTAAATACCATTTCTGATCATTCTCCCCCATTCCTCCCAGGCACACTCTCATACTCCCTTAATTTCTTTTAGCCTGCCATTATAATGTAGGGATCCCAGAATTCTATCTGAAACTTTCTCTTCACAGTAGCCCTTTAGTCAGATCCTTGTAGGACAGTTTGAAAATTACTGACCTACAGAACAAATTCTAGGTCCTCATTATCTGGCCCCTACCCTTCCCATTCTACGTCTTAAGACTCCTTCTCCTCCACCTTTGGGATTAATGCTACAGCTATATGTTCTGTGTCTGTAGTGTCTGCCACTTCTTTGTCAAATACTTACTACTTATTCACAAGCAGCCATGGATTCTTTTTTTTTTGGTGAGGAAGATTGTCCCTGAGCTAACAACTGCTGTCAATCTTCCTCTTTTTGCTTGAAGAAGACTGCCCCTGAGCTAACATCTGTGCCAATCTTCCTCTATTTTGTATGTAGGACGCCACCACAGCATGGCTTGATGAGCAGTGTGTAAGTCTGCACCTGAGATCCGAACCTGCGAACCCTGGGCCACCAAAGTGCAGCATATGAACTTAACTACTACGCCACCAGGCCAGCCCCTGTGGATTCCTTCATTTATTCATCAAACAAGTAGTCCCACCATGTGCCAGGATCTACTCAGATTACTAGAGACATATCAGGGAACAGTGCTATTTTAGAAGGTCAAGTCTTTTAGGAACAGCAATTCAATAAGCCTAGCAGAGAGCCACTCTTGTTGTTTCTAACCCAACTCCTATTCCAATTCCAGCTTACTCATCAATATTCCAATTCTTAAATTTGATAACCATAAGCCTATTAACCCAAAGTGACTATTTTAATATTTTCACTTTTCAAGAACAAAGTAAAACAAGCTCAAACATACCCCTTCTTCAGACAAACAAGCAAGACGATCTATGAGTTCGGGGTTCGCAGTTAGGCTCTTTACATATTCTTCACCTGAAAAATAAGTTTTGTTGTTCTTGATAAATTCAATTTTTTTTCTTACATATGAAAGGACAAGGATAATCCTGTTTGTGACAATATACCTGTCAACTTTTTTTGGAAAAAACCCCAATATCTGTTGATGTGGTCATGCCTAAGCAGAGGCAGTGGGTCAAGCATATCTATGAGCTTTTATTGCTAAGGCAATTTCAAATGGAGATGGGGGAAACTAACAGCCACTGGGCACCACAACTTACTTAGCTTAGAAATGCTGAGAAATTAAAAAACACAAAAATATCACATGAAGGTATATAAGAATATGAAAATATTAAATACTCAAGTAACCTCTGACCATGGGCCTGTTAACAGTTCCTATTTGCAAATGCATATAAAAATTAACAGCTTCTACATTAAGACTTACAAGTGAAAGCTGGTATTCCTTCTTCTATGGCTTTCTCTTTGTTTCTCCTGTCATTTGTTATGAAGACAACTTGCAGCTGATTCTCTGCTGACATTTTCTTCAAATGTTCATTGTACCACTTGGCTGCTACTCGAATGGCTCTATCATTCCTGTCATTAGCATTTTCTCCCTGTTCCTGCTCAACGTAAGTTTCTCTTAATGTAAAGGGAAGAAAAAAAAATGAAACAAGTGGAAATCAACAGAAACGAGGACATGTAAAAAGTCTTAGGACATAAATGCTTAATAAACACTAAACTTAAAGGTCAGTGGTGTATCTTTTTCTCTTGAATGTATTCACATTTATACCTCACAGAGGAAATAAATAGGATCCTTACAGGTAAGTTTTTAAGAGAACAATTTGGGTGGAAAAGAAGACAGTTCTATTATTAATAGGACAATAAAAAGGCTAAAAGCATTTTATTTCACAAAAACAAAAATTCAAGATCAGAATTTATTACTGAAGTATAATTGACATACAATATCATATTAGTTTCAAGTGTACAGCAGTGATTCGATCTTTATATACATAACAAAATGATCACTACAATAAGTCTAGTTACCATCTGTCACCACACAAAGTTATTACAGTATTATTGACTATACTCCCTATGCTGTACATTACATCCCCGTGACTTATAACCAGAAGTTTGCCCCTCTTCATCCCCTTCACCTATTTCTCCCACTCCTCCAAGCCCTCCCCTGCTCCGGTTTGTTTCCTGTATCTATGAAACTGTTTGTTTTGTTTTGTTTTGAGAAGATCAGCCCTTAGCTAACATCTGCCACCAATCCTCCTCTTTTTGCTGAGGAAGGCTGGCCCTGGGCTACCATCCGTGCCCATCTTCCTCTACGTTATACGTGGGACGCCTGCCACAGCATGGCTTGACAAGCCGTGTGTAGGTCTGCACCTGGGATCCGAGCTGGCGAACCCCAGGCCATTGAATTGGAACGTGAGAACTTAACTGCTGCGCCACCCGGCCGTCCTCTCGTTTGTTTTGTTTTTTTAGATTTTGAGATTAGAATTTATATCTTAGGTTGGGACATTAAACAAGTAACAGTTTGTTGGAAAAAACTGTAATAAAACTTAGTAGGTCTGATAATGAGATTTCATTCCAACTGTAGGTTGACAGTAATTCCTAAAAGCTACAAATAGGATGGTTAGATGATTGATGATCATATAATCCTACTTAATGCACATAAATTTTTACCAATGATAAATACTCAGTAAACGGCAGAGGCTATTTAGAGACTTAAAGGCCAGAATACAGATATGATTGCATATTCCTTCCAAGTCTATCCACTCTGAACTCCCAAACATGTCAGTACACTTATTTCTTTAAATCTGTTCTTCAAAGCCAAATTTAAGTAAAACAACAAAATTTGGAAGCATCATAACTTCTAGTGCTTGAAAATAACAGATTTAATTTTAGAACTTTAGACATTTATATTCATAGTTTTTAGAATTATTTTATTCCTCAACATTAATTGTACTTGCTAATGCTTAAACCTTATCAAATACAGTCATAAATTTTTGAATTGGTTTTAAAAGGACTTGAGCAACAGAGTCTTAGATGAGATTTGCTCAAGTGTCCTAAGATCAAAGATTCTTCCCATCAACCCCAGTATTACTAAGATCTAGTCACTGCACGAAAGCTAACAAAATTGCTAACCTCTGATTAAGAATCTGATGATCATGCTCCACAAAAACCTGGTCTTCTGTACTGTTTCTAGATTCACACCAGAGCTAGGAATAAGAAGTCTACAGTGCTTTACTGACACACTGTTCTTTACAAGAACAATATTTCAGTTTGGGGTATAGGAATAAAAAAGAGAAAATTAAGAAATTAAATATTTCTTAAAATTTGCATACTCCAATGGGATTTCATTACCAGACCTACTATCTAATCCAGTGGTTCTCAACCAAGGGGTAATTTTGCCCCCCAAGGAACATTCGACAACGTCTGGAAACATTCTGGGTTGTAAAAACCCTGTGGGTGAGGGGAAGACAGGGAAGGATTGCTATTGGCATCTAGTGGGTAGAAGCCAGGGATGCTGCTAAATATCCTACAATGTGTAAGACAGCCTGCCCACGACACAGAATATCCAGTCCAAAATGTCAACAGAGCCAAGGTTGAGAAGCCCTGATCTAACCTAATAAAAGTATACTAGGACTCAACATAGGATATTTATGTAACATAATAGCAATATATTTCCTGAAACTACTTATTATGTTCAAGGGTCTTGAATCTGTAGCATAAAAAGAATTCCATTTTTCAACCTTACGTTCTCGACGTGACCAGTTATAAAGTATTAGTTTTTAAAGCCCCTTAAGAATAAATCTGCTTTATATTTTTAAGCCTTTCCTTCACAAACTTACATTTTACTAACCTATGTCGATTAGCCATATAATATGGTATTCCAGGAACCTAGGCAAATCTCATCTTCCAAGGTTCTATTGCTCAGCTCATGCTAAAATCAACTCAAAATGAAAATATTTTGGAAATAAAAGTACCTACTGTAGCCTGGTGTCAGGAGACCTTGGTTCTACGTTTGATCCAATCAATGCCTACATTACTTTAGTGAAGTCTACTTAGCATTATCTTCTGCAGAACTGGGTAAAAACCAAATAATACCCCCACAAATATGAAACCTATGCGTATCTTCCGACAATGTCACTAATTACTGCCAGGAACCGTCTCCCAAATTTAGCTAACTCCATGGTTTTCTGATAATTAATATAATTTACCGCCTACCTATGGTGCTCATTAGTGAACGTATAGAAATGCTTCTCTTGGTTATTAGTCACATCTCGGATTCGTTTATATACAGGAGCACTCCGATTTCTCACTTCTTGGAGAACTGTTTGTAGCACAATTACATTCCTGATGGCAGGGTCCTCAAGAACATCAATCTTAAAAAGAAATAATAATAATTTTTCCTATGTTCATTTGTAAATTGTTTTTGTCGAACAAAAAACCCTGTCGGCTCGAAGAACAGTAAATACACATTAAGGTAAGGAGCTATTTTCCTATAGAAAAGCCTTCAGCTCAATTACGGAAGAGCACATATAAACAGACTAAATGACAAAACTTCGTAGAATAAAGCCTATTTATAAAGAAATACGTTGGCCCACTAGTTTTCGTTCGTAGGCACTTACAAGCTGCCTGGGGGTCGCAGGCTGGAGGCCACAGAAGCCCAGGTCCCCGGCCTCCAGACACTTACAATCTAAGGCAGAAGAGACACCAGGAGTTAGAATATTAACGTATCTTAAAATTCTTACGACTCCAAGAACTCAAAAAAACAGTACAAGGAAAAGAACCTTGGCCTGGCGGACAGGAGGCATGTGTCCCGATGGGGTTTGCGTCTCCCTAAGTACACGATGTTGCACAAGTAGCTCTTCCTGGGGCCTCAGTTTCCCTATCTGTCACACCCCTTCTGGGGAGGGGAGCCGCACTGCCCTCGGTTCGCCCGCCCGCCGACGCACCTGATGCAGCAATACGTTGGTGTCTGGCAGCAAGTAGTGCGGCTGCGGGCAGAGACTGCTCGCCGGGTCCAAGGGCTGCGGCTCGAGAACCGGGCCCTCGTGCGCATCGCCGCACGCCACGCACCCGGGTGCGCCGCAGCCGATGTCGTCGCGCAGGTAGTGCTCACGCACGATCTTCATCACGCCGCCCGCCCGCGTCTTTTTTAAGAAAGTCTTGGACTTGAGCATCTTGCGTCGCGTGCGGAATCCCTACCCGCACAGCGCTCTTCCGGCGAAAAGTGTCAAGGTACGAACCCTGTCGCCCAACCATACCACACCCAGACGTTCGCCTCTTCCCGCTCCAGGATGTTAGTAAGCACTTCTCGCGGGAAAACGTGGAGACGGACGTTGGTTGGCTCTCTGAGGACTGCGAGGATTGGGCGAAAGCGAGGAGCCCGGGAGGATGGGCGGAGCCCGGAGCCATTTCCGTCCGTGAACTGGGCGGGGCCCGCCTCTGGACTCTAACTCCCAGCATGCATTGCTTCCCGCGCCTGAGTGGATCCGGGCTGAGTTCCGGCAGCGTGGGTGGCTGCCAGCTGCAGCTCCCACAGTCCTGGTCCGGGCGCGGAAATGGTTGTCTTGGTTACGGCTCCTAACGGTCTCCGGCCTGAGATTCCTTGTTGAGGGGCTACGACCTGAACTGCTGTCTGGAGACGCCTTCAGCTCCTCGAGTGGCGGCAGTGCCTGCTGGTCCGGCCTACGACGTGGAGTAACTGAAGCTTTCCAGGTAGCTCGTGGTTCTCCCTTCCTTTCGCGCGTGGGGCAAGGAATCCTCCGATGCTGCCAGATTGGGGTTTATTCTTCACGCCGCACGTGTGGGCAGTCCTAGTCCCTCATCGTTTGAAATCCAAAGATGTTGCCTGTTTTGGGTGTCACCTTTCCTTACCCCTTTCCCTGTAAAAACGAGGGTGGCAGATCCAACTAAAGGTCTGCCCGTTTCCCCTCCGTACACCTTTTTCTGATCATTCAGTTTGGAAAAACTGATATCTGCAACACAGTAAATAACATTATATCCTGTAGTATTAAAATAAGGGAGTTGCTAAAATTCTTGCAAAAGGGTTAGAATTTCGACTTAGAGTACTTGAGTTTTTCTCTTCTACCCTCTTGTTTCCCTTTGACTGTCTACAAGTCTATAAAAAAGTGTTTTATCTCACTGTTTCCCATTTTAAAAAATCTTCAGGGATGCCTCATTGCCTGTGGAATAAATTTGGAACACATTTTGGCATTCAAGGCCCTCCACCGCGTTGATTGTTAAGGGTGTGCGTGTGTTTGTGTTTGGGGGTGGAGGGAGTCACTACTCAAAGTCACAAAGACTTGGCCCCATGCCAACCACCATTATGTTTCACTGTTGTTTTACACCTTTGCCACCTCTGTATCAACTTTAAGACCTGCCTGCTTTCCCTTAACTCCTCTCCAAATCCTTCACGATTCTAAGTCCTACCTTTGTATACCCTTCGCCTGACCAACTCAGAAATGATTTCTCTAATGTTGCACGTGTGCTGCTTTTATTAGTAGCATTCCTGGGTATTAGTGATTTACGACTTTATCCTTTATCTAGTACATTTCTTTGTTTTCTCCAAGTAAGATTCCTGCCCCCAGGAACTGGGTTTTTTATTCTCAAACGGCTGAGTTCATAGTGGGATTTAATGAGTATGATTTAATTTATTTGATTTGAGCAATAATTTACTAATCTGTCCTAGACTTGGGGGTCTTCCAGATTGCCTAATAGTGACTTAGGAAATCCTTAGTATCTCTTTAATATACTTTATGCTTTCCATAGAGTGTTTGAGTGTGTTTAAATTAGTATTTTTTAACCTACAGAAAATTGAAATAGAGTTGGAGAAGAAAACTGACCTGTAATAATAAAAAATGTCTCGAAAAATTGCCAAGGCATCAAAAAAAGTCAACATCTCTAGCTCTCTGGAATCCGAAGATATTAGCTTAGAAACAACCGTTCCTACCGATGATATTTCCTCATCAGAAGAGCGAGAAGGTAGGGGCAAAATCACCAGACAGCTAATTGAACGGAAAGAACTGCTTCATAATATTCAGTTACTGAAAATAGAGCTATCCCAGAAAAACATGATGATCGACAACTTGAAAGTGGATTATCTTACAAAGGTGAGATTGGTTAAATTTTATCTATATGCTTTATTGTCTTCAAGCTGCAGATAAATTGTTAAATATATACATGTAATCTGAACCTGAAATGATACATTCGTCGTTTCAAGAATATAGTTATATTTTCTTGCCTAGTTTTAAAAAGCTGTTTTTGAAAGGAGAGAGGGAGTGAGTAATATTTCTGTGTACTAAATAGTAAGTCCTGAAAGAAGAGATGACTTAAAGGTGGGCAGGGATGAACTGATTCTGTGGGCTCAATTTTTAAAATCTAGCATGTGTGAGGTATGTTTTCTTAGGTGTTTTTTCTAGCCAAGTTGTTTCCTCCTTCATTTAGAACTAACCCTGGGGCTGACCCAGTGGCGTAGTGGTTAAGTTCATGTGCTCTGCTTTGGCGGCCTGGGGTTTGCAGGTCCGAATCCCGGGCAGACCTACACACCACTCATCAAGCCATGCTGTGGTGCATCCCACATGCAAAATAGAGGAAGATCGGCACAGATGTTAGCTCAGTGACAGTCTTCCTTAAGGAAAAAGAGGAAGATTGGCAACAGATATTAGCTCAGGGCCAATCTTCCTCACCAAAAAAGAAAAAAATTAAAAACTAACCCTGATGAGACTAGTTTGATAAGGAGAATCAAGATCATAATTATATTATTGAATCTGTATAGTCCTCTGACCTGGAGATTTGGTTTCTTTGGTATCCTTCTATTTGATACTTACTATATTTGTCTTTCTGTTTGGTAGTTACTGTGTCATAGTAACAACTATAAATTGAATTACCATAGTTTTTAACAGGTAATGTTGCCAATAAGAAGAGCTGTCCTACTCCTTGTTTTTCTGCCTTGTATGGTTATTTACAGTTACAGAGTATTGTATGTAAGACCTGGTAAAGTTGTCACTAGCTATAGGAAATTTACAGTGATTTCAAAAAGAGAGGAGATACTTTTTAACTCTTACTACTTCTGTCTCTGAGAAATCTTTTCTTCCCAATGGTGAACCCTCCACCTCTGCTCTTGATCCCACCTCTTCCTGTCTTCCCTCCCATTTTGTTGTTTCAGTCATACTTTCTTTCTTATATCAGTCTACTATTTTAGCTCTTGCCTATGTATGCTTGTTCTTCAGTATCTTGCTGCTAGAAAAATTTCTTGACCATGTCTCTCTAGGAAAATGAAGTGTCCTAGACCCCAAGATCTTGATGAAGTAAAGAAATGGTTTAGGTACATTTTTTAAAATTATTGATAGCTAACATTTATTGACTGCTTATTCTGTGCCAGACACTGTTCTATGAGCTTTTCATCAGGGATATAAGGATGAAAATCTTGCATTCTAGCATTACAAAAAAGAAATTTTCTTCGCTAGACTAAGGCTCCATTGTAATGGTTGGAACTCACAGGAAAGGTACTGTGAACAGGTCTACCTGTTCTTGCTGTTAACATTTAAATGGCCTGATTTTAAGTTACTGAGCTTCCTGTCATTAGAAGCGTTCAAGTAGTCCTGAGTGATCAAGCGTTATGAATAGTATAGGTATTTCTGTTGTGGAAAAAGATTGACCCAGCTGTCCAGTGTTTCAGGAATTAAGTTCACTTGTTAGTACTAGAGAATTGGAAAAGGGTGGCTACTGATAACAGAAATGCAGAAACCATAGCTTAAGGAAAATAAGGATTTTATTTGTCTGGTATAACAGGAATCTGTAAATAGGTAATTTAGACCTGGTATGGTTACTACTTGTTATCATTAGGAACCCAGGCTACTTTTAATCTTCTGGGCATCTATTTTTAGCATTTGCTTTTCACCTCAAAATCACACATGGCTCATCTACCTCCAGTATTGTGTCCATATTACATGCAGAAATAAGGAAAAGGGTGATGGGAAAATGCAGCATATGCCAAGTGAGTCAGTCTCCTTTAAAGAGCCTTCCCAGAAGCTCCAGCCAGTGACTGCAGTTGACTAGAACTGGCCACCCCTAGTTGCAAGAAGTGGGAAGCTGGGAAATGTAAGTTTTTAACTGGACATGATGTTGTCATGAATAAAAATCAGAATTACCTCAGAAAGAAGGGAAGACTTGATGCTGGGAGATAAGTAACAGATTTTTCCTACTCGTCAAAGTCTTTTTTAGTTAGGAAATATGTGAATCTATGTAATCTAACATCTTTCCACACCAGTATGGCAGCAATACAATGTTTGTGTTTATTACAGTTTATTACTAATGTTACAGTTTATTACTATGCATGTTTTGGCCCATGTTGGTTTGATTTCTCCTTGTCTAAAAACAGGAACAGAGAGGTCCAAGGAAACTTAAAAGCAGTCGATTCCCACTTCCCACTCAGCTGCTTGCTAGCAGAGAGAACTTAGGAGGGTAGCTATGAAGGCCAAACTTCCTGATACTAGAGAATTGTTGGCATTCCATTTTTACCCCATCCGTTGCTGCCTAAATGCCCTTCCTTATTCCACTACTTTGATCCTTTCCTCTTCACTCTTCTTGCCAGTCTATTTTTAAATGCCAAAAATTCTTTTTGTTTAGCTCCCAGTAGAGATCTGTGGGTTCCTTATTGCTTCGGAAACGGAGAGCATCTTCCCAGCCTGATTGTCTCTGAGTTCAGGGACTTAACATAGAAGTCGGTTGAAATTGTGAAAGTTGTAACTCTGAAAAAGAAGTTTCTGTCCTTGTGGTAACAGTGTTCTTGATTTATGAAATAGTAATTAGGAGGAATGTGGTTATCATGTGTTGATTTAAGACATTTATTGAGACATTGCTGGGAATATAGCAATGAATATGACAGAGTCCCTTTTATATGGAGTCCCCATTCAAGTGAGAGACATGATCAAAAAACAAACCAGGTGTCTTCAAGGTCATGTGATATAGCATCACTTAGCAATGGCTTTAGATAAGAAGTCAGCAAACTTTTTCTGTGAAGGGCCAGACAGTAAGTATTTTATGCTTCGTGGGTCGCATATGGTCTATCACATATTATTCTTTGTTATTGTTGTTGTTTTGTTTTGTTTTTTTACTACCCTTTACAAATTTAAGACCCATTCCTAGCTCGGGCTGTAAGGACCTGGGCTGAATTTGGCCATCACCATTGTTTATTAACCCTTGCTTTAGACTGTGTAGTCAGAGAAGCTATTGGCAGATTTTAGGCAATTGAAGTACATGTCCTGAGTTTTGTATTCAAAATGGCACTGAAGTAATAGACTAAGGGCAGGTAAGCTACAAGCAAAAGACAGTTATTAGGCAATTGCCTTATGTAAGACTTCTAAGTTGCTGGCCTCGTCAACTGGAGCCATTTACTGAGAAATGGAAGGCTAGGGGAAAACTGCTCTGTGAGTTAAATATGAGTTCTGTTTTGAACACGTTAAACTTTAGACTCCTGTTAGACTCCTAAATGGAATTGTCAGTTGGAGTTTAGGGGAGAGTCCATGACTAGATGTGTGGGTGGGGGAGGGCACTTAAAGCCATGGGATTGGATGACTTCACCTAGGGAGAGCAGAGGGCCCCAAATCAAGGGGCAGTGCAACATTAAAAACGAGATAGAGGCAGAGAATCCAGGAAAGGGGCCTCAGAAGCCTGAGAGTGTCCAGTGAGTTAGGATGAAAACCAGAGACAAGTATCATGGAAGCCAGAAGAGGATGGAGCAGTCAGCTCTGTGAAATCATGCTGTTAAGTAAGATAAATATGCAGAAATAACCATTGGACTGGGCATTATGGAGGTGATTCATAGCTTCAACAAGAATAGTTTTACTGGAATAGTAAGAGACAAAAACTATATTGAAGTTTTGCTCTGATGGTGAGCAGAAAAATGGTACTGTAACAAAGGCAGTGGTGTAATCAAGGCTGTGTGGTTTGTTGTTTTGTTAGTGGAAGATAGAACATTTTGGTTAATGACAGGAATGATCCAGTAGAAAGGGGGAATTTGATGATGCAAGATATTAAGCATTGGCTATTAATCTATTTTAAGGGGTGAACAAGAATTGCCTGGGTTTACGGAGAGAGAGTAAAGAATTCTCTAAATAGACTAAGGGTAAAATCCAAGTGCATAGAGGCTTAAGAGAGAGCACAGCATATTTGGGGAATGGCAAGCACTTAATTTGGCTGGAACAGTGTTTTCTTTTAAGTTAGTGATGAGAAGTGATTGGCGAGGGCCAGGTAAAGAGGGACTAATATATTATGCCATAAAGTTTGCAATTTATTGTGAAGACAGCATCCTCTGAAGGATTTAAAACTAGGGAAATAAATTTTTGATAGCATTTTTCAAAGGTAAAATAAAAGAATAAAAGATAGGTTTGGAGGTTGACAAAACTAGAGGCAGGGAAACCGTTGAGTAGACCACTATAATAGTCCAGGTGAGAGACAATAGAGGTCTAACTGAAGACTTGTCAGTGGCTATTAAAGAGGACAGTTTTGGCAGCAATTTATGAAGTAAACTCCACAACAAAAAACTGGTGTCTGATCAGAATAAGCAGTGGGGGAGAATTAGACATAGCAAACATGACTCAAATGTTTTTGCTTTGGAAACTAGGGAGGTGCAAGGAATAGAAGATTAGGTAAGGTTGATGACTTGTTTTGTTTTGGACGTTTATAATAGTTAATTGAAGATGTGTAGTAGTCAAATGTGTGAATCTGGAGTACAAATGCAGTCTGGCCTGGAAATCATTACCTGGGCAAGGCACCAACACACAATCCCAGTTATCAGTGGGCTTCTCAGTGAGAGTGGGTTAAGGGAAAAATAACAGTCTTAATGACAGCCTGGCAAAAAACCGTTTATGAGGCAGCAGTTTCAAACCATAGCGTAGAAACCATTGGTATGAACAGACTTTGTAGTTTGTGGACACAAGCGTTGCAAAAAATCCTCTATCCATTTTTAGCCTATTGCTTTTAAATGCTTTTTAAAATTTTTACTATCTTTCAAACAGAAGAGTTTTTATAGTGATAAATTTGAAAATTGACCATGTAATGTACCTTTTTCTCTTTATTAAGATTGAAGAATTGGAGGAGAAACTTAATGATGCTCTTCACCAGAAGCAGCTGCTAACATTGAGATTAGACAACCAACTGACTTTTCAACAGAAGGATGCTAGGTAAGAAAAGTTTTTAAAAAGCCACAGTTCCTATTTAGCTGTTAAAAGTAATGTCATTACCTGTTCGTACATGTGATTTATAATTATAAGCTAAAATAGAGAAATTTTAAGTCAAAGATGGTAATAATTTTTACATACAGAGCAACAAAAAAAGTAGGTTACTGGATACAGTACACGAAATACAGAAAGTCAAAATTCAACATTCATTCAGCAAACATTGCCAATGTAAGTTATCATAAAAGACAATGCAAGCTTTCTAAACTGACCACCACTTGGCCTGCTGTCTGGATTAAACTTTCTTCTTTTGCTCTGTAAAACATGCTGATTGAGTCTTGTGGCCCATTGAACTCTCCTAGCTTAAAGTACCTTCTATTTGCCTGCATACTTTCTCCATCTCAGAGTGTGGCTATCAAGAGTCCATTGTCTTTACTCTCAAATATGCTTAGGTGAATTGTACTTATTAAACTTATATAACTTAATTAAAAATTATATAAGCAAGTAGGAGTACAAAAAAAGATGTCGTTCCTATGAAAACTATAATGAAGTCTTTGGAAAGTTTCAATAAAAGTGAGTGACTAAAAAAAAATCATCAAATTAAATATAAGCAAGACAGGTTTAGAGATTAGGGGCAAAAATCAAACAAATCTATAAGAAGTATCCCATCATCTTTCTTCTGAAGTGTCTTTTAAGTTCTCCTCCATTGTTATGAAATTGAACTTGGAAATGATGAACAATGATTTACACAAAAACAAAGCATACCTCTGTATTAAAAAAATCTGGACCCTATGTAAAAAATTTGGCTGATGAATGTTTATTTCTATATTTTAATTAGAAGTAAATGTGTAAACTAAGATATCACCTTACACCTGTTAGAATGGCAAAAATATCCAAAACCAAGAGTGACAAATGTTGGAGAGGTTGTGGAGAAAAAGGAGCCCTCATACACTGTTGGTGGGAATGCAAACTGGTGCAGCCACTATGGAAAACAGTATGGAGATTTCTCAAAAAGTTAAAAATAGAAATACCATATGACCCAGCCATCTCACTACTGGGTATCTATCCTAAGAACCTGAAATCAGCAATTCCAAAAGTCCCATGCGCCCCTGTGTTCATCGTGGCATTATTTACAATAGCCAAGATGTGGAACCAACCTAAATGCCCAGCAACTGATGATTGGACAAAGAACATATGGTATATATATAAAATGGAATACTACTCAGCCATAAAAAAGGACAAAATCGTCCCATTCATAACAATGTGGATGGACCTTGAGGGTATTATGTTAAGTGAAATAAGACAAACAGAGAAAGACAAACTCTATATGACTCCACTCATAGGTGAAAGTTAGCATAGAGACAAGGAGATCTGATCGGTGGTTACCAGGGGAAAGGAGCGGGTGGGGAGAGGGCACAAATGGTGAAGTGGTGTACCCACAACATGACTAACAATAATGTACAACTGAAATTTCACAAGGTTGCAAACTATCATAATCTTAATAAAAAAAAAAAAAGTAAATGTGTAAAGTAGGTATCTTTTCCCTTTGTAAGATTTCACTGTTTAGCTGATACTTTTCAAAATTTCCTGACCAATTATTAGCCACTGTCACCTATGATCAGTGGCTCTCAAACTTTAGCATACATCAGAACCACCTGGAGGGCTTGTTAAAAAAGATTGTTGGGCCCCACCTTCAGGTTCTGATTTGGGTTGGGTCTTGAGAATTTGCATTTCCACCAAGTTCCCAATGCTGCTGCTGCTGCTGGTTCAGGGATAATGCTTTGAAAACCATGACATTCAATAATAGGGCTTTTACTCTAATTCTTTAGATATTTATCAGATTGAATGATACTGACAGTACAGTTAGGAGGCTATTGCAATAATCCTCTTGGTAGCTGATGGTGGTAAAAAGTACTTGGATTATGAATATATTTTGAAGATAGAGCTGATAGGATGTCCTGATGAACTGTATGTGGGGTTTAAGAGAAAAAAGGGAGCCAAGGGCTGTGGCAACATTTTTGGCCTGAATAAATGAAGGATAAAGTTGCTGTCAACTAAGATGGAGAAACAGTGGAATAGCTGTGTGAGTGGAGAGCAGGAGTTCATTTTGCACATATTAAGTTAGAGTTGTCTTGTTAGAAATCCATGTGGAAGTATATGAAAATTCTGGTCTAGGGATATAAATGTGGGAATCATTAGGATATAGACAGTATTTAAGTCATGAGGCTGGATGAATTCCCCAAAGGAGTGAATATAGAAAGAGGAGAGGACCGAGGACCGGGTACTCCAGCATTTAGAAAAACTAGAAAAGAAGACTGAGAAATCACCACCGGTAAAATAGGAGAAAAATGAACAGAGTGAACAGAGTGTGGTGTCTTGGAAGCCAGGAGAAGAAAGTGTGTAAGGAAGGAGAGACCAGTTGTGTCAAGTGCTATCATTAGGGTAGGGATGGAAAGAACTGAGAATTGTTCCTTAGCAATCTGGATGTCTTTGGTGACCTTGAGATGTCTGTAGGAGGGTCAAAACCTGACTGGCATGGATTGAAGAGGAAAAGCATTGGAGACAGTGAATGTATACAGCTTTTGAGAAGTTTTGCTCTGTGGGGGAGCAAAAAAGGGGAAGTGAAATGGAGTCAAAAATTGTGTTTTTCATTTGTTCATTTGTTTGAGGTAGGAGAAATAGCGTGTTTATATGTTGATGGGAGTGATACAGTAGGGAGGGGAAAAAATCAGATGGTCACTTCTTGCTCAAAATCTTTGGGTAGGTAACTAACAATAACACTGCCTACTACATGTATTCTTTGAGAATGGTGATTATGTGCAGATTACTGTTTTCATTACCTCGTTGGTTGAATGAATACTTTACGATGGTTCAGTGTTGCCATCTTAAAGAGGTATACCTTGAAGTACCTGGATAAAGGAAATGAAAATTACATTAATGAGTAGAGTCCAAAATAGATGTATAAGACTTAAACCTTAAGCAGAGGAAATGTATAATGTTTAAAATTATTCTTCAAGAATATTCTCTGTTTAATAATTTATGCGGCTGTACATTTAATGAGTATAGAATTGTCATTTCATGTTTAACTGGTTAGGTAAATAAGTGTTTAGTCGCTACAGTCAAAAATACTATTGAACTCATTTCCTAGTTTTATGTTACTATAAAAAGGTGACTTTAAGAAAATTAAATCTCAAGAATTTTTTTAAGCTTGCCATAAATTCTCTTCTAACAGAAAATATCAAGAACTAATGAAACAAGAAATGGAAACTATTTTATTGAGACAGAAACAGCTAGAAGAGACAAATCTTCAGCTAAGAGAGAAAGCCGGAGATATTCGTCGAAACCTGCGTGCCTTTGAGTTGACAGAGGAGCAATATGTGAAACTGAAAGGTTTCCCTGAAGATCAGCTTTCTATTCCTGAATATGTATCTGTAAGTGTCTTCTATCATTTTTAAAAAACTGCATGTATTTTCAGACTAAAATTTGCCATTTATGTTGTAGCCATAACCTTTGAAGTACCCAATTGATAAATTATTTTATGGCCCTGATCCGAAGATGGTAAATTGTGTTCAATCACCAAATTTTAAAGGGTCTTGACCATTGATTGCAGAAGTCCAGCAATAAATAGAGCCCTGAAGTTAGTGGCTGCGTAGTCTATAGAAGTGAATTATTTTGTCATAAACTGGTGGTTTGTAACATTATCAAAATGAAAAATTATAGAGATAAACAACAGACTAGTAGTAACCAGGGGTTAGGGATAGTTGAGGAGAGGGGAGCTGATATGCTTATAAAGAAGTCGGATGAGGGAGATCTTTGTGGATCTGTAGTTCAGAATCTCCATTGCAGTGTTGGTTACGCAAATCTACACATACGATTCATCTGTGGCAGTGCTCTCAAATTTTTTGGTGTCAGCATCCCTTTACACTCTAAAAATTATAGAGGACCCCAAAAAGCTTTTGTTTGTGTGCTGTATCTATTACTATTTATCATATTACAAATGAAAACTGAGACATTTTTAAAACACAAGTACATAAGCACACATTCCATTAGCCTTAAGGGCTGTGATATCGTCACACGTCATGTGGTTACTGGCAAATGCTACTGAACAGGCATAAGAGAATGAGAGTGAAAACAGGCAAAAAATCTTAGTATTGCTAAGAAAATAGTTTTGATCTTATGAATTCCCTAGAGTAGTGGGGTAGGGACTGGGGCTCCCCAGACCATACACATTGAGAAATGCTGGTTTCTGATATATAGATGTCATTCCACCTTAAGAGGCTTGAATTTTTTCATCTGTGGAAGGGTTAATAATAATCATAGCGCCTTCTATTGGGGTAAAGGTGAAGATTAGCTATGATTATCTATGTAAAATGTTCAGCACAGAACTTAGAACATAGTAAATACATAATAAATATTACCTGTTATTTTTGCTGGAGTGATGGTTGCTACACTTGGTTCTGATTTGGATAAGGTTTCCAGATGAATGATTTTCTATGAAATGAAGTATTACCTTTTTGTCCAGCTTTTTATTTGAATAGCTCAAATATAATTTTTCTACCCAACATGTACTGTCCAAAGCAAATTAAATATCTCAAGTGCTGTCCTTGAGGCTTTATCCCTAGTAGATATCAAGTAACCTATTAATGACAGTTATACATATTTTTGCTCTCTGGTTTGTTGATAAGTTCCTTGTCATATCTTTTGTTTTCACAGGCATTATTATCCTAACTAGTTAATTGTATGCAGATTCATTGTGTTGAGGACTAACCTTAGGACTTGCCTCTTAACAGATAGGATACTTTTTCAGTACAGCAGTCTATTAAGGAGTTTCAGGTTGTATGCCTATACATTAAATGGTCCCTAATTACCCTCTCCTAATTTGCTCATGGCTTCTTAGTTTTATTGGAACTTGTCAGATTGAACACTTTACTGTTAGGGCAGGCACATTCCCCTGGGAGCATCTTGAGCAGGAAGAGAGGTCTGAACTAAATGGAAATAGTGATATGAAAGATACTCCTGATTCACCCTGATTAGCGCTTTCACTGCAGTGGTAGTCAGTAGAGCTTCACTAAGGGCCTAGGATGTAGGCTTATTGTATATTTAGGCGTTGGAGATAGAGCAATGCCTAAAAACAAGAATGCCTGCCCTCATGGAGTTTACATGCTAGTGGAGCAGCACAGATAATAAATTAAAAGTAAAATATGTAGAATGTTTGTCATAAAGGCTATGGAGAAAAGAGCAGGAGTGAAGAATTTGGACTTTCTTTCTTCACCAGGTGGGGATGCTATTTTAAATCAGGTTAGGGGGATCAAGGAGGGCTTTACTGGTAGGGTAACGTTTGCGCAGAGACCTGAAGGGAGTGAAAGTTGAGCCACACATTTATATGAGGGCAGAACTTTTCTCTATGAGGAAACAGCAAGAGCAAAACTCTTGAACACTTGTGTTCAGGAAATAAGCATATAGTGTGGAGTGAGCAGTAGTAGGAGATGAGTAAGTAGTAAATGGAATATTAATAGTAGAAAGGAGAGACTGTGTCGGGGTGGGGAGTCATACATAATCTGGGCCTTGAGGAAATCAAATTGAGCATTAATACTTAATAAAGTATTAGTGGCTGGGGTCAGTTAATAGCTGTCTTGTTTTAGTTTTGTACAAATAAAACTTTATTGTACAGGCATATAATCTGAAACTCCTTAACTCCCTCCTTTTATTACCTTCATACTTTCCTTTTGTTACTGATAATTGAGTATTGTAAATTAGCAAATTTTAATTGTAATTTGAATTTCAAGACTGCTTATTAGTTTGTTTTTTTTTTTAAAGATTCGGTTCTATGAACTAGTGAATCCTTTAAGAAAGGAAATCTCTGAACTACAAGTGAAAAAGAATGACCTATCAGAAGAATTAAGTGAAAACAAAGGCCAACTGAAACAACTGACAGAGGTTTGTATGATTTTGATTGCTGGTGGGAAGAGGCTCCAAGTTCCTCTACAGGGAGTTCCTCAAGATTTGTGATACCGAATATAAAAGTCAAACGATGGAAAACTAGGACCAGGGGATGCTGGCTGCTGTGATTCTTCATAAGTAGTGGGAAGGACGTTAAATTAGAAATAGTCGTCTTAAAGATGGACAAGGTAAATCCGTGATATTGACCTGTAATCCCTGGCCAAGCTTTTTGTTCTTGTAACTCATTTCATTCTCAGTTCTTTGTTACAGATTAGCCTTGTTTGTGATGTGAAAGGGAGCTACCGTCCATTTATCAGTTATTTTGCCTCTTTATTAAATACCTTTAGCTCTCCTGGTAGCTCTTCTTGTTCAGAGCACGTGCCCTGCTGTTAGCGTCAACCCCAGTGATGTGCCTGGTGCTGTTCTGGGTGCTGGCAGCAGTGAGCACGAGAGAATTCACATTCTAGTAGATTAGAGGTAGAACCTTACATGATATCTTGACACTCATTTTCTGTGTGACCTTGAACAAATCATTTCATATTTCTTGCTCTGTCAAATGGAGAAAATAATACTGTTGGTCTATTCATTTCATTGAATTGCCCATGTTTCTGTTACAGAGTAAAAATGTGATTTTTAACAAAGTTGCATATAAATATTTATCTTATGTCCTATTTCAAGGCCATCTTTTACCAAAAATCTATTATCCAGAAATAATTACAATTTAATTTATATTTCGATGCTGTAATTTGCTTCACTATTAGTGCTGGACAGAGTCACTTACGTCATTAGTATAGAGCCAATATTATAGGCAAAATAAAGGTTCAGCGTCCTTCCTGTCCTTCTAGGAGTGATGAAGTCAGCAGGAGCAATGCCAGAGAGGCAGATGTGCCAATATCAATCCTACTACAGGGTTCTGTTGTGTTTTTTTCCTTCTGCTAACCTGCCACATTGTGTAGGTAAACTGTTTTTGTATATTTGGAAAGATAGTTTTTAATTTTTGAAAAATTTGCATCTATGGTCAAAATAATAAAAGACAAAGTTAGAAGGCCTCAGTTTGGCTGGTAACTAATTTTTCAGCCTTGGGCATGTCATTTAATCTCTGTTGTTTCTGTAAAATGCCCAGGATGGTGGTGGCAGTACAGGGCTTGTTGAGGACAGGGCAGTTAGACGAGTTTTCAGACTTGGTTCTGTAGCACCTCATAGTACCTCAGCGTCCCTCAGGGACTTCTTATTTTTTAGGAGGAGGGCAGGAGGAGTTGCTTATCCTTGTTTGTATCCAACCACCTCTCTTTTAATCACTTTAACATTAGGCGGTTCTGAGGGTGGTTTCTCTTGAGTGAAGAAATTCCTTGGGCCAAAAAAAAAAACTAGCAACTCTACAATTATCATTAGTATGTAATATGTTTTTACTGTGTGGTAAAGCAAATCTCTACTCTCCAGGGTCAGTAATGGCATTGCATCCCTGATTTTTGTTTTCTTAAACCTTGCTAACACTTTTAGTATTTTACTGATAGAAAAGCATAGATAATTAGCACTGCTTTGACTCATAGGGTTCCTGAGTATTTTTAATGCACTAATAACTCTTGAACATAGAAACAGTTTTGTTTATGTACCTGTATTAGTCAGGGCTCTCCAGAGGAACAGAACCAACAGGATATGTATATATAGAGAGAGAAAGAGAGATTTATTTTAAGGAACTGTTTCACATGATTCTGGAGGCTTGGCAAATCCAAAATCTGATGGGATAGGCTGGCAGGCTGGAGAGTCAGAGAAGAGCTGCAGTTTGAATCCAAAGACAGTCTGCTGACAGAATTCCTGCTTGCTCAGGGAAGGTCAGTCCTTGTTCCAGTAAGGCCTTCAGCTGATTGCCTGAGGCTCACTGCATTGTGGAGGGTAATCTGCTTGACTCAGAGTCCACTGAGTTAAATGTTAATCATCTGAAAAATACCTTCATAGAAACAGCTAAAATAATGTTTGACTAAATATTTGGGTACCACAACCTAGCCAAGTTGACACATAAAGTTAACTATCACGGAATGCTTCCATGTGCAAGTTTGTTTCTTAAATTTTTGTCACCTCTCAACTGAAAATATAATGCTCTATCTTAAACCTTTTCCTAAATTTAATGATAATATAAACAGAATTGAATCACAATCAGGAAGAAAGAAATTAAGCATTGTCTTATCTACTTAATAAAAGGTCTTAGAAATCAGAGAATATGATTTTGATACAATAGAATCACCTTTATATTAAAGCCGCCCTTGAAGTTCAGTGGTTGTGCTCTGTCAACGGCCTTGTACAGGTCAGCTTTCCCAACACCGAGAAAAAATAAGTGAATGTTTTTAAATCAAAAGTCAAACCAGCGAAGACTTTTTTGTAAGGATATAATGAACAATAAATATTAATATTTAATATTAAAAGAAATTTAGCTTAACTATATATTGTGGGGGTTTATTTTTTGAAATGAGTTGTTAAATTATTTACTGCTCTAGTATTTAGAGAATTCAAAGATGCTGGTTTGAGTTCCATCGCAGCAACTTGACAACGGTGTGATGATCTTGGATAAAAACTTAGTTGTCTCTACTCCCTGCCCTCAATCGTACACTCTCTTCGTCTGTAAAGTAGGGAGGATAATGCATAACACCCACCTCACATGCTCATTATTATGAGAGTGAAATTCATTCGGTACTTATTGTACATCTGCTATGTGACAAGTATTGTCCTAAATGCTTGACATCCCTCAGTGAACAAAACAATGATCTCTGGCCTCATGGAATTTATATTTTAAAAGGAACGTAGGAAAACAAACAGTAAACATTAGAAATAAGCAAATCATAGAGTATGATAGAAGGTTATAACTGCAAAGGAAAAAAAAATAGTTTAGGATAATCGGTAGAGCTGCATGGAGGCCAGGGAAGAAAGCATATTCACAATTGTATGAGGTCAGCTGGTAGGCCTCCTTGAGGAGGTTACAAGTTTCCAAAGACTTGGAGCTGAGGGGTACAACAAAGTTGTTGAGGAAGAACTTCCAGGCAGAGGGAACAGCCAGTGCAAAGGCAAGAGGGTGCCTTGGTGTTTGTGGATCAATGAGGAAGCCAATGTGACTGGAATGGTTGAGGGAGGAGAATAGTTGGAGATAAGATCAGCGAGGTAATGGGTCTGTTGAGGTCATTTTAAAGACTTTAATTTTAACTCTAAGTGAAAGGAAGCATTGCAGGATTTTGGAAAGAGCTGCAGCAGGATCTGACGTTTGGTAAAGGGATCATTCTGGCTGGTGCATAGTAGACCCTCACAGAGTATTAAAGAATGTTCTTAATGTTCCAGATAACAGTTTTTTGCTGAGAATAGACTATGAGCTATAAGGATGGAAGCAGAGAGACTTGCTGTGAGGCTGTTCTGGCATCTAGGTGAGAGGTGGTCGTGCTTCACATCAGGATGGTAGCAGTGGAAGAACTATGAGCTGGTTGGTTCCTGGATGTATTAGGAGTTCCTGATAAATTGGATGGAGGATGTGAAAGAAAGATAGGAGCCAAATTAACTCCAAGGTTTTTGGACTGAGCAACTGAAAGAATGGATTTGCATTCAGCTGAGATGGGTAGGTTGTGAGTGAGGCAGATTTAGGTTCAGAAGTGAGTTTAGGTTTTAGCTATGTTGAGTTTGAGAGAGAGCTCTATTAGAAGTACAATCGGAGTTACTTGTATATACAAGTCTCAACTTTGGAAGCTATGCATTTGGAAGTTGTCAGCATCAAGATGATATTTAAAGACAGGATGAGATCACCAGAGGAGAGTAAGTGTAGGGGACCAAAGCCTGAGCTCTAGGGCACTTCAATATTGAAATGTAGAATAGAGAAGGAGGATTTATCAGTGAAATAAGGAAACCAAGAGAATTTCATGTTCTAGAAGCCAAGGGAGAAAAGTTTGTCTAGGAAGAGAAAGTCATCAGCTATTTCAGATTCTGCTGTTAGGTCTAGTAATATGAAGATGGGGAATTCACCTTGTATTTAACAGGGTCATTGATGACCTTGTCAGGAGTAAGTAGTTCTGGTGGAGTGATGGGGTCAAAAGCTTGATTACAGTGTGATTAAGAGTTAATGTGAGGAAAGGAATGGAGACAGAAGTCTGGATAATTCTTCCTGTGGAATTTTGCTGCATGGGAGAACAAAGGGATGGTGTTGAAGATGACAGGGGAAGTAGGGTCATGAGAGGGGTTCGTATTATTTTTACAGCAGGAGAAATCACAGCTAATGTACATAAAATTGCATTGTAAACCTTAGACATTTTCTCATTGTCAACAGAAGTAGAAAGGCATTCATCTAATTGTTAGCCGGCAGTGTAGCAGTGCTGTTGGACACCCAGTTATACTTGTGTTTAAGGCTCTCCGCTTCAGTGTGATCCAGATATAAAAAGGATCATTTGTGTTTAGGGCATTGCCAGCAATATATGTTTCTGTAATTATGATATTTGTGGGAAACTGTTAGAACACAAAGGTGTTTGTTAATTGAATTACTGTTGATGAGTTTTAAAGAACTTTCTTCATATCTCACATAATGATTTTAAAAACACTAGTAATGATTTTATCAGTAAAGTGAGATCATTTATCTATTAATGACTAGAGTTTTGATTATGTATTTTTACAAGAAGATGGGGCTTGGTTTAAAAAACAACTGAAGGATGTGATTATAACCAGGTAAGGAACGTAGAGAAGATTACCGTCATTAAAGGAAGGTTTATAAAAAAGAAGTTTATAAAAAAAAAATACTGAATTAGGAGGGGGGTTGAAGAAGTGATTGGAGATTGTCAGGTTACTAGGGTTCAGTTGTCATCAGTGAAAACAATTGTCTCTAGGACGTTTTTAAGTAGTCAGAAGCACTTAGTTTATTTAAAGTACCAAATGAAATTATTAATTTTTTGGTCAAAGATTTCTGGTTTTGGTTCTATTACTTGAGATGCTCTCATTTTGGTGCTTTTTACCCAGTGGCATCTCATATTTCTTTCTTCTTCAGAATGTGTACTGTACGTAGAATATTTATTATTGGTGGCCAGAGGCAGGCAATGAGAAACACAAAAATGCCCATCATATTCAAACGGAGTAGCAAAAATTTTTTACTTTTCTAGTGGTGTCATTAATTTTGAATCTCGACCCAGAAGAGTAAATTTTTCTTTCAACTATTGTGAGAGAAAATCTGGATTTCTTTCTAAGGGGAGTAAATGTTTTATTTTATAATGGACAAATTGAAAATGCATCCACTGAAAGATAGTGTCCATTGATTCTAAGCTCTTCTAAATTTGACAAATAAAATGAAGTATTACTTTGTTCAATAAGCAGTAAGATACAGTGGTGTAGTAAGGCTTGGGACATGGTCATGGTATTAGTGGCCACAATCACTATCAAGTTACTAATTTTTAGTAAGTCATGATCCAAAATTTTCATATTATATTATTTGAATGAACTCTTCAAACAGTAGTTCAGCAAACGCTTTAGTCTTTAGTTTACATATATTTAGAGTTGGTTATTTTAAAGGAAGTACGTAGGTCTTATAATTTTAAAGTCAAATAACACATAAACTTTGAAGAATAACATGACTGATGGTATTCAACCAAGAATTTTTAAAGGATCTCAAGGATGAACTTGAGACTATAGCATGTGTATAATTGTGTTATCAAATAGAGCAGCTAGAGTAGATTTAATTGCTTGAGAGTTGGTGAATTACCTACCTGTCCCTAGAAACTAAGGACCCCAAGAACTATAAACTGGTAAACCTCACTTCTGTCCTTACTAAGCTTGTAGAATGCATGAAGATTAGGTTACTCAATACTTAGGCAAGTATAAATCTATGGGAGAAAGTCAGCAAAGTGTTTTATAAATGAACATACTGTAATATTTCTCTTTGGTGATAACTACATAGTCATGCACTGCATAATGATGTTTCGGTCAATGGTGGACCGCGTATACAATGGTGGTCCCATTAGGTTAGTACCATATAGCCTAGATGTGTAGTAGGCTATACCATCTGGGTTTGTGTAAGTATGCTCTATGATGTTCATACAATGATGAAATCACCCGAGAACATATTTCTCAGAATGTATCCCCATTGTTAAGTGACACATGATTGTACATGTGTATAAAGCGGAAATAGAGAATGAAATATGTAGACTTTCAAAGAGCCATTGACAGACTTCTAAATTTTAGTTTAAAAAAATTTGATGGACTTTTAAAGAATTGCTATGAGTTCCTGGAGAATTGTGTTCTCTTTATTGTTTGAAAGATGAGAGACAAACAGTAAGAATAAAAAGAAACAATGAAAAGTGAAAATAAAAGTATTGTCCAGAGATAACTGTTAAATCCAATTTTATTCAATATTTAACGTTTTAAAACATTATATTGGAAAGGAAGCACAAAGTAAAATCTCAAGTTTGCAGATAGTAAAGTCTTTCATAGTAGTAGAATACCAAACTAGTAAGGCAAACTGGAGGAAGATGTCAGAAGATAAGTGGACTGATTATAACCTATGTGTTTTCTTTTTTATAACTTCTCATCCTATATTCCCCAAATTAGCATGTTCAAATTGGTGACCAGCTCTAGAGAGTATAATATTTTTCTGTTTCATTAGAAAAATTTCAAGCATAGATAATTTGAAAGAACTTTACAGTGAACACCCATAGATCCATCACCTAATTTCTGCCATTAGCATTTAATTATATCTGTCTTAGTCACATATCTATCCATTGTTTCATCCACTAGTCATATTTAGTTTTATGAGAAACTGCCAGGCGATTTTTTTCTTTGTATCAGTAGCTTGTTCCTTTTTGTTGCTGAGTAATATTTCATTGTATGGATATATTTATTCACCACTTGATAGACATTTGAGTTATTTCCATTTTGGTGACTTTATAAATAAAGCTGCTACAAATGTTTGAATATGGGCTTTTGTGTGGGCATATTTTCATTTCTCTTGGGTAAATATTTAAGAGTGTGATTTTTCACTTGTAGATTTCCATTTGTTATAGTTTTTATTTCTCTGCTATTTGTTTATTCATTATGAGCATATTTTCCTTTATGCCACTGAGAATAGTTAAAATTCCTGCTTTAAAATCTTTGTCTGTTGGGGCTGGCCTGGTGGCGTGGCAGTTGAGTGTGCATGTTCTGCTTCGGCAGTGTAGGGTTCACTGGTTCTGATCCTGGGTGCGGACATGGCACCACTTGGCAGGCCATGCTGTGGTAGGCGTCCCACGTATAAAATGGAGGATGATGGGCACGGATGTTAGCTCAGGGCTGGTCTTCCTTGGCAAAAAGAGGAGGATTGGCAGCAGTTGGCTCAGGGATAATCTTCCTCAAAAAAAAAAAAACAAATTTTGTCTGCTAATTCTGAAATCTGGATCACCCCAGAGTTGGTTTCTGTTAATTGTCTTTTAAGAATGGGTCACATTTTCCTGTTTCTTCAGATATTGAACAACTTTAAATTGTTTATTTAAAACATAGAATAAATTTAGATCATAACATTGTGACTGTTATGTTATGGAGACTCCACATTTTATGTTCCTCTAGACAGTGCTGATATTTTTGTTTTAGCAGGAAATTAACTTGCTTGTACTCAAACTGCATACTCCGTCTCTTGTGTAGCGTCTCAAATTTCAGTTCAGTTTTTTTGGCTTTGGTAGGACTGCTTGGGTCTCTTCTACACAGGTTGTTCAGGAGTCAGCGAGAGATTTGGCACAGATTATCTGCAGAACTCAGAGTTCCCTTTCTCTGGCTGTCTTTGGAATTCCCTCCTCACTTTAGAGCAGCTGAGTTACCCTAAACTCTGTCTTCTGGTTCTTCAAGCTAGAAGGACAAAGATTTTCTGTTGTACCTTTATCCATCCACTTGGCACAGAGTAGGCCTGCCCTCAGGCTAAAAGCCGTTAAAAAAAAACAAAACCAAAAAAGACCAGGAAATTCCCCCAGTGCTCTTCTCTTCCTCCTCCTCATGCAGAGGCACTCCTCTCCTCCCCAGAATCTACCTGATTGTGGTCACTTCCTGTGCCTTCAGGTAGTTTTCTATTTTGTTCAGAATTTATAGTTGTATCTGCAGTAGGATTAGTCAGATGGGAATGGCCATTACCGGAAGTGGAACCACCTTACAATTTTGTTTTAATCACAAGTGAAGAAAGAGAAAATCTAGTCAGTGCATGTAGAGCATTTGATTTTGAGATTGCCCTGCTTTCCCTAAAACAGACTTTGCTTCGTTGGAGACTCTTTGGTCAATGTGTTTAACTTTGTACTGATGTGGATGATGACGTGTTAGGCAATATTAAGAAAAACGTTAGAAGCAAAATAAAGCACGTTACTAGGCTGTGAACAAAGTGTGCAGTTTTGAACACTGTCACTTCGGTTGTTTGTGCTTCTTACCTATTAATAATTATTGAATTCTTGATAAAGCCATGAAGTTTGGAGTTTAGAAACTAAAATCTGGTATTTGGAGAGCTGAGTTTACTATCTGAGGACGTGTAAAGATTAAGATGTGTCAGATGAACACCAACAAGTAGGAAAAATGTGATTGAAGTTCGTAAAAATCATGATACAGATAAGATAAGAATTGACTTGCAAGAGGATAAACTCAGGACAAATAAATACAAGAAGATAGTGCTATTTCATTGAACAAGTAGTAACTTAATAGAAACTTAGAAGAGGACATAGCAGACAACGAATATAGATGCCTCAAACATGATAGCAATAATGACAACTCCATAGTGTTACTAAGAGAAACTAAGATATTTGTCAGCTGTGTCTCTGAGTTTTGAGACTGACAATTAGGAAAACAAACTGCACTTTACTAAGACTTTCTGGGATTGAGTTTGCCTTTTCCAAAATGCCCTTAATTTTTTTCACCACTTGGGGGCAGCATATATCTATCTATTTAACTGGTTGGTTTTGGTCTGCTCAGAAAATCTTGTCATTTTTGACCTAAAGGCCAAAGTATTACATTGTTACCTTATTTTCATTTATATTCCTTGTTTCATATCAACTGCCCCAAATCAATCAAATACTGGTTTTTTTCCTAATAAAATTTAGTAGATCTATAACTGAGAGAAAAGTTATAAAAACTGAAAATTTTCTGGCATAATGTGTTCTTCAGATCAGAGGTGTCTCAGTTATTACACTGATTTCATAATTATCCCTAACAGAAACATTCAGAGATGTTAAATCCCCATGCGTACATAATTAACTATGCTTTTGTTCATATAATCTGCTGGTTCATGGCAGATATGAGATGAAAACTGTTTTAGAAATTTAATAGAATGTGACTTTTGACCTTTAAAAAAGAGGGCACTCTTTCTGAAGTGCCAATTTTAGTGGGTTTCTGGGCTCTTCTTTCATAATTTTTTTCCAGATCTTTAGTTATTTGGAAATAATTTCTAGATAATAACACTGGAAAATAAGGCTCGTCTTCAAGTTTAGAGTTTCTTTATAGTGTCAATAACATAGTCTAATTTTAGCATATTTTGAGCTGTATTATGTGCATGAGCTGGTGTCTGGTATTTAGTGTCTTCACAGTGCCATATTTTTATTTCTTATGAAATTGCTCTAACAGGTCAGAATTTTGTCTAGTACATGTAGGTAAGACAACTGCAGCTGTTTTGCTATTATAGAGTTATTTTAGCATGCTCCTTTCATTTCAAAAGAAAGAAATGTTAACAATAACATGTAGGGCATTAATAAGGCTCAAGTTTCATGAGGAAATGGTGAAATAGTTTTATCTTATGAGAACTTTGGTAACTAGGAAGCAAGGAGAGTGTTTTGTTCAAGATAACTTCCTTGTTTAGAAACATAGTTACATTTATTGAAAAAAATTCTTTACGATTACCCTGAAGCTCATCTTAAGTATTCATCAGCGAGTAATCTAGTTAATTTTAATATGAAATGAGATCTCATTAATGATACGTACTTTTTATTTTGGTCTTTATATTTGAGGGACATTAACTGTTTCTTTTCTGAATTTCTTTTTTAACCTGCCTAACTGATGAGTTTAGAATTCCTGTATAAGATACATGTTGATATCTATGTATAATCATCCTAGGGTACCTAACAAATTCATTAGTAAACAATTATAGTTTTGCCTCTTCCTATATTTTTTTGTTTTCTTTTGTTTTTTATTTTTTTATTTTAGTAACATTTGTTTATAACATTATATAAATTTTGGGTGTACATCATTATATTTCGATTTCTATGTAGATTACGTCATCTTCACCACCCAAAGACTGATTACAATCCATCACCGTACACAGGTGCCTAATTGCCACTTTTGCCCTCCTCCCTCCCCCACTTCCCCTCTGGTAGCCACCAATCTAATCGCTGTCTCTATGAGTTTGTTTGTTGTTGTTTTTGTCTTCTATTTATGAGTGCGATCATAAGATATTTGGCTTTCTCCCTCTGACTTATTTTGCTTAGCTTAATACCCTCACAGTCCATCCATGTTGTCACAAATGGCCAGATTTCAGCCTTTTTATTGCTGGGTAGTACTCCATTGTGTATATCTACCACATCTTCTTTATCCATTCGTCCCTTGATGGGCATCTAGGTTGCTTCCAAGTCTTGGCTATTGTGAGTAATGCTTCAGTGAACATAGAGGTGCATATATCTTTGCACATTTGTGCTTTCATGTTCTTTGGATAAATACCCAGCAGTGGAATAGCTGGACCGTATGGTAGTTCTATTCTTAATTTTTTGAGGAATATCATACTGTTTTCCATAGTGGCTGTACCAGTGTGCACTCCCACCAGCAGTGTATGAGAGTTCCATTTTCTCCACATCCTCTCCAGCACTAACTATTTTCTGTCTTGTTAATTATAGCCATTCTGATGGGCGTGAGGTCATATTTCATTGTAGTTTTGATTTGCATTTCACTGATGGTTAGTGATGTTGAACATCTTTTCATGTACCTGTTGGCCGTCTGTATATTTTCTTTGGAGAACTATCTGTTCACATCTTTTGCCCATTTTTTTATTGGGTTGTTAGTTTTTTTGTTGTTGAGTGCCTCTTTATATTAAATTTAAAGTGAATAAGCACTGCTTAAAATTTAGATTCATGGATGCCTCTATAGGTTCTAATTTTGGTTCAAGATGGAACTAAGAATCTCAGTTTTAATAAACAGGCCAGGATTCTGATGTGGCAGACTCATGGACCATGAACACAAATCTCTTTTCTTTTTTTGTTTACTTATTAGTTGAGGTTAAAAAAAATCTTTGAATTTTTAATTAAATTTCATGTTTTTAATTTTATGTATTATTAATGCCATTACTTGATTAATATATCTTAATGTATTTAACATGTCCAAGAATATAATTAGAATAACACTGTCGGTGGCATTACTACTTGGAGTTGCTAAAACCCGTTTCTTGCCTACACCTCCAAAACTTGTTGCTTTTTCACAAACCTTTTGTAATTTTACCGACACTGTACATGACTTACAGAGAAAAGTGCGTGAGGGGGAAATGTTCATGAGAAAGCTATAGTGAAGGGAATTTTAAATATGGTGTCATCAGGAAGAATCTTCGTTTAGTTATTTTATACATTCTATCTGAGGAAACTACTTTTTAGAGAGTAAGATGACCTTTTTAAAAATCTACCTCTGTGTTAATAATCTTAAATCCAGTAACACTTCTAATTTTTAATTTTAGGGACAGATTTTGAGGGGTTTATTAGACCTTGAGATGAAATTTTGAACCTAGTGGCCAAGATGGTATATACCTTCATATTATGGCAGGGGACCATAATATGATCACGAGGGACCTTACCAAATCCCTTGGCTTAAATCCAGATATGCTACGAACCACTTTGTCCTCTTGATCTACACTTCTTGATCCTGATTCTCAATTCAGATTCCGCAGACATATTTTTGGTGTCTGAGGGTTCTTTTTTATCTTTTTTAATTCTGTGATTTCGTTTTTTTAATGATCTAAAAAAATAATTCATAGCTACGTATGCTGGGTTATCTGAATAAATAATTTATAATAGAGTATTAGCACCATGATGTCCACGCCAATGTTTGTATTTAATTTTGTCATGGTGTAAGTACCACAAAAGATCATTTAAAAAATAGCCATCAACTTAATATGTAAAATATACGTTTTAGCCAAATAAAGGCCAGATGCTGTCATGGATCATTATATGACTAAAGGTTTCACAGTTCAAATAGAGAAAAATAGTGATAAAATTGTCATCCTACTCACTTGTGGGTATAGCCATGCCAAACTCAAACTAAATAAACTCCTACTTGCTTTGACATTTTAAGGTTACATTGTAGTCAGCATAAACTACTGAATAGAATAAGCCTTGCTGTTTAGGCTTATTTGAAAGAGGAAATAAAGGGATTCTAGAAGATGACAACCTAAGTGCATTTCATTTTTCCTTTCTTAAGTTCCAATGATCTGCTGCTTCTTAGCCAAGCTCCCACTAGGGCTGGCAGGCAGCTGGGTCTGATTGACGTCTTGGGCTTTGGGAAAACTAGGCTTCCAATAATCTATTGCTGCACAACAAACCACACTAAAACTTAGTGACTTAAAACACTTAATTTGTCACAGCTCTGAAGATTGATAGGTTCAGCTGGATATTTCTTGCCTGTCTGATGCTGGAGTCGTCTGAAGTCTTTGTCAGTCACATGTTTGGGGCCAGATCACTCTCTTGCCACCTGGTCTCTCCATGTGAATAGTTTAGGCATCCTTCAATGTGGCAGTCTCAGCTCATGGCAACTGGTCTCCTCCCAAGTGAGCATTCAGGCATTCAAGAAACTCGGGCCAGCTTCTTAGGACCTAACTTTAAAGTCCCAGAACATCACTTCTGATACGCTCTTTTGGTCAAGCAAAGCATTAAGAGGGATAGACTGCACTTCTTAATCAGGGAATAGCTGGCCACAGACAAGGAAAGAAATTGATAAAGGCCATCTTGGAGATAGACTACCACAGTTTGGGGTTTTTCTCGCCTGGCCTGCGATGGACCCCACATACAACAGTGGTCCCATAAAGTTACTACCATATAGCTTAGGTATGTAGTAAGCCATACCATCTAGGTTTGTGTAAGTATGTTCTATGAGGTTTGCACAACGATGAAATTGCCTAACGAAGCATTTCTCAGAACATATCCCCATCATTAAGTGATGCCTGACTGTATATGAACATGGAGGAGAGTAGGGAAAGATATGTGTTACTTAACATGAGTTACTTGGGGTCTGGGTCAAAAGGGAAGAGAAAGAGGAAAAGATCAAAAAAGTATAAAAATCCTGCTCTTAAATTTAGCAGTATATATGATAATTCCAATATGTATATATCTTTTATTTATATTAAATTGTGTTTGTGTATGTTTAAAGTGTTAAAATATTTTAAATATTATAAAGTTATAGTAATCTATTAGTAAAACAAAATGACATTCTTTTGCCGTTAAGTCACCTGTTTTTGCACCATACATCCTCATTTGCTTCAAGAGCTAAAAAAATTATTTGAACTTGACGGTAAATTGGTGAATCAATTCTTTTATCCTTCCTGTCCACATTTCTTAATACTTTTAATGCTTATCTAAATTACTTGAAAGGCATGGGAAACCATACTTTCTTGCACTGATATACTTAAATTCTTTGAATAATAAGTGAGATTTTAAAGATAATTTAGCAACTTGGTCTCTTTTAAAATGTTAAGATTTAGATTTGTTTGGTTCAGTCATATTTGGGTCAATACCTCTTGAAAGGCCAATATTTCAAATTTGTTTCAGTAGTTTGCTGACTAAAATGTAGGCTGTAAAAATGGCCTCCCAGCACATCCATTTACCATTCAGTGATGGAGGGATCTGCTAGACCCGGGAGCTGGTTGTGAGTAACAGTAATGTTTAGTCCAGTAGTAGGCACATAAAATGAAAGAGCTAGAGAATCAGTCAGTGACTCGCTTTGCAGAGGCGGCAGTTGGGGTTCGGAGAGCTTGACTGGCTAGAGCAGTTAGCAGCAGATTTTGAACCCATGTCTTATATCCCAGTCGAACATCCATGACACTTGAATGAAACTTACTTTTCTTTATTCCTCTGAATTTTTTTTCCTTTTATAAAAGCTTAAACTTTTATGTTTGAATTCACATTTACTGAAATAGGAATTATTGAAAATTATCGTTAATATAAAATATTAAAATTTTCTTTTCTTTTTTACCTACAGCAGACTTTTAATACTTCAGTTTTGTCTTTTTTTTTTTTTTTTTGTAAGGCTTAGAAGACATCAGAATTTTTTTAAATAATTTATTTCTTAATGATCTTAACAACAACAGAAAGTAGTCTTTGGCAGCAAAACAGATATGTTGTTACTTAAAGGGACAGTGTATAACAATCAAGGGTTAATTAGGTTTCTTGTTTTTTTGGTATTTAGTTGCTTGGAGTAGATTATAGATAATGGGAAACTTGTGAGAATTCTGAGGAGTGAATTCTCACTTTCCCAGAATAGCTAACCAAGCCATTTCTTCTCATTCACCAAATTGCTATCCAATGTAAACTGCTTCTGATTTGAACCATTGACCTTAAGTTAAATGTCACTATATCCCATTTCCAATTTCCTTAGCTGCCCTATCTCCTCACAGGCAGAAGATCACTTCATTTATTAAAGATTTATTTTGACACATAGGTTACCACTCTCTTCTCAGTTTACGTGGTGTGTGAGACAAGAGATTTAAATTGATACTTAGAAATTCATTATATCTAAAGTAATTGCCTTTTGGTTTACACAGCTGCTAACTGTTTAAAATGTGTCTGTTTAATTGCATCTTGGAAGACTTTTTTACTTTTGTAGAAAACATTTAGATTCAGTGTTATTTTGTCAAATGGTTGTTTTAATATGTATTTAAGGAATAATTATAGTAATTGTTTTAAGGGAGGGAGTCCAAAACTAACTATGATTTATGCATGTGCCATATGTGAACCCATAAAATTTGCAGTTAAAGTTCTTTTAACACTCTGGATTTGAGCAGTAAATAATATTAACTTCCGATCAATGGTTTAATAGTTTGCACAGAATAGATTCTTCAAAAAACAGGAACTTGGATTAAGAAAAGAATGAACTATGTAAAAATTCAAGGACCTAGATTCTAGCTCTATCTCTGCTATCCCTGGAATCCTGAACAAATCGATTAACCCCTCTAGGCCTTAATGTTCTGATCTTGAAAATAAGAAGATTGTAGGAGAGTATCTCCAGGGTATCTTTCATCTCTGAAATTCTATAAATCTAAAATGCTTAGCTGCTGTGTTTGGAAACAGGCTTGGGGGGAAAAAGGCAGCTCGTTATAAATACGAAAGGTCTAACAGTTGATAACTTTGCCAAAACACTGTATAACGTAAAATTTTCGATTTATGTCAAACAATAGAGAAATAGAGTAAAAAAACTGAGTGTCTCTTCACTACTCCCTTTGACCTGCTCCCTGTCCCCTTTGCTGTGACTCCTGTGTCCCCCTTTCCATTCCCAGTACAAGCATCCCTGCAGAACTTCTCCCCAGTTAGTGTTTTCCTGATTGAAGCCTCTTGTTTTATTTCTTTAAAATGTTTGTGTAATATACATAAAGAAATCTTAATTGAATTTTCACAAAGTGAACACGCCCATTTAACCACTGCCCAGATCAAGAAATTGAAGCCCCTTTCAAGCTTTCTCCAAATCTTTCAGAAAATTCTGCATATATGTTGCCTAGATATCATTGTTTCAGATAAGGTGTTTTATTTGCAGATTTATGATATTCTTCAATATCAGTTGGAAAACTGATGATTTATTAAATACTAAATTTTTTAAGTCACTTTTTCTGCATCTGGAGCTGGTTATTTTAAATGCTAGTGCTGCATAGTCCATTTATATTTCAACATTAGTTCCCTTTGCAAACATTTCCAGTGTGACTACTTTGTAAAGGTTACTGGCCATACAGAGATAAGACAGGTCTTCCAGGAACTACAGGTCTTAGGTGAGTGTGGGGAAAGGCAAGGGGTATAGGCAGGACAGGAAAATACACAATTACAATAACAGACTTACCTTTCTCAGACTAGAGATAGCCTTCTATTGTTTTCTTGTATGAATAATTTAGGAGATGAAAAAGATAACTTTAACCCTGGCAGTCACAATCAGTTCCATTCTAGATATGTAGAAACTGGCAAATAGTTAAAATTTTCTCAGTGACTTGGATTGTCCTTGTTTTCCCTGTGTAATTTTTTTTGTTTATTCTAAAAGGAAATTGAGACTTACTGTTAACCCATTTGCAATTATGTAGAGATTTTCTGTTAGGTCTGGTGACGAGAAATTTTGTGTGTGTCCCTTTATGTTTGAAAAGGTTACTTTTTTTACTTATTTTGTTTTAGTCTATTTTTTGTCCTCTTTTGCTCCTTTTTTCCCACAGCCATTAATTACAAACCTTCTATATAAAAGAGTATTAGGTACTAGGATTATAGACAACTTCCTTAAATTTTTCCTTATGATGGGGAAGGCAAGTAATGGCTGCTCATAGCACATGTGATACATTTTCTCACAGAAAGAACTAAGTGCTCTGGAAAAATCTAAGATGGACATCTAACTCAGATTTGGGGCTTGGAGTCTTCCCGCAGAAGACTTCCCACAGAAGTTGATTCCAACTTCGAGACAGGGAAGAATGCATAGGGATAATACAAAGTAATCGTTTCTACTCTCTTTAGCCTTAACCTGAAAGTTCTACACAGTCACGAGGTTTGGTTTATTTTGAGGGAAGATTCTATGTTTCCTATTTTCCAATGCTATGCCTTAATCTAGTTTAGCTGCTAATAGCAAGTGAAGCAGATTTTTTTTTCAAAATATAAAAGTAATAATTTTATTTAAGGGGAAATTTTTCCATTGAAAAGTCCCAAAGAAAGTGTTGGTAGAATATATACATCCCTATACTTAACTTCTGCTTTTACTTGGTTGTATGGTGTTCATATTTAAAGAAAATTTATATATGTAATATACACACACACAATATTTACATATACATGTATATATCTATATCTATCTGCCATGAAATTGTTTTCTGGACCAGGAGTTTATACTCCATATATTTCAGAGCCAGTTACTGACATCCTCTCTAGATCTTTGCAGTTTTAGACCTTGGCACTTCCACACTCACAGAAACCCCTGCTTCTTTGGGCATTCTTGTCATCTGGATACCCCACCTTCTTACCTTCCTCATTTGCAGACCACTGGGACATTTTTCTTTATTTTAGTGTGATTTAGATTTAGTCTTCCTTTTCACCTTAGCGTCTTCCTTGGTTACTTCTGTGATTCGTCCACAGCCTTGGCCTTGAATTCTGTTGATCTTCTCATCTTTAGTGATTGATTGTTTTCCATGTTAGCACTCAATCTCGTGACCCACATTCTATTCCTTGTCACCCAGAACTGATTTACTTCTGAAGTTATCAATTCAGATTGATCACTGAACATACTACTTCCTGTATTTCCCTGTTTCTTAATCATCAGCTTCTAATTTATCTTTAACATAATTTCTAATCCATATAATTTCTTTATCAATCCCTTCCTAAATTTATTTTCCTACCTCTTCATCATGTTATCAGTCTTAAACCTTTCTCTTGCCATTGTTCTCTAATTCCTCCCCAACTGTCTTTTTATCAAACCTTCCTGACAAAATCTCAACTCTGTATTTTTCCAACTGAGCATTACTAGAGAAAATCACACAGACCATAAGAAACACAAAAGGTTATTGTTACCACCCTCAAATGGGCACACACAATTGTGCTGTGTCTATTTTTTCTAGTCCTCTTATTTTTCACAGAACAGTAAATGTTGCAAAAGTCATTTAACATTGATAGTAATTTTGTGTATTATTTTAATTACAAGGACATTCATGGCTTAACAGAAGAATTCAATACAGAATTTGGTCAACTATGTTTTGTTTGAAATGTTTTATTATTGTTTTTATCATAGACGTATGAGGAAGATCGAAGAAACTACTCTCAGCTTCAAATCAGATGTCAACGTTTGGCCTTAGAATTAGCAGACACAAAACAGTTAATTCAGCAAGGTGACTACCGTCAAGAGAACTATGATAAAGTCAAGAGGTAGGTAATTAAGATGGCTGTAAGGGTTGTTCTTATTTCTAGCATGCATCAGATCACCTAAATTCTTACCATCAACATTAATTCTACTTTGTACCTTATTCTTTTTCTGTCTCCATAGTTTTGACTTTTCCAGAATGTCATATAATTGTAATCATACAGTATGGAGCCTTTTCAGATTGGCTTCTTTCACTTACTAATATACATTAAAGTTCCATCCATGTCTTTTCATGGCTTAATAGCTCATTTCTTTTTAGTGCTGGATAATATTCCATTATCTAGATATACCAGTTTATTTATCCATTCACCTACTAGAGGTCATCTTGTTTGCTTCCAAGTTGTGGCAGCTATGAATAAGGCTGCCATAAACATCCATATGTAGGTTTTTGTATGAACATAAGTTTTCACCTCCCTTGGGTAAATACCAAGGAGCATGTTCACATGGTAAGAGTACATTTAGTTTTGTAAGAAACTGCCAAACTGTCTGTCACAAAGTGGCTGTACCATTTTGCATTTCACTGGCAGTGAAGGAGAGTTCCTCTTATTTCGCATCCTCGCCAGTATTTGCTTTTGTCTGTGTTCTGGATTTTGGCCATTCTAATAGTTGTGCAGTAGTATCTCATTGTTTTAATTTGCATTTCTCTGATGCCATGATGTGGAGCATCTTTTCATGTGCTTATTTGCCATCTGTATATCTTCTTTAGTGAGGTGTCTGTTAAGGTCTTGGGCCCATTTTTTAATTGAATTGTTTGTTTTCTTACTGTTGAGTTTTACAAGTTTTATGTATATTTTGGTCAACAGTCCTTTATCAGATATGTCTTTGGCAAATATTTTCTCCCAGTCTGTGGCTTGTCTTTTCATTCTCTTGGCATATCTTATTCCTCATTGCACAAAAGCATGTCATTTTGGCAGTCTGTTGGGTTTAGATTGTATTTTTGTATAGGTTTTTATTTTATTTAGAAGTTGCTGCTATCTTTTAAAATGTAATGTCTTAGAAGATAGGGACCTAGTAAAATCCCATTTGTGTAAATATTTTTAAAATCTTATTTGACAATTATCTTTATTTTATGGAATCAATTTAAATACTTGACAGTTTTATCTGAAATTTTCCCACCTGTTCCTTTCTGACAAAAGGTACACATACTTTCAAAAAATAACACTTTCTGGGAATATGTTTCCCAATATGTTGCTGCAAGTAGCTATGGCAGATAATTTTTCTTTTACTGGAATATGCTTTTCTGCTGTTTGTACATTAATGAACCATTAATTAGCTATATGTTCCTAGGTAAATCTCTTATCATTTTTAGCCAAAGTTTTGTCGTCTATGAGAGATGATGCTAATACAAATAACTGCTCTATATAAACTAAGAAGATCAAATAAAGGATTATTTGTGAAAGTCTTTATTTATATATAGAGAGAGAGATGTTATCCTTATTGTTCACTGCTATATCTACCTGCACCTAAAATAATTCTTGAAATATAGTAGTCATTCAATGAATATTTGTTAAATGAATGAATGCTTTATAAATCGTGTAACACTGTAAGTAAATTTTCAAGGATTTGGGGATATAACATTGACACTTGTGCTCGCAGCATGACTGACATGCAGTGTGTATTATTATGTATGTATTGTTATGTCAAAATATAGTAATTATTGGAGCTTGAAATCCATGAGAGCTATGCTCAGTGGGCTCTTGAATAAAGCTGAATTTCAAAAGAATCTTTTCAAACTGAAGTAGATTGTGATGGTAAGATGATACTTTGAATTGGTGTTTTGATGTTCTCCCTGCCACTATAAATCTACAGCAATAATAGATAAAGTATGAAAAGAGAACACTAAAAAGCACTATCACCAGAATAATCCAGAGTGGGCAAGAATGAAGGATAAACCAAGATGAGTCATGAGTTGATAACTGTTGAAGCTGGGTGATGAGAGCAGGGGGATTAATTTTATTATCTCTATTTATATATATGGTTTATTTTCTATAATAAAAACAGAGAAAAGAAAAACAGTCCTGATCAAAAACATGATAAATATCTTCATATGCTAGAAATGGAACAGAAAAACAAACAAGCAAGAGAAGCTCAAACTGCACACCCTTTGGTTCACTCAATAGGAAGAATGGATTAAAAAAAGATGTTCTGGTCACAAAAATATAAACTGGGGGGAAAAAATCACTGTTATGTCCTTGATAAATTCTCACAAATGTGCAAAAGGAAACAGGTATATGGATGGTAATTGCATCATTACTAGAATTCAAATGCTTTTCAGCAGTGGAATGAAAGATTGTGACTTACTTCTACAGTGTAACTCTATGTAGCAGTTAGTCATTAAATTTGATCTGAATATATCTATGTGGATAAGTCAAATATATAATATGTTTTAAAAACAAAAATTTATGTGCCCATTTTTTTTTTTTTTCCTTTTTAAAGCAGGTCCTTTCTGGCATTAAATAATATTCTCAGATTTATTTTGTAATTTCTTCCCTTAGCCCTTTCTCTAAGGAGTCCTGGTTCCTTTTAGTTGGGAATACCATTCAGAAAGCTACACCGGTCATTGTTTCTAGGCCTTTTTCGTAGGCAGAGGCGATGGAGAGGGAAGCGGGAGGATGACTTTAACACACTGTGATGAATAAGATCATGCTGCTACCTCTAATTCCAATTCAGCACCGCAATTTCCAGTTTGAGGGGGCTCCAGCAGGCCAAATATGTACAATTTGAATGTCAAAATGAAAGTTAACAATAATGAGTTATAATACGTCGAATAGAATAAGAATTCCTGAGTGCATGCAGATAAAAAATAGAGAATCTTTATAGCAGAACATCAACCAATAAATATATATGCGTATTAGAATTACTATTTTGTAACCTCATAATAATTTTGGTTCAGAATCATCAGTGGATAGTTGAGTAAAAGTATGTTAGGGAACAATATTTATACATTCTCAGAGCATGTCCCTACAGATTACTTACTAATTGCAAAGAGAAAAAAGCTACCTTTACAGTTGAGAACTTGGCAGATACCACCTTAAGCAAATGATCAAAGTTACTATCACAAATCATGGGATAAGGTGACATCATGTGCCTCTTTTTGTGATGTACTGAGGACACATTATCACTACTGTAGTATTCCTGCCCAAAGTGCTTAACCCAAATCTAATCTTAGGCAAACATCAGGCAAATGAAAATTGAGCAACATTCCACAAAACAGTTGGCCTATGCTCTACAAAAAGTCAGTGTTGTAAAAGACAAAGACAGGCTAAGGAACTATTCAAGGTTAAAGGAGGCTAATGACACATGACATCCAAACGCAGTACATGATAATACATTGGATTCTGGATCAGGGCAAAAACTGCCACAAAGGACATTTTTGAGATGATTGACAAAATTTGAAAATGGATTATATGTTAGATATTGTATTAGGGCTAAGTATTCTGAATTTGATAATTATACTCTGATTATATAAGAGAATATCTTTTTTTTAATAATTTTTTTTTCCTAGAGAATCTTTTTTTTTTTTTTTTGAGGAAGATTAGCCCTGAGCTAACTGCTGCCAATCCTCCTCTTTTCGCTGAGGAAGACTGACCCTGAGCTAACATCCATGCCCATCTTCCTCTACTTTCTATGTGGGACGCCTACCACAGCATGGCGTGCAAAGCGGTGCCATGTCCGCACATGGGATCCGAACTGGCAAACCCCAGGCTGCTGAAGCAGAACATGCGCACTTAACCGCTGTGCCACCGGGCCGGCCCAGAGAATATCTTTAATCTTTGGAAGCTTACACCAAATTATTTAGGGATAAAGGAACCTAATCTGCATATAACTCTTAAATAGTTAGTTGAGGGGAAAAAAATGTACATGTATAAGTGTGTGTTTGCATTTGTGTGTAGATGTCTATGCAGGTATATATGTGTGCGTATACATATATACATTCACATATATGAACAACAGAGAGGGAGAGAATAAATATGACAAAGTAATATTTAGTAAACATTGCAAAGTAAATATAACAAATTGTTAACAGTTGGTAAATAAAAGTATGTTAAAAAAATATGGTATGAAGAGACTAATTCATCATTGTATCTAGGGGATGATATAGGAACAGTGAGGAAAATATCGAGAACTTCATGTTTACCTGTGGTGTTTTATCTTTTTAAAAAACAAAACTTTAGTGCAAATATAGACAAATGTTAACTGTTGTCAAGTGTGGATGGCAAGTTTATGGCTGTCTTGCTATTTTGTGCTTTATAATCATTTTTTACATAAAAACATTATAGCAAAGGGCGGGTGATCATAACCTTGTGAGAATAAAAGCATTTGCCTGTAAAAGCACAAAATACTTAAAATAATATGTACCAAAATATTAAGACTGATAGTCGTCTTGAGTTAGTGGGTTTATGAGTGGTTGTTATTTTTTAACTTGTGCTTTGCTCACTTTTCTTTAATAAACATAATACTTTGTTAACCAGAAGAAAAAAATCTTTCTGAATGAGTTCTTGAAAAATCTAATGAAAAGAACAATAATTCTTAATAGCTCTCTCCATGGAAACACCAGGTGGGCAGATGAAATAAAGTACAAAGGAACTGATGCTGACTGGAAAGGATAAGTTAAGAGTTAGTAAGTCTATTTCTCTGTTCATTTTTTAAGATACCTGTTACAGGTGTGGTCCAATTCTTGGTTTTACTGTTTCTGGGAAAGAGCTAGTCTGAAAATGGAAATTAGAATCTCTAGGTAATCATAAATGATTTGTGAACGAAGTAGTCACAAGAATGGCTGCCTGTGTATCTGCTGTGCAATCTGACTGATGAGTTAAGGCCTTTTTACCTTCACTGAACTGAAAGCCTAGAGCCATGTATAAATTCTTTAAAAGTTTTGGCTTCAAGATAAGATTGAAGATGATTAGTGAAAAGATCTTAGAAAGGTGAAAACCTTAGAAAGTTTTTTATTATTTACTTGACTGGCTAGTTTGCATATTTATTTTTTAAGATAATAAATTCATATTTATGTATCTGAACAAGGTCTTGAACAGAGAGTTCCTTCTAAATTTGAAAAGCAGGTACTTTATTGTTCATAGAATGACATAAAGCCCCACTGCTAATATCTCTGTTCAGTTTCCTGAAACATAATCACCCCTTTTAAAATGTTCGTTGTAAAAAGGGATATAAAATTTACCTATGTATTTGCATTTTATTTTAGTAAAAATAAATAACTGTATTTGAATTTTATAGTGAACGTGATGCACTTGAACAGGAAGTGAGCGAGTTAAGGAGAAAACATGAAATACTTGAAGCCTCTCACATAACTCAAACTAAAGAAAGAAGTGAATTATCAAAAGAGGTAAGGTCATAGAGTCACTTGTGTTTTTTTGTGCAGTGATTGTAGACTTAGCCCAGGGCAGAATTGTGGGAGGGACATCCTCTTCCTTTTTGATGTAGCTGCTAGAAAGAAAGGACTTTCAGTAGCTCTGTTTGGATGAAAATTTGCAAGGTAAGAATTAGCCCATTTTATGCATTGAGCGAAAGCACAAATGAAAAAAAGTGTTCAGTAAACTTTCAAAAGTAAGACGACGTTACTCTGGACACTGTCTCTGTGTGTATGTAGGTAGCCACCTTACAACAGACTGTTACTTTACTGCAAAAGGATAAAGAATATCTCAATCGCCAAAACATGGAGCTTAGTGTTCGCTGTGCCCATGAAGAGGACCGCCTTGAAAGGCTTCAAGCTCAACTTGAAGAAACCAAAAAGGCTAGAGAAGAGATGTATGAAAAATATGTAACATCCAGGCAAGATTTACATTATTTTCTATATAAATAGATATAAATTAACACCAACTTCTTTGGGGGAATTCTTGGCTTTGGGGAAGAATAATGATTTTTTTAAGGTCTATAGGATGATGTTCACTTTGTTTCCTTATAAGATATTCTTATTCTAATTAATTTTTTCTTAAGACACTGGTTTTTCCAACAACCAGAAGCCTGTTTCTTTTAGGTAGGGGAATATATCTATAACTACTTTTATTTTTTTTTCTTATGACATACATATATGACATTTTAAATTCCCTATGACTAAGGTCTCTATATAAGTACTTTTTGAAAGTATATAAATATCTCTGTAGTAGTATCTTTTTGAAGAAAATCTAATCATGCAGAGCCTAACTAAGCTGACCTTTTCCTGAGTGTGTGAAACATAAAAGAAGAATGAGGAGACAGCATTGCATACTGTTTTAAGACACACACTCTGGCATCAGATTCCTGCGTTTCAGTCCTGTCTTCTCACTTCAACAAGGTGTATAAGCTATTAGAGTTGCTTTGTACTGATAGCCCTTGTAATCCCTGCGTTACTTATTTTTATCAGCACATCAAAAGCTAAAACAAATTCTAAATTTCATCCTTAAGAATTCACACATTCATTACCTTTTTCCTAGCCTGTGATATTTTTCATCAGTTTGTGCTCCTGCTAATGCCCTATGTAATGCTTTATACCTTCGCTAAGAGATCACAGTGGCTATAATTATGCGTTAAAGGAAAGTCAATTAGAGTCCTTTTGGTTTTATATTTTGTTTAATATTAGTTGTCTCTCAACCTGCACCACAGTAGATTGTTATTTCTAAATGAAGGACATTACATATGCATCAGTTTTCAGGTCTCCAGCCATAAGCATTAAAAACTATTAGTAAAATATTTTTGAAGATGAATTATTCAGCACAAATTAACTAACATTTTATGTACTAATGAATCCTTTAGGGCAGTATGTTTAAAAGGAAATCTTAGATGGAACTAGTTTGGAACAATATGTTTAGAAATTATAAAACTTTATATCTAATAGCTATGTTTTTCAAGTAACATTGTATATAGAACATATTTGACATAGGATATTAAAGTCTTATATGAAGGGCAAAAATCTATGTCTTTTACAAAAAAAGAAAATCATGGCTATTCCTTTTGACTCCTTGCAGAGACCATTATAAAACTGAATATGAAAATAAACTACGTGATGAACTGGAACAAATCAGATTGAAAACTAATCAAGAAATTGATCAGCTTCGAAGTTCCTCTAAGGAAATATATGAACGGGAAAACAGGTAAAAAAAAAAAAAAGAAAGTGGGAAATTTGTGTGATATTTTATTTCTCTGAAGCTTATAGTTTCATTGGGATTAAACTTTATTTCTATGAAAATGTCTTTTTTAATACATTAAAGAAAATTTGTCATAAATCTAAAATAATGGAACGTTAAAGTTCTAAGATCTTTGATAAACTTAGAGCAAAGTTTATCAGACCTTAGGCCTCTTTACTCTGGTATTCCCACTATCTCTTTATTACCCTGGTAACTTGTCTTCTTATCTTAACCTCAGTTCAAGGACAGAGATGAAAAGGAAATTAGAGAATACTGAGGTACCAGTAGTTCTTCCTGTAACATGCCACTGATTTCTCCAGAAAATTTTTAAAAACTGGAATAATAGTACAAAATATTTCATTTGCCTCATTTAGCAACTGGCCCTGAAAGACATCACCTTAGATAATCTTGAAGAAGGATCATTTTTATTCATGCAGTTACTTTTAGATCATTGTATATTAGGTTCCTTTAGAGATTGACAGTATTAGGGGAAAATAAATGCTGCTTATTTCAATAGCAATTATTTTCATAAACCATCATTATAGTTTGTATTGCTTTTGAAAGTTTATATTTTAGTGAGAAAATTGTTTTGAATTGACTTAATTTTTATACAAGTTTATTAGCATTGTTTGGGTGTATAATATTTTGATCTTTACCAACAATCAAGACTTTAAATCAGACTAAGGTTGATGTTAGAAAGGTTTACATTTGAGCTTTCAGAGCAATAAATTAACTTACTTAGCAAATATTTATTGAGACCTACCGTTTGCCAGATACATGCTAGATGCCCTAAATACAATGGTGACCTCTGCCTCTACCAAGCTGTTGGGCTAATGGAGGGTAAAGACAAACAGAGAAACAACGATTGTAAGTATGGTGACAATGGAGAAATTGTCAGGATACACAGGATGCAACCACGTGGACTCAAGGTGTATCGAGTCCAGCCTTGGGAGAAATCAGAGAAGACTTCATGGTGGGAGAAATGCCCATGCTAACATCTGTGTGATGAGTAAGAGTGAGACTATGAGTTAGGGGAGGGGAGGGAATTGAGGGAATGAATGAACAGCCTGTATAAAAACCTGGAGGCAAAACAAAATTAAGCTTTTTGAACAAACGGAAAATAATTCAGTATGGCTAGAATGTAGACTGAGAGGTAGTGATAAGAGATGAAACAGAAGAGGGAAACAGGAGTCCAAATCATGCATTGGACAATTGTCTAAGATCAGTGAGGAACGATTGAAAGTTTTTTTTTTTTTTTGAGGAAGATCAACCCTGAGCTAACTGCTGCCAATCCTCCTCTTTTTGCTGAGGAAGACTGGCCCTGAGCTAACATCTGTGCCCATCTTCTTCTAGTTTATATGTGGGATGCCTACCACAGCATGGCTTGCTGATCGGTGCCATGTCTGCACCCGGGATCCAAACTGGCAAACCCTGGGCCACCAAAGCGGAACTTGCACACTTAACTGCTGTGCCACTGGGCCAGCCCCTGAAAGATTTTAAGAATATGAGTGGTATGATCTGATTTTATATAAGAAGACCGCTCTGCAGTGTGATTAATAGATTGGAGGAGTAGAAGGCTACAGACAAAGAGGCTACTTTTAGAGGTTGTTTTCATTATCAAGATGAGAAGTGATGATGGAACTGGATTAGTAGGAGTAGAGATGGAAAGAAATGAGCAAGATTGGAATAATATTTAGGAGGTGGAACCAACAGGATTCAGTGACTAGATTGGATTGGAGAGTGAGAAGAAGTTAAGGATGTCACCAGGTTGGTGCATTGGGCAGCTGGATTGGGCAGCTGCATGGATGGTGACCAGTTTTTAAAATATTAGAAAAGAAAAGACTTTAATTGGAAAACGTGATAAATTTATTTTATTTTCATTTGAAGTGTCTGTGAGATATGCAAATAGAAAAGTTGACTATAAGCTGTGAATCTCAGGAGAAAGAACTGAACATGAGATAAACCTGTAGTGTAGGTGATATTATTCCTGCTTTATAAATAAGTACTTTTAGTCCTTTGGCCCAATTCTTTATGGATTTTGTAGGCTTTTCTTGACCTATTTACTAACAATCTTAAAATTTATAGGATTGTTTCCATAATAAGATATATGATTATTTCCAAACAATCCACATAGCCACATAAATCTTGGTGTGTAACCATTTTGAGAATTTCCTGATTTTTTAGTTTTACTTGTTGTTATTTTAAAAAAAATTCTCTGAAATACATCAATGGTAACATGAATTTAGATACATTAGCCCCTCTTGTCTAAGATGGTTGGTAGAGGTAGGTTGGGAAACAGCCGACAGAACCATTTCTGGAAGCAGGGAAGCTGAAAGCAGGTCGTCTCTTCCCCAGTGTTACCTGAGTCCATATCCACATCAAAATGGATAGTGCCTAGCCAGGAGATTGCTGTGATTGTGGCTGCTGCCCTGGAAGCCTCAGCCGGACAGGGGACCCAGAATGACCCCGTGGATATTGAAGCTAGAGTAGACAGTTGCCACCGGGTGGTGCCAAACTACAGCCTAGGCCCGAATGGCTTCGAATTGCACAGGAACTCCAAGCCAGCTAGTTGTATAGGCTCACCTTTATCATTTTATTAACCTCACAATAATCCAACCCTGTAGTTTATGCGGCAGAATCTTTTTGAATCAGTTTCCTCATTACAGCAGGATTTAACTGGAGTTACAGCTTATGTCCCACTAGTCTTTAACAAGGTAAAAATAAATTGTGAATTATTTCTTCCAAAATCTTACAACTTAATTAAGGAAAGGATTTTAGTATTCCTTATTATAAAATGTGAGATTCAGAACAGGTCTATGCATTTAGATATTTTTGTGTCAGGACAAATTAATCACCTGCTTTGGACTTAGATGTGTAACTGTGTCAGTTACATGTATTTTATCAAAATGTGCTATTACACTATTAGTTAAAATCAATGAAGTTCTTATATTTGCATATTTGTGCTTAGTCTCCTTACCTCTCTTTCCCCTCAGTAAACATTTTTAGAAGAAAGTTAGATAAAATTAGAGAAATATGTTTTGCCTTTGGTTTGCTTTCTGTACATTGGGGGATATTAAGAGAGTGCCTTTTGTTTTCTCTCCTTAGACGTGGAAAAGAAAGAGAGAACTCATGCCATCCAATCTTGGTGTCTGCCCCTGCAGTCATACCAGTTGTTTGTGAAGTTAAGGGGTTGAGAGGGAAGTGGAAGAGAGTAGAAGAGATAAAAACTTAAGAAAAGGCAAAGATAAGCAAAGAAAGAACTTGGGTATTTGGGTACATCAAAAATACTATAGTTGGGATTATAGTGTGTATGTATACATCGGCTCAATATGTGAGTTTTGTTGTCTTTCTCTGTGCTTAATAGTTGCTTTGAAATGAGTTTGAAGCTGTGGGAAATAATGAATGAAACTCACTGTGGTGGTGAGATTTATTATATAAATAACTTCTTGCTTAGTAGGTATTATATGACTCAAATATATAGATCCTCATACACATTTGGAAGAAAAGCATTATTCCCTGAACAAGGAGTATATTATGAAATAGATTTCAAGCAAAAGACTAAACTTAAATTCTGGCTCTACCACATATCAGCTGACTGAATTTGTTGCTTAATATCCCTGAAGTGTAATTTCCTCTTTTATAAAATGAGCTAATAATACTCTTTCGCAGGGTGGCCTATAAGGTCTAAGTGAGATAATATATGTGAAGAGTACGTTGTAAGTTATAAAGACGTATATAAATGGTAGTTATTTTGATACCTTTTGCCTATATGAAATACTTAAAATGTCTTTTATGCACTGTACTGACAATTTAAGTAAAATGAGCATTATATAAAAATCAACTTATAACATTATGGAAGTGTTTATTGTAAAAAAAGCACTGTAGAAAATAGATAATTATTCTTAATTATTGATCTCCATAGCATTTAACCATTTTTCATAAATGGCACTATATAAACATAGCGGGTCTGCATGCCCTTTGTTTTGGTCTAAATTTGTCCATAAAATGGCTACCTTATTTGTTCTTAATTAATACTATGTGCTAATAAAGAAAGGAAAGATAAATTCAGCTGATTAGTTTTTCCAGAAAGTAAAACTACCTTTACCTAAAGTAGTCTCAAATACAGAAAGAACTATTCTCATAGCGACACTGTGAAAAGGTAAGGTCGAGTTTGTTAGAGGTATTCATTATGTTCTTGATGCTGCACAGAATCTGGAAATTCAAATTGCTTTACAATTATTTGAAAAGGGGAAGGCAGTAGGGAAAAGGAGATCTAAAATATGCTTTAAAATGTAATAATTAGTATTGCTTTAGTGAGGTTATTTTCCCACTATATCAATAAAAACCATCTTGAGCTCAATTTATCATCTTTCAAAAGTACTCAAGAGGAAACTATAATGACATAAACTTGAAATTCGTGTAGAATCTTGGAATGATATTACACATCTTTAAATCTTGAATCTAAGTTTATTTACAGAGGTTAGTTGCGTGTATATAATGCATTACAATAGGTGACTTAGGACTGGTGTATAGAGGCTCCATTCATCATTTTAAAAATGTGTGTCCTCTCTAGTGCTTAAACAAGCAAACGGACTTCTTTTGTTCATATCTTACCAGTTATCTGTATAATTTTTCAAGTTCTTTATGGAAAAGCTTAAGAATATTCTGCTGTGTCTTTTCACTTAGATTATTCTGAAAACATGTGGCTTTATGGATGACTTTTTGAATATCTTAATTTCTCAAATAATTATAAATGAAATTTTATTGTTAGCTATCTTTTATTGTTGACTATATTCTTTATGCCTATAGGTGATTACCACATTTGTTCACTACTTAATTAATAATATTTAAGTATTTCAAGGTATATAGCGTGTTCCAGATATGAAGCAAAGTGAGTTCTTAGATTCACCTCAATCGTATAGCTGCAGAATATAATGTATAGTTTCGTTGTATAGATGCAAGAACTTAGATTTACTTGCACCATATAGTTCATAGGGTGGTGAGGGAAGCTGGTAAAGTAGGACAGGGTCAGATTTTAAAAGGTCCTGTTGTCAATGGGGAGTTCTTGCAGGTTTTATAGTAGAAGAGTGACATGATATATTCCTTTTCTATGACTACGGTTGCAGTACACGGTGGATTACAGTTGAAGAGAGCCTAAGGCAGGGAGGTTGGTTAGGAGACTATTAGAAAGTTTAAGGGAAAATGAGAAGTGGAAAGAGAATAAGAGCTGAATTTAAAGAATATTTAGGTAGTAGAATTGGCAGGACCTGGTTATTGACAGGATGTGGACATCAGGAATGACTCCAGCTTTCCTTCTTCACTACAGTCTCAGAGAGATGGATGATCAGGCGTGGCCGTTACCTCAAGGGTGCAGACAAGATTTAGAAAGGAAGATAACAATTAATTCCTGATCTTTTACAAATATGGCAGCTCTGACCCAAAAGTACTTGTCTAAGGCCACACAGTATTACTAGAAACTTTTCTCTGCTGTGCCCTGGATATCACTCCTCTCAGCCCTTAAGCTGCTAAAGCCCCTCCTGCAGTCTTCTCTGTTTTCCCCAGAGTACTCTACAAATATTATCATTTTCTTTTTATACAATAAAAAATCTTGGGAAGCATTACTGTAATTATTGCGTCATTCTTTAACTGAATACCTTCATATTATTAATTTCAATTTTCATATTTAGGTAACATGCTAACAACAGCTACTGTTTATTGAGTGCCTATTATGCATCAAGCATTGTACTCAACACTTTACATACATTGTAGAGCCAATTAAATGGGACATTTTTTGAGGTCATAGGTATTAGTTTCCCCATTTTACAAATGAGGAAACTGAGACACTGAGAGAGTGTGCTTTGCCTATGATTACACACTTTAATTGGTAAAACGAGATACATCTGACTGTAAATGCAATGCAGACTCTCATTGTACTGGTCAAGGCTATGAAAATTGACAAAAGATTTCTTATCGAAAGTATAATTTTGGTGGTAATTTATTTAGAAAAGAAACTCTGTCTTTAAGAGAGTTTGCAAACCCACTCCACGCTTGAGGGGTGAATATGAATCATTATAACTTTGTAAAAGCATTTGTAATTTAGAAAATTAGTAAAGAAGCCTTTATTTTTCTATAAAATGGTACAATTTTTTGACAGGGTGTACCTCTCTGACACTGCTCTCCTAGGCCCAGGCTCTCCACTTGTAACTAGAGCTCGTCCCCTCTCTCCTGCTCTAGGACACAGCTCTAGCCATTCTCCCCTTTCTCTCCTCGATTGGCAGTTTTCCCCTTACTACCAGATAGTTCTCAGCAGTTCTCAGCTATGTGTAAATATGTTGTTTCTCCCATCTTTAAAAAGCCATTTTTATCTCCATTTTCTCTCTCTAGTCACCACCCCATTTCTTTGCTCCCATTTATGGCTAAATTCCTTCAAAGAGTTTTATATACTCACTCTTTAACCCTGTTTTTAAAAATCTACTAGCCAGCTTTTGCCGCTATACCATTCCAAGAAAGTTATTCTTCTTAAAGCCCCCACAGACCTTCATTTTGCCAAAAATCTAGTCATCGGGTTCTCAGTTCTTATCTTTCTTGACCTATCAGCAGTATTTAATGCGCTTCATCACTCCTTGCTCCCGGAAACACATTCTTTAACTGGCTGCCAGGATACCACGCTTTGACTTTGCCCTTCCTCACTGGCTCTACCTACTCACTCCCTTTCCTGGTCCTCCTCATCTCCTTGACATCTTTTGCAGTTGCCTAATAAGCACCTTACGTTTGATGTGTCCGGAAGCAAACTTCTGTCCCTGCAACCCTGCTCTGCCTTCAGTCTGATCTAACTCAAAGGCAACTCTTCTTACTCAGACCGAAACCTTGAAGTCATCTTCAGCCTCTTCTCTCTTTTTCACATTCCATGTTCATCAAGACCTTTTGGTTGTGCCTTGAAAATTTATGATCTCTTATCACATCACAGATACTACCTTGGCCCAAGCTACCATTGTCTCTTGCTTTAATTCCGCAAGAGCCTCTTTTTTTTTTTTTTTTTTTTTAAAGATTGGCACCTGAGCTAACAACTCTTGCCAATCTTCTTTTTTTTCCCCTCCCCAAATCCCCCCAGTACGTAGTTGTATATTTTAGTTGTGGGTCGTTCTAGTTGTGGCATGTGGGACACCACCTCAGCGTGGCCTGATGAGCGGTGCCGTGTCCGCGCCCAGGATCCGAACCAGCGAAACCCTGGGCTGCCGAAGCGGAGCATGCAAACTTAACCACTTGGCCACCGGGCTGGCCCCCGCAAGAGTCTCTTAAGTGGTCCCTCAGCTCCCTTCCATGCCCTTGCCCACCTATTCTCAGCACAGTTCCTGTTAAATGGTAGGTCAAATTGGATCATTCCTCTGCTTGGATAAAAAGGCTCCCCATCTCATTCAGTAAAAGTTTAACTACTTATGATGGCCTGTGGTACTGTGTGATCAGTGCCCAATTACCCCTTCCTCATTTCACTTCTCTGTCCTAGTCACTTGCGTAGTCATACTGCCTCCTGTTCCTTTAGCTGTTAGGCATGTTCCCACCTCAGGTCCTTTGTATGTACAGTTCCCACTGCTTATCCCTCCACTCCTGGATACCCTAGAGCCCTGTTTCCTCACTTTCTCCAAGTCTTCAGATGTCACCTGCTCTCTGATGTCTTTCCTGACTACTCTGTTTAAACTTGTGAAATCCCCAGGCCCCCACGCCTGCTGCCCACTAGCCCCTTTTCTGTTTCAGTTTTCTCCAGAGCACTTAGAACCTACTCGCTTACTTTTGGTTTCTTTCCTCCTAGAACATAATCTGCGTGTGAGGAGGGATTTTTATCTGTTGTTCAGTTCTTGATTCTCATGTACCAGTGTCTAGTACATAGTAAGTGCTCAATAAATATTTGTTGAATAAAAGAATGAATTGGTCCTACTTTTGAGACATCAGATGATTATAAGATTAGATGAAAACCTACGTAAGGATTTATAATGAGGTGGATTTGATCAAGACTGACCATGGTGACTGACATATAATAGTCAGTTAAGCATCAACCAGATTAACTTAGTTTCATTTTAGTATATTACATTTCATTCTATCAGCTACTTTTTAAAGCTGGACACATTAACAGATTTTAAATGAGTGTTTTGCATTTTGGTGCTTAAACTTTTCATAATTTTTTTAAACCATGATTTGGTTTAGATCTTTATCTACTTTAGGCCGTTTTTACATTTGTAAAATGAAAAACACCTACTTAAGCACCAACTAAAACGAAGGAATAGCAAAGTGTAGTGTATTCAGTCAACAGTAATTTCAGAAAGTTTCTACTCTTAAAATGCATAGCTTCTCCCAAGAAATTGTTAAATAAAATTTCCACTTTGCTGTTTTTTCATGTCCTATTCATTCCCTTTCCAACTATCTATGTTAAGTAAAGGAAGAATTATCAGTCATTGATTATAAACAGCAGATAATCCACTTCCAACCCTTCTCTTTTTGTGCCATCAAATACATCAGATAAGGAAATGAGCCATTTTATTTTTTTGTCCAGGAAGAAGAATCTGAAGATAGAAGTGATTAATTCAAATGCTTTCCCTATAAATAAGCTTGTCATATAAACAGCCTGTTTCAATCCCTTTTTGTTCCAACTGGAAAAAAATATATTCACTTTTTTTTTTTTTCTGGTGAGGAAGATCGACCTTGAGCTAACGTTTATTGCCAGTCTTCCTCTTTTTGCTTGAGGAAGATTGTCACTGAGCTCTAACATCTGTGCCAGTCTTCCTTTATTTTGTATGTGGGATGCTGTCACAACATGGCTTGATGAGCGGTGTATAGGTCCATGCCCAGGATCTGAACCCGTGAACCCTCAGCCACCAAAGCGGAGCTTGCAAACTTACCCACTGTGCTACTGGGCCGGCCCAAATATATTCACTTTTATTAACTGAAATATGTTTCTGTGAAAGCAGAAAGAGAATGGGCTGCTTAGTTGTGCTTGTTGAGCTCTGCTGACTATCATGTTTTTGTCACTATTTATTCTTGATAAATTTCAAGTTCTGAGGCATTAAGGATGATTATTCAGGCTAAGACATGCTCTTGGCTTTGTCAAATTCTGACTTGTTCCTATTAAAATTTCAAAGGTTCCTAAAGTTTTTCTCATTCTTCTAACATTTTTCTTACCACTTTTCAAGTATAAATTTAGATTTGGCCTATTAGTATCATGAAATTTATCTTGTAGTAGTAAGAAAATACATTCCTTCCTCTACAGAAGTTTGCTGTTATTGTATGTTCGGTCCTGAGGGTTGCAGGTTTCAGTTGTGAGATACTTTTGGATAAACTTATGGGTTTGAAGCCACCTCTGCACAAATACACTAGATTGCAGATGAAATACATCTATTTTATTATAATATTAAAATTCTTTTATTTAGAGAAATAATTAAGAACTTAACTTTTTAAGTTTCTTATTGGAATGTTATAATTTAAGTGACTATATCTCCCAGTGATTTGTCCACAGAAGTCCTGGTTTATGCCTGTTCCTCTGGCATAATTATTAATAGCACCCTCTTTCACTCTAAAAAGTGCCTCAAGTTGAAAAATACATTATTTGGGCACTAGTTATCATACTAGGGTACTCGCTTTACTTTTGAATTTTATGTAGGATTGATAAGATCTTTTCCCTTTCTGCCATCATTCCTCTCAACCTACCTCCCACACACAAATATAGAATGGATGGGAGAGATAAGTGTGTGTATATGGGGGATGGAGTTAATAGGAAGCAACATGAAAGAATCATGAAAAACAGTTTTGGAATCAAATACTGGCTTTCTAAAAGCATTTCTAAGGATGAAATATTTGAATTTCTGTATTTTAAAACATTTATTGTAATGTTAGCCAGTTGGCAAACTCCCAACATCATTCTCTGTAATTATAATTGCATTTAATTGTATACTCAGTTTGGACTTGGAAACTTTACCTTCATTAGCTTATGCATGCTGCAGATAGTTTCTATCAATTTCTCAAGTTTGTCTTTTGAAGAACATTTGAATTCTTGCTATTTCTTCTGTAATTGTATTTCTGTTAGGTTTTCTAGTGCATTTAACATTTAAAAATGGGTAACTTATTAGTTATACAGCAGTTGTGGTTTTATCTGTGGCAGGAATACAGTCCGTCTGGTGTTTTATCAAACCAATCTAAGTTTAAAAGACCATAAAAACAAGTGTATAATGAATTCACAGTTCTGTCAAGCTTTGTTTTTGCTTTAACATCTGTCTGTTCTATGTGACAATCATATAATATAAATCTCGTAATGACAGAATTTCCCAAGGAGAAAACTTCTGTGAAACAAAGGGATTCTTAAGAGAGGCAGCATGGTATGATGAGCATGGACTCTAGAAGCAGACAGTTTGGGTTCACATTTGGGCTCCATAGCTGACTTGCTGTTACCATAGGAAAATATTTAACTTCTCGTGTTTCAGTCTTCTCCTTTGTAAAATGGAGGTAATGATACAACCTACACTTTGTGGGGTTATTGTGAAGTTAAATAAGTTACTATATGTAAAGTGCCTAGAATAGTTCTAGCACATGGGAAGTACTCTGTGTTTGCTATTACTATTATTCTTGTCAGTAGAAGAGTAGTTCAGTTTATGTCTTCTAGAGTTAATTTGAAGCATTAAAAGTCAATTGATAATATTAAAGGAAGTATCTCTATCTTTATGTTAAAAGGAATTGTGTTGCTTCTTGTTGTAGTATGCATGTTGTGGGAAGGATATGAAAGGTCTGGTACCTGATAAAAAGAATGGGTTTACACAGAAATCTGTACCAGCAAACATGTATGAGAGGCCCAAATGATAGAAGCCTGAGCTTCCAGGACTTTCTCCCGTTCACTTCAGTTTTCTCTTTTTGAATTGCCTTTACTTGTTTGTTCTTCAGAGTCCAACTTAACTGCCTTCCCTTCATTCACTCACTTCTCTTCCTTCAGTTAAAAATAATCAACTCCTCTTTGTGCCGTAGAATTTTGTTTATGCCTTTATATAGCACTAATTATAGTTAGCTGGATGATGTAGATCATGGCATGTGAATGCACTAGTAGCCTCTAATCATCCCTCCTCATAAGCCCTGGTGTTAGTTTATTCTGGGTTTTATTTCATTCCCTGTGACTTGCTTTTATTGTTAAACTATTGCTAGCCATTTCTGAGTAGCAGTGGCTTCCAGGAATACTCTTAGTGTACACTGTGCCCGACCTCCACGTGTGGTGAGAAGTAGGAATGTGTCTCAGGTACCCATTACTGGAACCAGGCATTGTTGCCTTCTTTCCTTATGCCCATATTTCTAACGTCCATTGTTGTAGGAAAGGAAGTATAGTTAGAGACTGAAGCTTCCCTATCTACCAACTAAATAAGCATTCGTGATTAATTAGTACTGTAAATATGATCTCTTTGGAATTTTCATACTGAAGTAACTTATAGAATAATGAGGCTATATTTGAAAAATGAAAATTGCAACCGAGTTGTAATGATTTACTGACTAAAATATAAATCATCTAGGAATGAAAAATATATAAATGTTTAATATACTTTGATAATTTTATTCTATGTATAAAATTAAATTTTCATGTTTCAATTAGTTTGATAATAGAATATTTTTTGAAGGTAATTGCAATCAGGATGATATCAGAAAATAATGACATACCATTTTGTGATATCTGCTTTAAAATGCACTTCCACTTAAATAAAAGTATACCAAAGTTATTTTCTTTTTAATAAGAGTTATCTGTACTCCAGTTTTTAAAAAAATTATTGTATTTCTGGCTCATAAACCGTTTTCCTGATGAATCTCTATTGGTTGAAGTGTTTTAAAATTTCAAATTTGTTAATACCACCCTGCAAAAGATGACGGTGAGTACTGGCGCAGCAAGTATGACTGCTAAACATTTCTATCCAATAGTTCTTAGGTAAATTTATTCAAACTGTGGGGGTTTTCATGACTCCCTACTGACATTCTCCATGAATAATAAAAAGCAAATTCTAAAATCCAGTCCAGTTCTTTATGGGAAATAGGATGATATAAAAAACACTTGCTTTGGAGTAAGACAGAGCTGGGCTCAAATTGTGACTTTAACACTTAGGCTGTGTGACTTGGGGCTAGGTACTTAAGCTCTCTAAACTTCAATTTCCTCATCTATAAAATAGATTAAAGTGCAACAGAAGGGATTTATAGGGATTAGTGAGCAAAATCGTTTATGTTACACCCTTTATTTATGTTCTAACTCTGTTAGAGAAGAGAATTAAAAAGAAAATAGATTGAAAGAAGCTTACTGTTGGTATTTTTCTTTTTTGTGTATTTTTTTAGTCTTTTTTTGAGGAAGATTAGCCCTGACCTAACATGCACCCTCCAATCCTCCTCTTTTTGCTGAGGAAGATTGGCCCTGAGCTATCGCCTGTGCCCATCTTCTTCTGTTTTATGTGGGACGCCTGCCACAGCATGGCTTGATAAGCAGCGCATAGGTCCACACCTGGGATCCAAACCAGAGAACCCCCCCCCGGCTGCCAAAGCAGAGAGCATGCACACTTAACTGCTTCACCACCGGGCCACCCCCTGTTTCTTGATCCAAACTTCCCCTTTGATTAAAAAACAAGATTTGATTTTGGAAGGCTCGTTTCTGGCTGTTTCATCTCCTAATACTCACTGTTGTTACCTTCCATCTTTTGGACATTCCCCTTAACTGTCACTGAATATATCTTTCTGTCAATTTCAGTTTCAGCTATCAGCACTGAAAGTGGTGAGTTGTCTATACTCTGCCTGCATTTCCTTGAGCCCTACATGAATATTGCCCTTCATCTCAGCTCTGCTTCAGTTAGCTGCTCCAGTGATCACACCCTGGATCTTGTTATCAACCGAAATTCTATCACTGAAAGTGTTATTCTACCTCCAAATCACCATTCTCCAACAGCAGTCTCCAGTCTTCCGTCTTGCTTGTAGAACTCATTTCACTTATCTGTTTGTCATCTTCTTAAGACTTTGTGTCCTTTGTTCCTTCTACTCTGTCCTAATCTATCAGCCCTTCTGGGTTCCCTTCTCTTCCCTTCCTCTACAAGTGATATCCCAAGGTCCGTTATTTCAGCTGTTCTCTTCCTCGTATCCCAAACTTCATTCCCATTTTGATGCTTGTGATCTCTATATTATATCTTTCACTTAAAGTGTTTCATAGAACATTTATTAACTTCTCAAAACCTTGGTTTTCTTGTGGATAATATGTGAGTAATTGTACCTACCTCATTAGATTATGATAAGGATTAAACAAGTTACAGTATATGCAAACTGTTCAGCCTGCCTTTAACCCATGTAGAGAAAAGTTGTGGAGAAAGGTAACACTTAGAGAGAGACCATTTTTGCACCTGCCCTGATAATGCTGCTACAGAAACTCACCAAGCTAGGCAGATTCATATAGTATTCACTTTGGGTTACCAACCTCTAGTGGCTCCTTAAGATTGTCATATAGTTCAACTCCAAACAAGCCCATTTATGAATCCTTAAAAGATGGATACTTATGTATTTGGAATAACTGAATGTATGTTTAAATTTTAGAAATCTCCGAGAAGCAAGGGATAATGCCATGGCTGAAAAGGACCGAGCAGTGATGGCTGAAAAAGATGCTTTAGAAAAACATTATCAACTCTTAGACAGGTAAGCATCCTGAAAATAGAAATGTTAAAACTCTTCAGTTTTTGTCTCTGTTACTTTTTCTTTCAGAAAATATATTTCTTGTTTTTTGGGGTGTTTTTGAGGAAGATTAGCCCTGAGCTAACATCTGCCACCAATTCTCCTCTTTTTGCTGAGGAAGCTTGGCTCTGAGCTAACATCCGTGCCGATCTTCCTCTGTTTTATATGTGGGATGTCTGCCACAGCATGGCTTGATAAGAGGTGCATATGTCCTCACCCAGGATCCAAACTGGTGAACTCCGGACTGCCAAAGCAGAACGTGCGAACTTAACCGCTGTGCCGTCAGGCCAGCCCCTGTGTTTTTAACAGGAGTATAATTTTCATTTCAATTCAAGTCTAATTTCATGCATTATTTTTGTCCTATGTAATTGTTGCATATATTGAAACAAGATACAGAACAATTCAGTCACCCTACAGAGTTTCCATATACCCCTTTATCAGTCTCAACCACTACACCTCAAGAGGCAAACGCTTTCTAGTTTCTGTCACCATTGCTTAGTTTTGCTCTTCCTGGCCTAAAAATAAATGGAATCCTACAGTATATACTCTTTTGTGTCTAGCTTCTCTCACTCAGTGTTATATTTTCGTCCATTTTTGTTATTGTATCAGTAGTTCATTCCTTCCTATTGCTGAGTGTGAATAGACCACGGTTTGTTTATTCATTCACCTGTCGATGGACATTTAGGTTGTTTCCACTTTGGAGCTATCGTGAATAAAGCTGCTGTGAACATTTTTATACAAGTCTTCTTGTGGGCATATGTTTTTATTTCTCTTGGATAAATACCCAGGGGTGGAATTGCTAATCATAGGGTAGATGAATCTTTTACTTTAAAAGAACCTACCGAACTTAACTGCCAAGTGGCTGTACCATTGTACACTCCACAGTTCCTTTTTTAAAAATCTCTGTGTTCTAGTTCATGTGTGTTGGAGGGAGGGGAAGAAAGAGAATGATTAGTCTTTAATTTATCAATAGAAAAGGGTATTTAATAGCCTAGTTAAAAGGAAAATCACTGATGAGTGTTAAGGTAAATATCATTACCTCATTGAACACTGAATTCTCAGTGGTTCCTCTACATGCAGAGCAAACAAAGCCATTTTTTTCCCCCAACTTTCTTTTAAAATAATTTCGGGCAGAAAAGTTGCTAAAATAGTACAGAAAGTTTCCATACCTTTCACATACTGATAAGCTTTGAAAATAAGCTCAGTGGGTTTTTTAATTATTAAATGAAGACTTCAGATTAATTTGTGATTTAAGCAATACACGAAACTAAAAATTGAGTTGTCTTCATATAATTAACCTGTTAATCTTTTAGAATGTTAGAATCTTTTAGAATGGCTCAAATTGTCATGGTTTTGAATTTACGTCAACTTTGTAAACTTGACTCATGGAGGAATTTTAATAAATATAATATTAAAGAAACTTTTCCTATAATGTAAAAGTGTGTCTAATTCCAAAAATTTTAATATAAAATAAATTCATAAATCAGCTATTTTTATTGGAGTGCTGTTACAACGTATCTTAAAATTATCTGTTATTAGGTTTAACCCTCTCATTTATAAATCTATATGATGTCCACTAAAGATTTACTTGGCTTGAGGGCCAGCGCGGTGGCGCAGCAGTTAAGTTTGCCCGTTCCGCTTTGGCAGCCCGGGGTTTGCCAGTTCGGATCCCAGGTGCGGACATGGCACCACTCAGCAAGCTATGCTGTGGTAAGCGTCCTACATATAAAGTAGAAGAAGATGGGCACGGATGCTAGCTCAGGGCCAGCCTTCCTCAGCAAAAAGAGGAGGATTGGCAGCAGTTAGCTCAGGGCTAATCTTCTTCTTCAAAAAAAAAAAAGATTTACTTGGCTTTTTGTTGATTTTTTTTAATGTGATATATTTAGTAATGACTCCAGAATAATATTTATGAACAAACTAACAAGCTTTAAAAGAAAGCATAAGATTTTAGCTAGTAAACCAGAACTTATATTCAGGCAGAATTTCATAACTTGGTAGCTTTTGTATGTTTTTGTGAATTTAGAAGAGAATAGTACATCTGATCTTAAAATTGGCTAATTTATATTTATACTAAGCTCTGTAATATCCTAAACTCTGACACATAAAATCCTTTTTGTCCTACTTGTCCATACACTAGCAACTGGTATTTATTCTAAAGGCTGTGGGATGCTTTAATATCTAAAAGTATCTTCTGCATTATTGAGACTTCAGTCATTTAATGTTTGTATATATTTTGCACATAGGTAGTATTATAGAAATGTTTTCTATTATAGAATAATTTGTTCAATTAGTTATGTTATTTAGCTTTGCTAAGTGATTTCTTCTTTTTCTTTTGTCTTTTTTTTTTTTTTTTTTTTTGCTGAGGAAGATTTGCCGTGAGCTGACTTCCACTGCCAATCTTCCTCTTTTTTTGCTTGAGGAAGATCGTGCCTGAGCTAACCTCTGTCCCAATCTTCCTCTGTTTTGTATGTGGGTTGCCACCACAGCATAGCTGACGAGTGATGTAGATTTGCTCCAGGATCCGAACCCTTGAACCTGGGCCACCAAAGTGGAGCACACTGAACTTAACCACCATGCCACAAGGCCAGCCTCCTACTAAATGAATTTTTGCTATTCAGAAGGTGATGATATTTTTCAGGGGCTGGCCCGGTGGTGTAGAGGTTAAGTTCACACACTCCATTTCAGCAGCCCGGGGTTCACGGGTTCAGATCCCAGGCACAGACCCACACACCGCTCAGCAAGCCTTGCTGTGGAGGCATTCCAGATACAATACAGAGGAAGATTGGCGCAGATGTTAGCTCAGGCACAATCTTCCTCAAGCAATAAAAAGGGGGGAGGATTGGCAGCAGATGTTAGTTCAAGGCCAGTCTTCCTCACAAAAGAACAAAAGTTGATGATAGTCAGCAGCAGACCACATGTACAGCAGTGGTCCCATAAGATTACCATATAGCCTAAGTTTATGTAGTAGACTGTACCATCTAGGTTTGTGTAAGTACCCTCTGTGATGTTCGCACAATGACGAAACCACCTAACGACATATTTCTCAGAACGTATCCGGTCATTAAGCACTGTATGACTGTATATTGAGTACACTGGAACAGATCATTTTTAAACTACCAGATGAGAGGAAGTTTATTTATTCTTAATTCCTTGAAGTGGTAGTAAAACCTTGGTTATTCAGAGCGTCATTTCCAGCCAAACCTAAATATTTATGATAATTTTAAAATCAAGACGAAGGAAAAGTGTTTCTCAACATACTGGAAATAACCCATGAGCAGCAAAAAGTGTTAATGCCCAGAACTTCAAAGGACGTTACAGGATTTCTTGCACAAATGAATGAGAATAATATCTGGGAATCTAAAACTCAAAATAAGCTTGGAGTTTAACAAAATGCTTAAAACACCTGAGGGTACTTTTCTGTTTTTTGAACTATAACTCCTTGCTTAAAGTTGTAATGTTGCTAGATGACTTCAAAAAAGTAGGATTCTGGATATCTCCACAGTTTAATTCTTCCTTAGTTAATATCATATAAACTCAATACAATTCATGTCAAAAATTTCAAAAAACTTTTTAGTGAAATCTGACAAACTGACTCTAAAATTTTGTTCTTTGAATTCCTGTGGCTATTCTTGTACCTGTTTTACAATATAGTATGTTTTATGTTTGTGTATATTTGCTTATGTATGTATAAACGCTATTGCTTGTGGAACCAGAAATTAGGTGGCTGGGAGACAGATGTTGGATGTAGATTTTTTACAATATATCCTTTTGTGCTTTTTAAATATTGAAACTTCTGAGTGTGTTTCTTATTTTTGTTAAGTGTTTTTAATTAAATGCAAATACAGAATCCTTCTAAGAATACTCATATATGAGTTCCAAGTCTTAATAACTGAGAAACCCTGGAGATTAAATCCTTTAACACTCCTCTTGGACAATGGAAGTAAATAAAAGGAGTGAACAAATAGCATCGATTCTCATGACTGTTAAGAACAGATTAGTAGATCTGTTACACATGCTATTTTGATAGTTCATAATAAATTTTGGCATAATGATTTGATGCAATCTTGTGTAAACTTTAAGCAAGTTACTTAATTTTTATGAAACTTAATTTTTTCCTTCTCAGATAAGGATGACAATTCCAACCTTTCAGAGTTGTTTTTAGGCCTACATATTATAAGTGTTTGGCTTAGATTATGCTCAGTAAGCAGTCATACTTGTAGTGGTTCTTAAGATTGTTATCAGAGGAAGCAAGTATGACCAAGAGTTGGGGGGGTGGGTTCTCTAAGAATAAATCAAAGCAGACTACATTTCCATCTCTAATAGGAATGTTACACTGGGAAAGCAGAGAAATGAAGTTAGTGTACAAGTGATTTGCCAAGACTTTCCATGGTATCCTTTTAAACAAGATGGGAAAAATAGGGGCACAATTCAAGGTTAGGTAAATGGATTAGGAACTGTTGAAGGACTTTACCCAAATGTTTTTTAGAGAATCATTAATAATCAAGAGATAGGTTTATGATGGCCATCTTTATGCTTTGTAGTCTTATATTACTGCATTTAGTACTATATTTCTACATTTTTATCAGTGATTTGGGTAAAAGTAAAAACACTTTATATAATAAAACAAAGAAGAATAACAAATTGAATTACAGATTGAGGCTCCAGATAGGTCTTTTCAGGCAGAATTAATGAACTGAATGAAATTTAAGGAATAAATATAAGATCACACACGTGGGTCCAGAGAACCTATGCTGTTAGTATAGGTTTAGAATTGAAATGCAAAAACAACTTGGAAGATTTCAATATGGAAATATTATCCTACAGCAATAGAAGTTATATCTGCACTGTGGTCACTGGTTATCTCAGCTATAGAATCATGTTGAAATCTGGGCAGCCAAGCTTTAAAACCAGGGTCTTAGGAAAATGACCAGTACTGTAGAAAGATTTAAAAAATGTCCTATTAGTGCTAGTTTATAAACTGTCCACACATAGTTGAAGGGTTCTCATATGAACAAGCTGGTTTTCCCACTTGGTAAGACCTAAAGTAGTAGAATTGGGACCACTGGGTAAACATTACAATAAAGAGTAAAGATAAACTTTCTAATAGGGCTTTTCAGAATGCCTTAGCATCTAATATATTCTCCATCAGTAGAAGTGTTCAGGCATCAGCTGGCCAGGCACTCAGTGGGAAGATGCGTGTAAGGATTGAAGCATTAAGTGGGTAGCTTGAGAGTGTGAAGTTCCTTTTGATCCTGAAATTATCCGTGACAACAGCTCAAAAGAGTTAATGTACTGGTTAAGTTACCGTGCAAAAGGAATGGTGAACCCAAGCTGTTTTTAGAGTATTATTTTTAAAATCTCTGCATTTCACTTTTCTTTTGTTTTTTCAAAATAAAAACCTAGTGCTTAGGACTATTATTTGAAAAGGACATTATGTACTTTTTAAATATCCACTGAAATTCTTTTGAATGTAGATTGCCCAGGAATAGTTGAATTCATATTTTGAGAATGTCATGTATATCTTTTGTGTATAGTGAAACTCAAGGAAAAATATTTGTTTTGTTTTTTTTGTTGTTTTTTTTTTTTTTTTGGAGGAAGATTAGCCCTCAGCTAACTACTGCCAGTCCTCCTCTTTTTGCTGAGGAAGCCTGGCTCTGAGCTAACATCCGTGCCCATCTTCCTCTAGTTTATACGTGGGACGCCTACCACAGCATGGCTGCCAAGCAGTGCCATGTCCGCACCCGGGATCCGAACCAGCGAACCCCGGGCCGCCGAGAAGCGGAACGTGCGAACTTAACCGCTGCGCCACCGGGCCGGCCCCTTGTTTTGTTTTTTAGATGTGGAATTTTTAATACTCAAATGTGATTCTGGCTTCCTTTGTATCAAAATCGGAATAAACAAATGTGTTTCGCTCTTTCCATGGATTGTAATTTCCCTGAATCATGCTTAAGTAAAGCCTCAGGCATGTCTGTACACAGTTTTCTAGTCAGGTATAATTAGTCTCAGCTTTTTCATTTAGGTTAAAACTTTTTCTATATCAAATGCCTTGTTTAATGGTTAAACAAGATGTGTTGTTATGAAGAAAAATATAAGGAAGTAGTATGCCACTTTCAAACATGAATGGAAAAGGCTTTTTAACTCAAGGGCTTTAATTTTCTACAAAAAAGTGGATGTTTCTCAGGCATATGAAAGGCCTGTGTATGTCTCAATTCAAATTCAACAGTTTGATAATCAGTAACAAATACTCAGCTTTCATAAACATGAACAGTTACTGTGTCATGTTCTGTTGCTTTGAATCTCTGCACGCACTCTGAGGATTCTTTCTGCCAAAAAGGGAGGTTTTAAACTCAATCAGTGTAAATGGTAGAATAAGTTGAATACACTGTTACATCTGCGGGATCCTACATGAGAGGCCTGTGTTTGAAACTAAAGTGTAAGTTTGCAATCCAGAATTAATTTTAATAGTATTTTTTTCAGTTACACTTGTTTTACTTGTTTTTAAAACTATGTATTTCATATTTTGAAATATATTTGTAATAGTTTTCAGTTTGTATTTTTAAGTGGATATTACTCGAAATTATGTTTTCAACCCTACAGCTTCTCTGATAATAGTAAGATTTTGTCCTCATTTTTTAATTAGAAGACAAATGTGAGCAGGATTAAGAGATCAGGTGAGGAGAGTAAGTGATTTTTATGTCATACTGAGCTAGTTTAAATCTTCATGTGGAAGCCAACTGTCCTAAATTGTGCTTTATCTCCAAGAAGAGGAGTTTTGACACACTTTTTCTGCTTTTTATCATATTCTTATATTGTTTTATCTTTGTTTATCTGTCTTTTAATCTATTCCTGGCTTCTTGAGCAGGCAAGTAAGTGTTTGTGTCGTTTCCAATATAAACTTAAGGAACTAAGGGGGGTTGAGATTTGAAATAAAAGCTATCGTGTTGTACTTAAATTTTGTGTTATTTAGAAAACTCTGTGATAATTTTATTCATATTCTTAGTTTTCATGGTTACATCAAGTAATTGACATCATAATTATTATTATTTGAATGCAGAAATCCTAATTCTCAAGCCTATATCAAGTTACTCTTATTATACTTCTTTGTGAAAGAAAGACTATACAATAAACTCGTACTTTTTAAAGGAAATTTTTTAGTACCTGAATATTTTTTGTTTGATAATTTGCAAAATATTCTCATTAAAGGACCACTCTAATGATTCTCCGGAATTTATAAAATTATCTTTTCTTTCTTACTTGATTTCTCTTATTCCTTGCAGTATTCTATTTGCCCATAGGTTTGCTTTGTTTATATTAAAATAGTCTAGCCCCATGTTATTCTAAAATTTTTTCTTTGCTTTTAAGCTGCTTTCTGTCTGAGAGATACTTGTCAACTTGCAATAAATTATATCTCAAGCTGTACTCATTACATCCCAAGTTACCGCAAGTGATTCTATGCCTTTCTCAGTAAAGGCTTTGGAATTAGTGGTAATATAGTGTACATGAAAGCATTAAGAAGTTTTTATTGCTGAGATGAAAAATATGTGTTCCCTTTCAGTCTAGATATAAAGATCTGAAAGGAACTGATAAGAAACTGCCACATTCAGATCACAATGTATGAATTTTATTTTATGCCACCTCTCATCTATCTTCTTTCTTCTTTATTCGGTATTAGTCTGATCTGAAATTCCTTGTCCCACCAGAAACAATGGCCCAGAGAGTCTTTTAACCATTCGTGGATAATTTATTGCTTGTAATTGAGCTTAAATAGTACTGGTTCTATTCTCCTCCCTACCTATTCTCCTACCTATTCTCCTCCACCTCAGAAGAACATGTCTTGAATGTTTTTGTGCAACAAGTCAAAATGCGCACACACACACAGCAATTTGACATTGTTTGCTGTCTGTCTTTTTTCTTAAAGAAGGACTTGAGAGGCTTCTGTGGTCAGAAAGGATGTTTACTCTGTATCAGGAGAATTAATGATGGATGCCAGTGTTGTTAACCTGAATTTCTGTGGGACAGAACATCTTTGTACAGAAATGAACTAGAATTATCAGCTTATTTTGTTGGTTAAGTGGAACAGTTCGTATAGAGAAATGCTGTTTCCTTCCATACCCACTGACATAAACCTCTTTTCTCCTCAATCCAGAATAACTCTGAATGGCCATCACTTTCAGGGGATGGATTCTCTCTTTACCTTATAAAATCACAACTGTGCTCTAGCATTTTGTCTTGGTCCATATTCTTCTTTAACTTCTTATTTCAAATTTCATATGTGTACAAATTTCATATGGTACAAAGAACTCCTGTATATCTTTTATCCAGATTCACCCCTTTTTAACATTTTTTATGTTCGTTTTATCATTCTTATTCTCTCCCCCCTCCCCACTTATACACACACACACACACGTTATTTTTTTTAATAGTTTAATAGATGAAATGCATTATGTACTTTTACCTCTTCACAGTTTATTTCCTAGGAATAAGAATATTCTCTTATGTAACCACAGTACACATACCAAATTCAGGACAACATTGATAGCAATACTTTCGCTCATTTTTGTCAGTTGTCCTAATAAATATCTTTTTATAGCAGTTTTTTTTTCTGGCAAAGGATCCAGTCGAGAATCATGCATATTAACTTTTAGTTATCTTCAGTCTCCTTTAACCTGAAACAGTTCTTCAGTTTTTCTTTTCATGACATTTGATCCTTTTTCTTTTAATTTTCTATCTATCGTCCTTCTAGGGTCTCATCTTCTACTCAACTTCAACTGTTACTTCAGGAAATGACCCACAATATTTTTAAACTCAAAGCATACCTCTTCTTATGTCTCGTAAACTCAGATTTCTGGCTACCTGATTGACATTTTTATCTGTATGTCTTTCTGAAACGTTAAACTCAGTATTTTTGAAACAAATTCAGCTTCCTCCCACATTCACCCCTCCCAAAAGAAAAAGTTACTTCGACTGACTTTGCTTCTGTAAATCGCACCATCTTTTTTAAGCCATTTCTGTTTTAATCTTTAGAATAATAATTCTTTCCTCTTGCTCGTATGTGTAATCACTTGTCACATTTCATATACTCTACCCCTGTCGTATCTCTAAAATCCTCTTCACTCCTGTTGCCATCTTCCTAGATCAGCTTCTTATTACTTTTTAACTGGTGTCATGATGTAATTGTGTACAATAACCTCTTAAGTGGTTGCTACATCTCTCCCCACTCAGTTAATCCTCTTGCCCAGACCTGTTCTTCCTCTCGTAGTTTTGCATTCTGACTAACATCATCATTTGCCCAGGCACTTAAACAAGAAAGCTGATGATTCATAGCTACTTTTTTTCCCCTTACTCCGCTTCACATTTATTCAACCAACAAATATTTATTGATACCTACCATGTGCCAGTCACTGTGCTAGGTGCTAGTATACGTTAGTAAATAAACTGGAGATTGCCTCTGCTGAGAGTCAATTGAGGGAGACAGAAAATAAACAGATACATAATTATTACAATTACTTGCTATAAACTAGGTGGTGTGAGGAATAATAATGTCTCGGGCAGGGTATACCATGGTAGGATAGTCAAGAAAGGCCTCTCTGACACTTTAGCTAAGCCTATACCATGTTGATTCTAATTTCTAAATATATCTCATTTCCCTCCTCTTAATCCCAGGTGCCACTGCTTTCGTTAAGCCTTTATTTTCCCTTGTCTAAACTATTTATAATAGTCTCTGAAGTCTTTTCTTTCAATTTAGTCTTCTGTATTTTCATCACTCATTCTTCCAGGGTAATTGTTCTAAAACTGAGAACCCTGATCATGTCATTCAACAGAATGGCATCCACACTGCACAGCTTAGCATTTAAGGTCATTCACAGACTCCCTGCCTATCATTCCAGACTCAGATCTTTCTTTTGATTCTCCCCTTTATACTCAAGACAAATTGATCCCTTATAGTTCTCTAAATATATGATATTTCCTCTCTCACCCCTGGATATATGTTCTTTGCTAGGAATAACCTTTTCTCTTCCCTTGCTTGTGTATCTTACCATTTATCTACTAGGTAAATGTCCATTCATGGTAAGACTGAACTTAGTGATCACTTACTGTATCTTATTTTTCTTTGATGTGATTTAGATTCTCAACCAGGAGTGATGGGGTTTGGGATAAAGCAAACTGAGTGGCTGTAAAACAGATAAAATATACAGAGAAAAATGCTTCCTACCACATGGGTTGAATGGCATTGTTTAAAATCTGAGGGGTTAGGATGAAACTTTTAATCTAAACTGAATTTTCATCAAAATGACTAACTCTCCCAGAAAGAGGGAAATAAATACAAAATATGAGACGCAGCAACACTTATAAACTTCCAATCTGGTAAACTTGACCATGGGTACAGGAGTTTAGAAAAAACACAAAGATAAGCTTCCAGACTGACTTCTTACAATTCCAGGTTTCTTTCCTCGTTTAAGCAAGGAAATTGCTGAGCAGATAATATTTTCTTAGTCTTCCAGTTCATTGGAGAGTGGGACAGTCCCCAAATAATGTCTCATTAAACAGAAAAGGGGCAAAATGAAGGCTTGGCTAGAACTGCCCTCGTTCAAAGATTAATAAGTGATTAAGGGTCAGAGAAGACAAGTATGGGACATATGTAAATATTGTCTTAAATGGAGGGAGACAGCAAGAGTAATATAAAAGCTATGAAAGATAAAGAGAACGTTTTGAAGTATCTACTCTAGGAATCTAAGAAGAAGACTATAGATTATAAGTTATTCACAACTAAGAAAATTTGAGAAAGCATAGACTTTTTGAAACCAGAGATATGGAAGTAGAATAAAATGGAAGGAAACTGGCAACGTTCAGGAGAAAAGTTACCTAGAAAAATGATGTACTTAAAAAAGAATTAAAGAGAAAGGTCAAAAGGTCCAGAAAACTGAATTGGCAACTTGACGGGGGGAGGTTTAAAAGCAGAAGCAAACCAAAAAAAAAAAATGGACAAAATGATGAAAACAATTAGAGAGGAGATAATAGACATGGAGAACAGACAACATATATCCACATTCAAAATATTAGTGTGCCGGGGAAGAAAACAAGAAAATGGAAGAGGAATAGATATTTAGAGATACAGTGGAAGGAAATTTCTGAAATAAGGAATCTGCAGTTTAGCAGAACTAACGACATTCTGGGGTGGTGGGTCAGGATGGGAAAGAGCAATGTAATAAATCCAAGTGAAGTTATTAAATATGAGCATTAAAGGAACAGTATTAGAAGCATTTGGGCTGAATGAGTGAGTCATTTTCTAAGGAAAAAATAAATCAGGCTGAGCTCAAGTTTCTCATCCACAACTTATACTTTGTTCACTCAGCGGTCTTTACTAACCACCTGCTTTGTGCCATGCGCTTCCTCCGCACTGTGATTGAGGGTTTAATAAGATGAAAGGATCTCTGTCTCAGTGGAACTCACATTTCTATGGCATAAATCAGAAAATATACGAATAACAAAATAAGATAATTTTAGATAGTAACAATTATTTGAAAGATATAAAACGCAGTGTGATTCAGGGAAGTGAGGTTATCTGAAGGGTGACATTTTTTGCATCCTGAGTGATGAGAAGGGACTAGTCATGTGAGGACTGAGGAAGCCTGTTACCCATGTGACATTCCTGAATAACCTACTTGAAATTGTAACCTCACCAACTAAAGAAAGAATCAAAGAACTTGTGAATTGAGATGTCAAGGTGTAAAAGAACTGGCAAAGAATAGTTAATGTAAAATTACATCTTAATAACTGTTGTCATTCTGGTTACAAAACACCTTGTAATCATGATTGTTAAGGGGAAATTATAACATAAAAATAATAATTTAACATAAGTAGAGGCAAAAATAGCAACTTTTGACTAAAATTAGAGAATTAATGGTAGCAGGAAATACTGTATATATAATATATATAATATTGTGTAATTATAATTACCTCAAACTTCATAAGAATCAGTAGTTTTATCAGGAAATATATATTTAAGCATATCACTTAAAATCATGAATGAAGCCATTAATTAAACTAAAAACAGACAATATACTTTGCATATTACCAGAGGATGGGGGGGAAAAAGCATAGATCTTATAGCAAAAGATAGATAACAAAGCAAACAGCAAAGAAGCAAAAAACAGAAAATATAAATTAAGATGGCAGAAGAGTGAATTTATCTTTTCTGACAATGGTTGTGAATGTGATGAACTCACTATATATATAGGAAATAAATACAACTTGGGTCAAAAATAAAACTATATTGTCACATCAATAAGTGATTTGAGATGTTTAAAAATGGAAAAGATAAGAAGGCAAAAATAACATAGGATCTAAAACTATTCTGCAATAAATAGTTTATTAAAATTTTTTAAAAATAGTAATTCAGGATCTTTAGAATCCCTCTGTAAAACAGAGTGTACACAATGAAGATATGCTCAGGAGTGTTTATGTGTCAGATTTCCCAGAGGGAAAGTGCTTATTGTCCCACTTTGGGTTACATGCCCATGCCCAGACTGCTCAGTTGTCTCCAGAGGTGGTTTAAAACATGCTTTGGGGGTAGGAATAGTTTAGCAAATAAAATTCCTAGATAAAGGGGTGCTGAACAGATACTACAACGATTTGTCTACTGTAGTTCCTGATCAGTAAATAATTGATGAAATAAGGAAACAAAGCTCAGAAAACATAAACAAACTGGAATCATTTTGTTAATTCATAAGCACTTTTTTTTAAAATTCAGCTTATTAAGGCCACATTAAAGTTATGATCAAAGATATATTTGAATGTGTGGCTCATTAATTACCTTAGAGAAACTATATTGGTAGTGAGATCAAGAATTCAGGTTCAGGGGCGGGCCCGGTGGCGCAGCGGTTAAGTGCGCACGTTCTGCTTCAGTGGCCCGGGGTTTCCTGATTCGGATCCCGGGTGCGAACATGGCATCGCTCGGCAAGCCGTGCTGTGGTAGGCGTCCCACGTATAAAGTAGAGGAAAATGGCCACAGATGTTAGCTCAGGGCCAGTCTTCCTTGGCAAAAAAAGGAAGATTGGCAGCAGATGTTAGCTCAGGGCTGATCTTCCTAAAAAAAAAAAAACTCAGTTCAGGTTCATTCAGCTTAGCGACCTTTTTTGATGCGGGAGGGCAGGTGGGTTCCATGTTCTTTTCTAAATCTAGCTAGCTGCCTTCCAAATGTGTAATTTGGGGTCACAAGTAGAGTAGATAGAATCAGTATAAACATGTAAGAAGTAGTACTAGAGGAAGAACTCAAGTACCTGCCCTCCTGATGGCGTATCAATAACATCATGTTTGTAAATGAAGGAAAGCACATTATTACATGTCTACACATTTTTTAGGATGCTTTCTTAGAAATCTAGAGTCATAGTTGGTCATTATGCATGTGAATTGAACCAGAGCGAGAGAGAGAGAGAGAGAGTTTATACAGCTTTCTTTATAGGCTCCTGCTCTCTTGCTTTGGGGGAAATTTTCATAGATTTACATTTGGTAAATATATCCATGTCCAAAAAAAGATATGTATAAAAAATTGGAATGCCAGCTGACTAAATCAACTCATAAAAACTTCAGTTAAAAGTAAGATATTTTCCATGATTATTTTAAAATATGATGTTTACTGGAAGGAAAGTCCAGAGAATTACCACAGATGAAGTGTGAGTATATTTCTCCCACTTGTAAATGAGCTCTTATTTCCTACAGTGTATATTCTCATCCACAATGAGTCATTTTCAACATGTTTCAATTTAACTCCTAATACATTTTTAAACTTGGCAGGCATATTTAGATGAACGTTACTTCCAGTTTTAGAGACTGCTTCTAAATTATACTTCAGTATTGTAGTCATCATACAAAGTTCTTTCAGTAAAGAGGAAACAGAATTGATTGGAAGTGTATGTTTTAATGTGGCAAAAAATGGTTACCATTGAATAAAAATCAGATAGTTAGGTTTTTTAAATTTTTGTTAATAAATAAACCCTCAACATTATCTTTAAAAAGTTGTTGGTATGAGGTCCTTTTTGGTAGATGATAAAAGAAGAAAAGATATGAATTATCCCAGGTAATAAAGTTAATATTTGTTGATCTCTTACTATGCTTAGCACTGTTTATCTCATGTATATTAACTGTTTTTTTGGAGGGGTGAGGAAGATTGGCTCTGAGATAACATCTGTTGCCAGTCTTCCTCTTTTTGCCCAAGAAGATTGTCACTGAGCTAACATCTGTGCCAATCTTCCTCTGTTTTATATGTCGGACACTGCCACAGCATGGCTTGATGAATGGTGTGTAGGTCCGTGCCCAGGATCCAAACCTGTGAATCCTGGGCCACTGAAGTAGTGTGCATGAACTTTACCACTACACCACTGCGCCGGCCCCTGTATTAACTTTTTTCAGGCCCACATAATAGGGGTAGTTCATTTTCTATAAATCATTGAAGTTTTATTTCTATTATAATACATGGAGCCTGTCACATTTCTGGACATATAGCTAGAGTTACATGAATGTTCGTAGAAGCTAATGACTTTGTGGAGAATTATACATATTGCCAACTCTTCATAAGTATTTAATAATTACCATTTATAAATTTATGCAATCATATGAATCTTCTGGCAGATTTCAGTTGACCAACCTGTCCATTGTTAGGATTTTAATTTTCTTTATTTTTATTTTATTTTTACTTTGTGCCTTATTATTTTTAACACTTTGAAGCTTCCCAAAAGTTTAGAGTTGGGAAAAACTTAGAGATCATTGAAAACATTGCACTCACTTTGCAAAAGAGGAAACAAATCTAAAGAGGTTATATGACTTGTTCTCAGTTATACTGTTAACAGAAGCAGAGTTAATAGAAGTAGACGTGTGTTCTCTTTGTTCCCATCTCAGTTCATTCTGCCACACAATTTTCATATTATTAGTAAATAGTTTATGAAGCACAGTATGTGTGATATTAAACAATTCAGAATGATATTATATTAATTTTCTGTGGTTGCTGTAATAAGTTGTCACAAACTTGGTGACTTTCTTTTTTTTTGCTGAGGAATATTTGCCCTGAGCTAACATCTGTGCCAGTCTTTCTCTATTTTGTATGTGGGTCGCCACCACAGCATGGCTGCCAACTGGTGGTGTAGGTCCGTTCCCAGGAACCAAACTCCAGCGTGCTGAAGCGGGGCACACTGAATTTAACCACTAGGCCGCGGGGCTGACCCCTCATAAACTTGGTGACTTAAAACAACAGGAATGTATTCTCTCACGGTTCTGGAGGCCAGAAGTCTGAAACCAAGGTATCTCCAGGGCTGTACATCCTCCAAAAGCTCTGGGGCAATCCTTCCCTTGCTTCTTCCGTCCTCTGGGGCTCTAGGTGTTCCTTGGCTTCCAGACACATCACTCCAGTCTCTCCCTCTGTCTTCACTTTGCCTTCTCCTCTTAGGTCTCTTATAAGAATGCACATGAGGGCCGGCCCCATGGCCAAGTGGTTAAAGTTCCACATGCTCTGCTTCGGCAGCCCAGGTTCACGGGTTCAGAACCCCAGGCGCAGACCTGCTGCACTCATCAGCAGTGGTGTCAAGGCATCCCACATACAAAATAGAGAAAGATTTTCACAGATGTTAGCTCAGGGCTAATCTTTGTCCAGCAAAAAAGGGAAGGCTGGCAATGGATGTTAGCTCAGGGCAAATCTTCCTCACAAAAAAGAAAAAAAAAAAGCACATGACCCTTTTTCCAAATAAGGCAATATTCACAGGTTCTAAGGATTAAGACATGGACATATATTTTGGGGAGGGGCCACCGTTGAACTCACTGTATATGCCTTTAAGTCATTTGAATAGTATTTTTTCAGGTCCCTCAGTAGAAGTGACATTTTATTTTTAAATTTTCTGACTAGAATTTTGTAATGTACCAGCTAATTTTAAAAGTTATTAAAATTTTATAAAGGTGGATTATCTTTTCAACCTACTAACATAACATTTAGCAGATTACTAGCTCTTGAATAAATGGCACCTTAGAGATTCTAGACTCTGTACCATATGCTGTATAACATGCATTTATTATGAATTAAAAGTCTCCCTACATGACTTTTAATAACATTTTTTAAGAACGTCCTGGCAGTGACACTAAGGGTTAAAGAAACAGAATTGGACATTTTTAAGACACAGTGTAAAAATCTAGCTTTAAGGGAAGCTATATTGACTTCAGTTAGACCATTTAATTGTTCTTTTTCTGTGTAGCAGTTGAATTTTGCTTTATTGTATTTGAGAGTCATTAAGTAAGATCTTGAGTGCCTTAATATAATTACTGTTTCATATTTTACTTTTGTTCTACTTATTTTGTTCATTGAGCAAAGTTTTAGCCCTTCCTGGTTTTAATAAATCTTTATGTGTAACCTGTATGTTTCTATAATATATGCCAGATATGTGATCATTTAGTTTTTCCTTCTGTAGAAATCATTATTACTAGATGTGAACAAATTCTAGAAATCATTGTTACTAGATGTGAAGATAGTCTCAATTTCTTCTACCCATTAAAGTGTGTTAGTGTAAATGAAAGAACCAATATATTATACAATTATTACATTTTATATATAATCACCAATTGGTTATATATATTGTTTATTAGATATATTGGGTATATGTAATAATATATAATTCTATGCTTCATAGAATTAAATGAGATTTATTATACAATTTTAGGTTTTCAATAAATTTTATTATTTATTATCATCATCCAGTTAGTTGATTTTTAAAGTAAGGTATATCTGTGTTCTCTTTTCAGCACTATAAAGACAAAGGGTTAGAAGAAGTCTCTAACTAGATATGGTGAAACTATTTTATGGAGATGGATAACTTTCACTGTTACAAAGCTCTCTAAAGAAGGTCCCTTTCCTCAGCTTACTATTTATCTTAACTATTAGCAATTCATACTATTGGAATTTCCCTTGCACTTTTTTGTAAGTTTTTAAAAATATATCCATGTATTTCTTATTTTTTAATTTTTTTTGAGGAAGATTAGCCCTGAGCTAACATCTGCTGCCAATCCTCCTCTTTTTGCTGAGGAAAGCTGGCCCTGAGCTAACATCCATGCCCATCTTCCTCTACTTTATATGTGGGACGCCTACCATAGCATGGCTTGCCAAGTGGTGCCATGTCCACACCCGGGATCCAAACCAGCGAACCCTGGGCCGCAGAGAAGCGGAACTTGCACACTTAACCGCTGCGCCACCGAGCTGGCCGGTCCCTCCGTGTATTTTTTAAATGGATGTGTTTTTTAAAACTTAAAGGCAATGCATTTTCATTTTACAAGTGAAAAGTCTATCTATATATTTGTAGAAAGTACGAAATGAGTTAATCTGTCTTCAAACAGCAGAATTTAAGTGACATTCACCTATCTATTATTAGAATTCAGATGTTTTCTTTTAACTCTCTTGGACCCCAAATGTGAATTTCTATTAGCTAGATTATTCATAGATACTCTGAATGTAATGATGCCTATCGTTTCTAAAATTGTTTTTGTCCAAAATCACAGAGATGGAAAATGCCCAAAAGAATACATCCCCCTGCCTCCAGGCAAGAGTGCGCCCAGACCATTCCAGTCAGATAGGCCGTCCACGTGTAAACCTGTAAAGGAGCTCATGTACCTGTAAATAACAGTGAACTGTGCACTTTGAAATAGTTTTTTTAAAGTAGTTTACAGGAAAATCAAGGTATGTTTAATAGCCTGTCGTTTATGAGAATGGAATGTTCTGTATGTTGGTGCCACAAAACATGTCTATTCTTATTCATTTGTCATCTTTTGCTATTGGTTGAACTGCATTTGATCCAGAAATAAGTCAACAGATGTTTAAATGAGAAATATGTGTTGTGAAATTCAATCATTTGTATATAATAAACACAGATTTTTTTTGAGTCCAAAGTTAAAGCACTTGTAAAACATAAATTGGATTCTTTAACTAAAGCACTGATGTCTAATTTTTGAAAATTAAAACTATGCACTGAATGCTTCTAAAGGAAAACAACTTGCTAGTCAGTTTTCCATGTTGCTACTTGCTGTATACTTCCACTTGGTATCCAGTGTAGCCAATAATGTCTCTTCATTAAAGAAACTACCCCTTTCCCATCACCATCAATAACCCCTTTAAATTTTTTTCCTCCTTTTTTTCTTTTCTTTCTTTTTTTTTTTTTTTTTTGAGGAAGATTAGCCCTGAGCTAACTACTGCCAGTCCTCCTCTTTTCACTGAGGAAGCCTGGCCCTGAGCTAACATCCGTGCCCATCTTCCTCTGCTTAATACGTGCAACGCCTACAGCAGCATGGTGTGCCAAGCGGCGCCATGTCCACTCCCGGGATCCCAACCGGCGAACCCCGGGCCGCTGAAGTGGAATGTGCGAACTTAACTGCTGTGCCACCAGGCCAGCCCCAGCCGCCTTAACTATTAAGCATTCATTTATAAGTAATTTGTAAACTCTGATTGCCTTTTTGCAGGCATTTGTACCAGTTTTCATTCCACAAATTTTAGGCACTACTATGTTTACAAATTATAAGTTTTATACCAAGGTATAGCTCAAACTTATGGTTCCTTAAACCATACATACATCTGTGATGATAGCGCTGGAGCAGTGTTGAATTAAATGGCTCAAACTTTTCATGGAACTTTCAAAAGAAAGAATAGCAGTAGTAATTCTTGGGGTTCATTTGGATAGAACTATGAAAAAAAGGTATCTAACTTTTTTCTTTTTATCAATTTTATTTGTAAAAATTATTTAATTTTATAAACACTTTCATGAATTTTTAATTGTAGATACTATCTGATAAATATTATAAATTTGTACCTACATAATTATATGTAAAGTAAAATTCCATATAGCTAAACTTATTTTCATTTACCATTTTATAACAGATCCTAGTGGAAATTAATGGCCCTGACTGCCTCTTCTCTGTGAGAATTGAGTCTCTATAGCCCAATTCTGTGAACTGTTCTCAGCTTCCCTTAATTCATTAACATGTGGATGAACCTAAGGGTTCTTTCCTGTCAGTTCAAAATGTTTGACATTGCTTGCCTTATTTCCTTTTATTTTAAATGAAAGCCAACATTATGAACTCTGTACTTTACTGTGTACAACAAAAAAGCAAAAGAGAAACATATTTCTCCGCATGGTTTCAGAGGAGAATGTGGAGAAAAATATGTGTGTTGTGCTCAGATTTCTCTTTGGTGGAGTGTGGACTATGATAAGAGTAATAAGGAACTAAAATATCTCTCTAAATTTTTCCTATGGTGAGCTAGACATCATTCAACTCAATGTTCACTGAACCTTTGTGCATGACACTGTAGAAGAAGAATAAAAATTTAAGACGTGATTTCTGTTTCCAAAAAGCTGAAAGAATCAATGTGTATCCATATTTATATTTTAAAGCAAAATGTTATATATCTTAATGAATCTGTGGTAGTCTATGAATGTTGGTATCTATTTTAAGAGAGTATCAGGAATGACCTTTTAGAAGAGGTGGTATATGAAACAAACATTTGAAGTATGAATTTTGAAATGCAGATCTAAGAGAAGGACATTCCAAAAACTTCAGAACCCTTCCTAAATAGAGGAGGGAAATTAAAGAGTTGTCAGGAAACAGCAGACAATTCAGTCAACTGATTCGGAATATACAAGTAGGTAGGAAATAAATCCTTTTATATTTAGGTAGGCCTAGAACATCAGAATAAAGAGCTTATATTTATTTTGGTGAGCAATAAGTGGTGACATGAAAATCACATTTTAGAGAATTAACTTGGCAGTAATACATGTATATGTATTTGTTCAGGGTAATTAAAATACCCTGAACAGAAGTGCCTGAAGTCCAGGTGAGAGCTGCGCATGGCCTCAGTTGGAATGATAGCATAGGGAATAGATGGGAAAATTGGTTTTAGAAGTACAACTGGGGCATGGTAAACGGAGGAGATTTTACTACCCCCCTCTTCCCAGAGAAAAGAAATTTCTAGTATTTTTGGATCATATTCCAAGACATAGTTTGGGTCATGTTTCTAGTTGGGTGGTCTCTAGCTAAAAGATCACAACCGTGATTAAAGCTTACTCTTCCACTTCTCTTTCCCTGTGACTGGAAAAACAGATGGTTGGAACTCACTTGCACCTCTTTTCAATCTTCTGCAACATATACACTCTAAGGTATTTAGTCTTTAGGAGCTCGCCAGTGGTTAGATGGGATTGGGGCTTAACCACCTCTCTTAAACCTTAAACCTATCACATTCTCCTTCCCCGTCTACCAGAAACCTCTGAATTGGGGTGTTCACTGTAAGCCCAGCTAATAACATAATCATAATTTTATTTCCCATTTGCTACTGGACTCTGCACCTGTTTTTTTTTCCCAAGAACTTCATGGTGAGGGATGCTTATTTTAATGGAGCAGTAGACATTTCTTGAATTTCCCCAAATATCATTTAATAGCACTCAATCCCAGTATCTCCACAAGCAATGGATCCTACAGTCTGCATACATTAGAGGCAATATAATTTATCTTTAAGATTACTGTTTCTAGAGGTAGATTGCCTTGGTTATGACACTGGCTCTATGGTTACTAGGTACATGACTTTGGGAAAGTTATTTAACCTCTATGTCTCAGTTTCCTCATCTGTAAAATAAAGGTAATGATAGTAACTTAATTCATAGAATTGTGGTGAGGATTAAATGAGTGTTTGACATAGTGTTTGCCACATAATAAGCATTAAATACTATCTATTGTGGTTATTACAGGAATCGGTAGTTACTAGATTTGAAAGTATCTTGGAGAGTTATCAGTGATTCCTACAAAATTTTCTGGGTAGTTGAGATGACAGTGATTTTATTATCAGAAATAGGACTTTCAGAAAGCAGAAGTGATTCATGGGTGAATAAAGCTATGGTTTTGATTTAGGATTTGTAAAAGTTCTAAAGCACCATTCACGCATAAAAACATAGTGGATAAATGGGGTAAGGATGCCAAGCCTGGGAGAAAGATCAGGCCTAGCGATAAAGATTGGAGACACACCAACGTTGCTGAAACTTATAGTAAGAACTCTGAAATTTAGGAAGTGTTTTAATAAGTGCTGAATATTTGCTGTGGGTTGGATACTGTGCTAAATGTTTTAAGGGTTTTTTTGTTTCCCTCCTTTGATTAATTTTTTCTCAATTTTTATTTCTCACAAATCCTATTTTTTTTTTAAGTAAGGAAATAAGGGCTGAAGGAGGTTTTCTAAAAACGTCATAGCTGGAATCTACAAAGAAACCATTAAAACTAATGATAAGTGGCTTTATCAAGTTTGCAGAATACAGATCATTATGAAAAAAGTCAATTGTATTTCTGTATACTAGCAAGAAGTAGTTGAAAATTGTAAATTTTTAATAGCATCAAAAATATTAAATACTTAAGGATAAAATTAACAAAATATTAAGCAAGTACAAGACCTGTCCACTGAAAACTAGTAAATATTGCTGAGAAAAAGTAAGACGGACTTGAATAAGTGGAGAGATATATCGTGTTCATAGATTCGAATATTCAGTGTTGCTGAAGTATCAATTGTCCCCAAACTGATTAATAGGTTCAATGCGATCCTGATGAAAGCCTCAGCAAGGTTTTTTGGTAGAAATTGACAAACTAACCTAAAATTTGCATAGAAATTCACAGGATCCAGAATATCCAGAACAATTTTTAAGAATAAGGATGAAAGTGCCAGGATAATTCAATAAGGAAATTACAGTCTTTTCAGCAATGTGCTGGAACATTTTGATGTCCTTGTGCGAAAAACTGACCCTCAACCCTTACCTCACACAAAATATAAAAATGAATTCGTAATCATTTGTAGATCTAAATTTAAGAACTAAAACTAGAAAACTAGAAAAAAAACAAGATCTTAGTAACTTTGGTTAATCAAAGATTACATAAATAGGACACAAAGAGCATGAAACAAAAAACTTGTCAAATTAGACTTCATCAAAATAAGTTTTTGCTCTTCTGATATGAAAGGAAAAGGCTAGCCACAGACTTGAGAAAATATTTGCCAAACACATATCTAATAAAGGACTTATATCCAGAATGCTTACAACTTAAGAAGACAAACTTCCTGATTAAAAAAAAAATGTATATGAATAGACATTTTACAAAAGAAGAAATGCAAATGACCAATAAGCATGTTTATAGCAGCGTTATTCATAATGGCTCAAAACTGAAAATAAACCAAATGTGCCTCAGCTAGTGAATGACTGAAGCACTATTGGTATATACATACCATGTGATACTACTCAGCAATAATAAGGAGCCAGCTACTCATACGTGCAACAACATGGATGAATACTTTAAAAAGCGTTATGTTGAATGAAAGAAGGCAGACACAAAAGACTACATACCGTTTGATTCCATTTGTGTGACATTCTAGAAAAGGCAAAACTAATGACACAAATCAGATCAGTGTTTGCTAGGAGTCAGAGCTAGGATGAAGGAATTGACTTTAAAGCAGGACAGAGAATTTGGGGGGATGATGGAAATGTTGTGTATCATGCTTATGATCGTGGGTTCCTGGCTGTAAACATTTGTCAAAACTCATAGAATTGTGCACTTAAAATTGATGAATTTTATGTGTGCAAATTATATCTTAATAAAGCTTTGGCTTTTTTCCTTTTAAGTGAAAAAAAGGTATACTCAGTGGGTAGTTATGCCAATATTCAAACGTATTTCTATACTTTTATGGCAGGGATGGGAGGGTCAGACAAAAAAATCATTGAAAGTTTAAGATCTCTATTTTCAGATAACTCGGAGTAGAAACTGGCTCATAACATGTTAAAGTGTGAAGATGCAGAGGCATCAACTGTCAACAGTGGGGAAGGGAGAAGAGTCATTAGCTTAAAGGGATGGCAGAGTTAGGTGAAAGTTGAGGTTTTTTTCTTTTTTTAGGACACAGTAGAACTAAGCATGTTTGTGAGCAGAGGAGGGGCACTTTGAAAGGGAAAGTTTGAAAATGTAATAAAGAAGTAATAATTGAGGAAGTTAAAATATTTTGGTATCAAGAGGTTAAGTGGAGAGCTATGGTCCTTCGAACCAGAGAAGAAATGTTCTGAGAGCAAAGAGTGTAGGAAAAGAAAGAAAATTAGGGTGTAAAGAGGTTTTAAAGTAGAGAGGAGGGAATCAGAAGAAACCTTTGCTGGATAGATACTGATCTTAGTAAAGAAGAAATCATATGAGAATGAAGAGGGCTCTGAATGACCTGAGAGTCTTAATAGGAGAGCAATATTTGGAGCAACCGCTGTAGAGAATATAAGAGTCTAATAGATTTGAGTTAATGTATAAGAGCTAGGTCATGGTCAGACTTGGTCAGCATGCTTATCACTAACATTCCACAGCTTCTCTTAATTCAGATCAGAATCTGACAGTTCAAGTCAGAGGTAGACCAAATCCAGCCTACCATCTGTCTTTGTACAATCTGAAAGCTAAGAATGGTTTTTATATTTTTTAATTATTGGTAAAAAATAAAAATAAGAATATGTCATGACACATGAAGATTATATGAAATTTACATATTAATGTCCATAAATAATCTTTTATTGGAACACAGCCACACTCATTTGTCTATCTCTTGTCAATGCCTGCTTTCATGCTACAATTACCCAGTTGTTACAACAGAGACTTTATGGCCCATAAAACCTGAAATTTTTACTCTCTGGCTCTTTACAGAAAAAGTTTACTGACTGCTTATCCTAAAGCATTTATACCAGCTTTTCACCAGCTTCAGTTAATTAGCAGTAATAGTTATCCGGTTATCCATCTGCTTCTCTGTGACTGTTCATGGATCTGAGTAGGTAGGTCACCATTTGTGGATTGCTCCCTGGATATCAGGAGTGCTCTTTCCCATGCATCTCTTTAGCTGGGTAAATGGAAAATTGTTTGACTTTGAAGACAGTTTTGTTTCTTGATGAGGATAACATGTTACAATCCACTGACTGAAAGAAAAATCAAACTCTGTGCTTCCAAAATTCCTACATTTTAAATAATTAGAACCTCTCATGGTTCATAGGAAAACATATGAAATATGATAAAACATCTGGGCCAGACTGAAAAAAAGGCTTTGGCAGGGACTGGCCCCAAAGTGTAGTGGTTAAGTTCGTGTAGTCCACTTGGGTGGCCCGGGTTTGTGGGTTCAGCTCCTGGGCGCAGACCTACACCACTTGTCAGCCACGCTGTGGCAGCACACCACATAAAGTGAGGAAGGTGGCACAGATGTTAGCTCAGGGCAAATCTTCCTCAGCAAAAAATAAAATAAAAAGCTTTGGCAATCCTGAATATTTAATTTTATTCAACAAACACTTCCATAATGTTTACTGTAGCAGCACAGTTTTAAGTGTTTTGCTAATATTAACTCATTTAATCTTTATAACATGATGTGATTCTTACTATTATTCCCATTGTATAGATCTGGAAACTGAGACACACAGGTAGTAACAGACAGGTGTGGAATGTGAACCAACACAGTCGGGCTTCTGCATCCTTGCTTAATTTAGTTATATGTAAATATTTAAAATTACATTATGAAAAAGAATACTTCAGTCTCATCACATGAACCTTCAAGATCTCTTGAGGCATATTTTGAATCATCTAACACAGTTTTCTAAAACACATCTCCTTTACTGCTTTTAATATTTTTTCACTATTTGAATCCCTAAATGATACTGTTGCTGGATTTTTGTCATTAGCCACACCAGTATCCATTCAAATAAATAAATTTTTTTAACTTTTTTTTGGTGTCTTTATGATCTTCAAAATGGATTAATTATATTTCTTTTTTAAATAATCTTTAAAACATGTTTTCAGTGTAGTTGTAAGGCTGCATCCCAGAAATAATTATTAAATCTGTGTTAAACATCTTTGTTTCCATGTTTATTGATTGCTTCAAGCAAACAGTATCAGCATTCAAAATTTGAATTGATTATGGTCTTTGCAAGCCAATGGGTCTTCCATAAACAGTATTGACATTTCAAAATAAAATAATTAAGAGAATACTCAGTGGGAGAGGTTTATAAGAACTCAAATAAAAAGTGGCACCCTTTTTGTCATCAGGACGGTTTTGAGGGAAAGACCTTACATTTACACCCATGCTGTCAGTATTGGTAGGGCACAGAGCCACTTTTGTCCAAAGCAAAGGGAAGTAACTTTTCTCTCTAGACTTCCTTCTAGGACATCCAGTTACCCTCTAATGACCTGAACCTCCTTAAACCTCTGACCCCCAAAACAAGTTCTACTCTGCTTGTAGAAAGACTGTGCATTTTATTCTTTTTGTGGAAAATCCCTGCCTGTTTTCTTCTTTGTTCACCTTTCAGTCACGTCCTTTATCTCTACTGTCTTTCTTCTTTAGTTGTGCTTTCCACACTTACCTGCCAGTGGTGTGCTGCTGGAGATTGTGTGTGTGTTTTTGGTACATGCTTTATTTTTATTTTTTTTAAATATTTTTTCTCTCTTGGATACAGAATGTTACAGTGTAAGAGCTCAGAAATTTGAGGCAGGCCTGGGTGCAAATTCCAGCTTTGCTGCTTGCTTGGACTAATGATTCACTTTTCTGAGTCACAGTTTCTTTATCTCTAAAAAGAGAATAATCCTAAATTCTGTGTTAGCCTTTTGGAGATAATTAAATGAGAAATATGTATACACATGAAAGCAAATATAAACATAAGGCACTAAAATGTTAGGCTCCTTTCCTTTGTGTTGGTCTCTACACATGCTTACAAGGAGTCATGCCAGTTCAGGTCTCCTCTTAGTAAATGCCTTCAGAGTTCATCTCCAACTTCTGATCGACAAGCCTCTCACAAGTCACTGGCTTAGGTCTTGGTTACAACAGCAAGTGAGAGAAAAGGAAGAGGAGGCAGGGCAATAATAAAAGCACTAACTTCTCACCAGCCTAGAGGGGGAGAGCAACACTTTCTGGGATAGGAGGGCATAGGAAAAGTGTAGAGAGAAAAGTAAGACCCAAGAAAATATTTAAGAAGAGAAGGCATTTCTTCAAAATAATAATGTAAGATGTTAAAAGCTTTAATTTTTTTCATTTAATTCTTACTTAGTTTCTTTGATTATATTAGGTACTTGATTATTTCATTTTTGTCCTGATGTGTTTATAGCCATAAATAGATGGTTAAATAAATACCTAGGTATGTAAACATTTTCTGGAATTTTATAAATAAGCTTTCTCACTTGATAAACAGCTGTAGAAAATAAAAATATAATCGTCACATGATATGCGTTAGCTAACTGTGCTAACTGGCATAAGATTATATTTTGTATCTACTTGTTTGAAAAATCCCAAGGTGGTGTTTTATGAAAAACTTGTAAGTAGTTATTTAGTCCATTAAGTCTAATGATAGAAATTTAGAGATGGGAAAATAGACCTAACAAAGTGATTTAATTCTTCTCATTATTATGTTTCTCTTCTTCATTTCTGTTTTACACGCACATGATAGACTTGATTACATTCTTGTGGGTAGGCTAGTGAGTTGCACTTATATTCCTAAAATTGTGTGTACATTTTGCAACAACTTTAACTCGTTACAGGACTTAGATATATCACACTGTCATATCACACCTACGTTGCTCCCTCTTTTGCGTTTCTGTTTTTAAAATGTTTTTAGAATGTTGTCATGTCTCCTTCTGCCATCTTAGTCATTAGCCAAACTGTACATTTTTAGAAACTTTAATCTTTCTTGTAGCTCAGTCATACCTATCCTATAATCATTTTGGTTTCTTTTTTTCTTCACTCCCTATAATTTATTTTCATCTTATACTGACACCTAAACCTGGAAATAATAATCTTAATTCACTGGCTTTTCAAGTTTCAGAAAAGACTCTCCCTCATCAGATTAGTTTATAATACTTTAGTGTTTTCTATTCTGACTTGAACCTATTTAGTAATTTAAATTTTATAACAACTGAAAGTGGTTAATATGACTCCATTTATTCATTCAGTAAAGATTCATTAAGACCTTATAATATACTAGGTGATATACTAGATTCTAGGAATCCAAAGATGCATTAAAGAAGATTCTTACACTCAAGAAACTTATATTTTAATTGTACAAGGCACTTTTGTTAACGTTTTACTTATATTAGCTCATTTAACCGCTCAGAACTCAGCACTCCCAAGTCTATCCTCAGAGATTTTAACTCAGTAGGTCTAAGGTGGAGCCATGGTATCTAGAGTCCCACAAGTGGTTCTGATGGTCTTCCCTGAGTAGGCTAGATAAAATCAAGTTTAGGAGTCATCCTCACCCTTAGAAAAGAAAAAAGTTTTTCTAATGATCCAGCTCTACTACCAAACTCTCTGGGTTTGAAGACCCAGGACTCTAGTTTCTAGATCCCAATTCAGGAGTTTCCTAGAGTCCTCATGGAATTCTTTAGCCCATAACACTGATTTGTGTGAGTTAAGATTTACAGTGTTTGGCTGTTAATAGGAAGTTGGTCTAGATAAATGACTTTTACATCCCTTTTTGCCTTATAAAGAACTTTTTTTTTTGATGAAGATTAGCCCTGAGCTAACATCTGCTGCCAATCCTCCTCTTTTTGCTGAGGAACACTGGGCCTGAGCTAACATCTATACCCATCTTCCTCCACTTTATATGTGGGACGCCTACCACAGCATGGCTTGCCAAGCGGTGCCATGTCTGCACCCGGCATCCAAACCGGTGAACCCCCGGCTGCCGAAGCCTAACATTTGAACTTAACCGCTGCGCCACCAGGCCAGCCCCTATAAAGTACTTTATATATTAACGTAGTAAATTAATTTCCTTTCTTTTCAGTATATATTATGGAAAAATAGGACAAAACCATGATTAACCTCTGTTATGCTACTGTTAATGCTTGACATTATTCTTCATAAAAGCATCTCCAAAAGTGCTTTTTCTTATGACTTTTTTTTAAATTTTTTTTTCTTGTGGGCATAATAGCTTGTAACGTTGTGAAATTTCAGTTGTACATTATTATTTGTCAGACACTATGTGCCCCTTCACTCCTTGTGTCTTATGATTCTTTTTTAAGACTTTATTTTTTAGAGCAGTTTTAGCTGCAGGAAAATTGAGAGGAAAGTACAGAGATCTGATAACCTTTTTAGATTCAGTTTTTTATGTATTCTGATTTTTTTCTTTAATGTAGCCCAGCACTCTGAGGTGTACATTGAAAGCAGCATCAAATAGTTTTGAGTGCTGTGAAGCACTGATGTAATAAATACTCTTGATTCAGAGGATGCTTCAAGCTGAATTTTAAGTGTTTGTTGTCATGTTCCCACAAAAGAGAAAATAGCTACCCATTCAAACACTGTTATAAAATATTTTACTCTAATTTTATCTCATACATGCTTTGATTTATTTTAAGGCAACATTCATTTCGTTATATTTGTTTCACTTAAGCACTTTTATCTTCACATACCTGCGGTACCTATTTTTTGCCTTTATAAGATGGCCAAATATTGCTACATATTGTTTATCTTATTAATGACATTACATATTTTATTTGATCATGATATGATAGATGCATTGAATTACTCTAAATGCATGCTTGAAATTCTTATAAATCCACAGTACAGTTGTTAAACATACTCAGCGTTTTTAACTGAGCAAAAAAAGATCTCTCACATTCATTTAAGAATTAGCTTGTAAGCCAAAAATGACAGATGTAGTATTACAGCTGAGCAGTGAACTGCTTGCAGAAATCATCTCAATGGCAGAAACATTTGAACAAATACCCAGATGCCTTCTGAGTTCCTTCCTCTTGTCCTGTAGTTGCAACCTTGATGGTGGTTTTATAAGTTTTCTGTACCTGCTTTTCTTTTTTTTCAGCTCAGAAAATTTCACTATTGAAAGGGAAAGGCCAGAGTAACTAGAACTCTGTTTTTCTATAATTTTATGTGTACATTTTTAAACTTCAGTAATTGCTCTCCTAATTTTCATTGAAAGTAGTTTGATTTAGTGTCTAGGTATATATTTTAAAACTTTGTAATATTGAGATAACAAAAAAGTGAAAGAGAACCGTTGGTAGAGCAGTAGATAGTAGTAATGCACCAAAGTAAGATCTCGAGGATAACGTTTTCTATTTTAATGTCAGTGAAAAGAAAGCAATTTAGATGTATTCTCTAACTCATTAATAATTGTTCTAAATATGTTTTCTACCTTCAAAGCATTCACATGTGCAACATACTTTTATCAGTAAATTTTTCTCATCATATACAATGATTCTCGATTAGAAAACAAACATCCCAATAGGAGGGCATGTTACAATATTATCAAGTTGGTATATAATCTGAATAACAGGAGATTCTGATCTTCCCTTCTTTCCAACTGATATGTAAATTGATATAATTGAAGAACATAACCATCATATTTAAATATTTAAAGATCTTGTGATATGAGAAGTTATTTTTAAAGACATAGCTGTAGATTTTCACAAATCTGCCTTTCAAAGTTCAGTTATAAGTTGTGGTATTAATTTATATAAATGTAAATGTGTATATAAATGTGCATTAATTTGATGTATTCTGAAGTATATAAAACCACATAAAAATTGTGCGGTTTCGGGGGGGGTTGCTTTTTTTTAAGTAACAGATTAGGAATTGTAGATTGGGTATGGTAGAGCAGGAGTGCTTATATCCGGATTCAGAGATCTTTCAAATGTTTTCAGGATATAAGAAAACTAACCAGCCAGACTCGCTTTACTAGACATTGATGATGTAACGATAAGTACTTCATCCCTTGCTTGGCTGATAACACTTTCTTGTAAGAAGTAAAATATATCTCAGCCAAAATTATTTAAATGGAAAGTACCTAATTACTAGTCATTTTTTAAATTGCCTATATCAAAAATTTTTGAGTTACCTTTAGCAAAGTTACTTTTAAGATAAGCCATGTCATGTAAAAACAACTCTTTTCTCCAACCTCCCTTTCCCCAGATCTTTACTTACAATGATAACATTTCTTCAGGATATATACTTTTTCTTTTCTTTTTGTATAACTGTAAGTGTCCTTATGTGATTTTAGATATATCCCTGATACATATCTAAATATGTATGTAAGTAATGAGTCAAGTTTATATTTTTAAAAGAAGCACATCGGAATATATGGATCCAAGTGAGACTGTCCTCCACCAAAGTAGGCACATTTGGGGCTCATACACTTCTCCCAGCAGTCCTGGCATTGCTCAGTGCTGTTACTTTACTGTTCTTGGAGCAGCCTTTAATTGTAGTGGCCTTCTTCTTTCAAAGATGTATTTCATTTTTGGAAATTCACGCTTTATTCAGAGTAAAATTCATTGCGTTGGGTGGGTGAATAAATTGGGTACTACTGATTGGTATGAAAAATGAGGTCAGAAATTGAAGAAAGGCTACATGTGTTACAACAGAGGAATAATTAAGAATGGAAAATCATAGGGCCAATAAAATTAGTACTTATGAAAGGGGTTTAATAGCATAAGATTTTTAAATTGTAATGTCAGGGAAAAAAGGATAGCAAATTCTGTATGAAAGTATGATTCACAGATAGAATGGGCATAGCCAACATTTTTTTATATGGTAGTATCAAAAGTTGATAATGTGGAGAAACCGTATTTCGTACACTTCTGGTAGCATTTTAAATTGATATCGCCAATGGGAGGAAAATTGGGCAGTATCCATTAAAATTTAAAATCCTTTGATCCAACAATTCCACTTTATGATATCTTTCTTAAAGAAACATTCACTTGTGCACAGGAGGCATTATTTAGGATGGTCTTTGAAACACTGCATATAATAAAAAATTGGAAACAATCTAAATGTTCATCAGTTTAAGTTAAATAAATGAATCGGAATTAATTAAATGATTATGTCTACCTTGTGGTTTACTGTTGTAGCAAATTAAAAGAACGAAGTACAGATATGGAAAAATCCAAAAACATATTCTTAAGTGGAAAAAAGAAGTTACAGAGCACATATGACATGATGCCATTTTTTAAAAAAGAAAAAGGAGACTGATATATCCTTCTGTGTGTAATACATTTGAATTGTTTTTAAAAAAAGATACACAAAAAACTGAGAACAGTGGCTATCTCTGAAAGGAGAAATTAAGCTGAGTGGTAATAAAGAGGTCTTTAACCTTTCTTTGTAATATTTGGAGTTTTTACCCTAAGAATTGATTTTATAAATTACTTACAGATTTGAAAATAAATTTGAAAATATTTGTACAGGAAAGAAAAGGAAATATATGGAAATATAAAGAGCAATTATCTTTATGGGCATATGATTGATATTTTTCTTCTTTATGTTCTCTGTATTTTCTAAAATTCTATAATAAGTATGTATTGCTTGTACAATAAGCACAAAAATTAAAAGGACGTTTTTTAAAAAACACAACGGGGGGCCGACCTGGTGGTGTAACAGATAAGTTTGCACACTTTGCTTTGGCGGCCCAGGGTTTGCCAGTTCAGATACCAGGCGCAGATCTATGCACTGCTTATCAAGCCATGCTGTGGCAGGCGTCCTACATATAAAATAGAGCAAGATGCGCACAGATGTGAGCTCGGGGCCAATGTTCCTCACCGCAAAAAGAGAAGGATTGATGGCAGATGTTAGCTCAGGGCTAGTCTTCCTCAAGAAAAAACAAAAAACACTTCGACCGTAAATGCTAAAAGGACATTTCTTATGTGGTTTATTAATTACCTCAGAATAAAAATGAATTCAAATTATTTTAAAACAATTACAGAATTGTTTGTCCAAATAAGTATCTGTTTCCAGTCCCGTGAAATAGTATCACTCATCCTGATATCACCAGTGCACTTGTTAAACGTTCAGTTCTCTTTCTTTTAGTTGCAATTCATATAGATTAGACTCTCTAGTAAATCCATTAGTGTAGTTTTGGTACATAATTTTAACTACTGGTTTAAGATACCAAGTTTCAAATCAGTGTAAAGGATTTCTGTTGCCTTCATATGTTTGATGTTGTATCTGTTCTTTAAACTGAAAAAGTCTATATTATATAAATCTTGAATATGATACATGACCAGTAAATATTTTCTGATTAACCAATTAGTTGAGTTCTAAAATACAGGTTTTAAACTGAATAAATGTATATTTTGCCAAAAAAATAAAATCAAATACAGGTTTTAGTGAACCCTGGTATACATGTCTTTGCTCAAATATCACCTTAACAAAGAAATACTCTCCCTGCCCAACCTCTTTAAAATAGTACTTCCACTAATATCTCTATCGTTCTCTATTCCCTCGCTCTGCTTTGTTTGTTTATTTATTTATTTATTTGAACTTATTAGCATTATCACCTTACATTTGTGTATCTGTCTCCCACCATTAAAGAGTATTGATGCTATTTATGGTCCACTGGTATCTAATAGTGCCTAGAACTCTTAGGTGCACAATAAATATTTTTAAATGAATTAGATGTTGAGGAATGAAATATTCTGGTTAATGGAAAGTCAGCCCTATATAAAATAGCAGTTTTAAAGAAGAAATACAAAATGTTGTGTCTTGTGGTATCCTATACTTCTTATATATTAAATATATAGTTGGTGGAATACTAGTTAATATATTAGCTATAGATTTATAGGTATACAGATAGATATATACTTCTGAAAGCAAGAAAAAAAAAACTTAAGAGAGAATTGAAAACTCAGTGGTTTAATTTAGTATTTTTAACCTAAAGTGATTAAACTCAGCCACAGAAGTAGAAAACGCGAATGAACAGTTTTTTTTCTCAATTCTTAATTGGAGTAAGTGAATTTTAGGGATTGGTTAACTATCATTCAGTGACTCATCCAGAGGCATTTTGAACATGTGGTACAGGTCTGGAAAAACAAACAAAATTCTCTGTGAAAAGAATGGAAGAGTTTTATTCCCTTGGGATTAGAAATAGGCATGAAGAATAGTTAAGGTAAGGATTAGTTATTAGCTCAACCAAAATGAATAATTGAAAGGGAATTGGACATCAACTCCGAGACCTTATTAAAAGAACAGGAGAAAGAGGAGTCTGAAACGCCAAAGTAAAATGGGATTGGTATCCCACCTATGTAAGCAAGGCTGATTCTCAGTTGATTAGAGATGTCAGCTTCTGCCCTTGTCGACTCCAATTTCCACAGCAGAGTCCACTTAAGGCTTCCTATCTGGAGACTCAAGCCTATCTCTGTTTCAAAGCACCCGTTTTACATGTAGGAAGTTTATTGGCAGCTTCTACTCCATTTGCTTATAGAATTTAGAATTAAATTCTCCTCCTCAGAGGAAGGATTTAGTGGTCCAGCCATGACTATCTGCTCCCGTGCATTCTTCTAAACCACAGTGTTTTTCTCTGTATTGACCCTCAGAGTACCTTTCAATACGTTCCGCCCAGTTTATCTACCTAATGCCTGACCACTAAAAATCTTTCCCTGAACCCTTACCAGTACTGGAAATCCTGCTGCTTTGCTTAGCTTCTTTTGCCCATCTTCCTTGTACAGGTTTTACTTCCTGTCCTCTCTGTCTGCACACAATTGTCCTCCTGCACACAGACTTAAAATACCTTGCCTCAACTGCGGCTCTGCCTTACTTCCAAATTGAACCAAGTCTTAAAATTTCTTAATAGAAGGACCACTTCCTGGTCCTGGTGATTACAGGAACCTCATCACTGAAAACAATATTTTTTGAGTATTTTGCCATAGAAGGCCTCTCTACCAAATGAGATTAGATCACTGGGTTCAGACTAATTAATCCAGTTTTAATATTGGGGAAGCCAGGAACAATTTGTGGGCAAAATTCAAAGATCAGTTGTTGTTTCACATTGGGATAAAAAGCTAAGATTAAATAAAAGGCTCATAATTATATACATCTTTCACCTTACTCAATGGTAACCTTGTTGACAACGTTGAGAATAAACCATATACATTGCTTGACTTAATATATCAGAGTATAATGAGCAAAACTTTCACTGTAGAATATATGTAAAGACTGCTGATGTAAATAGTGTCATGAAAACCTGTTGTTATTTAGTGTTTTATCTATTGCCTTTGTTCAAATGAGTTCTCCCATTTCTGAGAATAGAATGCCACATTGATGTCTCTTCTGCCATTATTTCTAAGCATTGCAGAACATTCCATGCTATTTGAAGTTTAAGTCACCTTAGCCTGAGAGCATTTCTTATGAGTTAGCGTCTTTGTAGCTCCCTATCTAATAACTGATTTGTACTTTTTAACGTGTCTTTTCTTTGTACATCCAGCTCCAAAATCTGTTGGTGGTGAATATTCCTTAAGAGCAAACAGTTTATTCTAGGACTTTGTATTACTGTTGTTCAAGTGGTATGTGGTCTATGGGTGAATCTTATGAAGACTAAAATCCTGGTTACAAATGTAGCATAAAGAGTAAGCTAGCCACATTTGGGGCCTTGATGACATGGCTGTGAGGACAGTTGGAGATCCTGATTATACTTTAACTTGACCTCTTAAAGTTACTATGATGAATCAGAATGTCAAACCTAAAGTTGTTAACATGTGAATAATATTGACTTAGTTCAAATCAGATGTTCACATTAACGGGATGAGATGAGAAGTCTGAGTCAGTGAAGTAAAATGTGACAGGTTATATTAGCAAAACAAGTTAAGAGTGAGTTACCTGAAACTGTCACGCTATGCTCTTGTCGTCCCCATTCCTCACTGCTGCAATGGCTTTGCAGCTGTAATGTTTCTTCAGCATTTTCACAGTTCAATTTAGCAAATTAAAATAATAGTAATTATAACAAAAGCATAATGGTTTGAGGCAGATTCTTTCACTGTATAAACAACATGAGGATAGATTAGTCCTTTAGAATTATCACTTGATTTATAGAAATATCAATTTATTACACTTAGTATTCTCAGTTTTCTAGGAGATACCTATTGTTATTTAGCTTTTCAATTTAGAGGAAGAATAATAGTGCTGAAAGTAACTTTCAAGTGCCATATAACGAATGAAAAGTGCAGGTGGGATCTAAAAGCTTAAGTCTTTAATTTCCTATTTGGAGTTGGCGTTGATCTCAGGGTTACTCACGATGTCCTGAATCCATAAAAAGGCAAACTTTACAGTTTAATCTTTTCAAAATAAGTTATTTTAAAGATCAATATCACTTTTTAAATGACTTATCCAGAATTTATTTCAGTAATATGATCTAGTGTGTCCCATAGTTTAGCATACAAAATAGGTATGGATTTCACACATGTTTTATACATTTATATTTATAAAACAATTTACCCCAGGGAGTACAGGGACATTTTCATGTCAGTAAAATAGTGAATTAATGAATTTTTGAGTAAAATAATTTTTTACTACCTCACACTCACAAGGATCAAAAAGAGACAATGATAAATTTTGATAAGGATGTGGAGAAATTGCTACCCTCATAATTGCTGGTGAGAATGTAAAGCAGAGCAACCACATTGGAAAGCAGTTTGGCAGTTCCTCAAAAAGTTAAAACTCGAGTGACCATTTGACCTAGCTCTTTTCCTAGGTCTATAACCAAGAGAAATGAAACACGTTTACACAAAAACTTGTACGCAGATATTCATAGCAGCATTCTTCATAGTAGCCAAGAAGTGGAAACAACCCAAATGTCCATCAGCTAATGAATGGATAAACAAAATGTGGTATATCCATACAATGGAATATTATTCAGCCATAAATTCATGCTACAACGTGGATGAACCGTGAAAACATCAGAAGACCACGTGTTATATGATTCCATTTATGTGAAATGTCCAGAGTAAGCAAATCCATAGAGACAGAAAGTAGATTAGTAGTTTTGAGGGCCTGGGGGGAGAGGGAAATATGGGGTGGCTGCTAAATGGACATGGAATTTGTAATCAGATAGTGGTGATGTACAATTTTGTGAATATACTAAGAACTATAAAAAGTGAAATGTACACTTTAAAAGAGTGAACTTTATGGTATGTATATTATGTCTCAATAAAAAAATTATCACCGTTTGCCTGTCCGTATAAAAAGGTATTTTTAAAATCAAATTGTAATAAGTTTTATATATATATACTTAATGCTAGAACTTTCCAAAAAGCTAAACACAGAAGCTGACATTCACCTTAAAGCCTTGCTATATATTAAGGAATGTGTACCAATATGCACTGAATGGAACTTCCACCAATTTGAACGTGAGATGCTTTCCCCAAAGATAAGAGTGCCAAGAGTGAGGTAGCCTATAGCAAATAGCTAATGCCCGTCTTCTCTGCTTATACTTTGAACATTATTATTATTGTCACATGCAAGAGTGAAATGACCTTTAAAAAACATTCGAAAGTTTACCTGACCTCAGTGTCAGAATATCATGTACTAGTGGAAAGATCATTGCTATAGAGTCAAATATAGCTGAAATTTACTAGCAGCTCTTCCTGTTAAGAAATTATTTGAGGGGACTGGCCCAGTGGCATAGTGGTTAAGTTCACATGCTCTGCTTCAGCCGCGCAGGGTTTGCCAGTTTGGATGCCAGGCATGGACCTGTGCACTGCTTGTCAAACCATGCTGTGGCAGGCATCGCACATAAAAAGTAGAAGAAGATGGGCTTGGATGTTAGCTCAGGGCCAGTCTTCCTCAGCAAAAAAAAAAACAAGGAGGATTGATGGTGGATATTAGCTCAGGGCTAATCTTCCTCAAAAAAAAAAAGAAATTATTTGACATTTCTGAGCTCAGGTTCCTCATCTGCAACATACCTAATAGGGTTGTTGTAAGGATTAGAGATACCACGAACAAAACAGTCTGTGCTTTCTGCTTCTCTGCCCTACACATACTCTTGTTTCTAACCCCTACAACACTTCTCACCCCAAACTTCCTCCTGCCACACACACACACACACCCCCGCGCACACACACACCCCTATACAAAGTGAGTAAAGTCTCCTTCCTGTATGTTCCCACTGAACCTAGGGATTACCCTATTGAAGCACTCAGCATCTTCTGTTGAATTTTCATGTTTATTTGCCTATCTTCCCAGAAAACTAAGTTCTTTAAGGGGGGAAAAACCATATTTTGTCTACCATTGTATTCACATTTACCTAACATAGTGACTAGCTCAATAAATATTTGAATAAATGAATTTTAGTAACATATCTAGCCTTATACTGGGTCCGTAATAGCTCCATGAAAAGGTATAGCATGTCTGTGTTTTGCTTTCTGTTAGAACATCATCAACCTGAAGCATTTTCAAATTTATAGCATGTAGTGCTTTCTATGTTAAGTGGAAATGTTTTTATTACTAGTTATACCTATCTAATGAAGAGAATATTCCTTACCTGTGTTGTAATAGACTGCTTGTTATATATTTATCTTTGAAATTTGCACATTATGTTTTCTTATAATATCCAAATATATGCATTTACTAACTTTAAAATTTATTTTATAAGTATATCAAGAATTTGCAGTTTAATGTGCATATTTCATGCCATTCTTCTCCATCTGACATTATTTAGACTTAGAATGAAATAGCAAGCTTGGAAACAATGCTGTAGATTTAAGAAGGTCTATGAAATTTATAGAAATTAAATCATTTTAAGCAATATAGCTGAAACTTGCTCTTACCATTTTTTGTTTTAAATGTCTTCAAAATAATAATAATAGACAGACAATAATTATTTCTGGATGGACGGAATGAAAGTAAGAGAACAGTAGAGGAAGTTTAAATGGTATAATTTGTTCTGTGGACTTAGCACATTTCCTCACATACCCCTATCTAAATTATTTACAGAAGCTTTGCTGAATAAATATGTTATTAACTGCATAATAATAGGATATGGAAAAAGTAGAAGTAATGCTTATGTTTATATACATCATCAAGATTTCTATAGTCTCGTAACCATTCTGCTTCTTTCAGGTACAGGGAACTACAACTTAGTGCAGAAAGCAAAGTAACAGAATTTCTCCATCAAAGTAAATTAAAATCCTTTGAAAGTGAACGTGTTCAACTTATACAAGAGGAAACTGCAAGAAATCTCACACACTGTCAAATGGAATGTGAGAAATATCAGAAAAAATTGGAGGTACATGTACAAGCTTTTCTTTTAAAATTAGCATAGCCTATAAGGTCCGTAAGTACAAGGTCTATATCATATTGAGCTTTTTTTCTCCTAGGGGACCTGGCACTGTCCTGCAATACACACACACAAAAAAGAAATACATATTTCAGAAAGAAGTGTACCAAAAAGGACTGGAATTATTAGAAAACCAAAAAATGGAAAAAGATCTTATTAACAATAGCAATCAAAAATATATAAACACTTGAAATATTTTCAATAAGAACAGTACAGAGCCTGTATCAAGAAAAGGCTAGAATTTAACCATCTTTCTGTGTATTCGGTATTATATAGTTTTCATCAAGTGATATTATATATTCATTTCTAATCAAATGCTAGCATTTTTTTAACTGAAAAAACAATTCTATAGTACAACCAAAAGAAAAAAGAATACTTGATATTTTTAGAGAAGATATTTAAAAAGAAATAATGAAAGGAAATATATTTCATATTTTAAAATGCATTCTGAGGCAAGAATAATTAAAACAGAGAAAAGAAGTCTACAAATGGTATAAAGCTCAAAAAGACGTTCACATAAATTCAAGAATTTATTCATGGTAAAGGTTATATTTCAACTCAGTGGGGAAAGATGAATTGGACAATAAATGGAGCTGTGATAATCACTTGAGTATTTAGAGAAAATAGTTGGATTTAGACTTCACACCATGTACCAAAATAAAACTCAGATCCTAAGCTAAATGTAAATACAGAAGCATAAAACTATTAGAAGTAAAAACTGATGAAATTTTATATTACATCAGTTTGGGGATTAATCTGTTAATCTATTGATTAAAGTAGGGGGGAAAGTAATGTAGGAAAAGTAAAAAGTAAAACCTTTAACACCTTCTGTATGTTTTAAAAAAGAGTGAATTCGGTGCTGGCCCAGTGGTATAGTGGTTAAGTTCGCATGCTGTGCTTTGGCAACCCGGGATTCGCAGGTTTGGATCCTGGGCACAAACCTACACACCGCTTATCAAGCCATGCTTTAGTGGCATCCCACATACAAAATAGGAGAAAATTGGCACAGATGTTAGCTTAGGGACAATCTTCCTCAAGCGTTATATATGTGTTATATATGAGAAAGGGCCTATGTCCTTAATTTTAAAAGATCTCTTACCAGGAGAACATAGATTCTTTTATTCTAGATAAATAGGTGGAAAGAAGGAACAGACCATTTCTAAGAAAAGAAATGCAGATTGCTAAGAAATAGATGAAAATATGTATTCTCCTTAAAAATTAAAGAAATATAAATTTAAGCTTTTTTCACCTTTATATAAATCTATTTGTTGTTTTTAAAGTGCTGGCCAGAGTACCCTTAAATATGAAATCTCCTGCAGTTAGACAATGGAATGTCCTTTCTGGAGGACAATATGGTAATCTTTGTTAAAGTCCTTAAAAGTTAATCCTGTCGTTTTAGTTAACAGAATTGTACATAAAGAAATAATAAAAGAAGCTTATAAAGGTTTACATTAATGGTGTACATCACAGCATTAATTTATTGTGGTGAAAATTGGAAGTAACTGTCCAACAGTAGAGAATTAAACAATTTTCAATTAGTATCTTATAAATTATATGTTTATCTTTATTCATGCATTGTATGATTACATGAAATAATTTTCTTGAACATATCAGATTTTGAGGGAATGCTTATTAAAAATTGAATGAAAGATGCAGTAATGTCATTTGCATGCTTAATTAGCTAATGATATAAGTATTCATTGCAGTAATCTCTCAGAGATTACGTTTCTGAAAAGTACCTGATAAGTAAAACTAAGATTAGCAAGATAAAGGGTCTCACAGAAAATGAAGCCTTAGGGAAAAACATAAAAAAAGATGTTAAATACATACATATTTAAGGAAATAGAAGCAAAAGTTGTAGATGGTGTCTACTTCTAAAATCTTTTGAGTACTTAAAACTTTTTCACACACCTTCAGGAAACTGCTGCAGTCGTAATCTCCTATGGCAGATTCTCCCTATATTTCCCATCAGACCATATTAGCTTAGCTCTGATTTGGAATTTATCATTTGCAAGTTATGTTTTTCATGGTTTAAATTTCATAATTCCTAGCAAAATGCCTTTCCTTTTCCTTTTCACATTGGATGATTTTGCTTAACGGTGTGTCTTGGAGTAGGGCCGGGGCTGGGGGTTATATATAGAAAGAAAGAGAAGCACTTCCTCTCTCTCTCTGCACTTCTGAAACAAACATTTCACTAAACCATACTTTACGACATACAGTGCTTATGTTTTCTAGACGGTTCTATTTTATTATTTTTAGCTGGTTGCACTCCAAATTGATTTCATGACCTCCTAAAGATCGCAACGTGTATTATGAAAACCACTCTCCCATAGAACTACCCACTTTGGTCTGCGGATGCAGATGACTAGTAATTATTGTGTTCTTTTGTGTAAAGGTCTTATATAAACAAAAACCTTTGCGAAAAATATTATGATTCTAAAAGCTCTGGTTGATAAAACTGAGACTTTAGGGGAATGTCTTTACATTTTTTCCTCTGTTAAACTGGGAGCCTTGAGAGGACAGGGACTATTCATTTATCATTGTGTCACCAATACCTAACATAGTGCCTTGCTCAAGGTGGAGGCTCAATAAATATTTAATGAGTGAAAGGATGGTTTGATGAATGCTAATATAGTACCATTGTTTGAATCCATTTTTCTGGAATATTAGAAGATGGTAAGACAATTCTTATTTATAGTGAATTTAGAAATAATTTTTGGGGGCCAGCCCAGTGGCACAGCGGTTAAATTCACACATTCCGCTTCGGCGGCCCAGGGTTCGCTGGTTCCGATCCTGGGTGCAGACATGGCACCACTTGGCATGCCATGCTGTGATAGGCATCCCACATATAAAGTAGAGGAAGATGGGCACAGATGTTAGCTCAGGGCCAGTCTTCCTCAGCAAAAAGAGGAGGATTGGCAGGAGTTAGCTCAGAGCTAATCTTCCTCCAAAAAAAAAAAAAAAGAATTTTTGTGAGTAAAGATTTTTATAATTATATACTTTTCTGTGGCTTTTACCCAGTATTCTCATTGATTTATAACTTGGGGACAGTTTATTTTATTTTTTCTTAATTATCAATTGGCAAAGGCTCCCAAAACGCTGGCTCTATATTTTTGTCTCTTTTTAAAGCAATTGTTGACCTATAATTTTGTATTGTCATTCATTTTATGTGTAATGATATATTTTATATATAATTTTAGATAATTTTTATTGTTATTCTGTTATTTAAGGGAAGGAAATATCCACTGTGACAACTCGATATTTAATGGATTCCTAAAAGCAATCGACCTATTTTATGCATTCATGTTTAAACTCAAATGTGCATATATTGGGTTTTCCTAAAGAAACTTTAATATAATAGCCTTCTATACTTCCAATAATCAAATTCTTCTTTGGCTTTTCAGCAACAGTAATAAATTTATTCATAGCAGCCACTCAGAAATCCATAGTAAAAGGGAATTTTTCACCATGGGGTACAGAGGCGTTGGAAGATACCCCAAACCGGAAGTTTCTGGGGATCACTCCCCTTTGTTATGAAGAGAGAATTTTAAATTGTATCTCTCAATTTAATGCTGCTTTTAAATCTCTTCCTAAAATATTTTATGAAATGTCCCATCTTTCACATTTTGATTCTTTATGTCTTTAGATATCCATTTCTGTAGTTTTTGTGTGGTGTTTTTGTTGGGGGAAGTGGGGTACAAATGAACAGTATTACCTGTGCTATGGGAGTAGTCATTTAACACTATTCTTACTGATCTTCTCTTTTGACAGTAGAATTAATTAGTGTCGTCAGCCAACAGATTCTTAATAAATTACATCCCAATATAATGAACTCTATGAAAGCCCCAGATTGTTTCACTGAGCAGTGATTTTGTTATAATGAATTAATGTCTCTAGAAAACACATTCCCAGTCAGCAAGAATAAAGAAGAAATAATGCTAAAACATGAATTTTCTTTTTCTGACCCAATCAGGGACACTAGAAATCATCTTACAAATATTATTCCCATGTTATTATTTCTCCACCCTCCAAAGGAATGTATTTGGAGGGTGGAGGATAATGTTTAGTTTACTTTGGGGGGAAGTTTTGATGGAAATAATTGAAGGAAATGAGATGGAATAGATTACGGAAAATTAAATTCTAATTTCTATTTGTTAAACACTGTAAATAGCTCTTCTGCATCTCCTCCTTTTTCCACATCACAGAAAGCACACAATCACATGCTTTTGTTGAGGTGAACTTTATGTCATTAGAGAAAATAAGATGTCTTCAAAATTGTCTAGTTATGGAGAATGCAGGATAATTAAATCAGTGGATCTCTATTTCTATGAGCTATTTAATACAAAGTTCTCATAATTGTATTTCTTACAGTAGTAATAGTATTTTTCAACACTTACTATGTTCTAGGCACTCTGCGAAGTACTGTGAATTGTGAATTTATCATCTCATTTAATCCTACCAACAATATTTTGGGATAGGCCTAGAGGATAAGCAATTGCCTTAGATCACAACTAATAAACGTTAAAGCCAGGACTGAAGTCCAAATCTTTCTGGCTCCAAACCATATTCTTAACTATAATATTTTATTGCTTCTCAGAAAATACTACAATACTTATGCTGTGTTAGGAAGCAGGTGTAATACCACTCCAGAATTTAGTCTGTACTATTAAGTAAACTTTCTAGACAATTGGAATCTAATTTAAGCATTAAAACATTTCTTTGTCAAAGCTAGAAATGTCTCCTTTTTTAGTGAATTCGTTATCATCAAAGTGATTCCTTCAATGAGTTACCTTGAAGAAGACAAGATTTTTGTTCTTACCCACAATAACTTCAATTTCAATGCCTTTTGTATCTCCTTTTTATGTATTTTTTAATCCTTTTTTCTATACAAAGGCATTTTCTGATACTGCCCCAAGTAGCACTTCACATTACATTTTGATTTGCTGCTTTGAATTTTTCAGGTAAGAGTAAATGAAATAAGCTCTGATGGAAAGCTGAAGGGCTCGTTATGAGTATATCGTTTCTACCCACAGCTTTGTCAGGCTCTCTTAAATAACCATGATTGCCAGAGAAATGGCCTCTGTGGCATTATTACGTTTTTTGAATTCTAACAAGCAAATGCTAGTCTTGCTCATAACTATTTTAAATTTTGTTTGTTTTTTATTCAGTTTATGCAATAAAATGCTTTGTAATTTTCAGTTTAAAACAACTGAATGATTTATCTTAGAAATAAATATGTTTTACTCCCTCAGTCATCTCAATTGAGCTACTTTCTCTTCATATTTAAATCATTAAAAAATAAGAGAAAAAACTAAAAATATCTTGTATCACATTTTGGCTAACCGTTAACCTATTTAATTCTGCCTTTTCAATTTTTTTCTTCCACTATTAGGTTTTAACTAAAGAATTTTATAGTCTCCAAGCCTCTTCTGAAAAACGCATTACTGAACTTCAAGCACAGAACTCTGAACATCAAGCAAGACTAGACATTTATGAGAAATTGGAAAAAGAGCTCGATGAAATAATAATGCAAACAGCAGAAAGTAAGTCTCCCACCACCCCACATACACAGCTCTTTTTTCTGGCAGGAGAATGAACCTGGTCTCGTTTCTAAAACTGCTTTGGTATATTTCTTTAAAATGTGATTGATGACCTATTTTTAAAAATATTTGATATTTTAATAATTATTAAATCTTAATTCCAGTAGTTGGGGTCAGAAAAAAATAGGTTAACTATGATAGATTTTATCTTTTCACTTATTTAGTTCACTCATTCAACAATTCTTAAGTGTTTACATATGCCAGGATCTGGGGATATGTAGTTCATGCAATAATTCTTGCTTACAGGGGTTCCTAGTCTAGTCAACTGGGAGAGACAAACATATTAACAGATAAAGTAGTGAGATAAGTGCTGTTAGTAAGAGATAGGCAGTTCTCTGTGGCAGTGCAAAAGAGATGAGTTAATTCTGCCTTGGAGGTGAGGAATACCCAATAGGGGAGGTGACACTTGAGTCAATCTTAAGGACAGATAGAAATTCATTGACTGTACTATATAATCTTTGACCTTTAATTTCTACTCCTTCTTTCCCCTCTTATTATGCTATCTCCCTGTGTTGTCCCTGACTTTAAGGAAGTGTTTTAAATCAACATTTCACCACTGACTGAGGTGTTTGCTACAGTACATTATTTTTGTTCAAAAGTCTGAAATATCAATAGCATTCTTATAAAAGTGAGTTTAAACTTCAGTTGAAGTTGAATCTATTTGAGGTACATTTTCTTGTAAGGACTATATTATATTTATAGGCCAATTTAAGAAAAACTTCTATTTCATTCCTATCATTGTCTTTTTTCCATTTCCAAGGTCAGTGTCTGATAACTGCAATAGTTTCCAGATTATTTTCAGTTTCTTCACTGGAGTCAGAGTAATCTTTATAAAATACAGATTTGATCATACCATATACCTGCTTTAATGCCTCTCTATCATCTTCTTAAGACATCGTAAATTTGTAAGACGTCGTAAATTTGACAAAAGGCAAATTCCTTACCCTGACTTTTTATTAGACTCTTATCTTTCTACTTTTCATACCTTGCCATTCCCTGTCATATCATATTATTTTGAGAGTTCCATACTCTTATCTCCATAACTTTGCATACGTCCCTTTGTCTAAACAAATTAGGAGTAGAAGGAAACTTCCTCAATTTGATAAAAGATATCCACAAAAAACCTATAGCTAATATCATACCCAATGATGAAGTATTAAATGCTTTCTCTGTAAGAGAGAGAACAAGACAAGGATTTCTATTTTCATAACTTATAGTAAACATTGTATTTGAGCTCCTAGCCAGAATAATACGGCAAGAAAGAAAAAAGATATATAAAGATCAGAAAGAAAGACTAAGACTATTTTCAGATTATAAAACAACCACTAACACTGATAAGTAAATCTAACAGGCTATAAAGTAATTGCACAAAAATGTACTAGAAGCAGACAATAGGAAAAGGAAATTTTTTAAAAGCAATTTTAGGGGCCAGCCTGGTGGCATACTGGTTAAGTTCGTGCACTCCATTTCAGCAGCCTGGGGTTCACAGGTTTGGATCCCAGGCGCGGACCTAGCACCACTTGTCAAGCCACACTGTGGCGGCATCCCACATAAAATAGAGGAAGATTGGCACAGATGTTAGCTCGGCAACAATCTTCCTCAAGCAAAAAGAAGAGGAGTGACTACAGACGTTAGCCCAGGGTCAATTATCCTCACCAAAAAAAATATTTCAGCTGACTTGAAGCTGGTTAGACTTCATTTATTAAGGTGTAACCGTGGCAAATTATATAACCTGTTTATACTTGAATTGCTTTTTGTAATCAAATGGGTGTATTATTTGGATATTTAAGGAGTTTAGTTTTCAAAGATCTTAAGTTGTTAAAAGTACAAGTAGTGCCTAGAAGCTAAATAAATTCAAATATAAAAAGAAAACTGGACTTCAGGTTGTCAAATTCAGTAACCTGCTATCCATCCTCATCCTGCTTGTAACCTGTGGTAGGCATTTGTCACATTTCTCAAAACTCTTCTCTTGCTTCTTGAATCATCTGCCTTTGATTGTTTCTTCACCATCACTGCTGTTGACTCTTCTGTTTATCTCTGCGTAATAGTTCAGCGAGGTTTTTTCCCTCATCCTCTTCAAATCTTACTTACTTACCTACTCTCTGATAATCTTATTCCTTTCCACAATTTTAGTTACTGTTTATAAGCTTGTGATTCCACAGGTCTGTAAGTTCCTGCAGTCATTAAAAATTTATCATTATTTACATTATATCTTCCTTCCCTAAAACTTAGTAATTTTCTTGGATTTTTGGTCTGTTAATAAGGTTAAAGTCTGTCTAATTACCCAACTAACTTTTGTCAACCTTGATTCCTCCCTCATTCTATCTAGTGCCTCATCTCACCTCCACGCTTGCTCAGTTGTCTAGAATCCAAGTTCTTTTTCTCCATCCTCCACTGCTATTATGGACCATGTCTCAACTGGATTATTGCTATAACTTGTGAGGAGTTCTCTGTGCTATCAATCTAAGCCATTCTTTTCCCCATTATTGAGATTTTTTTTTTCCTATGATATCAGAATCGACAACAAACATCTATTGGTCATATCACCTTCCTGTATTAGTCTCTGTTAATTTCTTGTTCACTATAGAATAAAATCCAAACTCCCTAACCTGGCAAACAAAACTTTATTTCCATTCACAGCTGAAACTCAGCCTACTTTTCTACTACCATTGTTCTCCAGACTAACTCCAGCCACTTTTCTCACAATTACAAACTTCATAGCTCTGTACCTTTAGATATAAAATTCCCTCTTGCACTTTCTTTATGTTCTCCTCACACCTTCCTAATGCCTCTAGCATGGGAAAAATAGTGGCACTCAGATGTAGTTGCTCTGTGCTTCTAAGACACTTTCAGATCTCTTTGGTACCATTTAGCATGCTGTATAGCACATTGTTTCTGTAATCACCACTAGAGTAGTTATTCCATGAGTTATTAGTCCATTAAGTATTAAACTCAAATTTAAGATGTCCATCAATATCTGACTGATGGGTTTTTGAGATAAGTAAATTTAGCTCTCTCCATTCTGAATTTAGAACTAGAGAGACAAGAGTCAGATAGGTATCTAAATGCCAGCTCTAGTTCTCATATAGCTGAATTAGAGGTCTCAGCTTCAATCTAGAACTATAATAGCTGATAACACTATCGGCAATGGCATGTATCATTTCTTGCTTCCACATATCCCTCAAAACTAATAATCCTACTTCTGAAAACTGATCCTGGTTCACCATGAAAAATAGGGACAAAATAAAGGAAAACAGTTATATGTAGTCCTAAAGGTTTTACTGTAGTACAGAAGGATCAATGGGCAAATGTAATGATAACATCAATTTCATTACTTCCTTTCTTGATAATTGCATAACATACATTTCATGCAAAAAGCCTTTTGAATCATTCAGAGTAGCACTACATCTGTATTATTATGCTTTGTAACGAGAAAACGTGTCATATGATGCAATCTCTTACACCTTTTAAAAATAGATGGAACAAATCCAAGCAAGCATATACTTTAAGAAATATGCTTCTACTTGCAAATGGCCTGTTTGAGATTATGCATTAGCCCTTTTTAATGTTCTTATGCTCCCTAATTCATTATTGTGACCTCTTTTATTTTCACTTCTGCCATGCTTTTTAAGAAAAAAAGTGATTTCACATCATACACTTTAATATTTTCCAGTTGAAAATGAAGACGTGGCTGAAAGGGTTCTTTTTTCCTATGGCTATGGTGCTAATGTTCCCACAACAGCCAAAAGACGGCTACAGCAAAGGTAAAATCAATACATATTTGTTTTACTTATCTACTCAAGCTAAATGTAATTACATTATGTTTTTTGATAATGTGCTGAGATGAGTGACAGAGTAAAGTAACTTTATTCTTAGTATACATGAATATTAAATTGCTCAAAAAATAAAACACAGTAATAAATTATCATACATTCATGATCATTTATAATACATGAGAAAACTGATGTATTTTTAAATGAGTTTAATGGTCAGTAGAATGGAAGCATACGTTAGAATTTTCCCAGAATTAGATTCAGTGGTAATGACACCATTTTAATTTTATCTTCACGTTTGTTTCAGGTGAATTACAAATGCTTTTGTACCAATAATTTTCAGGTTAAAATTAATTAATTATGCTTTCTTTTTTTTCCTCTTGTCTTTATTCACCTGCCTACATTCCTTGATATACACTTGAGAGAGAGAGAGATCATATATATTGTGATTGAAAGTATAAAAGACTTTGTGAAGGGGCCGGCCCCATGGCGTAGCAGTTAAATGCGCATGGCCCGCTTCAGCAGCCCGGGGTTCGCCAGTTCGGATCCCGGGTGTGGACATGGCACCACTTGGCAAGCCATGCTGTGGTAGGTGTCCCACATATAAAGTAGAGGAAGATGGGCACGGATGTTAGCTCAGGGCCAGTCTTCCTCAGCAGAAAGAGGAGGATTGGCAGCAGATGTTAGCTCAGGGCTAATCTTCCTCAAAAAAAATACTTTGTGAAGACCAGGAAAATTTTTGGAAGATCCACTAGTTATCTTGTGAGATGCCGCTTAAAGTACACTCAGAGAAAATTGTACCTGTATTAATTGGCTTCCCAGTTGACCTAGCTGATTTTAGGTAAAAAAAAGTTTTTAGCTAACTCCTTTCTCCTAAATTTATCCTGCTTTGCAGAAACAGCTCACTACCATATCAAATCTAAATGTTTCTGTCAGACTTCCAAGCCCCTCCATGTGGCCTTATTCGCCTCTCTACCCAAAAATGAGAGACGTATATCTCTCTGCCTATAACATCTGTTTTCTCCATGCCACACAATAGAATATTTCTCTTATCTCATCAGCTCTCATTTCTCATGTCCTTTCCACAACTAGATGGAAAGTTCTTCAAGGTTACCAGCTACATCTTATTCTTATTTTTCTCTACCTAGCACAGTGTAAGATACCTACTAGAATTGTTTCTTCACCTGAGTATTTAAGCATTCAAAGCTGCTTATCTTTTATTTTTATATGAATTGATTTAAACATTTAGAGAGTTACTTACTGTATAAGTAAGAAGAACAATTCATCTTGACTCTAATACTCTTGTAGAAACTTTGAAGTGGAGGCTCAGAGAATAAAATATCTTTATGGCTATCTGAAGTGATGTAAGATATAGACCATTTTATGAGAAGTAACAAAAGGATGCTTGTGTCTCTTACTGGTTAAACTAAATATCTGAAAGAAATTTAGATCAAAGCTAGACGACTAGCAAGTATCAATTTGTAGCTAGAATGGTTAATTCTATCTGGTGAAGATACGAATTTCTAATTTAGAATTTCTAAATTATGTGTTATTTGAAAAATCAGTTATAATCTCATCCCATTTCCATTCTCCCCCAAGTTCCTCCAGATGTCACTAAGGATGACATAGGATATTTTGTAATTTTCAGCATATCTCTGTTTTTGAGTATTATGATGTCTTGGAAGGAATAGAAATGTAGTTTTGTGGGGTAGAGAGTTCTTTATCAGTGATAAATGATCGGTTAAATATTAAAAGTTGAAATTTTAAGGAAAAAGTCCATTTTTTTTCCCTCTTTTAGCATCTGAATCCTTCAAAAGAATCTTTATCACAGGGAAAAAAAAAGAATTTTGCTGTTATAAGCTTTCTTTCTTTAGCCCCAAATTCTGAGTTCCTCTAAAATTGAAGGTAATTATTGCTGTTACCTTACTGTTTTTTTAAGAATTTCCAAAAACACATTTTGATTTCTTAATATTTAGACTGAAGATTTAAGCAACCACAACTGAATCATATTCTGAATAATCTTAACGGTCCAAATATTTCTAAAGATTTTATCACTGAGCTATCTCTATGCCTTGAACAAGTGCCTAATGGGCATGCTATTAATATCTCTTACCAGCTGGTGCCAGGCATTCTTCTCATGGTGAACCAGAGGGTTATTTTGAGGAAGTGCTTCTCAGGTCATCTAAACTGAGTGAAAGGAAAGTAGGTCCAGATATCCAAAGCGGACATTTATGCATTCCTTCGCCCATTCATTCAACAACTTTTATTGAGTGCCTACTGCATGCACAAAATTGAAGTGGCACAGAAGATGCCTGTTGAGGGTCTGATGCATCTTTGAAGTTTGCAAAGTCCGTATTTGAGTTTTTTCATGGATATTTGTAAAGAAGTCCAATGCCTTTGTGCTCTAAGTTTATTTAAGATGAAAGCAATATAGCCATGGAGAGAATCTATATTTAATTCTTCACATTTGAAATTAAAGCAGTGGAAACGTAAGGTGAATTGTAAAACAACTCAGAACAGCAAATGAAATGTTTGCATAATAAAGTTTTCATTATACATCAGCCTATACCAAAATGTATGAAATTTCAAAGGAACTTACTTCCCAACTACCACACAGTAGATTTCCTTCAAACTAAATTTGACTTAAAATCTCATGTATTCTACAACCAGATTTAGGTATTTTATGATAATGCTTAATTGGAGGGGATTTCTGACTATAAAAATAATTATGTTTGGGGCCAGCCCTGTGGCGCAGCCATTAAGTTCGCATGTTCTGCTTCGGCAGCCCAGGGTTAGCCGGTTCGGATCCCGGGTGCGCACGTGGCACTGCTTGTCAAGCCATGCTGTGGTAGGCGTCCCACATATGAAGTAGAGGAAGATGGCATGGATGTTAGCTCAGGGCCAGGTTTCCTCAGCAAAAAGAGGAGGATTGGCAGCAGATGTTAGCTCTGGGCTAATCTTCTTTTAAAAAAAAAATTAGAAAAAATAATAATACATGTTTATTTTAGAAAATTAGGAAACTTACTGGTAATCTTATCATCCAAAGATAACCATTTAAAATTTTTTACAGATACATATATTTTCTTATGTTTAGGGTATTATTATATGTAATTTAGAAGCTTAATTTTTTATCTTATGATTCTATCCGGAACATTTTCTTATGTCATTGAATATTCTTCAAAAGCATTATTTTTAATGGTTATCCAGAACTTTAATTTTTAGGCCTTTGTTTTTGAGTGCCGTATTGCTGTTAATAAATTGGATAGCCACTGAAAAATTTCATTAGTTGCCCTTTGCTGTCCAAGGTATATTATGAAATTAAAATGAGACACTGAATGCAAAGTTCACTACACAGTGCCTGGCATTGAAGAGGTGTTAAATAAATGTTAGTTTGTTATGCCAGTTAACATTTCCTAAAGTAAATTGCACAATTGATTTTAGAGGAAAAGTCAATGTTCCAAAAATTTTAGGCACAATTTTTCATTTAAAACAATTATCTTTAAAAATTTTAATGAGACCTCTTGAAATAATTAGTAGAGACACCCCCTGGACATGAAACCAGTTTTGAAATTCGCTTTCTTTGATATTAGTTTCTTAAGACATATACCATACTGCCAATTCCCTTTAAAGAAGTAGCAAAATTAACTTTTCTAGCTTGAAAAGTAACTCGCAAGAATCTCACCTAAACATATTATACTTATTAAATAAGGTGACTCACATTTTGAAGTTTCAGTAGAGATATGAACAGTAACTAAATATTGTACTAAACTCTTCCTGGGACAAGGTGTGGAAGGTTAAAGGGCTTATACAACTAAAGTCGATTAAAATAAAACGGGTTCTTCTTAACTTGACTAAACTTGAAAATCTGAAGTAATGTTTTTGTTTCGGTCATGATTGTTTTGGAAATAGCAAACAAGATTTTCTGGTTACATGTTTTGGTTATGCTTTTTAACCTGACACACTAAATGGGTAACACTCGGGCACTAGCGTGGTCTCGGTGTGTGCTTCACTGTTTGTTTTGGCGGACGTGAATGTGGAGACTTTTCTGAAGGTTTTTAACCTTTGAAATTGCAAGATTTGCTGCATACTATAGACCTTTTGTTTTAGTGTCTGTCTAGTTTTATAAAGAGCTTTAAGTTGAAACTTTCACAGTACACTGAGCTTCATAATAAGGAAAAAAATAAGCAGGGGAAACTTAATTCCTCTAGCAAACTTCTGTGCATAATGAAAACTTGCTTTCCTCTCCTTTATTCTCATGTGTATGAGTTCTCATTTTGACCTTGTGGAAAGTTGTACTTGTTTCATTTGGGTCAATTTTAGGAATAGTCCCTTAAAAAGTTGCTACTATTCTATTGATGATCAATGTGAAAGTTTAAACTTATAGAAGAAACTAGAGAAAGTTTTCTATAATTATAAACAATCAGCGTGAGACCACTATTTAGTCCTTAATAACTGCCCACAGAGCCGGCAGTGCAGGGACCAACCGGAAGTGTTCTGAAGCCAGGATTATTCTGGCATATGTGTTATTTTTTTGAGCTATTTTTTATGTCATGCTAATAGAGACAGAACCCTGACCTGCTAAAATTGTAAAAGATCAAAAAGCCAAATGTTATTTCAGACCAAGTATCGAACTAGCAAGTAACTAAATAAATACACTTATTTATTTGGAGTTTTGCTAATACTAAGAGAACCATACCAGTATTGAAGGACTCAAAATTCTCCACTGGGCTTTGACATCTCAAGTATAAATAGAGGTCTGCCGTGTCCACATTGGCTAGGCTATACATTATGAAATTGTATGTAATAATCGAAAGTACTGACTGCTGTTGACAGATCCAAGAGAGTAACTTTTATTTGGAGTCAAGAAGTGATGAGAGAGCTAAGAGATAACCCCTAGGGGAATAATTTTACCAAGGTAACAGGTGAAATTTGATTTAATATTTAGATACAAAACTATACTCTTGCATTAGTTTCTTGTTGATGTCCAACATAATCTTGGTACAGGTAAAAATTACAAGGCAGTTAATTAATTACAAAGAAGCGTTGTGTTTTGTACCTAGTTTAGTGCCCCAACAGATAGCCTGTAAAAAAAAATACTTTCTTGAGGAGTTCAGTACATTCAGTACAAAAAAATAACCTTACCAGGAGTTATTTTCCCTGACTGTATCCATAGTTACTCTTTATAAAGAACTTAGAAAGGACTTGTTTTCATTGTATGTGCGTTGTAGTTAAGGATACATACACTCAGCCATAGTTGAGCAATTCTTCATTTGTCTTGCTTTGAATTTCAGTTAAACTAAGCTCCCCTCCTTTCTTCCCACTTATAATATCCCAGATTTTTAAACAGAGTTCACCTGAAATCACTTACCACAACAATATGCCACACTTAAAGATTTAGGAGGTTGAAATATGGAAGAGGTAAATTGTTATGTGACCTTTGCCTTCTTCCCTTGTTTATGCACTTTTTAATTACTAGTTGAATGCTTAGATGCTGAGCATTAGTTGTGCTTTAGTGTCGAGGCTCTGAAACCTCGGAATATAGTTTCCAGCAGCATATTCATTTGAACAAAATTTACTTACAGCAAAATCAATCAGGAATGATTTATTAAGTGCCCACTCTGTTCAACACACACCACAGGGTATAAGACCCCGGACTTCATATAAGTTGCATCTGTTGGGGGAGAAAAGATGAACACCATGAAAGACCATCAAGAAACATCCCAAAATGTATAATTTAGTGCTGTATTCTGTGCTAGACTTTGTCAGAGGAGTAGAAAGCAGTGAATACTGGCATGGTCAAAAATGGAGGAAATGGCATTTGAAGGGTGCCTTTAAGAAAAGCTGGGCTATGAAGCAATGGAATAAGCTATCTTCTTCAGTCTGGAGGACTAACAGAGATACAGTGCAAGGAATATACAAAACAGGTTTGTGGGACATTAAGTAGAGTAAACATTAATGGAAAATAAGGCTGGTTCAGTTGAGATTATAGAAGACCTTGATATTTTTAAATAATTTAGATGTAGAGTATGATGAACCACATAGGTAAGATTTGAAGTGGGTGGGAAAAGGACATCCACATCGATTTGTTAAGTAAGAAATACAAATGTCTGACAAACATATGAGAAGATGATTAACCTCACAAATAAAGAAATTTAATTTAAAACAAGATTCTATTGTTTACAAGCTTAGCAAAACTTTTTTTTTAATGAGTTCATAATAGTTTACATGAATGTGAGATTTCAGTTGTACATTATTTCTTGATTGTCACCACATAGGTGCTCCCCTTCACCCCCTGTGCCCACCCCCATCCCCCTTCCCCTGGTAACCACTGAACTGTTTTCTTTGTCCATGTATTTGTTTATATTCCACATATGAGTGAAATCATCTGGTGTTTGTCTTTCTCAGTCTGGCTTATTTCACTTAGCATAATTCCCTCCTGGTCCTTCCATGTCATTGCAAATGGGATGAATTTGTCTTTTTTTCTAGCTGAGTAGTATTCCATTGTATATATATATATACACCACATCTTCTTTATCCAGTCATCAGTCGATGGGCAATTGGGTTGTGTCCATGTCTTGGCTGTTGTGAATAGTGCTGCAACGAACATAGGGGTGCATATGCTCCTTTGGATTGTTGAATTCAGATTGTTTGGGTAGATACCCAGTAGTGGGATAGCTGGGTCGTATGCTAGTTCTATTTTTAGTTTTTTGAGGAATCTCCATACTGTTTTCCATAGTGGCTGCACCAGTTTGCACCCCCACCAGCAGTGTATGAGTGTTCCCTTCTCTCCACACCCTCTCCAACATTTGTTATTTTTAGTCTTAGTGATTATAGCCATTTTAGCCATCTTAGTGTAGTTTTGATTTGCTTTCCCTGATGATTAGTGGTATTGAACATCTTTTCATGTGTTTATTGGCCATCTGTATATCTTCTTGGGAAAAATGACCATTCATCTCCTCTAGCAAAACTTTTAAAGATTGATGATGCCTGGTTGGCTAGGGTATGCAGAAATAGGTGGTCTTATATAAAGTTTATTCATTCACCAGTTAGCTTAATACTCAACACCTCCTTTGTACCAGGTATTGTTCAAGGAAATTAGAACTCATTAGATAACAAATAAAAATTCCTGTCCTTGGAGAACTTTCATTCTAGTTCATGAGAATTTAAATTTGTACAACCTTTCAAGAGGAATGTGTGAAAATTTGTGGTGCACATGTGTTTTGACCCAATTGTTATACTTTCTAAGGAAATCACAATATAAAGAGTGCAAAGATGGATGTAGGCAATTATTGAGAACTTTCCATAGGTAAGTCAATGTACTAAATGCTCTAATTGGGTCGTCTTTTTATTGTGGCGTTTTAAGAGTTCTTTGTATTTTCTGGATCCAAGTCCCTTATCCAACATATACTTTGAAATTTTTTCTCCCACTCATGGGTTGTCTTTTCACTTTCTTGATGGTGTCTTTTGAAACACAAAACTTTTTAAGTTTGATGCAGTCCAGTTTATCTAATTTTTCTTTTGTTGCTTGTGCTTTATGGTGCCGTGTCTGAGAATCCTTTGCAAAATCCGAGTTCATGAAGATTTACTCCTATGTTTTCTTCTAAGAATTTGTGGTTTTAGCTCTGAGATTTAGGTCTTTGATCCACTTTGAGGTCACTTTTTAATATCATATGCAGTGTAATGACTTTATACTAGTTTTAATGTGGCTACTAGAAAATTTTCAATGACTTGTATGGCCCGCATTGTCTTTCTATTGGACTGATCTGGCTTAAACCAGTGGTCTCCAAACTTTTCGTATGAATCTCTATTGGGAAAAAAAATTAACATGCCCTCATCAATATATGTGTATATACTTATATTTGCTTGTAGATTATACACATGTACTATCATATGAATAATATATTATGTACACTATAATATAAAACCTACATGGAAAATTAAAACTTAAAGACACATAATAGTAAAATAAATGTAAATAAAATTTCCCACACTTTAGTGGGTTATCTTGCACATAACTACTTTTGGGAACCGTTAGTCTAGACTGTGACCTTAACCTAATTCACTCAAGTCTTCCTTCTCCAAGCCATTGCCACAATGTTGATAGAGAAGTCTCTCAGGTGAAGATCTGATCATGTCATGCCTAACCAACTTAAAGATGAAATCCAAACTCAGCTTGTCCCACAAGGCCTTCCATCATATATCCCTGCCTATATCTCTCTCGTTTCAGCCCTCACCATGCACCAGCTGTTTGATCAATGCATCCCATACTGCTTACACTTTGCCGCTGCAGGTCATGCTTTACTTACGCTTTTTCCTCTACACAGAATACTATTTCTCTGCTTCTTCACCACTTTAGTCAGTATTAGTTTTCATTTCTCAGTGTGCCCTTTCATAGCATTTAGCACACCAGAATAATGTTTTTATTTGCCTATCTTCCTCGATAAACTGTTAGATCCTCCAGATAGAAATAGTGCATTCCTAGGACCTACATAGATTAGAGGCTTTTAATAAATATTTGTTAGAAGAAAGTGTTCATGAATATCTTATTGAATTAATTAATAAGTATGTTTCTTCTCATTTAACCTGTGTTTTCTGCAGTCATTGATATTCATGGTCAAGAAAAAAGTTGCTAATTTTCTCTTCATCATTTTTGTTTAATTGCAGATATTATAATTATGAAAAAGTTATACTTCTTGTTTATCCTGTGTGTTCTATGTGCTTAAATATGTCATTTTTTTAAAAGAAAAAGATTTTACAATATTGTTATTATTGTTTTGTTAGATTGGCACCTGAGCTAACATCTGTTGCCAATCTTTTTTGTTGTTGTTGTTCTTCTTCTTCTTCCCAAAGCGCCCCCCTCCCCCCGCCCCCCCCCCCCCCCCAGTATATAGTTCTATATTCTAGTTGTGCTATGTGGGACACCACCTCAGCGTGGCCTGATAAGCTGTGCCGTGTCCTCACCCAGGATTAGAACCAGTGAAACCTAACAATTGGGAGAAAATATTTGCAAACCATATATCAGATAAGGGGATAATATCCAAAATATACAAAGAACTCATGCAGCTCAACAACAAAAAAACCAACAATCCAATTATAAAATGGGCAAAAGATCTGAACAGAGATTTCTCCAAAGAAGACATACAGATGGCCAAAAGGCATATGAAAAGATGCTCAACATCATTAGCTATCAGGGAAATGCAATCAAAACTACAATGAGGTATCACCTCACTCTGGTCAGAATGGCTATAATTAACAAGACAGGAAACAACAAATGTTGGAGAGGATGTGGAGAGAAGGGAACCCTCGTATCACTGCTGGTGGGAGTGCAAACTGGTGCAACCACTATGGAAAGCAGTGTGGAGTATCCTCAGAAAATTAAGGATAGATCTACCATATGATCCAGCTATCCCATTGCTGAGTATTTATCCAAAGAACTTGAAAACACAAAGGCATAAGGATACTTGCACCCCTGTGTTCATTGCAGCATTATATACAATAGCCAAGGCTTGTAAGCCACCTAGCTGCCCATCAAGGGACAAATGGGTAAAGAAGATGTGGTATTTATACACGATGGACTACTACTCAGCCATAAGAAATGATGAAATCCGGCCATTTGTGACAACATGGATGGACGTTGAGGGTATTATGCTGAGTGAAATAAGTCAGAGGGAGAAAGTCAAATACCATATGATCTCACTAATAAGTAGAAGATAAAAACAACAACAAGCACATAGCATTGGAGATTGGACTGGTGGTTACCATAGGGGAAGGGGAGAGGGGGGAGGGCAAAAGAGGTGATTAGGGTCACATGTGAGGGGATGCACTATAATTAGTTTTCAGTTGGTGAACATGATGTAACTACACAGAATGCGAAATATATTATGATGTACATCCGAAAATAATCAAATAAATGAAAACAAAGAAAAGAACCAGTGAAACCCTGGGGCCATGGAAGCAGAGTACACAAACTTAACCACTTAGCCACAGGGCCAGCCCCTACAGTATTATTTTTTATCCTTATTCTTGTTCTTGTTTTCTTTTTCTTTTTTCCTTTTTTTTTTTTCCTATAACATCATAGGCTAAATGAGTCATTTAGGGTAACCTGAAAACCTTAATACCATTTCTGATGTATCTGTGAGATGTGACTGCTATCTTTACAACTGACTTAGAAGTGAATTTTTACAGCGTGGTCAGTGGAACAACTGGAGACCAGTTGCACACAGTGTCTCTCACGTTATAGCCATTATGCATCATAAATGATATCAACATTCATAGTGGTAGTCACAGTCATTCCTGTCAGCGTCAGTTTCTAGAAAGTTTTTCTCAATAAAATAGCACTATAAGCTAGTCATCAGAACACTGTGGAACACATTAATCAGCAGTGTCAAGAAATCATAAGATACCTTTCTTGTTTTTAGAGTTGATTTTCATCACTCAGAATTCCCCAACAAAAATCAAGGAAATTCTTAGTAGAAGGAGGTAGCCCTGGTGTTAGGACTTAAGCACCAGCATCCCAAGAATTTCTTTAATTCAGTGATTTATGTCATGTGATATTTTGCATTGATGCCTGATATCACACCATATCTGCATAAGAGCATTATGCAATTTCCAAACAAAGCGAAAAACACTCAAACTAAGTTACTTAATATTATTAAACTTGATGTCTTCAAGTCATTATCTTCTTCAAAATGTTAGTAATGGGTGACCTTTGCATCTTATTATTTTCTTGCTTCCCTTTTTCTTCCATTTCATCTCATTTGTGACTCTGTTTCTGAGTAATAGCATTTGATTATGTTCATTGTTCTATACAGAGCATTACACAAATATGGTCTGTACCTTTGACATACATGTATTGAGAAATTACCGTGTACAAAAAGACGCTAGGGGCTGGGCCTGTGGCCAAGTGGTTAAGTTTGCGCGCTCTGCTTCAGCAGCCCAGGGTTTTGCTGGTTCGGATCCTGGGTGCGAACATGGCGCTGCTCATCAGGCCATGCTGAGGCAACGTCCCACATAGCACAACCAGAGGCACATCACAACTAGAATATACAACTGTTTACTGGGGGGCTTTGGGGAGAAGAAAAAGAAAGAGGCAGGGGGGAGGAGGGAGACCCTAATGCTGAGTTCTGTTGGAGAAAGAAAGATGAAAAGACATATTCCTAACATATTTGAAGGATGAGAGGGAATGAAAATATGAATGAAGATAATACTAAGGTTTTTAAATAAACCTAATAAAAAATAGAGCTAATGATATAAATACTGATGTTTGCAAACATATAATAGGTTCAGCAGATTTACAATGTAGACGACATTAAGACTTATTTTATTTGTAGAAATCTTATTTAGGGTCAGATTTCAGAGAACTTGGTATATTTTATATTGGGGGATGGAAAATGGGGTAGCCATAAACTATAAGCACCTTCAAAATCTATAAAGAAAGTAGATTAGTAGTTCCCTGGGGCTGGGCAGAGAGAGTGGGGAGTGATGATAATGGGTGCAAATTTATTTTTTAGGGTAATGAAAATGTTCTAAAATTAGATTATAGTGATAGTTCCACAACTCTAAATATACTAAAACCATTGAATTGTACACTTTAAATGCATGGACTTTATAGTATGTAAATTATGTATCAATAAAGCTTTTTTCTTTTCTTTTCTTTTCTTTTTTGGTGAGGAAGATTGGCCCTGAGTTAACACATGTCACCAATCTTCCTCCTGTCTTCTTCTTTTTTTCTCCTCAAAGCCCCAGTGCATAGTCGTATATCCTAGTTGTAAGTCCTTCTGGTTCTGTGTGGGATGCCGCCACAACATGGCTTGATGAGTGATGTGTAGGTCCACGCCCAGGATCCAAAACGGTGAACCCTGGGCCACCAGAGTTGAGCACGTGAACTTAATTAACCACTACACCACTGAGCCAGCCCCACTATAAAGCTTTTTCCTTAAAAAACGAATTATTGTCAAAAAATGGGGACTGTGTCTTTTCTGTCTCTAACTTCAGATGATTATTAAGGCAAAATCTTATGCCAATGGAAAGGATGGAAACTTAAATATGAGCATATCTAAACAAGCTACCCAGTTCACTGTGTAAACTTTTACCAGAATTCATCTTTTTCATTTGAAATAATGAGTTCTTAGAAATGAATGTGTAGGGTCATTATTTAGCATTATTTTCAGAATTTTGTCTGCATTCCTTTATCTGATGTTAGGAAATATTAAAAATACAATGGAAATTGTTACTGTCCTATAATTTTATTTAGAATGAAAATATTTTAGTTCTTGTCCATGTAAAACATCCTGTCTTGGATTCCATGGATTTTGCAGTTCTCTCAGCTTAATAGATTCACTCATACAGAACATGAAAACGTGATAAACAGGAAATTTTTAAATTTGGGACATTACAGAGGATGTTTGTGGCAACAACATATCTTCTCAACATTATTAGCAGTTCTTTAAAGAATTATGCCACATTTTTCCCCCTGAAGTCGGGAGGAATAGTTTTATAGCTGAACCCTTTTTTTAATTGTCTTAGAAGTGGAATTGAGACATTTCATATTTAGTGTGGCTTTAAATACTGAAGGTTGCATTCAGTACAATAAGTTGTGATCTTCTCGTGATACTCACAGTTGTGATCTTTTAGTGGCTTCTTTTAGCGTGGAATCTTTGCCTTTACTGTAGACGTTCTCTACTGTTCATACATCTTTTCCATCTCTGCTTTCAATAGAAAATCTGTTCAGATGTGTTTTGTATTATAAAATGCATTATGTTGTCTGAGGTAAACACTGATGCTTTTCAGAGTGCAAGTTTATTGTTTCAACTAATTGCCTGATTTGTTTGTAAATGGGAAATTTTACAAAAATGGAGAAAAGCTGTAAATTGCTATCTTGTGGTCTTTTCAAGTAAATATCGTAATGTAACTCTCCACTTTTATAGCAAAGGCTAGGAACCATTACTGCAGTAATCACTATATCACAGTTATGTTATTATGGAGATTTTAATGTTACTTTCAAAATTCTGAGTTATTGGGATATTGGTCTTCCACCGTTGACACCTGAAAATATTATTTGACTCTATATTTTTTCTGGTAATATTTAAGTATTATTAGGAAATGGCAAGTCAACTTTAAAGCATACAACACATTTTGAATATTTTAGATAACACTCCACTTTTGTAAGCATTAATTTTCTTATTTCGTTCACCTAGTGTCCACTTGGCAAGAAGAGTGCTTCAGTTAGAAAAACAGAATTCATTGCTTTTAAAAGATCTGGGACATCAAAAGGACCAAATAACACAGCTTTCACAAGAGGTAAATAACTTAAAAGAAACGCATATAAAGAATCACAGTGTTCATTTTAATTCTTTGCTACTCCTTTGTGCTTTCTGAGCAGTTCTGTGATAAGCTGTTTGCTAGTATGAAATGATTCTACAGTTTATGAAACTAACAATGTTAAAGCCTTATAAAACAACTTACAGTGTATGGCAAAACTAAGATCAAAAGAGAGATTAATTGCCCAGACTAAATATAAATGCAGACCAGACAGACAAAGCTTTGATTTCAGAGAATATCAACTGGCAAAACAAGTTTGGCAAATTTTGGTGGCATTTTAAGTTTTTAAATAAAACCTCATTTTTATAACAGATTTGCTTTTTGACTTCTTTGATGAAAAATCACTTATCTATTAAACACACTTAACTTAGTATACACTTAAGCTCTCACATTCTTTGGGATATGATAGTTCCTAAATTATATTTATTTTTTAAAAATCAGATTCATGTTTCTTATTTTACTTAGTGTTATACTATATCATTTAAAAACTATGTATACATTTTACATAGTATTTTTAATCCTCTTACTTAAAGCCAACATCTAATTACATTTTTCTGTACTTCTAAAATTTAAGTAAAAAAACAATTAAAACCAAGATGTCGCCTCACTAATGTTCCTTTTATTTTCTGAGTTTCAGCATAATAAGTGTTTCTATATTAATATTTTAAAACTTTTGGATCTTATAATAAAGGGATTTTTTTAAGACATATGTTAAAAATTATTAATACATACCATGTGTTCTTTGTTTTCTTAAGGACCTGTTCATATTTGTCTTTTAATACTGTAACATTTGGAGGATCTTTATGCCCAAATTTCAAAAGACCAGAAATATTTCATATTACTACAGTGCCTGACACATAGTTAATGTTCATGGTGGAAAGAGTGCAGTGCTGGTAAATGTTGACAACCGGCTCTCCAGGCAGGAGGGTGAGAGACAGCTGATTTGTAGCATTTGCTTATGTCTGTGAGATAAAGACTCCCACCATGACTAACTTCAAGCTGCCAACATCATACACTGGAATCGCAGTACAGAAAAGATGCTCGGTACCACACCGTCATGTAATGTTTTCACCATACCGATACAATAGACATATGTAAACTTAAGAGCATAGATAATAGTAAAATAATTAAAATTGATGAGTTTTAAGTATTCCCTTTTTTAATAAAATTTATTTTATTGTAAATTTAAATAATTTTTAATAATGGTTGTATTTAATAACCAACTTGCAAAATTCCTAAAAATTTACCAGTCAGTTTTCAAAAACTGCCTTAAGCCAGCTCTAGCACACCAGTGAGTGGAACTATTGAAGGATGAGTAAGGGAATGATTACAGAAATGAACCTCTGTTGGCTAGTATGTTATAGATCCCTCATGTTTAATTTCAGAATAACCTATCCAAAATATTTCTAAAAAATAAAATATTGAAATACTTATAGACTTGTACATTTGTATGTCTTTATATTACTTAAAAAAAAAAAAAGATACCACCTTCCTGAGCACTTCAGTTAATTGAAATAGGAATTTCTAAATGTGAATTCACTCCTATACAAATTATAGGGGGAAAATGTAAGAAATTAAGTGCTCTTGTAATGTAGTATTAACTTTGTATGAAGCAATTTCAAAATAAACTGTTGGCTTACGTTGAGAAAAAGACTTAAATACTGAAATATTTGTGATATGAAATGGTATGATGCCTGGAATTTGCTTTAAAATATTCCGTAAAAGGGAGGGGGAGGGCTCAATAGATAAAACAGGAATCTCAAAATGTTGATAATGTGTGAAGCTGGGTGACAGGTAGATATTGGTTCGCTATTCAGTTCTGTATGTTTGTGTATGTTTGAAAAACTTTCATGAGACATTTGGAGAAAGAATCAGTAAGCCTATATTAAAAGGTTTATCCTGACTATGGTATATAACTTTTCTCTTAAGATTGAAAATAAAGTAATATAATTTTAAATATTCCATAGATTTTACTTTTTTCTACCCCACATATTGCTTAAATTGAAAATAATTACATAATTAGCTGAAAGATGATAATGTTAGATCGCTTCTATAACAATAGACTATTCATGATAGATGGTAGAAAAAAACAGAGAAGGAAATTCTCTCAGGATCTGTATTCTTTTGAGCAGGTTAAGTGTTTAAACCAACTTGAAGTTTTTGAGAGTAATACACAGATGAAACTCAAATAACTAATGTTAGAATTAACATTAAGTTATGTACTATTCAGAATGTCTGAGATTATACATAAATGAATTGCCAAAATGAGAATGCTAAAAAATATTCAAAATGAAGACAAATACTCCTTTCATAGCAGCTTTTTTAGATATAATTGACATGCATTAAATTGTACATATTTAAAGTGTACAGTAGGGTAACTTTTGACACACGTGTATACCCATGAAACCATCACCAAAATGAAAATAATAAACACATGCATCACCCCAAGAGTTTTCTTATGCCTCTTTGGAATCTCTCCCTTCCAACCTTCCCCCCTCCCCATCCTGGTCCCCAAACAACCACTGATTTGCATTCAGTCACTGTAGATTAGCCATTTCCTAGACTTTTATATAAATGGGACCGTTACAGTATATATATGCACATAACATATATGTATATATACATACATATATACATATACACTTTTTAATCTGTCTTCTTTCACTCTGCATAGTTATTTAAGATTCATCCATAATTCATTTCTTTTCCTTGCTGAGTAGCATTCCATTGTATGGATATACCATAGTTGTTCATCCATTCACCTGTTGATGGACATTTGGGTTGTTTACAGTTTTTGCCTTTTACAAATAAAGCTGATACAAACATCCATGGACAAGTCTTTTTATGAACATATGCTTTTGTTTCTCTTGGGAGTAGAATAGCTGGATCGTATGGTAGGTGTCTAACATTAGAGGAAATTGCCTATTTTCCAAATGTTTGTACCATTTTACATTTCCACCAGCAGTGTGTGAAGCTTCCAGTTCTTTTACGTCCTTGCAAAGACTTGATATGGTCAATGTTTTTAATTTTGGCCATTCTAATGGGTGTGTAATGGTATCTCATTTGGTTTTAATTTGCCTCTCCCTAATGACTACTGATGTTGAGCATCTTTTCATGTGCTTCTTTGCCCTCTTTTTTTATAGGGAGAAGTGTCTGTTCAAATTTTTTGCCCATTTTATCACTTTGTTGGTTTTCTTCTTATTGATTTATAAGCATTATTTATATATTCTAGAAACAAGTCCCTTATCAGAATATGATTTGCAAATATTTTCTGCCACTCTCTGACTTGTCTCCATCTGTTAGTAGTGTTATTTGAAAAGCAGAAGTTTTTAAATGTCTGGTTTATCAGTTATTTCTTTTATGGATAGTGTTTTTAGTGTTATGTCTAAAATATCTTTGCCTAACCCAAGGTCATAGGGTTTTTGTCTGTCTTTTCTTCTAAATGTTTCATAGTTTTAGGTCCGTGATCCATTTTTGATTTTTTGTAGTGCACACAGTATTGATTGAAATTCATTTATTTGCATATTGAAATCATATTGTTCTGGCATTATATGTTGAAAAGACCCTTGCTGAAAATCAATTAATTTTATATGCGTGAGTCTGTTTATGGACTCTGTTCTGTTCCAGTTTTCTATTTGTGATTAGGTCAATACCATACCATCTTGATTATTATAGCTTTATAATGTCTTGAAATTAAATAGTATTAGCCCTCCAACTCTGTTCATTTTCAAACTTTTGGCTATTCTGTGTCCTTTGCATTTCCATATGAATTCTATAATCATTTCTACAAAAAAAAAAAAAACGCTGGCTGTGATTTTGATTGGGATTGCATTGAATCTGTAGATTAAATGGGGTGAATTGCTATCTTAATAATATGGAATATTTCTGGCCTATGAACCTATGTATCTTCCCATTTATTTACATCGTTAATTTCTTTTAGTACTGTTATTTTTTAGTCTTTAGTGTAAAAGTTTCACATCTTTTGACTAGTGTTAATGTGGTTTGTTTTTTCCATTCTTCTATTTTTAATCTGTTTGTGCCTTTATAATTGTTTATAGGCAACGTATGTAGTTGGATCTTGCTTTTTCATCTAGCCTGACAAAATAGGACTTCTAATTGGGGTTTTCAGAACATTTACATTTGATGTTTCTATTGATAAGGTTATGTTTAAGTCTGTCATCTTGCTATTTGTTTTTTATTTGTCCCATATACAAATACACTATACAATATAGTATATTTCCATTTGTCCCCTTCTGACCTTTGTGCTTTTGTTTTTATATGTTTCACTTATACATGTGTAAACCCCACACTGCATTGCTATTATTTCTACTTTAAACAGTTGCTAATCTTTTAAAGAGATATAGTAATATGAGGAAAAGGTATTATACTTAACCAAACAGTTACCATGCCTAGTGTCCTTTATTCCTTTGTGTAGATAGAAATTTCCATCTGCTATCATATTATCTCTGGTTGATGCACTTCTTTTAACGGTACTTACAGAGCAGGTCTGCTGGTGATGAATTCTTTCTGCTTCTGTAGGTTGCAAAAAGTTATTTCACCTTTTTGTGTTGTTTTTTTGGTTTCTACATTTCTGACCATTTATTCTTAACATAAGTCAAGATTAAAATATATTTCTCACAGTTGTGTTATTACTAAGGCCAAATAAACTGGAAGTATGCATTCGAGGGGTTCACTCTTGTCTTTTTTATTGCAGTAAAATTCACCTAACATAAATTTCATTATTTTAAATTATACATTCAGTGGCTTTTGGTACATTTACAGTGTTGTACAACCATTACCACTGTCTAGCTACAGAAGATTTTCATCACCCAGAAGGAAACCTTGTACCCATTAAGCAGTCATTCCCCATTCTCCCCTCCCTGTAGTCCCTGGCAACCACTAATGTGCTGTCTGTCTCTATGGATTTGCCTCTTCTGCATATTTCATATAAGTGGAATCTTGCAATATGTGACCTTTTGTGTCTGGCTTCTTTCACTTAGCATAATATTTTTAAGGTTCATTCATGTTGCATCATCTGTCAGTACTTAATTCCTTTTTATGACTGAATATTACTCCATTGTACAAATATATCACATTTTGCTTATCCATTCATCTGTTGATAGACATTTGAATTATTTCCATCTTTTGGCTATGTGAATAGTGCCTCTATGACCATTTGAGTACAAGCATATGTTTGACTACGTATTTTAGTTCTTTTGTGTATACAGCCAAGAGTGGAATCCTGGGTTCACCTTTGTTTTTGAAAGTCATTTTCACTGGGTAAGGAATTTGAGGTTGACTCTTTTTTTTCATCTTTTTGTTTTAGTACTTGAAAGATGTTGCTCCACTCTCCTAGTTTGCATTGTTTTTGCCAAGAAATATGCTGTCATCTTTATCTTTGTTCTTCTCTAAATAATGTGTCTTTATTCTCTAACATCTTTTAAAATTTTCTTTTTTTTTTTTACAAGCTTTAAGCAATTTGATTATGATATGACTTGCTGTAGTTTTCTTCATCTTTCTTGTGCTTGGGTTTTGTCAGACTTCTTTTCTATGTGCAATCATCAAATTTGGAGGCCTTTCACCCATTATTTCTTCAAATATTTTTCTGTCCTACCTTCTCTCTTTCCTTTGGAGACTCCATTAGTCATATATTAGGCTGTTTGAAGTTGTCCTACTCCACAACAAATGATGTTCTGTTTACTTTTTTCAGTTTTTTTCTGCATTTCCTTTTGCATAATTTCCCTTACTAAGTCTCCAAGTCCACTAATCTTTTCTTCTCCAGTGTATATCTGCTGTTAGTCCAATCCAGGGTGTTTTTCATCTCAAATATTGTGGTTTTCATTTCTAGTTCAGTTTGGATCTTTTTTGCATCTTCCAGGTCTCTACTTAACCTTTCAAACTTTATTTTCTTGAGCATATGAAATGCAGTTTCAATAACTTTTGATAATCCTTGTCTACTAATTCTATTCCTGTTTCATTTCTTGATTGGTGTCACTTTAATTGATTTATCTCATTATGTATCATATTGTCCTGCTTCTTTGCATGCCAAATAATTTTTTACTGGCTATCAGACATTGTGAGTTTTACCTTAGACCTAAGTGTTTTTGTGTTCCTGTAAGTTTTTGTAAGCTTTATCCTCAAACATGGTTAAGTTTCTTGGAAAAAGTTTGGTCCTTTCGAGTCTTGCTTTTAAGCTTTTGTAAGCAAAGAAGCATTCATCTTAAGGCTAATTTTTCCACCTCTGTGACCAAAGCCTTTTGAGTATTCTACCCAAGGTCCTATGAATTATTAGGTCTTCTACTTTGGCTGGTGGGAGTAGATAGAATTCCTGGCCCAGGTGATCTTCAGAGATTGCTCCTTCTAATCTTTTCAGTGCTTCTATCTCAGTGTCTGTAGTTTCTTTACCTATATGCACTGTTCAGTGCCCAGATGATTACTCAAGAGGGACTGTCTGTAAATTTTCAGAGTTCCTCTCTGTGCCACTCTCTTTTCTTCAGTATTCTGCCATATGAACTGTAGCCACCTTGGTTTCTACTTCTGGCAACAGATCTTTAACTCAGGGAGTTTGGCAGGTTCTACCTTGATTCCCCATTCCTGAGCCACAGCCTGGAAGCGCTCTCTGTGCAGTAAACTGGGGCAGGCGTAGGGCTGGGCTCACCTTGTTTGTTTCCTGTGTGTGAGGGCTCGCTGTCCTTCATTGCTTGATGTCCAGTGTCCTCAGACTGTTGTTTCATTAGTTGGTCTAGTATAAAAAAGAGAAAAATAAATTAGCTTTCTTTTTTGTATGTAGGTGGATGCCACCTAATTCTCAAGAAACCACCAAGTTAGTTAAGAATGGAGTGTTCATGTGAGGTTTGATAACAGTAGAAAATCTAAGTTAAATCATAAAGCATGCCACGTTACCACCACCAAGAATTGTCTGCCTCAGCTGCCTTGAACCCTAATGCTTGCTCTTTTTCTTTCCAGTCATTCAGTAAATATTTATCACACTACCACTATACTCAACCACTGATGAGCAAAATAGGCATGGTCTCGCCGTCTTAACATGTACAGCCTTGCTCACAAAGGCCTTGTCTTTTAGTAAAAGTACTTAGAGATTTGTCTGTTACAGCTAACTTTATTTCAGAAAACTTATCTAGAAAATGGGACATATACAATCTCAAGTGACCAAATGGCAAAGTTTAGTTGCCTGGGATTTTCTACCTAGGAGGCACTTAGTGGAATCCAGGTAATTTGTTAGAAAACTTTAAGTTGCTAGATTTGAAAGAGACTTTAAGATGCATGAGTAAAATAAAGTAGATCTGTATGTACTAACTTTAAAAGATGTTTCTACTATATTGATAATTTTTTTAAAAAAGTAAAGCTGCAGAATAATATGTATTATGTTTATTTTAGTTTAAATATGTATTTGTGTGTGTGTGTGTGTAGGGGATAGGATTGTGTTTCTGTTTAAGCATACAGAAAATTAAGAAGTTTAGAAAATATACAACTGTCATGCCAAGGGCATACAAATACCACTAGTTATGTTTTATAAATATAAAATAAGCTTTATTGTGGTAAACGTATAGGCAAAGAATTAACAGAACATATACGATCCCCCAAGTTCTCTTCCCACAGAAAAGTGTGCTTAGGCCTGGCACAGATGGTCTGGATGTACTGCAGAAAGGGATCTGATAGAGGGACTTCACACCAAAACACTGTACACATTTAAATAGGAGGAGGATAGGAACATCTGGTTGACTATGTAACAATGGAAGAGGGAGCCTCTGGAGTTTATGGAGGTAGCTCATATTAGCCTGTTCCAGTAGGATAGGAAATGAGCCTCCAGGACCATCCATATTTGTCTCTCTAATATCAGTGGTTACTTCTGGGATTGGGAGTGGGGAAGTGAGGAATGACCAATTTTTACCTTATGGATTTTTGAATTGTTTGAATTTTTTGCAGCTCGCATGAGATTTTTTTTAAAGGCATAGATTTGGTGACCAACATAGTATTTAATTCACAATAGGTATAAAGCAAATGTTGATTCATTAAATAGATCATTGACCTAGCCCATCCACCAAACTTAGGTAGATTTATAAAGTTTATGAAAATAAGAGGCAAAATCCTATCTTTTGTACATATATCTATAAACAAAGATTACATTCCAGAAATATTCTTTGTACCCAAAATTTCATTGCGAGGAAATATATACATACACATACGTAGATACTCATACGTACATCCAGATATCTGTATGCTCATGATATATCCATGAAGATGTTTGGAATGATACATACCAAAAGAAATCATTAATGTTGGTTACTGTGGAGGAGATATTGAGGTTCTAGGATGGTTGGAAGAGATACTTTCAGTTTATGTTCCCTCGCTGTAGTTTGAATTACTTGCTGTGTGCATGTGTATTCGTTTCTTTCCTCCCTTTCTTCCTCACCTCCTTCCTTCCATTTCATTATCAACAGCAAGTATATTAAAGGAGTATGGAAGTGGTCCAAAATATCAGAGAAAGGATTTGCCGTAGGAAAAATTCAGAAGCATCTGAAAACATAACATAGGCATTTGAAAGCCTTGGACTTAGAAAAGGAAGGAGGAAAGGTGTCTAATGTGTGCTCAGGCAAGGAAAAAAGATGTGGCAGAAGGATGTGCTTGATGGGAATCTTTGTAATACTTGCCAGTGTATATATACATACATACCATGACATTGGGATACATGATTTCCGCAAACATAGTAGAAGTAAGAATCTAGATGAGTAAAACACGCGCCTCTGTCCTTTTAGTTACCTGACTCTAACAACTGCTGGGAGTGTTCCACCAGCATCCCCAGCGAACCCAGTCTCTGGAAGGAGTCTATAGCATACACAACTCCTACAGCCCCACCTCATCATTTTAAAGGTGGAGACTCACATCCCAACCACAGCCCTAAAAGAACTAAGCTAGCCTTTCCCACCATGTTTCTAAGCCTCCATTGATGTGAAAAAATCTTCACTATTTTATGTACCTCTAAGGACTGAGAGTAGAAGATGCTGCCAAGTAAACTATGATACAATGCTTTATTATCACTTTAAATTTTCTCTTAGTTTTAGACACACATTCTTTTAGACTTTAGGCATTATCATATATTACACAACTCACTTTTTGTACCTTTCTTCTAACTAACTTTGTTTTGGTGCCGAATCGCCTTGTAATCTTTCTAAAGACATTTTAAGTGGCATTTAAACTCAACCTTTGATGAATTAGCCATATTCAGAACTCAATTGAAATCACAATATAAACAGCTAAGACCAAATGTGTTCATATGCAAACTTGGCTGACAATTATGAGATGCATCCATTTTCATAGAAAAGATGAAAAGTAGATTGAGTTATTGGATCCTTTTGCCTCCCAAAGTGTTTCCCTGAAAGTTTGTTGTTACTTAAAATTCCTTCATTAGAGAACATTGTTTTTATTTCACCATTAGAAATACAAGGCTTAAAATAGAAACAGTTAGTTGAGGTACTCCATTGCCTGAAACGTTTTAAATGTAGCAAATGAAGTTTATTAGTCCATCAAAAGTCCTTCTTCTAACCAGGACTGTCCTCCCTGCTGTAGATGGTGATTCCTATTTTAAAATGCCCACTGCCTACCAGGCAATGTCTGCGTTCTCTAGCATGGCATAGAGGGCCAATTCGATTCTAACCAACTTCTCATCTTCATCTTCCCTTTCCTCCCTTTTTCTTGTGTGTCTTTGTGTGTCTTTACTGTTTCTGTGTGTACATGCGCACCCCTGCCTTTAGTCCACTTCTTTACTTTAAGGTAGTAGGGGAGAGGAATTCTTATCTCTTCACATTTTGTGCTACTCTGACATAATTTTTTTTCCCATCATTGAGAGGCAGTCGTGAATATTGGTTAAGTACACGATTCTGGAGCCAGACTCACTAGGTTAAAATCTCATTTCTGGTAATTACTTGCCGTGTAAACTTGGATAAGTTGTTTAACCTCTCTGTGCCTCAGTGTCCTCATTTGTAAAATATTTATTAAATTCCAAATAAAATAAGTTTCATTGAAATATTTCTTGAGCAAATGAGTGGATTACTTTTTTAAAATAGTTTTTTAAAACAGATTATGTTTTGTAAAATTTAACAGGGAAAAACAGGAAAGCAAAGCAAAAGGGGGAAAAATCGCTTTTAAAAACAGGCGAAGACAATCTGAAAAGGCTACATACTATGATTACAACTATACGACATCTGGAAAAGGTGAAACTATGGAGACAGTAAAATGAGCAGTGGTTGCCAGGAATTATGAGGGAGGGAAGGATGAATAGACAGAGCAAGAGGATTTATAGGGCAGACTATTCTGTATGATACTATAACAGTGGATACGTGTCATTATACATTTGTTAAAACCCATAGAAGGTACAACACCAAGAGTGACCCATCCTGTAAACTGGAGGCTTTGGGTGATAATGGTGTGTCAATGTACATTCATCAGTTGTTACAAATGGTGATGCTGGGGCAGGTCGTCGGGGAAGGGGGAGCTGAGAATATGTGGGAACTCTCTGTACTTCCACTCAATTTTGCTGTGAACCTAAAAATACTCTAAAAAAAAAAAAAAACAGACAAGAAAGAGAATGAAATCTGAGAACCACAGAGAAGAGACTGGAGAAAAGGAAGAGAAGGAGGGAGCAAGATGTCAGTGGCTCATTTTCTGTGAAGGTAATCATGGCCACCTTTTGTAACTTGTGCAGTTCAGCAGTCCTTGAAGCTAGTTTTGTCGGTGGCAGGAAAATACCCCCTGGAACGTAACTTTGTCTAGAGAAAAATTAACTTCTTAACATAGGTAACAGAACTAACTTTTTTGTAACGTTAAAAAATTGGGGGGGGGGGGGCAGCCCCGTGGCCGAGTGGTTAAGTTTGCGCGCTCCGCTGTGGTGGCCCATGGTTTCGCTGGTTCAAATCCTGGGCGAGGACATGGCACTGCTCATCAGGCCAAGCTGAGGCGGCATCCCACATGCCACAACTAGAAGGACCCTCAACTAAAATATACAGCTATGTACCGGGCAGCTTTGGGGAGAAAAAGGAAAAAAATTTTTAAAAAAAACAGAAAAAATTTTTTAAAAAATTGGGGCGAGACTTCGTTTTCTCTGTGTATGTGTGTATTTCACGTGGTGCTTCACCCCTTGTGAAATTAGTGTTCTCATACATTTTTTGAATGCACAAGATAAAATGTAACTGAATATAAGGGATAATTACATTATTGATACTTGATAAAGTTTCATGAAGAAGACTTAAGGTGAAGAGAATGTTGGAACAAACAATATTCATAGGTAATATTTGGCATAATCAAAACATAGTACCAGAAATTGCCTTTAACATGTATAAGTTATTAAGTATTGTCATTTTGTCTATTATTTTTTGAGGTTCTAATGTGGAATTACATAGAAATGAACATTTTTATTTTAATAATAATGAACTTATATTTATCTACCATATGAATGGCTGATTTGTTACATGGGCAAAACATTCACTTTCATTGTAGTAACATTTCTTTGTCTAACCTTGCCAAATGTTTAAACCAAGAAGTCTTTGTTATGGTTTATTCTGGAAAAAATTCAATTACATGGATCTAGGACAATATACCAGAATTTGTCCTTTAAGCCATGCTTTTATAGGTTCACATACCATGTAATGTGAATGTATGTGTGTGTGTACCAAAGGCCAGCCACCACTAAAGTAAGGAAAAACAATGACTTATTTATAAATTGTATTCTGTTTACACATCAAACAAATAAGATAATTGTTTAAACTTTTTATCTTACTGATGTGCCTTGATAACTTATGAATAACGATAGATTTTTTCATCTAAGAGCTCTTACAAATTACACTGCAAATCCCACCCCCCCACCCCCACCCCTGCCCAATCAGCATTGCTATACAGTTGAACCACATTAAATGAATTTCTCAGGGGTAGCTTTGAGGGGAAAGAAATTTAAAACATTTGAACTTGAAAATTCCATTCTCTGACTCTAATCTCCTGTCTTTCCAGCTCTCCCGGTCCTTCCAGCTCTCCCAGTCCTTTCATTTCCACTAAACCTGCGCTTTATTTGGACTCATTATGAGTCCCAGACTCATAAACTGTTCGTATTTTTCCAATCTGTCAAGCCCCTCCTGCTGCCGCTTTTCTTCCTACCCAGCCTTGGGCCTTATCAACCCTCTGAGCACTACATTCACTAGCACTCTAGATTGCTTTGTTGCCAAATTCATCCCTACCTTTAGCATGGTATCTTACAATCTGGTAGTTACTCTTAAATATTTAATGGAAGGAAGGAGAGAGAGAATTTCTAGAAAATTCTTTGGTTTTGTGGCAATGTGCTAAAAATTTCTTGTGGAAGTCTATTACTTTTGCTGCTTGGAAGCATTACAGATTTTTTTTGTTGAACGTCACCCAGGCCGTCATTCCTATTGCCTAGTGTTTTTATTTTTATGTATCTATCCTGTTTTCCATTATCTTCATTGTAGGTCACTTCCACTCCCCAAAGCCATCAATTCCATCATCTGTATCTTTACCTTATTATAATTAGGTCATCTAAATTTATTTTCTTTGAGTCTCTCTCACCCAAGGATTTTTTAGTATCTTCACTTACTCTTTTTTTCCCCTTTTGGTCCCACCCAAAAAAATGAGTGTGTGTGTGTGTGTGTGTATTGACATAACTTTCAAAAGTTAACCCATTTTTGTACATAATTCCTTCTGCTCTCTTCCCCCATTAACTATTCAGCTACACCCTTCCTCAGTGATCACCAGTGACTTCCTAATTGTCAGTATTCTCTTCTCAGTCCCCTGATCTGTCTATAGCATATTATAAATATTATAGATATTTTAGGAATTCTGCCTTCTCTTTGCTTTATGACACCTTTCTCTCTCAGGTGACTCTTTAGTCTTCCTAGCTAACGTCTTCATCTTCTTCCAACTCTGAAATGTAGGTGTCCCTCATGTGACTGCCCTTTGCTCTGTTCTTACACCTCAGTAGTGATTCTCAAATGTTAGTGAATATAAGAATCACCTAAGATTCTTGTTTAAAACATAGATTTCTAGATCTTACCCTCAGAGATTGTGATTAAGTAGGTCTAGAATGAATCCCAGGAATCTGCATTTTTAACAAACTCTTCTTGTGACTTTAATAAAAGTGATGCGGGGTCACTCTGAAAAAAAATAATGACTCTACCGTTCTATCTGCTCTAGTGACTTCAGCCATCACTTCCATGCTGATTACTTTAAAATATTTTAACATCCTACTCTCATGAATTTCTCCTTATTGTTTGGACTGTACTTTGAGAATCTCAGGACAAGAGCAGGGCTGATAATCAACTAGTATGCACTTGCTTTTGGTTATGAAAATAATAAAATATTTGAAAAACACTGGTAAACAACTATTGCCCTAAGCCCCAGAATATCATTCTACCACCACAATCCGGTCTGTCCTCGTCTCTTTCCTAAGATCCCCTGGACCTCCCTGCCATCCAGCAACAGAAGTAACACCTGGCACCACGGAATTTCTCTAGGACCCTGCTCCACTGTGAGGACTGGCATCCTAATTGGTTGACTTCTTTCATTAAATATTAGTCCTGTTAAAGATGATTATGTCATTAGCCATATAGGGACACAGGCGAAGTTAGTTTTAGTGGGGAGGATGGTAAATTCAGGATATCAGATGGTTTATGTGCAGTACTGTTAAACCTACTAAAATAGTTGGATGGAATGGCCTGCAGCAAGTCCAAGATCACAAGAGCTGTGCTTTCCAAATTTGACAGATCATCAGAAGGCTCAACCCTAAGAAATTTTGATTCATTAGGACAGGGCTGGGGCCCAGAAATCACTGGATTTTTTAAATATTCCCCGGTGGTTCTGATGATTAGCTAGGTTAAAGAACTACTGGTTTAGATTGAGAACACAGAGAAGTAGTAACAAAGTAGTGCCCCATATTGAACCTCAAAAAGGCATTTCACATTCCGTGGCACAATCAAAAAGATTTGGCAAGGATATGTGGATTTTTCAGCACAAACTACCACCACTACTAGGAAGTATCACTTGTATATGTTTTATACACAGAACGAAACTCAACATTAAATCCATTCAACAGAATACATTTTGTCCCTGGGAAAAAAAAGCTCAATTTCTAGGAGTTTCTTTGAAAAGAAACTCCGCGAGAAAAAAATCCCACATCCCAATACAATGCAGTCACCTTTATATGTCTTTTAAATTTTAAGAGAAAATATATAATTTTAGGGTATCATCAAGAATAAGTTAAATATTTGAATTAAAATATATAATTATGTTTTAGTCAGGTGTTGCTTTTCTCTGAATCATTTGTACAGTTTATTGAAACAAAGGAGGAATAACAATTCTATAAAATGTTGTGTCATGGGTTTAGTTATGAGTCACTTATTACGTATGTGATTCCTGAGTCACTAATTACTAAGGCTTTCCTATAAGGAAAAGATTAACAATAAGCAAAGTGAGTGATTGTGAAACTTTTTGAATACTAATTATTATAGCTACAGAGAGACTTTTTTAAACCATATTAGAGAAATTAAATTCTGTTAAATTAACATTTATTTCAAAAATAGATATTAACCTCGCTTTTCACTGAAATGTACTTTTTTTTTTTAAAGATTTATTTTTTTCCTTTTTCTCCCCAAAGCACCCCGGTACATAGTTTGTATTATATTCTTCGTTGTGGGTCCTTCTAGTTGTGGCATGTGGGACGCTGCCTCAGCGTGGTTTGATGAGCAGTGCCATGTCCGCGCCCAGGACTCGAACCAACGAAACACTGGGCCGCCTGCAGCGGAGCACGAGAACTCAACCACTCTGCCACGGGGCCAGCCCCCTGAGACGTACTTTTTTTGAGAAATTAAAATAAATTTTTGGGATTTAGAAGCTTACAAACAAGTTTATAAAGAAATATATCCTTAAAACTGGCAACACTATAGTAATTTTTGTTATCCAGAGAGGGAGGAGTTTATAGATTGTATATTAGAGAGACCTTTTGAAAGTAAAGCTTTTGACCCTTAATTTTGTTTATAGTACTAAAACCTAGTATATGTAATTTCTGTAATGAAAAAATCAAGCTAAAATAATTAAAGTAGTGATTGCTATTCTATTTTTATGCAGTTGAAGTTAGATTTGATGTTTCGTACGTAGCTCGATCTAGACTACAGCTAACTACAGTTTGGAAAGGCCCTTAGTCCTTCCCTGCAGTCTGCCCCCACCCCTCAACTCTGCCACAGACTGTTCTGCGCTTTGAAACACAAAGCAACTTGTCAGTTCGGTTGATTCAGTTAGGGTCAGTTCTGTGAAAACAAAGTCAAGGCAATTGTTTGATTTAATTGACTAGTGAAACTGGTTAAACAGGTAAGTAGAATTTAGTTTTATTTTTGTCCAGCACATATTTGAATGTTCATAAAGTAACTTAGTAGCCTAATAAGATTCCAGTGACATTGTAGTAGATTTTAAAGAATGATAACCAAAGCAAGGAAAAAGAACACTAAAACCCAAACTATAGAAAATGTTCATGGTATTTTTTCCTATTATAGCTCTGCTTTCACTATAATGAATTGTGTCCAAAAAAAAGAAGTTGTCTTTTCTTTCACTATTCATTTCCTTTTCTTTGAGGAGTTTTTTCCTGGGCCATACTTAATATAACCATAGGAAATTTTCTAATGTAATTTAGATGAGTAGCTTAAATAACTTCTACAAGTAGTCCTCAAACTGCAAGCAGATATTCTCTGATAGTTGGTCAGCCACCTCATGGCTTCTCTTTCTTCCTTACCCACCTGGACCTCATGGTTGATCATTCTTACAATAGTTGTTTCTGCCATTGATTCTTTCTGCCTTCCACTGTTGCCTTCCGCTGTAGCCATCCTGCTGTTCTCTACACCATCAGCTTCTGGGATACTGATCACTCATTATTTTTTGTGTGTGAACAGAAAACCAAAAAATTGGAGTGCTAAAATAAATGATACGTTTAGATCTTAAAAAAAAAAGTCTTGGGGCTGGCCCTGTGGCCGAGTGGTTAAGTTCGCGCGCTCCACTGCAGGCGGCCCAGTGTTTCGTTAGTTCGAATCCTGGGCGCGGACATGGCACTGCTCATCAAACCACGCTGAGGCAGCGTCCCACATGCCACAACTAGAAGAACCCACAACGAAGAATACACAACTATGTACCGGGGGGCTTTGGGGAGAAAAAGGAAAAAATAAAAAATCTTTGGAAAAAAAAAAAAAAAAGTCTTGTAAATGTAGTTCATTTGAGAAAAAGTATAAATCATTTCTTGTCCCAGAAAAACAGCAAATCTTTAGCCTCTATTGAACTTGTTAGGGATTATGAAAGGAAAGAGGAAAAAAAAATTAAACATGTAAAAGGCTAAAATTTTATTGTCAAAGAACATTTTAAGGTCATAAAGTAGGTGTTTTATAATATTTTTGTTCTGTGTAATAAGATGCTGCCTCCTCCACTCCCTCACTCTTATAATAGATATTCACCACTTTTATTGATTGTTCAGTTTTTGCATATGCAACTCTAGAATACCTGTTTTGAGAATTCTTTATGTACCAAAGTAGAGGCTGCTGACATTGACAGTGTTGTTTTTAGTCCTATACTGACATACATTTTACGTTCGCTTAGGAAAAAAGAGCAAACAAAAAAACTAAGATTGATTGGGTGTGTAAGTTGATAAAATCCCTTAGGAAATATGTCAAGAGCATTACATAGTCGTACCCCTTAACCTTAGTGCATGTCCTATTCTAAAAAATTTAGCAAAGGAAGCACTAATTTAAGGAAAAACATCTACAATGCAAAAAAAGTTTGTTGTAGCATTATTTTTACTAGTCAAAAATTGATAACATCCTAAATGTTTCTCACTGTAAGCAATGGAATTAAATTATGGCATATTGACTTACTAGACAGTTTTGTAGCCATTAAAAATATAAATTAAGGTACTCCAACAACTTGGAAAAATGATTATGATATAAGGTAAAGTAAAAAGGCATAATATAAAATTGTACGTAGTGTACTAGCAATGAACAATCTAAAAGGAAATTAAGAAAACATTTATAATAGCATCAAAAAGGATAAAATACTTAGGAATAAATTTAATCAAACAGGAGAAAGACCTGTACACTGAAAACTACAAAACATTACTGAAAGAAGGAAGACCTAGTAAATGGAAAGACATCGTGTGTTCATGGATTAGAAGACAATGTTGTTAAGATGGCAATACTACCTAAAATGATTTACAGATTCAGTGCAATCCCTATCAAAGTCCCAATAGCATTTTTTTTTCCAGAAATAGAAAAACCCATTCTAAAATTTATGTGGAATTTCAAGGGACCCTGGATGGCCAAAATAATCCTGAAAAGGAAAAACACAGTTGAAGGACTCACGCTTTCAGATTTTAAAACTTACTACAGAACTACAGTGATCAAAACAGTGTTCTGCTGACATAAGGGTAGACGTATAAGATTAATGGAATAAAATAAAGAGCCCAGAAATAAACCCTCATATATGTGGTCAGTGGTTTTTCAACACGGTTACCAAGACCATTCAACGGAGAAAGGTAGTCTTTTCGACAAATGATGCTGATAAAACTGTATATCTACATGTAAAAGATCAAAATTGGACCCTTACCTTACATAATATGCAAAAATTAAATCAAATGGATCAGAGATCTAAATTTCAGAGCCAGAGGTATAAACTGATAGAAGAAAACATAGGAGAAAAAATAGATCAAAATTAAAAACTTTTGTGATCAAAGGATGTTAGCAAGAGAGTGAAAAAGCCCACAGAACGGGAGAAAATATTTGCTAATCATATATCTAATAAGAGTTTAATATCCTGAATATATAAAGAACTCCTAACCACTCAACAACCAAAAAACAGGCAACCTAATTAAAATAAGGGTAAAAGACTTGGATAGACATTTCTCCAAAGAGGATATACAAATGGCCAATAGGCACATGAAATAACAGTGTTAGCAAGGATGTGGAGAAATTGGAACCAAGTACATCGCTAGTAGGAATGTAAAATGTTGCAGCCACTGTGGAAACAGTTGGCAGTTGCTCAGAAAGTTAAATATAGAATTAACATATGACCCAGCAAATCCCCTCCACTCCTAGGTAGATACTCCAAGGAACTGAAAACAGAGACTCAAACAGGTATTTATATACCACTGTTCATAGCAGCATTAGTCACAATAGCCAAAAAGTAGAAATGACCCAAATGTCCATCAACAGATGAATGAATAAACAAAATATGCTAAAAATGTACAATGGAATATTATTCAACCATAAAAAGGAATGAAGTTCTGCTACATGGTGCAACATGGATGAACCTTGAAAACATTACATTAAGTGAAATAATCAGACACAAAATGACAAATATTACGTGATTCCACTTATATGAGCTGTCTAGAATAGGTAGACTCCTAGAGACAGATAGTAGAATAGAGGTTTCCAGGAGCTAGGGGTTGAGGGCAGTGTTTTTGCTTAATGGGTACAGAATTTCTGTTTGAGTTGATGAAAATGTTCTGGAAATAGATACTAGTGATGGTTACATAACATTGTGCATGTAGTTAATGCCACTGAATTTTACACTGTAAAGTGGTTAAAATAGTAAATTTTATGTTATTTACATTTTAACCACAGTTGGTTTTTTTTTGAGGAAGATTAGCCCTGAGCTAACTGCTGCCGATCCTCCTCTTTTTACTGAGGAAGACTGGCCCTGAGCTAACATCTGTGCCCATCTTCCTCTACTTTCTATGTGGGACGCCTACCACAGCATGGCTTGCCAAGTGGTGCCATGTCCGCAGCTGGGATCCCAACCAGCGAACCCCAGGCTGCCAAAGCAGGACATGCGAACTTAACCACTGCACCACCAGGCCAGCCCCTAACCACAATTTTTTAAGCATTTGTTTATACATAGTGATTTAGACATAAATTATCTACTTTACAAATAAGGACCGAAGGAAATATGAAGACATGAAAAAATTACTAAATTATAATATGATTGTATTATTTTGAGTAGAAATGAAGCTCAAATAAAAGATTTTCATTTTTAGCTAATGGATATTCATTAAAAGATAAATTTTATGTCACATATCTTCTCAGACCAACAAATGGTAAGAAAATTTAGGTGTCCCATCCCCAAAACTGGTAACAGTATTTTGTTTAAAATTTTTCTTCTCTGTTTTAATGTTATTATTGTAAAGAATAATAATATTGATTAATAATTTCTAAAACTTCCAAGTTTACACAGGAAAGGCTTTTCAGAGTAATTCATGTAAGTGAGAGTTGGTGTACTATATCTATGCTAGAGCCTTTTGAATAATTTTAGTTTCTTGTAAAATTTTCTAGATTTTAATGAAATCTGTTTTTCTTTAGCTTGACAGGGCCAATTCTCTGTTAAACCAGACTCAGCAGCCTTACAGATATCTCATTGAATCAGTACGCCAGAGAGATTCTAAGATTGATTCACAGAAGGAGTGTATTACACAACTTGAGAAAGATGTCAGGTAAACCATCTACAAATCTTTTATTTGAATAATAAAGGCATTGTAAACATAATACTACCATAGATAAATTCAGATTCTGAATTGTGAAGAAAAAGTTTAAATAATAGAGGTGATCTTAAATTTAATGAGTATTAAATTTCTCTTAGAAAAACTAGGCCATATCACATTAGGTCTTCACGTTCTACTTTATGCAGAAGTCTTAGCCTGGAAATAACAATGCTACGCTTACTAACAGAGCGCTCCACCCACTATAGGGCACACAACAGCTATCCTGTCCTTGCTCCCCTAGAATCAAAGAGAGAGGAGGAATATAACCAGATGCCATTTATGGAGTCAAAATAACTTTTTAAACAGATAAAATGTACACATTTACTTACATTCATGTTGAGTTTGCCAAGGAATTTTTAGGCTTTTCTTCCCTTGACCCTGTACATGAAGTAACCTGTGAATTACCTAAATGTAAATAAATTCCTTTCACTTCCTTAAATTGAAATTGTTTTCTTAGATGACACGCTATCCAGAAGACTTGCTCCATTTAATAATGATTCAAATTCTTTACCTGTTCATCTATATAATTATTTTAGTCTTTTTAAATTGCAGTAAAATAATGATGCTATGCATAAAGAGGTTTTAACTTGCGGATGGTTGGTTAGTTGACTTAGTTGTTACTAGGTTTTAAGGTTATTAGAATAAATTATTAAATTATTAACCAATTCATAAATGTGAAAGCAGAGGATTAGGTGGGAATGGAATTGTTAAATTAAAGAATTGGAAAACAAGAAGATAGTTATTAAATTCAAGTTTCCTAAGCTATATAACCAAAAATATAAAAACTGCTGGTAATTGACTCCAAAGTTTACTTGAGTGTTCTTTTTGATTAATCAGAGTAATTACCTTCTCCTCTCATTTCTAACCCACCAAAATAATTGGTCCAGAACTTTACTCCTGAACCTAATATTTTGATGATATAATAAAATAATTTTAAATCACATTTGTGCTTTAAATGTCAACATAAATAACAATTTATTTCTAGATTTATTTTGTTAAAAATTGTAATTAGAATATAGATAACCAGCATTAATAAATTGATTCAATGAATTAATTAAGCATTATATAGATAGCTATTGGGGCAATAGAAATTATGTCTTATCATTCACTGGGTACTTGGTTTTCTTAGGGAAATTGAGGAAAGAACCCCAAATGGAATTTTTTCTTCCTATATTACAGTATCTATTTTTGTTACATTTGAAGTTTTGTATGGAGTCTTGTTTTACCTTTGTAATCTTGGAGTGGGGCTATATAAAACGCCTGTGGAAAAGATTACGTCTTCCACAGTTACCTTCAAATAAATTTATTTGAATATTTATTTTACTAAGAATTAAGATAGCTGAAAATGTTTAATAGAAAAATAATAGCTAGCTGCAGGAGAAAATTATACAGATGAACAAATTCAGCCCTAGAGAAATCAGGCAACTTGTCATCTAAGAACATACAGTTTTGTGGTAAGGCCCAAATTTGAATCCAGACCTGCCTTCTAATTCTACACTCTTAACCGTTATGTTATACTGCCTCCCTATGTTCTGTTCTGAATAAAGGATAATTTTTCATTAACATAATTAAGAAGAGGAGCAAAAAAAAAAAAGTGTAGAATAGCAGTTAACAGTAGGACTTCAACGAGTTGATAATTGTTGAAGCTGGATATTGGATACAGGAGGGTTGGTTATGTTTTCTCTTTTCTTTTGAAATATTCCATAATAAAGTTTTTGTAAAAAAACAGATTTTACAAGGGAGTACAGGTTCTATAGATAGGTTGCATGGGTTCAAATCCTGCTCAGTACTTAGTTTTGAATTGGAACAAGTCTGTTAAACTCTCTAAACCTCCACTGTCCAATAGAACTCCCTGGAATGATGAAAATATTCCATATCTGCGCTGTCCGGGATGGTAGCCACATGTGGCTATTGAGCATCTGAAATATGCCTACTATTGCTGAGGAACCATATTTTTAATTTTATTTAAATTAATTTTAATTTTAATTTCCACTGATGGCTGACTAATGGCTATGGTATTGGATGGTATAGCCAGTTTTCTCAACTATGAAATGAGAGTGGTACTAACAGTACCTAATTCATATGGTTATTCTGGGGATTAAATGATATAATCTTTGTAATATATATAGCACCGTATATATATTTGCTATATATGTATATATATATTTGCTATTATTAGTATTTATCTTATATTTAACAAATTTTTATGTTGAAAATTATCTTAAAAATGAGAAATAACATTTCAAAATATGTTGAATTTTTACAAAAATTAGGGCTCCCTTAATAACAGCAGCAGTAAACATAAAAAGTATGCTAATTATGGAATTAACTACAAAAAATATTTTTTATGCTAAACATTTGAGTCCTTTAAAGCTGTCTGTTGTTTCTTAAATTTATTGCATAATATTTTAGTAGATTCAGAACTAATCTTTCACAGGAGATGAAATCTTGCTCTTAGTTGAAGCAACCACCTTCTAATGTGAAAAAATAAGGTGCTTTAAGTAGTTTAATTATGGCCTTTGAGATGCTGTAGATGTACCCTGAGACACGAATGAAAGGATGGGATGCTGTAAAAAACTGCCCAATTTGGCCCAGTGGCACAGCGGTTAAGTGCGCACATTCTGCTTTGCCAGCCTGGGTTTGCCGGTTTGGATCCCGGGTGCGGACATGGCACCACATGGCAAGCCATGCTGTGGTAGGCATCCCACATAGTAAGTAGAGGAAGATGGGCACAGATGTTAGCTCAGGGCCAGTCTTCCTCAGTAAAAAGAGGAGGATTGGCAGCAGTTAGCTCAGGGCTAATCTTCCTAAAAACAAAAAAATACAAAAACAGCCCAATCAATAAGTCAGATACTGCAGGATAGATCACAGGTCTATCTACCATCACCCCTCCTCTGAGCCGATGTCATTTCAAAGATAGTGCTATTGGGGCCGGCCCCATGGCCGAGTGCTTAAGTTCCCACACTCTGCTTTGGTGGCCCAGGGTTTCGCCAGTTCAGATCATGGGCAAGGACATGGCACCACTCATCAAGCCATGCTGAGGCGGTGTCTCACATGCCACAACTAGAAGGACCCACAACGAAAAATATACAACTATGTACCAGGGGGCTTTGGGGAGAAAAAGGAGAAATAAAATCTTAAAAAAAGAAACAAAGATCATGCAATTATCCTGGATTTTGAATGCACATCGGCCTGGTTTCTTTTCTCATGGTAAAGACATCTGTAAAATATAGATATTAAGGTGAACTTCAAGGGGTAGTTGTGAAAATGAAATGAAGTAACGTCAATAAAGCTTCTGGCACATGGGCAAAACTCAGTAAATACTATTTCCCTTCCTCTTGTCCTTAGTTAATTTGAAATTTAAACATTAGGTGACCCATCCAAAAAGATTACTAAGTGATTATATTATGTTCCTTGAGAATTCCTATTTCTCTTCTCTGGGTGTTGATTTTAATTGTAAAGAATATTTACATTAACTGGTTATTTTTAAAATGTTTCTCTAGCTTATAGAATAAAAGCTCTTTAAAGAATGAATACTTTTGGGGCCGGCCCGGTGGCATAGCAGTTAAGTGCGCACGTTCCACTTCAGCAGCCCAGGGTTTGCCGGTGTGGATCCTGGGTGCGGACGTGCCACCGCTTGACAAGCTGTTCTATGGTGGTGTCCCACATATAAAGTAGAGGAAGATGGACACGGATGTTAGGTCAGGGCCAGCCTTCCTCAGCAAAAAGAGGAGGATTGGCGGCAGTTAGCTCAGGGCTAATCTTCCTCAAAAAAAGAAAAAATGAATACTTTTATCATTTTCTTAGAAAATAAAACAATGCCACTATACCACACCCACAACTTGCAGATTTAGCTATTTATACAATGCATTCAACATCTAGAAAGGTTAGAGTAAATATGCACTCAAATGAAATCACTATAAACATATTAAAAGCTGACGTTTGAGATATCACTATTAACTACTTTAAATTTCCCTATCATTAAAGTAATAATCCATTCTAAAAGTAGTGCTGTTAACTCTCCTCCACCGAGCCACGAGATAGTCTGCGTTATATAGTGTGATCTGTAGTTCAGAACTGAAGGAAGCATGGAAATAGAATAATTAGCATACATTTTCTTTCTCTGTTGTCAGTTCTCAGTTTATTCTTAACCAGTGGTTTAAGAAGGAAAGACAACTTCGCCTTGTAAGGCTAAGCCAGGGTATATTGATCCAGGAAGTTAAGGAACAATATATCAGGGATATGTTTTCATATAGCAGGTGAAACAGAGCCATAAACATGAATTTCTGAGTAATAATTAACAGTGAATTGAACAATTATGGGTGTAATATACCGTTCATGATAGATGTGCTTATGAGGAGATTTGTTTTGTAGTTACTTTATGAGTCACGCATAGAAGCTTTGTATTTGTAAAGGGAAGTTTCCACTGTTATGAAATGTGTCTTAAGGAGACTAAACTTCTATTGAGTAATTACATATGTACTGGAAGAACACAGAGTATAAAAATCATCATATTCAGTTTTAGAGACCCACATGGTGCTCTCCCTTGGCATTTAAGAGTATATTATAGAGAAGTCTAAGACTGAAAATATGTACTGAAGTATTGTCTGTGGAGTCCGTACTGTTGGTAAGAAACCAAATCTTTAAGATAGAACAGAATTGCTCTGTAAAACCTGTTTATCCACCCCATCTTTTATTCCATGTTATACGGTTATTTTTGCTACTTAAATATGGAATATTTACTTTACTCTGGAAAAAAATTAAACACTACATATAAAGCATTACTAACAAATGTTAATTACATCAACATTCCATTCCTGTTACACTACATTTTATTTAATGGGCCTGTTGGTATTTGAGAGGATGTGGGTATATGTATACATGTATGTACTGTGAGTTTCTTTACATACTGTGTATACGTGTGTATATGTGTATAAACAGTAACACAGATCTGTTCCTTAAAAATTCCTATTCCTATTTACTGGATGTTTATTTTAATTTTGAAAAAGTATTTTATCTTCAAGATGATTCTAGCTAAAGGTAGATTAGAATCTACGATTACAGAATCATCTGGTCTTTACCATGCTTTAGGGGTCTCTGACAGAGCATGGCACTCAGTTTCTTTTATATCATTTAGTTCTTTTCAACTCTGTGGCTCAGTAAGATTTCTGACGCCTAACTCCAAAAGTCAACTTATTTTTCTGCTAAACTACTTGCCTCTATTGGCATTTAATTACTGTTTTCCTGTGATACCTGTTTTTCATCTAAATTAGTCATACTATATAGCATTTATGTAGAGTTATATGTATTCAGTGCTTTATATAATCGTTCATTAGATAATTCACATATCCATTTGACATACCTGATTGTTATTTTCCACTTTTACAGATGTGAAAACGGAGGTTTAGTGGGGTAGTGTGTGTTATACTTTGTACCACACAGTTGAGTCAGTGACACAGTTGGAAACAGAAGTCAGAATTGCATCTAGTCTTTCTTCTCAGAGGACAAACTATGATGCTTCCTTGGGGAAATTCTCAATACCAGGAAAGAGGAGAATGTGAGCTTTTTCCTCTTACGTCCTTGGAATTACCAGTTCTTCCAGAATACCTACTACTATTCCTTGAATTTTAAAAAACTTCTGCCTTTTATTTATATTTTATATATATTTATATATTTTTTATTTATTTTATATTTTAAAATTTGATGGCTTTCCATTTTCTTAAAGTAAAACTTAAAACATCTTACCTATTCCGCAGAATAATTCTCATTAATTTTACCATCACAGATTTTGTTTTGACATTTAAGGAATCATGTTGCTTCAGTTCATTGTTGCTTTTCTTAATTCTTGTTGTAGTACTGGCTAAGTAGACTCCTTTCAGGGGCTTTCAAAGAATATTTCATTTAATGGTTCTAATTAATTTTTATATGGTGAATAATAAAACTCCAGTGTAAGACAAGCCTCAAATATTTATCTTTTAAAATATTAATATGTCCTAACAGTTAGGCTTCTCACCCTGTCCTATCAAAAAATAGGTCATATAGGTGAAATTCACAATGCAGACTTAGAAATTGAAGAGTGAGCTAAGAATTTGGAGACAAAAATTATTTTCTCAGTTTACCACAGACTAAATATCTGATTCATTTCTCTAACTCAATTATATACTTGGTAATTTATTATGTGGTAAATTATATTATACTACTTTCATTTTAAGGATAAATGTTTTAATTTGACTTCCTGTGTCTTAGGTTTTAATATTTTGCCATACATACTTCTACCTTTTATTTAAGTTCCGCTTCATCTTTTTACATTTGAGGAGTAAACAGTCAGCTTTAAAACACTAATTTTATGTCCCCACTAGGCAGGAAAGTATTCTCAGAAAGCATCTCAGTTGCACTGTCAAATGATTATTAAAAGAAAAAGTCTCCTTACAAAATATCTAGGCCATTGGTTAAATCAAACATTGCAATGGCTGGTCTGATATCTTTATGGACTATAAATTTAATTTATCTTTAATTCATATCATCAGATTTGTCTTTAGTCTTTTACTATTTACTATTTATTCATTAGAATTACAACAATATGATGACTTTTAAAACTTGGGGGTTCTTTTTTTTTTCAGCAATTTAAATAAAGAAAAATCAGCTTTACTACAGATGAAGAATCAAATGGCATTAGATTTAGAACAACTTCTAAATCATCGTGAGGTACTCTCTCCATTTTATCATAATTTTTACCACTTTAAGCTTTTTCAGAGTCCGTGTTGGGTTAAGATTACTGAATCTTGGTTGTCTTTGTTTATTATTGACTTCTCACATTTGCATCTTGCTGTGATCTGTCTCTTTATATTCAACTTACGATACACTTTATTCTTTATTAATTAATTTAACCTTTGTTCTTTGTGTTAATTCTTATTCCTGGAATGCCCCTTCTTGTTGACCCTTGATTGCCTTGTTCATCTCTCTGTCATTGAATTTCCATATTATTTAGTAATTATTTGTTTTATCTCTGTCTCCCACTAGACAGTAAATTTCTTTAGTGTACCTCTGTCTTATTCATCATGTGCCCATGCCTAGTGTGCAATATTTGTATTGAACTTTAAAGTTCATAAAGTGCTTTTTTGTTTGTTCCTCACCAAAAATCTTTTACAATTAATATAATCCCCATTTTATAAAAGGAGAAATCAGTTTTAAATGGCTTACCCAAAGCCAGTTAGTAACTAAGAGATAACTCTAGTTTTTTTCTTGTTTTTTAAGTCAAATTCATTGAAGTACAATATACATACAGTAAAATTCACCCTTTTTAGCGTACATTTCTATGATTTTTAACTAACACATAGAGTTGTGTAACCATCACCACATTGATACATGAAATGGTTTCATCACCCAAAAAAATTCCCTCCTGTCTCCTTTGTATTGACCTTTTTCCCCCCAACTCAAGTCCTAGCAACCACTGGTCTGTTTTTCTATCTCTGTAGTTTCGCCTTTTCCAACAAAAGACATTATCCTTTTCCAGAATGTCATATAAGTGGAATTATCAGTATTAGTCTTTTCAGTCTGACTTTTTTTACTAACCATAAAAAAGATTCATCATGTTGTTGCGAATATTACTTATTCCTTTTTGTTGCTGAGTTATATTCCATTGTATGGATGTCCCAGAGTTTGTTAATCCATTCACCAGTTGATGGAATTTGAGTTGTTCCCATTTGGGGCGTCTATATAACTAAAGCTACTGTAAACTATTGTGTATGTGTTTTTGTGTAAATATGTTTCCTTTTCTCTTGGTAAATACTCAAGAGCAGGATTGGTGGATCCTATGGAAAGTGTAAGTTTAACTGTATAAAAAACTGTCAAACTACTTTCCAAAGTGACTGTACCTTGTCCATTCCCAGCAGCAATGGATGAGTCCCAGTCACTCTACATCCTCACCAGCAGTTGGTATTGGGAAGCATACCTTTTTAATCCAATGCATTTTTTCCGCTTGAACAGTTACTGCCTTGTCTTAGTCATAAGCCATGTTTTTAAAATTTTATTATGCTAGCAGAAGAAGAAATGCTCAAAACAGATCATTAGTTTATGAGTATCCTGAAGACATTGTTTCCTAGGAAAGATATACTAGGTATTTGGGGAGAAATTATTGGAAGGACATTATTGAGAGAGAGAGACTGGGGAATATTACTGGAAACAATTCAAAGGTTCATTTCCTAGAAATGGTGTCAAGGGAATTGGAGGGTTGTCTCTGTCTTAGAAATGGCCTTTGGAGTGAGTTCTTTTAAAGGTGTTTTATATGGTAGCTGAAAGGGATAAGAAGGTGTCCCTGGACTAAATTTTAGTGATGGCTTGTAGGTAGATGAGTAGATTTAACAACAGGTTTCAGACTAGGAAAAGCTTCTCTGAAGGTATTTATTCTTTTTTCTGACTTCCAAAGTTTCAGGCCTTATCTACTATCACTTATGTCCTAGGATTCTGCCTTCAAATAATTGTTTCTTCATTGTGGAAGCCTGATTCATTCACTATGTGGATTTTCACAAATGTTTTTGAGATTGACTATTTAAGAAATAGTAGCTACAGATGTCCATTCAGTCATACCAACTTCTTTTTTTTCATAAGACTGCATAACAAGTATTTTTTCAGAATGGCTGTTCTCATTTGATTTTAGAGGATTATACTAGACTCTGAAAAATCTGTGAGCGACTTTGTATATTTTGTACATCACACTTCAAATCACATTATTCATGAGTCCAAATAAAACCCAAAGGTTTTGCTTAGTGGGTTAAGAATTGAGTAGATTTAGGAGAAAGCATGTTTAAACAGGAAAATTAAATACTAGCAAGATGAAGCTACTGCATAGTGTAAGTGAAATTCACATGGATGCATATCTAATTAAATAATTTTCAGTTAATTTTTATGCATTTGGTAATCTTTCTTCATTTTGGCAATTATATTTTAATAATCCAATATTGTGACTTCTTAATACCAAACTTCTAAAGAAAAGTAGTTTTTCTTCTTTTCAAAGCAAAGTAAAAATTAAAGTTTAGTAAAACAAATCTCGTGCAAGTTTTTAATCGTTTTCTAAGAAACAGGTTTTTTTTGGTTTTGTTGGTTTTTTTTTTTTTTTTGCAAGGAAGGATTCACCCTTAGCTAACATCTGTTGCCAATCTTCTTTTTCTTTTCCTCCCCAAAGCCTCCGTGTGTGATTGTATATCCTAGTTGTAAATCCTTCTAGTTCTCCTATGTGAGCTGCCACCACAGCATGGCAACTGTCAGATGGGTGGTTGGTTCCACAACCAGGAAGTGAACCCAGGCTGCTGAAGTAGTGAGAATGCCGAACTTTAACCACTAGGCCATCACGGCTGGCTCATAAGAAACAGTTTAATCTCCACTTGCATAGAGTGTGCAGATGTAAAAACAAGTACAAACTGCTTATATGGAAAGAGAACAGCTGGTGACCGACAGAAATGCTTGACCGTGCACTTAAACACTTACCTGATGAAACACAGAGTCTTCAGGATTGATTTATTCATTTTATGGCTTTGAGGGTCAAGTGCTCAGAATAGCCAATAGATTACAGATGGATAAGAATAACTGTGATGATAAGAATGACTGTGATGAATATAATTTTTTGGAAGTAAAAATCAGGACTGAGACTAAGGTGAGGCCAGCAAAGCACCTAGGACACTGGCTGGGAAAATGGTCTAATATGAGTCACTGCTGTAATCAGCTAAATTTTCTCAGTTTAAATTAATGACTCATAAAGAGATCAAATGAACATTTTAAAGTTTTTCTTTTTTTTTTTTTTGCACTGGACAACTCTAGCTCTAACTTTTTAAGCAACGTCACTTAGTTCTGATAAGACTGTATATGGTCATGTAATATGAAATGAGAACACCAACTCATTTAAATAGGTATCAAATATGTGTTGAAGGAGAAAAGAATACAAGTGTGACAATTCTAGGACATTTGGGGCGTGGCCATGAGGGGTTTTCATTTTCTATATTAGTGTTAGCTCAAAATTATTAGCTTAAAAGTAACTCCTCTCGTGTGAAGAGTTCAATTGTGGTCTAAAGATTTCTAGAAATGATAAAATCAATATTGGACTCTTATATCCTGTAAATTTTTAGCATTTATGCATTCAAAAAGTGGTTGTGTGTATTTGGAATTATGAGTAGTGTATTAGGTAATTTTTATTCTCAACTTTTCTTTACAGAAAATGTATTAATATAATAATAAAAAATATTAAAATGTGAAGAGAGGGGGAGTATGGAGAAAAACAGCATTTTTTAGGTTGCCTTTTCAGACTAGAAAGCTCAGCTGGGATGGGTAAATATATTAGGTTAAAGGATCTGCACAATAAATATTAACTAAAAGATATGATCATAAATTGAATTGAGATCTCTTACCTGTCCACACCTCTCCATTCTAATTCTCCAAATTCTGTCCCTGTATTCAGTGAAACATTCATAAAACAGAGTGAGACGGAGGGGGCAAAATATCTCTCCTCACAACGTTCCTTCCATTAAGGTACAATTTAAGGTCACGCTCTGCGCCGTTATGGAGGATCAAAACAGAATCTAGTGTCATCTCTTTTTGTTTTGTGAAACTATTTAAGGCAATCTAAGTGCTTCCATTTATATTACATAATTTAGTCTTTACTATAGTCTACTGAGATGAATATCATTGTCCCCACTTTTACAGATGAAGCTAATGCTGATAAGAGGTAAGTAACTGAACCATGATTACATACTTACTGTCAAGAGTAAAAGTAAATGCTTTTTTCTTTTCCTGAAACAAAAGCTTATGATCTTTCTCCTTAGTCCCATTTAAACAAAATTCTCATGATGAATTTTGCTTGCAATAGTTCCAGGAAAATTTTTGCCTCTGTAGATCAAGTTATATCCTTCTTTCTTTTTTTTTTTTTAAAGATTTTATTTTTCCTTTTTCTCCCAAAGCCCGCCAGTACATAGTTGTGTATTTTTAGTTGTGGGTCCTTCTAGTTGTGGCAAGCGGGACGCTGCCTCAGTGTGGCTTAATGAGCAGTGCTCTGTCCGCACCCAGGATTCAAACTGGTGAAACCCTGGGCTGCCGGAGCAGAGCGCGAAAACTTAACCACTCAGCCATGGGGCCGGCCCCTATATCCTTCTTTCTTTTTGTGAGAAAGTGAAAACTATGTAATTTAATGTGTTTCCTTTTTGTCTTAGTTGCCAGAAAACTCAGGGCTGAATATCTTATCCAGGTGTTATAATCTCTCTTTTTTTCTCTCTTTCGCTATTGATGCCTCAGAAAAGCTTTGTTTTCTTAAAGTGGGTTGTAATCTTTCTTACCCTTAAATGTCTTCACTACACTAAGACCTCTTAGGTGTAAAAATATGAAGAACATAAACCTTAAATAATTAGGTAAAAAGAAGGTAAAGGAAAAGATCAACTGATAGGATCTCACTCTTAGACAACAGTAACAAGGCTTCAAATTAAACAAGTTTGAGTATAAGAAAAGTGATTCCATAGAATGGCTTGTTTCTTGTCAAGCGTACCTCTCAGGAGTCTTCTTAAATGACCTTCATTTTTCATCCTTTTTTTTTTTTGAGAAAGATTAGCCCTGAGCTAACTACTGCCAGTCCTCCTCTTTTTGCTGAGGAAGACTGGCCCTGAGCTAACATCCGTGCCCATCTTCCTCTACTTTCTATGTGGGACGCCTACCACAGCATGGCTTGCCAAGTGGTGCCATGTCTGCACCCGGGATCTGAACCAGCAAACCCCGGGCCACCAAGAAGCAGAACGTGCGAACTTAACCACTGTGCCACGGGGCCGGCCTCTCATCCATTTTTATTCATTCATATTTGCCTTAGTAAAACAAGATTTGCTAATCAACTTTGGAAGTTCTCATTCTGCTTTTCTTTGTACGTATATCATCATGTGTCCATATAATATAAACTTTCAAGAGTAGGAAAAGCATCTTTAATCAGCCAAATGTTTAACAGAATACTGAATATAATTTTAAGAAACTGATATGAAAGCCTTTTTCTCATTTCTTTTGCAGCTATATTAAGCTCAGCGGTAAGAGCTCCACTTAGGAAGCTATTCCAGTATTCAGTGAGCAATAGTGGTGTCTTGAGCTAGACTGGTGATGATGTGTCCAACAAAAATGAACTAATTTGAATGCTATTTAGAAAGCAGAATCATGGGGCTCGGTGATTGATTAGATTCAGGGAACAATGAAGAGAGGAAGAATGAGAATTGACGCCCAGGGTTTGGCTTGTATCCTGGGTTTATGGTGATGCTACAGAGAACACAGGAGGAGTAGGTTTGGGGAAGAAAAGCTTAAGAATATAACTAAGTATATATCCAGAAGAGAGTTAAAAATGTAAGTTCTGGAGCCCAAGAAAGAGAACTTGTCTAGAGGTAGAAATTTGAGAGTCACAGCGTAAAGATGGTGCTAGGCATGAAAATTAATTAAATGAACTAGTAAGAGTATGTCGAGTGAGAACAGAAAAAGGCCTAGGACAGAATCTTGAAGAGCACCAACGTTTAAGGGATGGGCAGAGGAAAAAGACTTACACAGAGAAGAGTGAGGAGTGACCAGGGAGATGGCAGGAACCTCAGGAAGAGAATAGAGTCAGTGAAGCCCAGAAAGAGGCGTTCAGAAGGGAGGAAGTTGTCAGCAGTGGCCTAGGCTGTCAAGGGGCAAGGTCAGACAAAGGTAAAAATGACAGTGTCATTTGGATTTAGCGAGATGCTAAAGCAGTTTCAGTGGAGCTAAAAGTTAGACTGCAGTGAATTGATGAGCGAGGAGAAGCTGAAAAGTGGTCATAGGAAAAATAGGAAACCCTTAAGATATTTATATAAGAGAATATAGGATGGGGCCGAGTGGTTAAGTTCGCGCGCTCCGCTTCAGCAGCCCAGGGTTTTGCTGGTTTGGATCCTGGGCGCAGCCCTGGCACCGCTCATCAGGCCATGCTGAGGTGGCATCCCACATGCCACAACTAGAAGTACCCACGACTAAAATTTACAACTAAGTACTAGGTGGATTTGGGGAGAAAAAGCAGGAAAAAAAAAAAAAAGATTGGCAACAATTGTTAGCTGAGGTGCCAATCTTTAAAAAAAAATTTTTTTTAATTAAATAGATAAATAAAAGAGAGAGAATATAGGATGATCAGGGAGAGGGTATGAGATCAAGGGCCTTTACCACTGAAAGTTACCGAGTATCCAGCTTAAATGGTGATGAGAAGGATCCAAATAGAGAGAGACACTGAAAGTACAAAAGAGAGAGAATAATCAGTTGAGCCACAGTGTTGGGGAAGGAGGAGATCCAGAGCAAAGTGATGGGATTTAACTTTAGACAACAGGGGCACCTTTTCCATTTTATAGAAAGAAAGATTATGTTAAGATAAAAGTAAGTTTGTAGGTTTCGTGTAAGAATTTAGGCAGTTCCCATCTAACGGCAGTTCTCTAATGGCAAGAGACATGAGAGGGTCGGAGTTTTGAGGAAAATAGTATTTTGAAATGGCCACTTACTAAATGAGCGATTTATATTACAGAAACATAAAATAATTGTCAAGCTGAAATGTCGTATATTTAGAGTAGTGCCATTCTGTGTAATTTTCCTCTAGTAGCACTCAGCATGCTAGGTGTACACATGGAGAAATGGACAGCTGGATTGACCCAGAATTACAGTCTAACTTCTACTGTATATGCATATATACATGTTCAGCTCTCTCATTAAACTGTAAGGCTGGAGTTACCTTTGTATTCCTTACATCACCAACATTTTGAAGTAACTATGGAAAAAGTCAGCAGTCGGACAAGATAAGTTCGTATCACAGCTCTCCTACTTAATAGCTATGTTTTCTTGGGACAGTAATTTAACCCCTCTAAACTCAATTTCCTCATTTATAAATAAAGGTAATATCTACTTTACAGAGTTGTACGAAAATTAATGTAGTAAAAAATTCCTGACATGTAACAGTAGCTCAATGAATGTAATTCTCTTCGCTCTTTCCCTTCCATTTGAAGGGTCAGTTCAAATGTTTTCTATTCTTTCAAGCCCTCCCTAATTCGACAAAGAAAAACTTACTCTTTTTTCTACTTCTTTCCCAGAACTTTTAAAATATTTCTACTAACGTGTTATAATTATTCATGTGTCTTGCCCAATAGAGTGCCTAGTTGTTCTTTATATATAGCCTTTAGCACAGTATTTAGCATGTAATAAGTACTCCATTGAATCTTTATTAAACTAATTATGGTCCTTTCCAGACTTTAATAATAATTACACTAGAGGCTGTCAAATAGAGTAGTCAAAAAGAAAGCTTTAGAAACTAACCTTTAAAATATCTTCATCCCTTTCTCTCAGAAAACAAAATTCACTCTGATAACTGATACCATTTTAACTAAAAAAGCACAGAAGCTCTCTTACACCCAAGAACAATTTCAGAGAACTACCTGAAAGTAGCCAATAGAAAGTCATATCTGAAAAGTTCGTCTAGAATAGAGCTACTCCTAAAACCCTGGACATGGTGGCTGTAGCCACAGCAACCTCTAGGGGTATTAAGCCTCTAAGGAATGATATATATTTGTGGAATAAAAGATATCTGTTTCTAAGAGCTGGCATTCTTCTACCCTTTCACTCAGTGCTTCTGGCAGTAATCTCTCTCAGGGTCCACAGGCATTTCAGTTAGTATTTAACCAGAATTAACCACCCACTTCTTACTGAGTACCTAAAATGTGCAAAGCCCCACACTTGCCTAAATGTTGGACTAACTCCCATTATCCCAGATAACTTGCGTCTTACTAGAGTGTATGTCACTTAACAAAAAGAAAACAAAACCTGCAGTTAGCCAGGTTTCTTAAAAGTGAAGTCACAGTATAATTATCATTCTTTTGTGGTAGGTTTATGTTCCAAGATTCTAACTTGTATGTTCTTTGTGATTTCTCGGAAAGTTTCAGGGACATTTCAGCATCACAAGTGCCCCTTAGGCAATCCACTTCATAAAGGGTTCAAACAAATTACATATTTCTATATGTGTGTCATTCTTTTTGGTTCATACTTAAGTGTTTTGAAATTTTCTTAAGAATACCTTTTTACATGATTTTTTTATACACCTGTGTAGTTAAATTTCATAGTCACCATGACTGAAAAAACCCAGAAAACAAAAAAACCACTGAATAGTAAGTTAATTTTTCTTTAAATGAAAATATAATTTTTTCTCAGATTAATGCATTTCTCATCATAGTGGTGCTCTTCAAGTTAAAATTTGTTTTTGATTTGCTGGATGTAAATGAGTATTGTAAAGAAAGACAATTATTATGGTAACAACCTTAAACATACGTACAGTAAAAGTCGTATTTTCCCTATAAAGTTTTAGAATACTTATTTTTTCCGTCTAAGGGTGTGTGAATTCAGGTGTGAAGAAATTCAGGGACTAAAATATTGCAAAAAATATTCATTGCAAATGAATTTACACATACTTTAAGTATGCCAGAACCAAACCTATTGTAGAACAGGAATAATAATAATATCTTGGGTTTTTATAACTTCTTTCTTAACCAAAATGTTTAAGATATTTAGAGATCAATTATGTTATACTACCATACATAGGAATCAGTTGTAGATTGCTTTCAACCTGGTATATCTGGCAGTAAGGAATCAGAGAAAGGAAAAGTTTTAAATTATCTCCCATACTGAGAGACGTGGCCTTTTGCTTATGCCATCTAGAATTTGAGGGCATTAAGTTTTTCCTCAAAATAGGTACTTTTCAGTTAATAACAGAATGTTTAATATTTATATATGACTTTTTAGTTCTTCTTATATTCATTTATTTCACTTAAGCTTCACAAGAGCCCGTGATGGTCTTATACCCATTTCACAGAAGCAGCAGCTAAATCTCAGTGGTCCATTCTGGTGAATATTAACTCTCCTCAATTTTGAGTTGCATAAAAGGCAGCTGAATTTCTTTTAGATTGTACTTTATGAACCTCTATGTTTATGGGGACTTATGCAGAACTTAGTAGAACTAAGTGGAATTATTTTGATTTGATTTTCATAAGTATTTTGTCTTCTTCTTTAATCTTTTCATCCTCTTTAAAATTACAAATATCTTTGTTGTACCCTACAAGTAAAACTCTGTCTTGTATGAAGCAATATAATATCTCATCATAAAAATATTTTGTCTGTGTATATGCCCCTTTAACTTTTGCTGCATCCCAAATGTTTTGGTATGTCGTGTTCTCATTTTCATTAGTCTCCAGATAAAATTTGATTTCTTCTTTAATTTCTTCAATGATCCATTGTTTGTTGAGAAGCGTGTTGTTTAGTCTCCACATTTTTGCACCTTTCTCTGCTTTTTTCTTGTAGTTGATTTCTAGTTTAATAGCATTATGATCAGAAAAGATGCTTGATATTATTTCAACTCTCTTGTATTTATTGATGTTTGCTTTGGTTCCCAAAATATGGTCAATCCTTGAGAATGTTCCATGTGCACTTGAGAAGAATGTGTAACCTGCTGTTTTTGGATGAAGTGTTCTATATATATCTATTAAGTCCATCTGGTCTAATTTTTCATTTAATTCTATTATTTCCTTGTTGATTTTCTGTCTGGATGTTCTGTCCATTGGTGTTAATGGTGTGTTGAGGTCCCCTACTATTATTGTATTGTTGTTGATGTCTTCTTTTAGTTCTATTAAGAGTTGCTTTACAAATTTTGGTGCTCCTGTGTTGGGTGCGTATATATTTATAAGTGTTATGTCTTCTTGGTGGAGAGTCCCTTTTATCATTATATACTGTCCCTCTTTATCTTTCTTTATCTGTTTTGCTTTGAAATCTACCTTGTCTGATATTAGTATAGCGACACCTGCTTTCTTTTGTTCATTATTAGCTTGGAGTATTGTTCTCCATCCCTTCACTATGAGTCTGTGTTTGTCTTTGGGGCTGAGGTGTGTTTCCTGGAGGTAGCATATTGTTGGATCTTGTTCTTTGATCCATCCTGCCACTCTGTGTCTTTTGATTGGGGAGTTCAATCCATTTACATTTAGAGTGATTATTGAGATGTGGGGGCCTACCACTACCATTTTGTGTCTTGTTTTCCGCTTTTCTTCAGTTTCCTTTGTTTCTCGTCCCATGGTTTAATCTGTTCTGATGTAGAGCTGCTACTCTCTGTTGTTGTCCTTCTACTTAGCTCCTCTGCTCTTGGTTTTGTAGCCCCTTTCCTTTTTTGGATTTTTCAGGAATGAGGGTTTTCCTGAGAATTTCCTGAAGAGGAGGTTTTGTGGCAATGAACTCCCTTAATTTTTGTCTATCTGCGAAAGTTTTTATTTCTCCATCGTATTTGAAGGATATTTTCGCTGGGTAGAGAATTCTCAGCTGTAGATTTTTGTCCTTCAGATTTTTGAATATATCATTCCACTCTCTTCTAGCCTGTAAAGTTTCTGCTGAGAAATCTGCTGATAGCCTGATGGGGGTTCCTTTGTAGGTTAGTTTCTTTTGCCTGGCTGTCCTTAGTATTTTCTCCTTGTCGTTGACTTTTGCTAGCTTCACTACTATATGGCTTGGAGTTGGTCTTCTTGCATTGATAAAGTTTGGAGATCTATTGGCTTCTGTCACCTGAAGATCCATCTCTCTCACCAGATTTGGGAAGTTCTCAGCCATTATTTCTTTGAATAGGCTTTCTGCCCCTTTCTCCTTCTCTTCTCCCTCTGGTATACCTATAATCCTTACGTTGCATCTCCTAATTGTATCTGATAATTCTCGGAGAGTTTCTTCATTTCTTTTTAGTCTTGCTTCTCTCTCCTCCTCTGCCTGCAGCAATTCTATATTGCCATCTTCCAAATTGCTAATTCTTTCCTCCATATTATCGGCCCTACTGTTCAGAGCATCTAGATTTTTCTTAATCTCCTCTATTGTGTTCTTCATTTCCAATATTTCTGTTTGGTTCTTCTTTATCGTATCAAACTCTTTTGTGACATAGCTCCTGAACTCGTTGAGTTGACGGTCAGAACTCTCTCTTAACTCATTGAGAATTTTAATGATGGCTGTTTTGAAGTCATCATCATTTAGGTTATATATCTCATTTTCTTTGGGATTGTTTTCTGTGTATTTGTTACTTTCTTTCTGTTCTGGAGATTTAATGTATTTTTTCATATTGCTTGATGTTGTTGATTTGTGCCTCCGCATGGAGATAGAGTTTAGTTGCTCCTTTCACTTGTTTCAGCTGCTGCGGTGGGGGAGCAGCTGTTTATACTGCACCAACCAGGAACCCTGTCCGCAGTTGCTAACTGGGCCTGGGCCCCTCCTCGTAGCCACAGTGGCCCTTTGGATTCCCTCCTCTGCTGTGGGGGCCGTCACAGGGGGGCTTCAGGCTGCTGGTGCCTACTGTTGCAGCCCACCTAGATGTGCTCTCTCCTTGGGGTCTGCAACGGTGTTATGGGCTTTTCCAGTGGCCAGGGGTGGGATCACTTATATTTGTCGCTCCGTTGCTGTTGGCACCCACAAAATCTCACTTGTCCTCTATGGGTCGCAGGAGAGCTATTGGCATCTTCTACAGTCTGTGGTTAGTTCACCTAGCTATGCTGCTTTTGCCCTGGGGTCTTCCAGCCTTGTGGCTGGTGGCTGGGTGCCTTCTACTGGTGCTGTGCAGAGGCTTTCCCTAAGGCTGCTGTGAGCCTGTAGGGTTTCCCCCTAGGCTACGAAGCTGGGTCTCTGGAACTCCCCCCAGCCCCGTGCCCCTTTAACTTTTTTCGCATCATATTTTTACATCTATTATGTATCCTAGAGACTTGTCATTTTCTAGTTTGTTTGTTTTTTTAAGAATGAAATGTGTGTTTTTCCCACCTTTTAGAAGTTTGGTATGTTTTCTTTTAAATAGTAGGTACACCTCTCTGACCTCTTTTTTATCAGTAAGGAACAAGTAAATGACCTCTTGCTATCATTTCTAGCCCTGTGTTTTTATGACTCTCAGAATTATTGCAGTTTATAAGAAGCCAAACAATTCTAGGGCATAGGGAGACACACAAAACAAACTGCCAAGCTATAAAATAAGCCTCTGGGAATGTGTGGTGGCCAGGAGAGAATATTAACAATATGAGAGAATAGTGTTCATAATTCTGTTAGATACCATATTGGCAGTATTTTGATATAAATTTAGGAAGTCACTGATCACATATCGAGGAGCTAACACTGAGAGTAGGCTTGGAATACAACAGGGAGAAAGTATAGGCACTGGAATGAGGCACACTCTAGACACCAGTGCTCAAAATGGAGGGTGGAGCTCAGACTCTGAAGTTGATGATGGAAATCAGCAAGGATATGCACCAAAACCTATCAGATTTTACTGAGATAATAAAGGCCAGAAACTAGACAGCAGCTAGATGAATACTGTTATAGAAGGGAAAGCTAGGCACCAAGAGGACATGAATACCAGAAAACAAAGCAGTCAGAAGTCCACAGTACTACTCAGTAATCAGATGAGCTAAAAGGTCTGTGCAGACCAATCAGAAGAGAATCAAGTTGCCCACGCTTCTTTTTTTTTAAGGCCAAATCTGTGTAATATTTTATTTTTTTTTTTTGAGGAAGATTAGCCCTGAGCTAACACCTGCTGCCAATCCTCCTCTTTTTGCTGAGGAGGACTGACCCTGAGCTAACATCCTTGCCCATCTTCCTCTACTTTCTATGTGGGACGCCTACCACAGCATGGCTTACCAAGCGGTGCCATGTCCGCACCCGAGATCCGAACTGGCGAAGCCCGGGCCGCCAAAGCGGAACGTGCGAACTTAACCACTGTGCCACCAGGCTGGCCCCTGCCCACACTTCCAAGTCAACAATGGCAGTAGATTTCAACTGAGGCCTGCTTCAGTGTCTTAATACTAACTTCCTCTACCTGGGTCACTGTTGAGAATGGCCTCAAGGTTGTATTCAAGTTCAGGGAAGAATGTTCCTGGTGATCAGTTATGTCCCCTAGGCTGTGACAGCACAGTTGTCTCTCAATTATGTAAACACTTGAACTCTCACTAAGCTTTCAGCTGTAGATAAGATATGGCTCCAAAAATGTTTATGTCATCTTAAATATGCCTTAAATAAGGAGTAGATAGGCCTCATTCTGCTCTCCTTTTGCCAGGACTTCTTTCTTTATCCTGTTCTAGGCCCATAACTTCCGATACCAGGAGGTCATCTGAGGAAAACAATCAGGATTTTGAAAGAATTATTTTTCGTCATATGAGAGAGATGAATGAACTTGGGGTTGTTTAGAGAAGAAAAGACTTAGAGAGATATAAGAAATTCAGATCAGTCCTGTGAAAGAGGCGGTGGGAGACTTGTTTGCACGTCTGCGAAGACTGAAATTCAAACCTAAGGGCAGACATCATAAGGAGAGGCACTTTTGTTTGGTTTTGGGTTTTTTGTTGTTATTATTATTGTTTTGTTTTATTTTGTATGAAGGATGGGTTAAATAACTTGAAGATCCCATCCAAACCTGGGTTTGTGGATGTGTCAAAGGCCTTGATAGAAAGCATCTGCATTATTGTGTAAATAATGACAACTTTGAACCCAGAAAGTCCTGCATTTGAATCCTAGTTTCACTTATTAGTGGCTAATGAACTTCCCTAAATTCCTTAAAACCTCTAAGCCTCAGTTTCCTCAACTTCAAAACTGAAGCAATACTCACCTCTTGGTATTTGGGAGAGGATTAAATTATTATGTAGGATACTTAGCGCAAAGCCTGGCACAAAACAGATACTCAGTGAATGTTAATTTTTGTCCTCTCTCTTGCTCTCTCCACGCTTAAAAACTTTTATATTCTCCCCTTGAGGCAAAGAGACAATCCTAGGGTGAGATTAGCCTACAAATGGGATCAAGTAATTAGATGAGAACACTGAGGGACTGTGGAACACAGCAGTTTGCAGTTGTCGATATTGACACCATTCTGTCACACTATTTTGCCATACAAGATCTGTTTTGTCTATCGTTTAGAGTGTAGTGGCATTTGCATTCAAGGTATATTTTAACTTCTTCAAAAATCATATATTAAACTATGCAAAAAATTTGCTTTGATAATAAATTTAAAATTCTTATTGAGCACTTAGAGTATAGAATGAATGACTGAATTAAATTTACATTTTCTTTTAGACTACTAGTTGTGGTAGATATGATAATGATATTTTGTTTCTGGGTTTTTTTTCAATCATTATGTATTAAAAATCTCTACTGAAGTATTTACAAGTGAAATGATCTGAGGTCTGAAATCTGCTTTAAAATATTTTTTAAAAACTGGTAAGAAAATAGATAAAACAATGTTGACAAGACAATCTGGCAGTTCCTCAAACAGTTAATAACCCAGCACTTCCATTCCTAGGTATAGTCCCAGGAGAAATGAAAACACGTCCACACAAAAACCTGTGCGTGAATGTTTATAGCAGCATTTATTCACAACAACCAAAAGGTGGAAACAACCCAAATGTGCATCAGCTGATGAATGGATAAACAAAATGCAGCATAGCCAAACAGTAGAATATTATTTGGCTGCAAAAAGAAATGAAGTACTGATATATGTTACAACATGATGAACCTTGAAAACACTATTCTAAGTGGAAAAGCCAGTCACAAAAGACCACATATTATATGATTCCATTCATTTGAAATGTCTAGAGTAGGGAAATATACAGAGGCAGAAAGTAGAGTAGTGGCTGCTTAGGGCTGGAAAGTTGAGGGTAAGAGAAGGTAGAGGAACGATTCCTAAAGGAATCAGGGTTTCTTTTTGAGGTGATAAAGTTTTAACATTGTGGTAATGGTTGTACATATCTGTGAATATACTAAAAACCATTGAATTATACACTTTAAAAGGATAACGATGGTATGTGAATTATATCTCAATAAAGCTGTTTAAAAAAACAATATTGGATGGGGCCGGCCCGGTGGCGCAGTGGTTACATTCGCACATTCCACTTCTCAGTGACCCAGGGTTTGCTGGTTCGGATCCTGGGTGTGGACATGGCACTGCTTGGCACACCATGCTGTGGTAGGCGTCCTACATATAAAGTAGAGGAAGATGGGCATGGATGTTAGCTCAGGGCCAGTCTTCCTCAGCAAAAAGAGGACGATTGGCAGCAGTTAGCTCAGGGCTGGTCTTCCTCAAAAAAAAAAAACAATATTGGCAAAATGTTGATCATTGTTAGTTGGACAGTAGAAACTGAGGGCTCCATATGCTGTGCTCTCTTCTTTTTGTAAGTTTGAAATTTTCTGTGATAAAATGTTTTTTAAATACCCATTTAGATGAAGTTTAAATATACAAATATGCATGTACTTGGTTAAAACAAGGTTGATTTTTACCTTGTGTTACCTCAAGGAGGAGAGATGCACAGAATTATCTGACTTCTTAGTCAAGATACATTGTTGTTCCTATGTAAAAGCACTTAGATTGCACCTCCAGTGGAGCACATAGTTTGAATTATACTTGTCAGAGCTATTTTCATCAAGAAATGCCATCTATGTGTCCCCTTGCCAACATCTTTGCAGAGTTTACAACTTTCAGCAATTTACTGGCATCAACTATGCAGTACTGTTAAGCAGCTGCTCTGAAGTTGAGCTGTGTTAATATGCCACCACTCTATGCAAATAGTTTGTATTAAGTAGCCAAAATATGTGCTTTTGGATTCAAGAGAGCACTTTATCTCTTTTATAGAGATTATTTGTACAGTAGCAATCATCATCATCATCATCACCATCATCTGAAAGTTTCATAAGAATGTTCTTGCCCTTAACTCTTCCATTTTGAAGAGTAATTATTGTATTGCAATGTGGTTTTTATTACTTTGTTTTATTTTGGTTTTATCCTAAGTTTCAGTTATATGATCAGATGCAATTCTACATTTGTTAATTTTAATGAATGGTTCATTCATTCTTAAAGTTACTGTAATTTTCTTATGTATTTGATATACTAGAATTATATGTTCTATTAGCTTTTTGAAAATCAGTATAAAAGCATATCAGAATTAATGAATATTTTTATAAATCAGACAGTGTTGTAGAATGATATTTAAAGGTCTCAAACAGTTGATAAAAGGAAAAGAGGATAGGGGCATGGCACTTTTGCAGTATTTGAATTTACAATGAACAAGTAATGCTTCTATAACTTTAAAAAACAGGAATTTGAAAAAATATTTTGAGAAATGGCTTTCTAAATTAATGGAGCATTTGCCAGGAATAGTCTAGAACAGCCAAAACGAAGGGGCTCCAGGTTAGGACACTCTACATTTTGGAGAAGAGAGCCTACCTTCTGCCTGAGCACCCTAGAGTGAAGCCTGATAGACACATTTTCTTGTCCACATCTTCAGAGATTATACTCAACTATTTCATTCAGATGAATGACCCATAAGAGCAGAAAGAAAACATTTAATCTGGTCCTTCGTTCATAAATTGGAACACACACCAAAGTCCATCAAAAACTGGAAGAAAATTAATAACACTAAAGGGAAAAAATCACAATAAATGGAGACACTGACCCCTTTCTCCAGAGAAAACAAAAAAAATTCAGCAGAAAAGAACTTACAAAATATTGTAATTAGTTTCTTCAGAAAGATTTGAGAAGTTGTATTTCCGTAAAATAAGCAGCAGTGGACAAAAAATAGTTTGTGATATTTTCAAAAATTGCTAAAGTCAAAATCACAAAGTTATTAAAGTAAAAATGCCAGTAATAGGATGTGAGGAAAAGCCAACGAACTATCCTAAAACTTAGGTAAAGAAAAAAAGATGGAAATTAACAAGGAAAAGCTAAACAATTTAGAAGATTCCAGAGAGAAAGAAAGTACCTACAAAGAAATAAGAATCAGCATGGCATCATAGTTCTCAGAAATTTGACTTTCGAAAACAGAGAAGTAATACTATTAAAGTTCTGAAGGAAAGCACAATACTTTCTTCCACAATGCCTTTTCTCAGAAAATTTCTAGATTGTATGCCATTAAATAACAAAGAGAGAGAGATGCAAGAAATAATGGAACTTGCCAAGATGTGCAATAAAAGGAAATTTCAGACTAACAACTGCATCAGTCGTAAAAACAGTCAGTACAAAATTGATCCCAGCAAACAGCATGATTAAGAAGATAGATATAGGCCAGCCTGGTGATATAGTGGTCAAGTTCACACACACTGCTTCTGTGGCCCAGGGTTCACAGGTTCAGATCCTGGGTGCAGACCTACACATCACTCATCAAGCCATGCTGAGACAGCGTCCCACATACAAAATAAAGGAAGATGGGCACAGATGTTAGCTCAGCAACCATTTTCCTCACCAAAATAAATAAAGGATTATTTTTTTAAAAAACTAAATAATCTTAGGTAATATGAAAAAAGGCTTATATTGTGTCCATAAATGTGAAAATGAAAAGCAGGAACTCTAAGAAGAGGAGGGGAAATCTCGAAGAAAGTCAGGTTCCAAATAGGAACCTAAGTAAGTGGGATCATTTTGAGCAATGTATGCAATGTAAGAAAAAGAATCCATTTGAACTTGATACTTGAAACATTCTCCTTTGAACATCAGAAGCTCCTTTTCTGGGGATCTAATCACACTCTCTGCTCTGTGGTGAACAGTATTTATAAATCATTAAACAGTAGTACAGATAAGCCTACTGACCAATCAGAACAGGGAGTTATAGAACAGAGGAAAGCAGAATTAAAAGCTGAGGAAATTAATGCAACAGTCAAGTCTAAACAGGAAGAGCAGAATCTTTAATAGGACATGAAGCCAGCAGTCGGGAGCCAACCAAGAACATGGCAAGAACCGAACCAGGTTAGGAACAAACCAGAAGATTTCAAGATGACTGCGTCTTACCAAAGAGTTCCATTTTGTAGTAAGAAATATGTTTTCTAGCTCTTTTCTTTAACTTATCAGGTTTTGAATTGGGATCTTGTGAATCATGACAATTTATTTCATTGTAATAGTAACACCAATTAGGGCATGACAATTTCTGCCAAAAATATAGGTGAAAGATATATTAAAATATTTTCGTGATAAGAAAGACTCAACATCATAAAAGTCAGTTCTTTCTAAGTTTTTTTTTAATGCAACATAATCCCACTCATATCCCTAAGAATGTAGCTGAAAAGATACCTCCGTTATTAAACATTAAAACAGTGTGACATGGGTGCATGAACAGATAAACCGTTGCAATAGAGTTTAAAAGTCCAGAAATAAATCATATACTTACGGAAGTGTAGTGTATGATAAAGATAGCATCTCAAATCAGTAAGGAAAAAATCATCTCTTCAGTACGTGTTGTTATTACAGAGTAGCCATAGGGGGAAAAGTGCTGAATCCACACCTTTCACCATAAGCCAGGATAAAGTTCAAACAGATCAAAGATCTAAATGTTTGAAAAAGAAAAGAAAAAGAAACCTGTATAACAGTAATTTGAAGAAAATGGAAGAAGAAAACATGAAGACGACCATAAAATTAAAGATTAACATACTCAGCTACGTCAGAATCAGAAGGTTCTGCAGAGCAAAAAAAAAAAAAACCAAAAGCATAAACAAAGTCGAAGAAAAGATAAACGGGAAAAAAAACTGCCACTCATGTTACAAAGGACTAAAATCTCTAACATATAAAGAGCTCCTTGGAATGTATAAGAAAATGACTAATAACACAGTGGAAAAATGGGCCAAGGATATCAACATAAAAGGAAATATACTTAAATATATGAAAAGCTACTCAACCTCACAATAGAAGAAATGCAAAATAAACATACCCAAACACGTACCGGACTGGCAAAAATCCAAGAAAGTAACACAAACGTGCATTTCATCAATTAGGAAACTGAAACTCATAAACCAGAGTGGATTGCCTCAGTTTACACAATTAATAATAGAGTCAGGAATAGATGTGACTTTTACTTCTAATCTAATACTAAAATATTTCTACCACTTGTGCTTGACTTTCTGTGTGTTCCATATGTAATGGTATTGTGGATACTATTTGATGTTAAAAAAGAATTTTCTTTCTTCAAATTTACCATTGATATAAAAGGCCTCATCTATATGATCAAACAAGCTAAAACTGAACAGAATTGTTCTGCAGGTTATCTTGGAATCCATTGTAGCTGTATTATCCTAATAGGAATTTAACAGAATGTTATTGCTTTTAAAGTGTTCTTTGGGGCCGCCCCCATGGCTAAGTGGTTAAGTTCACGTGTTCCGCTTCCAGCAGCCCAGGGTTTTGCCGGTTCGGATCCTGGGTGCGAACCTAGTACCGCTCATCAGGCCATGCTGAGACAGCATCCCACATAGCAGAGCCAGAAGGACCTACAACTAGAATATACAACTGTGTACTGGGGGGGCTTTGGGGAGAAGAAGAAAAACAAAATAAAGTGTTCTTTGCCTGGATTTCAGAAGCCGTGCTAACATATTTTAATATTATCAGAAGAACAAAAGTTGTACTATGACTGCACCCTAAATTGGGGTGATCCTAGTCTGATCCAAGCAAAGATGTGAATTTTCCTTCTGTCTCCTCACCAGCATCAGGGATGATCTGTTTCCTGTAACTGCTCCTATGCCAGCAGCAGAGGGAAGCCAAGGAGAAACAGTGTGTTGGCCTCCTCTAGGGCACCAGCAGCCACAACCCTCTGCCTAGTGCACCTGAAACTCCTTCCATTTCTCCCTCTTCATCCTCATTGTCCCCCACTCTCCCCTTCCCCCAGCAAGTACGATCCCCTTTACCTTATTTATCTGTAAATTAGTGGTAGGTTGTGTTGGAGATAATTTTTTCCTATTATTTTATCTTCATGCAAAGATACAAATGGCTAGTATAAAGAACTTCTTAGAATGGAAAGTTTTCTTTTGATAGGCTGAGAGACCATCATCTCCCCTTTCCCTTCTACTCATTGTGGTAAGCAGACCAGGAGCTGAAATCTACCGGAACACCAGACATGTTTAACATTAAACCAATGATTGTATACTTCGCTGTAGGGTAGCATATAAATGAAATAACATAATTGAAAGCAAAAAGAGCCCTGAAAAGGCTCAAATACTAGTATGTCAGATTGGCAGTGTCTGAAGATGTACGCATTCTCATGTGCTTAGGCCAAGCCAACCCCACTACTGCAGAAAGGAGAAAGAGGATTCCGGCACCACTTCTTCCAGCTTCTCTCTTGGCCCTAACATTTATTAAGGCTCTGTGGCTTAAACTCAATAGCTCTGTTTTAAAATACCCACTCAAGCTAGATGGTTCTAAATAGAACTAATGACAGCCAGAAAAAAAAAGGCCTGTAGGAACTTGCTCTGACACAGAGCTGATGTCTATAAACAGATTAGTAGAAGGGAGCAGAACATCTTTCTACTATCGTAACTTTTGTGTCTTGGCACGTAGATGAAATAAAATAACAGGAAAAAATTACCTCCAACACAGCCAACAGTGTTCTACAGATAATAAGGTAAAGGAGAGTTTAGTCTGTCCTCTCTCCATATGCTTGTGTTTAAGTCAATTTAGTAATTAATCAGTATGTCACTGATTAGTGCTAGATGTTAAAGGTTTGGCTATGGGAAAAAGTAACAGACAGAACAAACTTGGAAGAGGGAACGAGTGAAAATTTTTATCTGAGTTCTTTAAGAAGTTCGACATAATTAATTCTTAGTTCAAATGGCAACTGATAAAGCCAACTCGTTTTCATTTGTAAAAGAATAAGGAATAATATGATTGAAGAATCTTGAAGCTATATTAAACTTACTGTCGGAACTGCTGATTGGTAGGCAAGATAAAAATTTTGGACTCTTTCTCCCTACCATCGGAAATGGAAAGTTTAAGAGGTAGAAGAGAAAAGTTAAGTGCCTGAATAACCTACTCAACAAAAATGTGTAGAAAACCTGCAGTGGAACGTAGCTATGCCAGTTGTTTGCAAATTTGTCCGTCCATTAGGCTCACCTGGAGGTTTTTAAAAAAAATCCCGAGGCCGGCCCTGTGGCCGAGGGGTTAAGTTCGCGCGCTCCACTGCAGGCGGTCCAGTATTTTGTTGGTTTGAATCCTGGCCCCGGACATGGCACTGCTCATCAAACCACACTGAGGCGGTGTCCCACATGCCACAACTAGAAGGACCCACAATGAAGAATATACAACTATGTACCGGGGGGCTTTGGGGAGAAAAAGGAAAAAAAAATAAAATCTTTAAAAAAAAAAATCCCAAAGCCAAGGCCGTGCCCCAGCCCAGTTGTCTCACAGTCTCTGGGGTCAGACACAGTGTCGGTAGTTTCTGAAGCTCTACAGGTGATTCCCGTGTGCAGAAAAATTGGGGGAACCAGTAGACTCTGGAAGGATGGGTTTATTATTTATCATACTTAAAGTATTAATGGCTATGAAATTCATGTGCGTCATTATTGTGCATTAATATGTTGTTATTTTCACAACTTTCCTCACTTATATAGAGTAATTGCCTCAAATTTTCTTCTATTTTAAGAATAAGTGTTTTAACATCAATCATTATTGGTATGCTTGCTAAAATCATACTTGATATTTTCTTCTGTTTTCGTATATCAACAGGAATTGGCAGTGATGAAACAGATTCTCACTAATATGCGTAGTAAGCGTTCTGAGGACAGGTTACTTCTTACTAAAACGGAATCAAAAAATGCAACAGAAAATCAGAAATCAAAGACTTCGAATGTGCCTAGAGAACATGAAGACAATATATTTATACCCCAACCAACACTCTTTGTAAGTACAATAAAAGTAACTTAGAATTTTAATATCTCTGATTTTCACTAAACATATTTTACTTAAATTTCTTTCCTCTCATTCATACTGGTTTTAAACTAATTTTGATAGTTTTATGAAAAGACCTTGAAAGATCTGTATTAACCCCTTTTCTGAATGTATATATTACCATCTTACAACTGGTAACTGGGTTTTATATTTCCAAGTTAATATGTTGAACTTTCCCAGAAATTAGCTTTTACATAGCACTTACCTCCTCCAATCTCCCTAATGATGAGAATCTCAGAAAGATATTTTGTATAATTTTTTAATTACATAAGAATAAGAGGCTGCAAAATATCACCTGCCCCCTCTTATTTGGTAAATGGTATATTTTGCTCTAAGCGTGTCCTCATAAAGTATAAAACCAATCATATTAACAAAACTGAATTGCATTATTAGGGAGAAATGTATATGCACAGAAATTAGTCAAAGAACAAGAATTAGAAAATTTTGGATTAAAAGAGAAAATAAATTAGGAAATATTGAAAATGATGTTTTAACAAATAAGAATAAAAAGGCAACAGAATCAAAACAGGAACATTATTAAATATTTCATTTTATTTCAACATGCTTTCCCATCCATGCTTTAATTTCTCAGAAGAAACATGATTTTTACCATCTAAACATAGAGACTCAAAACCAGAAAGATTTTGTCTATGATATTCTGATTCAGAGAGTCCTCAGAACCTTAATTTTTTTGAACTCCTTGGATGATTATAATAATCAGTCAAGTATGGGAGCTTCTGACCCAAGTGATTTCATTATACATTTAGACAGTGTACCCAAGATCAACGAGATGCAAGAGATTGCTTTGTGATTACATAGTTCAACTTCCTTTTTTGAAAAAATGACAGAGAGTTACAATCTAGATGAAATAAAGGATAGTTACTCTAAGGATCCACATGGCAGTAACAGAGACTGAGCTGACAGAATGGAGAAAACAGGAATCCTAGATTGACCAGCCTGAATACTAGGCAGCTATACAGATTTCTCCAGCTGAGTTCATGGATCTTTTCCTCTAGTGATCTTTTCCTCAGCTTCTCTTTGTTTTTCTCCTTGTTTCTGCTTTCTCAGAATTTCCACTTCCTCATCAACCCACTCGCAGCCGCTTTTCTTGAGACATGTTTTCTGTGCGCCGTTCCTTCATCTACTCTCTTATAATCTAGTTCTCCCTGTATTTTCCAGAATCCAGTGGGCACAGTTCATCCTTGTTGGGTAATATACCTTTGTGGCAAGAATCGTTAAGGCTGTTAGCCAGCCTTCTGAATGGCTGCCCTTGCTAGTGAGCAGGGGTCACATGGTACCAAGTACAGCTGCCTAGGGCTGCTGATTCAGAAGGACCGTGGCTGGGCAAGCTTTCTCAGAAGGTGGTCTGAGATTATGGCAGACACTACAATATGTGTAGTATATTATAATCTACAGGAAGAGAGCAGACTGAATACATAGATGTTAGTAGAAAAAGTAGGGTCAGGTGAAAGCCACAAGATACAGCCAAATACTTAAAGCCTGTCACACTCTCTGCTATGCTTTTCTGACCCTTTTCTGTTCTGAGCAATGAACTATTCCTTTTGACCGAGACCTTCTACATTTCTGACTTTAGCTTGGTAACCTCATTCTGATATCCTAAAATCCTGACTGTAACCAGTACATAAGTAGCAGTAAGATTTCTCTGGTACCTCAAGATAAGTTTATGCAGTGAGAATAAGATTAAGAAGATTCAAAATATGAAGTATTAATTGAGTAGTTTTTATTTCCTTCTTTTTGCTTATCTGCATTTTCTGGGGTTTTTTCTACAGTATACTTTCTTTCTTTTATAATAAGGGGAAATTTTTCAAAAGAGATATGTATGAGTTCAGCTATATCCTAATGAAAACAGATAATACGTACGGTAAACCAGTCAAATCAAGCCTATGTGCTAATAATGCAGAATTAGTAATGTGAACTGACTGGGTCACCTGGGGTGAGTCGTTTAAACCCTCTGAGCTGGTTCTTATCTGTAAAATTAGGAGGGAGATTATATGAAATGAGGTCTGGACTTCTTTTATTTATTTATTTTTTAATTTTTAAAGATTGGCACCTGAGCTAACAACTGTTGCCAATTTTCTTTTTTTCCTCCCCTGCTTTATCTCCCCAAATCTCCCCAGTACATAATTGTGTATCTTAGTTGCAGGTCCTTCCAGTTGTGGCATGTGGGATGCCGCCTCAACATGGCCTGACAAGCGGTGCCATGTCTGCGCCCAGGACCCGAACCGGCGAAACCCTGGGCCGCTGCAGCAGAGCACGCAAATTTAACCACTCGGCCATGGGGCCGGCCTCTGGACTTCTTTTATATTAACATGCTATCATTCTTTTAAGGCATCATAATTTTTACAGTTATTATTTTGAGTATTTTCAATTTTCCATAACAAGATTTTTGTTGTATCCTCTCTGATTTTTTTAATAAGGAATTTATGATGCCAATATCTGAAAATAAGATCTAATTGTTTCATAACCTTATGGTTTTATAGCTAAAATGGAAACATTTCTAATTTACTTCGAGAGCTTTTGGCTGAAATTATTTGCTGTTAGTACTTTTCCCTGATATTAAATTCAGTGCTGGATGAATGCATATTTATATATGCATTGAAAATATGAGGAAAACACACAAAACTACTGTTAACTGGGCCATGGCGGGGAGTGGAACTGCCATGTAGAGGACGAGGAGGAGGAAGAGCTTGAGGCATTTTCTTTACGTGCTTTTACATTCGTATGAACATTTTGTAGTGCTCGTGTGATCTTTATATATGAAGACCATCCCAAAAGGTGCGTATTATAGACAGGCTCTGACGATTGAAATCACAGATGTGGCAGAGTTGTTTTTCAGACATTGAATGCACTAACAAAGACTAGATTGAACCACAGAGTGTGTAAGTGTTTTAAGGACGGAACCTATGTTCCCATTGCCTTGCAGAACACATGAACAAAGCAGAAACTCAATAAATATTTGCTAACTGAGGATTTAAAAAACAGAACAAAACAGTTATTTGCCTCCCCAATTTAGTTATTTTCTTAGCCGTTAAAACTCTAAACTGGGTGGGGAACTTTCTTGTTAAACTCGAGGGAGAGTGAAAGCAACAACTCCCAAGACTATGGTTAGTGCTGCTTCTGCAACAGGCAACACCACTCAGTCTCTTCCATTCAGAAACACCTGTTCATTCTCACTAATCGTCTACTTTCTCTCTCAGGGTAGCTTTATAGCTATGCTAGCCCTTTTTTCTAGCCTATCTGTCTCCTTCCTAGAAACAAATGGAGCTATTCTAATCCTCTTTGGAGCAACTTTCCTCTTTCCTTCCAGAGCAGCATGAGAATATCTTTTGCTACTTTTCTGCTGTCATCCTTTTCCAAAATACCATTTATACCCAGGATTTATAACATTGTCACTGTTTTCTCAATACTTGCTTAAAAATGCAGATATTAGCAGCATTGCTCTTAGTCTTGTCTCCAAGTAGATTATAAGCATTAAAACAAGAAAGAGCCTTAGGCTCAAAGAAGGATAGGGAACATAATAAGAATGTGTAGCACCAGTGCACAGTGTATGAAGTGTCTGGATTACAGTGAGTTTATGGCCGGGTCCAGGCCTTGGCCTGTACTGGTTGTCACATTCGCTAGCATATGTTGGATGGGTAAATTAAGTTTATGTAATTTATACATAAGTGGTTATATGAACCACATGATTCTCTAGAAGTGATTTAGAAAGCTACATGTGGTCATCTGGAAGGAAAAAATGTTCAAGTAAGTATAATTCAGTTCAATAAGTGTGTACTGACTATATGCAAGAACCTGTGCTAAACATTATATATCATCTTTTCATTAAGATATAGAGTCAGCTTTAAAGATGCTTCTCCTCCAGGATCAAGGATAAGTAAACAAATAATAATAGTGTAAGGAGAAATTGGGTGGACTGCTTTAAAGGAAATACAAACTGCTATGGAAATTCAAAGAAAGAGTAGATACTGTGATGTTGATGGGCTCCAGGAAAAGAAAAGTATTTGAGGTTGGCTTTGAAGAATGTCTAGGATTTTGACAGATGACAATGAGGGTTAGAGAGTGAGAAATTCCAAGGGCAGAGAAAGTACAATATTCACAAAATCTTTTCTAATTTGTGCTCTTTTTCATTATTCAAGAATAAGATGTCTAATATGTATTTTCCATATCTAGACTTTGTTCCTTTCTTACTACATTCTTATGTCTAACTTTAGTCATTTCCACACCCATTAACACTTTCCCTTAGGACAAAAGGGAAATAAAAGTAGACAGGATAGACCTCGAGTAGTCAACTTGATAGAGGCACCAAGTAGAATGGTGGTTGCCAGGACTGGGGGAATGGTGAGTTAGTGATTAATGGGTGGAGAGTTTCAGTTACGCAGGCTGAGAAGAGTTCTGTGGATGGGTGGTGGTGATGGGAGCACCACAATGTGAATGCACTTAATGCTGCGGAACCGTACATTGAAAATGGTTAAGAGGGTAAATTTTATATTATGTATATTTTACAACAATTTTTAAATTTTTTTCTAAGGTAGATTATAAAAACAGTTTTTCTCGTTATTCGTCAGGAAAAATTTATAATTTCATCAAAAATGGAATTTAGCAGTTATTTGTAATATAGTAATACAATAAATGCAATTGAATGCATTAAGATAAGTGACAGAGGATGCCACACTGGAACAGCATTACCACAGTCATGTCCTAACTCTGTGCCTCCCAATATTTTTCATGTTATAACACATATAGAAAAGTATAATATTAGTATGGCACAGCAGGGTTGAATGAACTTAGCTGGTAGATTAAAAGGACTGCAGCCATGTCTGGGGGCTGAGGGGATCAATAGCTCATCATACCTAGAACACTTTCTTGTCCCATTTGTTTGGAAGCTCTGCTCTCACTTTTTAATGTGGAATCTAGATTTATCTCAGCAGAGTGTGCCCAGACTTCAGGATACCCAGCTCTGTACATTTACATTTTAAAAAATAAGTTTTCAATTTCTAGTGTCAAGAATACTAATTGCAGCCTCCTCCTGATGTAATTTAGCAGGTAAGCTAAGTGAGAAACACAGAATTTCTTCATGAGCATGGAAGCAGGCAGTGAGGGTTGAGTGATCTCAGGTGCGCTCTCGTTCACTTGGTAGGAAAGCCAGTCAGGTCTCCTAGGCTCACTTCACTCGGACCCTGCGGCTGCCTATGAGGACTCAGAAATGTTTATTTCTTTGATTCCCAGCTTATACCTTTTTTGGAGAACAAAGCAATTATGTCTACTAGACATACTCTTTCTCTTTTTTAGAAAAGTAGCACTGGGTGAACTCTAACAGATTCGTAATTTCTAGCTCTTTCTCTAGATGCCATGAATAATCCGCCAGGCTTACTACGTCTGCCTTTATCAGTCATCCTTTCTCATTTTAACATACTTTCTCTATGTTATTATCCCCAGTTATGTATTAGTGTTTTAGTTGGCTGCTTCTGGATGACACATAGATGCCTGTGTTATCAGTTATTTATCTCCAAAATCACATTATAACAGAGTAAATTACTTCCGGTTGGTTTCCAGTTAATCCTGTCATTTGTTTTTACCACAACTCTCTGAGCTCTTTCCTAAATCTGGAATACAGTTCACTTTAGGGCCTGTTAACACACCTGTAATAATCCAAGGTTTTCATTAATTTGTACTCTTTCTTTATAAAATTACAAATATAAATAACCTAAACCAGCACATAAAAATTAAAGCAGTGTTCCCAATATAAAAGGTCACTTTTAAATAATTTATATGTCTAATGTAGTGTTAACAATATGTATATATATTTATATACATACATATATATATGAAAAAATTTCATATAATGGAGCCTGTGAGAGTCTTAAATTTTAAAACAATGTAAAATAGTCAGAAAATAAGGCCCATCCTCAATTGTTAACTCTGTTAATAACTGAAGAGGCATAACAAAATTTGTTGCTTAAGTTCTCACACTCCACTTCAGGGGCCTAGGGTTTCACTGGTTCGGATCCTGGGTGCAGACATGGTACCGCTCATCAGGCCATGCTGAGGTGGCGTCCCACATAGCACAACCAGAGACACTCCCAACTGGTATATACACTGTGTACTGGGGGGCTTTGGGGAGGAGATGAAAAAAAAGATTGGCAACAGATGTTAGCTCAGGTGCCAATCTATTAAAAACAAGAAAGAGAGTAATAGAAAAGAAACACTACTTTTTAAATAGGTGAAAGAGTGGGATTACCAAAATAAAAAATGGTCAGTTGTGTATCTGAATTATGTCATGTCTGCTTTAACAGTCGTCTATCAGGACTCGGCAGATCTTTCTTTAAAGGACAGGACAGTAACTGTTTTAGGCTTCGTGAGCCACCTGCAGTCTCTCCTGTGTATTCTGTTAGTTTGTTTTTACCTTTCTTTAAAAAAGGCAAATCCGTGCTTTTCAGGCAATCCATACAAAAGCAGACCATGGACTGTGGTTTGCCATTCCGTGATCTGTGTTATGCTAGTTGCTCAGTACTGATCCAGAGTTTGTAAAGGTTTAGAAACTTCCAGTGTCCGGAACTTAGGGCTGTCACTAGTGGATAGTACCTTACTGACAAAATATTTAGAAATGAAGAATGTATATCTCATGAGAATCAGAAATCAACTTTCCAGAATTACTGTTACCTACATGGAATTTGTTTGAATTTCAGTAATGATTAGACTTAGATAGTAATGTAGACGAGAAATCACTGTGACATATTCTATCTTAGTGCAATTACCAGATAACCTGAATTTTAGACAATGATATGTCTGAGGGCAGAAGTTTACCACTACAAAGATTGAACATATCAGTGAATTTGAATTCATACAGCAGAATATGCTATTTCCTTGTCTTAGTGGTTATGATCATTTCCTCTCAATAATTGCGATGTTACTTAGAATCATAAATACTACCCACCGTGCTCCTCAAAGGTGATGTTGCCTGATGAGTCGGAGTCATGTCACTGCATTACTGTAGTGGCAGTTTCTTTCACATTGCATAGGGGAATCTGCAATATAGACTCAGGAGACTTTATGTCCAGACTTAAAGAGAACCGAGCGGCTTCTTTCATAGTAGACCCAAACAACATTCATTCATTTATTCAAAAAAATATTTATTGAGCACCTACGTTGTGCCAAGAACTGTTCTAGACATTAAGAATATAAAAATTCCTGCCTCCATGAAGCTTACATTCTTGGATAGATATAGACTATAAACTAACAAAAAAATAAATTGTATAGGAAGTTAAAACATGACAATTGCTATGGAGAAAATAAAACAGGGAGGCAGGTGAGGAATAGGGAGGGATGGCCTCTCTGGGAAGGGGACATTCAAGTAAAGACCTGAAGGAGGGGCCGGCCCGGTGGTGCAGTGGTTAAGTTTGCACGTTCCGCTTCTCGGCGGCCCGGGGTTTGCCAGTTCGGATCCCAGGTGTGGACATGGCACTGCTTGGCAAAAGCCATGCTGTGGTATGCGTCCCACGTATGAAGTGGTGGAGGATGGGCATAGATATTGGCTCAGGGCCAGTCTTCCTCGGCAAAAAGAGGAGGATTGGCAGTAGTTATCTCAGGGCTAATCTTCCTCAAAAAAAAAAAGAAAGAAAGAAAGACCTGATGAAAGTAAGAACGTATGCTCAAGATTTTTGAGTAGCTGGATTTTGCTGGAAGTCATCTTTCTCTTGATACTAAGGAAATTTTAAATGACAGCATACTCAGGTGAAAACTGATTCTGATGGCAACTTGCTTTGCTATTAAATATGTAAAAAATTAGGCCCTATTACTTTTTTCATTTTTCCTATTTAGATAGAATACAAAATATGTAATAAAATAATTTAACATTTTTTAACAGCAAAGGCCAAGTAGCTAGCATTGGAAACAATACACTTTTTCAGTATTGCTACCATTTCTTAAACCTTTTTTTAAAGGCTCTTGGTTTTTTGGCTTGTTTGTTTTTTACTGTGATAAAAAACACATAAAATTGACCATCTTACTCATTTTTAAGGGTACAGTTTAGTAGCGTTGAGAATATTCATATCGTTGTGATCTTTAGAACTTTTTCATCTTGCAAAACTGGAACCCTATACCCATTAAACCACAACTCCTCTCTCCCACCTCCCCACCCCAGCCCCTGGCAACCCACCGTTCCGCTTTCCGTTTCTGTGAGTTTGACTACTTTAAATACCTCACATAAGTAGAATCCTGCAGTGTTTGTCTTTTTGTGACTGGCTCATTTCACTTAGCATGATGTCCTCAAGGTTCTTCCATGTTATATCTCAAAACACGTTGGAATTCTTATAGAAGTTTCTTTTGAGTCTATGGCACATTCTTTTGAAAGTGTTCATTTATTTAAGCCTGTCCAGGCATAGGGCCCCTGCCCTTGAGTGCCCCAGCGTCTAATGATGGACACTGGGTATCGCATAATACAGTGTGATAAATGCTAAATAGGAGGCAGGTACAGAATACTGTGAGGGTCACGTTGGTATTCTCAGATCTAGACAGCAGCAGAGAAAGATGAATTAGAGGAATGGAAGGAAAGGCAACAGACTTTTATATTAATTCAGACAGAAATTAAGAGGTTTGTGGAGGGAAAGGAAGTGGGAGCTTTAGGGATAAATTGGAGGGAGTGAGAAACACTCCCACAGGAGAAAGAAGGAAGGAAGACAAAATAATACTTGCTAACCAAGTGAAAGTAGAGTGAAGGAGACACATAAGGGAGCTGGAAGAGCAGGCGCCTCCTACTTCGTAAGCACGCCTCTTACGTGCTTTGCATATTTGTCTCTTGGAGACATGAAGAGAAGTGAGATTTTATAGTATGAGACTTGACAATTAAGTGCTTCTAAATATTAGTTATGATAAAATGTGAACACCACCAGAGAAAATTATTATAAAATATAACCACTGAACTTTATTTTGGATTATATAGTTAGAAAAAATTATAAGATAGCTGTCTTACATTTACTAACTGAAGTCTAGGCCAAGAAATATTAATTGGGTATTCAAAAATCTAGCATCCAATTGTATCTAATGTCGAAACTGTGGATAATATAGGGATCAGCCACTGAATACTCTCATTAATATGGAGAGCGTTTAGATTAAAAAATGACAATAGTAATAAATTTATTCATTTAACATTTATTGAACATTATAACTTCCCTCAAGGGATGCATTTATTGAGTGACTGATTCAAGTAAACAATTGTAATACTTATGCAGTGAGTTAATTCTTGAAGTCTTTTTTTTTTTTTGAGGTCACCTGGTTTATAACGTATAAATTTCAGGTGTACATCATTATATTTCGACTTCTGTATAGACTGCATCATGTTCACCACCAAAAGTCTAGTTGTGAAGGCTTAAAGCTCCTGAAAGGAACACCAAAGGAAGCCTTGAAGTATCAGAGCAGGCTTCCTAGAGGAGGTGACTTTTGAGCTGAGTCCTGAAAAACAAACAAGTGTGAGCTCTTCAGCCAGAGAGAACATCAAGTGGAAATACTATTCACAGTTAGCATTTTCTAAGAGCTAAATGCTGTTATATACATTATCTCATTTTATCCTCTCAACAACCCTCTAATGTAGATTGCTGTATATCACTGAAGGTCCTTTTAGGAAATAGATATCACATTCTGAAGAGGCTGTTTACAAGCCGATTGAAACCAAGTGATGATGAACATTTCAGGACTAGTAACTGTGCAAAGCTGTAACCACTTCTAGGTTTCAAGGGGCAAGGAGAGGGATTGGAGCCTTCTTATGGAAACTGTGGTTTTCTATAGAAGAATTTAGCCACTACCAAACCATGGTCAGGCAAAGAGGAGCTGGGGAATAAATATTGCAGCTTTCTTTCTCCTCCCACCTACAAGCCCGCTGTGCATCCCATTGACTGAACCTAATCTGAAACCAGAAAATAGTCTCCTGGGGCTCAGAGTAGGATGGAGAAGGATGGAGAGTAGATCTGAAGGACACAGAATATCCAGCACAGTAATTTTTATTCTCCCCATATTACATATGAGGTAAGTGAGAAGTCATCAAGTTGCCCAAGTTTGCAGTTAAATGTCTGGAGCCTATTTCATTCTAGAGCTTGTTCTTTAACCACTGTTCTATACTGTGCTCCAGCTACAAAAAACAAAGGAACTGTGGCATTGAGTACCTACGGCACGCCAGATACTTTACTGTGTGCTGAAGATACAACACAAAGCAAAATAAATGCTATAACGTACTTAAGGAGAAGAGTCAGTCTTTAGGAATTGTGTTCTACTGCTAGTTCAGCAGCTTAAGCCAATCGTTCTGTCTCTCAGATAGAGGCCTGGAGATAAGCATTTCAGGGCTAGTATGTGAACTCATCAAGAATCTAGGTTCCTTCTGCCTTTCTCTTCAACCATCCTTGGTTTATGGCTTCTTTCCTCGGAATCACAAGATGGTTGCTGTAGCATCAGCCATCACATCTGCATTCTAAGCAGGAAACAAGAGGAAATGAGGAAAATACTGTCTCCCTTTCTAAAAGCATTTTCTCTCAAGTTCTACCCAACATCTTCTATTTATATCCCATTGGCCAGAACTTAGTCACATGGCCACACCTAGCAGCAAGGGAGGCTGATAAATGTAGGATTTTTTTTTTTTTGAGGAAGATTAGCCCTGAGCTAACATCTGTGCCCATCTTCCTCTATTTTATATGTGAGACGCCTGCCACAGCATAGCTTGATAAGTGGTGCATACATCCACACCTGGGATCCAAACTGGCAAACCCTGGGCCACCAAAGTGGAACATGTGAACTTAACCACTGCGCCACTAGGTTGGCCCTGATAAATGCAGTTTTTAACTAGTTGAGCCCATTACTCTCATAATAAAATTAGAGTTCTGTTATTAAGAAGGGGAAAATAGATATAGGCTAGGCAACCCGTAGGCTGTGTTACAGGGTCTTATTCATTTTTGTATCCCCAGTACCTAACACAAGGACCTGGCACAGAGTGAGTGTTCAATGAAGTGCTAGTAAACTAATCTCAACTACGAATAACTTATTTCTCGTAGGAAAGTGTCAACAGATAGGATTAGAGAACCAAGTATGGGCCAGGGCCTAAAAGGCCCTGTCTTCTTTCTTTTTTTTTTTCACATAAAAGTTTAGTTTATTAATCCTCTCATGAAAAATCTGCACAGTCACCACAGATAAAGTCACTGCAGAATCTTTACTCCTTCTGCTGTCCAGTCTCCAGCTCACTTTTTGCCAGCACCGACATTGGCCTTCGCAGGCCCCCTGACTTTCTTCATTCTGTTCTTGCCTTCCTTTCGTTTTCTTGAGGTGTTTTTCTTCTCATACAGGCCACGTCTTGCAAGTCTATGTTTTGGTTCATTTTTCTTTGTGTGATCCCAGGAATCATAAATCATGCCAGAGCCAGTTGTCTTCCCACCACCAAAATGGGTTCTGAATCCAAATACAAAGATGGCATCTGGTATGGTCTTGTACATTTTGGCTAGTTTTTCCCGAATTTCTGTCTTAGGCACTGTTGCCTTCCCAGGTGTGAAGAACATCTATGACCATTTGTTTCCGCTGAAGTAGTCGGTTGGTCATGAACTTCTGGGTCCGGATAGTTACTGTGTCGTTCATGATGGCGATGGATCCTCAGGCAGCCATCTAAAGGGCCCTGTCTTCTAAGTAGTTAGAACGTGACAGTGATAGTGAAGTTCTCCCAAAGTAACCTAGGAATAAGGAACAAACATTAGTCCTCTGGGAACAAGCTTGAAATTAATTTAAAATGGTTATGGTCAAAGATCTGAAAAGTCAGTTTATGAAGTGGAAAAGCAGTTAATCCCCAGGACAGAGGTACATTTGACTGTGGCAAATCTACTTCATTAACACATAGGAAGAAACTGCACGGTGGGGGAGGGGATGGCAGGAACGTGGTCTGCAGTGGACCAGACACAGATAAAAGGAGTCAGGAAGAACCATCTGCCTTTGAAATTCTTGTACTGCCCTTTTTGAGTCTTAAGATTCCTTTCTTTTTTTTTTTTTTTTTTTGAGGAAGATTAGCCCTGAGCTAACATCTGTGCCCATCTTCCTCTACTTTATATGTGGGACACCTACCACAGCATGGCTTGTCAAGCAGTGCCATGTCTGCACCCGGGATCCAAACCGGCTAACCCTGGGTCGCCAAAGTGGACCGTGCGCACTTAACCACTGTGCCACCGGGCCGGCCCCTTAAGATTCCCTTTTAATATCAGAAGTTTTATTTACCTTCTTCTCATACACACATGGTAGTAATAAAACTTTTAGTGTCAGTTGATTGAGGAAATGCAGATGTACAAATTCTATACCCTTTGCTATAAGCTTGAGGATCTGTAGCTTGGTCTGTAGAAGTGGCTTTCAGATTTTTTTGTCCACAATTAAGAAAACCATTTTACATTGTGACCTACTGATGATCACAGTTTCTCAAAACGGACTTACCCCTACTATGGCAGGTACTTTGATATTTTCTTTTCTGGTCTAATTTTTCTCTCAATTCTAGTCTTTACCCACTAAATTGATTTTATTACCCATAAGTTGAGACCTACAGTTTCTTTTTTTTAATCCAGTTTTATTGAGTTATAATTGAAGAGACTCGCAGTTTCACAAACACTGGCATAGACATTTCTCCTCTGACTGTGAGAGCCTTAGACTTTTAATTGCCTCAGCTTTTCCAGTCACCCAAACCTCTTGATCTGATTGTATAAGAACCCACAATTCCCCGGTTTTACTCTGACCTTTCCCTATGATCTGTGACTATTTAAAAAAGAGACTGGTAAAACTACCAGGGACTCCTGGCCAAATGATAATTACATTTCTCATCACCAATTAATAAACCAGCGTTCTGGTTTGGACTTTGGTTTCTTTTGGATTTGGTCAGCCTTGGCCACCTTTGAATTCTCTTGGTAGACAGTATCTGGCCTTTCCCTGTGATTTCCTTATTTTGCCATAGAAGTTTCTTTCACCCTTAATGCTAAGGACTTTGGACTTTTTTGTAAAGAAAGAGCTACTTAAGCATTTTAGTGCAGATTTGCAATTTAGAAAGATAAGCTTGGAAGGATTGTGGACAATGAATTGAACAGAACGGAAGAGAGAGCCAAGCCAGAATTAAGAAGCTCTTACAGGAGTCAAGTCAGAAATGATGAGGGCCCAAGGTAAGGTGATGAAGTGAACATAGGAACAGAATGAAGAGTTAAAAAGATATTCAATAAAAGTTAGAGGCTGTTCAAAATGGTGTAGCCAGTGAAAAGAAAGAGAAATCTGTGATGAAGAGGAATCAGAGATTTCTAGTTTAGATGGCTGAGCAAAGTATGGTACCACTCACCAAGAGAGAGAATAGGGAAGACTGGGGGAGTTCATTTTGACCTACAGAATTTTAGTTTGCCTGTGGGGACTATCATGGAAAAGTATTTGTAGCTCAAGTTAGAGCTGTGGTGTAAAGATAAGGGCAGAGGAGGGAGGGGGTGTGTCCACTGGCTTCTCTGCTGGTAATTGAACCTAGCCAAAGGTATGGACAAAGTCAAGAGGAGCTGATTGTTGGTCACTTCCAACATTTTGTGCATCAGCTATGGCATGTAAAATAGTATAAAAAAGATAAAATTATAAACTCATACTTATTTATATGCATATGTAAATGCATGTATATATATTTAGGAATGTGGCCCCTCCTAGTTTTAAGCAGGTATAAGTGGGAAAGCAATAAACTGTATATTTAATTTATTATATTATATAAAATAGGATGTTTTGATTGGAATCAGTGCCTTATAGAAGGAGATCTGAGCACTTTATTCTGTAACAGTCCTCCTCCCCTGCTTTCTTTCTTACTACTCTGTACAGCTGGGCTCTTTTTAGACTGAAATGATTGAGCAGTAAACCCAGGAAGTACTCTGGTAAATACTTAGCAATTCAGAAGATCCAGAGCACAATGATTTGGATCCAGTGAGTCTTCAGTAAATATCTACGCTGAGTGAATGAATATCCACGTATAGACAGATAAGACAACTAGAAAGAAGCTGTGTGCTTTATTTTATACCTCTCTTTGAAAATAGAATCAAGTCATAAAATACACACCTCTGTAGAATAATGTTAAATATAGGCTTTGAGCCAGAAAACACAACTGTGTATTTTTTCCACAGACATACCAGGTGGGAGATTATTTCTGACAAAAGATAAAAACCTTTGCCCCTAAGTATCCTTCTGAAATAAGAAAAGCAATTATTTACTGTCATTTTACATAAAAAGTCCAAAGTATATAGGTACTTAGTTCTCTGAATTGCCTCTCTTGTCCTGCTTGTAAGCATTTTACTTTATTTTCTTTTTTTCTTTTTTTTTTAAACAGACCAAAAAAGAAGCACCTGAATGGTCTAAGAAACAAAAGATGAAGACCTAGTGTTTTGGACAGATTTGCTGTATCGTTATTTACCCTGAAGTTCTTTTTCTGATGAACACAAAGTTTATCTTAATCATGTACTTTGCATTTTTTAAATAACTAATTTGAAGTTTATTTTAACTGAGTGTTAAATTAACAGATTTCAGCATAATAAACAAAATGTATAAAGTGCAAACAGTGTACTTTACATTTGGTTTTATCTATTTTGTTACAAAATAAATATATGCTCTATGATTTAAATTTTGGAACTTTTGTAATTCTCAATACATTTTAAACTACATGGTATATAAATATTTTGGTTAGTTATTATATTGGTGAGTATATCTTTTTTTTTTTTTTTTTTTTTTTTTTATTTTTTTTTTTTTATTTTTTTATTAATGTTATGATAGATTACAACCTTGTGAGATTTCAGTTGTACATTTTTGTTAGTCATGTTGTGGGTACACCACTTCCCCCTCCGTACCCTCCCCCCACCCCCCCTTTTCCCTGGTAACCACCAATCAGATCTCCTTCTCCATATACTAATTTCCACCTATGAGTGGAGTCATATAGAGTTCGTCTTTCTCTGACTGACTTATTTCGCTTAACATAATACCCTCGAGGTCCATCCACATTGTTGTGAATGGGCCAATTTCGTCTTTTTTTATGGCTGAGTAGTATTCCATTGTGTATATATACCACATCTTCTTTATCCAATCATTAGTTTCTGGGCATGTAGGCTGGTTCCACGTCTTGGCTATTGTAAATAATGCTGCAATGAACATAGGGGTGCAACGGACTCTTGAGATATCTGATATCAAGTTCTTAGGATAGATACCCAGTAATGGGATGGCTGGGTCATAGGGTATTTCTATTTTTAACTTTTTGAGAAATCTCCATACTGTTTTCCATAGTGGCTGTACCAGTTTGCATTCCCACCAACAGTGTATGAGGGTTCCTCTTTCTCCACAACCCCTCCAACATTTGTCGTTCTTGGTTTTGGATGTTTTTGCCAATCTAACGGGGGTAAGGTGATATCTTAGTGTAGTTTTGATTTGCATTTCCCTGATGATTAGCGATGATGAACATCTTTTCATGTGTCTATTGGCCATATTCATATCTTCTTTTGAGAAATGTCTGTTCATGTCCTCTGCCCATTTTTTGATCGGGTTGTTTGTTTTTTTGTTGTTAAGCAGTGTGAGTTCTTTGTATATTATGGAGATTAACCCTTTGTCGGATAAGTGGCTTGTAAATATTTTTTCCCAATTAGTGAGCTGTTTTTTTGTTTCAATCCTGTTTTCCCTTGCCTTGAAGAAGCTCTTTAGTCTGATGAAGTCCCATTTGTTTATTCTTTCTATTGTTTCCCTCAACTGAGGAGTTACAGTGTCCGAAAAGATTCTTTTGAAACTGATGTCAAAGAGTGTACTGCCTATATTCTCTTCCAAAAGACTTATTGTCTCAGGCCTAATCTTTAGGTCTTTGATCCATTTTGAGTTTATTTTGGTGTGTGGAGAAAAAGAATGGTCAATTTTCAATCTTTTGCATGTGGCTGTCCAGTTTTCCCAGCACCATTTGTTGAAGAGACTTTCTTTTCTCCATTGTAGGCCCTCTGCTCCTTTGTCGAAGATTAGCTGTCCATAGATGTGTGGTTTTATCTCTGGGCTTTCAATTCTGTTCCATTGATCTGTGGACCTGTTTTTGTACCAGTACCATGCTGTTTTGATCACTGTAGCTTTGTAGTATGTTTTGAAATCGGGGATTGTGATTCCGCCGGCTTTGTTTTTCTTGCTCAGGATTGCTTTAGCAATTCGCGGTCTTTTGTTGCCCCATATGAATTTTAGGATTGTTTGTTCAATTTCTGTGAAGAATGTTCTTGGGATTCTGATTGGGATAGCATTGAATCTGTATATTGCTTTAGGTAGTATGGACATTTTAACTATGTTTATTCTTCCGATCCATGTGCAAGGGATGTCTTTCCATCTCTTTATGTCATCGCCTATTTCTTTCAAGAGAGTCTTGTAGTTTTCATTGTATAGATCCTTCACTTCCTTGGTTAAGTTTATCCCAAGGTATTTTATTCTTTTCGTTGCTATTGTGAATGGGATAGAGTTCTTGAGTTCTTTTTCTGTTAGTTTATTGTTAGTGTATAGAAATGCTACTGATTTATGCACGTTAATTTTATACCCTGCTACTTTGCTGTAGTTGTTGATTATTTCTAATAGTTTTTCTGTGGATTCTTTGGGGTTTTCTATGTATAAGATCATGTCGTCTGCAAACAACGAGAGTTTTACTTCTTCGTTACCTATTTGGATTCCTTTTATTTCTTTTTCCTGCCGAATTGCTCTGGCCAGCACCTCCAGAACTATGTTGAATAGGAGTGGTGAAAGTGGGCACCCTTGTCTTGTTCCTGTCCTCAGAGGGATGGCTTTCAGCTTTTGTCCATTGAGTATGATGTTGGCTGTGGGTCTATCATATATGGCCTTTATTATGTTAAGGTACTTTCCTTCTATACCCATTTTACTGAGGGTTTTTATCATAAATGGGTGTTGGATCTTGTCGAATGCTTTCTCTGCATCTATTGAGATGATCATGTGGTTTTTGGTTTTCATTTTGTTAATGTAGTGTATCACGTTGATTGACTTGCGGATGTTGAACCATCCCTGTGTCCCTGGTATAAATCCCACTTGATCATGGTGTATAATCTTTTTGATGTATTGCTGTAATCGGTTTGCCAAAATTTTGTTGAGGATTTTTGCATCTATGTTCATCAGTGATATCGGCCTGTAGTTCTCCTTCTTTGTGTTGTCCTTGTCAGGTTTGGGGATCAGAGTGATGTTGGCTTCATAGAATGTGTTAGGGAGTTCTCCATCTTTCTCAATTTTCTGGAACAGTTTGAGGAGAATAGGTATTAAGTCTTCTTTGAATGTTTGGTAGAATTCTCCAGAGAAGCCGTCTGGTCCTGGACTCTTGTTTTTGGGGAGGTTTTTGATTACCGTTTCTATTTCCTTACTTGTGATTGGTCTATTCAGATTCTCCATTTCTTCCTGATTCAGTTTGGGGAGATTGTAGGAGTCTAGGAATTTGTCCATTTCTTCCAGGTTGTTCAATTTGTTGGCATATAGTTTTTCATAGTATTCTCTTATGATCTCTTGTATTTCATTGGTATCTGTTGTGATTTCTCCTCTGTCATTCCTGATTTTATTAATTTGCGATTTCTCTCTTCTTTTCTTGGTGAGTCTGGCTAGGGGTTTGTCAATTTTGTTAATTCTTTCGAAGAACCAACTCTTTGTTTCATTGATCCTTTCTATTGTCTTTTTTGTTTCAATATCGTTTATTTCTGCTCTTATTTTTATTATTTCCCTCCTTCTACTGACTCTGGGCCTTGTTTGTTCTTCTTTTTCTAGTTCTGTTAGGTGTCGTTTGAGGTTGCTTACGTGAGCTTTTTCTTGTTTAGTGAGGTGAGCCTGTATTGCGATGAATTTCCCTCTTAGGACTGCTTTTGCTGCATCCCAAATGATTTGGTATGTCGTGTTCTCATTTTCATTTGTCTCCAGATAATATTTGATTTCTTCTTTAATTTCTTCAATGATCCATTGTTTGTTGAGAAGCGTGTTGTTTAGTCTCCACATTTTTGCACCTTTCTCTGCTTTTTTCTTGTAGTTGATTTCTAATTTAATAGCGTTATGATCAGAAAAGATGCTTGATATTATTTCAACTCTCTTGTATTTATTGATGTTTGCTTTGGTTCCCAAAATATGGTCAATCCTTGAGAATGTTCCATGTGCACTTGAGAAGAATGTGTAACCTGCTGTTTTTGGATGAAGTGTTCTATATATATCTATTAGGTCCATCTGGTCTAATTTTTCATTTAATTCTATTATTTCCTTGTTGATTTTCTGTCTGGATGTTCTGTCCATTGGTGTTAATGGTGTGTTGAGGTCCCCTACTATTATTGTATTGTTGTTGATGTCTTCTTTTAGTTCTATTAAGAGTTGCTTTACAAATTTTGGTGCTCCTGTGTTGGGTGCGTATATATTTATAAGTGTTATGTCTTCTTGGTGGAGAGTCCCTTTTATCATTATATACTGTCCCTCTTTGTCTTTCTTTATCTGTTTTGCTTTGAAATCTACCTTGTCTGATATTAGTATAGCGACACCTGCTTTCTTTTGTTCATTATTAGCTTGGAGTATTGTTCTCCATCCCTTCACTCTGAGTCTGTGTTTGTCTTTGGGGCTGAGGTGTGTTTCCTGGAGGCAGCATATTGTTGGATCTTGTTCTTTGATCCATCCTGCCACTCTGTGTCTTTTGATTGGGGAGTTCAATCCGTTTACATTTAGAGTGATTATTGAGACGTGGTGGCCTACCACTACCATTTTGTGTCTTGTTTTCCGGTTTTCTTCAGTTTCCTTTGTTTCTCGTCCCATGGTTTAATCTGTTCTGATGTAGAGCTGCTACTCTCTGTTGTTGTCCTTCTACTTATCTCCTCTGCTCTTGGTTTTGTAGTCCCTTTCCTTTTTTGGATTTTTCAGGAATGAGGGTTTTCCTGAGGATTTCCTGAAGAGGAGGTTTTGTGGCAATGAACTCCCTTAATTTTTGTTTATCTGGGAAAGTTTTTATTTCTCCATCGTATTTGAAGGATATTTTCGCTGGGTAGAGAATTCTCGGCTGTAGGTTTTTGTCCTTCAGATTATTGAATATATCATTCCACTCTCTTCTAGCCTGTAAAGTTTCTGCTGAGAAATCTGCTGATAGCCTGATGGGGGTTCCTTTGTAGGTTAGTTTCTTTTGCCTGGCTGTCCTTAATATTTTCTCCTTGTCGTTGACTTTTGCTAGCTTCACTACTATATGCCGTGGAGTTGGTCTTCTTGCATTGATAAAGTTTGGAGATCTATTGGCTTCTGTCACCTGAAGATCCATCTCCCTCACCAGATTTGGGAAGTTCTCAGCCATTATTTCTTTGAATAGGTTTTCTGCCCCTTTCTCCTTCTCTTCTCCCTCTGGTATACCTATAATCCTTACGTTGCATCTCCTAATTGTGTCTGATAATTCTCGGAGAGTTTCTTCATTTCTTTTAAGTCTTGCTTCTCTCTCCTCCTCTGCCTGCAACAATTCTATATTGCCATCTTCCAAATTGCTAATTCTTTCCTCCATATTATCGGCCCTACTGTTCAGAGCATCTAGATTTTTCTTAATCTCCTCTATTGTGTTCTTCATTTCCAGTATTTCTGTTTGGTTCTTCTTTATCGTATCAAACTCTTTTGTGACATAGCTCCTGAACTCGTTGAGTTGTCGGTCAGAATTCTCTCTTAACTCAGTGAGTATTTTAATGATGGCTGTTTTGAAGTCATCATCATTTAGGTTATATATCTCATTTTCTTTGGGATTGTTTTCTGTGTATTTGTTACTTTCTTTCTGTTCTGGAGATTTGATGTATTTTTTCATATTGCTTGATGATGTTGATTTGTGCCTCCGCATGGAGATAGAGTTTAGTTGCTCCTTTCACTTGTTTCAGCTGCTGCGGTGGGGGGAGCAGCTGTTTATACTTCACCAACCAGGAACCCTGTCCGTAGTTGCTAACTGGGCCTGGGCCCCTCTTCGTAGCCACAGTGGCCCTTTGGATTCCCTCCTCTGCCGTGGGGGCCGTCACGGGGGGCTTCAGACTGCAGGTGCCTACTGTTGTTGCCCACCTAGATGCGCTCTCTCCTTGGGGTCTGCAACGGTGTTATGGGCTTTTCCAGCGGCCAGGGGTGGGATCACTTTTATTTGTCGCTCGGTTGCTGTCGGCACCCACCAAATCTCACTTGTCCTCTATGGGTCGCAGGAGAGCTATTGGCATCTTCTACAGTCTGTGGTTAGTACACCTAGCTATGCTGCTTTTGCCCTGGGGTCTTCCAGCCTTGTGGCTGGCGGCTGGGTGCCTTCTACTGGTGCTGTGCAGAGGCTTTCCCTAAGGCTTCTGTGAGCCTGTAGGGTTTCCCCCTAGGCTACTAAGCTGGGTCTCTGGAACTCTCTCCAGCCCCAGTCCTCTCCGAGATCTCCGGCAATCCCTAGTCCCACGGGGCGGGCAACGGCAGCTGGGGGTCGCCCCGCCCTCTGGGCTTCTCTCCGGGCCTCTGCCGGGAGCTCTGAATGCTCAGCGTGGCCCCTCTGCTACCGGCAGACAGAGAGTTTTGTCTGCTGCCCGGGCGGAGCTCCGGCGCTTCTCCACCGGATCGCCGGACCCGCCTTTGAAAGTTCCCCCGCCCCGGTCCTCTCCGAGATCTCCGGCAATCCCTAGTCCCACGGGGCGGGCAACGGCAGCTGGGGGTCGCCCCGCCCTCTGGGCTTCTGTCCGGGCTTCTGCCGGGAGCCCTGAGTGCTCAGCGTGGCCCCTCTGCTACCGACAGACAGAGAGTTTTGTCTGCTGCCTGGGGGAGCTCCGGCACTTCCCCTCCGGGTCGCCGATCCGGCCTTTGGAAATTCCCCCGCCCCGGTCCTCTCCGAGATCTCCGGCAATCCCTAGTCCCACGGGGCGGGCAACGGCAGCTGGGGGTCGCCCCGCCCTCTGGGCTTCTGTCCGGGCCTCTGCCGGGAGCTCTGAATGCTCAGCGTGGCCCCTCTGCTACCGGCAGACAGAGAGTTTTGTCTGCTGCCTGGCGGAGCTCCGGCGCTTCCCCACCGGGTTGCCGGACCCGCCTTTGAAAGATCCCCCGCCCCGGTCCTCTCCGAGATCTCCGGCAATCCCTAGTCCCACGGGGCGGGCAACGGCAGCTGGGGGTCGCCCCGCCCTCTGGGCTTCTGTCCGGGCTTCTGCCGGGAGCCCTGAGTGCTCAGCGTGGCCCCTCTGCTACCGACAGACAGAGAGTTTTGTCTGCTGCCTGGGGGAGCTCCGGCACTTCCCCTCCGGGTCGCCGATCCGGCCTTTGAAAATTCCCCCGCCCCGGTCCTCTCCGAGATCTCCGGCAATCCCTAGTCCCACGGGGCGGGCAACGGCAGCTGGGGGTCGCCCCGCCCTCTGGGCTTCTGTCCGGGCCTCTGCCGGGAGCTCTGAATGCTCAGCGTGGCCCCTCTGCTACCGGCAGACAGAGAGTTTTGTCTGCTGCCTGGCGGAGCTCCGGCGCTTCCCCACCGGGTCGCCGGACCCGCCTTTGAAAGATCCCCCGCCCCGGTCCTCTCCGAGATCTCCGGCAATCCCTAGTCCCACGGGGCGGGCAACGGCAGCTGGGAGACCTCCGTGCCCACCGTGTCTCTCTCTGGGACCCTCCGGGCGCCCCGAGCACCAGGCCGGGTCTCCCCGCCAATGGCGGGGAGAGACTCTCCCCGCGGGCTCAGGTGTGCAACTCCAAAGTTTCCCTCTGCGTTTAGGAGTAATTGCGGGGGGTTTAAGTAGGGTTCTGGTCACCTGTTTCCACCGTCGCTCCTCTGTTGTGTTCTCGCTCCTGCCCTAGATGTGTGTGGATCCTCTGGGGGCGTCCGTTGGAAGAAAGCCGCTTGCGGGTACTAGGCTGCCCGTCGGGGTCGGAGAGTTTTCACCTATTTCCACATCCTCCCGGAGGAAAGTCCGTCCGCCTTCCGATGTATAGTCGCGTGGGTGTCTCAGACGTCCTGAGATGCTGTCTGGATATCCTTTGTCAAGCGATAAGTGTCCAAATAATTGTAGACTCGAAGGGCGAGAGACAAAGAGGACTACTCACGGCGCCATCTTGGAAGAATCTCCCTGGTGAGTATATCTTTTAACTATATAAATTCCAAATTTAAATGTTATAACATAAATACCAAGACACCAAACACTTTTTAAAATTAAGAATCATTTGTGAAATCTGCTAGAAGGCACTTCAAATGCCCAATAATGGTGGTCAGGTATTATGTAGGTGGATATGAATTGCTGATTTTTTCTTTGGGCTGTGTTTTTTCTTACATTTTATATTATCGCTGACCAGTAAAATCTGGTGAAAAGTCTGTTAGTCCATCGGGCAAGTGAAAATCTGGTGGAGAGTCTCGGGACATTGGTCAAAATAGTGCTGATTGAAATGCAGTGTGAACCAAATTTCTAGTCAATGAGAAAAAAATCAGTAGGATTGTCTCTTTTTCTGGTTATAAAATATGCTCCTTTCTATTCAAGACATAAATTTAAAAGAAAGAAGGAGAAGAGAGAGAGAAAGAAAAGAAAACAAATCTGTTTATATATGTCAGGTTTTCAACAACTGTTGCCATAGTGGCTGATAATTCTTTGTTTGGGGTGGGAGTGGGGGCAGTCCTTTGCATTGTGGGATGTTTAGCAGCATCTCTGGCCTCCACCACTAGATGACAGTAGTATCCCCCCAGTTGTGATAACCAAAAATGTCTCATGTCCCCTGGGTAGCAGAATCACCCCGCCCCCCACCTCCTGCTGGAGAACCACTGACACACATATCAATGACCATCTTTGTAGACATGATAAAAGAATACTATCTGTCCCGTGTGTTCTTTGAAGGTCACAATAGCATAGGCTATTTGTTGAGTGTGAGAGAACAGCAAAAGCCTTTGATAATATATCCTTATAAATCTATTGTTGGCTTGAAAACCCTAATCTCAACCCCTCTTTTTGTTTCATTTGGCTACATCTTCTAATATATGACTTTCTGCAGCAAAGACTTATGAAAATGGCCTTTCTCAGACATGCATTTTAAATCCAAGATACCCATATAATTCATTAAAACCAAATGAATTTATAGACATAATTTGTTTCCTTCTAAAATGCTAGAAGAAAATCTTTTATTTTCACCTCTAGTTATTAATCTGAAATCATTTCACAATTTAGTTCAATCAACCCCATTTATTATATGTACGTATTTTAAAATAAAGGAATACTGATTGATTATCCAGGTTAAAGTAATGTGTGGACAAGGGCACAGAAGTAGGAAAATTTGGAGCTAATTTAAGAAATAGAAAATACAGTGATGAAAAAATAGAGGAATTCTTCCTCCCTCCAAATCCCTAGTTTTTGCTTCCTTCCTTCCTTTCATTTCTAGATATGAATTACTCTTAAAAAAACACAAGTTCCTTATATAATTTACTACCATAGTAACTATTAATAACTCTCAGAGTTAGATTGTGATATGAAAGCTTTTTGGAAGATATTTGTGAATCTGTAATTCAAAGGTTACTCCTTCCAGAAAGTTGTCTCTGTTCTACCATAATAATCTGTACTCTGTACTCTTAATCTCTTTAATTCTACTTACCATATATTGCAATAATTGTTTACTTGTCCATTTCCTTGAAGGCAAAGAGTGTTTCTTATACATTTTTTGGTCCTCACTATTTAGCACTGTGCCTTGAACTTAAGCAGTAAATGTTTATTTCATGAATTTGGGCGCAGGTCAGATACTATGATGTAATTTTTTTTAATGTCTTAAAAATTAGAGATGGGTCTTTTTTTAATATCATATAGTCTATTCTACTCATTTCTTAATATCACTACAACCTTTACCTTTCCTCCAAATTTCTAGATCTTCGCTTTTTCACTTTTCCTTTCACCTTACTTCTTACTTTTTTCTTAATAGTAGTAAAACGTAAAACATACAATTTACATCTTACTCATTTTTAAGCGTGCAATTCAATAGTATTGAGTATATTCACATTGTTGTGCAACAGATCTCTGGGACTTCTTCCTTTTCAAATCTCAAACTCTATACCCATTAAACCACTCCCCTTTTCCCCTTTCCACCACCTTTGGAAACCCACTTTTCTGTTTCTATGAATTTGACTACCTTAGATACCTCATATAAGTGGAATCATACAGTATTTGTCTTTTTGTGACTGGCTTATTTCACTTAGTATAATGTCCTCAGGTTCATCCATGTTGCAGCATGTGTCAGAATCCTTCCTTTTTAAGGCAGAATAATCTTCTGTTGTGTGTATACACCACATTTGTTTATCTATTCATCACTTAAACATCGGGCTTGCTTCCACCTCTTGGCTGTTGTGAATCTCCTTACTTAACTCTTATCACATCCTCTCCTGGCCTTGGCATTTTCTTATTAAAAGTAAGTGAAAAACAAAGTTAACGTTCTTTTTTTTCCTTGCTAAATGTTTCATGACATGTTGCCCAAATGTTTGAGTCATAGCTACCATTATCAAGCTCATTCTATCAGCCAGTTGCTGTGTTATGTGTTTTCTACTCCTTGGTTTGCTGAATCTTCACAATAGCTTTGCCGAGTAAACATTATCTTCATTTTTAAAATGAAGAAACTGAAACTCAGGAAGGGTCACTCAATGGCCCAAGATCAGACATGTAATAAATAGTAGAAGTGGATTAGAACCAAGACTGTCTTATTCCAATTGTCATGCTGTTTCCAGTATGCTACATTGCTTCTCCTACTTTGCTCTCTATCTCCATCTCCCAACCCCAGTAGGATGGCAAGAAGGGGGAAAAATAATCTTGGTCTATCAACTTTTTTTTTTTTTTTAAAGATTTTATTTTAGTTTTTCTCCCCAAAGCCCCCAAATACACAGTTGTATATTCTTCGTTGTGGGTCCTTATAGTTGTGGCATGTGGGATGCTGCCTCAGCGTGGTTTAGATGAGCAGTGCCATGTCCGCGCCCAGGATTCGAACTGACGAAACACTGAGCTCCTGCAGCGGAGCGCGCAAACTTAACCACTTGGCCACGGGGCCAGCCCCGGTCTATCAACTTTTTTCTTGGGAAAAAAAATATGTGGGACTTAGCAGAGTTGCATTTTTGTTCTAGACTAGTTCATGGATATCAAATCCATTTCTAAAGATTTTGATGTTAGAGTAATGAAGGATTCTAAGGCTAAAGAATCCCATCACTATTCTAACAGGTCTGACTAGGTTACTAGGATATAGTGAACTTTTCAGAACCAACTAAATAGCATCTATACGTTTTATTGATTTATATGTTCTTTCATTTAACAAACATGAAAAACCTAAAATATATAAGGCATTCAAACCATGAATTTTTTGTCTTCATCCTTTTTCTCTAAGGGGCCTGAAAAAGAGAGATTTTATTCTTATCATCTTCAGTATAGGAATTTCTAAAAAGAGCTATCACACAGTGACCGAAAGTACTCCAGATTCACTGCATTGTACAGGCAGTGGTTGGATAATCCCTAAGGAAGTTTAAGGCAAGATTCCCATATTTGGAGAAAGTTGAAGTTGTTAATGAGCCAGATTCTCTTTCATTCTGAGATCCTGAGAGGCTAAAGATATGCAAAATGAAATAGTTCATTTTACTATTACTCATCTTAAAATGTAGTAAATATTGTAACTGCTTCAAAGAAAAACTTCCTGAGGCTTGGAGGTCACCAGATAAAGCTAGCCAGTTGGCTTTCAAGAGTCCTCACAAGATGTCATTGATTTTGGTTGATTTACAGAGTCCATAGTCCAGTCCTCAGCTTTGTAGGCCCAGAAACTTAATGTTATTAAAGCACGGAAGGTGACACATCTTTCAGGAGTATGCGCACCCTTACTGGTGTATAAATCATGATGTGCTAATTTTGAGTGGAAAGTTAAAGTATTATACAGAGTATGACCTACTAGGATTAGCACAAATGGCACATTCACTGTTTTCCCTGGCTGATGCGATACTGTGCAGTCATTCTCCTCCTTCCTCCTCTTTTTGCTAATAAAACATTAGAGGGGCCAGCCCCAGGGCCGAGTGGTTAAGGTTGCTCGCTCCACTTCGGTGGCCCAGGGCGTCGCTAGTTCGGATCCTGGGCATGGACATGGCACTGCTTGTCAAGCCATGCTGAGGCGGCGTCCCACATCCCACAACTAGAAGGACCCACAACTAAAAAACATACAACTACGTACTGGGGGGATTTGGGGAGAAAAAGCAGAAAGAAAAGAAAAGATTGGCAACAGTTGTTAGCTCAGGTGCCAATCTTTAAAAAAAAAAAAAATTAGAATTTTTCAGTTTCTTTTTGCCCTTAATTCCTTTTTCTGTTCTGTACTTATTCTCTTGATAATTTCTTCTCCCTGGCTTCAGTTACTATATGCCACTATTCCCAGTTTATCTCTCTAGTCCCAACTCTTCCTTTTGATTTAACTCCTGCCTACTAGACATCTCTACTTAGATGTCTCATTGTGACCTCAAACTTAACGTGTACAAAACCAAATTGAAGTTTCTTCTCCAGTGTTCCCAGTTTCAATAAATGGTTCCACCACCTACTCAGTGACTCATACACAAAACTAGGAGTCATTCCAGACTCTTCTCATTAACCTCCAAGCATTCAATCACCAATCCCTGTTGATCTGCCTCATAAATATTTCCCTTTTTTATTTTTCAGGTGAGGAAGATTCGCCCTGAGCTAATATCAATGCCAATCTTCCTCCACTTTATAAGTGTGATGTCTCCAGAGCATGGCTGATGAGTGGATTAGGTCCATGCCCAGAATCCGAACTCACGAACTCAGGGCCGCCAAAGCAGAGCGCACAGAACTTTAACCATTCAGCCACAGGGGCAGCGCCCCTGGTTTTCTTTTAACTTTTGTTTGTGGAAATTTCCAAACATATAACAGGACAGAATAAACGCCTTGGAGTGACAGATATGTTCACTATCTTGCTTGTAGTGATGGTTTCATGGGTGTATACATATGCCATGTTTATCAAATTGTACATTTTGTAAATGTGCAAGTTACTGTTTATCAATTGCACTACAATAAAGCTGTTTAAAAAAAAAGAAAACAGGAAATCACTATTTAGTAACCCCTGATGAATTAAATGATTCAAATATCAATCACCAATGAATGCTAAAGCAATGAGACATAAGGATAAAAGGAAACTTTATATCAGACCATTACCAGCTAAATTCCCTAATCAACCTTAGCATCACTAAAAGTGGGACAAGCAGAAGTTATGTGCCTCTTGATGTGATGTAATCTGAAGTATAAAATAACAACTGCAATATCCTTGCCAAAAAAAACCCAGAATCAAGTCTTCAGATCTAACTTCCAGTCTACAGGCAAAACAAGAAATATTTGGGGCCAGCTGGGTGGCGCAGCGGTTAAGTGGGCACATTCTGCTTCGGCGGCCCAGGTTTGCCAGTTCGGAGCCCGGGTGCGGACATGGCACTGCTTGGCATGGCCGTGCTGTGGTAGGCGTCCCACATAGAAAGTAGAGGAAGATGGGCACGGAGGTGAGCTCAGGGCCCGTCTTCCTCAGGAAAAAGAGGAGGATTGGCAGCAGGTAGCTCAGGGCTAATGGTCCTCAAAAAACAAAACAAACCAAAGAAACTGATTTCTGTTAAAAAAAAAAAAAAATAGATCAAGCTGACTGACACCGTCGAAGAAGGAATCAACTAAATCCGGAATGTAGAACATTCTGGGCATTGAGAATGTTTGTTGGTTTCTAGGCCTTCCTTGTTTCTAGGCTTTTTCAGTAGACAGAGCTATAAAATAAGTGTTTTTCAACAGAAGAGAATAATCATGAGTTCCTACTGATATATCCAATTCTAATTTCAGGTTTTTTAAAGATTTCAAATTCTTTGATTTTGTACTTTCTCTTTCATTTCCTGTATGTGAATTTCTGTCACCACCTTAGTTCCTGCCCTCACGTGCTCTTCCCTAGATTACGGTAGAGTCTCAGCTGGTCTCCCGAGATCTGCAAACCATCCTCTACAGCGGATAATGGTCTTTCTCCTTCTTTTTCACACTACAATTTTTTACTTAGAATTTAATCTACAGTCTATACAAAGTATTTCTAAGACATGAACTTGAAAAATGTAAAATGCAGTTGAGTAAGCTAGGAGCACAGTATGTCATGTTTCCATAAATTTAATTCAGACTTTTTGAGTGACCAGATAGATGAGCCTTGCTTTCTATTAAATCCACGTTAAAACATTTGTTTCTTCCATAGGAGGTAGAAAACAGCTTTATTTTTCATTTAATGTAATCATGATATCTTACATCGTTGGCAAATGTTTAAATTATTGGCTGTGTTGGTGATAATTTAAATTTCTTTTGCAATAGCTGCAGAACTGTATTTCACTTGCTGCCTCCATAGATTAAAGGTTCAGAATTTCCTAACTTAAAAGACTGCCATGTTGGCATAACATTACCAAGGTAAATGCTTCTAAATAGATAGGTGAAAACATATATTTTATTACCCCCAGTCTGTGGATCCCAAAGGCATCCTAAATTCAGCCGGTTCTTTCAGCTCCTGTCCTTAGAAGTAAGCTGTGCCTCCTTTATATTCAGGGAGGGTATATAGAGCTTAGAAAAATCTTCCTAAATTTCTTTTAAATTAACTTTTGATACATTATTTTATCTTTTGGGCCTTATTTTTTTTTTTGTCTTATTCTATAGTTGAGCACTTTCTAATTCAAAAACATAACACTACCTAATACATTTAATTCTGTGACCAGTGAAACGGGCTCTCAACTGTATTAAGCATTTTAGAATCTAGCATGATGCCCCAAAGAGAATGGAATGGAATAGAATAAAAATGACTGTCCTTTAAACCCAGATGCAATATAAAATATTTCTTTTCTTTTCTTCTAATAATTAAAATGCTTATGCATCACTTACTAGGAAAACCAAAGTTTTAAGCTCTAAACATTTACATTATTCTATTCCCAGCATAGAGTATAGCAGCTATGACCCTTATTGCTGACAGCTTCAAAAAACAAATAAGTAGTTTCAAGCACAGAAAATGATATAGTAAAAGTACAACTTTAATTTTCTAAAATGCTCTGGCTTGTGGAATAAATAGATTAAGAGCAAAGAAAAAATCTTGGGGCCAACCTAGTGGCATAGTGGGTCGCTTCATTGGTTCTGCTTTGGCAGCCCAGGGTTCACAGGTTTGGATCCCAAGTACAGACCTACACACCACTCATCAAACTAAGCTGTGGTGGCATCCCACATACAAAATAGAGGAAGATTGGCACAGATGTTAGCTCAGCGACAATCTTCCTCACCAAAAAAAAAAAAAAAGCAAAGGAAAATCTTAATTGCAATTTCTTCCATCAAATAATCAAAACAGAAGCCCAATAAATGAGAAGAAATGTTAGAAATTGATCAAAAAACTTGAGTATCAGCTTTGTCATTTTAGGGAAATGCATTGAACACCTTTAAGTTAATTTATCATTATAGTTTCCTTCAGAGTAAAGCCAGGGATGAAGCAGTAGGGGAGTACAGTCATGACTTCCAGGTATTTGTAAAAACCTTATTATATTTTTACACTATTACCATAATTTTACTATATCACTCTATAATTAGCATGTTGATTCTTGAAACCTCGGCCAGGTGTTTGACACTCTTTTACTGTGGTAAAAACACACAACGTAAGTTTACCCTCTTAATTTTTAAGTGTCCATTACAGTGTGGAGAGGTGTGCTTGTAGACATTTAACAGCCGGCTCCCAAAGAAACAGGACCTAGATTTGGTGGGAGCCAGATGTTCATGGTGGGATGAAATTAGTACTCTCACCGTGGCCAGCAACGAACCGCCAAAGTGGTGCTGGGCAGGGATGCGCACACCGGGCTCTCAGGTGCGAGTCGGGTGTAGCACCTGCTGCGGACGCCCACAGGGTGCAATCCCGCCTGCTTTTCAAACTCCTTCTGAGCTACTCTCTACATGACTCAGTGGCCTCTTTTCAGTTCCTTAAACTCTCCCAGCTCTTTCTTTTCTCAGGATCTTCACCACATGCTGCTTCCTCTACCTAGAATACTGCACCCTACTCCGCCAGCTACCCCTCAGCCTTTAGATCTCAGGCTTCCACTGTACACAGACACTATGAGAGAACTCAGATCATGATATAAAATGTAGTTCTTAAGAAAGCTTTTAAAACCACTGCCCTAGAGGATACTAGGATGGGCATTGCCATCCAGACTTATTTTATAGGTTTCAGATGGACAGTCCCGACTCCACCCCTGCCATTGCCACGTTGTCTTTACCTATGCTAATTTCTTCTGTTGTTACATTCTAGTCCATACTGTCCTGGGAGCCGTGAACCTGCCTTCTGGGTGACTTTGCATATCTCTCTTCTGATCCAGTAAATGCTAATTTTATAGTTTCGCTCGCTGCAGCCGAGGACTACCTTATTCTTAGACACCATGATAACATCACTCCTGGACGAGCTACACAAATTGTATTTCATTTATTTCCAACATTGCCATTGTCATGTGATTTTGAAGCCTTGTTCAGGCTTCTAATGTTTTAATATCCCTCTTGAAAAAGAAGGTTGTACCTGATATCTTACCTAAGTCATTTAAATACAATTAAAATGTAAAAGTCATTTTAATCACTTTATAGACACTGTCTTTAAATAATAAGATTTATTTATACCGTTCATGTATATCTCCATTGACATCATTTTCAAGAAAGTATTATGAAATTCTCCATGGCCATTTACTCATTAGGTCTTCCTTCCTTCCTCCCTCCCTCCCTCTCTCTCTCCCCCTCTCCCTCTTTGTCTTTCATTTTTATTTTCTTTCATTAATAAATTGGTACCTGAATAAGAATAATGAACCTGTTTTTGTATCTTTGATCTGTTACTTTGTATCAGATATTTATTGAAAATATATTTTCTAAGTCTAATCATGAGTTATCTTCTCTTTAATGACTGTAGAACAATTAAAACATTTACTGAGAATCTAAAATTAAATTCCTGTCCCCTAACCCTTCAAAGTTCATCGCATGCGTAATTCCCTGAATGCCATCTGTTAGTGCTTTATTAAGCAAGTTGTTAATGTTATGTAGCAGAAATGTCGCTAACATTAAAAATTGTGCTCTAAAATACGTGTCGACATTCTAAACTCCTGATGACTTGTCTCTCATTACTCTCCTCCTTGTTTGTAATACTGCACTCAGTCATAAATATTCTGCCTCTTTTTCTTTTAGTTTCTTCCATTTATTTCTGGGTGATCATCTTGATTTACTATTATCGGTAGAGTTGGATCACTACCATTCCCAGTGACTGGCGCAGTTCCAGGAACACACTACTCTAGAAAATGTTAAATCTTACTTCTAGTATTTTCTAAAAGAGGTATTATTATTATTATCATAGATAGATATAGATATAGATATTCAAAATATTCTCACCAGAAACTAAACAAAGGTTGTGACCCTAGGGACCTAGAACAAATAATGAAAACATTTCTCTAATTCCCATTACCTTCCATGACTAAAGGATAAAACACTGCGTCCACTAGAGCAAGATTTAGGAAGGAAAAGAATTCTAGGAGGGCTCATTGCTGCTATCCCATGAGTAGAACAATGCCTTGCACACCATAAATACTCAATAGAGGCGGGCTGAATCCATGAACCTGTGGACAAGCAGGGACCACAGCCATGTCTTATGTGGCACTGAGTGCCCACAAATACATGTGTATTTTCATTAATTGTAGAATTAATTGATGTGTCTGTCCAGTTGATCAAAATACATTATATGCCCAAAGATGCCAGAAAATATTTGTCCATATGGGATCTTTAGTCACAGGTTGTTTATGTACCTGTTGTTTCAAGAAAGTTGAAATAAAATTTAACATGTAATTGTTCTAGCAAATAGTCATGCAGACAGATGAATTGTGGTGGGTTTTTTTTTAACTGATACTTATTTGTTTTGGTTTTATAGAATCAAGAGTAGGTGGTTTTGGCAGAAGAATACAGATATGGAGATGACTTTATTTGACCTCATATATAGTCTTTTTTTTTTTTAAAGATTTTATTTTATCTTTTTCTCCCCAAAGCCGCCCAGTACATAGCTGTGTATTTTTAGTTGTGGGTCCTTCTAGTTGTGGCATGTGGGATGCTGCCTCAGCGTGGCCTGATGAGCGATGCCGTGTCTGCGCCTAGGATCCGAACCTGCGAAACCCTGGGCCTCCTAAGTGGAGAGTGTGAACCTAACCACTCGGCCATGGGGCCAGCCCCACTTCATAGATAGTCTTGAATTTGTTTTTTAAATACCTGGATTTTAGGGGCTGGCCCCGTGGCCGAGTGGTTAAGTTCGCGTGCTCCGCTGCAGGCGGCCCAGTGTTTCATTGGTTTGAATCCTGGGTGCGGACATGGCACTGCTCATCAGACCACGCTGAGGCAGTGTCCCACATGCCACAACTAGAAGGACCCACGACGAAGAATATACAACTATGTACCGGGGGGCTTTGGGGAGAAAAAGGAAAAAAATAAAATCTTTAAAAAAAAAAAAATACATACTGTTTTAAATACCTGGATTTTATAATGTACTCAACATGTAGGCACATAATTCGTTAAATTCTTATTGTGAAGCTTACAGTTGAGCCCTTTCCCCCTCACACACACACCTGCCGCTGTATATTCTGTTTCTCTTTTATTTTCTTTAGAGCACTGACTGAAATTTGTATTTAGTTTTTTATTTGCTCATTGTCTGTCCCTCCTAAATAGAATATATGTTCCATGAAAGCAGACAATCTTATTTGACACACTGCTGTATCCGCAGCACCCGGCACAGAGCCTGGAACGGAAAAATTGCCCCTTGAAACTTTGTTGAATGGTAGGAAGAAAGGAAGGAAAGAAGGAAAATGGCGTTTGCTTTCTGATTTTCTTCGTATCGAATTTTTATTGGAAAATGTCTTTGTCCATTCGGGCTGCTGTAACAGAATACCTTGGACTGTGTGGCTTATAAACACCAGAAATTTATTTCTCAGTTGTGGAGGCTGCAAGTCCAAGACGAAGGCACCCCCCAGATTCCATGTCTGATGGGTAAGGGCCCACTTCCTGCTTCATGGGCAGCTGTGTCTTGTTGCTCTGTCCTCACGTGGCAGGGGGTTGGGGAGCTCTTGGGGTCTCTTTTATAAGGGCACTAATCCCATTCATGAGGACCCTAACTTCATGACCTAACACCTCCCAAAGACCCCACCTCCAAATACCAGCACACTGGGGATTAGGTTTCAACATATGAATTTTGGAGGAAACAAGCATTCAATGTATAGCAGGAAAAATTTTTTTAACTAATTAGATAACCCTTTATCCCATATTACCCAGAAAAACAAGGTCATTTTCCATCTCTGTATCTTAGCATCTTTTTTCCCTGATCTCAAAAGAAGAGGTGTTTCTCCCTTCCAAGATTAACCCCATGATGCTTGTACTCTACCTTATACTGAGATCCAGGGAGGGCATAAGATGATCCAGGAAGAGAGTGGGGTGAGAAACGCAGAGGTCGGAGACAAAATGCCAACAAATGCCAACATTTGAGGAAAGGACAAAGGAAGAAAAAAACCAAAAAGGAGACCCTCCTTCCCTCTCATTTACTCCTTACCATCTAGTTTCTGCCCAAACCGCCAAATTACAACTCTTCTCCCAAAAGGTGCTGGCCGCGCCTCCTCTTACTGACCTTCTAAGCCTTTGTGTCTCACTACTTCCTGCGTAAATGCTCTTCCCCTCTGGCGCCTTGGAGAAGTCACTCCTCAATGTTCAATCGCGTACCCCAGGTTTTGTTTTGTTTTTTCTATTCTCCTTTGAGCAAAGAATTAGAGGGAAATCAACATCTTCCCCCTCACCTCCCTCCCATCCCCGCTCCGTGTTTTCCATGGGGAGGAATTTTCTCAAATATTCCTGCCTCTTTCCACCTCCTGACTATCTGAGTGGTACTTCTGTTTAGGGAACCGTGCTTTATAGTTTTTCCTCTTCCTTTCCATCTTTTTTCTGCAGAAGAACCAGCCTGTTCTATTCCTGGGACAGTTCCCTGCTGCGCTTGTTCTCAGTCATAATCATCCCCTTGTGACCGAGAGGTCCAGCCTAGGACGCAGTCGGGGCGAGGGGCGGAATGAAGGCCCACTCGGCCTTCACATTAAACTATGTCCTCCAGCAGAGCATTCACTAATAAGAAAGACGGTATTTTAAAATCTCTATCCACCACTTTTGTCTTCTTAATCTGTTTGTTCAGACCCTGCCTGGGAAGAAAGATGCTATTTATTGAGCCCCTCACATCTCCACAACAGTAAGGATCTTTTTTTTCCAAAGAGCTCGGTATACTCATATCTTGATATAGTATAAAGTGCCTTTTTTTTTTTAAGTGTTTATTGTTCTTTTTTTCTCCCCAAAGCCCCAGTACATAGTTGTAAATCCTGGTTATAAGTCATTCTAGTTATTCTATCTGGGATGCTGCCACAGCATGGCTTGATGAGCAATGTGTTTGTCCGCACCCAGGATCCAAACCCGTGAACTCCCAGCCACAAAAGCAAAGCATGGGAACTTAACCACTACGCCTCAGGCCGGGCCCTGCAAAATGCATTTCTGCCCTTTCTCTTCCTGAGATACCTTTCTGGTCTCTGTTCAAACATACAGAACTTGTTCCTTCCAAAAGAGTCAGTGAAAACTAATTTGACCATTTGTTTTTCACCGTTTTGGAAGAAAAAGATATGGGTAAGCTCTAATAGTTAATACGACTGTATTTTCTAAGAAGTTCTAAATGATGGAAAGTATTTTTCTGAGTGAATGAATGAAAGGAATCAATCTACCAGTTACCCTCATCCATGCTCACAAAGGACTTTCAAATCTCCTTCTGTAGCCCTTATCATCCCTGGAGTCTTCTATTTCCAATCCTGTGGTAGCAATTGAATATTTCCTCTTACGTTTTTATTGTTTTTCATTGCCCTACATATTTTTTAATTCTTTGAAACCTTGTATTTTGACACAATTGCAGGCTCAGAGAAGTTGCAAGAAAGATGCAAATAATTCTCATTTATCCTTTACCCAGATTCCCCAAATGTTGACATTTTATCACCTTTGCTTTATCCTTTTCCCTGTCTCTCTTTTTTTGCTGTTGTTCTGACCCTTTTGAGAGTACTCTGAAGATACGATTTCCCTCTACTGCCAGATGTTTCTTGAGCGTTTCCTAAGAACAAGGACATTCTCTTACATAAGCACAGAAGAATGATCAAAATCAGGAAATTAACATTGATACAATACTATTATCTAATCTAAAGACCTTATTCAGATTTCACCAATTGTCCCAATAATGCCCTTTATGCTGAGGAAAATCTCCAATTATTCCTTACATTCAGATGTCATATCTCTTAAATCTCCTTTAATCTAGAATAGTTCCTCAATCTTTGTCTTTTATGACATTGATATTTTTGAAGAGTACATGTCAGTTATTTTGTAGACTGTCCTTCAGTTAAATATCCCTTTGATCTTATTCATTCACATTAATTTGTCCCTGGGAGCAACGATGAATAAAAGTAATCCATTTTCCATGTCCACGTTCCAGTTTCAAATTCCAGCACTGCTGCTTACTAGACGTGTGATCACTTAACCTCTCTGAGCCTTAGTTCCTCATCTTTAAAACTGGGGTAATTATACTTACCTAATGAATTGTAGAGAGGATTAAAGGAAATGAGGTATTTAAAAGGAATTTACCTTCCAAACTCATCAAGTTGTATACATTAAATATACAGCTTTTTTGTCTGTCGATACCACGATAAAGTAGTTGTTTTTAAAAAAGGGGATTTACCCAATTCATGTCACATAGTCATTTGCTTTTCATGTGATCTGGTTTCTCAACTCTCCACTATTTGGCCACCCAAATAGTTGCATTCAGATTGCCCTTGTGTCTCTGAAAATGGGCTTGTAGAGCTACTTACAACTCACCTAATCGACTGTCAGCCTTATCAGACCATCCACCACTGTTGAACCTGTAGTCAATAAAATCCCTAAAGCTTTTTCTGCACAACCTTTTTTACTATCAGTATTATTATCCTTATTACTAATACTTACTGGCCTGACCAACTATATGTGTCAGGCTCTGTACTGAGCACCTCCTTGGATGAGCTCTTCATCTTATGTAACTCTCTCAACTTCATGAGGTAGTTGTTATCTTGATTTTTGAGACAAGGAAGCAGATTCGAAGCAGTTAAGTCAGAACTTGTATAAATGAGAGATCTGGAGTTTAGTTGCAAGTTGACTTTTCAGAACATAAGTAAAAGTTAAGTATCATCTTTAATTTCTGCTTATCACTCTAGCCTATTGGAACCTTTATGATTCCTGATCTTGCCATCTAACATGTTAGCTTTTCCTCCCAACTTGGATCTTATGTGACTCTCATATCTTCCTCCAAGTCATTGATTAAAATGTTGTTCAACAGAGAACACGGTGATAAATGCTAAACAATTCCTTCTAGGTTGAAATCGATCACCCTCTGGGTACAGTTTTTTCAAACAGCTATAAATAAATCTTGGGGGGTTGTAGGCTAATTCACCTATAACCATCTTATCCACAAGAACAACTAAAGACATTTTTTTCTCCTGCCTCTGGCAACCACTCCCCCCCCCCCCCCCCCACGAATCTAATAACACCGTTGGGGGAAAAGAATACTTGTCTTAGTTTAGCCCATGGGGGAAAAGAATACTTGTCTTAGTTTAGCCCAACTTGTTTGTATTGAAATAACATCGGTCCCCAGTGATTGTTCCTTTTCTTACTAATTCTCTCTTTAATAATCTATTTAGAATTTTGATAGAGGTGAACTAAAACAATAGTAGTTTCCAAAATCCTGGTCCCCTTCTAACAATTTGCTATGTTACCTACAGCAGGTCACTTTTTTAACGTAGACATTTCTGAAAAAAGAATGAGAAAATTAAATCTACCATTTACTGAGCTCACTTTGCTAATTATATTTATTTGATTTGGGCCACAACCTATGCAGTACATATTATCTCCGTGTTATAGATAAGAATATGGAGATTTGGAGAGATTTAAAGACGTCCCTAAAGTCACTCAGGTTCTAAGTGGTGGAGCTGCTAGGGATGTTGTCTCGAAGTGGCAAATTTTTTAAATTTATGTATTTTAGGACACTGCTGCCATTAACTGTTCATTTGTACCAAATGGTATAGACTAAACAGTAGATTTGCTTGAGCATCTAAGTGCTCCCTGTGCAACCAAATGAGTCACATGGCAGAAGGCGACAAATTCCCAAAGTGTTTTCAAAGGAACCCTTGTGCTTCCAACAGCCTCGGGGTAAAGCAGCCCCACTGTCAAATGTTTGACATACGTCTCATACTACTGTGATTCTCTTGGAGATTCAGAGTTCTGAGGAGCCCTTTAGACAGGAAACTCGCTTAACTTTCTTGAACCACAGTAGAGTTTCATGAAGCACACCTGGCATAAGCTATTATAGGGGTTAAAGTTGCGGGTTTTTTCCTTTTTAATTCTTGGGACCACGAGGATGTTTATCCAGAGACACAATGAGGTTTAAAACCATGTTCTTCTTCAGATGAACATACCTCCTATTTGGGAAGGGCGTTAGAGTTTACGAAAGGCTTCCTCCTGTCCTGAGGTCGCATTTGGCCTTCACAACCCCCTAGTTTAGGGATGACTGTTATCCTCATTTAACATCTGCAGAGAAAGATCTCGAGTTGCTAACGAATTTGCTTAACGCCTTACAGCAAGAGAAGGGGCCAAACTGAAACTCAAATTCAGATTTTCTCAATCAGAATTCAGTACTCTTTCACTTAACTAATGCTTTTGTTTTCCTGTCTTTGATCATTTAAGAAAAATGGACAAGGTTACATTAAAAATGTAAGATGACCTTTACATTACAACAGTTTTAATGCTAAAAACACTATTTGGAATTTTTCCCTTTTAAGAAGTTATTATTCCTTAGCATCAGCAGCTTGGGGTTTAGAATGGAAAATGGGGTATCCCATACTACATTTGAGCCCTGTGGGAAAACAGTGGGATCGTGGAAACAGCAAATTAGCCCACAGCTATACCTGTTTATATAGTCAACATGTTTGTTCTGTTTGAAGATACTTCAAAAATAACAATTGTAAAAGAGATTACTGCTTTGATCAGAGAATCTGAATCTCCTTTGTTTGACCATGAATAATTGGTCTTTGTAATGGTAATGCTTCTTTTAAGCAATATCAGATCTGTAAATGCCCCTTAATTACAGGCAAGCAGTTTTGGAGGGAATTCACGACAGCATTTTATTGAAGGTCTCTTCTAGTTCCCCTTCAAATCTAATTACAGTAGGAAGATTATTTTAGGCCAAGCATCAAAAAGCTATAATTACTTGCGTTTCCATTAATGTTCACATAGGTCAAAATGGTTATCTTATTGAAGACTAAGATTTAAATCTTAGGAATGTCATATTTTTCCTATAAAGCATAGAACAGAAGGTAAACACTTGCTGAAATGTATTTGCTAACCTGTTAACCGTAATTCTACTGACATCCTTAGGAGTATTTTTTCCCCCAGACCTGACATCTAGAAGCACTCCATGGGAATCCATAACTTAAACAATGGTTGATTCCTAAATCTCATTTTTAAATGTGAAACCAACTGAATAATCCAATTAGAGTAGATGAGTACAGTATGGAGAGAAGGAAAGACTGTTTTTTTGAGTCCTCCTATTTAAATTTGGGGGTTATGAGGCTTAGTTTTTTTTTGTAAGAAAATATATGTTAATACAGAGTGTTAGATGTTGCTGAAAATGTGAGGAAATGGGATTGCTAAACTGCAGATCGGGTGATTTAGATAGATACGAGGAAGAATTTCTCAACAGCAGAGTGAAATCTCCTTATGTGGAGGTGGTTTGAGAGTTGCATATTTTGTGAAATGGTGTGGAGCAAAGCCTGTGTGCCAAGCAAGGCCTCCTTCTAAGAAGGGGAACCTTCAGTTGATGGCATTTCTTATTTTACATCATATTCAATCCCAAAATGGGATTTATCTCCTCACCTGGCCAGAACGCGAAGGACGCCATTAAGCACTTATACCTGGCACAAGCTGCTACCTTGCAACTTGATTCTTTTCAAAATTGTGTTAACATTTAAACTTATTTAAAAGCTATGAATAGAGACAATCACACCTGTGTATGAGAGGAAATGATATCTCTGAGGTTTAAACCATACCGAATTAGCACATTCCCAGTCATTTCATGTGTGTGTGTGTGTGTGTTTTCCTAATTATGGCAGCAATTAGCTTTGAGGCATTGCATTCCTTCCAAGCAGCAGGGACGGAGAACAATAATCTTGTTTACAGGAGCTGGAGAGCATGTACCTGGCTTTGTTCCCTCCACAGCCTAATCTAAAACGCTTTGCTAGGTGCCATCCCACACAACAGAGTGTGACTGGACGCCCTCAAAGATCCTCCCTCACCTGGTTAATTCACTTGTCCCTGAAAACCCCTAGAAGGTCAAGGAAAAACAGGTAACAGGCCATTTCCAACTTGATAAGGTAGCACATTTTATTTACATTCATTTCAAAAACAGAGCCTTCATCTACAGGAATCCGTTCCTTAATCGTTTAGCGGGGTGAAATTATCACAGGGAAAATAATGAAACTCTTTTAGACTGTTCTTGACAATTAATGGGATAGAAAGGTGGCTGTTGTAAATGGCTCTTTTGCAGTAAGGGGGAAAAGCGAATTGTGAAATGGACAAGTTATTTACGTTCGAAAATAAACTGCATCTCACACTGGGAAATTAGGTTGCGGGCGATTCTGCATTACCACATGAACATGTCATTAGTTTTAATTTTCCACAACAAAGATTTTTAGGGTAATTTGCTTTCATTAGAATGGAATAGTTTCTCTTCTACATACACTTTCAACACCTCTGTTGTCACCATTAGAGGCTTTTTTCTTTTTTCTTGATGTGTAAGAAGACTAATCTTACTTTTTCTAAGTATCTAAATATTACAGCAGAAGTTTTATTGCATTCAGCAAGAACTGAAACAGCGGGTGAGCACAATGCAGATGTATCATAACTATTGTACAATGCTAAAATAATGACACTATGAAGGTATACTGCCAGCATTTGCCATGTTTTAGTGTTTTAGAGTGCTTAGTGTACACAGTATATTTCTCTACTGTAAAATGTAGGCTACTACAGAGGAAGAACAATTACCAGTTATACATTAACCATGAAAGCCCATTTCTTGTGGCAAATGCAAGGTCTATTGATCAAGTAATATTTGTCAGTAGAAATGAGTCTCATTACTGAATGAAGCTTGTGAAGGAAACCATTGTCTAGTGGGATATCATGACATGTGCAAATCATCCATTTGCTTAGGGTGGTTTGAATATCATCAACTATTTATCTTCACTTTTATAATGTAATTTACTGACTTTTCCAGCTAATCAACCCCAGAAGCTGCATTCTTTTGTTAACTTAGTATGCTGCACATTCAAACAATGATTAATCGCCTAATGTTAACCATGAGATAAGAAAAAAATTAAAAGAAAATGAATGACGTAGTCACTTGTGTTACAAAATTGGCTATAAACTAGTTTCCCAGCATGAGCTGTGGTTTATTTTCAAACTCAAATTACTTGTCTATGTAACCTTATCTTCCGGGTACTTCCTGCAAACTTCATATCTTATGCAATCAAGCCCATAAATATAGGTAGAAGTTAACCTGAATGGCTGAAACAGAGTTAAACACACACATGTAGTTAAAGCTTTATCACCATTTCTGTCATAAACCTCTCCCTTTTCTTTAAGAGATTTACCAAGCTATCATAAAAATGTATTATGGCTGTATCTTTGCAAAGGCTTCAACTCTTCAGAAGGAGCTTGCCTCCTCAAACGTACTGGACTTCAGTCTACAGTCTCAGAGGAGCACAACAGATGTGCTACGACACGGCAGGATGGCCAGTGTGTCTGGATATGAATGTCACGGGGTTGAGGTGACACTGGCATTAACTATTCCCTCCTTATTTTTTGTAAATTCCTAAAAAATTAACACAGCATAACTCCAATGATGACGTAATACTAGAGGCATACAATTAAACACATTTAACCAATTCACCAAATACATAAGAAAAAGTGTAAAATAGAATGCTTTATGGGAAAAAAGTGATTATACATAATCAAATATCTGTAATGAGAGGATAGAGATTTTCCAGGGATATAATCAACCTAAAATGATTGGGCAGGAAAATTCAAAGGATCAGATCCACCAAATTGACTTAGCAAAAGGCTGTAGCAAGCGTCATACTGATGATTCTGCTGATTCATTTGCAGCAGCTACTTGCAGTAGCATTGTATCTTGCAGTATATGTGCAGCATATCGAGAAAGTAAACTCAGTCTTTGTAAGTTTCTAATAGGTTTTTTTTTTGAGGAAGAAGATTAGCCCTGAGCTAACTGCTGCCAGTCCTCCTCTTTTTGCTGATGAAGACTGGCCCTGAGCTAACATCTGTGCCCATCTTCCTCTACTTTCTATGTGGGACGCCTACCACAGCATGGCTTGCCAGGCAGTGCCATGTCTGCACCCGGGATCAGAACTGGCGAACCCTGGGCCCCTAAAGTGGAACTTGGGCACTTAACCCCTGTGCCACCAGGCTGGCCCCTCTAATAGATTTTTAAAGGGGTAGACACAAGGCCTCTCTTTCTGTGGATGACTTCCCCTCCAGATATATAAGATTATCTTTAATTACCTCTTACTTTATATGTTCCTATCTTAAAAGCCAGACGATCATGTAGTGGAAGATCACTGGCCTTGAGTCAGAAAACTGAGTTCAAATTCTTCAGGGCTCTTCTCAGAGATCACTTCCTCCAGGAAGCCCTCTTTGACTAACTAGCACAGATAATGCTTTACCTTCTGGGTTGTCATAGCATTTTATGCTTAACCTTTAGCAGCACCCTTGGTTCCCTCTGAATCCCCGGCGCTCGTTAGCACCGTTCATGTCACTTTGTAGGCTCTGGGGAACTGCTTATGGAATAATGGGTTTCTAAAACTGAAAGGGTTCTATTAGAACAGATGAGTCTTTTGTTTCTCTTCCCACCTATCAATTCCACGAATCCCAGCTTATCTCCCTAGTAGCAGGCTTTCTTGAAGGTAGGCCATTTGTGCATGGAATTGCCAATGCTTAAGAACAGTAATACTGATATCTTGATGACTTGGGACATAGATAGCAACCTTCTTTGCCTTCCTTCCTGCCTGCCATCTGTAACCTCTAATCTCTCTCTTCTCCCCAGAGGTAAACTGGTAACAATTGTGTGTTAGCAATTTTAGACATTGTATATTTCATATAGATTATTTACATAAATGGTACCATGAAATATGTATTAAACAGTGACTTTTTTTCACTAATCATGCCTTTACAGATCATTTCGTGTTAGTGTAGACATAGCTACTTCATTCTGTTAAAATTTTGTAAAAACATTGGGAGTATTCCACGATGAGTATATACTAGAATTTACTTAATCGTTTACTTGATCATTACAACACTTATTGTTGGCTATTTAGATGGCTACCAATTTTTCATTATTACAAGGAATGCTGCAATAAACATTCTGGTACGTCTGTCTATCTCTGTGCACATTTAAGTGATTTTTGAGAATGAATTCCTAAATGTGAAATTTCAAAGTGTATGAAAAGTTTACCTTTTGGTAGACGTTCTAGATTGCCCTCTGTACAGATATACAATTTACAAAGCCTATATAAAGTTATCTTTTTACTAACGTTATGAGACCCGCAGTATCCCCACAGCCTCATTGAATCTTTTTCATTTTTGCACATCAGTTGAGCAAAAATGGTGTCCTGTTGCTGTTGTGATTTGCATTTCCGTGATAGTAGTGAGGTTGAGAATCTTTTCATATGTTTATCAGCCACTTATACATCTGCTTTTGTGAATTGCTTATTTACCACCATTGCCTAATTTTCTGTTCGGGTCTCTTTGTCTTATAGATTTTTTGAGATCTCTTTTATGACTGTGGGTATTAAGCCTTTGTTGCAAATATTTTCTCCCAGATAGTCACTTACCATTTTGGGGGGTCGGGGATCGAGGGGTCACTTGTCTTTTAATTTTATGGTCACACTGATTTACAAGACTCTCCATTGTGTTAGGCAGTCTCCTGGACTTTATTATCTAAATTCTTTAGACATCACGTAGAAATCAGATTTGATCAATCCATGGGCCAGCTGCGTTCTCCAATTTATCCAGTTTGTGATTTATTCTAAGCACCGTGCTCTTCTTGCCTGGAATTCTATCCTCTCTCTTCTTATCTACCGTTTTGCAGAATGTCGTGTTTTCTTTAAGGGCCAATTCAAGAATCAAAGTCCACATTGATCTCTCTTCCTTGTTCACCATTCGTTTGCACACGATAAAGTTATTTTGTATTTTATGGGTGCATGTATTGTAACTTCAACCAGATGGGAAGCTGTTCAACTGAAGGACCCTTGCTTTTGCTGTATAACTTCCAGTGTTTTCCACATAGTAGGAGTCTAGTAAATATTTGCTGGCTGTTAAAAACAAATTTTTTTATAGGGAAATATTTCATCTACCTGCCGCACCTCATACTTACACACTAGGAGCAATTTGCCTATGCATTTCTTCAATCATCCTTTTTGTGTAATTTGTCTTTTGTGCCATTTGTCATTAGGCCAAACCTGCTTATAATGTCTGAGTTCTAACCCTCAACAATAAAGTTGAGAACAGTGTTAAAGATCTGATTTTCTCAGAATTCTCTGGAGGCACAAAGAAGAATCTACTGTTTTTCAAATTTGAAAGACACATCTCTGAAGTCCAACTTGTCCGTTGGTCTAGGTCTTTATTTCAAGCTCCTTGAGCTCTGGCTTCTCCAACACGACCACTGTGCATGGTGTTGGGATATAAGATGGGCCCACCTAAGAGAGACCATGGCTTTGCAGCGGTTTGGGGGTTTATTTGTCTGTTTTTCGAAATTAAAAGGCAAAGCCTAATCTAGACTACGTTAAAATAAAATTGATATTTCATTGATTGTTCAAGATGTGCTTATTACTACTGTTTCTACTGTGCTTACCTTAAGGTTTTTTTTATCATAGAACATTTCAAAAAAGATACAAAAATAGTCAGAATGAACCCTCATGTACTCATCACCCAGCTTAACTCATGCGTTAACAGCATAACTCACGGCCAATCTTCTTTGATTCATACCTCACTCAATGCTCACCCTCTCCGAGGTATTTTGAAGCAAATCCCAAAAAGTGACATCATTTTATACTTAAATATTTTCCTGATAGCTTTGAAAGACATTACTGCAATAACTTGCTTTCTGACATTTTCGTTCAAAGCTCTGGAGGCCCGCAGTGTATGTATGTGTGTGCGTGTGTGTGCACGTGCACACATGTGCATGAGAGCACATACTCTTCGTACAGACATACACTTTCATTTAGTGCTCTATGTGGCAGAGGCTGAGTGGGAAAACAAAGATGAATGTGACATGGAATATAATAAAAAGAAATTTGCTAAGTTCAGTGATGATGGTGGTACCCAGGACATCAGGGCCACCATGACAGAGAAATGATAAGACCACAAAGGCTGAGGAAAGAGATGTGTTTTAGCTGAGATGGAATTGATTGTGTGGGTTTATGATGGATTCTCCTCAGTTTAACTCTAAGTCTTCTAGAAATACAAATCTGTGAAAACTGGTCCTAGAAAGCAGGATCTCATCTCTCTCTCTCTTTTTTTCTTTTTGCGGAGGAAGATTAGAAGATGAGCCCTGAGCTAACATCTGTTGTCAATCTTCCTCTTTTTTTGCTTGGGAAAGATTAGGCCAGAGCTAACATCTGTGCCAGTCTTTCTCTACATTGTATGTGGGTCACTGCCACAGCATGGCTGATGAGTGATGTAGGTCCATGCCTGGAATCCAAACCTGCGAACCCCAGGCCACCAAAGCAGACCACACAGAACTTAACTACTACACCATAGGGCCAGCCCCCAGGATCTCATCTTGTGAAGTAAATGAAGTAGCTCCCAAAGTTTGGAGAGTTTTTTCCTTTTTATTTCAAATGATTTCAAACAAAGAAAAAGTTGCAAGAATAAACAAAAAATTCCCATATACTTTTTACCCAGATTCAGCAATCACTAACATTTTGCCACATCTCTCTCTCTGTTTCTGTCTCCCTCTTTCCATACACACACACATGCACACTTTTTTTTTGCCTTGATTAATTCAACCATTAGTTGCAAACATCATGACCCTTTCCTGTAGATATTTAGGGTGTATACCCTAAGAACAAAGATATTCTCTTATATACCACAGCTACATTATCAAGTTCAGAAACGTAGCCTTGCCCATACTCAAATTTTGCTAATTAACCCAGTGACGGTTTTTACAAACAATGCTGCAGTAAACATCTTGGTACATCTATCTTTGTGCACATTTAAGTGATTTTGAGGAATGAATTCCTAAAAGTGGAATTTCAAAGTGTATGAATTTTTTATTTTTAGGAAGATTAGCCCTAAGCTAATATCTACCACCAATCCTCCTCTTTTTGCTGAGGAAGATTGGCCCTGAACTAGCATCTGTCCCCATCTTCCTCTACTTTATATGTAGTACGCCTACCACAGCATAGCTTCATAAGCAATATGTAGTTCCACACCCGGGATCCAAACTGGTGAACCTCGGGCCACCAAAGTGGAGCATGCGAACCTAACGACTGCACCACCAGGCCAGCCCCTGAAAATTTTATTTACAATTCATACTCAAATTTGGCTAATTATCCCAAAAATGTTCATTGTGGCAATCCCCCCACTCCATCTAGATCAAACCAGGATTCTCTCTTCCTTTATTTATTTATTTGTTTTTAAAGATTTTTTTTTTTCCTTTTTCTCCCAAAGCCCCCTGGTACATAGTTGTGTATTTTTAGTTGTGAGTCCTTCTAGTTGTGGCATGTGGGACGCTGCCTCAGCATGGCTTGGCGAGCAGTGCCATGTCTGCGCCCAGGATTCGAACTGGCGAAATCCCAGGGCCACCAAAGCAGAGCACAAGAACTTAACCACTCGGCCATGGGTCCGGCCCCCACTCTCTCTTCCTTTAAAAAGAAGTAGTAGTTGCTGAGTCTTTCTCTGTCTTTCATGACATATACATTTTTGAAGAGCAGGCTGCTGGTTTGTAGAAAGTTCTTCAGTTTGAGTTTGTGCGATCTTTCCTGTTTGGATTCAGGTTATGCATTTTGGGTAGGAATACAACATAAATAATGTTGCATCCTTCTCCATTGATCACATCAGGAAGGACACGATGTCTGTTTGTCCCATTAATGATGATGTTGATTTTAATCATTTGCTTAAGGTAAGGTCTGCTGGGTTTTCCACTGTTAGGTTACCATTTTTTGCATTGTAAGTAATACCTCATCTGTGGAGAAATACTTTAAGACTGTGGAGATAGCCCATTCCTCATCAGAATTTCACCCATTTTGGCTTTCATTGATTTTTGCCTGAATCAGTTAACACTACGATGGTTGTAAAATGGTGATTTTTTGAATTCTCATTTCTTCTATGTTTTTAGATGACATTCTATCAAACTTTTATTCTTAATTTTACCTTTAAGTCTATAATGAATAAAACTGAATTCATCAAGCATTGATTGCCTGTTTTCCGTGGGACACTGTGCCAGGAGACATTGTGAAGAACACAAAGACAAGACCATTTGTGCCCTGCAGAGAGACACAGGATTTGCTGGGAGAGACAGACGTAAAGCAGATGGTAAGCCATGCTTTCCTGGTGATACACAGCTAACGGGAAGGAGAAGAAAGCGAGAGAAGGTAATTTACTGGGGGATATGGACTGACCTTGAGAGAGACGTGGGATTTTAGCTGGGCTGGTGATATACAGTACATGTGGTCAGAGAAAGACATTAGAGTTGGTGGGAACAGCAGGGGTATTTTGGGAAATGACAAATAATCCCCATCGTTAGGGCCTCAGGTTCCTGGGAAAAGAGGCGGGAGGCATAGTGAGATTCCAGGCTGGAAAGATCCGCTGGGGTCAGCACAAAGTGCCAGGCTGAAGAGTTTGGATTCCAGTCTACTCATTGAGGGAAGCAATGAAACGCATTTGAGGAGGAGCGTTACCTATCAGATGATGCTTAGGGCAGGGACTGTGTCTTGTTCATCTTTATGTTTCCAAAGCCTGCAGCAGTGCTCAGCACATAGACGGTGTTCAATAAATGTTTACAGACACCAACGTGCCAGATGATTTGAAACAGGGACTGGGGTGTGTGTGTTTTATGTGTGGGTTGAGGTCAGGATGGGGGGATGGGGTAGGGAGGAGGGGGGTCCTCAGAAAGCAGCTCTTTATTGAACTGTTTATGGAAAATGTTTTAAGACTACCACCACCCCTCCTCCCCACCCCCAACTTTAATTTTCAATTTCCAATAACCAAGTTTGGGAATTACTTTTAAACAACTTTGGGTGCCAGGAAGGAAAACAAGGCTGTTAGGGAGAAGACAGGGACATCCCATTAGAAACTATTGCATTCTATATCTTCTATATGAATATTTTATTTTTATTTTTATTTTTTTGAGGAAGATTAGCCCTGAGCTAACTGCCGCCAATCCTCCTCTTTTTGCTGAGGAAGGCTGTCCCTGAGCTAACATCCGTGCGCATCTCCCTCTACTTTATATGTGGGATGCCTACCACAGCATGGCTTGCCAAGCGGTGCCATGTCCGCACCCGGGATCCGAACCGGCAAATCCCGAGGCCACGAAGTGGAACGTGCGCACTTAACTGCTGCGCCATTGGGCCAGCCCTACATGAATATTTTAGATTTTAGAAAACCAAACAACACAAACAGCTCTTTAAAGATTCAAACAAACTTTATTCAGCTTTAAGAGTCTACATATTTTGGGGGCCAGCCCGGTGGCACAGCAGTTAAGTTCACATGTTCCACTTCGGTGGCCTGGGGTTGGCCAGTTCGATCCCAGGTGTGGACCTACACACCCCTTGTCAAGCCATGCTGTGGCAGACATCCCATATATAAAGTAGAGGAAGATGGGCGCCGATGTTAGCTCAGCACCAGTCTTCCTCAGCAAAAAGAGGAGGATTGGCAGCAGATGTTAGCTCAGGGCTAATCTTCCTCAAAAAAAAAAAAAAAAAAGAAAAGACAAAAGAAAGAGTCTATGTATTTTGTCAAAACACTATAAATAATCTAGTTCACTTAATAGGGGAAAACAAAGCAACAAAGTAAAATGAGATATACAAAATAACTTTAAGAAAAAGATTTATACAAGTCTTGGATCACTTAGGAAATGAATTAAAACATATTTATATCTATATTTAAAACATTCCAGGTTGTCCCTTTCCAACTTCAAACTTAGTAATCTTTCTTCAGCTTATTTTGTAGTGAATCCTGAAAATCTAGCAGCTTGGTTAAGAAAGTTTACCCTTTTTCCCAGCACAGATTGCTGGCAAGTTGTGGCTATACTTGCTGGTTTCAAATGGAAAATCATTTGATAATCATCTACAGTTCTAATGAACTCTTAATTGTATAAAAGTAACATTTATTTATGGGATTTTTTTTTTTTTTTTTTTTTTTTGGTGAGGAAGATTGGCCCTGAGCTAACATATGTGCCCATCTTCCTCTATTTTGTATGTGGGATGCCTCCACAGCATGGCTTGATGAGTGGTCTAGGTTCCCATCCAGGACATGAAATCTGTAAACCCCAGGCTGCCAAAGTGGAGGGCATCGAACTTAACTACCACACCTCGAGGCTGGCCCCCTATGTATGTTTTTAGTAGAAACATTTATTCTAATTACAACTAGAATACATGGCAATTTTGGAAAATTTAGAAAATATCGGAAAGTATAAAGCAATGAAAAACTACTCATCATTTCACTACCCAATGATAACCACCAAAATACATACATGTTTTGTATTTTCTTTTCACCTTTATGTATATGTGCTTATAAAGCCTCAACTTTCTTTTACTTAGCATATCATGAGTATTTTCCCATGTGACTAAACATTCTTTAATAATATGAGTTTCAGTAGCAGAACAGTAGCTATTGCATGGATGTATTGTTTAACTACTGTCTTATTATTGGGTACCTGGGTTATTTCCAATTTTATTTTATGTATATGTAAAAATATATATTTCCTAGAGGGGGAATTATCTATCATTTTGACAGGTTATTTACATTTTTAGCCTTCTTCATAGTTAGTGTCAAACGGTCCTCCTCAAAAGTTATCCAAATTTACACAAGCATCACCAGTGGAGAGAAGTTAAGGCACAAAGAGTTGGCATGGGTCTTAGCACTATTTTTACACATTTCATTTACAAATCAACCTCCAGCGGGTGTTCCCTTGTGAGCCGTGCGCAATTCATTTGAACACTGAGCTGCGTGTGCCCCACAGCCTAGTGCCATTAATGCTTTTGTCATCACGTCAACAGCAATTGGCTCAAAACATTGCTCATTGTGATGCTGGTGATGTGGCCTCCTTAATATTCTAAAAGATTGTTTGGTATAACTGCTTCAGTGCAGGATTTTTTTCCTTAACTTTTCCTATCATGTTTAAAGTCAGAATTCAAATACAGTACAGTGTAAGCTACAGTGTGCCTGGCCTATAACTTGGTTCAAGGCATTTATGTGTATGTCATTTTTGTCTGTTTATTATACTAACAAGGTGGAAAAAGCAATCCCAGTCCCCTCAAAAGGTAAAATTCTGTTTTTTGTATATTACTAGAGTTTTAAAAATAGGTGGTTCGATAAATTATAGTACATTTAGGAATAAGTGCACACTGAAAGTTTTATGAGATATTTCATGAAGAACACATTTAAATCCAAACAAATATAAAATTTAATTTCTTAAGAACTAGTGTGAGAGACAGCACAAAAACAGAACATTAAGTTTTTTTCTTAAGACATTATTTTAATTTGTACAAAACAGAAGTATACAATCTTATTTAAATTCCATATTTTTTTCATCACAAAAGGAAGGAGCAGAGCATCTTTTCTCGTGTTTCTTAATCTTTTGAGTCAAAATGGTTTGGATTTTTCCTAATCTCAGTTAAAGCTTCTAATTATTATGTTCTTTTCTCAATGAACTTTTTCTTTTGGATGTGTGGCTTAAAGCAGTTGCCATTAATGAAAAGATTAAAAACAAATGTTTCAGAGGACAATAATTATATTTTATATTTCTATTGATACAGATTCTAACACTAGGTAGATAATTAATGAATATCAAAACAGTCACTTTAAATTGAATAATCTTACCCTAGAGAAGAGGGTATTCCCTTTATAAAAAATTATTTTTACTCAGTCTCGTGCTTTTTTTGTGGCCCGATATCACTCGGTAATTTGATTCTGGTTTTACAGAAATGGAATAGTCCATGAATATTTTCCAAAGTGAATAAAATCTTGTCTAAAATGCTCTAGGTCCCTTCATTTCAAGCTCTCCCTGACATTTTGGCCAAACAACTGAATACAGATATTTCTTTTGCCGTATCTTCTTGTGAACATTGTTTTAGTGATGGCTCCGTATTTCTCTCATCTCATCATTCGGAAGCTATTTATTACACTTTTTTCCACTCCCTCCTTCAAAATTCCCCCTCCCCCATCGTTGAATGCCTGTTCAGCCCCCACACATTCAGGCATATTTATTCCCGTAAAGATAGTGACACTTATGGTTTATTCTAAGAGACTAAATCTGTGTTGCCCAGTGACTAAGGACTTAAGCATGCACACTGCTTCTACACTTAGCTTCCTACCTAACTTGACTACTCAACTTTTTCTTTCTTTCCCTCAGATTCTCTGTTTTGGCACAGTTCAGTTAACACACCACTCACTGCCAGGCCACTAATTGATTTCTGAAACCTGACATTTGTTTTTTGTTTTCTCCTATCTTCCCTAATGGTACAGCACTACTCAGCAGGAAGGAATGCAAAGAACTAGAAAGTTCAAAGTAATTGAGGATCTGTCCATTCACACTCTCTGGCATCACGCCAGTGTAGACCTGGAACATTTGAAAAATATTTATCAAGTTTTAACCCTTTTTGCTAAGTCGATGAAGCAGGTTTGCAGCTGTAGCATTTGTGTTCACAGCAACAGCAACTGAGCTTGGTTGAACATGTTCTTTATATGTTCGGAACCGCATGGCAAATGTCTCAGAAAAGGATTACTTTCCAATTTCCGTACTATTGTACAGTGCTAAGCTAGCTATTTTCTATGAGATTGCAGAGCTGGGCATTTCAAAGAAACCATTACTTAAAAGTGGCAGCCCTATTTCATGAATCTTTATGTCAGAAATGAAATTTAAATAAATGCTACTGTATTTGAGCAAAAAAGATTGTATTCAGCTTTTCTACTGGAAATGTGTTGCCAGCCCAACCATAGCTAGGTTCATATCTGTATGTATTAAGAAAAGTGGAAATGTGAAAAAAAATCAAGAGGATTATAAAAACTTTTTATTAAACATTTATCAAATAGCTAGGTATTTCCCCCATTGGACAAGCTTTTGTAAATGAAAGCATGTTAAAAAAAAATGGGACGAAATATAGAAACATTTCTAGTAAATAACTATATTTCATTACAGTGAAAACTTAGGTTGAAATAACAGGCCACTGACACTCTGGTAAAAAAGAAAGACAAAAGGAAAGGTCTCGAAAGGCTTAAAAGCAAATAAAAACATAAATAGATACGAAATTGTATTAAATCTAGATTAGATTTAAAGTTAAAAAGAATACAAAAGTTCTTTTAAGAGTTATCTACATCACACTCAGGTTTGATCACGTTATCAGCATTAAATAACTAAAAATCTTTCAAAGTTCAATTTTTTAAAAAGTTATATTAAATCCCATACCAATTCTACAATCTGTTTCGAAGTTATTTAATTACATAACTGGGTTCAATATTAGAGAAAAACAGGACAGCTTTTTAAAGGTGAACGGGGAGAGTATGAGGATTGTTTGCTCAGAAAAAAATTTGCAAAAACACTTATTAAGTAATACTTTGGAGACATGAAAGTATTCGTCAACCATTATCTGAGAGCAGTGACACAGCTATAAAAATGAATCATTTATTAACAAGAAGGGAATGAAAAGGAGAAAAAAGTATATTTTACAGTGTAATTTTATGCTTTCTAATAATAAATCAATACCTCTAATACTTTATTTGTACATTATTTTTTGATCTACACACTGAAATGAGGTCCATACCTTTGATAGATCCACTCTTTGAAGTGAATGTTTTTTCTAAGAACTCGGTTTTTTAAAGCTTTTTTATTGTGAAGTGATGAGTAGGCTGTTGTATATGTAAAATTGTCTGATAGTATAGTGTGCTGTCAACATATATACATATGTAGTAATATTCCAGGCATTTTTATTGCAGTTTCTTTTTCCGGCTTCCCAATAAGCCAGATAAAAATCTTGTACATGACCACTGAGGATTAAGAGAAGCGGTTTCCTTAGGTGATTGCTGGCAAAAATTCACCTTCTTATTATAACATAGTAAATGGACGGTAATCTATTTGGCTATTACTTTCCTACAAGTTTGGATTCCCAGTTTTCAGAGTTGCTGCCTGTCTAATATTTGTGGCTTCTTTGATTGTCTCTTCGTAGGAAAAGGTGTTAGGTAAATGTGCTACGTTTCTGTTTTGTAAATAGCAAACTCCATTTTTTGAACATACAGTGGTAGCAAAAATAAGTCAAAGATGTAATGTCTATTTAAATACATTTGATCTAGTCGTTAGTGCTTAAATTAGATTCCTTGCTTCGGCTAGAATCAACAGGGTAAAAATATTAAAAATTTCAAAATTCATATGGCCCATCCTCCTTCTCTCCGTACACGGATACGACTTAGAAATGTGTGTGAAAACCTCTAACCATTTAAATACTGTAGGAAAGACAAGCTTTTATGCAAGGACTTAAAAAAACTTGCCATTAAACCTTTTATTCCAGGCTTTCCAAATTTGCTTTGCTAAATGGATATATTCGCTGCTAAAGATACATAGAGACAAGAGCTGTTTTTAAATTTGTTTATCACACCGCCCCTAGTTTTCCGCTAAAGAAAAGTACATTTTGTATATTTAAAAATATACACTCATTAAACGAGTCTCTAAAAACCTGAGCGGCCCCCCTTCGCTGCCTTCTGGGTTTCAGCTTTTGAGTTTCAGGTCCTTGCACAACACCTAAGACGTGCAAAACTCTTTTTCTCCCTAATCCTGTCAGAGAACAGTCCGAAGAGATCTCCCTCCACGTCTCCACCCTAATTCTCTCTTCCTAGATTCCACCCGCTTCTATCCCTCCCTCCGCCCCCGGCTCCGCCAGCCCAATCTGTCAGAGAAGTTGTGTACAAACTGCGCGGCCGCCCTGAGCGCGAAGCTCGCGCCCCAAGAGGGGTGCGGTCGGCCCGGCGGAGGCGGGGCCCTGGGCGAACTTCTCCCTCCTCATAGGCTAGCCACTCCGGCCCGGCCGGCCTTGGCGCCTCGCGATTGGTCACGGCGCTGCCAGTCTGGCTGGCGGGCCCCGCCCACCCGGAGTTGGGTAAAATACAGGCGGGCGTCAAGTGTCAGTAGTCGCGGGGCAGGTACGCGCGCTCGCAGCTCGTTCGGGGAGACCGGCGCTGGCGGGAGCGGGCTCCGGCGAGTGAGAGAGCGCGGCGGGGCGGGGCGGGGCGGGAGAAAGTGGCCGCCTGGAGGACGTTGGCGTTTACGCGTGGCGGAGCGGAAGAGTTTTGCTTTTCGTGCGCGCCTTCGAAACCCGCGCCTGCTGTTGCCTGAGGGGTCCGCCCCGAGCCTCCCCCCTCCGCCGCGGCCCCGCGCCGAGCTCGCCGGCCCGAGCCAGCGTGGGTGAGGTGGGAAGCGCGCTCGACCCGCGCCCTGCGCCCGGAGCCGCCCCCGAGTACCCATGGCTACGCGGGTGCTGACCATGAGCGCCCGCCTGGGACCCGTGCCCCAGCCGCCGGCCCCGCAGGACGAGCCCGTGTTCGCGCAGCTCAAGCCCGTGCTGGGCGCTGCGAACCCGGCCCGCGACGCGGCGCTCTTCCCCGGCGACGAGCTGAAGCACCCGCACCACCACCCGCAGGCGCAGCCCGCGCCCCCGCAGCCGCCGCAGACGGCGCCACCGCCCGCCGCGGGCCCGCGACTGCCCGCCGAGGAGCTGGTCCAGGTAGGAAGAGCCGCCCGCCTCCCTCCCGGGGCTCGGGCGTGTCCCGTCGCTGCGACGCGCGGGCGACAGGGGCCGCTCCAGGCTGGGGCGTGCGTCGGGGCGCACCGGGAGCCGGAGTGCGGGGGCAGCCCCGCCCTGCCCGCCTCGCCTGGGCACCCGAGTTCCGCAGGGAGAAAGTGGGGGGACCCGAGGGAGGGTGTCCAGGATGAATCTGCCCTGGCGGGTCCGTCCGGGAGCGGTTACAAGAGGGAAGTAGGTGCTCACGCGCACCGTCGTTGTTTTTCTTATATTTGGAGGATGAAAGCTCGTCCCTCACGCCCAACTTAACTTCGATGCCGCCTTTCGCCGAAATCCCCCCTCCTCCCAGTGCCGTGGCCTTGGAGGTCCCCTCCCCGCCCCGCGTCGTCTCTGGTTAAGTGGAAACGCAAATCAGGGTGCTGGCGGGAGGCCCCTCGGGGCGCTAGTTTCGTACCCCATGGTTCACCCTGTTTTAGACGCGATCAGGGGCTGCCTTTAGGAAACGGGAGTTAGAAAAGGTAAGGTTGTATTGGAGGGCTTATTTTTCCTGTAAAAGAAGGAAAGGGAGGGGGGGAAGACCAGGGTGTTGTTTTCCTCGTGCGCGTAAATTTCCTCCCGAGCCGCGTTGAAAGCTGGCAGTTGGCTCTTACACTTGCCCGGCAGCAGAATTAGAGCAACCGCCTGTTTCTTTCGCCCACGCAGGGAGTCATATAGCCCAGAAAAAACTTCCCGGGACTTTTAGCCTGTCCCAAGGAAAAAAAAAAATTGGAAACATACCCACATGCAAACAGCTGGAAGAGCTAAAATCAGAAACCACTAACCACCACGGGAGCGAACTGCATGAAAGGGTTTAGTTCGGTTTATTTCAAGACGCTTCATTTAATACCCCTTGGTATATTGTGTGTTTGCTACCCAGCTCCTACTCCGGGGGTCTGCGAGTGTCGCGGTGCTGTGAAAGGGCAGTGGCATTTGTCAGAGATGTGACTCACAGGACTAGAGCGATAATTTTTATTTTTAAATCATGTCTATCTGAGAAACCCCGTCTGCAGCCACACCGAATGAGACGAGGTCCGATATGAAACACTTTTGAAATTAAGTAGCAGCAAAGAAATGACTGCGTTATTCACCCATTGAGATGCTGCGGTTAATAGTTCTCTGAGCCATCTAGTTGGCGTTTCTCTTCTCTTTTGAAATTTCTTATTCAGTGTGACAAATCAAAGGAAAAACTATAACAGGAGAGAGGATGGCTGTAAATGGTGATTTTTTTTTTTTCCAGAAAGTAGGATAATCCAGGTTGTAACCATTTGAAAACAGTTTGGTTATTTCAGTTTGTCAATTTTCTGCTTAGGAGATACCAAGAGGGTAAGGGGGGTGACTGAGCTTTTTACAGAGTAGGGGGGAATGTAGCACTGGCCCCTGAGGACGACATGATAAATGTTTTGCTGATGACTGTGCTGGCGATTCAGCAGCCTCCCCACCCACAGCCCCTTAGCACCACTCTACCAAGGGAGTGATTTTCCCCTAGGTAATTAAAGATCTGTTTTAGATAGGGATATGAATAGGAACATTTCATTATCATATTAACCAATTACAGAATCTGCTGATTAAAATCAACATTTAGATCAAATGTTGAATGTGAAGTTGTGTTCTTTCAGTGGATGCTATATTTTGCTCAAAACATTGTATTTAAGTTTCAGTTGAACTATAAACGAGAAAAGACACGAAAATAGCCAAGGGATGTGTCTTATATTAGATATTTCAGCAATATCTATCCAAGCAAAAAAAAAACCCAAAAACCAAAAGACTTTGCAATATTATTAAGATTTGCATAGTTTTTAAAAAAACATGTTAAATTTATCTATATGGAATGAATAGAATTGAGGTAATTTGGCAATATTACAAAACTGTACTTTAGTTCCAAACTTAACTGCGTAATGGGACAGGGAATCTTGCTTGCACGTGAGTAATAATAAAATATACTTTATTATTGCATCAGAAAAGAATATGGTTTCTGTTTGCTTCTTTTTTCTCTTGATTTGCCTCTTTCACTTTTTGTCCGGGGTTCATTGTGGGAGCAGTTTTACCAAGTACAGGTTGTACAGAGTTTCATAAGGTTTTGGTGAACCAATTGTTACACAATTGGCAAATAAACCTGATATGTTTATAAGCAACGCTTAGAAGGAGCTGGCCCTAGTACTTGTCACAGGGATTGTTGGGGAATTTTTAGTAAGCACCGTTTGTTTGTCCTTCCTGAGGTGATGAATCGGATGGATTATGCATGTTCATATCTCTTCTTTTTTAGACAAGATGTGAAATGGAGAAGTATCTGACACCTCAGCTTCCTCCAGTTTCTATAATTCCAGAGCATAAAAAGTATAGACGAGACAGTGCCTCAGTCGTAGACCAGTTCTTCACTGACAGTGAAGGGTTACCTTACAGTATCAACATGAACGTCTTCCTCCCTGACATCACTCACCTGAGAACTGGCCTCTACAAATCCCAGAGACCGTGCGTAACCCAAATCAAGACAGAACCTGTTACCATTTTCAGCCACCAGAGTGAAACGACTGCCCCTCCTCCGGCCCCGACCCAGGCCCTCCCCGAGTTCACCAGTATATTCAGCTCACACCAGACCGCAGCTCCAGAGGTGAACAATATTTTCATCAAACAAGAACTTCCTACACCAGATCTTCATCTCTCTGTCCCTCCCCAGCAGGGCCACCTGTACCAGCTGCTGAATACACCGGATCTAGATATGCCCAGTTCTACAAACCAGACAGCAGTAATGGACACTCTTAATGTTTCTATGTCAGCCGCCATGGCAGGCCTTAACACACACACCTCTGCTGTTCCGCAGACTGCGATGAAACAGTTCCAGGGCATGCCCCCTTGCACATACACAATGCCAAGTCAGTTTCTTCCACAACAGGCCACTTACTTTCCCCCGTCACCACCAAGCTCAGAGCCTGGAAGTCCAGATAGACAAGCAGAGATGCTCCAGAATTTAACCCCACCTCCATCCTATGCTGCTACAATTGCTTCTAAACTGGCAATTCACAATCCAAATTTACCTGCTACCCTGCCAGTTAATTCGCAAAACATCCAACCTGTCAGATACAATAGAAGGAGTAACCCCGATTTGGAGAAACGGCGCATCCACTACTGCGATTACCCTGGTAGGTGATCTCGCCTGGTTGAAGCATGAGTACTTGTGGTTAGTGTTGGTGTGAGTGTGCCTTCTTCAGCCTCAGGTTTTAAATTTACGCAGGAAAGTAGGGCTTGATAATGAAAAAAAATCATCTACTTTGTTCTTTTCGTAGCTCAGTCTCTGTGCCTTACCCTGGTATGTAACTTTAGTTGTCTCTTGCGTAGTTGGTGTATTAAAAAATGGCCAGAATATTCTGGAAAAAAGTTACTCTGGACTCTATAGTATTAAATAAAATTTGAAGTTGGAGTTTAATGCCAGAGTTACGTTGTTTAACATAATAATCTAAATTGGAGTTTTAAATTCTGGATTAAGTGCCCTAAAAAGAGATTACTTAAGTAAGGTAGGGGAAAATAAGGTGTGGTAATGCAGTGGGGATTGAGAAGGCTGCTATCCTGATGGTAGGTACAGGACTGTCGGGACAGAACAGATTTAAGGGTAGTTCTGATAGCATATGAACATATGTTCGTTCTTGAATGAGGGACATGGCACAAAATATAAATTGATGACAGTGATGAATCTATCTACAAGTTGCTGGCATCAGCTAGTTTATGATTAATACAGGGTATGATTTATTGACTGTAGTACATGATATGGCATGACATACTGAATGAAAAAACGAGAAATGTAGGAGCACAGAAAATTGCAGTCATCCTGGATAATGGTTTAACCTTGTCAGCTCTCGAGCCATTAAAAACGTTTAAATCACGGAAGTATGTGTTACTAGTATAAGGCACCTAGTGGAATATAAACACAAATTTCCCATTTGTAACTAGGCTTGATTGTCTGCGCTCTTTCTGCTGAAGTGATACATAAAGCAGATCACTTTATACCTTTAATAAGGCAATAGAGGAGCGCCCTTTAAAACTTCTTTTAAAACCGAAGCTTCAAATACCTCATCTAGCATGAAAGATTTCTTTAAAGCCAGATTTTAAACACCAAATCATCAAATGTAAAGATTTCAAAAGGATCTCCCAAATGACAAGCTGTTCTTCCTCTCCTTTATTTTAGGCTGCACAAAAGTTTATACAAAGTCTTCTCATTTAAAAGCTCACCTGAGGACTCATACTGGTATGTAATTTTCTTGTTAATTCTGTGAGTTGTGTAAATAGTGTAAGTGGTATTCATCCTTTTAAAAGCCAACACGTGTTTGATCTCTTCTTTCTTCTGTCAGGTTTTATTTTTAATGGCCTACCTTTTCAGCACTGGTTTGGCTCAGAATTCAGTTCACTGAAAGTCTGGTTCCAGAAAGGCTGATGTCCCCTCACTAAGGCCTTGCCCTGTCACCCCACATAGAATTAATTACCCAAAAATGTAAACAACAGTGTTTACTAACGGATTTTAAAACTTTAATGGCACTGCTATTCCTATCTTGAAGGAAAAAAATGTAGCTCATTTTCTCCTCCATAACAAATCAGTTGGCTTCTATAAAGCTATATTAAACACTAAAAACCCTTCCATTTAGTACGTAAGTCGTAACTGCTTAATACATTATCTTTAGTTTCATCTTAAGCCTAAAGTATCTGTGTTTAGCATGTTTTCTATGCTTGATGAAAGGTAAGGCTGAAATTGTAGAGTATTAAAATCAGGCCAAGATGAGGTCGTGGTTTAAAGGTTTTTCTGCACCCACCCCAGCCTATATTTGATGCGACTGAGAGACTGTCTTTATGCTAGCTTGTATTTCATCCTTGTTTAAAATGTGCTTTTTTAAGTTTAGCCCCTTTAATTTTATAAATATTTGTTTTGTCAAATCAAACAATCAGTTTTCAGTGCTTTTCAATTTTAAAACTGTATCAGAACCCATTTTAGGGTGAAACTGGGTCGCATGCTTTAAAAGCCTCCAGATACCCCCAATATTTTCAGATCTATCAATTGTCACTCTTCGTGATTTTCTTAAAAGGCCAACCCTAAAAGGAGAGAACTTATACAAAGTGATTGTTTTTTTTTTTCTCTCAGTAAATGCAGCCTTAACCTAAAGTTCAAAGAATAAGTTAGCTAATAAAAGCAATGACCGAGCAAAATGTTTTATTCCATCATTGCTATGGAAACCGAAGTATTCAACAGTTCCTTTGAATGGATTGTTGGATTAGTGTAAGGACTTGAATCTCCCCAGGCTAGATGTTACTATGGAAATTGAGTTTTGATAAATGAAGTAGTTATCTCTAACTGCTGCATTAAAAAGTAAAAGCCTTTGAACAAAGGTCAGTGCTGAGATAGAACACAAGAGAAAGATGGCTGCGGACATTTTGTGTGCGTGTTAGGAAGTATTGTTGCTTGATATCCCAATGATAAACACTGCTTACTAAAATCTAAATAGTGTTTGTGACCATAGGGTAGATTCCAGGGCTTTCTGAGAAATCACTTTTAAAGAAAAGACGTCTCGTGTTCTCATCAATGAAATGAATAGGTTGTTTTGGTCTGAAATTTTTAGATATAGACCAATTGATTATATAAAAGGAAAGATTCTACATAAGCTGCCCAAAGTAGAAATTATGTTTATGTTAAACACACACCCCTTACGCATATAAGAAGCTCAGTCCAAAGTTTTCAAAATACAAATGATAAGGCCAAGAAGACATTACATATAGAAATACTAAAATATCTTCTTATAGAAAACACATTATATTAAGAAAGGAAAATTGAAAATGGATTTTTTACCTGAAGTTTGATTAAGGGGAAGTGAAAATAACTTTGAAATAATCGAAGTAGTTTTTCCTCTTTGAAAGTCCTTGAAACAGGAGATAGGAAGGAGGGAACACAGTTTTCATGAGGTTAAAGTCTCCTCATAAAAGAGAGTGCAGTTGCATATAACGACGTAATCGACTGCTTATTGCCGGGATGTAGTCAGAGCATATCTAAATGGCCTCGCAACCCTGTCAGGGTTTAGTGCTCTGAATGCTTATACCTGAGATTCTGGAACTTGACCTGCTGGCAAAGAAATTTAATAGTGGGTTGTGTTACCAATGCTTGTCCTAATAAAAACAGACTAAAAAGATGACCTAGGCCTAGTTTGGGTCCCATGCGTCGGACTTTTTCACCTGGTCATAAACGTGTGGCCTTCGACTTCTAATGAGGGAGCCCATGTAATCCAGTTTAATGAAGTTTTGTTTGATAGTCTTTCAAATGCCTTAGGGAGGGTTTGTAGCAGACTTGTTCATCTGGCTAAACCCGTTCTTGGGTAATCATAGAGCATTGAGGTTGTTTTCTCCCTCATTTCTAGTTTCTAGACAATGCCTTTTAAAATTACCTCTGCTCTCTCATGGCATCCTCCCCACCCTGCCTGTTGTTTTTAAATGAATGTATCTGAAGCCAGCAAAGGCTTCTTTTTTTTTCTTCCTTTTAAGGCCCAGGTATTTCTAAATAACTTCTCTCATTTAATCCTTTTCTCGTTTTCTTTCTGTTTCCCTCCCCACCCATCTGACCTTGGACAATTTATTAAAAAAATTTAAAAACAATCTGTATGGGAATTTTGATCTTTTATATGATCTAAAAAATTACTTTTTAAATCATAATGTGAAGCACCCTAGTGTTCCTTTGGAATATAATTGTAATTGCTTTAAAATGTCAGGTTACCTTATGTTTTAAAAAATGATTTAAGCAATTAAAACAACCTACATCTGAGTTCTATTTAATTGCTTATTCTGGATTTTTAGCTTGTAAATGCTTCTTAACTTGACTTGCAAATTGAACATAAGGAAATAGTCTTCCAAGACAAGACCTTTTAAAAATAAATTGGTATGAAAGAGTAGAAGATACCAGTTTCCTGAGCCAGAAGTCTCATAGCATTCAAGTTTTTGTAAGTTCCTACAGTTTGATTTCTTTGTTCAGAAGGAATATACAAATAACACAAAGTTCTTTCTTTCTATGGTTAAACACAATATCTGAAATATATGTTGCCTCTATTCTGGGAAATAATTACATTTCACTTTTTAGAAACATGTTTTTATACATGTATTATAGCATGCTTATAGGCCTATAGAGGTACTACTTATGGGTGTATGGGTGTTTGTGTGTGTTACTTGTAACGTGTGTATATGCGTGTCATGCCTCTGATTAGAAGTAATTATGGCTGCTTCTAGGCAACAGTGTCAAGAAGTGGTATATTTCCAAATAAAAATATCTGTACTTTTGACGGCATTTAAATGTGAATGTTCTGCTGAAATTTGTGTATGCCTCATGATGTATGCAAGGCGATATACCCACTGCGGTCATTTAAAAGTTGCTCCCAAGCACCTGTTAAAAAAAAGATTGGCATACCATTTTGCCCTTACAGATCAACATGACTGGTAGACAGATTTATGAATCAAATAGAAAAATGTACTGCTACTAGCGGTATAGCTGTTTGTGCTCATACATCTTACTATCTTTTCTTTAATTTCATAATGAAGATTTAAAATAACTTCTAAGCGCAGGATTGGAGCCAAAAGAAATTAAATGCAATAGGAAAAATATTAAGACTATATACAAAGATAAAAGTGCAAGAAATTGAAAAATTTTCTTATCACCGGTACTAGTTTCTTGGTATGTCTATAGAGTACCGTAAGTTGAAGTATTGCTTTTACGTTGAGTGTGGAAATTTCTTTGAAAATCATGTTTACACTTAAGTAAAAAGTATGTACTTTCCAAAGAAAAAGTTCTGAAAAAGTAAATAGTGAACTAGATACTGACGTTTGAAATCTTAGTGGTTTTAGTCACATGTATGGATATGCACTTAACCCCAGAGAATATGCTAAAGTGGTTGGGATATTAGGCTATGGGAACATTATCAGTCTCGGCTTTCTGGAACAGGGCAGAAAATGAGCAGTTGTGCAGAGAAAGTCTTGGAGCAGCACACACACTTGGCTCAAGTATCTCTTAGACCCAGACTATGCACAGGCTGTTACGTGTGTGCTAAGTGATCCCAGGATAGCTTGCCAAGGGTTGACGAGAAAAAGACAATTGGAAACACCCCCACAAAAGAAAATGGGAACCCACTAATAGCATAGGAACACAAAATGGACTCTTGGAGTGAAGCACTATGCTGTTAGTGCTGTGTTTTACGCTGAGCTGTGTTCGGGATTCGGAATTCCTTGTTTAAGAAAGGATTCTACAGTAAGTTTTGGAAAAATTTTTAGCCCAAGCCTAGTTGTAAAGGGGGTAAGTTCCCAAATTCTGCCTTACTTGCTTATGCAGAACACTATTTCCTAATGACATTTATATTAAGGTGTTACGGTGTATGCTTTAGAATACATAACCTCTGCTAGAAATTTGTTGCTAAGGGTTGATTCTGGTTTCAGTTTGGGTACTAAAAAATCCTTAGGTATGAATTCCTGTCTAGTTCTTTGCTCTACACTTATTATCCATTGAATATATTTGATAATGGTTTTTTATGTAAAAATATTGACGATGTTGACAATAAAGATTTTCATTCATGGCACTTCCGCATTAAAGGAAACATTCAAAATGTTCTGAAAATGAGTTACTCTTTTTTGTGGAACTGGAAAGGAGCAAAAGGCTTTAAAAATATATAGGAAGGATTTTACTTCTTTAGAAAATTATTTAGAGCTAAAATCAGCATATATATCTCATATGGTTTGGATCTAGAGATCAATATTGGTTAAATGTGTAATCTGTGTTTTTGGTAGAGGTGAAGAAGTTTTGTAGGATAAAATTATTTAGTACCCAATGATTTTTTGAGTCTATATTTGGAAACTATGCAGGAAAAAGTATCACATTTAGCCTGTAGTATTAGATGTTTCTAGTTAAACGTTCTTAAATTATTTTCATTTGCAGCTTTGAAATTTATTTTCTATATTGACAATTTCAAGCTTATGTAAAAAAAAGTCGTGGCTTAAGAGACTTGCTGGTTCAGATCCCTGGAAAGGTATTTATGAGCATGAAAGCTTAGAAACAGTTTTTTTTAATGACTCACTGGGAAGATTAAACTTTGCTTCCAGGACTTGTTCTTTCATCTGAAAAACATTTACATAGGAAATTGATTAAACATTGTTTCGAGATGATAAAGCTTATCAAAAGTTAAGTATAATTTGATTAAGCAAACATTTCTGACTGATCTCCTGGAGAATCCAAAGAGAATCTCTTCCTTTTTGTTCTTAAAAACCAGTGGGAGAAAACAGTTCATAAGTGCATTAAACAGAATTGCCATAGTTGTGATAGAAACAATCAGCTGTGAAGGTAGAGAGACTGTAATGTTTTTTAAAACAAAACAAAATAATTTAATCACCCAAGATTTTTACTTTGGCAGATATTTTTAGTTCTATAGAATTTAGTGGCTGTTTACTTGATGGCCTACATCTTTTCTGGTGAAAGGTTAGAAACAGTAATGTCCTACTTTAGTAAAAGTGTCTCTAGCAGCATTTCTGTTCTGTCAGCCTGTATTATTTATCTTCAAGGAGCTCTGACAACTTGATTAAGGGTGAGTTTTTACACTGTTTTAGAAGTGTACCGTGGGTGACTTTCATTAAAAGCATCTAGGCTGAAGAATAAATTTCTTTGTGATTACTTTATAAATGCAAACCTTGAAGAGTTGGGAGGAATCTCCTGGTCAAGGTGTCCACATTAAGTACAAATTAAAGGAAAGATTATCTAGCACTCATTCCTTGCTGAAAAATGAAAATACAGGGTTTTTCTATTTTGGTTAAAAAAGAAAAAGTAAAATATTTCATCAACACTTTACTTTTTAGAAAAAATTGAGTTTGAACTCCTATTACAAGAAAGTGAATCTGAGTGTTGTCAGGAGACTGAAGGATTGATATTTCATTAACACTATTAATAGAGGGTGTTTTCTGTTGTTTTTATGGAGAACTCTTAGGAGAAGTAGCAGGAGCTTAGAAGCCTGGAGATTCATTCTCTGCTGGGATGTAGACGGCAAGTGTAGCCCTGGACAGCATGGCCCCACCTAGCCGAGCCCTTTACGTTCGGCAGATCACTGCTCTCTGGCCCCAGAAGTGTCCCCTCGCTGCCTTTGCCCAGCAGTAGGAGAATAACTCCTTGATTTTCGTCAAATCCAGTCCAATTCTGTAAAAGAAAATGCGTTTACATAGAGTTTACTCGTCCTTGTAGAACTTCAGGATGGGTAATAAACTGATTCTGAACATGTCCTCCTGAAGAGGCTAAAAGCATGGTTCTTACTGTACGGACGGTTAGGCAGACTGTCTTCAGTGGTGGGGGCAGAGCAGAGCCAGGCGGCCCTGCTGCAGGAGGGGCCCGAGAGAGAGGCAGTCTGACAGACTCACAGTGGACGCCTTCCTGCCTCTTGTACCTCCCCTCCTTTTCTTCTTCTTCTTCTTCTTTTTTTTTTTTGCTTTTTCTCCCCAAATTCCCCTAGTACATAGTTGTAAATTTTAGTTGTGGGTCCTTGTAGTTGGGGCATGTGGGACGCCACCTCAGCATGGCCTGACGAGCAGTGCCATGTCCTCGCCCAGGATCCGAACCGGAAAAACCCCCGGCCACTGAACTGGAGCGTGAACTTAACCACTCGGCCACGGGGCCGGCCCCTCCCCTCCTTTTCATTAGTGAAAATAACTGAGTTGCTCAGACCTGGGCCAAACAGGTGATTGTTCCAAAGATGCAGTAGGAGAAGTGTGGCCTTGCAGTTGGAATAGAAGACAGTCTCTGCCCTTGGGGAACTTTTGGAGCTAGCTAAGGAGGCAAAATACAGCTTTTTGAAGCCTTCATACAGCAATGCATGTGCAAGTGCAAATCAAACACTGGGAGTAAATTCAAGTGATGACAGGAATACAGTGAAGTGGAATGATCTGGACTGTGGAGAGGTTTTCTGGAAGGAGTAAGGTGAATCAGATTTTAGAGAAAGGGACAAACACACGAATCACCCAGCAGGTAGAAAGAAGGGAATTTCTTTCTTACTGTATCTTTTTAATTAGTTTCCTTAAAGTGGGCACATTATTAATAAGGATTCTATATGTACTAAGTATTAGATGCATTTTGCAAGTACTACTAGTACTAATCTTTGAAACGAACTGTTTACCCTTCGGTTCCAAGTGCAGGAGATATGCTACAATGAGCTTTAATAAAAAGATTTTTTAAATGGAAAATTACTGGCATAGATGTATAAAAAATGTGAATTAATGAGCCAAAATCATCCTACTGTATCTGGGTTTTTTTTAGATATCAAGTATTTCCCCATGAATTTCTTCAATCTTGGGGATTAATGTGTCCTATTTTTTACCTTCACTAGAAGATATAGACTGTTTCAGAGTCTAAGTTCCAATAAGTCTCTAATGATGGAAAGAAATATAATTATTGAATTGCATGAAAATATTTTCCTCCTGAAATAAGAGCTCATTTTGAGCTTCAAGGACTCTTAAATTCTAAGAATTAAGATTAAGTACTAACTATTGAAATAATTTATTCCACTTGAACAGTTTGCATTGTTTTGGTTCTCAGAATAGGCTGTGGATTTTAAGTTCTCTGAGGCCAGAAACCAAGTCTTGTTTGTCATGTTTTGCAAGTCACTTAGTGCAGGTCACCCTCTCGTGTACTAAACATGACTTGGATTCTGATGGTTTTCAGCCTCTTTCAGATATAATTGATTGGATTATCTTTTAGACATCAAGAAGGCAGCCAGATGTACAAATTTGCTGTAAGAAACTTTTAAAAAGTTACCTAAAATAACTATTCTAGGGTAAATATTTTCATCGATGGCATTTTTCTTTTGTTAGGAGACTCGAGTAGAACGTTCTAGGGAAAGGCCTTCGTATGACCCTATTGAGTATGTTCAGCAGAGCAGAGAAACCTCCCATTCTGTTATGGTAGATTCAAAGTCATTTTTTTATCTGTTCATCAGAGGAGAAAAAATAGATAAAAGATAATTTTTTAGTTCATCGCTGAAAGATCTTTCAGATACTCGACAAACATTCTGCTGTGGTTCTGCTAAACCACTGACATTCACTTAGCCTGGGTGGGGTAAAGGGGAACCATCATTAGGTGGTAGTTGGAGATTGTCAATACCAGCACAGAACAGTTTTTGGGACCCCGCAGGTCCTAAAGGTGCTGCTCCACTGAGGATTGGCCCAGCCAGGGGTTTAAGGCCCGCTCTGAGTCCGTTAAGCTGTTCCTTAACTGACCTTCACGAGTGGCTTTAGACTCTTTAAATAAATTTGAACTGTATCTATGTGTTCCTTAAATCATTTCTGTAGAGTGTATTAGTGTTTGCTAATGGAGGATGTTAGCAGGACATCGAGGGAAAGTGGAAGGCCAGGATTCTTAATGTGGAGCTCATGGTTTGCTTCCAGCTCGTGGAGTTGTTGTTAGGATTAAGGGAAATAATGAGAAGTACCTGACTCTGGAATATGTGCTCAACGGATGTTTTTGCCTACTCTCTTTTAATGGTAATGTTTTTGCTTAACATTTTTATAAAGTATATTAATTGACTTCAGGATGGATAGTATGTATGTTAAACTCTAACATCTTTTAAAAAGGTTAGATTCCTAGCAAAATATTCCTAGTAATTTTAGAATAGAATGAGAAAATATATCCTTTGAGATAAAGTTGAAGCTTGTTTTCCATGCTGTGCAAACTTGTCATTTTTTTCTTCCTGCCTTTGGAAAGTTTCACATTAACAGCATGAGGACTTAAAAATACAGTTGGTGTTGAAAGAGCTTAACTAAATATTTTAAATTGGTGGTATTGGAAGGAGATTCTGTAAAAATCCAATTAAATTTTTGAAAGCTCTATCCTGTTGAAATAACTTAAAGGAAGTCAGTTTGGTTTCCCAGAAGTACTGTGCATAGTGTTTCTGGCTGAGGAAGAAAGGCTCGAATCTGCTATTTGGCCAGAAATTGGGTCCTAGCTTCCTCTATGGTGTTTGCCTTGAGCGGTGTTGACACTTGAACAAATCCCATAGAAACTGCCCCAAGTGGGCAGTAGCTGTCCTTGCTTTTATAGTAAAGACTTGGCCCTGTAAGTAACGTCCCAGACACTGCTAGTATTCTTGGCTGAGTAATCTATAGATGTGCATAAATTGAGAGCAAAACCCCAAATGTTTTAGGAACTTTAATGGCTACTGTTTTTCAACCAATCAGTAAAGTAAACTTTAAAAAATATTGGTGCAGTTTATTGCTTCATAGCCAATAAAAATAGTGAACAAAAAGAGTCTAGTGTCCCTTGTTTCTTAAATAAACTCTGAGAATTCAGTTCTCTTGCTATTTAATTATTAAATTCAAAAGACTAGAATGATTTCTTTTAAAATTGGGGCACTTTAGGAATTTTTTTACCTTGCTTCAGACATCAGAAATAACTTTCTCTTTCCATTAAATGACAGTAAAGTATTTAACCAACATGTTTGTTTTGGTGATTTATTTTTCACAAGGAACAAAAACAAACACTGTGCAAAAAAGTTATTTTTTTCTGACTGATTTACATCTCCAAGAGTGATGGCTACGTTTACTACTACTATTAAAATATTTCTACATATTAAGCAGATTCTACGTGAACATAAGTGAAAAGTGGCTTAGTATGTTACTTAAAAGTTTTGAGTATATTAGCTTAAATTCTTAGAATTTACTGTGAGGAAAAAAACATTTCGGGAATTGAGATGTGCATTTTTAAAATAGAGTGATAGGAACCAAAAAAAGAATTAAAGAAATAAAGAAAAGTTTGTGTCTTGGTTCAGAGCCAGAGGAGAGGAAAGAGGAAGGTGGTTTGGGGATGTGTACCAAGGGAGTTGAAAGAGATCTCATGGGAAATAACTGGTGCAAATTTCAAAGGGCTATTCTAGCCCTTTCTTCTTTATCCTTATGGGTTTTTGTTTAAGAGTCAGACTGGTTATCAGGACAGCAAAAAGTATATTATCCACAAACTACAGAAATCTCAGTTGATGTGGACAGTGTCTTTTAAAATTTGGACTCCGCTGAGTAATCTTACAACTTCCTGAATGTGATACTGCTAAATCAGGCAGAAGGGCTGTTGAGTGGTGTTGTGGTACGAAGTAACAAGTGTTCAAAGCAACTCGGAGGCTCTTCCCTTTCAGAAGAGAACATTTTTAAAGCAATTTTGGAGTTTCACTATTCAGAATTTTAAAAGGTATCCATATAAAACTCAGCTGTAAGCCAACAGTATTTTTTTTTTTGGAAGGGGAAGATTCACCCTGAGCTAACTAACACCCTGATGAAAGTAATGTGTGTGTGCTAGAGTGACTTTCAAAGAGTGCCCTAATTGTCCATTCTAGAGGCCGAGTGTGGAAGTGAACTGGTTTATGTGCTGGAAGTTTCAGTCTGGCTAATTTAGAGACATTGAGGGCCAGTTTGAAGAAAAGGATTGCAGTTGTGGTACATTAAATTCATTGTATTGGTGATTTGAGTAGCTCCCAGTTTTTTTCCTCCCATCTTATAGGCCTTAGTCCTACACTAATTTAATTTGGGTTTGTGGGTGTAGAGATTGTATTTGCACGGTAATGACAAAGCCACCCAAGCTCATGTAGTCATTGCATGAATTTATACGAGCAAGGGCAGCACATAAAAATAAGTACTGATTCATCGTGCATGTTTAAAATTGCCATTTTCCTGTTCTTGAAAGGTACACACAATAGTTATTTTCTTTACATCATTAGGTTAAATGCTCTTCTATGAAACAGTGACTCTCTTTACTAGATTACCTCGCGGGAATTTAGTTCATAATGGAATCCCTGAACTTTTCTTCTCCTGGACCATGATTTTAAAAAGCATTCTTAGGCAGTGTCTGTGATGTGTGTCTTGCAAGCAGGCCGCCTCACCGCTCTCGGTTCCTTGTCACAGGTGAGAAGCCGTACAAGTGCACCTGGGAAGGCTGCGACTGGAGGTTCGCGCGCTCCGACGAGCTGACGCGCCACTACCGGAAGCACACGGGCGCCAAGCCGTTCCAGTGCGGGGTGTGCAACCGCAGCTTCTCGCGCTCCGACCACCTGGCGCTGCACATGAAGAGGCACCAGAACTGAGCGCCGCCCGCGCGCACGACGGCCCGCGGGCCGCCTGCAAACTTAACTCTACATAAAAAAACAAAACGAAAAACTGGAAATGTATATTTTGTATATTTGACAACAGGGAATACATGTATTAATACGCAAGTGTTTGGTCCTTTTAAGAATCTGGAATGATGCTGTCACGTGTATGGCTTTACTCAAGCAGATTTCATCTCACGACAGGCAGCCACATCTCAGCGTGCTTGGGGTGGGGTGCGGGGTGCGTTTGCAGTGTTTCTACCTGAGCACCGTCATTTAAGGTGACAGTGTTTGGTAAACAAGTCAGTTGGCAGGCACAGGAAGAAGACTGGATTATATGTCAAGATTTTACTTGACATTAAGTTGTTTTTTCAATATTAGATAATTCCTTAGAGGTGCGCAGTGTATCTGGCAATTCACAAATAGCCATTGAACAAATGTGTTTTTTTTTTTTTATGAGTTGCCTATATTTGCTATTCAAAATTTTGTAAATATGCAAATCAGCTTTATAGGTTTATTACAAGTTTTCTAAGATTCTTTTAGGGAAAAATCATAATTCTTTTGAAAATAACCATGAATACATTTACAGTTAGAATTTGTGGTAAGATACCTCTTAAAACCTTACCAAATTCATTTCTTTAGGGGGAAGAAGAAATAATCATTCAAAATGAACGTTAAAAGCAGATTTCATGCACTGATTAAAATAGGATTGTTTATTTTAAATATGGAAGACATTTTATATGAATTGTGAAGTCAAGAGCTTAAAGATATTTACAGTATATAAAAGTTAAACCTCTTACAATAAGCTAAACAGTATCATTTTTGAAAAGAAGGACTTATGTAGTTTTCACATGGCAATGTTGAACTTATGATGCAGTTTTCATATACCAAGATGTTTGCTCGTGTAGGACTGTTGGTTAAATGCCAATTTATGTGGATTTTGCATGTAATATACAGTGAGACACAGTAATTTTACCTAAATTACGGTGCAGTTTAGTTAATCTGTTGTTAATACTGACTCAATGTCTGCTTTTAATTATAAATGACATGTTGAAAACATAAGGAAGCAAGCGCTACATATATGCAATATAAAATAGTAATGTGATGCTGATGCTGTTAACCAAAGGGCAGAAAAAATAAGCAAAATGCCAAAAGGGTCTTAATTGAAATGAAAATTTAATTTTGTTTTTAAAATATTGTTTATCTTTATTTATTTTGTGGTAATATAGTAAGTTTTTTTAGAAAATTTTCATAACGATAAATTATAGTTTTGTTTGTTAGAAAAGTTGCTCTTAAAACATGTAAATAGATGACGAACGGTGTAAATATTTTGTAAGAGGCTTCAAAACGTTTGTACGTGGAAACATCCCTACATAAAAGAGCAGAAATCGGTTGCTGTTTTGCTTCTTTCTCCCTCTTATTTTTGTATTGTGGTCATTTCCTATGCAAATAACGGAGCAAACAGCTGTATAGTTGTAGAATTTTTTGAGAGAATGAGATGTTTATATATTAACGACAATTTTTTTTGGAAAATAAAAAGTGCCTAAAAGATGCATGTGGTGCCTTCCTTCTTCACCTACAATAGCAAAAACAATTAGCAAATTCTGTTCCCAAAACTATTGAAAAGGGTCTTTTTCATCAGTGCAGTTAATAAAAAACCAGTTCCTACTTTGAACCAATACCTACCTTTGTTTAAGACAAAAGAGAGGGATTTAGTTTTAAAATAAGATTAGAAGTCTAAAGGGAGGCCCTTTTTTTTGTCACTACAAAGACCTATTGCATTGACCTTTTCAAGATCATTGTTTGAAAACACTGTAGGGGTAACTTGCCTATGCTAGTTTTATCAGAAGTAAACAAAACAAGAATTGGGTTTTTAACATTTTTTTCCCTTTTAAAAGACAAAACAAAGTTGATTTTATCCACTAGCAACAAGCACACCTATTTCCTTGATCTTGGTTTCCAATACTATTCCCCAATAAAAAGAACTGGAGCTCCTTAGAGAAATGGCTGATTCTAGGACTGGGGCAGGAAATATAAGGCTGTCTTATAGTGTCAGAAAGCAAGGAAGTGATTAAAAAAATCCCACAATGACGGGGGTATGTCAGAGTATCCACATAAAGTAGGATTGGATTATAACCCAAAGTATAAAATATTCACAAGTCCATAATGACATAAATGAATGAATAAGAGAAAAGAGATATCTGCAGATGAAGTCCAATTTTTACTCCACTTTTGGAGGTAGAACATAACTCCCCACTCAAGTGTGGGCTGCACATAGTGACTTTATTCTAAAGAGTACGATGTGGCCAGGAGGGGAGGGAGAGTAACTTCACAGTGCGGAAACCTGCCAGACACCCTCAGCGAGGTGATGGTGGTCCATGTCAACAGTGGTAAATCTTGTTGATAGTGTGTACCCTTGATCTGATGTGATGAAATGGAGTTTGCCTCTGTGGTCTCCCTTCTGAAAACAGGCAACTCCAGTCTAATCATAAGAAGCACATCAGACAAATCCTAATTGAGGGACACTCTATAAGACACCTAACCAGTACTCAAAACTCACGGTCACGAAAAAATTCAGGAAGCTGGCACAGCCAAGAGAAGCCTCAGGAGACATGACAACTAGATGTGACAAACTAAATGGGGTTCTGGAACAGAAAAAAAACATTAGGGAAACACTGAGGAAATGCGAATAAAGTGTGGAATTTAGTTACTGTATCAATATTGGTTCTTTATGACAAATATATGACGTTACTGTAAGCTGTTAATAGGGGAAACGGGTGGGATATTCAAGAACTCTTATCTTTGCAGTAATTCCACAAATGTAGAACTTCTAGAGTAAAAAAGTTAGGTTTTAGAAAAGTGAAGGAAAGAATTGGTATCACTACTGTATATCAATAGATGGGAAAATCCCTGATGTTGTCAGAACTAAAGTGAAAATTGCAGTTACGTAATTTGGCATCATAAATTCATTCGGCCTCTCATTATTTGACGACTCATTCTTCCCTGTCATTCAAGTAATATCTAGGTCAAGCATTCCCTAGCCAGAATTTCTCATTCTTTCCTGGGGGAAAAATTTAATTTCTCTGTCTTAAATTTATTTCTAGAAATTGAAAGTGAGGCTATAGGTGTTTTGAAGCAAAGACTACTCCACGTGTCTAGCAACGAATGAGAGATGTATCAGTGTTCAGTTGTAATTGATAATCATATGAATTAAGACATTTTCCTGTGAGTAGAAAGCTCCACTCTTGCTTTGGTTCCCAGCACTTAATTGTATTCAGCTTCCTCACAACTACCATTTTACCCCAAATTACGGAGCCCAACTGTTTCCAGTTCTCTTTCCCTCTCTTAACTTTTTCTCTCTTTTGCAGGCTGTCCGTTCTCCTCTCTTACCAGCTACCTGTTCAAATCCTTGTCTGCGAAAGCTCGCTTCAGACCCTCAGTCTTAAGCCACACTCACTGGCGCTTCTTTTGTATTTGGAGACATTATGGCATTTTAGCATTTTCTGGCTTCTATCATATGTTTTTCTTCCTCAGATTGTCAACTCCTTGGAAGAAACACCACTTTTTGGGTTGTCTTTGCATTCCTGCGCTTATTGAGTGATAAAGCAGCTGTCAAGACATAACTTTATGGTGCTGTACGAATTGGCTTAAGCCCTGCAGCGATTGAATCTAATGTTCCCCAAAGTTCCTCTTCATGCTGCACTGTTGATACAGTGCTGGTGTTGGATTTTTGATAAGGTGTGTGACTGCGAAACTGTGATTATAATGTGGGCAAACAGGTTGTACCTTGTGAACTCTTAAACATTATTAGTGAGTTTTCAAGGGAAAATTATTTTAGACAACTATGCCTAACACACTTTTCAAAGCTGCAAATAATTTAATTGCTGATCATTAGCATGTCCATTAAATGAATATCTGGGTTCAAACATATTCTGACCTGTCGCTTGGCAAACAAGCGATCTTAACCAGACAAAAATTGAGGAATACACCAAGCTCCAGTTGGCCAGAATGCAATAATGTGATTTGATTTCAAGTAAGTAATGCTCTGAGTTTTAACTATCTTCAGTTAGTTTTTATTTTCCCCACCCCCACCCCCAAGTTATCTTGTTTTTTTGTTTTGCTTCGTTTTGTCATTTCTTTCTTACCTTGTGGCTTGTGTTAAGTGCATCAATCACTTCATGGCATCCAATTAGAGAATCCTTAGATAAGCGTGACCTGGCCTGCCTACATAAAAATGCTCTTCAAAATCTAGCTAGATTCCTTTTCCTATCTGCGACTAAGCCCACCAGAGCTCTCTGGATTAACTCGTGGGCTGTACAATAACAAAGAAGGGCTTTATTCTCCATTACTAAATCTGGTCTCGACTTTGAAGTGAACCAAATTCCATCTTTGGTTAGATTCTTCACTGCAGTGTTAAACTAATCAATAGGAGCCTTTTTTTTTCCCCTCATACCAGAGGTATAGGTGACAAAACCTGGAAATTATTTAATACTTATTTTACAGTGATTATTAAGAAAAAGCGTAATAAATCATATGAGAGCTATGTGTGATTGCAAACTTTCTTTTGTCAACTCTCAGTGCATATCACCCTATCTATGAAAGCATTTGGAGTTATAGAAAGGGTAATATTCTTGAATATGAAGGTAAAGTTTGGCAACTGAAGACATCTGAATGACCATATATATCAAAGAACTCGAATAGGAGACTAAAGAGTTCATATAGACTTCTAGGTAAAGATGGTGAATTGCAGGGGCTGGCCTGGTTGTGTAGTGGTTAAATTCATGTGCTCCGCTTAGACAGCCCAGGGTTCACAGGTTCGGATCCCAGGTACAGACCTACTGCTGCTCGTCAAGCCACGCTGTGGCGGCATCCCACATAAAATAGAGGAAGATTGGCACAGATGTTAGCTCAGCAACAATCTTCCTCAAGCAAAAAGAGGAAGATTAGCAACAGATGTTAGTTTGGGGCCAATCTTCCTCACCAAAAAAAAAGAAGAAGAAGAAGAAGAAGAAGAAGAAAGAAAGAAAGAAAGAAAGAAGATTCAGAATTAATGGTAATAAAGCTTTAAAAAAAAAGGGTAGATGGCATGCATCTAATCATGGAGCCTGCTAAAACCCCCTTAAAACAAAGGGCCTTTTTCCTCCAAGGCATAGACCTATGAGAGCAGGAAAATAGAAACACCCACAAACTTGTGGGAGCTGGAAGAGCTAGATTTAAGAGTCAACAATCTGAGCAGAACTGAAAAAGCTAAATCCTAAAGTAGTAGTGGAGAAAACCAGGAATTCACCTAATTCTAACCTCTACAAAAAGCCCAAAAGATCTCAGGAATTTGTAGCATTAAGTATTTCTAGAAGTAGAGCTAAAATATGATTGTTAACAATTTGTCTAAGAAGCTGTTAATTTCCTAGTCTCCCCCACACCCACTCCAGCATACACATCCTATAAATAGGGAATAACCAGCTAGTCACCATCCCAGCAGAAGAATGCTTACTCTCTGGAAAGGGAGAAGACAGAGGGTCTCTAAATTAGTAGACAACAGGGTCAGTTGAGGCAGGAGTACCAAACAGAAAATAGGAGGATTAAATGACTGTGCATATTGGTTGCTGGAACCCATTCCTCTTCTCTTCCCCATTTGATTCCCAGAATGCTGGAGCCAGGACTTTATCCCCCAGGCAGGAGGCTGGAAAAGTCTTCAGAATGGACCAGCCCGAGAGGAAAGATCTAAATATACTGAAAATCCCAAGTTCATCAATAATGTGGCCCAACCAGATCTCTCATGTAGAAACCCACAGATAGTTAGCCTCTTACATATGCTCAGAACTTCCAGTCTTTTGTCCCTCACTATTAAATGTGAACAGATAACCAAGAATTACCAGATATTTAAGGATACCATCTAATATGAAAGATAGAGATGAAACGGAAGAAAGCAACTTGGAGAAAAAAAGACTATATAAGGTGGGCAAAATATTGTTAAAAGCCTCAGAGGTATAAGAAAAATATTACAATTATGAAACAAACAGGATGCTCTAACATGAAGGCAATAAAAAATTAAAATTGAAAATATGACAGCAGAAATGAAAGAATCAAAAATAGAGTGAACAGAGAATGCAAAAGCAGATATGTAAATCAGAGTTTCAGTCTAAGAGGCCAATCATCTAAATGAACTTCCAGAAAGAGAGAATAGAAAAAAACCGAGTAGGGAGAGAACTTAAGAAAATAATTCAAGAAAATTCCTTAAAGCCAAAAAACATGAATTTCAAGAGTGAAAGGCTTTTGGGATGCCCTAACACACCAGTGTAAATCCATATCAGTATAAAATTTCAAACCCTGGGACCAAAAGAAGTTTCTAGATCTCTCAGAACAAAAAGTCATATATAAAAGCAGCTGAATTGCTTCAGACTTTTCAACAATGACATTGGAATCTAGAGGACAGTAGAGAAATGCCTTTAGAAGTCTGAAAGAAAATGATTTTTAATTTACAATTTTATACCCAGCCATACTATCAATCAAGTGTGAAGAAAAAGACATTTTTTTGACATGAATGCAAGATCTCAAAAATGTTACTTTTTTACCTCTCGGAAATCTACTGAAGTCTGCACTTCACCAAAATGAGGGAGTAAATCAAGAAAGAGAAGACATGGGATAATGGAAATGGGATCATGTGCAGATGAGAGGAGAAGGGAATCCTCAGGATAAGGTGAGAGGGGAGCAAAGGGTGACAGCTGTACATTAGACATGGAGGGCAACCGGTCCAGGTTAGAACAAGTTGAAAATCAATGTGAGAATCTTCTCCGAGATTGTGAAATTGATAGACTATCTGATACATCTGAATGTCTCTCAAGGAGATTCAGACCAGGGGTTGGCAAATTACAGCCTGAAGTCCAACTCCAACGTAAGGCCTGATTTTTCCCTGCCTGTGAGCTGCAAAGGGTTTTTACATTTTTAAAGGGTTGGAAAAAAATCTGCAACAGAAACTTAATGTGAGCCACAAAGCCTAAAATATATACAATCTGTCTCTTTTGCAGAAAAAGTCGCTGACCCCAGATTTTGACAACTGATGAAGATTTTGGAATTGAATTAGAGATCCATGTATAGAAAAATCAACCAGACAAAATATTACATACACACACATGTACAATTATTAATTCCGCGTAAAACAAAAGTTGTACAACTGCAGAGATGGTAATGCAAACATGTTATGTAGAAATATGGAGGTAAACATTGAAGATCAGCTAAAATAGTTGAATGTGGATGTCTCTGGGAATGGGGTAATGGCAGAAGGAAGGAAGGTGGGATTATTGATTTTTCATTGAAAAGCCTGGTGGAAGTATTTAAGGTTTTAAACAGTGTGTATACATAATTTTGATAGAAACAAACAGGATCAGGAGGAAGAAGAGGAGGAGGACAGTAAGCTCATAAGAAAGAGTTTAGTGTATACCATGGTTCCTTTGGAAACTGCTGGCTGATTTTGAACAGCTGACTCCTCCAGCATCATGTCCACCTTTGGTAGTTTGTATGAGAGAAGGCTCAGTTTCTTTCTTTCTTTTTTTTTTCCAAAGATTTTTAAAAATTTTTTTCCTTTTTCTCCCCAAAACCCCCCGGTACATAGTTGTATATTCTTCATTGTGGGTCCTTCTAGCTGTGGCATGTGGGATGCTGCCTCAGTGTGGTTTGATGAGCAGTGCCATGTCCGCGCCCAGGATTCGAACCAACGAAACACTGGGCCGCCTGCAGCAGAGTGTGCGAACTTAACCACTCGGCCATGGGGCCAGCCCTCAAGAAGGCTCAGTTTCTAACATGAAAGTCAGTATCTAATACAAAAGTGAATAAATGTAGGTTTAGAAGGAGTTAGGAATAATATTTGGAGGTTGTTTATTATGTAAAATGATTGAAAGCAATCTGCGTTGAGGCACTAATATGGGCCTATGGTTTATAAAGTACAGCAATGTACAAGAAGATGTTATCTCGAAAAAAAGGCACAGAGAAGAATCATTTTTCTCTATGTTTCTGAATTTTCCACACTGGGCTTGGCACATAACAAATTCTCAATAAATATGTGTTACTAAATAAAGGAATCTGTAGAAATACCTCATAAAAGACAGAAGACATCTTAGGTATGTTAGACTAAGAAAATTAGGGTGATCTAAATCTGAGCAAGAAAATACAAACACTAGTCATGAATTCTCACCAGAAATTATTAAAAAGCTATTGTTCTGTATTACAGTAGAAAATGTCTTGAAATAAGTATAAGAGCAATTTAAAGTTCGAATACTATAGATTGCAATACTTGACAACATTGACAATTGTAATATTATAAATTGCAGTATTTGACAATATTGCTCTGCTGAATAATGGATATACTGGGATCTACATAATAGGATTCAAGCCCACTTTGGAAATCTTTTGGACACAAATGACCTTACCTTGCTAAGTACTACATCAATTTCTTATGTGCTTGAAACATACAAAGATTAAAAAATTACGAAGTGATATTTATTCCTCTCTGACCCTAAAATGAGCAAAGAAGATAATATACTTGGTGTTTATATAAGAGATTTTCTCTAGGAAGTCACAACCCTCTGAAAATAGTCATCACTGTAGTGCTGTGAATCAGGTTAGCGTCTTATTCCACAACCACCTGTGGAGACACCCCAATGGAAGCACAAAGGTAAGCACTGATTTTCTTTGTGGCTGAGGGATATGGAACTATCCTTTTAAAGAAAAGCATGCTCAATTGTATTGCAAAAAAATTACCTTTTATTAAAATACACTGTTCTAATCTTAAGGTTTAAAACAAAGAAATGACTTCCACAAAAGTAAAACCAGGATCATTAATATTCTAAATTCTTGAGGTGATATATTTTCTCAGCCTTTGTTTTATTTTCTAAGTCTGTAGGGAGTGAAGAAGGCAGGGACATCTAGTCCTAACCTTACAATATGTGTTCGAAGATGACAATGACTAAGATCCACGTGCATTTCTTTGCCAGAAGATTATAATTTCTTTATTTCTCCAGAGAACGTTTTTCCTCCTCTCTCTCTTAAAAATGACACAAAACAAACAAAAACTCTGAAACAACCCCAATAATTTTCTCTCAAACACAAAATACTTTGCAAACGTAAGCTTCGTTCAAAATGTTACTGATTCCTCTTTGAATCTGAATTGCTTCTGGGATCTGAGTTCACTCCCACTTACGCTCCTCTCTCGGTGGATCAGCCAGGAGTGTGCAGCAACTTCTCCTGTTTCACCTTCCACAAGGCTTCTATGGTGTTGTGGAGAACCACAGGTTTTCTAGGATTGCAGTACCATACAACACTTATCTCTGTACTAGCGGCTTGGGAAAATCACTAGCTTCCCAACCTGATTCCCAACAATAGTTCATAAATTTTACAGAAATGTAAATAGAAGTTTTAATTGGCCACGTTTATAACTGTAGCATCCTTGGAGATACGGACCTGCATGTCTTCTTTTTTTTTTTTTTAAAGATGTTTTTTCCTTTTTCTCCCCAAAGCCCCTGGGTATACAGTTTTAGTTGTGGGTCCTTCTAGTTGTGGCATGTGGGATGCCGCCTCATCATGGCCTGATGAGCGGTGCCATGTCTGCGCCCAGGATACCAACCGGCGAAACCCTGGGCCACCGAATTGGAGTGCGAGAACTTAACCACTTGGCCACGGGCCTGCCCCTGCATGTCTTGAATGATGCCTTGGTCATTCTTGGTCACAAAATGAGCAGATAATAAAATTGAAAGGGCCAATAGAACTTCAAAGATTTTCCCGTTTACCTATCAGAATGTATTTAATGGTTGAAAGATGTGTTCAGTTTCCTACCTTGACAATATGATTGTTATGAAATTACTGGCAATGCTAATGTTTTGGCCCAAAGTGAAACAAATGGAGAGATTTTGTTTAATGTTTTGTTTTTTTAAACTTTATAATCTTAGAATGGCATCAGATAAGCTATGTCTAAAAACTGAAAATTAAAAATAAAGCCAATTACTTGGGGATAATAAGAAGGAACTGAATACTGGGATATGTTAGATACACAGTGCTTAGATCTTCTAGGCAATTTACTAAGAAGATTTTCCTTTAAGACAATTAGAGATGTCTTACAAATGTTATTTTTTCCTGCTAATTGCCTTAAATTTTATAAGTGTTTAAAGCAAAAATGATCACCTTGTCTTGTGGGGCTTATAACATAGATGTAATACATTTGACAACTACAGCAAAAAGCAGGGGGGTAGTAAATGGACATATATGGGGGCAAGGTGTCTGCCTTTTACATGAAGCTGTACAGGCAGTGAAAAGTTAAAGAGGTCTACTGTAATCCCTAGGGTAACCAGTGAGAAAATACAGAGATAGAGCTAAAAAACCAAAACATAAATTAAAACAGAATTCTAAAACAAGGGTTTTCAAATAAAAAGAAGGCAGGAAAATAGGAACAGAGGGACCAAAAAAACAGTGGGGACAAACAGAAAACAAATGGTAAAATGGTGGCCCTAAATCCTACCATGTCAACTATGACATCAAATATTTATGGGCTAACAAGCTATGACTTTTTTCTTTTAAGAGTTAAGGACCGAAGCTCATTTTTGGAGCTGGTTGTTCCTTATTTTTGAAAAAAACCTCCTCTGAATGGCTCCTTTAGCTACACAGATGTAAAGCAAGGATCTGCTCGTGGTTCTGGATTGAAATTTTGGATGTAGCTGTTATTGGTAATCTCATCCTGGCCAGTGACAACCTGACCTTGGCAAAGGGCTTATTCCCTGGGAAGACATATGCCGGTCAGCAACCAGCAAGAGCTGAACCATCAAAGAGCTGGAAGACTTGGGGACCCAGCATGTTTGTCTCAGGTCTCCCTGGACTGAGGGCTAAGACAGAGGAAAGTGATACTTTCTTTTTGAAAAATCAACAATTTGTTTTCCATAACTACGTTTTTATAAAGTACTTTACAAAGTGCAGCCATCATAGCATGACTATAGGCAATAGTGAATCAAAGATAACATGGCAAACAGTGACCAGGAGAACTGAGAATTGTTGCAAGGGGCCAAGTTTTGGAAAGTGGTGGTCAAAATAACTCTGAGGTCAGGTGATTAGACACAATCTTCTAGGTTTGGTGGTCACAGCCGAAGAGTGTGCAGAAAATCAGGCTGTTTGAGACACAACCAACATATATTCTGTGCCAGGGGACTGTGCCAGGGTCCTTTAACACACATTTACTTTCCTTATTATAATCCTATAATGTGCTTGTTATTATACCAGTTTTATAGATGGGGAAAATGATGCTTAGGAAGGTTAATCGACTTGTTTTTCTCATGGAAATATAGCTGAGAGACAGAATTGGGTGTTCTGATTTCAACTCCTTGACTCTTTTCACAATAACAGACCTGTCTTAAGATTCAGCAGACAAACTCTAAGTATAGGGGAACCCATCAGAGGCAAAGAATTAGGGAAACTGGACATGGAGGTAACTTTCAGCTCATCTAGAGAGCTTCCCACTCTGCCTTTGGGGCAGCCGTCTGTTCCAGGGTGTGGCATGCCTGGACCTGCCAAGAGTAGCAGGTGAGCCCTGATAAGATGCTGGTCAGTGGATTAATCTGCTTACAGAGAATCACAGATCCTGACTGTGCCTTGGAGGAACAGTGGTGGATCAGAGCTGCTGTATCTAGGAACAGACCCCAGAGCTTGCATGGGCCTCGACAGAGTTCTCTGTCCACTGATGAAAAAACGTCATCCAAGCCGAATAACACAAGTCACTGTAGGAACAGAATGACGAGTACATTCCTGAAGATTATACCTAATGGGGAGGCAAGAATAAAGGGAAAGTGGGGGATGTTCTCAGGACTTTGATCTTGTCTACCTGCCACAGGCCTCTCCTCCCCCTCTAAGAGACTTCCTGAGGCAGGAAATGGTGACATCACCTGTGTTTGTCAGCACTCTCTTGTTCTGAGTCATCAGGATTGTTGGCATAGTTGTCCCTAGGATGATTTCCAAGTAGATAATTTACTCCCCTTTTAGGGGCTTAGCGTTGTGCTGAGCAGCTCTCGATGAACTGCCAGGCTCCTATTCAGTTCAAGATTCCCTCCTTGGGGTGTCATTTGGGGTCCTTATAAGCAGTATCTTCTTTTATTGGTGTTATCTTAGATGAACTAACTCTAAGTTGGGGGAGGAGATCATAAAAATAGTTGAGTGAATTACAGTTAATTTTCACCGTTCCCCTATCGTTGAACATGAATACGGTTTCCAATTATTCGTTATTCCACACGATGTCGAAGGAGGCATCTCTCTACATAAATGTGTGCGTGTGGATGAATGTTTCTGTAGGATAGATATCCAGATATGGAACTGAGTGGTCACTGAATTTAAATATGATAAATTAAGCAACATAAATGCTGATATTATTTATATAAAATATTAGCTAATATGTAAGCTAATTACTAGCTTATATATATATCTAGTATATATTATGAGCTAATATATAAAATATTAGCATTTATTTTGTTTAATTTATTATATTTAAAATCTTTTTATTATGGAAATTTGCAAACAAATATAAAAATAGAAAGAACAGTGTAATCAACACTCACTCACCCTTTATGTAGGTTTCACAATTATCAACTCACAGCCAAGCTTAATTTACCTACACTCCCACCTTTTCTGCTGTCTTCCCTCCTCTTGGGAGAATAATCCCCTTGATTTTTATTATTATTTTTTTTTAAAGATTGGCACCTGGGCTAACAACCGTTGCCAATCTTCCTTTCTTTTTTTTTTTTTCTGCTTTATTTCCCAACCCCCCCCCAACCCCCCCGCCCCCGTACATAGTTGTATATCTTAGTTGCAGGTCCTATCTAGTTGTGGGATGCCTCCTCAACGTGGCCTGATGAGCGGTGCCATGTCCGCACCCAGGGTCCGAACCCTGGGCCACCGCAGCGGAGTGTGAGAACTTAACCACACGGCCATGGAGCCGGCACCCCCCCTTGATTATTTTAAGGCAAATCTCAGACATTGTATCATTTCATTTGAAATTGTCTCAGGATGCATCACTTAAAGATTATCCTTTCTTAAAAAAACATAACCACAACATCATTTTTGGACCTCAAAAATTAAGAATTTCTTAATATCATCCGGATATGTCATTTTAAATCTGAATAGGTTCTCAAAAATTGTCCTTCGGAAAAAAAAAGTGCTCATTTGCTCTCCCACCGACAGTGCTGCTCCTGGGAGCAGAATTCTGGAGGGAAAGGCAGTGTGCAAGGGAAGGAACTTGCATTAGGCAGTGTTGAAACGTCAAGAACACCGCCAAGCCGTGGCCCTGTAGCAAGAGCGGAAGCTGAACCCACCAGTGGTCTGTGAGCTCTCGTACATTTAACTCCTTTAAAGAACAGTCTTGAATAACAGACAACATCAAAAGGCAGCTGTGCTCTTCTCAGAATAAAACAGCTGAGCTAAACAACCAAGACCAAACAGCTGTACTGCCTTTGGATTTAGTGTTACATTAAAATTAGATGTTTTCTTTCTCCAGCCTTTTTTTTTTTTTTTTTGGCAGAAAGAAACATTGAAGACTTTTATTTCAAACATAAATGTTATGTTTCAATCATTTGCACACAGCCCATAGTAAAATTTGGTTATTATGGAAATTCGACTGATAGCATTGTCACTCATAAGTCTAGACTCTCTTCCTATTGTTTTCATTATTCAATACTACTTAATTATTTAGATTTAGAATTTGCCTGTGTACAGTGAGCACCATTTATGATCCGGAAGTGGAGGTTCAGTTGCAAAATTTTCAGATATTTTATTTGTAAAAAAAACGAAAAGAATTGTTGAATTAAAACAACTTAAATTTGACTTTTTAAAACAAGTATTCTTCCTTTCCTTTATAGAAAAGATAATTATTGTCTTACAATATAAACTGAATGGAATGATGCAGGCAAGAAAAAAAAAAAAAAAACCCCAAACGCAGCCTTAATTCTTCTGTACAATAAGCCCATAAGTTTCAAAAAAAAAGGTAATACTATTCATCAAATTTTTACATTACAAAATCTTACACGTTCATTGTAGAAAAGGGAGTTAAGCAGAAAGAAGAAAATAAAGATTCCCATGGTTGCACCATTTATTTTTCAGATATTAATCTGTTCTCTATGCTAGGCACTACTCAGAGATAACCATTGTCCATTCCTGCCATTCAGAAATCCATCTCGAAAACTCAAGGGTTATACTGTACATTCTTTTTTATTTTTTTTGAGGAAGATTAGCCCTGAGCTAACATCTACTGCCAATCCTCTTCTTTTTGCTGAGGAAGACTGGCTCTGAGCTAATATCCGTGCCCATCTTCCTCTACTTTTTTTTATACGTGGGACACCTGCCACAGCATGGCTTAACAAGCAGTATGCAGGTCTGCACCCGGGATCCGAACTGGTGAACCCTGGACTGCCGAAGCAGAACGTGTGAACTTAACCACTGCACCACTGGGCTGGCCCCATGTGCATTCTATTCTGTAATCTGCCTTGTTTTCTACATGTCATGACAATTTTTCCATGTCATTAAACACTTTTTACAATGTAATTAACATAGTTCCACAAAATCATTTTTAACCTTTTTCTCCATAGGCCTTTATTTTGAGCGTGAGACTGTCCAGAAGCAGGTAAAGAGGAGGCTGACTTGAGAGCAATGCTTCTCACGTGATCTGTGATTAAGGACCAGTTTTTAAAATTTTCAATCTATTGTGGACTGATATTTCTGAAAAATATAATACAAATAAGAGAAATGAAATATTAATAGAAAATCTATTTTCAAGAAAATACTACATATCTAATAGAAAAATGAACTAAAGGTATACAAAGTACCAGCCCACATTTTTTATTAGACGTGACAGATATAAAATTTACTTGTAAAATTGTTATATAAATTTCTGAGTGTTTATTCTTAATGTTTGTATTGATGTCATCACAGGCCAAGGACAGTTACATGGACTACACTTTGGTTATACTGCTTCAGACCTTACTAAGAAAATTAAATAAATGTTTCTCTTCATAGACAATAAAGCATAGAAAGGTTAAAAAATAATTTTAATTTGCTATTTGAGAGTAGACCCAACAGCCTTCAACTCTCCCTCATTTTCCATCTACGTGGAGGCCTTGTGTATGGAAGGGACAAGGGAATGAGTTGTCCCTTGAAATAAGTCTTAGTGAATGGTCGTGGGTGTGTCATTTCTTGGGCCTTCCTTGCCAATAGCCCCACATTCATGAAACACAGTGTGCCGGAAAGCTATCTTTCTCTCTCTCCTCTACGGCAGGCTCCTTCAGGGATGATTCCAGACTGCTCTGTGGATGAGCCAACCAATAAAGAGGTTCCACATAGATCTTGCTTTTACTATGATTGATTCTTTTAAGCAGCTTTATTGAGGCATAATTGATATACAATAAAGTACACATATTTAAAGCATGCAATTTGATAAGTTTTGACATATGTATATTCCCATGAAACATCTCCACAATCAAGATAGTGAACATATCCATCACCCCAAGTCGCCTTGCAATCCCTTTAAAATTCCTTTCTCTGCCCCTCTTCCCTCTCCTCTCTCCCAGGCAACCACAGATCTGCTTTCTGTCAGTATAATTTACTTTGCATTTTTTGAGTTTAATATAAATGAAATCATATAGTAGGTGTTCATTTGGTCTAGCTGCTTTTACTTATTTTGAGTATGTATTATATAATAATTTTGAGATTTATTCATGTTGCATGTGTCAATATTTCATTCCTTTTATTGCTGAGTAGTATCCCATTGTCTGGAGAGACCACAGTTTGTTTATCCATTCACCTGTTGATAGACATTTGATTGGTTCCAGTTTTTGTCAATTACAAATAAAGCTGCTACGAACATTAATGTGGAAGTCTTTGCATGGACTTAAGCTTTCTTTTCTCCTGGGTAAATCCCTAGGTGTCAAACGGCTGGATCACATGGCAGATGCATCTTAAACTTTTAAAGAAACTGCTAAACTCTTCTCCAAAGTGGTGATATCATTTTGTATCCCCACCAGCAGTGAATGAGAATTCCAGTTACTCCACATCTTTGCTAACCTTGTTTGGTCACTCTTTTTCATTTTAGCTCCTCTTCTACCATGTGAAGTGGTATCTCATTGTGGTTTTGATTTGCATTTCCCTAATGATTAATGATGTTGAGCATCTCTTCATGAAATTATTTGCTATCAGTATATCTTCTTTGGTGAACTGTCCAAATCTTTTGTCCATTTATAAAATTGGGTTGTTTGTTTCCTTGTTATTGTATTGAGTTCTTAATATAGTCTAGATACAAGTCTTTTATCAGATATATGCTTTGCAAGTTTTTCTCCCAATCAGTGTCTTTTTTTCATTCTTCTAACATGTCTTTCAAAGAGTAGAAGTTTTTAATTTTCATGATGAATTTGGAAAGTCACAACTAGTCCTAGATAGCTAGCCACTGCTAGAAGAGAATCCCAGTTCCAGAATGAAAAAATAAGAACAAAATAACTCAGGCCGTACCTGGTGTTGTGAAGTCTCATCACCGTCCACAGATCAGGGAACAGGCAGGACAGCTGTCTTTTATTGAAGAAGGAACATATAGAATCTGCCTCAAGGCCGGAGACTGCAACCCCAAACCCACCATCAGCTGTCTCATATTACTTAGTATTAAGCTTGGGAGAGAAGTTACGAGAACGTAGAGAATTTACTTCCTGAAAACAGCAGTTTAGAAATTGCGAACACCTGAAAACACTCTGGCTTTGGTTTATATGATTGAGGAAGACCCTAAAATAAGCCACTATATTAGTTCGCGAGGGCTGCCATTACAAAGTACCACAGACAAGGTGGCTAAAACAACAGAAATTTATTTTCTCACAATTCTGGAGGCTAGAAGTCTAAGATTAAAGGTGTTGGCAAGGTTGGTTTCTTCTGATGGCTTGCTCCTTGGCTTGTAGATGGTCATCTTGATGTTCACATGTTTTTCCCTCTGTGTAAGTCTGCATTCTAATCTCTTCTTATAGGAACAATAGTCATATTGGACTAGGAGGTCATCCTAATGACCTCATTTAACCTTAATTATTGCTTTAAAGACCCTATCTCCAAACACAGTCACATTTTGAGGTACTGGGAATTAGGACTTCAATATATGAATTTTGAAGGAACAGAATTTAGTGCACAACAGCCACCTAAATGAAAAGCTAAACATTTATTCAGAAGGACTGTATTTCTAATCCATTCAACACTGGTACAGAATGAATGTGAATAGGGTTCCTGAAGGACCCCAAGAACATGCAACCCAGGTGGCATTAAGCAGTAACCATTTGCAAGCAAACCTGTATTACAGGGGCCGGCCCTGTGGCCGAGTGGTTAGGTTTGCGTGCTCCGCTTCAGCGGCCCAGGGTTTCACCGGTTCGGATCCTGGGTGCGGACATGGCACTGCTCATCAAGCCATGCCGAGGCAACATCGCACATGCCATGACTAGAAGGACCCACAACTAAAAATATATACAACTATGTACCGGGGGGCTTTAGGGAGAAAAAGGAAAAATAAAATCTTTAGAAAAACCCCCCAAACCTGTATTACAATGTAGATGAACAGTCTCTTAGTAACTTCCTGAACTTGTCTGTTTTCAGAGGTAGAATTGTGTCTGTTTTCAGAGGTAGAATTGTGTATCAACCCGTGCCCACACTCCTCCCAGGCAACCGGAACAGCAGAATAAGTGAGCTTCTCTCAGGAATTAACCAGCCATCTTTATCTACAGGGTCTCTCTACTTTGATACTATTGACGTTTTACACAGACAATTCTTTGTCGTGGGGGCTGTCCTGTGCATTGTAGGACGTTGAGCTGCATCCCTGGCCTCTACTCACTAGATGCTAGTATCATCTGACCAGTTGTGACAACCAAAAATGTCTCCAGACATTGCCACACATCTCCTGGGGGACAAAATGACCAAAACTGAGAATTCCTTGTCTGGAAAATATTTTTCTGGATTCCAAAAGTGAGTAACTCAGCCACTCGACAATATGGAATGGAAAAAAAATGTGATGATATTATGTGTGAACTGAAGCAGAAGTGTCTAGTTTGGGTTGGACGTACAACATTCTGCAAAGCGTTTCCTATCCCTTCTAACCCAACAACATTGGACACTCAGTGCTCTTACTGCCTACTAGATCCTACTTTTCTCTAAGTACTGGGTACACAAAAATTAACTAGACAAGCTTTCTGCTCCAGATATTCTTTGCAGTGTCCCCTCTCTCTTGGGACCTGTCCCTCTGGATCAGCTGCCTAAAGCCACTATCCTCCAAGCTGGAAAGAATTATGAATGCTGAAGCATTAAAAGCTGATAAGAATTACTGAGTTAAATTTACAATTTGTGTTTGCCTTTTAAAAAGGGGTAGTTCTTTGGTAACTCAATGGAAGATTCTTTAAGTGAATTTCAATTAATGATGACATTATTTGTAGAATATAGATTCTTCTTTCTAGTGATTCAAATTGCATGATATTGACCATGGTCTACCTCACCAATGGGTGAGCCTTCCCAGAAAAAAACCTCTTTGTCAATTGTGAGTCATTCCCTCCTTTCCTTAGCTGCTGAGCCCTGAAGAAATTAAGCAACACCTTACCTGCTATAAAATGGAGGTATTAGTGCTTGCCTTATAAGGTTATGGTGAGGATCTGAAGAGATTGTCCACGTAAAGCCCTTACAACAGTCCCTAGGACTTACTAAGGGCCCAAAAATGTTAGGTGTTGTGATTTATTCATCAAATATATACTGAATTCTGCCTTTGAACTAAGCACTGTGCAAGGTGACGTGGCAGTCAAAGGCAGATCAGTCATAAATGCAGTATTGCAGAAATGATTAATATATCAATACTATTAATAACTACCATTGATTGAGCACCTCCTGTGGGTCAGCTTCTATGCCAGTGCCTTATGTTTATTATTTCTTTTATTCTTCAAAAAGACCCTGCAAAATAGGTCTTGTCCAATGTTATAGATGAGGAAACTGAAACTCATCTTGGAAACTGAAAACTTGGGGTAAGGAAAGTACCATAAACCAACTATTAAGTCATGGATGGGAGATTTATACAAGACCTGTCTAATGCCTACCTTCTGCTCCCTTCTTTGTGTCTATGGTCGTGGAAGAGATACTTCACATGTATCAAGAAGGATACTATCAAGGAAAAAGTGCCGTGAGCCTCAGGAGAGATATTGATAAATTCTTCTAAGGATTAGAGTAGGAAAAGATTTTTCCCTTTGGGGTTTTAGGGAAAATTCGTAGGAGAGAGATAATTTGGGCTGAATTTGCACGTGTGTAATTGGCAGGGTTGAGGTGGGTGGGAGCATTCCTGGATATGAGAACAAAACCAGACAACAGGAAATTGTGGTTTGTAAATGAGGAACAAGAGGAAGTTTGGTTTGACTAGAATGATGAGGGAAACCCTCATCAGCTCAAGCTTGAACTATGGCCCCTTTGTTCTTCCTCTAACTTGTGCTCTGTCTCATCTTTCCGAGGGCTTGGTCCCCCACATATCATCCACGTCACTGGGAGACAGATGATCTTTCTAAAGCTGATCATGTTGCTCCCCTGCATGAAATTCTTCAATGTCTCTCCATCACCAACCTGATAAATATCTAAACTTCACAGCTTCCATGATGTATCTCCTACCTACTCCTAGTCACACCACCTTGTTTTCCTTCTTCTGTCTTGTGCCCTGGAATTCCGAACCCACAGCTGGTAGTTGGGAGAAACTGCCATGTTCTCTGACACTGCCCTGGTCTTTACACATGTGTTTTTCTTTTCCCTTTCTTGTCCACCTGGAAAATTCTACCTTTATTCTTTGGTTTCAGCTCTTAAAATGCCTTCCTTGAAGACTTCCTAGACATCCTCCATCCCCTGCCGTAGGCAGACTTAGCTCATCTTTTTAAGCACTCACTATTTTGAGTGTGTGATTATTAAATGATTATTTTATTATTATGATTCTGTTACTTATGTTTTTCCATTTTTTAGGGAAAAATTGTGCCTTGTTTTCTCCTCTGCATTCTCAAGTCTCAATAAGTAGCAAGAGTCCAATAAATACTTCTTAAATAAATGAATGCATGAATGAATGCATGAATGAATACTGGCTGAAACCACATTAGTCAGGAATATTGAGGCTAGATCTTTGGAGATCCAGGTGACAAGTTTAAGTAATTCAGTGCTTTTTATTTGTTTTGTTTTGTTTTGTTTTGTTCTGCATTGGGGAGCCAGGGAACATTTTTGAACAAGGATGAATACTCCCAGATTAGTATGTAAATCTTATAGGAAAAATCAAAGTCAGGGAAACGAGGAGGCTATTATAAAAACACAGGAAAAAGGTAATGAAGACCTGAACTGGGGTAGTACTAGGAAACAGTTCACTCTGCCTCTTTGACCATGGGAAATGTCATTGGGAAGTGAAGTGAACTTTGCATTTAGCAAACTTTTTCTCAAAATCTCAGAGCTTAAATAAGAAATTCCTGGGGCCTGCCAGTGGCATAGTGGTTAAGTTTGTGCGCACTCTGCTTTGGCAGCCCTGGGTTCACGGGTTCAGATCCCGGGCGTGGGGACCTACACACTGCTCATCATGCCATGATGTGGCAGCGTCCCACAGGCAAGGTGAAGGGAGATTGGCCCAGATGTTAGCTCAGCGACAATCTTCCTCATGCAAAAGGGGGAAGATTGGCCATGGATGTTAGCTCAGGGCCATTCTTCTTCACCAAATAAATGAATAAATAAATAAATCTTAAAAAAAAATACCTATATGCTCCATTCCTCATGTTCTTCTGTAAAATGAGATTGGCCTTGATGAGTTTTAATTCCTCGTGGCTAATGTGAGAGGTTTCACTGAGTTGTGCTCCTTCAGGGCAGGGACCAAGCATGGAGAACCTCGAACTGCTGACACCTTGAAGAGAGCTTGGCAGATGGGTGCTCAATACACGTTTGTCGAAAAATGCTTTCCAGGGTTGTCATGTTCAATTGAATGGCCCTACTGTAATTGCTGCCATGTTCTTAAACCTTCTCTTGTCTTCTCCATTCAGAAAGATAAAACTTCTCTTTCTGCCATTTCTCCAGGTTGTGTAGGCATCTTCGTTTCAGCAAATTGTATTTATATTCGTTAAATGAGAAAAACCCATTAGTGTTTCCCAGCTGAGTTCATCTCCCTACCTTCTTCCACTTGCTTCTGACTATCCCACTGAAAACCATTTCTGTGCAGCCAAAAGTTAAATCAGGCACTCAAAACCTGCTTCCTGGCAGGTTGCGGGTCCTTGGAGGAGGAAAAGTCTTGGCTTTTTTAGTGAATCTTGCCCTATGTCCCTGTTTCTATATCTGGCTGGGTGTCGTCAGGGGAACTAGGTAAACACCTACATTCCTGGTGCCATACCAGCCTCACTGACTCAGAATTTGGGGGGGTGGGGGCTGAGGAGGACAGCAGGAGGCCCAGAAATCTGAATTTTACTAAGTGTCCAGGTGATTCCGACATCCAGACAGTCGAGACACTTGTTGTAAATCCCTTACAGGTAAGCAAAAGGGTGAGGGAGAAGGATCTGTTCAAACTTTGGTGGAGCTCGGGGCAGAGGCAGAAGGAGAAACCCACAGGCTCTGCTTAGTCTGAGTCTGCCCTTCAGGGTTAACTATGCATTTTATTTTTATATTTCTATTCTACATTTGCCTTAATCCTTCTCATGGTGAACCCATAGACAGAATCTGAAGGCCCAAGGACTTGCTACTACATTTGTATTAAAAGCAGGAATTTCCATGAAGACTCAAAGACTTGAATTCTTTTATCTTACAATCCTAGAATTGTTGGGGATCTTAAAGGTCATTTAGTGGGACGTGCAAATTTTTAAGACTACCTTAGATATCCAAAGGACAAGCAATGACATCAAGATTAGCAATGCACATAATTGTGGTGAGCAACCCATGTCAGGCTTAAGGGGAGGCTGCCTCCCCCCGGCATTGCCAGAGGAGAGATCAGGGAGTCAATGAGGAAAGGCTGAAGGGGCAATAATCTGGAGGGTTGTGCACAGGAAAATGAAGGCAGATAGACTGCACATGGAGAACAGAGGGAGTGGAACAGGAGTATGTGAAGGAGAAATTTTTCAGTGTACTCAAACTCAAGGAATTCATTTACTCCCTCACCAAACATTTATTATTATCTCCTTAGAGCCTGATCTGATACTAGCCACAGCTCCTGCCCTCAAAGAGCTCTCAATCTAGTGGGATAGACTGATAACGGGACAATGGAGAGAGATAAGTCTAACAGTAGAGGAAGATAGTAGGAGTAGTGTAAGAATGTGCTAAAATATACAGCCCAAATTTCTCTTTCCCATTCCTTTTTAAACCCCCAACTTTCCTTTGTGTTTCTTTAAAGAGGTAAGTATTTCTGTTTATGGGATGATGTGACAAATGAATACACTTTGCCTTCATCTCCCTCCTCCACTCTTGCATGTCATTGCAAAGCCACTGTTGGGTGCTATGGACTGGAGTTAACTTATTGCTGTGATATAAAATGGCAACTTTATGAAAGTAGATTTTAAGATGTTTCTGGGACGGACTGGGTAGAAGCAAAAAATTAAGAAACAGATTGAAGGTGCCCTAGGCTGATGTGAGGGTAGGCAGAAAGGTGCCGGGAAAGGACGAGGAATTAATTGGAGTATGAAAAAGAAAAAAAGAAATTTCACACGTGGACATGGCTGCAATTAGAAAATATCAGGCGGTATAGTTTGAGCCTGTACAGTGGCAGAGCAGCATTCAAAGTGTGTTATTTTACCAGTCAGCAAGAGTGAAGAGCTATCTTAACCTTTTAATAAAGAACCACATGAATCAGAAGTTCTGCAGGAAATTTCAAGGATGCTAGGGAAGATATATCATAATCTACCGTTACAATAGTGAAATTAAATGAAAATTAACAATCAAATTGGTATAGTTAGTAGTAAAGTTAGTCGGAATGATATCTAATCACACTAAAATTACTATGCTACTTCATGTATAAATTTAAGTAGTTTAGATTTAAAATTTAATAATTTAAATTAAATTTAAATTTTAAGTAATTACTTAAAATTAGTATATTACTATAATTTAGTTAATGCCAACTTCAATAAAATTTAAATGATAGTTTCAAATAAAATTTAAAAGATGGTCATGTTTTTTCCCAAAGATTATATAAGGTTGTTATTGCAATGGCATCCTAATTCTTTTAAATAGCTTTCATTTCTAACAACTAGGTTGAATCTGTGCTACACAGATTTAGTTATTAATAGATGTCTTATAATTCAGCCCTTTCCACTGAAGTTAGTGCTCCCTTTTTATTTGTTTCTGCTCCTGATGCAAGACAGGTCCGTGCTAGGCATTCACAAAATAATTGTTGACTGATGAAAACCTTGACTAGGTATGCATAGGCTCAGAGTTTATAATTTTGATCGGTTATAGAAAAGAATAAACAAAATATGGATACAATAATCCATAGTCATTTCAACGAATACATTTTTTTCTAAGTATCAGCAAAATATTTGTACTTTCTGGACAGGTAAAATTGAGATCTAAATTCCATGCGCTTATTTAGAGTTTAGGGCCAATACTTAGATTATAGGAGGGCATGTCTACATTCTAAATTCACTCCAAGTGGACAGTCAGTCAGAGAAGCTGAATAATGGCCTCAATTCTTCCACTCCTTTCCCTGCTGCCAGGAATCGGCCGCATGAACTCTGAAGTGTGGCCCAGTTGCCATGGGCAGACTGGTTAGTTCGGACTCTTTTGCATGCAAAAGATAGCACCTGTGACTGTACATACTAAAAAGCCAATTGCAGGTGTATTTGCAAATTGGATTTTGAGGGGGAAGTTTAAGCAAATGCTTTTGAAAGTGAACCCCTCCAAGACATGAGTAATGAAGAAATAAGAAGAAAAGTGACAATCAAAAACCTATTAAAATCTAGCTGCCAGAGAAAAACCTGACTGTCTAATGACATTTATGCTTTCATAGCTAGGCATTTAATAGTCGTTTTGTGTCAGTTGCTTCCTTTATGAATGCCACATGACAAATTTTTCAGTTCTCTGTATTTCTGAGACCCTAATCCCCACCACTCTTAGATGCTTGAAATGAGCGGATGGCCCTGAGAGATGAAGTTCTCTGTCCCTCTGAATTTCTCGGCACGAATCTACAATGACACCTCAAGCATCACTCATCCAATCCATTCATTCCATTCATTCTTTCTTTTATTCAGTCTTCAAAATCCACGGTAAATTATTATGACCAAACAAAGGCTAAACCAACCAGCTGTTTAAAAACGTTAGAATTTGGGATAGCAAAGGAGTTATGTGCCTAAACTCAAGGAAGAAATTATTCTCTCTTGATTCATGACTGATACTGGTACTTTGTATTCCTGTTTGCCTCTCCAATTTTTTCTTTTGTTAAAAAACCACTGCATTCCCCCCCCACCTCCCCCAATTTTTAGCCTATCTGTTCTATTTTGCACCTGGACTCTATTTGCTCCTCCTGCTGCCTCTCAAAACGGCTGAGAAGGTAGGAATCAGAAGCAATAGAAGCCTACATCTGACATTTTGGTCATATAAATGTGTGTGAGAACAATGTACGATCAGCTTTTCCTTGTTACCCTTATCTCTCCAATTGCCATTGGTTATTGGGGGGTGGGGCTGCATGAATGTCTGGCTCTCTCTTTCCTTCCATGGTAAAGAATATAATTCTAATCAGGAAAAGAAGATGGAATTATCCAGTCTTATTACAGCAACTGGCTTATAAGATAATCTTGGAGTGGTCTAGTGCAAATATATTTAAAAAGTGGGGTTGGGATTTTATTTGATCTCTGTTAGATTCTATGAATTGTAGCACCTGAGCCTGTTAAGAATAAATGCCTTATAGAGAAATGTTTTCTGAAAGCAAAACTTGATGTTTGCAAAACTTGTAGGCTCATGGGTTTCTGATCTGGAGAGTGCACACAGACCCCTCCAATGTAAATACATGCATGCTAAATTTACCTGAGCGCTTTAAGCAGCTCTTAACATCATATGACAAGGAGAACATTTGTTAATCAGAAAAATTACAACCTATTCATACTTATTGTTTGATTATTTCTTTGCTGACCTCTGAGGTCCCATTGTTGATTGAATTGGTTATAGTAACTCATATTTATTTTAGCAACTAGCTATTATGAATGCAAACTTTTCTTATCACCAGATGATTGATAGACACATTAAGAAGTTGTTCAACAGGTTGCTTGGTTTGAAGAAATGCTTAAATCCTGATAGGTTCCCTTTTTATCAGCAAAGAGTGGGAATTAGCACAGATAAGCCCATGGTAACAACAATTTTGTTTTCAAAGTGGAATGTTGTCATTTCTTTAAATTGGATTCTTGTAAGCAGTAGATTCTATCAGTTCCCTTTTATAGATTTAAATGTACAAAATTTTGGTGGTTTGAAAACATTCTGAGACCAGTTGCTTTTCTAGAGTTGGCTGGAGAAAGAACACTACGAGGAATATTGTCAAGCAGCTGAGAGTGATGAGGGATCTGTTAGTACTAACCATCCGGATTTTGTTTCCTTTTTAAAAAATTGTTATTGGGGCTGGCCCGGTGGCGCAGTGGTTAAGTCTGCACGTTCCGCTTTGGTGGCCCGGGGTTCACCAGTTCAGATCCCGGGTGTGGACATGGCACCGCTTGGCAAGCCATGCTGTGGCAGGCATCCCACATATAAAGTAGAGGAAGATGGGCACAGATGTTAGCTCAGGGCCAGTCTTCCTCAGCAAAAAGAGGAGGATTGGCAGCAGTTAGCTCAGGGCTAATCTTCCTCAAAAAAACCCAAAAATTATTATTATTCTTTGTGTTTCGTTTAGAGATTGCATAAGGCCTCCTGTTTTGTAAAGGCTTTCAGGCACCTAAATTAAGTTAGGCCCACAAATGCCTAACATTTTTTTTCCATTGGTGAAAGTGTTGTTTTGATTCTTTTTTTTTTTAATGGAAACGTAAGTACAGTAGAGTAAGGTAAATTGCCCATGGCTATCTGACAGGTGAGAAACAGGGTTAAAGTTCACAGGTCCTCATCTTTTACCTGGTCTTTGGTGTACAGGGTTAGCAGGGCTTCTCAATCAGATTTGCTGTCATTTTATCTCATTATAATATCTTTTCCTGAGGACAGGGGCCCGGTGGTAATAAGCACCAGAGAAAGGCCTAAATACGGACACAATGGGTAAGTGAAAATAAATGACTGAAGATTTTTTCTTGAATGGAGGCTGAATGAGTTTGCTAGAAAATTCTGTGGTGTAGTGCCTCAATTTCAAAAAGGTATCTGTTGACCTATCAGGGTTTTCATATGACCTCAATTTTTGATGGTGACTTGTTACATAGAATTGTTTGGATCACCGTACCATTTTATACCAGTGTTGTGAAGGCAGATATCAAGAAAGACAATATTATATACAATTATAGGTAGAGCAATTTTTAAGTAAAAAATCACCAAAGGAATATGAGGATCGATGACATGGAGTTCCTGAAATTGAACCTGGCCTGGTGTCACCTGGTCAGGATTTGCTCGCTCTTTGGAGGGGGGTTCTGCTGTGGACACTGCAAGCACTTTATCTATTAGCATATTCATGGATGACGTGGAGAGTGACAAAATGGCAGGGTGACTCATTATTAAACAAATCACAGGTTCATATCTCCCTCCCCCTCCTCCACTCGTTTCCTTGGAGACACAGTTCCTTGTCAATTTTCTGAATTACATTAATATCAAACTCTGACTTTGATCAGGAAGAATGAATCTGAAGAGTAGTATTTATATCTTCCATGTGACATTTGCATCACATGGATAAACGTTTAAAATGTTCTTGGGAACACTGAAAAATAAGGAAATAGAGTTCAAAAATAAAGTATAGAACTTGTTAGACTAGTTTCTGTTTAAAACTAGGTGGATTATACCTCTTTGTTTTAAACCATTAGAACAGCAATGATTAAATATCAGATTCCTTAAAGAGTCACTAGTTCCTTTCGGAAAGTTTTGATTAAAGCATTGTATTTATTAAACTCTTCTACCCACACATCTTTCCTTCAAGATGTTGTTTTTCCCATGTCTGCTGTTTTATTACGTGACAGTTATTGAAAGGGTAGATGTCGTTTACTTTCCCAAGGTTTATTTTTATATCATAAATCATACTTTTTTTTTTTTTTTAACACATCACAAGAAGCAGCGTGGTCTGTTCAAACTGGGCGTCAGAAGAACTGGGTTCTATTTCTGACTCTGATATGTGACTGGGTAGGTCAACGAATTCATATGTGTCTCAGTCTCCCAAGCCGCTTAATGGGGATAATAACATCTCCCTTCTACCTACTTCACAGGGTTTTTTTTTTGTTTTTGAGGATTAATTAGTTAATGTTTGCAAACCATTCTGAGCTCCTTTGATAAAATACAAAGCACCATTATTTATGACAATAATAATAGTGTCTTGGACCTGTAGGCTTCCTTTCATCCAAGGATCCCAAAGTACTTTACCACTGGGATTGTAACTTTACAGAGAGTTACTGCGGGGTGGCTGGCTCTCCTTGAAGAAACAGATGGTAACAAGCAGTCTGGGTTTTCACCAGAGAGTAATTAAGTCTCCCACCAACTCCTTGCGTCATTTGCATAAACTTCCCAAGACAGAAGCACAGCTCCCAAAAGAGAGCTGAGTCGGACTCCTTATCCCTCGATCACTATTTATAAACGTGTCCCAGGAGATTTGGAATTTCAATGTTTTCAACTCCCAAATCTACATGTTGAGAATCTGGGAAAGCATGGGAATATTTAGACAGCAGATAAATTAGGTACAAGGAAAATATAAATGTAGCAAGTGTGGGTTACCTGAAGGTCTTTTAGATTGTGTACATCAATTATGTATGAGTCCTGTGATCTCTCCTTGGCAGTCTGGTTAACTTTTAGTTAATTGACTAAAGATGAATTAAGTGCCTAACTCATGTGCATGTCTGGGGTTATTAAGAAGAAAAGTGTACGATGTGGTCCCTGCCGTCAAGTTGTTTACAACCTATTTGAGAAGATGAAACTAAGATACAGGAAACAATTAGTGGACCATGGAAGACAGCATATAATTAAAGGCTAAATTGCGTGCAACAGACCACAGGAAGTAGAGAGAAGAGATGATCAATATGGACCAGCCTAGTTCAGGAGAGCAGGATGGAAGAGGTGAATTTAAAGGAGTGTGTTTTCCCCAGGACCAATATCACACAAGCAATGTATGTAGAGTGTGTATGGGACAGTGGGGGTCCTGTGTTGTGGGACAGGGCGGATGGCGGAAACTCATTCCAGGTAACCAGAGTCTTTAGTGGCAGGCAGGGCGGAGGGAGCTTCCGGGGTGTAGGGCACTTTCCTAGGCAGGCAGAGGAGTTTGGATTTAATTTAATTCACTTAAAAAGAAAAAAAGACTTCAGAACCCAGGGGCCTGACAAAGGCAGCATTTTGGAATGATTCTTTTGTTACAGTATGCTGGAGACACTGGAGCAGGAAGGAGATCTAACACTGGGCGGCTCGCTGGGGTCGGATGCAGTAATGCAGAGGGATGGAATGTCATCTGGAAGGGTTGTGGTGGACGTGGAAAGAATTCATTAAAAATAGAGCTTTTAATGAGAGCTTCGCATGTGCTGGGAATGCGTCTTATTCTCACAACAACCCAAGGTGATACTAATAATAACTATGTTAGCACTGATTTCCTAACTCCAAAACTGTGGCTGAGAGGGGCTAGTAATTTGCTCAAAGTCAAAGAGATGGAATGTGTTAGGGCCCAAGTTTGAGCCTAGTGTAAATCCTAAGCCGCTATTTAGATTTACGAGATTAATATGAGAGCAGTAGACATTTTGGTGAAAGAATATCCATCCAGTCTAGATAGGAAAGTGCTGGCTTAGACAAAGTTAAAACAGGTCATTCCCCAGCTTTATTCCTGTAGGATAACTTAGTGCTACTTACCGCACATTGTGAATCTGCAGAATTCAGTCTGAGGAGTATGTCCTCACAGGGGCAGTGTGCAGAAAACGCTTGGAAAATGCTAGCTTGCAATCTTCCTCTATAGCCACGGTAAGCCCCAGGGTTGGGAATGCTAGGGAGCCATCAAGACTGGGAGTGGAGGTATTCCAACCACTAAGAGAGAGCCACAAGTTAGGATCAGAGTTAGGAAAAGCAGGAAGTAAGAAGAGAGACAGACCCACAAGGCCGCTATCAGAATGCCAAACTAGGTTTAGGGACATGGGAATTCAAAGTGGGAAGGTTTAGATCACAGGCAAGTTAGTTGCAGAGAGAACCCAGCACCTGGAAGTTCAATGCCCACCGTCCCTGAGGCTGCACCCTCTCTTGCCTCATCTGATCGGACTCCGCCAGTTTAAGCTGTCTGCACTTCCCAGTTTCTCAAAGTGCTAAGGCTGGGCAGCTGATGCTCTTGATGTAGGATTGAAGAGCAGTAAGTAGATTTTCCTGGTGGGAGAAGGTGTTAAGGAGTTAAGGGGCAGATGGGAGTGAATTTGCTTGACATCCTAGAAACCAGGATTATAAAATTTTACTTTGAGTCAAGATGAAGCTGGGAATAATTTTAATGAGAATAGAAAGTTCTTAGAGATGGGGGTTCTTGCTGCTAATGTCTGAGGCTTCATGGGGGAAGAGGTTAAAACAAAACTACTGCCGAGTCTAAGCCCCCAAGAAATCTTAAACATCGGCTGGCTTTAAAATTCTCCTACAAATGATCAGAGCATTAGCCATTATTTCTAAAGCTTGCAATTTGACTTATGAATCTACTCACTGATTACATTTTGGATACATTTGGCAGCCAAAGTAGAGCAGGAAATCATTATTGGATAAAAAGGGCCACACAAGAGGAAGTTTTTATTGGCAAATACCAGCTTATGTATTCACAGAATCCTATCATCTTAGTCCTAGAAGGAGTCTACCCCCCTGCCTCATGCAGGCCTTCACTAAAATGTGTCCAAAGAGATAACACTCTCTTCTTTTTTCGTGTACCCCACCGGCCCCAAACTGGGGTCCAACTCTCTGAAATGTATTCCAACCTCCAATAGGACTATCATCAAATACGGCCACATATCAGTTAAAATCCATTTTTTTGTTGTTGTTCTCTCTTCTGTGAACATGGAAAACAGTTATCATCTTTTCTTTCAAAACCCTTCATATTCTAGAAGACTATAATTACATTTCCCTCAATTTTCTCAGCTTTGGATGGAATAGCGTACATGTGTAAGGCTGACGTTTGCTGACTCCTTCAGATGTGCAGGGCACTGAGAATGTCAGATAAATTATCTCATTTACTTCCGACAACATCCTGTGAATCAGGCATTTTTATCCTCATTTGAAAGATAAAAACTTGAGGGTCAGAGGTTAATAATACCTTTCAAATAGTTGGTAAATAGAGGAGCCAGGATGGAAAAACTGCCATTCTTTTTTTTTATTATTATTATGGTTTTTATTATTTATTTATTTAAATTTTTTTTTTGGTGGGGGGAAGAAGCTTAGCCCTGAGCTAACTGTTGCCAATCATCCTCTTTTTGCTGAGGAAGACTGGCCCTGAGCTAATATCCATGCCCATCTTCCCTACTTCATATGTGGGATGCCTACCACAGCATGGCTTGCCAAACAGTGCCAAGTCCACACCCGGGATCCGAACCGGCAAACCCCGGGCAGCTGAAGCAGAACGTGCACACTTAACTGTTGCGACACCGGGCCGGCCCCCTATTTATTTTTTTTTTTAAATTTTTTCCTTCTTCTCCCCGAAGCCCCCAGTACATAGTTGTGTATTCTTGTTGTGGGTCCTCTGAGTTGTGGCATGTGGGACACCACGCCACCACGGCCTCAAGAGTGGTGCCATGTCCACGCCCAGGATTCGAACCTGTGAAACCCTGGTTCGCTGAAGCGGAGCGTGCAAACTTAACCACTCATCCATGGGGCTGGCCCCAAAACCTCCATTCTTGATGGGAACCCATGGATTGGATTTTCCAACCCTGTGAGTCAACTCTCCTGTGATGACCTTCTTTCCCTTCTTCCATTTCTCTGCTTTCCTTCAAGGCCTAGTTGTTTTCTAGTGCTCATTCGTTTCCCCCATGCTTTCGTTGGCTATTTGAGGCCTCACTGTTCTTCTTTTTAGCTATCATTTTTTATATATTATACATATTTATTATTTACATATTTTATAATATTTATACATTAGTTTTTTCCTCCATTCTATCTAAAAGAGAAGCTCTTTGCAAGTTGGAACCATGCCTTGTAATTCATTGACTTCTTAGCCAAAACATTGTACTTTGAGTGGTAATTGTCTTATTATGGAATCGGAAAAAAAGATCAAACTAAGAGGAAGATAGAGACTTTACGAGGCCAGACCATTCTTCCTTCATTTGTGCTCCAAAAGCGTTTTGCACAAATGAAGCCAAGTGTAGCAAAAAAGAAGGTGGGTGCTGGGGCCAGAGGACTTGGCTTGAAATCCCAGCCCTAAAATTTACTCCCTGTTTGACTTTGGGAAAGTTGCTATCATGTTTTAAGGGCCCATTTTCTCCTTGGTGAAATGGGGATGATAATACTAATTTTATATGGTTCCCGTGAAGATTCGAGAATGCAATTAGGTGGTCACTTTGCACTGAGCTGGGTACATGGTAGCTCTTACAACTACAGCTTTCTTAATAAGACTATACTCTGTTTGGTTCTTTTTTTTTTTTTAAAGATTGGCACCTGAGCTAACAACTGTTGCCAATCTTTTTTTTTCCTGCTTTTCCTCCCCAAATCCCCCCAGTATCTAGTTGTATATTTTAGTTGTGGTCCTTCTAGTTGTGGCCCATGGGACACCGCCTCAACATGGCCTGATGAGCTGTGCCATGTCTGTGCCCAGGATCCGAACCCTGGGCCACCGAAGCAGAGTGCGCGAACTGAACTGCTCGGCCACGGGGCTGGACCCTTTACTCTGTTCTTGTTATGTCTCTCACAGAAATCACTCTCTACTAGATAGTAAATTCCTCAAGGGCAGAGGGTTGTCCTTCGTTTTTGTTACCCCCTCCCCACCTCCCCAGCTCAGTGCCTGCCACATAGTAGCATTCGACAATTTTTTTAACGACTATGAGAAGGAACTCTAGTGAAGAGTCCAGGTTGGAAGACCCTGTAAAAGCCTCTTTAAAGCTGATCGCAGCCAGGTTCTACAAACTGTGCTTTGTACCAGACCCTAGTGTGGGGCTCGACCCATAAAAAATGTGCTCAAGTAAGGATTCTTCAGTTACTTGAATTTATCCCCATGACTGTATTTTCGTTTCTAGTATTTCATCTGGCTCATTTTCAAATATGGATATTCTTTTGTCCATGATGTCTTGTCCTTGCCTTATGGAATCCATTCTTTCTTTAGCTCTTTATACATTTTAAACACACTTATTAGGAAGTCCCTTTCTGTTCTGTTACTCCTAGCTCCTGTTCTGTAAAGTCTTCCTTTATTGGGATTTGCTGCATCCCTTTCATGGCAGTTGGCTTCCTCTTGTGTTGCAATTTTTGACAGCGAACGCATCTTCAGCGGGAAGTATTGTCCGAAAAGGTCCAACCATGCCCTGGATTGTGGCAGTGTCCAGTGGGATGGGTTTCCCTTTGTCTCTGTTAGGATGCTAAAGGGGTAAACAGACCCAGCACAGTTTTTATTAGTAACAGTAAGATCTAGAGTACAGGCCCAAGAGACCTACACGTGACTTACTTCTTCCATGCCTTCCTGGACTACTTTGACAAGCAGCATGTGGTTACAATCATGTGCCTATATTGTCTAAGATATTGATAAGGGCCTTGTAAAAGTATATCTTCCTTTTATTCTTCCAGAACTGTCATTCTGATGTGGAAACCAGGTGATCTGGACAGGATTAGTTATTAGGAACCGTTTTGGTTATTATTTGGTACTGACTTTTCTTAAAGTGTTTGCTAAATCAATTGGCTGGTGAGTTTTCCCCTTCAAGTATAGAAGTGAAGCTCATGAGTGGATGCATCTAGAGTCTTATTATTATTTGTGATTACACATAGTTTATTTTCTTTATACTTTTTTGTATTTTCCAAATTTTCTACAATAAATACTTTTAATAAAAAATAACTTAAACACTTCTCTTCAAATTCCAGTTTTCTTAGATTTCTTAAATTATCAGTCTACTTTTCAACTTCCTCAGGATTTTTCAAGCACAGCTACTAGACTTTCTTCTTCATGGGTGATAATATCTCTCTTTAATTTCTCATTAAGATTTCATAGAATAAGAAACCATATATCTCAAATATTCCAAGAGAGTCCAGTTTCACTCTCCTACTTATAAAATCAATATTTAAGGGGCCAGCCCGGTAGTTCAGTGGTTAAGTTCACACGTTCTGCTTCAGCAGCCCGGGGTTCACCAATTTGGATCCTTGGTGCGGACCTACACACTGCTTGTCAAGCCATGCTGCGGCAGGCATCCCACATATAAAGTACAGGACGATGGGCACAGATCTTAGCTCAGTGCCAGTCTTCCCCAGCAAAAAAGAAGAGGATTGGTGGCAGATGTTAGCTCAGGGCTAATCTTCCTCAAAAAAAAAAAAAAAAAAAAAATCAATACATAATTAAGAAAATGTGGTTATTATACCTATAAGGTTTTTCAGTTTCTCCATAGGCCCTTGCCCACCCCTCTGCACATTTTCTCTCTAGGGTCTAGTTTATTTAATAGCTCGAAGAAAGTTTTACAGTTTTTGTTGCACAGAAGTAATAAATATGTTGAGTGTTATGTTCCTATACAGTGTATATTACACTGTTTTTTTCCAACACATAAGCATCTCCTCAGACTTTGTGGAGTTCCTGGAAGATGATGGAAGTAGTCCTCTGATGGTGATAACTGATTCTTAGAATAGACTTAGATCCAAGAGATTGGAAATATTGGCACTTCAAGGATGAATAAGACGTTGATTTTCCCATCAAGGAGTTTATAATCTAGAAGAGATATATACATGCAAGGCAATGACAGGAGCACCATAGGAGAAAGTACTGTCTTGGAGTTAAGTATAAAGAGCTATGGGAATAACAATGCAAGACCAATTAATTCTGCCAAGTAGAAGAGAATAGAGGAAAACTAAAGAAAGAAGGTGACCTTCTGATGCTCTTGGAATGAAGATTTCACTAGGAAGGCAAGGCTGGAAGACATTTGTGGCGGAAGGAATAGCTTGAACAAAGGTGTGACCACTACAGTAGTTGGATGCAAGAAATAACACACCTGTTTATTTTTTTCTAAATGAAATGAAATCTAGTTCAGGATCCCCACCCACCTCTTGTCAGGAAGTAAAATGTGTCATTTTTTTTGGGTGGGGACACCAGTGGGCAATATACACAGTATAAAAAGATGGGGGATGGGCCTCTGGTCTTTGGGGCACCATGGTTGTCACTGAGAGGTCCAATCTTCGAGCTCCTGGAGTCCGTATGAAGGGCTCACAGTGCCTACTGTTCCAAGTGCTCCTCTTCCAAGAAACAAGAGTTTGTCCTAGGGGTTTGTAGATATCCTGGGAGCTAGGCTGGGATCACATGGCTCTGCACACAGTTTGACTTAATGCCCCTGTTTTCCTATTCAGCACTTCATCACTGCCCTATGCTGTGCCTGCTGTCTAAAGATCAGACATCTCAAGCCTGGCTCAGTGGCTGCAGAGAATAAAGCTCTCGTTCTTTTGTGGATGGGGAAGAGTCCTTCCCTGACTGCAGAAAGGAGGGTAGGAGTCTGGAGTCCATGTGCTCCTTGTGCAGACTTTCAGTCAAGTCCTCTCTTTCCAGCAATTTGCCTCTTTCACTGTCTTTAGTGCCTGAGGCTTCCAGCACTTGAGCCTGAAAGCCAAAGCAGCTGGCTTCTGGTCAATGCACCCCTCTGTAGGTCCTTAGGCTTCACCTTCCCCCACTGGTCCAAACTAGTTACTACCTGTCCATCCTTTCTGTCTTCCTGTTTTACTGTTTGGGGCTACAGATACACACTAGATTCACTGCTGATGCCTCTTGCTCTTCTTGTTGGTTTTGGATGATATCTGAGGAGAGGGTTACTCCACTATTTTTTTTTTAAAGATTGGCCCTGAGCTAACATCTATTGCCAATCTTCCTCTTTTTTATTTTCTTTCTCTCCAAAGTTCCCCAGTTCATAGTTGTATATGATAGTTGCAGGTCCTTCTAGTTCCTCCATGTGGGACACCACCTCAGCATGGCCTGATGAGTGGTGCTAGGTCTGTGCCCAGGATCTGAACCGGCGAAACCCCGAGCCACCAAAGCAAACTTAAGCGCTCGGCCATGGGGTCGGCCCCTCCACCATCTTTGAAGTATGCATTCTTCAAGATAAATTTTTCTTTCCTTTATTTGCTAACTTTCTGACACTTTCTAACTTTTGATAATTTTTTTTCCTCTTAGATCATTAGACTTTCATTTACTTTTCCTTGAATTGAAGATGAGAATCCACCTTAATAGTCTCTAATTTAAAAAATTTAACTTTTATTTTTATCAGAGTTATTAATGTGCGTAATTTAAAGGATTAAGCAGTTCTGTAAAACTTATTATGAAAAGTAGGTGTCACCTGCATGCCACTGCCCTCAATAGCTTTCTAGAAGCATCATCTTTCAAACTTGTAGCTGTTATGATTGATACTTATATCCACATCACTAAACAACTTGCTTATAGTGCTATATCTTGATTTTTCAGTTAAGGTATTGTCTATTTGCTTCCTGCTGTGGAAGATGAGAACTTAGCTCTCTTTTACCCACCATTCTTAAACACACACCCCATCCCCCCATCTGTCCTAAATAGATGTATCATAATTTTGTTTAATCTTCAGCATTTATCAGATTTATAACTATTTATATGATTATGCTTTTATGACTATGTGATTATTATTTACACATGAGCTATGTGATATTCTATGATTGTTTTTCTTTTCTTGAACCATTTTGAAAAATTTTAATCAAGTACATAATTGTCCTATTGTTTAGTTTGCTTTTTTTTTCCTATTTTCTTTTTTTTCTTTATTCATCTCTAAACTCCCCTCTGAATATATATGCATATATATTCAAGCCCATCAGATGCTCTCTCATTTTCATCTTGTTGGAAACCTCTCTCTTAAAAGCCCTTTGACCTCCAATCTTAACTGTGTCCTTTATCCCTGGTGCACACCTGCCATCCTGTTCTTCCTTCACTGTCATTCTGGGACCCCCTTTGCCTCTCTCTTGAGTTGGTTCCACTGTTTTTGGATCCCATGTCCTGTCTTCCTGATTCTTGGTTTTCTCCATTGTTATTGTGGAGCACCTCTTCCAGTAGCTTCCTGAGTAAGGGTGCATAGGGGATAAGATTTATAAGCATGTCTGGAAGTCTTTAAGTGCCCTCACACTTAATTCATATTTCAGCTAAATGAGTAATTCTGAGGTGGAAATAATTTCCCTCAGACTTTTATTTTTTTTTTAAAGATTTTATTTTTTCCTTTTTCTCCCCAAAGCCCCCCAGTACACAGTTGTATATTCTTCATTGTGGGTCCTTCTAGTTGTGTCATGTGGGACGCTGCCTCAGCGTGGTTTAGATGAGCAGTGCCATGTCCGCGCCCAGGATTGAACCAACGAAACACTGGGCCGCCTGCAGCGGAGCGCCCCAACTTAACCACTCAGCCACGGGGCTAGCCCCTCCCTCAAACTGTTGAAGCCATTGTTCAATTGTTTTCTAATTCTAATCTTGGAAATTGACAGATCCGGAAACATTTTGACTCCTGACTCACTGTATATATTTTTTCTCTCAAAGCTTTTAGAATCTTCTCTTTACATCGGTTTTCTGAAATTTCATGAGGGGGTGTCTTGGTATAGCTCTGTTTTTATCTATTGTGTTAGGCACGCAATTGGTCTTTCCCATTTGGAAACTCATTTCTTTGGGAATTTTATTGAATTACTCTTTGACTTCTTTCTCTCCACTTGTGTTTTCTTTCCTTCTGGAATGTGTACTATTCGGGTGTAGTACAATCTATATTGATATTCTACTTTTCTAAATTTAAAAAATTTTTTATTTTCCATCTCTGTCTTTTGCCCAACTTCTTGGGGGATTTTTTCTTTCAACTTTATTTTCTAACTGCTTCTTGAGTTTTTCATTTTTACTGTTATATTTTTTATTTCTATAAACTCTCTTTTTGTTCTCTGTTTTATTTTTTTTAAGTTATCTTACTCCTGTTTCATGGATACAGTGTATTCTCCTATCTCTCTGAGGATATTGATAACACCTTTTTTCTCCCAGGAGTTTTTTGTATGGCCTATGTTTATTCCGAGTTGCTTCCGATTATTTGTTCTCTCTCACAGTAGAGATTTTTTCTCACATCTTTGCTGATCGCATTTAACATTGGGCACTAAAAAGCTGACTGGAAATGCTGAGAATATGGGGAGGTTTTGATTGTAGGCTTCATCATAACTGGTGTTCTGGTTGAGTTTTTTGGGGGAATAATATTCCTGATGTCTGTATCTTTAGACTTTTCCTTCAGAGTTCCCCATCGAGGTGTCTAATCTCCTGTCAGAGCAGCGCCACTCAAACGTCACTGTGTATACCAGTCACTGTGGAATTGTTGAAATGCAGATTCTGATTCAGTAGGTCTGGGGTAGGACTGAGATTCCTCAATTCTAATTGTTGTTGCTTTCCATGGACTGCATCTAATTTTTTTTTATTGAGGTAACATTGATTTATAACTATATAAATTTCAGGTGTACATCATTATATTTCGCCTTGTATATGGATTACATCACGTTTAACACCAAAAGTCTAGTTGCCTTCCGCCATTGTACACATGTGCCCCTTTACCCCTTTTCACTCTCTCCCCACTCCACTTCCCCTCTGGTAACCACCAATCTGTACTCTGTATCTATGTATTTGTTTGTTTAACTTCCACGTATGAATGAAATCACATGGTATTTGTCTTTTTCCATCTGACTTATTTTGCTTAGCATATTACCCTCACAGTCTGCCTGTGTTTTCACAAATGGCAAGATTTCATCTTTTTTATAGCTGAATAATATTCCATGGTATACATATACCACATCTTCTTTATCCATTCATCCATTGATGGAGGCTTAGATTGTTTCCAAATCTTGGCTTTTGTGGATAATGCTGCGATGAACATAGGGGTGAATATATCTTTTCGAATGAGTATTTTCCTGTTACTTGGATAAGTACCATATCTTGAATAAAAAAGGAAGAGGGACTATGATCCTGGCCGCCAGTTCTGTGAGTTGTTTTGGAGAAAAGGACTGGGAAGTCTCCACATTCAACATATGAAGTTTGCCTCCTTTGCACACTCATTCAATCCACTTGCTTTTAGCATGGTGCCCTTACTCTCAAGTGTGGGTGATGCCCCCAGTCCAGGGACCCTGTGCTTCTCCCTCTCCAGCGGGGGAACCTCTACTGTTCAGCTAGGGAGGAAGGAGGGTGGGAGCAGCAGTTGCTTGGTCAACGGCAGAGCGGCAAGGGGCTTGGAGGGAGTCTGGTTTCTTTTAAACAGACTTTTCACCAATTCTGTTTTGCTCTTACTTTCGCCCCTGCTTCCAGAGGTCCTTGATTCTGCACATTTTTCAGGATTAAAAGAAACATTGTATGTAAATCAAATTGGGCTGCCGCTGCTCTCCCTCAGCTGCTGATTTTAGGATTCAGCTTCCTTGGACTCCTTACTTTATTTTACTCGCATTCATCTTTCTACTTTCTAACCTCTACTTTTAAAATTTAATTTTTCTTTGCTATCGTGTCTCCCATTCTCTTTGCCCTTGGGCGTGGTGCTCTTAACAAAAGTCTCTTTGCTGTAGTTTTAGGGAATTTCAGGAGAGAGAAGATACACGTGTGTTTAGTCCGCCATCTTTAGCTACAAACCCTCCCTAATTTGTTTTCTGCTTTATGCTTCTGACTGTTGTCCTCAGGGCCCTTGAAAATATAGTTCCCCATACACAATTTATGAGACTTTGTTTCCCAACTGAGTTTGACTTCCTTGCCTTTCTAAGGTTGAGGGATCCAGGCTCATAAACTTTGATGTATAGTCTTAAAGTCTCTGTATGCAAAGGAGACAAACATCACGATTTTATTGCCCAATTTCCAATATTTCCTCTGGTCTGGGGCTCATAAGCACCATTATTCTTTCTTCATGTCTGGGAGCAACTATAAGGGCATAATTCAATTAATATGCAGCTCCTACTTGTCTTAGAATTGATTTATTTATAGCTGAAGAGAGAGCTGGTTTTATATTACCATATGGGAGGCTGACTTGCTTATACTTGCTTCCCCCACTGCATTTCCAGCTCAGCACTCAGATAAAGGGAGTACCACGATGAGATGTTCTGTGGTAATCTGGACTCTTTTTTCCTTTTCTTTTTCTCCCCTTCTGAACTCCCCAATAGGGAGCTGAGCCTAGATATTTAATAGAAATAATATTTGGGATATTGAGGGAATTAAAATGCAGTATAAGGGTGACTACTCTGAGATTCCATGATTCTATGAGAACCTGCATGTCTGAAGGTGTATCCCTGAATGAGTGTGTTTTTCTTTTGCTGAACCTGATGGTATGAGGAAGTAGAGAGTAGTGGCTAAGAACATAGACATAGCTTTTAAAGTCACATAGACTGGAGTCCGGTCCTCTTACTAATGGGATTGACTTGCACAAGATACTTAATCTTTCTAAGCTCCTGTTTCCTCACCTGTAGAGTAGGAAAATTAATACCTGCCCTACAGGTTGTCATAAAGATTAAACGTGATAATGTACGTACAGCACTTAGGACGGGGACTGGCCCTTAGGATGCACTTACTGTCTGTGATTGTTTGGGGGATTACCAAGGCCTCCTTTTCTTTCAAAACAGAGAATCTAGCATCATCTGCAATTCCAAGAGTTCCAGTATTTTCCATCTATTTGTATTAGACAACAGAAGACATTTGAGTCATACCTGTAATGATGTATTTGGCAGCCCTTAAGAAGTCAATTTATGATATAGACTTTAAAAAATCTTCCAAAAGATGCAATTTTTTTCTGAATCCTCTGATCCTTAAAAAAAAAAAGTTAGAAAAAAATTCTAGCTACTTTGACTCTACGAAACACATTAAGATCAAGATGAAGAATTAGGTTTCTTTGAATAAAAAATCTTAGGGCAAAGCGCCAGACCAATTCTGAAGGGTGTAGGGTTATGCTGTAGCTCCTCAGATCAACTTTAGTATTTAAATTATTGTCCGATGTATTTATTTTTATGAAATACTCCATGATAAAACATTGAACAGGTGCTGGAGTAGATATAAATATACAAGCTGATTCAACACAAATCTAAATTACCTTAATAAAAAAAATCATAAGAAAAAAAATAAATATACAAGCTGGCTTTTTTGCTTCTTCAAGATAGAAAAGTGACTGGTATAATTCCATTACTTGGTTTCTTCTTTCAATCCCTCTTTCTCTGTTTTTTTTCCCCCCAAGATGGGGACAAGACAGAAGGCTGTAATGGCAAAATTAGACAAGACGGAAATACTCTGCTGGCCTAGTTTGCTGTAACTTTCCTGTATGACTACACTGTGCAGCCAGGACCTGGAAATACCTGTCCTGTCACTAACCTGTCATTGAAGGCTGCCTCAAATGGTTTAGCGTGATTTAATCACTCATTCTTTCTTTCTCAACAGCTTAATACGCAGTCTCTATCATGGCTTCTTATCAATATGAGACACCAATTAATGCTTTTGACTTCTTAGTGTTTTTGGAAACTCTTGGCATTGTGTCCAGCTGCCTGCGTTCTTTTTACACGCTTCCTTCGGCCAACCCTCCTTCGGCAGTTTAGCCTGACTCCAACTTGCAAGTGATGTTTCCACAACAAGTCTTAGGTTGCATGAACTTTTAGCTGCAGCAGATCCAGTCATCTGGGCAGGGAAAGAGATGCAATGACGACGAGTGAGGCAATCCTTACAGTAGCCCAGGGCTCTGCCTGGAAGGCAAAATTCAAGAGTAAAATTCCCCTTTGCCCTGCCAGGCTCTCTCCTGGCACCAAAAGGAACTGTAAGAAGGACAGATTGGCAGGGCTGAGACTTGGCCTGTCTTTGATCTCCCGCCTGCTGTGTCAAATTTGCCCCATGACATTAGTTTTTGGATCAATCTGGAATAAATTGTATGATTTCCTAAAAGCTTAAAAATTAGAAGAATATGTTTCTACTTTTTATCTTTGATTGACAGAGAAGAAAACACTAGAATTTAGTATTATGTATACTCACAGCTAAAAAGAAAACTGCTTTTGAAGCACAAAAAATTTATTTTGAAAGAGCTACTTTTTAGTTTTTCCAAAATTGGATCATCACAGTGTTCGATCTTCCTAATTTATTGTTTTCCTGGAGTGTTGTTTATGTAGGAAGCTGTTTCTTCTTTCTGTTTTAAATCATATGATTCTACATTTCAAGATTTCTTGGTTTGATCGCCTTAAAACTTTCCTCCTCATTATCAATGAAAGCCATCAGGGGTCTGGGGACCTAGCCTCTCTCCTTTCAAGTGTGCTCAGAATCAGCAGGATCTTACATTTCAGAATACAATTTTAGGTCTGTAAGAACAATTCAGCATCCCAGTTTTGAAATTTGATGCCAACTTCTAGTCACTGTCCATCTTTTCTCCTTTTTTCCCTCACTCCTACACCCCTACTCACTGAACTCTCCCATGACATCAAAAGGAGCCCTGCTTTGAAGGGGCAAAAATCACACTGACAGGACATTCTATTTTAGTGTTTAAAATTTAAATTGTGATTCTACTTTATAAGGAGCATGTTTCTTTTTCTGTTTTTCTAGAACCCAACCCATTACTGAATTATAACAAATGGAACAAAAGTGCTGAGAAGAAATTAATTAAATATCGTACTGGAATATGCTCAGAAAAGGTTGAAAAATTATTATGATTATGGTCCCTGCTTTATCTAAAGTTCTTTTATTGTTTTAATAGTATTGCTTAGTTTTATATACATATATTTTTAAACATAAAACTTACATAGAATATAAATAATCAACTCTAAATCACTGGGCTACATTTCAGAATTAATGTTACTTTTTACTTCTACATTAAAAGCAGTTTTTAGGTTTATAATTAAAAAAACCAAACATCAGAGATTTAGATAAATACATTCTGGCTAAACTCATGGACAGATATTCGAGAGAATAAATGAAAAAGAGTCACTTCAGATAGAATTGGTGGGAAAGGCATACCTTCTGGACAGTGAAGGAGAAGAATCATGGAAGATTGGAGATGTGTGTGTTTGTGGTGATTGAGCCCTTCTCTATTTCTTATCCCTTCCCTACATCTTTGTGTGGCAGGTGCCGGGAATATAGAGAATTAAACTTTTGTCCCATTCATGGATACAACAAGTTATGTACCTCTGGTCAGGAGACTATTTGCCCCTGTAACCCTCAGATTTTTCTCCCCTTAAATAAGGGGTAAATTCCCTGTCCATCTGTCTCTTCTTGGGTCACCTCTTCATGCTAATCTTTGGAAGTATTACAAAGAAAGTATCTTAGCCTAATTTCAGCCCATGTTTTTTTGTTCCTGTTCTTGGCCCATTGGTTGGTTTCTTTGGAGACAGTTTCTGACTGTTATGACAATTGTTACAAAGTTGTGAATATCAAATTACAATCTATAGTTAATATTCAACATTAGTAGAATATTTTAGAGCAAAATTCACCAAATACAGAGCTTGTGGAGAGAATATATAACATTGCCTTTCTCCTTGTAGTCCTTCAGCAAATCCTGGTTTTATGGAGCTAAAATTTAAAGTGTTTATAATCAGTGATGGCATTTTGTACTACAATAACTGCTGTGAGAAGAAAGAGAATTCTCTAGTATTACAAATTGAGAATTTAAATTTGAATGATGTTAAGTGAATATAAGAAATATACTTCCAAAGTAATAAAGAAATTTATATGCATGCCATCCAGTTTGTAATAGCAGCAGTGCAAAAATCAGAGCCACTTTATAAAGAGCTTTTATTGATTAAATAGAATTATCATGTGAATTTTGTATTTAAATAACTGAGTTTGGTTCTGTCTCATCTTACAGAACAAGGGTTTTTTATATTTTCCTTTAAATATAATGCTATAGTACTATCAGAGAGCTGTTTGCTTATATCTTACTAAACTCCATGTGTATATATAAAGAGTTTATTGGAAAATGTTTAAAATGAAAAAATACATACCCTTCTATTTAGTTTCTAATAAAAATAAAACAAAAATTTGAGTTGTTAATTTTTTTGTAGAAGTAACTAAAAATTGGAAATGAAAACTATCTGGTATTAAGACAGGAGACGTGATTTTCTTGGATAATATTTGTCATTTTTCAAAATTTGGAACGTCCTAGAGGACAGAGATATTATGTGTTTTGTTTACTGTTGTATGACCAGTTTTATATGTGGTATATGCTCAATATGTGTTTAATTGTTGATTAGATATATATTTTTCCACTGCAAATCTTTCTCTATGCTCTCTTGTACTATGATTATAGATCATTATATACAAAAGTTATTTGAGTCATATCTTCTGGGCTTTATACCTTATTTTGACTAAGATATTGTTCACAGGCCTGACTTGGCCATAGATAAACCAGTTTTACCTAGTTTTTCACTCTCTTGGCCATTTCTTTTTCTTTTTCTCCGTAATTAAAAATATTCCCAAGTTTAAGGCCAGATCAGAGGCAGCTGTTGCTCTGTTCTAGACGCAAAATGATTTAGATATGTATTCACATTTGGGCACTTCTTGAATTGTTGGCCTCAGGCACTAGGGAAGTTTTCTCTTTGTGACTGAGAAGGTGACATCTGACATCTTGTTAAATTAACTATGTGGAAAGAATATAACATTGGCCTTTGTAATTAGAAACTGATAAGGGTTCAAGGGTTGATTATTGGGTAAATCATTGATAGCCTCTGATTCAAGGGCATTACTGGGCTAATTTTATTGTATGTTTTTTAGATATGTTAGATTGAAATAAAAACTATAGTGACATAGAAATAGAAAATTTTTTCACAATTATTTATAAAATGGTTGTATGTTTATATAGAAGATATGCAAATTCTTCATCTGAGCCTTGGCTTCTCAGTGTCTCACTTCTAGGTGTTTGATGGTTTCTGCTTATTGAAACCATCTATTCAGATGACTTTTGACTAAGAAATCACAGAGGGTGGGACTCCCATTTGTGTGACTTACTCTTTTCTTACCTGCTAGGTGAGTGACTAACTTAGCAGATAATTCTGCTGAATTGTTTGGCCCACTGATGAGATTCGTTTCGGGATCAAGTTGAGCCTTTTGGGCTCCCCAGTCAGCCCCACAATGTATATTTCACACATGCAAATGTGCTCATATGGAAGTCTTCGCGAAACAGCAGCCAGTTTTATTTGAGATGCCTTACAATTCGAAAATAAATGATGCCAAATTTAACCAGATGGTGAGTATAGAGTTACTTATAGATAAACTTAACTCGATTCCAATGGTTTTACATACATCCAACAACTAATTAATTAAAAAATGCTCCAAATATGTATATATCTATCTATCTTGCCTACAAAACCGTATCCATTTGGCATTAATAATATGAGAGAAAGACATTAAAAATGATCAGTTTTGTGGTCTTTCCTTTCCCTGTTTAAGGGAGAATGTGATACGCTGGTTGGTACAAATTTAGTTCCTGCTTTTCAACTGCCTTGTTTTTCTTCAAGCACTTATTTTTTCATTTATCATGCAAAAAAAATATTATCCTTGTAAAACTCCACTTACATAAAAGTATACAATATATACAAAATTGCCCCTCCTAGAATGCCCCTCCCTGCCCTGAGTCCCAGATCCCACTCCCCTCCCAGAAGTAACCACTGATAAGACTTTATTATATATTCTTCCTGACCTTTCTTCTCTGCATAAGTATAAACTATTCTATCTGTTTTGAATGTCTTATGTGGGATCATACCTTACATATTGTTTCTTAATTTAATGTTTTCACTTGGGTTTTTTCATACCAGCAAACAGATCCAGCACATTCTTTCTAAATGCTGCAGCGTAAGTAGTCAATAGAATACTAGTCAATGTACATTTTTGGTTTTACCATTTCTATATTAATAAATCATTTATCTTTTTCCCCCAATATTTCAGTTATAAAAAATGTTGCAATGGACTTTCTTGTACATGTTTTCTCAAATGCTTCCTTTTTTTATTTTTCCTGATGAATTGCTCTCGTAGACTCATTCTGTATTTTTTGGGTCTTGTATATCTAATGCAAAAGTTGGAATGTGAAATGCTGAGGTGTTACTTTTGACTTTTCTGAAGTTTTACAACTGAATCCAGGATGAGGAGCTATTATAGTTATTGACCTGTTGAACTCCTCTCTCCACTGAGATGGCACGTGAACTCGAGGGGAGGGGAGAACATGGTAATGGCAAGAAACTTGGAGACCCACCTGTTGACTCATCCACTAATTAGCTCTCATCTTCAAAATAAACAAAAACCTTCCTCAACACTGCATTCCTCCATAGTTACAGTTTCTCATTGCAATTTTCTCATCACATTGCAGCCAAACTTTGCTAAAGAGGAATCTCTGCTTGCTTTCTCTGACTTCCCATTCAGTTCTCCACCCACTGCAGTCGGGGCTCTGCCCACCACAGCTACCACCACTGAAACTGCTCCCTTCAAGACCTTCTGGTTATCAATTTTTTTGGATACATTTCAGGCCCTTCGTCACCTGGCCTCTAGACACCATTCAATTCTTGATCACTTCCTCATGAAGTTCTCGTCTCCTTTAGTTTCTGTGACACAACTATATCTATTAGTTCTGTTTCAGAAGAAAGTAACAGAAAACTCAACCCGAATTGGTTTAAGCAGTAAGAAACTTCACAGGCCGCACAAATGGAAGTCTAGAGGTAAAGCAAGTATCAGGGTTGGCTCCAGCTCCGTATCTCTGTTTCTCCTGGCTTGGTTTTCTTCCTTCAGTTGGTTTCTTTCTCAGATTGGCAGGGAGAGAGGGCTGCAAGTCTGGGCTTAGTTACCTAGGATGACATCTGGAGGAAGGGAAAGCATTGCTTCTAGAAGTTCTTCTAAGAGAATAATGAGGAATTTGTCTGATGTCCCAATAAATTCGTCTTTCTTTTTTTATTTATATAAATATATAAATATTATATAAATTGTATATTTATATATAATTTACATATAATACAAAATTATATATATAAAAATAATATTTTTCCAGTTTTATTAAAATACAATTGACATGCAAAGTTGTATAAGTTTAATGTGTACAATATAGTGATTTGATATATGTACATATTGTGAAATCATTGACATAATAAGTTTAGTTAACATCTATCACCCCACATAGTTACAATTTCTTGTCTTGTGATGAGAACTTTTTTTTTAATGTTTTGGTTTTTCCTTTTTTTCCCCAAAGCCCCCCGGTACATAGCTGTGCATTTTTAGTTGTGGGTCCTTCTAGCTCTGGCATGTGGGATGCTGCCTCAGCATGGCTTGATGAGCAATGCCATGTCTGTGCCCAGGATCTGAACTAGCAAAACCCTGGGCACCCAAAGTGGAGCGCGCAAACTTAACCACTTGGCCACGGACCCGGCCCCAAGATGAGAAGTTTTAACATCTACTCTCTTAGCAACTTTCAAGTATACAATACAATGTTGTTAACTGTAGTCACCATCCTATATATTATATCCCCAGAACTTATTTATCTTATCATTGAAAGTTTGACTGCTTTCACCCATTTCATCAAACTTTTCTTGAACCTCATTGGGTCACTTGCTCCTCATATGAAGTCTCTAACAAAGGGGATGGGATTATCTTTAGACTAGTTAGGTCAACCTTGGAACTAGAGACATTCAGCCTCCCTAGAGGCCCACGGACTTCATGGGGGGGAGGATTATGTGAAGAAGGAGAGCAGAAAATTGATACATATTAGGAAATCAACAATGTCCACCACAATTACTGTCTCTTGGTTTTTGTTTTCTTTTTTTTAAAAAAAAACCTCAGATTGCTCCTCTTGGTTCTCTAATGATTTCCTCTTCCTCTGCCCAGTCCTTCCATGTGGATGACCACCAGAGTGTCACTCTTGCTTTCTTTTCTTCTCACTGTTCATATTATTCCTGGGGCTATGCATTCTCTCTTGAGGCTGTGTATACTGATGATTCCCAAATCCACAACTCCAGTCCATGGAGCTCTTCTAAACTGTAGACTCTTTTATCCAATTGTGTATTGGACATCTCCACTTGATAATCACACATGCATCTCAAATTCAACATGTCCCAAACTGAATTAGTCAACACAGCCCAAAGATCAGCCCATCCTTCTGTATTCCCAACCTCAGTGACTGCCTTGATCAAACGCTATTCCCTAAGTCACTATAGACCCCTTTTACTTCTGACATTGAAGCAGTTACAAAGCCATTTTCATCCACCAAAATTTAACAGGGCCACAGGCTATGAGAAATCTTTTCTGTATTACCCTTTCTCTATAATTGGGGATGTGTTCTTATCTTATGTGATCCTATGGTGCTTTGTATATACAGTCATACGCTGCATAACGACGTTTTGGTCAACAAGGGATTGCATATACAATAATTGTCCCATAAGATTAGTACCATGCAGCCTAGATGGGTAGTAGGCTATACTATCTAGGTTTGTGTAAGCACACTCTATGATTGCAAACTGAGGAAAGTGCCTAAAGATGCATTTCTCAGAATGTATCCCTGTTAAGTGAACCATGACTGTAACTCTATAAGAGCACTTCTGATGTTCACTATCTTCATGACTGTAGGTGCCGTATCTTACTAGTTTTTAATATCTCTGTTCTCAGCAGAGTACCTTGAACACTGTAGATGTTCAGGAAATGTTAGATGATTATTGAATGACTTTAGTCTTTAAACACTTATTGCACCACTATTATTTCCACATATTCTACCAAGCTCTGAATGTCTGATGCTCTTCCTTGACAGATTTTGTCCTGCCTTGTGATTGGGGTGGGTGGAGTCAGTAGGAAAATGCCAGAAGCTATGTCTTAAGGCAGTGAATGCCCGTTCAGGGCCAGTATAAACAATTTGAAACCAGGTTAGAGATCCAAATAAGGCTGGATGACTCTAGGAAGCTAAGGCATGAAGCCAATTGGATTGGTGTCTGAGTTTTTGAAGCGGCCAGTGGGAAGAAAATCTTAGAGTTAATTCCAGGTCCGAGAGAGACATCTATGGCAGCTTTTCATCCAGTTCAAGATGCTCAGAGTGTCATAGTCATTGGGATACAAAGGTGAATAGGAAATGACTATTAACCAAGTAGGAACCCATAGTTAGGTGGCAAAATAGGTAACAAAAACTTACACTTCAATGTAAGAAGTGATATGGTAAAATATACATATACAGCATTAGGAAATCCAGAGGAAAAAGCTAATGAATGTGCTTAGAAGAAATTGCAATGACCTTGAGGAGATCCTTGTTAAGGGAGGATTTTTTTTTTTTTATGATAACATCTCAAATTTGGCATTTAACTCCATAAATGTCCTCAGGAAAAACCACTTCCCTTAATACATGTGCAAAAGTTGGTTTGGTCCATTGTATCCATATGTCACATTTTTTTCCAGGGCTCTTGGGAATTCTACCTGTGGAATTCTTTTCAGTAGCTTGGTATTCAAACTATAAATAGGAGAGGTGTTTTTTAGGGTGATTTTTATGCAGAGAAAAGATTATTCAGAGTTTACTTTAGATATATAAAAATTAATATTCAATATATTAAGATTAAATTAACAACTATACATTTAAATTGAGAATTATAAATACTTGATTCTTCCTTAAGCTTTTAAGTTTAGCTCATAAATCTTATTCTACTTAAAAGTCTAAATTTTAGCCTCATTTTCTGAGAATTTAAATAATGTTTGTAAAATAAAAACCTTAAACATTTAAAACTGTATTTATAACTTAATATATGTGATTTTTCTATTAAATGTTACAGTTGCATGATTTAATAAAGAAGATTCTTCCTAAATTGTTAAATAACTCTTCTAAATCTAATTGAACGTAAATTTGGATAACCTTAAATCTTCTAAAATTATGCATAAAGTTAAGATTTAAACCAGCCTAAATATCTAATACAATTACATATTTTAAATTTACACAGTTGACCCTTTACTCTAATAGGTCAGATTTTCTTTTGCATTATGCCTACTTAGAGTAACCAAGTATGCTCAGATTTTTAGATGCAGAAATATTAATTGTAAGGTTTTGGTTTTCTTAACAATTTCTCTACTTAATTGGAAACTTTTCTGAGACTGGGAGATGCTTACTTTATGTGGACAAGATTATAGCTCTGTCTTCTTTTTTTTTCCTCAATGCAGGTCCATTCTTGGAGACTCTGGGACACACCAAGGCCATTTGTAGCTGGAGTGGTTTTGGGTTCCTAAACTCTGCCTTCAAGAGATGTATTTCCTAATTATTCCATCTATTCTTTTACTTCTGCAATCCCCATCTGGCTGGCTTTCATCACGTGCATCCAATCAGAATCCCAATGACATTCTTCACAGAAATAGAAAAAAGAATCCAAAAATTGATATGGAACAATAAAAGACCCTGAATAGCCAAAGCAATCCCAAGAAAAAAGAGCAAAGCTGGAGGCATCACAATCCCTTACTTCAAAACATACTACAAAGCTATAGTAATCAAAACAGCATGGTACTGGCACAAAAACACACAAGTTAATGGAGGGTCATGTTTCTATTTGCTGTGGGACAGTGTCAGTCATCGGAAGCAGGATGATGCAAAGATCTCTCAAGTACAATAGTCTTTAGATCCAGTAGATGGCAAGACATTTAAGTATCTTACGAGTCAGAGCAATGCAAAATTCAATTACACCTCTTCACACCACATAAAAATATCTGTGATTATTAATTAGTCTACTTGTTAGTTATCTGCCTCTCCCAGTTGAGTACAATCTCCATGATAAAGGCTAGTATTTTTTTTAATTAAGCATTTTATTCTGAAGTAATTTTAGGGTTACATGAAATTGAAAATACAGTAAAGAGTTCTGTGTACTCTTCATCCAGCTTCCCCAAAGAATAACATTCTTATGCAACTATTGTACGCTATCAAAACCAGGAAACTAACATTGCCGTGATACTATTGTCTAGGCTTACAGACCTCATGGGGGTTTCACAAGTTTACATACACTCCCATGTACATGCGTGTGTGTATACGTGTGTAGTTCTATGAGATTTTATTCCATGTATAAATTCCTGTAACCACCACAGCCAGAATACAGAACTATCCATCACTACAAAGACACTCCCTCTTGCTATATCCGTATATGAAAACTAGTCTGTTTTATTCACTTCGTCCTGTCAGTGCCTGCATAGTGTCAGCTACATAACAGGCACCCAATAAGTGTTTGTTGAATATACTTGTATGTAGCTAAATATTACTAGAGGAATTTGCCTAATTTGTTTGGATAAAGAACTGTTAATCTGTTTACCGGACTTGAGTTACTAAGAGGATATTTGAGGATAAAAATGTCATCAAACTGCATCTCATAATGACTGATTTGCAAAGAACACAAAAAGTCCTCAGCTACCAAGTCCCATAGAAACGGTGCATCACCAACTAATCCAAAATTTATAATCCAGCCTTTGCCAACATGCAGAGGTTACAAGTCTTGAGAGGAGATATATACACACACACACATATGTGCTTCAGATCGATTATGTGAAATGTCATCTCGACATCCTCTGGAGTCAGACGATAGAATGAAGGCAGCCTGACTGGGGGGCACGGGGCTCCGGGGCTGCGAGGTCTTGCTTCCTCCTGGTTCTGATGACTAACACTGTCCCAGAGTAAATAGAAACATGACCCTCCATTAACTTGTTTTAGACTGACTACAATAAAATTTCCCCTAATGGGACTAGGGGGAAATCGACTACTCCCGAAAGATATTTGCACATTGCTGGAGTTTCTTGACCTTGAGATATCTTTTTGGAAGCATTTAAAGAACTAAAGAAAGAGATTGCCCTTTAAGGAGACCTTACAGCAGAAGGAGGTGGGAAAATAATTACACTGCATACCAGCCCTTACCTTTGCACAGAATCACTACATGACAAATGCTAAAGCAAACACGCTGGGAGAATACCATTATAGCCATTCACCTCTCTTCTGATAAGAAAGGCATATGAATTTTATATCTTGAAGACTTTTGTTTTGCAGGGTTTGCTTTTGCAGGCTGCTTTTTACTCACGATTTGTGGAGATTGAGTCACTTTGGAATCCATTTTTGTTTAGTTACTTGAGGTAGAGCGTTTAGTGTATTTTGTGTTAGAAACCACAGGTAAGACCTGTTTCTGTAAATGATTTATTTCCATGGATCTGTTACTTTAATTGATTTGATATTTACTCAAGAACGTTCTTTCTTCGCTTGCCCTGTCAGCCCCCTTTGAGGGCTTTTGGAAAGTATGTGGCCATCATAAATAGGTTGACTCCTTCCCAGGCCAGTTACTTCTCTGAGGTTTATGCATGTTTAAATGGATTCTGGGCACCATTTCATACGGATTTTTTTTGAAGTTCTCTTTTGGAATAAAACCTGTGGCTTGGGAAAGCTTTAACCTATACCTCAACCAGCTCTACAAGTCCCCCCATAGTCACCAGAAAAATAACATCAATCATAATAATTAAAAATATGGACTATTGACATATCCTTGATCTCATATGGATTTTAAACAGAGGCATCTTTAGAAACCTTTCCTAGTTTTATTTTATTGGTTTTAAAATTCAACCTAAACAAAAACAGGATGATTGCTAGGAAAACTCAGCTTTAAGACAAACCCTGTGCTGACTCTCCCAACCATGTTGCCAGCCTTAAGCCGTTCTGGAGTGGCCACTGGATATGTAACCTGTGAGGCAAAGTTGTTTAGCGGGGCGGCCAGTAAGCCTAGAGCGCCTCAGTGTCCCCACCCTTCTGGGTAATGGGGATTCCCAGGTCTTTAAGTGGTTTTCGTGTGTTTCGTCTCAGGCCTGGTTCACTCTCTGGGAGTAAGGCAGGTATGGAGATGCACTGGAGTTGAATTTTTCAGCTCCATGGAGCTGGCTATGGGGGACTCAGGGCCAGGGACAAGGGCCTGGAGAAGGGTCGTCTCCATTCTGCACCCAGCAGCATCTAGAAGCTGTTCAGTCCCTTTTCACTGCCTTTTCTCTTCCAGTAGATAGAAAAATGCTGCTCTTCTGCAAAATATTATTTCAAGAAGCACCTATACTGTTTGTCTCAAGCTCCCTAAAAAGAAGAGTGGTTTTTATATGGAAAGGAAAACCAAAGTCCAAGGTCACCAAACCAAAAGAGAGCTAACAAAGAAAACTGCCTTTCAAAGCTTCCAGCCATTTCCAGTCAGTGGACCCCGTTGGTATCCAGAGTTTATGGTGCAAGCCACTCCAATGCAGAGGCCCTAGCTGCAGTCTTCTAGTTGGCCTGAGAACTGAAGGGAATCATTGAATTTCACCTTTGCTGGGGGAAGGCCACAATGCAGGGGAAGCTCTGTTCAGCCTTCCAGGGAACTTCCAGAACTTATAGACTGGCTACGGAATGACTTGGTCAACTAAGTGTGCTTTCCGGGCTGTGGTGCTTCATTTTGCCCTTACCAACATGAATATTTGCCCAAATGTTGCTTTCTGCTTTACCCTTGCCTCTGAGGAGGAAAATATCGTTAATGGAGAGGGCAGACCAAGGACAGAGAGTTGCTCATTTTTCTGCATCATGGAAAATGTAGGATGTGCAGGAAACTTATCCTTTCAACTAGCTTAATCCTTTCAGTGAGGCTCTTCAATGGGCTGCATTGTACTCAGTCTTTATTTGAACACGATAAAAATAGCACACTTAGGGGACTACGTGTAGAGAACCAGAGTGAAATGGAGAGTTGAAGTAATTGTCCAGATAATCCAAGCAAAAACAAAACGAAACAAAATAAAACCAACCACTGGTGAGAAAAAAGCGGCTTTAGAGCCTGAACGATCCAGTCTGGTTCTCTACATTGTTCAAATTCACTAGCTCTGCAACTATATTTACTTTTTCTACATAAACTGAGCCTAAGTTATGTTGAAGAGATTTTTTTTCCTCCAATATCATCTCAAGTACTACCTCAACAAATGCCTTTGCTCTAAAGTCTCTCTCTCTGCCCTGTTTTCCAGGAAGAAAGAAAGTAGATCTCGCGATAGATTTACACGTTTTTATATGAGACAGCAGTCTAAAGACTAGATGGCTCTGGAGTTTGGGGAGATTTTTTCTCATTTGTTCTGTGAATTCCCCTTAGCAAGCTGCTAAAGGCTGGAGATGGTTTATCTACACACTCGCATGTTTTAAACCTGGTGCTTTATGCTTGGCTAAGTGCCTGTCATGTGTGTTGGTTGCCAGCACAACAGCTTGGCTCATTTGGAAAATCAAGGAACTCAGTTTCCTCTGAGATAGCAGCTGGTAATATTCCACTGGATGCTAGTGAGACACTGGCCGGCTTGGACATGACGTCTGAGGCAGAATGCTCCTTAGTCTGGCCTTCCATGTTGGGATTGTGGCTCACCTCTCAGATTACTCTCCCTGATCCTGCTGTTATAAAGACACTGCTTCTCTCACCATCCTTCTCATACAAGCTCAAACTTTTTCCTTCATTCATCTGATTTTTCTTTCTGCCTCTTTCCTTACATAAGCAGTCACCAAGTCCTGTGGATTCTTCTTTCCCAAAAGTTTCCCTACTCTAATCTTTTATTTTATTTCTATTCCCTGAGTTTGGGATCTTATTTTCCTATCCCTCCCAATAACCCCTTGCTTTTTTCACTCTCATCCATTTCTTTTTTTTTAAATTGAGGTCACATTAGTTTATACCGTTATGTAAATTTCAGGTGTAGATCATTGTATTTCGACTTCTGTATATCGTGTTCACCACCAAAAGTCTAGTTCCCTAATAATTAATGATGTTGAACATCTTTTCCTGTGCCTGTTGGCCATCTGTATATCTTCTTCGGAGAAATGTCTGTTCAGATCCTCTGCCCATTTTTTAATCAGGTTTTTTGTTGTTGTTGTTGTTGTTGAGTTGTATGAGTTCTTTACATATTCTGGATGTTAACCCTTTATCAGATATATGATTTGCAAATATCTTCTCTCAATCGGTAGGTTGTCTTTTTGTTTTGTTGATGGTTTCCTTTGCTGTGCAGAAGTTTTTAGTTTGATGTAGTCCCATTTGTTTATTTTTTCTTTTGTTTCTTTTGCCTGAGGAAACATATCCAAAAAGATATTGCTAAGACCAATGTCAAAGAGTATCTTGCTTACGTGTTCTTCTAGGAGTTTTATGGTTTCAAGTCTTACATTCAAGCCTTTAATCCATTTTAGGTTAATTTTTGTGTATGGTGTATGATAGTGGTCTACTTTCATTCTTTTGCATGTGGTTGTCCAGTTTTCCCAACACCATTTGTTGAAGAGATTTTCCTTTGTCCTTCATATATTCTTGGCTCCTTTGTCAAAAATTAGTTGTCCATAAATGTGTGGGTTTATTTCTGGGCTCTCAATTCTGTTACATTGATTTGTGTGTCTGTTTTTCTGCTAATACCATCTGTTACGATTACTATAGCTCGGCAGTATACTTTAAAATCAGGGAATCAGACTCACTCATTTCTAATCTGTCCTAAGTAAATGCTAGAACAACCTTCCTTGAAGCTCTGCTTAATTGAATTGTATTGTCTTGCACAAGCAACCTCACCCCTTAAAAAGTTTTCCTCAAATTCCTCACCCTGGCATTGAAAGCTTTTGTCAGTTTAATTCTGAGGACTTTGGAGCCTCGTGCGAATATTCAGCTGGGCCTATTGTCCTTCTACCTGAAACACCTTTCTTCCTCTTGCTCACCCATCAAAATCCCAACCATCTCCTAAGGCTGGATTGGACATGCCAATTCTTCCAGGAAGACTTCTCTGACCACCTGGGAAGGAAGTGGCCATCTTTTAACTGGAATCACAGTATCTTAGTGTTTGAAGGCATCTTGGAGGGTACTGAGTCCAACTTTCCACCCAGTAACACACCCTTTGACCTTTGCTTGAAGATGTCCAAGATGGGGAGCACATGTGGCAGCTCGCTGCATTTTTGGATAGCTATTATTTTTTTTGTTTTTAAATATTTTATTTATTTATTTTTAAATTTTCCTTCTTCTCCCCAAAGCCCCCCAGTACATAGTTGTATATTTTAATTGTGGGTCCTCCTAGTTGTGGCATGTGGGACACTGCCTCAGCATGGCTTGATGAGTGGTGCTAGGTCTGTGTCCAGGATCCGAACCAGCAAACCCTGGGCTGCCAAAGCAGAGTGCGTGAACTTAGCTACTTGGCCATGGAGCCGGCACCTTGGATAGCTATTATGGATAAGAATTTCTTTTTTCTCCTTTTTAAAAAAAACTTTTCTTTCTGTCTCTCTTTTTGAGAAAATTTCTGCCTCCCTGTACCTTACTGGTCTTTGGTCTGTCCTCAGGAGCTATACATAAGAAATAGCATCTTTCTTCTATATCAAAGCTCCTCAAATGTTCGCTGACTGCTATCTTAGCTATCTTGAGTAATCCAAATACAACCCTGATTCTTCAATTTTTTCTTATATTAAAATGGTTTCTAAATCATTCTCCATATTGGCTTTTTTTATCTGGAATTGCTCCAGGATGTTAACAATAATCTTCAAATATAGATTTCAGCAGAAATTACACAACTTTCCTGATTCAATGTATTCAGTCCAGAGAACCTGACATATTTGCATCACTCATTTGGCTCATTATGTACTGTAGTATTTACAGATTCTTTTGGCTGCAGAGGAAAGAGGGACTATTCTCTGTGCCTTTGCATTGTTGTTTGTAAAGCGGATGATCAGTCATTGGAAAGCAGCAAGTCAAACCTGCAAATCTCTATGTCCTTTAAAGGAGGCCCTGCATCTAGTAGGCATTCAATAATTCAGTGATGAACAGTGCTAAATCTAGTGTTCACTTCTCAGCTCTCATATTATTTGATCTCTTGGCAGCACTGACAGTCGACCACTTTCTCCTTCTAGGAACTCTTCCTTTGGTTTCCATGACAGTCTACCCTGCAGGTTTTCTACCTAGCGCTCTCCACTTCTCTGTCTTCTTTATAATTTCCCTTTCACATTGGTTTTCTTCAGGGCTCTTTCTAATGCCCTTTTCCCTTCTACTTTATCCTCACTGTCACTTCCCTACTCTGGCATCCATCTTCTCAGGCACAGAATACTGTAATAATCACCTACAATCAGATTTGGGAAGTTTGGGAATGCTTAAAAATTGTTCATCTTTAAAGTCCTTTCCTAGGGAAAAAGACAATTGGAAGAAGACAACTGAGGAGATTTAAGAGATATTTAGGAAGTAGAATTTAATGTACTTAGTGATTTTTTGGATTCTATGATGAGAAAAGGGTAAAGAAGGCAAGGGATGGAGAAGATAAGAAGGCAGAGACCCTGGGGGAGCTTGAGAAAAACTGACAAGAGCTAGGTCCCAGTATGAGCATTGAAATGCTGGTGAGTCCTGCATACCTGGAAGAGCTGAGAAATTGTAACCGGAGGGAGGTGGCCACGAGAAAGGAAATAAAGTGAAGTCAAGGGTAGTGATGTAGAGGACTTTTGTAAAAATGAGAATTCCAAAGGGGCTGCCCTTCATGACAGAAATGGAGAGACATAAACTATGATGAACAAGGGTTGAGGCTCCCAGAAGCAGCCAGCCCCAGAGGAGTGCTGAGACGGTGTGGAGAGAGGTGTTCTGAATGGAAAATCAAGGGAGAGACAGAGGTGTCTAGAGAGGATCTTTAGGGGACTTTTACTGTTTATGGTTTGTAAAAGCACTTTTCCTGATTTATGGGAGTTGTATAGGCTTTACCAGCTTCACTCAGTAGCATGAACTCTGGCAAGAGTCTGGGAACCTCCATGTATCCCAAGCACATAATTTATATGGTTATTTTTCAACAGAATAAAGATTGTAGATGTAATTAATAAAATACAAATGATCAAAATCATTGCCGATGTCACAGTGACTTCTTGTTCTATATATCTCCCTATCAGTAGACGATGGAAGAAGAGATATTTTTATGTGTGTGTGTGTGAGGAAGAGTCCTTAAAAGTTTCAGAAGAAGCAGAGTGACAAACACAGGTCTATGGGCATCCTCAGTTCTTGATTAATCTCCCTGTGTTTTTACAGCTTTATACATCAATGTATAGTGTTGAACTTTCCTATAGAAATGGTGCACAGTTTTCGCTTTTAATAAAAAGCTGGAGGCTATTTCTGACATAAGAATTTGGTGTCTTCCATGAATTTCCTCTTGGAAGACGCGAAAAAAAAAAAAAAGAAGTAGATACATGCTTATGGCATATTTTGGGTGTTTTTTCTTTTACTATGACAATGTTAAAAATATAGATGGACAAACGGAAACTAACATTTCTAAATGAACTCTATTTATTTCTGTGATGATTAACTAATAATGTTGTGTGTGTGTTTTTATTTTTTTAAAGATTTTATTTTTTTCCCCCCAAAGCCCCCCAGTACATAGTTGTACATTCTTCATTGTGCGTCCTTCTAGTTGTGGTATGTGGGATGTTGCCTCAGCGTGGTTTGATGAGCAGTGCCATGTCCTTGCCCAGGATTTGAACCAATGAAACCCTGGGCCGCCTGCAGTGGAGCACAGGAACTTAACCACTCGGCCACGGGGCCAGCCCCTGTTGTGTGTGTTCTTATACCTAATTCTTACGTTCTCCTTCACAATGCTCTTTTTTCCCTCTCTTCTCTAGTTCAGCTGAGCTAGCTGTTTTATGTATTATTCTTGAAATACTGTTTGTTCATTGTTAGCATTTAAGGATGTAGTATGTGTGTATGTGTGTGTGTATTTATGTTCTGGCTTCTTTCATTAAACATATTGTCAATTTTCCCATATCATTAAAATTTTCATTTAAAACTACTGGCTTCCTAGGTTCCCATATGCATCTTCTACAATTCATTTAACTTTTTTGTAGGTAATTCCTAAGTTTTTATCATTAGAAATAATGCTTTGGTCTACAATGTCGTGAGAGCGTGTTTTTATTTTCCCCTCCGGAATTATTCTTCTGGTAGTAGAGTCTGACATCCTCTGGGGCACCACATTCTTGCACTCTCAGCGCATGTATTCAGGATGGGGCTGGGGAGTTGAGCATATGGCCTCAGTCTAATCACAGGATTTCCCTGCCCACAGTGACGGCCTTGTGATCCAAACAGTGCCAACTAGATGCAGCGAGTCTTTGGCTGAGACTTCTGAGAGACTCACACTCTTTTCTTAAAGGATTTACAAATGAGTGGTCATGAAAGTGATACTGCTGAGACCGTCTTGCCACCATGGGGAGCCTCAGAATGACATCCACGAGGAAAGCAGAGTAGAACTAAAAGACAGAAACAACAGAAAACAACCAAACAAACAAAGCGTGGTGTTCCAAAGTCTCTGGAACTCTAACTTCAGCCTGTTCTGCACCTAGACTTTTGTTGAACCAATAAATCCTGCATTTACTCTTGCCCCCTCAATACACACACACACACCTACACCTTATTTTTAAGTTTGTTTGCATTGAAGGCTTGGCCTCTCAATGAGAGAGCCCTGTTGTAACCTCTTTGTTCACATATCATTGACTTCACAGTGAATTGTGTCCTTTGGATAATTAGAGCTAACATGAATTGAGTGCTCACCTTGTGTTCAGGCATCATGTTAAAGGTGTTACATACATAATTTAGTCCTTCCGATAATCATTGGAAGTAGCTACTATTATAATCCTCATTTTACACATAAGGAGATTAAGTCTTAGAGAAAAGACAAGAACAAAATGTTAGTGCAGAGTCGGCCTAGCAAGTGGTGGAGATAGGACTGAATTTTAGGTCTGTCTGTTTCCAGAGGCAGAGCTACATTACAACCTGCCTTTTTGTTACTCCTAATTTCCCTTATTTATTCCCTAAGAACAAAATGCATTCTGTATGCAATCAGAAAGTCTCTTTAAAGAGCAGTGTAGTTAAAGGTTTTGGTCTTGCAGCAAGATACAAGGAAATTAAAGGCTGGATTTTAGAAGGAACATAAGAAGAAGCAGGGTCTGAGAAAAGTCCCAGAGGTGGGACCGAGGTGTGTCACAGGTGTGTGTGTGTGTGTGTGTGTGTGTGAGTGCAACAGGTGAACTTTGGGATTCTTTCCAATCACAGAGTCTAGGATTCTAAGAAATCTAGTCCGTCTAGAGCTCAGAAGCCATGTAGAAATGTGAGTTATGAAATTGGATCAGATTTTGAATCCTACATAAGAGTCTGGATGTGATATTATGGGCAATGGAGAACCCTTAATTCCTTCAGAAGGTGCAGCAGACTGCTGCTTTGGTGGCCGCCAATGAACCACGGCCCTAGTAGTCACGCCCTTGTGTATTCCCCTCCACATTGATTTAAGCCTGGCCATTTAATTAGCTTTGGCCAATATGACAGCAGCAGACATAATGCAAGTGGAAGCTCCATAAGAATTTGCACATTTGGGTCTATTCTCTTGGAAGGTTTTTTCTTGAAACCCAGCTGCCAACTACAAAGAAACCCAAGCTGCCAGAGAAATGTCTGTGGAGGAGAAGCGAGGCTCTGGGCTGACAACCCCAGCTGAGCTCCCTGATGGCACCCACCACCCCTTACCAGCCATGTGAATGAGGCCATTCTGGATGTTCCATACATCCTAGTACCCTGGTCATCACAACATGAAGCAGAAGAACTACCTAGCCAGCTTGTAGAATGGTGAAAAATAATTGTTGTTTTAAGCCACTAAGTTTAGAGTGGTTTGTGATGTAATAATAAATCATTGAAATGGTTGAAAGTGGTCTTCCTGCTTCCCTTTCTCTTTCCTTCCTTCCCGCAGACATGATGGGCTTTGTGGATGATGCAAAGATAAAGAGAGGAAAGCTTCATGATCTTTGTCTTGAAGGAGCTTGATAATTCTTGTACCTCTGGCTCTATCCTGCACCTTTCTGAGATTCAGACTTTCATTTCCAGCTGACTATCAATATTTCCAAAGCAGAATTCATTTCTTTTCACTTTGAAACTCTCCTTTTCTCCCTTTTTCTCTTTTGATTATTGATATGGCCATGTACCCAGTTGGTCAAGTTAGAAATCTCAGATTCATTTTGACTCTCCCTTCACTCTCACTTCTCACGTTGAAACAGCTATACTGTTCGCTTACCATAGCGCTGCTGCCAGCCTGGTACCAGCTGCACTGGAGAGGGAGGGGCCTGGGTGCCAGGAGACCTGATACCATAACTGTAGTAGAGGCGGTAGCCACTGGGAGTGTTGCAGCTGCATTGTTGACTTCTTCTAGAAGAGAGGGGGTCACTAGGCCTTTAGCTAAGATGAAAAAATCTCTCTTCTGGCAGTTTTACCTCCTGAACAAGTGGACAGAGTTTTCTGTGCCTGCTGCCCAGCTCCAGTCTTAGTTGGATGAAGGATCAATTGCAGTCTGGGCAGAGGAGGCACAGAGGAGACTGAACCTCCTTATAATTTTGGAAGACTTATTCTGGCATCGTCTTTTGTGCAAAACCTAGACCAACTGAACACATTTTCCAAAAAGTGTTTAACAAAATCCAAAACATATTTAATTAGCATAGAGTTGAATCAGTTGTGCTACATTTAGAGAGTGTTATATTATAACCAGAATGAAGTATCCTGGCACTGTTTTAGCCAGGAAATCTGGTTGCATTCCCTGCTTCTTGGTATACAATGATGCCATAGAAATTAGAAGGCACATACCACTCTTGGTTTTTCTTTTTCCGTATTCCAAAGACAACTTATCTTTTCTATTCAACACTAGAAGAGGAGTCAAGAGACTTGGGCTCAGAGCTGCTGCTGGTCTATGTACGACATCTTAGTACCTGTTAGAGGAAGGTGTCTCTGTGTGGCAGGAGCCCTGTGGGCAGATGCTACCCCTCTTCTAGATGGGTGCTACTCCCATCCCAAAGCATACAGCTTGGCTGAGAGAGTGCAGGCTGGATTTTAGTCATGGCTTGCCTGCTTGGTCAGGGGCCATTGTGCAGTGCAGAAAATATCCCCTTGTTCTTGGATCTCTCCTGGGGATCTGGTGTAGCGCTGCCACCAGCAAGTTGTGTGACTTCATATCTCTGGATCTGGGTTTCTGCATGTGGATAGAGCCCTGCATCTAGGGTGGAGTCTTCCCTCCCCCTCTTAGTCACACCATGACCTTGAGCAAGCCCTTGATTTCAGTCGGCCCTAATTTTCTGATGTGGAAAATGGAGGTGGGTAAATTAGAGAACCTTCAAGAATCTCCTTTGGGATTCAAAAAGCTTGGATACTAATATGTTGCAGAAAGCCAGGCATGTATTCAGAATCTTCAAGTTTCATTACAGGACTTGCTTTTAAGAGTCTGCTGTCATCTTCTTCCTCTTATTGCAACTCAGTCAATTAGTTAATTTCTCTGCATTTTAGTTTGGCTCTATTTGTCAAATGGAGATAATAAGGGATGCCTTAGAGGGATTCAGGGAGGATAAACTAATTAATGGTCATAAAGTCCTAGTCGCCGTGTGCCTGCTAAGTAGTCATGATTCTAAACAGATCTTTATAGTTCCTCGGCTGCTCACTGCCTGAGCGTCAGACAGCACCATTTATAACATGATGTTCTTTTTTTTATCAAAACAGACACACTGCGGCATTGGGAAGAAGCATGTCAGAAGCAAAGGACAGAATAATGGCTAGGAAGGGAGGGGAGGAGGGAAGGAGGTGTGAGTTGAGGGAGGAAGGAATCTGTTGCAGTTGAGATTTATGGGACCCGAGTTCCTGGGAGGTTTGTCCTGCTGGTAGGATTAGGTAGTGGCAGAAGGGAGGGCACCGAGATTGGCAGAAGCACATTCTGCCTCTGTATCTGTCGTTGGCGCTCCAGCTTTGGGTCCCACATTCTCTCTCCTTACTTACCTTGAATATGTGGGATGGGGAAGGCAAGAAAGAAGCTGTAAGGAAGGCAGAATCTATTTCCTTAAGAGTTCATCTTGCTGTGGCACTGAAGATCCTAACCAGCTCATTCAAAATACCAATATAGTATTTTACTAGTTGATCTAAATTATGTTTTGGACAAGTTGATACTTCAGAAACTAGACAATATATTTCAGAATAGAACATAAACATGAGCCGTTGTCTACATCTAGATTTTAATTCTTCCCTGAAGTTTTTTCAGATCTTTTCAGTTGAAATGAGTTTCTTCTTCCTAATGTTTCCACATTGCTTTCTGGACTGCCATATAGTATTAAAGGTATTTATGTAACTACCATGATAAATAGTAAGTTTCTTGAGAGCAGAGGACATATTACTTATCTGCAAGCTCCTTAGTGTCTGGCATACCACTTTCAACATAGAAGGTCTTCAATAGCTACTTATTAAGTTGATTTGTGTCATACCATAGGAAGAAAGAATATGGAGGAGTTGAATGACAAGGTTTGAGAATTTCAGGATTTTTATTTTCTTGGATATATTACTCAGGTAAACCCTATCATTCTTTTTCCCTTGATTTAACATTCTCTGTGAGGCTAGAATTTTGAAGTATTAACACAGGATTAGTTTATTTGGTAATCTAATCACAACACCTTGGAAAGCAGAAGGCAGTTACCTAAGGGAAAAAATGAGATGAAATTAATTTTTAGGAGGGCAAGGGATGGGTGGATAGATCTAGAATGGAAAAGGATGGGTAACATGGCAGAAGTAGCAAAGAAAAATTTCACTCACTCTATAAGTTGGCTCTTGGGCAGATTTGATTTTAGTTATGTAAGCTCTCAATCAGATGAGTCCTCTCTGTAAGTCCCTTGATACGGAACAAGTGAAGTCCTTGGTTGCCCTATGTCACTAAGAACATAAAACGAGGTAAACACTGATTCTGTCTTATGATTTGGTTGAACTTTGGCTAATGATGTATGTTGTCAGCAGATCCTTCTGCTGTAATTCTTGCCGCACAGCTGGCTAAGGAATATTTATCTTTGCACTCAAAGTATCTAGAAAGTAGAGGTACAAGGTTGTATTTCCATGCTCTTTGTAGGCAGAAGGAAAGTTTACTGACCCCTGATCATATATTTTTGCCTTTAGTGGGAACATACATAGAACCAAAGAATTAAAGTATTCCAGATCTGCTTTTGCCTCAAGAAGTTATCCAGTCCCTTCTCGCATGTCATACATAAGGATACTGAGGTCCAGGGAGCTTAAGTGATATGCCCAAGGCAGCAAGGATGGGATCGGAACCCAGGTTTCTAACTCTGAGTCCTGGAGACTATTGCCATTTTTTTTCCTATCATGATATTGTCCGGCTTGAATTCATAGAAGTGATCATTTTTGTTTGAACTTATATTTTGCTTCATTCAACGTATCAACTACAATTCAACAGATTGCCTTCTGTGTGGACTGCTTACCAGGATTTGCCCTCCCATGGCACAGGAGTCTTTATAGCAAAGATGTTAGGTTCCTCCTAGCTCAGAACCCATACGATCATCCCTAGAGGCTTTAACTTAGTGTATTTAGAAGCTCGTAAAGCATTTACTAGAATGATTGCATCTGTAACATGTAATGCAAACCCTTTATTGTTACTATTCTATCAGTAAGTAATGCTTTATGCTGCAAATCTTGACTAACTGGCTTAAGCAATAAAGATGTTTAATTATCTAACACACAAGTGGTGACCAGAGGTTCAACAGTGTCTCCAAAGTCCAAGACTCTTCCTAACTCTCTGCTCCACCATCCTCAGTGTATTGGCATGCCGACTCGTCTCAAGATTGCTGCATTATTTCAGGGCATCTCATCTGTATTCCAAGCAGCAACAAGGGGAATAAATCAGTACTGGTGATTTTCTTTTCTTTTTTTGAAGAAAATTAATGTTTTTTAGAAGCTTGTCCACTCCTAACCTGTAGACTTCCTACTTCTCATTGGTCAGAACTGCATCATACATTTTCTCTTGTCTGACAAGGGACTGGGAAAGAGTTATATAGCTTTTTCACCCCTATAGTAGATGTGGGCAAGAGAACTGTACTAGACATTAGCATTGAGTTAGCCAAGCTTCAATGTAACGTAACCCAGGATTAAATATGTACCACGACTATAAGTAATATTCTACATCAACTTCTGATTCTGCTTTATTGTGTGGTCCATCTTCTCTGATGGACAAGTCAGAAGGTAGGCTTCTTTGGTTAGATTCAAGGGAATTTACTGTGGTGCCAAATGTGCCCAAACTTAGGGGCATGCACAGTTAAAGGGTCAATAGGCAGGCTGGGATCAAGATGTGAATAAAAATGGGTCATTCAAAGGAGAGAAAGTAGATGAAGGTGGTTAAGGTTATGGGCTTTGGAGCCAGATTGTGCTAAATTCTGACGCTGTTACTCCCTAACTACGTGACTTCACCAAGTTAAATAACCTCTTTAAGCCTCAGTTTCCTCATGTATTTAATGAGGATAATAATAATACCTTACTCATTGGGTTGTTGTGAGGAGTTATAATTTCCTGAGCACAGTCTCTGGCTCATGGTAACTGTTCATTATCACCACCATCATCATCATCATCATCATCATGGTCATCATCAAAACAGGAGAGGTTTGAAGGACAGGCATTACGAATCGGTTTGTAGAATAAAGAACTCTCAGAACCTGAAGTCCGAGGAGGTTAAGTACAAAAGCAAGAGAGTGAAATCCAGCAATACATATTCCCTGCAGTGAGGGTGGGCTGACGCCATTAAAAGGATTGCCTGTTGAAAGATAGTACAAATGACTCATATATGGGGGTATACCTCTTACCTTGTGGCTTAAACACATCTGCAGGAAGATAGTGACTGTTTTGATTCTAGAGTATAGAAATAGGATGGTGGAGGGAAGAAATGCTGGCAGTAGAACCCCAAGGAGACTGAGTGGATGGGAGTCTTCTGGTTATGGGTCTTCAGCCAAAAGCCTCACAGCCACTTTTGAACCCTTGACTCTAGAAGCCTTAGAGCCTTAGCTTCTCCCTTTGTTCTTCCTTGGCCTGCTTTGATTGATTGATTGATTGATTTTGTGTATGTATGTCTGTTTTATGAGTCACTGGGGACGCCCATTAGCAGTGCTCACTTAGATACCAGTAGCTCTAAGTAGGGTGGGCATTTGGGCTGGTTGGAATGCAGCTTGGTTCACAGACCTGCGTAACGTGTCTAAGGCCATCACTGGCTAGGATCTAAAGTAGGGTAGAAATGCAAGACTAAGTTTAGGTGGTTTCCATCTGGGGCTGGATAACATCTGACTACCAAATAGATGGCTGTTCATCTGTATGAACAGGTGTGAGTAGTCAGTTACACGGCTTCCTCCCCTTCCAAGAAAGCCCTGATGTAGAAGATAACATTAAAAACATATGCTAGACATTATTATCTATGTTAAATAACTTAATCCACAAAACAACTCCGTGAGGTAGGTATAATGATTACCCTGATTTTTTTTTTTAAGATTTTTTATGTTTTCCTTTTTCTCCCCAAAGCTCCCCGATATGTAGTTGTGTATTTTTGGTTGTGGGTTCTTCTAGTTGTGGCATGTGGATGCCACTTCAGCATGGCCTGATGAGCAATGCCATGTCCGTGCCCAGGATTCAAACTGGTGAAACCCTGGGCTGCCGAAGCAGAGCACACGAACTTAACCACTTGGCCGGCTCCTGATTACCGCAATTTTTACAGATGAGAAAAGTGAGGTAAAGTAACTTACAAAGATCGTAAAAGTGTCTATGTGTTGGAAAGAAGACATGACTAGGTGTAAACTTGCAAGTCTAGACTTATGCTAAGACCCGTGACTTCAGAAAGGCTAGGAAAATTGGTCTGTGGTTGTTCTTACAGATTGTTTTATTCTAACATTTGCATGAAGAAGTGCAGTTTAATGAAGCATTGATCCAAACCCTTTGCACTATGACAGAGAGAGCGTGAAAAGAGAAGAGTGCACATCTGGGCTTTTCTTGACATATGTTAGCCAATGACTCGTGCAAGGCTCCTCTTTGCCCTCAAAGTACACACATAATGAGATGACTGGCAGATGGGTAGATGTGTCCTACAGCTACTAGGGTGGAAGTTTTTAAGAGTTCAGACTTGATGGAGAGGTTTGAAGTGAGGGGTTGTTAAGGAAAATGTTATAAAGGTTGAGTTGGATCTTGTGAAGGACGAATAGAAGGTGGTTGGGCAGGAAATTCCCAGCGTGGGCAAAGATATGGAAGAAGAAAAAAAAAATGCAGTGCTTAACCACGAGCAATTAGTTTTGCTCGGAATATAGGGCATATGAAAGAGAATATTTGGAAGTAACAGGGATGGGAGACAGATCACAGACGACTTTAAACGCCAGGCCAAGGAGTGTGAACTCTACTCAGTAGGCAATGGGGGAACTTATTAAATAAAATCTAAGTAAAGATTGGGGCCCTGGAGGAAGGACAATTTTTATGTCATTCACACCTCCATATAAACTCAGCCTGGGCTATTACAGTCACTGCCTGACTTGTGACTCCAGATTGAAGGCTGTGGCAGAGTAGTTCTTTCAATCCTCATTATTGTCTTCCTGATGACCACCACATGTCTGAAAGTAAGACTTAGGCAAAGAACTGTTAGATAGATGGTAAATGAGTGGAACTGGGATTTATGTTTCTGGCTCTCAGATCAGTTTGTTCAATTAACACATATTTTTGAGCATCTTTTTAGTTACAGTAGATACAGCCATTAGCCAACATGGTTTTAGGGACATGGTCATCCCCAAACTTAATCTACTATATATCTTATTGGCTCAAGCTTTAATTTCTTGGATCTGACCCCTTTATACTGCTCCTGTGGAGCACATGGGTCTGAGCTTCCATTTATCTGTTGCCCACCTCCCTTCATAGTCTCTTAACTGGGCTTATGGCTTTTGTTCTTGAGACTCTGTATGCACTTAGCAGCTAGAGTAATGTCACAAAAGCAGAAGTCAGATCTTGCACTCACTTTCATAAAATCCTTCAAAGTCTCTGATGACACCTAGCTTAAAATTCAAACACCTCTCCGCACCCCACAGGTCCTTGTATGAACACCTTCCCCTACTGCCAAGACCTCTAATCTTACCCCCCTCCTCTGTCTTCCTTGCTCACTACGCTCCATCCTCACTGGGTTCTTGCTGTTTTGAACAGTCATGGGGTATTCTTGCCTCAGGAACTTGACTCTTGCTGTTCCCTCTGCTTGGAATCTTCTTCCAGATTCTAGAATGGCTGCATACCTCCTCCCCCCAATGCCATTCAAATCCCAATTCAAATGTCAGCTCCTCAGAGAACCATCCTCTGACTAGCTATCTAGCTATCTGTCAGGCTCTTGGCACTACGTAAAATTATACTTTTGTTTGTCTATTTGTTTATTGTGTATATAGCTCGTTAGAATGTAAACTCTATGTAGAGAGGACTTCGTTTACTTGTTTATTTTGGTATCCTCAGCACCTAGAACAGGGCCTGGCCCGTGAGTGTACAATTAGTATTAACGAATGAATGAGTGATTATTCTTGGGACTTCTTTCACAGCTTAGAAGAAAAGTTGTTTCATCCCTCAAAAAACTTAACATCTATCTATATATATTTTCCTCACTTATCACAGCTTCAAGTCTGCCACTCCTGACTTTTGCAACCCCTGAATAAGTGACATCCATTTTAGGCATATTAATGGGAGTCTGTAAATAGTAGAGTGCATTTCTGACTTTGATTCTTTTGGCTGCCATGAATAGTTTTTCTCTGGTTGTTAGTAATTAAAACAAACAAGCAGAAAGACTCATATTATTCTATCTCATTGCCAAATTGGATATTGCTCAACTCAAAATTAAATGTACACACACCCATAAAACTAGCCAAACTGGCTATTACAATTACATAAAGTTCCTTGTGTTCATTAGCAGTGTTGCCTTTCATGGGTTTATCCTGTTTGGCATGTACATCAAAGTAACAGTCATAAAGACTTCTACAAAAATTTGGAGCATGTAGATGTGGAAAAATTTTTAAGATTTTTTTTTTTGTTTCCAGCTAAATTGCAACAAAAGCACAACCTTGTTATTGCGATATAAAGCTTAAGGCACAGAATAGAGACATTCAGTATTTTGTCAAAATTTGGTACTTTAAACCCAACTGCCAGAGTCATCTAAAAGCAGCAGATATGATTCAGCTTTGTATTCTGCATCTTGGGAATTAGTGTCAGAATACCAGCCCTGATCGCTTTAGGGAATGATTCATTCGCTAACATGATTAACAATTCTGAGACCCAGCAATGTTGGCCATTAACATCAGAGTTTTGGAAGCTGCCTAAGTTTAACAGCATTGGGCATGTGTTTGTTTGTACTCCAGGGGAAGAGGGGGTCCTGAATCTGCTGTTCTAATTTTTAATGTTTTTATTGCATCCAGGAGAAAGAACTTAGGATTTTCACAGCTTTCCATTTTCTTATGGGTAATAACTATTCATGAGAAAACCAAAACAATAACAGATAGTTCAGGGAAATTAAGAATAAAAAAGAGTGACAAAGGCTCATCCAGAAAACCTTGTGGATTAAGTTCTTGGAGGTTTGATGAGTACGTTGAGTGAAAAAATATTTAGTCTCAATTCATTGTTTGATTCAAAGGCGGGACTCTGCACCTTTGATTTATTTTTTTTACTTTTCCTTCTTCTCCCCAAAGCCCCCTAGTACACAGTTGTGTATTTTACTTGTGGGTCCTTCTAGTTGTGGCATGTGGGATGCCGCCTCAGTATGGCTTGATGAGTAGTGCCATGTCTGTGCCCAGGATCTGAACCTGTGAAACCCTGGGCAGCCAATGCCGAGTGCGCGAACTTAACCACTCGGGCACAGGGCCAACCCCTGTACCTTTTTGAACATAAGGAATTCAGAAAAACTGGGGCAGATTGAGATTGGTGCTATGTTTGTTTACATGCCTGTCTCTAAGGGTAGACCTTATTCATCCTTATTTCCCACTGTCTGGCCTGGCAAGTTGTGTAGCTTAATAACAATGATGATTCTGATGATGCTGGTAATGGCTACCATTACTCAGCTAACCATAGGCCAGACACTATGCTAACTGCTTTTCATATATTACCTTATCTAATTCTCACAAGACTATATTCTATCCATATTTTGTGAAGTGTCCTAAATCCATGCTGTTAATTACTACTCTATAGTCTGTTGCCTGGATGAATGAGAGTGTAGTTAACAAAGGACTCCCTCCTCCACCTGGCCCCCATGACTCAGTCAAGAGTTAAAAGGTGACAAACAGAACTAGGCAGTGCTAATGTCCCAGAACTAACCACGGTTTCACCAACCAGTAAGAGAAGAGAAACCTTCAGTGTAAGTAACCAGAGATGGAGGAATTATCTGTCAAGGATTACCTCCAAATGTGAGGAGCACGGTGGATTTAACAAAAAGGGGAGAGAAAGAAAGTGCCACAAAAGGGAAACCTGAGCAAAGAGAAAAGTAGGAATTTTTTTAAAAGAGGAGGTAGATTTTCATTCTCGGAAGCTTCCAAAGTGATGCTTTTAAACCCCCATCTTGTTCAGATTCCTGCCAGTATGCATGGAGCAGGAGAACAAAAAAGCCAATGGAAAGGTTCGAGCACGCCTCTGTACACTGAGCTGCCCTCCCCATCCGCTTTCCCCGGAGGAATGTGAGCATTGGAAGCAAACGGGTGGAAAGTTTTGCCCACTTCGGCTTCCTCGCTTTTGCGCGTGGGCGTCAGTTTGTGCGCCCGACTCTTTTAAGGGGAGTTCAGGTTGCTTTACCTGTTACTGAGTCTTAACAGGGCGAGACATGTGCCTGTGGTTGCAGGCCTGTCCCAAGAGAACTTGTCATACTGGATATGGAAATCGTTACAGCAAAGTGGGAGGCCAGCTTGTCTTATTTTCATGCCGATACTTGGGTTGCTTTCCTCCTGCCCTGCTAGAGCATGGCATCGCTGGAGGGAGTGGGACCAAGAGGAAACCATTTGCATGTAAGGCTCACCTGGCAATTCTGGAGCAGTTAGCCAAGAGTGCCACTTTCACAGACAACAGGCGTTAAAAAGATATGTCCCCCATCAAAAAACAAAGGAAAAGAAATCCCAGGTTTTCCCAGCTCTTGCTCTCTCTCCTCTCTGTGGATCTCACAATCTTGAGGGCTCTCCAGCTTTCCAAACTGATTCTTTTTAGGTTTCCTTCTCTGGTCCCTGATTCTGTCAGGACTGTCCTCTGGCTTCTATTTGACCAATGGTTTTAGAAGAACTGATTTAAGCCTCAGTATTAGCGTGCTGCAGGCCTGCTGTAGGGAAACAACTCACCTTCGTGAAGCCTGCGTCAGCAGCCACGGATGGAAGGTGCTCCTCCAATAATGTGATTAGAGAAGGGTTAAGGACGGGTAAATTTCAATGTTAGGAGATTTAATTTGGATAAACATTGTAAAACTTTTCTGCTTATCAGAATTTATCTGATCCTTTCTGTTTTTTCTTTGTTCCACAAATTTTCCAAGAACAGGTACCAGAGTGATACCCTCCCTCCTTCCTTGTCCGGAGCAGATAGGAACTTCATGAGACTTGACATTCCTGTGATACATTGATAACTTCCACTTCAGGGGAAACAAAGGAGGGTGCAGACGCATACAAACGCAAAACCAAACAAGATACCAACAGAATGACTTAACAATCCCCTCCTCCCTGGAAGGTTCTAGTGAAAGAAGCAGTACTTCTAAGGAGTTCAGTTGTTTTTTCAGTCTTAATTTACTCTTTCCTAGCAGGTAGCAGTGGATCAGTGAGAGGTTTTTGCTTTTGAGAGCTCCTATCCAGGGGACAGACAGCAGATAAGGCTGTCTGTCCCCTCCTCCCAACTCTCATGTTTTTCTGAATCCATTTTTAAATTTTTTTTTTTTTGAGGGAGATTAGCCCTGAGCTAACATCTGCCACCAATCCTCCTCTTTTTGCTGAGGAAGATTGGCCCTGAGCTAACATCCATGCACATCTTCCTCTATTTTACAGGTGGGATGCCTGGCACAGCATGGCTTGATAAGCAGTGTGTAGGTCTGCACTTGGGATCTGAACAGGTGAACCCTGGGCCACAAAAGCGGAACATGTGAACTTAACCACTCTGCCACTGGGCCAGCTCCAGAATCCATTTTTAATTTGCTGTAGTGCACATGGGCCAAAAATAATCCATATATAATGCACAGCTAATTTATATGCATCTTTCTCAAGGAGGATAAAATTGTCATTGCTTCCTGTCTCCCAATGTGATTTCTTTTTTTCTATGACACAACCTAATTTCTCCCATTTTTTCGTGTTTACTGATTGGTGGTCTACTGTCCCGCCCTCTATTTGTGTGTCTTATATTTCCTGTTGTATGGAAAGGCTCATCAGTCCAAACCACAAGCAGGCAGAGCCAACGGGACTTTTGGGGGAAAGGAAATGGTTTGGTGGAAGCTCTTATTTTTTGTTTGATAACTGGAGTGAATACTTTTTAAAGACTATTTTCTCTTTTGGGAAAATTGGAAGAAGAATTATGTTCATTTTATAGTTTCTACTTGTTGGGTACTTATTTTACCCAAAAAAGAAAAAAGGAAAATTCCACGCCCCAGGAATCCATCTGTTGTTACATTTCACGAGAACTAAATGCACTGAAAAATACGGCTAAACACACTTTGTTCACGTTTTCTCCACCTTTGGACTGATGCCAGTCATAAAACTCCATCTTGTATAGACAATCTGTTAAAATAAGTTACTAAGAAACCCAAACAGGTGTAAAGGTCATTGTTAGTGTGAGTGGGCTTTCTTTTGCTTTGGTTATAACCAAACCCAAACTCGCTTCGAGATGGTGTTTTATAGTCGATGTTTTAAACTGTAAACCACATTATATGGTTGTAGAGCCACACCCGCAGAGTCAGTTTTCCTGTTTCGGAACTCTTGTGCGATCCAGTGCATAATTCATACTCATTCGTCATGTTCTCACTTTGTTCAGATCTCAGAGCTTTATGAGCAGGTTGCTCCACTGCATTTTAAACATGTCATCTTTCCCAAGGTGTATTTTAAGAAATATATGGGCAATGAAAAGAAAGCCAAATGTGTCCTTAGTATGAAAGACAGAGGATGTTGGTAACAAACTGGAAGAGATTCTATTTCTGGAGAGCCTGAAGAAAATTTATCAAATTATGGGAAGGGCATAGGTTTGAGGGCAAAAGTAAATGCATTTAAAGTGAAGAGACTACTCTTTTCTACTATTTTCTGAGCACTTATTAGATACCGGCCATTTTGTTAAGCACTTTACACACATTATCTCATTAAATCCTTGATAAGCTTCTGTGAAATATCAAGAATGTGGGTTAAGATAGGTGAATGACTTGCTCAAGTTCTCATAGCAAGGAATTAGCTGATGTACAATTCCAGCCTAGTGTGGTTAAACTCCAACACAGCCTGCGTCCTAAGGCCACCTCCTTGATGGGGTTCTCTCTTTGGTGGTCCCCCACATACCTGCCCCCATGAGCCTTAATGTTACAAGGGCAGAAGAACAGAAGTGTCTTTTTGCATTTGGCCTGGATTTTCAATGATAAGATAACGAATGGCTGGTGATGGTGCTGAACATTTAGATGTTCTTGGTTGGCTCAGCCCAGCTGAAGAGCTTCTATGCTCATCTGGATAGAAAGGAAATATGTGACACATAGTCTTGTCTTGCTTTTCTCTAAGTATGAACACTGGTGAGTCATTAGTTTTAATAAAGTCAGACCACACCTGTTTTTTTCTTTTCTGTGCAGAAAAATCTATTGATTTTCACAACCCATTCCTACCTTAAATGAATCTGTTAAATTGCAGAAATTTTAAGTGAAACTTTTCAAAATCCTTTATCTACCAGCCTAGAAGCAGGAATGTTCCTTTTTTTCCTTCAGTCTTTCCTAAGGAAAAAGGACGCTTTCAGAGCTTGATATGTGAAGTTGCCTTGGCTGACTTTGGAGATTTCTAGACCAATGCTCTTTTTTTCTCCCAAGATAGCACATTTATAGCAATAATCATTCTGAGATGTAGTATCACTTTCCTTCATTCATCTGTGCCTATGATTGTGTAACTTTCAATCAAATGAGATTAAAAGAAAAAATCATATTCTTGTGAATTAGAAATTAGACCTCAAGGAACTTATAAGTTAGTTGGGGTGTCACAAAAAACTGTAACACTTTACCAAAGGATGGGATTAGTTACCAAAGGAGGGGCGGAGTAGCTGCAGGAGTGTGTTTTGGTGGGGGTTAGGATGGAAGGGTAGCTTGTCACTGCTGCCTGGAGCAGCTGGAATAAATGAATGAGTCAGCATTTGAGCTAGATCTTGAGGGAGAAAATGAATTTGGTGAGGTGAAAATGAGCAAGCAGAAGAAGAAATTGCCTTGCGTGAAAGGAACATGAAAGGTGGAACATGAAAGGAAACTCAAGGACAGGAATGAATACTACATTTGGAGGGAATGGCAAAGAATATTGGGAAAGATAAAGATGTGTGTTTGCCATACAATGATTGGATCAGATCCTTTGCTTTCTGCTGCAGGGGTTTTCTAGACCTGTTTAAAGAAGAAAATAGATCCCGGCAAGACCTCCAGCTGGCTACTGCAAGATATGGGAGGAAAATATACTTCCTTAATTTTTTCCTACTTTCCACATCTTAATCAATGACAGGACAAACCTTTCTTACTGCTATTGCTGCTAAGACAATAAATGGATGAATAAATCGGCATATTTTATAAGGAAAAAATGGCTATAATAAAGACTGTCTAAAGTAGGTTTCTCAATCTCAGCACTATTGGCATTTTGGGCTGGGTAAGTTTTTGTTTTGGGGCATAGTGACTGTCCTGTACAATGCAGGATGTTTAGCAGCATCCTTGACTCTACCTACTAGATGCCAGTAGCACCCACGACCCACTCCCCGAGTTGGGAAAAGCAAAAATGTTTCTAGACCTTGCCCAATGTCCCCTGGGGGGCAAAATCGTCTCCACTTGAGACCTATGCTTTACAGTGGATAGAATGGCCTAGTACAGGCATGGTTTCTTTATGCCTGGAAACTCGCTGAGCCGGGGTGAAGATTTACGACCTGAGAAAAGGCAACCACAGCAGGTGTAGAGCTTGAGAAAGGATAGTGTTTCTGCTCTAAAAGGACCTTAGGGTCAAGAACATGTCTTGTTCATCTTTGAGTGCTCTCCCTGGGGCCTAGCACAGTTCCCACAACCTAGAAAGCGGTCGATAAATGTTTGTTGAATAAATGGGATATTTGCTTAGAGTCTCAGAGAAGAAATCATAGGAACAAACAGCTATTTCCTTATAGCTGTATCTACTTATTGCCTTTTTGTGTTCTGTTTGAGGGTCTCCTGAATATTGCAAAAGTAACCAAAGACACCAGGATGATCACATGCAGCAAACGTGGGAAAAAGGACAGAGTGACAAATATCACAAGGCCTATTTTTCAGATTTGTTGTCAGAAAGTGTAGGGTTTGGAAGAGAGGGTGTATGAAAGAAGTTGGGCTAGAGCCCTGCAATCTTCCAGCCTCCGTTATAGTGGAGATTTGTTACAGTTCTCATTGTTGCAACTTACTAGTTTGACATCTCTTGCCTTTGAAGTTTGTATCTTGTCTTAACCAGGGTTCTATGTATCTTCATTGCAAGGGAGCAGGTAGGGATTCCTGAGTCCTGAGTTGTGGAACCTCTGCCTCTTTACTGAAAGACTTGGCTAATGAGGAGTGGAGGGAGATGCAATGGAGAGTCCTGGGGTGGGAGATGAGCTTGTTTTGGCAAAGATGTGTGTGTCCATCTCCTTCCGACCAAATGACGACAAAGTAAAGGATGAAAATAGCCAGCTCACTTTTTATCCTCTTGGGACTCTTGTTTCCACCCTTTACTCACATCTTTCATTTTTGATTAATGTGTCATTTTGTATTTAACATATTCCTCATTACTAATGACTAGTCTTAAAAATTCCAGGGTTAGGATTTAAATGAGGGAACTTCTCTTTGGAAGATCTTTATGTGAAAAATAGAAGTTGGGGGGTGGGCCCCGTGGCCAAGTGGTTAAGTTCGCGCGCTCCGCTGAAGGCGGCCCAGTGTTTCGTTGGTTCGAATCCTGGGCGCTGACATGGCACTGCTCCTCAAACCATGCTGAGGCAGCGTCCCACATGCCACAACTAGAAGGACCCACAACGAAGAATATACAACTATGTACCAGGGGGCTTTGGGGAGAAAAAGGAAAAAAATAAAATCTTTAAAAAAAAGATTTAAAAAAATAAAAAAATAAAAATAGAAGTTGGGCATCTTCTACTACAGGCAGCTTTTGCTGATCTCTCCAGAGTACACCATGGCAGGCATCCTTTTCATCTCGTCCTTGATACTCCGTCAGTATTGGCATCTGCTGAATTCCAGACTCACATACTCAAGCTCCTAGTTGATATCTCCACTTGGATATCTTTTAGACATCTCAAGCTGTATATGTCCCCACAATGAATGATTTTCTGCCTCCCCTGCCAACCTGCTCCTGTGTCCTTATCCATATCATTCAAAGGCAATTCTATCCTTTCGGTGGCTTAGGTTGAAATCCTCTCTTCTTTGTCTCACACCCCATCATCACACTCTAACAAAGCTTGTTGGCTTTATTTTCAAAGTATATCTAAGATTTGAACATTTCTCACCACCTACATTACTATCATTCTGGTCTGAGCTACCCAAAACTCAACAGAGTGGCTGGGATGCCATTTTAAAATTGTAAGTTAGATCTTGCCGCTTCTTTACTCAAAATCTTTCAATGTCTCTCTGTCTCAGAGTAAGAGGCAAATTCTTTCCATTGTTTGATAACTCCCCCCGACCCCTTTATCTCTCACGCTTTATCTCCTCTAGTCTCTGCTCACTCATTCACCAGCTCACCTCCTACTTGCTGTTTCTTAAACACGTGAGACATGCTCCACCTGTTCCCTCAGCCTGCAACCCT